>NC_083223.1:178324616-179574616 GCF_032191835.1 Heteronotia binoei
AGATGAACAAGAGGTAGAAGGTGCTAAGAAATCTCCCGAGGAGGCGACTCCTAAAAAGAAACAAGAGAAGGTTAAGACCAGACTTCAGAGTAGGAAAGACCTAGCCAACATATCTGATAGTATGGACTCAGCAAAATGAACTCTAAATCGGGCATTAAAATACTCTCTTTGAACATTAACGGCTTAAATGAACCCGGAAAGAGGAAGAGGACCTTTCAACAATTGAGAAAATCTGGTGCCCAAATTATTTGCCTGCAAGAAACCCATATCAGGAAAGATAATCAGAAATATTTGGAAAATAAGAAATTGGGAACTTTATACTCATCATGCGATCCGCTTAAAAAGAAGAAGGGTGTAGCTATTTTTGTTTCCCACCACATCAAGTCGAGCTGTCTATATTCGGATGAACAAGGAAGAGTTGTTGTTGTGGAGTTGGAATTGAATGGCCTTAAAACAATTTTAGGGAATATCTATGCTCCCAATGAAAATCAAGAAAATTTTTATCAAGCATTGTATCTCAAACTTAGCGAATTTAACTCGGATAGATATTGTATTGTTGGGGACTATAATGCAATATTTGATATTACAATGGACAAAAAATACGATGACCCTCAAAAGAAGAAGAAGAATCGGAATTTATTACCCAACTCTTTCTTGAAAATGGCCGAAGAACTAAATTTAGTGGATGCCTGGAGAACAAAAAACCCGACCACAACGGACTTCACTTTTTATTCGCATGCACATAAATCTTGGTCCAGAATAGACATGTCTTGGGTATCCTTGAGCATGATCTTGTCAGTTAATCAAGCGGATATTCTTCCCCAGACATATGCTGATCATAGCCCAATTTTGTTGACACTTCAGGAACAGTCAAGAAATCCCCGTTGGTCCTTAAACTTGCAAATTTTAAAAGAAATTAAATTTTTAGAAATCGCCAAAAAAGAGATCCAGGAATTTTTTAAGCTCAATGTGGAAAAAGATACGAAGATTCCAGTTATTTGGGATGCATGTAAGGCTTTTTTTAGAGGAGTTGCTATCAGATATTCATCGAAAAGGAAGAGAGAACAAAGGAAAACTTACAATGATCTTATAATAAAATTGAAGCTTCTTGAGAAACAACAGAAAACGGGAAACCCAAGGGAGGTGAAGGCCAGAATTGTTTTTATTCAACATCAGATTAATACTCTCTTGGCAGAAGAAACTGAGAAGAAATTAAAATGGACAAGACAAAATCACTTTGAAAATGCTAATAAAGTGAGTAGATGGCTGGCGTACAGGTTGAGGAAGGAAAAGGAGAAGAAGATTATAAAAATGTTGAAAAATGAAGTTAATGAGGAGGTGTTCAAAAATTCTCAAATGAAAGTCATTATTCAAAATTTTTACCGGAATCTCTATAAAATACAGAAGATGGAACAACTAAATCAAGAAGACTACATAAAGGGAGTGGAAGTGAAACAATTAACAAGGGAACAACAAACAAGCTTGGAGAATCCTATCTCAATACAGGAAATAGTTGATGTAATTAGAACTCAAAAAAGTAACAAGACACCAGGTCCGGATGGATCACCGATTGAGTTCTTTAGAGCATTTGAAGATTTATTATTGTTGCCCTTCAAGAGGGTGGTTGAAGAGGTTTACAATACAGGTGTGATTCCGGATTCTTGGAAAGAAGCTTTAATTACACTCATCCATAAAGAAGGTACCGACCCATCAGAGGTTAAAAATTATAGACCAATTTCACTTCTGAACAGCGATTATAAGATTTTTGCAGCAATACTTGCAAATAGATTGAAGAAAGTAATTGGGACCTTAATTCATGAAGATCAAACCGGTTTTGTCCCAGGAAGATTAATGAACCAGAATGTGAGACTATTTTTGAATGTGATTGAATATTACAGGGAACATCCCGATAAAGAATTTGCCGCCATTCTGGTAGATGCAGAAAAGGCTTTTGACAACGTTAATTGGAACTTTATTAAAGCGACATTGGCTGCGATTGGCTGTGGTGAAAGGTATCGCAGAATGGTTAAAGCGGTTTATTCGAAGCAGGCAGCAAAAGTGAGTTTTAATGGTGTAATGACTGATTCAATAGAAATAGAACAGGGTACGAGACAGGGGTGCCCCCTATCTCCTTTACTTTTTATTTTGACGTTAGAACCGTTGATCAAGAAGATCAGAGAGGACACTCAAATTCAAGGCACTAGAATAAATAACATAGAATTAAAGACGTTGGCGTTTGCAGATGATTTGGTATTTATTTTGGAACAACCTATGTCTTCGATAGTCTCCTTGAAGCAAAGATTAAGAGAATTTGGGGAGGTATCCGGATTTAAACTGAACATTTCCAAGACTAAAATCTTAGTGAAGAACACGGAGAAAGATCGAATTGACTTATTAGAGCAACTTTCAGGATTTAAGCATGAAAGAAAGATAAAGTATTTGGGAATTCATTTTACAAATGATTTAAAGACTTTATATAGGGATAACTATGAAAAAATCCTGAGAGAAATACGCAATGATTTAACTAACTGGAAGGACCTTCAAATTTCGTTATTAGGCAGAATTGCTACAATTAAAATGAATATTCTTCCAAGAGTCTTGTTTTTGTTTCAAACAATCCCAATTATTTTACCTAAAATATTTTTTCAACAACTCAATGCCATGACTAAGATGTTTATTTGGCAGGGCAAGAGGGCCAGAATAAAACTGAGTAAATCAAGTAATCAAGTAGTAAATCAAGAGGCGGTTTAGCCCTCCCAGATTGGAACCTGTATTATAAAGCATGCGGTATTGCATGGTTGAGAGCCTGGTGTAAGCTGGACAATAAGAGACTATTGACCATTGAAGGTGCAGGCCTGGGAGAAGGCTGGCATAGTTACATGTGGTACCATGTCCCTATAAAAACTGGACGTTTCTTCAGACATGAAATAAGAAGATCGCTGTATAAGATTTGGAGTGAAATTAAATTACAGTACACTTATACTCCAAAATGGATATCTCCAATAGAAGCTTTGACTCATCCTAATTTGTATAATTGGGACAATCCACAAGATTACGCATACCTGTTAAATGACAAGAATGAACTGATTGAAGAAGAGCTTTCCAAGTTAAGTTGGTGGCTTCAATGTCAATTGAAATCAAGATTTCGAATAGACAAAGAAAAAGGTTTTGTGAACACACAACTTGAATTAGACCTTATCTTAGAATCTAAACAGAAGATAATCTCCAAAGTGTATGATTGGCTGCTTCAAGTTAAGATGCAGGATGAGGTGGTGAAAGAAGCATGGATCCATTGGCTTAAGGATTTCGGCTACAATATAGACTTGGAAGAATGGGAGAAATTATGGAAACAGAATTTAAAGTTGATAAAACCAGCAGACCTTAAAGAAAACTTATACAAAATGGTATATAGATGGTACCTTACACCAGATAGGCTGGCAAAAATTTACCCCACATACTCCAATAAATGTTGGAAGTGTCGAGAAGTTAAAGGGTCTTTGTTTCATATATGGTGGCAATGCAAGGCTGCTAGAAAATATTGGATACAAATTAACATTTGGATTCAAAAAATCCTGAAAATACAAATTAAGCATGTGCCGGAACTATACCTTTTAAATATTTGTAGGCAAAACTTGCCCATGACCAAGTTGAAACTGTTAGTGTATATTGTTACAATTGCCAGAACACTATATGCTAAATATTGGAAGAACGACAAAATTCCTAATAGAGATGAATTTATTAATAAGCTGTTGGAAACCGCTGAAGCTGACTTAATGTCCACAAGACTAAGAAATGGTAATGTGCAAAAATGCCAAGAGGAATGGGACCCTATCTACAAATGGGTCAAAAGTAAAGGTTTTGATATGGAGTAAATATACCAAGATATGAAGCAATTATTGAGTAATTACAACTTTGTTGTTTTTTCTTGCTAAATCCTCTTCGCCTCCCAGTGTGTATGACTGGGTATTTGTGGTAGATGTTTGATAATGAATGTATGTTGTATGTATTTGTTCGTGGTCTAGTTATATGTATTGTATGTATTGTATGTTGGTTTTATGTTTACTTTTTCCCTTTTTTTTTCCTTTTCTTGTTTCTTGTTGATGTAGTTATGTTTTAAATAAAAATCTTTTCTCTTTAAAAAAAGAAAAAAAAGAAAAAATGAAAGGAGATTTAAACTTGTGCTTCTTGAGTTTCATATCATTGTAAAATCCTAAAAAGATGTTGAAGAAATGGCTGAAAGGAAAGCTGGTTTAGGTAAGTGTATTTAGGACTGCAACCTACTTGGAGGTAAATCCTAATGAGATCAGTCTGACTGACTTCCAAATGAATATGGTTATATGATAGATTGGTTTCTCTGCCCTTACCACAATAAATGGTTCATGATGAGTTTCATCTTGTAGAACACCTTCAAAACATCTTTATAAATTGTGAAGTAGCAGTATGAATTTTAATATCCAAATAATCAGTTGCTTTACAAAACTATAGACACCCCACAACATCATCTGTCAAAGGAGGTAATCCCTCAAATCTGCAAAAGCAGGGGTTACCAGCTCCAGCTTGGGAAATTCCTGGAGACTGGGAAAGGCAGAGTTTGGGGACAGAACTCAAGTTTTTTCCCCCATGGGTAACACCCAATTATGTTTCCACATACATCTATTGAAGTCCAACCTTAGATGTAAAATTCCATGCTCCAGGTCTCACCCCCTTTGTCTCCAAAAATGCCAAGGGTCAAACCTGGAAGGGAAACTTTTCCTCCAAATGAGTATGTGGCCACTTGGAGTTGAGTGAAATGTACATTCAAGACATCTCTAATCTGTATGAACAATAAATTGTAGATGGGTAGTATTGTAAAGTGAGTTCAGTCAGCTATTAAGTAAGCAGCAACAGTTTATTCAAGAAAAAGTCACAAATAACACAGGCAACTCAACTCAATATACATTGTGGCCAGGACCAGCCCTAGGCACGTGGCGCCCCAGGCAGACTCACTGCCTGCTGCCCCATTCCACGCCACCACCCTGCCCTGTGACACCATGCCCCACCACCTGCACAGCAGAAAAGCCATGGGTCCCCCGTGGCTTGAGGGTTGCAAGGGTCCTTCCCCAGCTCCCCAGCCTCCTCTGTACTGCTGCCCCCTCCCTTTCCCTTGCTCTTGTTCATGGCGTCGCATGGTGCTGCCCCCCCGCCAAGCATGCACATGCGTGCGCACACACACACAGCATGTTCTGAAGAGTGATACTATGGGCTCCTTACTAGCTTTGATGGGGCTCTGAATGTGGCACTCTCTCTAAGAGCACACAAGCTGGGAGAGCTCTGCTCCCCCTCCCTTCTGGAACTGGAAGGAAGGGGAAGTGAGGCTCTCCCAGCCTGTGTAGTCTTAGAGAGAGTGCCACAGTCAGAAGCCCAGCATTGGAGCCTGCAAGAAGCAGGCTGGCTTCACTCTTCAGAGCGTGCTCTTGGCCTTAGTGGCAGCAGCACAGTTGTGTGTGTGGAAGATGGCCTGCCGGCTCGTGAGCAACCAAACGGCGTCATCAGTAGTGTGGGGACAGATTAGACATTTGTCTATTGCATCAGGAGTGGGGTGGAGCCCAAATGCCTAATTTGCCTAGTGGGTGGGCTGGCCATGACTGTGGCCAAGTAAAACACACCCCCTTTAGTTGGTGGCAATCCCTCCTATTGGTCTTTCCAGGATCCTTCATTTGCATTTCCTGGAAGAAATGACTCGCATCCCAATTGGCTGGTTCTCAGAACGGCCAGTCAGAACACAGACATCAGAATTCTGGAGAGTAATGGAAGCATGCCTCAAGTTCAGGCCTACACACAGTAACAGACATAATACATAACAGGTAGGAGGCAATTTGTAAATAACTGCCTTTTTACAGAAGCAGTAGGCAAGTGAGAGTGACTTTTCCCTCAGTATTATTTCTGTCTATTTGTACTTGAAAGATTGGCTTATGATCATGAGCCGGGCATCCCTGTCTCCTTTTTACCTGTCTTGTTAATAAGGAAGAAGGTTAATGTCACAGAGACTTGTCTGCTACATCTGTTTCAGGCTGAAGAACACTTATGCATCAGGAGGAGGCCTGGGGTGATGAGATAAGGTAGCTCCATCCACCCATCTTGGCAAGGACAATGCTAGTTAGGCTGGGGGTGTGATGAGGGGCTAGATGCTGATCAGATATGACAGCCTGAGAGTTTGTGTTAAGAGGGCTGCTGAGTTGACAGTGTCCCGTGGTGCCCCTTTCCCTGCACTCTCAGCCTCCCAATGGCAGCTGAAAGTAATGATGACAACCCCATAGAGGCCTGCGAGCTATGCATCACAGTCCCAACAAAGTGAATCTATGTGACAGAGCTATCTCCTGCTGTTGCTTTAAGCAGCTCTCTGTTCCTGGCCCCTTGCAGGACTAAGGACTGGCAGGAGCCTTTACTCCTTCCTGAGGACAGACAGACTGTAAAAGGAAAAAGCCCAAAGCCAGAAGCCAGAAGTAATAGTGCTGTCGACTGACTACTTCTTGAAAAGGGTTGGGTGGAAAACTGCCTGTCAGGCCTTGTTTGGGAATTTCTAATGTGCAAGGAGTCACACCAGCTGCTGTAAACTACAGGATCCACAATCCAGCTAAGGGCTGTGGGACAGAACTCTTAAGGGGTACGGCTTTGAAGTATGTTTTTGCTACGGAGATGTGGCCTGGCCTTTTTAATTTATGCATGGCAAAATGCCATGTGTCATATCTATTTTGTTTTCTCAAATGTATTGTACAAATGAAGAAATATATGCAAATATCTTTTTTTTGTAGCCTTGCCATAGAATTTGAAGTGTTTAGGTAGGTGTAGAAAATGTTTTGTTGTGGATCTGCATGGTGTTGAGTGCAGCTTCTGAGATGGAGGTGACTGTAATTCATCTTTTGATAACCCTTATTTACAACTGCCCATCTCATCAATAGTGGAAGGGACTTATCCTTATAGAATTTCATCACAGTGTGTTCTCAAGGGTTCCAAAGCTGCTATTATCTCCTTCCTATATAACATTCATTGAATTGAACATAAGAACATAAGAGAAGCCATGTTGGATCAGGCCAATGACGCATCCAATCCAACACTCTATCACAGTGACCAAAACACCCAGGTGCCATCAGGAGGCCCATCAGTGGGGCCAGGACACTAGAAGCCCTCCCACTGTTGCCCCCCAAGCACCAAGAATACAGAGCATCACTGCTCCAGACAGAGAGTTCCAGCAATATGCTGTGGCTAATAGCCACTGATGGACCTCTGCTCCATATGTTTATCCAATCCCCTCTTGAAACTTGCCATGCTTGGTTTCTCCTTGCCCGATAACAAAATTATTGCATGGCTAGCTGTTTGCCTCAGCTTGCCCATCTTCTTATATCTGCCACTCTTACGCAAGGATGTTTAAAGAAGTGATGTCAGCACTACCAATTCCCTTCTTTGGTGTTCTGATTATAATAGGAAATGAATGGTGATGATCAAGGGTAAAGCAATATATTAACCAGGAAACAAGTTTGGCCAGTGAGAGTGTTCTATGGACATAAGAACATAAGAGAAGCCATGTTGGATCACGCCAATGGCCCATCCAGTCCAACACTCCATGTCCCACAGTGGCAACCCCCCCCCCAAAAAAAAAACAAAAACAAAAAACAGGTGCCATCAGGAGGTCCATCAGTGGGGCCAGAACACCAGAAGCCCTCACCCTGTTGCCCCTCCCACGCACCAAGAATACAGAGCATCACTTCACCCAGAGAGTTCCAACAATACGTTGTGCCTAATAGCCACTGATGGACCTCTGCTCCATATGTTTCTCCAATCCTCTCTTGAAGCTGGCTATGCTTGTAGCCGCCACCTCCTGTGGCAGTGAATTCAATGTGTTAATCACCCTTTGGGTGAAGAAGTACTTCCTTTTTTATCCATTCTAACTCGACTGCTCAGCAATTTCATTGAGTGCCCATGAGTTCTTGTATTGTGAGAAAGGGAGAAAAGGACTTTCTTTACCTTCTCTATCCCATGCATAATCTTGTAAACCTCTTTCATGTCACCCTGCAGTCGATGTTTCTTCAAGCTAAAGATCCCCAAGTGTTTTAATCTTTCTTCATAGGGAAAGTGTTCCAAACCTTTAATCATTCTAGTTACCCTTTTCTGGACTTTTTCCAATGCTATAATATCTTTTTTTTGAGGTGCGATGACCAGAATTGTACATAGTACTCCAAATGAGGCCGCACCCTCGATTTATACAGTGGCATTATGATACTGGCTGATTTGTTTTCAATTCCATTCCTAATAATTCCCAGACTAGCATTGGCCTTTTTTATTGCAGTCACACACTATCTTGACATTTTCTATGGGCATTTTCGCACTGACCTTAATCGGCCCGACGCCCCTCTTCACCGCGCAGGATCTGCGCGGATTTCGCACCAATTGCTGCGGAGCACCAGGAAGAGCCGCAAAGTCCCGCGGCTTTTGCGGCGCAAACGGAAACTGGTTTTTGGCGGTTTCCATTTGTGCTGCAAAAGCCGCGGGACTTTGCGGCTCTTCCGGGTGCTCCGCGGCAATTGGTGCGAAATCCGCGCAGGATCTGGGCGTCGCTGCCGATTAAGGTCAGTGCGAAAACGCCCTATGAGTTATCTACCATAACCACAAGATCTCTCTCTGATCAGTCATCTCCAGTTCACATCCCATCAACTTGTATTTATAGTTAGGATTTTTGGCCCCAATGTGCATTAACTTGCACTTGGCCATGTTGAACCTCATGTGTCACGTTGATGCCCATTCATCCAGCCTCCACAGATCCCTTTGGAGTGCCTCACAATCTTCTCTGGTTCTTACCACTGCTGAGCCCTGAGCAATTTAGTGTCATCCGCAAACTTAATCACTTCACTGCTTACTCCAAATCATTAATTAGCAAGTTAAAAAGCATCGGACCCAGTACTGAGCCTTGCAGTACCCCACTGCTTACCACCCTCCACTCCGAAAATTGCCCATTTATACTCAATCTCTGTTTCCTATTAATTAGCCAGTTTTTGATCCACAAGAGGACTTGTCCTTTTACCCCATGACTCTCAAGCTTACTTAGGAGTCTTTGGTGAGGAACTTTATCAAAAGCTTTCTGGAAGTCAAGGTAAACAACATCTATTGGGTCCGCTTTGTCCACATGTTTGTTCACCCCTTCAAAGAACTGTAACAGGTTAGTGAGACAAGATCTTTTCTTACAGAACCCATACTGAGCCTTCCTCAACAATTTTTGTTCATCAATGTGCCTACTAATTCTCTCTTTAATAATGGTCTCCACTAATTTTCCTGATATTGAAGTCAGACTGACTGGACTGTAATTTTCTGGATCTCCTCCTTTTTAAAGATGGGGGTGACATTAGCTACCTTCCAGTCTTCAGGAATGGAGGCAGATTTTAATGAAAGATTACATATTTTTGTCAGGAGATCCACTATTGCACCTTTGAGTTCTTTCAGAACTCTTGGATGTATGCCATCTGGGCTTGGTGACTTATCAGTTTTTAAATTGTCTATCAGTCATAGGACCTCCTCTCCAGTCACCTCCATCTAACTCAGGTCTTTCAACACCCCTCCCAAAAACAGTGGTTCTGGAGTGGGCAAACACTTCTCATCTTCCACAATGAAGATGGAGGCAAAGAATGCATTCAGCTTCTCAGTCATTTCCCTATCATCCTTTTACCCCTTGGTCATCTAAAAGCCCCACTGCCTCCTTGGCTGGTGTCCTGCTTCTAATGTATTTGAAAAAAAATATATTGTTGGCCTTTATGTTTTCTGCAATATGCTCCTCATAGTCCCTTTTTGCCTGCCTGATCACAGACTTGCATTTGATTTGCCACAGCCTGTGTTCCCTTTTATTAACCTCACTTGGACTAGCTTTCCACCGCTTAAAGGAATCCTTCTTACCTTTTACAGCTTCTATTATTTTGTTAACCATGCAGGTCTTTTTCTATACCTATTTGTGCCTTTTCTGACTTGTGGTATATATTTTATTTGACCTTTTAGAATTGTAGTTTTAAATAGCCTCCAAGCTTTCCCAAGGGTTTTGTCCCTATTTACCTTTCCTTTCAGTTTCCTTTTCTATGCCTCATCTCAGAGAAGTTACCCCTTTTAAAGTTGCTGTGTTGGTCTTTTTGGGCAACTCTCTATTTATGGGGAAATCAACAACCTTATAGCCACTGCTCCCAAGGTGAAGGTGGCCCCTATAGGTTTACAACTACCTAATACTTTTAGCACCACTGGTAGATCTATAATTCTAACTTTTGAAATCCTTTTTCTAAGAATAACCTATTCAGACGTTGTGATAAATGCTTGCTTCTGAAAATATGTTCTTGGCTGCCAGAAACCCTATCAATTATTTTGTACAAAGCGGGTTACTTGGAGCCAGTACATACAAGTTATTAGAGTTGTAATGTGTATTCTGTATGAAATATCACCAAAAACCCATTCCTGCCTTTCATTGCAATAATTATTTGCTAGCCCTAAACTGTAAGTATACTTGAGACACTGATCTCAGGTTGAGAGAATAGTAACTTCAAGACTGGACACAGTATATTTTTTAAACCCTTGAGGTTATTACTGTAGAACAGAATTGTAGAACTGATCAAATTGATTTGATTTATATCCCACCCTCCCCACCTAAGCAGTCTCAGGGCGGCTGAAAAACAGTTCTGTATGCACATACTCTCAAGGGGAAGCCACTTATGGCTTGATTGCTTATATTTTCTTTATTTATACCCTGCCTTTTCTCAACACTGGGGGCCTGAATCAGCTTACATCATTCCCTCCTCCCCCATTTTATCCTCACAATGACTCCATGGAGTAGGTTAGGCTGAATGTGTGGCTGGACCAAAGTCACCCAGTGAACTTTCACAGCAGAATGGGGATTTGAACTTGGGTCTCTCAGATCCTTATCTGAATTCTCACCAATACATAACATTGGTTTTCATGGGGTGACTGCTGTGGAATGCCTAAATCACTAGCCTGACCTCGATAAGCAACCAGACCTAGAGAAATCATTCAGATTGTATGGTAGCAACTTAGGGTTGCCGTGTCTGATGACTCCAGCAGAAGGGGAAGTGGAGGGACTTTCTGGGAGTGGAAATGGAGTGCTACAATGTGCTGATGTCACGTGGAAGTGATGTCATCACAGTGATATTGCATGGTGGTGCTCTGCTTTTTGAGCAAAACTCTATGGTAAAATTGCCTCAAACTAGGGTTGTCAAGTCCTCTGTGACATCTGGTGGGTGACTATTTTGCTTGCACAATGCACGAGTGACATCATTGCGCTGGCACCGGGGCGCGCCAGCTGCTCTAGGCGTTTCCAGGAAAACTCTATGCTATTCCCAGACGCTCTAGCAATTTGGGAGGGAAATTCTATGGTAGAATAGTTACGATAGAATTTTTACCTCCCAATTTGCTAGAGTGTCTGGGAAAACAATAGAACCTGCGAGTTGGGGACCTCCAGGTTGGGGAAGCCCCGCCCAGCCTGGGGGCTTGGCAGCCCTACCTCAAACCATAGAGTTTTGCCCAAAAAACAGAGTATTGCCATGCAATGCTATCGATGTTATGACATCACTTCTGCCTGACATCTGGACATCATGTTTGGAGGCAGAATTTACCCCCTGCCAGCCAGCTGGCCAGAGGCAGGCAGGAGCCCCCAAAAGCAGGGGATTCCTCACCCCCCAGCTGGGGAATTAAATTCCTATAACATCTTGCTTGTGGGTTGCTGCTGGGTCTGACCCTCAAAGACTCCTTCGTCAAAGGCCAAATTAGCCCTGGAAATGTCCTTGTCCTTTATTCCTGCCTTTTACTGACATAAACCAAGGCTTGAAGTATAGCAATACTGTGGTTGCCAAGCAAGGACTACTGGTTTTTTAAAAGTCCCCAGTGCCTTTTTTTTTTTTTTTTTTTTAAGATTTCAGATTTTTCTACAAACCTTTGGATTTATGTATCCACAGATGGGGCCATGTTGAGACAGATATATTGATGACGTATAATGTTAATGCAGGGCAGTTCTTAAACTTTGGGTCAGGTCTCAAAAGTGGGTTGTGACCCTTTCACTGGTGGGTTGTGAAGGTAGGAGGATAAGGAGGAACAGATGAGCCAGGAATTGAAGCTGGATGGCAAATTTAGGTTTGCATCTGTGTAATGCATGAAATATCTGTGAAATACTGCCTGTTGTTCATTAATGCTGCATTTTTCTAAACAATCTAT
This sequence comes from Heteronotia binoei, assembly GCF_032191835.1. NCBI lineage: Eukaryota > Metazoa > Chordata > Lepidosauria > Squamata > Gekkonidae > Heteronotia > Heteronotia binoei. Next base: position 178,336,845 of record NC_083223.1, read on the forward strand.
ACTAATAATTCGCTTATCACCATGGCCTAACAGAGGAAGGCCATTCGCTAATATTTTGAGAGCAAACAATTGGCCTATCACATAGCAGTTAGTGCCTCTGGCATCCCATTGGCTGACTTCCCTGCCCTGCCTACTCAGGCCCAGGAATGTTGAACAAACTGCCAGAAGCAGTCTTACCTCAGAGACAGCCACATCTCTTAGCTCTTCTCTGTCAACCAGCTTCAGAAAGGGCTGCAGAGCTCTTGCAGCCTCACAAAAGGCCCTATCAACAGCCCACACAGATGGCCTCCCAGTACACACAGCCTCAGAAGGCCACTGCAATAGCCAGGGAGCCTGACACTGCCTCAGAGGCAGTCCCACCTTTACTGTCTTTCACTCCCTCCTCTCCTCAGCCTTACCCCAAGATGGTTACCTGAGAAGGAGATAGGGAAGCCTTCACAGGGTTGTTCAGATCAAAGGGGGGGGGAGGGAAATGAGGAGAATGATGTCAGCTACTTTGGTCTCCCCCACCCCCGCCACAAACACACTGTGAAGAAAGACTGTCTTTTTCCAGAGGCTGCAGAGTTGCCAACTCCATGTCAGGAAATTCTAGATAGCAGAGATCAGCTCCCCTTGAGATTGGGGAGGGGGGGTTTAATGCCTTCTCGGGTTCGTGGGAAGACAGCCAGGCTGGGGGGTGCACTCGCCCAGAGGCCTTTAGTAGTACCTTTCCAGGCTGATGGGAAATTCCTAAGGGATCACTACAGGTCTCTGAGGGAAATGCTTTTCCTCCTGGGGAACCACTGTTGCCAATATCCAGGAGAGGGCTGCAGATCACTCAGAATTACAACTGCTATCCAAATAGATTGCAGAGATCAGCTCTCCTTGAGGTGGAGGGCCGAGTGAATGCCTTCACTTGGGTGGGTGGGAAGACAGCCAGGCTGGGGAGGAGGGCGCTCACCCAGAGACCTTTAGTGGTACATTTCCAGGCTGGTAGGAAATTCCTAAGGGATCACTACAGGCTTCTGAGGGAAAGGCCTTTCCTCCTGGGGAACCACTGTTGCCAATCTCAGGCTGGAGATCTCTCAGAATTACAACTGCTATCCAAATGGTCGGAGTGAATGCCTTCACTTGGGTGGGTGGGAAGACAGCAAGGCTGGGAGGGGACACTTGCCCAGAGGCCTTTAGTGGTACCTTTACAAATTGGTGGGAAATTCCTGGAGATTCTGTGGTGGAATTTGAGGAGGACATATGAGTTAGGGCTTCAGAGTGGGATCTGCCAGAGCCGGCTCGATGTTGACTCAGCCTTCCATCCTTCCGAGGTTGGTAAAATGAGTACCCAGCTTGCTGGGGGGAAAGTGTAGATGACTGGGGAAGGCAATGGCAAACCACCCCGTAAAAAGTCTGCCGTGAAAACGTTGTGAAAGCAACGTCACCCCAGAATCGGAAACGACTGGTGCTTGCTCAGGGGACCTTTCCTTTCCTTTCCTTTCCTTTCCCACTTCAAAAAGTCTGAGAATCATTAGAGACCATGAGAGGCACTGAGGTTTTACCCATTCAGTCCTAAATTAGACAAAGGTAGCTTGGTGAGCCAGGAGTCTGCTCTTTCTTTCCAATAAGGTGAAAGGTAAATTTCTGGTTTGTTCAGGCTAGTGATTCAGGCATTCTTAACTAGACTCAGAGAAAAGATGAAAAGCTTAACTAACTAGAACAGGCATCTTGAAATGGGGAAATGTCAGGGGCCAAGACTAGAGGTGCACATGCAGGCAGCCTCTCAATTATTGATAGTGCTTATAAATAAATGCAGGAATAGAGAAGAGAAGGTTAAGAGGGAGGGAGGGAGAGGAAGGGGGGTGGGGGTGGGGATGGAGAGAGAGAGTGTGCCTTCCAGCCAAGAGAAGGAACCGGAGCACTTGGTTGTTCTAAAGGTCAGTCAGTTTTGCATCTCTTTTCCTCGCTCATCTCTGTAAAACTCAGTGATATTTGAGTTGATAGATTAGCCTCCTTGTGTACCTGCCAGGATCCCAAGGGAGGGGACAGAGAAAAGGGAAGAGGGAGGGCATGCCTTCTGAAATATGGGACAATGAGCAACTGAGGAGACAACAAAATTAGTGGAGCAGCAAATTCCAAACCAAGTGGAAATAATTCCTGTACATGTGAAAATAAGATACACGTAGCTTTGAATGTGTCCCATTCACCCAGCATTATTTGGTAGAATGGCACAAAGGCAGCTAAGAACTAGAGAACACTGGAAAGTATTTCTCAGCAGCGCAGTCAACATAACTCATTGCGGAACCCAGACTAGATTCCATTCTGAAGCCACCCTAGCCTTTTCAATACTGCCTTAACTTTTTAAATATTTCCCTAGCTTTTACAGCAATTTATTTACATGCCATGCTACATGCACTAGATAGGTGAAGACCTGAGAGGGGAGGGGACCCAAAACCATTTGGAAGACAAAATTTTCACATTTTTTTAATGTTAGGGAGCAAGCACACACACAGAAAGCCTCCTATGAAGCATTTTTACTTTTTTTTTAATGAGTGGAATGCCTTTAAAGATGTTTTACTTGCTCAAAGGCTTGGGTCCTAACACAAAGTCATTCTAGAGAGAGGCATTTTTCCATTCACTGCAGTCACCTTTGCCGTCTTCATCATGCTTCTTCAGGTGAGGTTAGGGGACCTGAAGCAAGTGTAAGTGTGTATGTGTGTGTGTGGAGGGCACATTGGGAGTTTGCAGCACAAAGAGGGAACTGGCAACAATATCCTACCCCTCCACTTGAAATGGAAAAGCTGCTGCTGCAACTGAAGATCCAAGCCATGATGTATAGCATGAAAAAAATTAGGTAAGACTATCTATAACATTGGATAAGGATCATTCCTATGCAGGCATATACAACGCAATGTTTATTGGTTAAATAGGAATAATTATGACAAGAATTGAAATGATATAATGTACTTGATAAATTATTAAGGAGTTCAGTATTTTCAGATGAGATAAAATTTAATGATAACCCCAAACGATGGTAGTCCTACATGTTGAGACTGTATAAAATTGTTTGTGCCCAATAATATATTTCCCCCCCCCCAGATTGGTTTTCTGATCTCAATTCCCCCTTCACACCTTTCAGATCATAACAATTAAGAAACATTTCTAAAGGAGCAAAGGGTGCATCAGGTAGCGGCTCTTCTTCAATATGAGCATATTTGCAATTTTACTTCTAGAAGACTGAGACGATTATAGACTACTGATTATAGAAGACTGAGATGATTATATACTTCTAGAAGACTGAGACGATTAAGATTTCTTCACCTTCCACTTGCTCCACCTTCCGCTTCCTTTCCCCTATTCTTAAGCCTACTCTTCCTTTCCATAGCTTGCCTTAAACCATCTAGGCCTACAAAGCTATTGCTCCCTTATCTAGGCTTCCCAAACCTCCCGCCCTGGCGGGGGGGCCCAGATTTAGCCCCCTTCTCTCCCGCTTTCCAAAAATCTGAAGCGGGGTGGGGGGTATGGCGTCTGGGAGCGATTCCGTTGTGAGCAGTTGCTTAAGGTGGAGAGCTCAGTTCCTCTGCACGAGAAGAGCCAAGCCGAGTCCAGGAACACCTTAAGAGACCACCAAGATTTTTAGGGTTATAAACAGCTTTCAAGATTCAAAGCCCCCTTCATCTGATCTTCTGAAGGGAACTTTGGTTGCAGTCACGCACACAAAGGTAAAAGGGCCTCCTGGAGCGGGGCAGGGGGGGAGTGGTAAGTTAACTGCATACTGCTAGCCCTTGTAGGATTGCCGCCCCCCCCCCCGGCTTTCTGGCTCCTCTTTCACTTCCCAATCCCGGCGTTTGAACCTGCTGGGATCAATTTGCAGCTGCTTTGCATTCCACAGGCTTCCGTCATCCCACTTCTTCATAATCTTCTTCTTTTTGCACATTTAATGGGAAGCAAATCCCAGTGTTTCAGCTGAGCTTACTCCCTACTAGGCATAAGAAAGATCGCAGTGCCTCTGTTTCCTGCTGAAGAGAGCTGCCCCAACCTTGTGCACGCTGATTTGGGAGTGCTCTTTGAAGTAGGCATGCTGAATTAAGGCTGCTGTTGTAAGCAGTGTTACTGGGTGAACTTGCCTTCTGAGCTTAGGGTTGCCAATCCCCAGGTAGGGACAGGGGATCCCCTGATTTGGAGGCCCTTCCCCCACTTCAGGGTCATCAGAAAGCAGAAGGGGGGGGAATGTCTGCTGGCCACTCCATTATTCCCTATGAAGATCGATTCCCATAGAATAATGGATAATTGATCTGTGGGTATCAGGGCTCTGGGGGGCTGTTTTTTGAGATAGAGGCACCAAATTTGTATCATAGCATCCAGTGCCTCTTCCCAAAATACCCTCCAAGTTTCAAAATGATTGGACCAGGGGGTCCAACTCTACGACCCCAAAAGAAGGTGCCCCTATCTTTCATTATTTCCAAAGGAGGGAAGGCATTTAAAAGGTATGCAGTTCCTTTAAATATGATGGCAAGAACTTCCTTTGGAGTTCAAATATGCTTATCACACCCTTGCTGCTGGCTCCACCCCAATGTCTCCTGGCTCCACCCCCAAAGTCCCCAGATATTTCTTGAATTGGACTTGGCAACCCTACCCTTGTCCTGGCTTGCCCACTGTCTCCATGCCTTCTGAGCTTCCTGGAGCTTGGGGTGGGGGGGAATTAGTGGAAAGCAGCACAATGTTATATAATGAGTACTGACAAATCAAGCACTGCTTTCATGCTTATTTGGGGGCAGATTCTGGAAAGGAGATTGTCACTCTTCCTCATGGAAACTATAATCCCATATTTTGTCCCCATTTTGTCCTCTATATATGTGTGAGACCATCTGGAGATCTGGAGTGAAGCAGCATCAGTATGCTGGTAACACCATACTCTGCTTAGGGTTGCCAATCCCCCGGTGGGGGCAGGGGATCCCCCAGTTTGAAGGCCCTCCCCCCACTTCAGGGTCATCAGAAAGCAGGGGGGAGGGAAATGTTTGCTGGGTACTCCATTATTCCCTATGGAAACCAATTCCCATAGGGTATGATGGAGAATTGATCTGCAGGTATCTGGGGCTCGGGGGGCCCCTGTTTTTTGAGGTAGAGGCACCAAAATTACAAAGTAGCATTTGATGACTCTCCTCAAAACACTCCAAGTTTCAAAAAGATTGGACTACAGGGTCCAGTTCTATGAGCCTCAAAAGAAGGTGCCCCTATCCTTCATTTTTCCAGTGGAGGGAAGGCATTTAAAAAGTGTGTGGTCCCTTTAAATGTGATGGCCAGAACTCCCTTTGGAGTTCAATTATGCTTGTCACGACCTTGCTCCTGGCTCCACCCCCAAAGTCCCCAGATATTTCTTTAATTGGACTTGGCAACCCTAGCTCTGCTTCTCCTTTTTAGCTGAGTCAAGATAGATAGATGAGTTGAACTGGTATCTGGAGGTGGTCATGGGCTGGATATGGGTAAATTAAAGCAGTGTTCAGATAAAATGGACCGACGGTTAGCTTAGTATATTTCAAAATCTGTACACTGTTTATTGTCTGCCTTAGGTGGGATCCTAGTTCCTCTAAAGTATCAGGTTTCCAAGTTTGTGTTGTTTTTTTCAGCCTTGTCTTTGAGTAATCAATTGGCATCTGTAACTAGAAATGCCTTTTGCCATGTTTAGTTGATATACCAGCCACCCTGTTTCCTAGAGAGAAATTATCTAGCCCAATGATACTTTGTGACTTGGGAGATGAATGTTGCTTCTTAACATGCCACCTGTGACCTTTCTGAGCACTATTCCCCGGTCTGGCATCCACCTTATGTTTCAGAAAAGTGGGCAAGGTCCTTGCCTGGTGGGAGCTGGGGTTGGCAGTTGTGTCCCACCTTGAAATAGCAGCTGGAGGAGTATAAAAGCTATGAGCCTCTCTGAGGTGCAGACCTCACACAAGGGATAGAAGTCAACATAGCTCTTTTGGTTGAGGGTAATTGTGAATGTGGCTCTCTGCAACCCACCTGGAGTGAGCACCACTAACTAGCCATAGTTATCCATATTCTGGTTATATTAAGCTTGGATGACTGTTAACACAATCTGTGTATGGCCATCCTTGAAGACCTCTTAGAAACTGTGACTGCCCAAAATGATGTGGTTAAGATACTAATGGCTGCACTGCGCGATCAGCATATGATGCCTGTTTTTAAAAATCTTCATTTGCTTTCAATATGTTTCTGGAGATAATTTAGTGTTCCTGGTTTTTGAACGTTAAAGCTTCTAAAGATTTTTGGATCAGGATATTTGAGGGGCTGCTTGCTGTGGAGACCAGCTCCAGGCACACCTGTCAATTGAATGGAAGTGGGTGGCAACTTGAGATAGGGCTTTTCCCATGTTGGTACCACAATGCTGAAATGGCCTTCCTGAGACAGACTTTCCTTAGCTTCTAAGACCTGATGAGAGCTGCTAGCCTGGGCCATCCAGGTCAGGGCATCTTTCACATAACATTTGGTTAAGTTGATCGTTTTCAAAATTATCCAACAGTTGCCCATGTTCAGATTGTTCTAATTTTTCCCAGCTTTCAACTCTTCTATGTTAGTCTGTCTTTCATTGTTATTTTTATCTGCTGTTGTTGTATTGCTGCTATGAAATATGGGTAATGTGTTTGTGCTCGTTGTATTTTAATCTGTTATATTTTAATTTTCTACTTAGTCCTTCTATCTGATGTTGAATTTTTATTTTTAAATTGAATTATTGATGCCTTGGACATTGTTTGGGGAAAGGCAGTACATAAGTTTTAAAGACTGCTGTGATCCTCCCTCCACACTATTTCATTCTCTTGGGCGTAGAGCAAGGACTCTCTTAGACTGGTCTGATCATAGTGACCTTACAAGCATTCTCCAGTTGACCATTAGGGGGCAATAGAGTAAAAACTTGCACCATTGGGAGTCATCTCCCATAATAAGGGTGTGGAGCTGCAGTGATGCTGAGTAACCTAGTTCTTAAAATAATATCTTTATTCATTAAAAAAGACCTTCTCATTGTTCTGAGTAACAATAACAGGGACCTTTGTTCTAAAGGAAAGGAGCCAATAAGTAGCATGTCAGTGTGATCCATGTATTTGACTGCTGGTGTCCCTGCTCAGGGAAAGTCCTCTCCTTAAAGGAGCAGCTGTAGATATCAGTGTCTGTTGCTTGTTCTCTTTGCCTGGCTAGCTTGTCCCTCCAGTATTTTGGTTGTGTACTGCTAAAATAGCTTTGATACTTCAGAATTTTAAAAATGATTAAGCTTCTGTCATGTGTTTGAAAGAATTCTGGAAAAGTAAGAAACTCAGAAAAAAAAAAGTGGGATCCGACCACTGACTAATATTACCCCCGTCTTCCACTGATATATTCCACTGATAGTAGGAGAAGACTAATATTGTAAGACATGAGGCTGTGGCCTACTGGCTGTCTTCAGGACTGATTCCCCTGTGCAAGAACCAGTTGTTTCCGGTTGCTTTCACAATGTTTTCATGGCAGACTTTTTACGGGGTGGTTTGCCATTGCCTTCCCCAGTCATCTACACTTTCCCCCCCAGCAAGCTGGGTACTCATTTTACCGACCTCAGAAGGATGGAAGGCTGAGTCAACCTCGAGCCGGCTACCTGAAAACCCAGCTTCCGCTGCCAGGGATCGAACGCAGGTCGTGAGCAGAGCTTTAGGACTGCAGTACTGTAGCTTTAACATTCTGCGCCACAGGGCTCTTCTTCAGGACTGATTAGGCTGAAGTAAAATAAGCTGATTTTTCTTCCAGAGGAGTTGATGTATGTATGATCGAACCACCTTTATTCCATAGGCAGAGCAATGGATATGTGTATTTCTTTTTATGTTCTTCCATGGTTTAATGGGAACTTAGACTGTTGATCTACATTGCCTGCTTGCACTGAACACACAGAAATTAGGTGGTTATTGCACTGGAATAGGACCAGCTTGTTGAGGAGCAAATTCCCTCTTAGCTAAACAAAAAAAAGGTGTGTGCATGGAAATACACACACACATCACTAGTGTTGCCACTAGGTGAGGCCTTCTGCAGCATTTTTGGCCCTCTTGCTTCTCTGTTTCATCTACTTTCCCTGGTAACAGTAGTAAAATCTCTTTATCCTAGCAACTTCTGTTTGATGGGGGGAGGTGCCCAAAACTCCAGCACAATGGACTGCTCATCACGTCACCAACAAACCAACTGCACAGCACAGTGACTGCTGGGGACAAGGTGGGCAGAACAGATCCTTAGCAAGCTTGAGAAACCAACCTTGCCCCACCCAGTGACTGAGTTGCCACCAACTGTAAATACCTGTCCAGTAAACACAGCTCCTGTTGTGCATAATCAAACAAGAGAGAGGGAGGGGCAGAGAGAGAGAAAGAGAGACAAAAGAGAGAAAGTGAGCAGCTAGGAGTCTTTTCCATGACAGCTTCCCTTGAAATGCATGTAACAGAAGAAAGGCCCAGCTCCAGCTCCCCAGGAGCAGGTTAGTATAATATCTTCTAGATAAATGTGTGATTCAGAAAGAAATGGATTGGCTGGAGTTTCTAAAGTTAACTTTATATTGGTGTATAGGGCTGGAATGGTGTCATGGCCATAATAGCACACTTGCATTTTTGGGCTTTTATTTCCCCACAGTGGTTGTCACATAGCAGGTTCAGATGCAAGCAGCTCACACATCTGATGACTGCCTCTTCCTAAAGGCTTTTTGTTTTCAGATGATCGAGTATCTTTCTTCTGATCAATCTTTTAAGGTTTCTTGTTGCAAATTCTTGAAGTGTAAATGATATTTTTTAGTATATTTAACAGCGATTGCACCTTCTTTCAATAAACAGACATTGACCATAAGAACATAAGAGAAGCCATGTTAGATCAGGCCAATGGCCCATCCAGTCCAACATTCTGTGTCACACAGCGGCCAAATATATATATATTTACACACACACACACACACACACACTGTGGCTAATAGCCACTGATGGACCTCTGCTCCATATTTTTATCTAACCCCCTCTTGACCAATTCCATTACTAGGAAAACCATCTCAAAGGTGTTGTCTAAATCAAGAGAAAAACATTTACTGTTAACGTTTGCATCATTGAACATCTTTTCATATGGGAGAGCTGTGATTACATTTTCCTCTGTGGCTGTTAGGTTAATTGATCTCTCAGTTTTAATTATTGCATTAAGCCTTATTACCCAGATCTGGGTGCTCCCTCCAGTTGAATGTTTGATGGATGATGTTATAAAGTTGGTAGTTCTGAATTCATGATGGAGGCGTTAGGTGATTGGAAGGGGTCCACAAGTGAATTTCTTCCTGAGCATCTGTTAAAGATTAGTTGTCCCTTATGGCTCAGCATTACTCTGCCTTGACTTTTCTCAGTTCACTTTCTCATAAAGGCTTCTTTATGTAGTCAGAAATTAATAGTGTCTATCATAGCCTACTTGGGATACTAATTGTGACAATGTTTACATAACACAACAAAAAAGAGCCCATAATTAACCAGGAGCCCCCTTTCCTTGTTTTTAACTTTCTTCTGCTTAAATTAATATCTTGTTTGTGGAAACAAATGTATTTAAGGGGTTGTAATGAAAAGTTCTCATGTAAACAGGTCTTTGGATGATGGATGTTCCCTTCCACAAAGGAAGCAACCAATATGTGATGTAATCTTTGGATTTTGCTGTATAGTTCAATCATAAAGGGGATTGTTTGTTTTAAATGGTTTTCCAGTATGTCGGATAAACCAACACCTTTCACAATGCAATCAAATTATCCCTATTATGTGTTTCAATGGTATTTTAAACTCCTTTGTTCCAGGGGTGTGAACGGAGGATACATTATTCTACATAGATAAGTGATTCTTGGAACTTCCGGTGTAATGGCGTGGTGTCGCTAAGCATTTTCCCGAGCTCCAGGAGAAGCTTGGATTTGCTGGGCATTTGGGGGGGCTTTCGGCCTGAAAGTACCCCCTAAAGAAGCGTCGGAAGACGCGTCGCAGTTTGGGGCGCTATTTGGAAACTGGATGGGTAGCGGAGGCTCCCTATTCAGATCCAATGAGCCCCTGAAGCCGATGCCCAGCAACACTCTGGTGCTTAACCGGGCCACCGGACAAGGGAGCAGACGGAGATAACATACATATCCATCGCATGAAACAACAAGAAGAAACATAACTGTACCTTCCAAGAGGATTCATCGAAGTTTGAAACTTGCATGTGGGTCGCGGAGGGAGCGCTCTGTCGGAGAGACGTAGAACGAAGGAAAAGAAGGTGAAGAACATGGAGGGAAGGAGAAGCGGAGGGAATTGGAGAGAAGCGGGATGGAAAGGCAACTGAGACTGATTGATGGCGAGAACTATTGACGGCTAGAATTAGAGTACAAGGATAGGAGAAGAAGACGGAAAACTAAAGCCAAGACTAAGGTAGGAGAATTGAGACCGAGCCGGCCGGGCAAAGAAACGGACGACAGACGGCGGACAGCAGCGGCGGCGGCGGCGGAGGTCGTATTCGGGAAAGAAGAGATGGACTGAGTAAGTAGATTGATGGACTGAGCAAGTAGGCTGATGGTTGGAGTAAGTAGTTGAGTCGAGAAGGTGGTTTGAAGTGTTTAAGGGAAAGATACTGAAGGTGGAAGGAGGGAGAAACAGGAAAAGATAGAAGCGAAAGAGGGGAGCTATGAAAGACGCGGTGTGGATTACAGTGTGATGGCGGCTCTGCTGTAGTTGAAAGTGAAACCACGAGGCGGGGAGAGAATGGCGTCCTCTACTAAAAATAATAATATACAAGGCTGGTGAGCTTTTTTACTGGATAGAGGATAAACTGAGGCCAAGAAATAGAAATTGGAAAATCACATACTGGATAAAGAGTGGAGAGACGGTTTTTAGCAACGCTTTGTTGCGGCTGTCTCCCCACTGAAGATGGGCTTTTAGGCGCTCTTGGAGCTGATTGGGATACTGCAAGAAACGGCGCGGACATAGACAGTGAACACATAGAGTATTATAAACAGTATTATAGACAAGAAGAAGAACAGAAGAACAGAAGAATACAAGAAAAATAAAGGGACTATACGGGACAAATAGAAATAATTGGAATAAAAAGGAAAAGGGGAACAGAACAGGAGATAAATTACAGAAGAGACAATTATTTAGACTGTAGAGAACTGGACTGCAGAGAGCTGGAAGACAGAAAACTGAATTGAATTCTACTAGAGGGTAAAGAATTGAACTGAACACTTTTGTTAATAGTATAGTGACTAAATTGAATGAGTAGTAATGAAAACAATTTGATTTAATAATTAGCAAAGAAGGTTATTTGATTTCTGTATGGAATGAATTGAATTGATTTTAAATATTGGATGAACTGAAGTGAACTATATTTGAATGCTGAAGGAATTGAATTGCTGCTGATTATAGAGGCCTAGAAATAAGTAATTATACTAAATTATTTAATAGAAGGAATCTCCTGGATAAGGGGATTGAAAATTGTAAACGGAAGAAGCTTCTAAAAATAACACTAACTATTTAATTTAGAATCAAACAAAGATCTTAGGGAGCAGATATGGGCCCAAAAAAACTTGGACAAGCGACCCCCCCACCCACCCCTGGGGGAGGGGGAAAACCAGGGGCAGAGGGAACAAATCAAGATGCCATTGAAAAGCTACAACATATTGTGATGGAAGGCTTCCAACAAAATCAAGAAGCACTAGAGACGATGAAAGCTGATTTATTGGGGCAGATAATAAAAACTAATAAACAGGTTGAAGAATTTCAGAAACAATTATTGGGGAACACTCAACAGATCCACAGATTGACCGCCAAAGTGGACAAGATAGAGGAAAAAGAAAAAGAGATGTCCAACAGAACTCGGGACAATGCAGCAAGCTTGGCCCAATTAGAAGAAAGGGTAATAAGGTTAGAAATGGAGAAAGCAGCTTATATATTACGCTTTCAAAATATACCAGAAGAAAAGAATGAAAACATAATGGAGAAAGTAATAGAAATGCTGTCTTCTGAGGATGTAGAATGTTTGGAGGAAGGAAGTAGAGAAATCGAATGGGTTAAGAGAGTCTCATCAAATTACACACGACAGCATAATTTGGCAAGAGAAGTTCAAGTCAAATTTGTTCATCTCACAACATGCGAGAAAATTCAAAGGAAAGCTAAAGAACGAGAATTGAAATGGAAAGATGCTAAAATTAAGGTTTTGAGAGAAGTGCCCTGGGAAGTTCGACAACGAAGAGTGAAATATCGGAAATTGTCATCATGGCTGATTAGTCACTCGATACAATTCAGATGGTTGGTTCCAGAAGGATTACTTTTTACGTATCAATCTAGAAGACATAATATAAACTCGATTGAGAAAGCAGAAGAATTCTGGGAACAACATATTGAGAAAAGCAGTCGAGAGTCGGAAACGGAGGATGAACAAGAAGAAGAAGACGGTCAAAGTAATTCAGAAGAAAGAGCTCCGCAGAGGCCGCAAAGAGAAAGAATCAAGACGAAGATTAAAACTAAAAAAACCCAGAAATTAATACCGGATAGTATAGATCAGACAAAATGAGTGCTAAGCCTGGGCTGCAAATAATATCGGTTAACGTTAATGGTTTAAATGACCCAGGAAAAAGGAGAAGAACTTTTCAACAGCTGAGAAAGTCTTCCTCATCAATAATTTGTTTACAGGAGACACATATTACAGAAAAAGACATAAAATATCTGAAAAATGAGAAACTAGGGGTTCTCTACCATTCATCTGATCCAAAGAAGAAAAAGAGAGGGGTAGCCATTTATGTATCCAAATCCATTCACTCAAATTGCCTTTATACGGATAAAAAAGGAAGAGTGGTGATAATAGAGATAGAACTTAATGGCAACAAAGTGACATTAGTCAATATCTATGCCCCTAATGAGAATTTGGAAAAATTCTACCAGGCTTTACACAGAAAACTGACAGAACTTAACCCAAAGAATTGCTGCATTATAGGCGATTATAATGCGGTTTTTGATACAGAAAAGGATAAAAAATTTGAGGAACAGAAGAAAAGAAAGCTGCGAAATAATCTGCCTAGAGCTTTTTTAAAATTAGCGGATGAATTAAACCTAATAGATGCGTGGAGAACCAAGAATCCAACAACCAATGATTATACGTTTTACTCATCCGTGCATAAGTCCTGGTCGAGGATAGATATGTGTTGGTTGTCTGCGGACCTAGTGCTACGTCTTCATCAGGCAGAAATTTTACCCAGAACCTACGCTGATCACAATCCGATACAGGTCAAACTATTAGAAACAGCAAAAAGCTTTCGTTGGACCCTCAATTTACAGATTTTGAAAGAGAACAAATTTTTGGAAATAGCCAAGAAAGAAACTAGAGAATTTTTTCAAAATAATGTAATCAAAGACACTAGCATGGATATTATTTGGGATGCTTTCAAGGCCTTTTTTCGGGGTATCGCAATAAGATATACTGCGGAAAGAAAAAAGGAGCGACTGAAATCGTATAAAGAACTGACCCTCAAATTAGGAAATCAAGAAAAACAGCAAAAGGAAAGAAACACAGAAGAGATAAGATTAAAGATTGCCGCTATTCAACATCAGATTAATTTACTACTAATGGAAGAAGTGGAAAAACAGTTGAAATGGATGAAACAAACCCACTTTGAAAATGCAAATAAAACTAGTAGATGGCTGGCATATAAATTAAAGAAGGAAAGAAATAAGAGAATCATAAAGCTACTTAGAGATGAAGAAGGAAAAGAGATAACACAAATCGATGAGATGAAAACAATAATTCAAAATTTCTATCAAAAATTATATAAAGGTCAAAATATAGATAAACAGTGGCAAGATGATTATTTAATTAAGACTAAGATGAGAAAGCTATCCAAAGAACAAAAAGAAAAATTAGAAAAACCAATTACTATGCATGAGATAGTGGAGGCGATAAACCAGCAGAAACCAAATAAAGCACCAGGCCCAGATGGACTACCAAGTGAATTTTATAAAACCTGTGGAGAAGAACTCCTCATTCCGTACAAAAATGTAATTGAGGATATTCAAAAAAATCATAGAATACCAGCATCCTGGAAGGAGGCGTTGATCTCATTGATACACAAAGAAGACACAGATCCAGCAGAAGTGAGAAATTACAGACCTATCTCCTTATTGAATGTCGATTACAAGATTTTTGCCAGTGTTCTGGCTAATAGACTCAAGAAGGTTATAGGAACTATTGTCCATGAAGACCAAACAGGTTTTATACCAGGTAGACAGATGAGGCAAAACGTAAGATTTTTATTAAACGCTATCGAATTTTACAAAGAACATCCAGAGAAACAGGTAGCGTTTATCTTTGTCGATGCAGAGAAAGCCTTCGATAATGTGAACTGGGAATTTATCATAAAATCATTAAAGGCAGTGGGCTGTGGAGGAAACTTTTGCGATTTGGTGGAAACCATCTATACTAAACAAAAGGCAAGAATCAATTTTAACAACATTAAGTCGGACATGATTGAAATGGCACAAGGAACAAGACAAGGATGCCCGTTGTCACCTCTTTTGTTTGCCTTAACTTTAGAGCCATTATTGCAAAGAATAAGAGACGAAAACAGAATAAGAGGAATAAAAATCAAGGGAGAGGAATTGAAGATTCAAGCATTCGCAGATGATATGTTATGTGTCCTGGAAGATCCCAATATATCTATTGCTTATCTGAAAGAAACGTTTAAACAATATGGGCAAGTAGCGGGACTTAAGATTAATGCTCAGAAGACAAAATTTCTTACTAAAAATATGAATAATGAGCAAATTAGCCAATTTGAAATAAAGTCGGAATTTCTACAGGGGAAGAAAGTAAGATATTTAGGAATTCAAATGACCAAAGATTTAAAAGATATATATAGAAACAATTATGAGAAATTAGTGAAAGAGATACAACAAGATTTATCCAGATGGAAAGACTTACAAATCTCACTCCTGGGCAGGATAGCCACTGTCAAAATGAATGTGCTGCCAAGAATATTATTCCTCTTTCAAATGATTCCTATTTTGCTCCCAAAGTCTTTTTTTCAACGGGTCAACAAAATAATCTTACAGTTTATCTGGCAAAACAAAAAACCTAGAATTAGACTTAAGGTACTCCAGGACAGCAAACTTAGAGGTGGATTTACTTTGCCAGAATGGAACCTCTATCATATGGCTAGTCGAATAGTCTGGTTAGTGGATTGGATCACTTTGAAAAATAAAAGAATACTAGTATTAGAAGGGGCAGGTCTGGAGAAAGGATGGCACGGATACCTTTGGTACCATAGTCCCCCGCAAAACAGTTCCTTCTGGAGACATGAGATCAGAAGATCCCTTTATAGAGCCTGGTTAGAAATTAGAAAGTTCTATTCTTATACCCCATCATGGTTATCACCGGTAGAGGCATCTACTCACCCGAATCTCTACACTTGGAACAATATTTGCTACCAAAATCTATTAGATGGACAAAACAACCTCCGAGCAGAAGAAATGGACCATCTGGATTGGTGGTTGAAGTGCCAAATAAAATCAAGATATCAGAAAGATAAAGAAATAGGCTTTTCCAGAAAATTAAATGACCTTGACCAAATTATCCAAATGGATCAGAAGTTAATCTCTAAAATTTATGAGTGGCTACTCAGGGAGAAAATGCAGGGAGAGGTGGTGAAAGAATCTTGGGTTAAATGGTTGAGAGATTTCGGTTATAGCATACCAATAGATGACTGGGAAAAAATATGGAGACGGAACATAAAATTGATTAAACCAGCTTTGTACAAAGAGAATCTGTATAAAATGATTTATCGCTGGTATTTGACGCCGGAACGATTAGCTAAAGCCTACCCCAGTTACTCAGACAAGTGTTGGAAATGCAGAAAGGCTAAGGGGTCAATTTTCCACATATGGTGGAAATGTGAACATGCCAAAAAGTATTGGTCTTTAATTAGTATTTGGACCCAGAAGATTTTGAAAATCAGACTTAGACACTCACCAGAGCTCTATCTTTTAAATGTTTGCAGGGAAAATCTCCCACCTGAAACAACTAAGGTGCTAATGTATATTGTAACTATTGCAAGAATATTATATGCAAAATACTGGAAGCTACCAAAAATACCTTCCAGGGAAGAGTTTATTGTTCAGCTTACAGAAGCTGCGGAACTTGATTTAATGACCACAAGGTTATGTGATGGAAACATGCAAAAATGTAAAGAGAGTTGGGAACCGATATTTAGTTGGGTAAAAAGTAAAGGTATGTTGTTGGAATAAGAGGAAAGTAAAACATTATACTCTGGTCACTCCCGGTGTGCTTGGGAGGATGTCTGGGAGGTGGAGGGGGATTGGAAGTGTTGAGATGATTGTGAGTTATATGTATTTGCACAGAAATATGTTTTGTATGTTTTGTATGTTTATATGTTTTTGTCCTTATAAGGTGGAATAATTCAATAAAATTTATGAACCCCCCCCCCCAAAAAAAAAAAAAAAAAAAGATAAGTGATTCTTTCTGCATCTCACATCCAATATGAAGAATGTGCAACAATCTATTTGTAGAATATTTTCTTAGCACAGAAGGCGGGGTGGGGGGGGATCACAAATCCGTTAGCATAAGCCTCTTTTCTGGTGGCCTGCCAGCACTTGTCTCCTGACAATCCTGGCTTAGAAGAGGTGATTACATATTGTTGCTTGGACACATCTTAGGTAGTTTTGAGATGCTTGAACCTTGATATGAGAACAACCAGGAAGAAGTAATAGGATAATGTTAAGAAGGCCTCTGTACCTCCCCTTTTAAACAGCCAGGAATGAACTGCTTCAACCAGTTTCAAAATTGCCCCCACAGCTAATTTATTAGTTTCACACTTGCTTATCAAATACCAGCCCTCAAGGGAGACTGCAACCAAGAAATCAGAAAGAAACTCAGACTGGGAAGGGCAAGCATAAATGAGCTAGAAAAAAATCCTGAAGTGTAAGGATGTGTAGCTGGTGACCAAGACCAAGATAATTAATACGATAGTATTTCCCATTATTATGTATGGGTGTGAAAGTTGGACAATGAAGAAAGCTGTCAGGAAGAAAAACTATTCATTTGAGATGTGGTGTTGGAGGAGAGTTTTATGGAAACCATGGACCATAGGGTTGCCAAGTCCAATTGAAGAAATACCTGGGAACTTTGGGGGTGGAGCCAGGAGACTTTGGGGGTGGAGCCAGGAGATGTTAGGGGTAGAGCCAAGATCAAGGCTGTGACAAGTGCCGCAGCCGCAGGTTCCCGCGCCGCAGCCGCCGCCTGAGAAGGAAGCTGTCCCTTCCTCCTCCTCCCACTCGTCCTCCCTGCCCCTCGGCCCTGCCTGAGGCTGGAAGCCTGGGTGAAGCAGGGCGGTGGCGCGGGCATGGAGAGCGGGGCCGGGGGCTCGGGGCCTCCTCCTCTGCCGCGCTGGTGCTGGCGGGGCTGTGCTGCCAACGCCGGAGGCCGAGGAGCTGCCTCCGGCGCTGCCGAGGTGCTGCCTCCGGCGCTGCCGAGGTGCTGCCTCCGGCGCTACCGCGCTGGTGCTGGCGGGGCTGTGCTGGCGGGGCTGTGCTGCCAACGCCGCCAGCCAGCGAGGCCCTCGGCCAACAGCTCCTCCGCCGCCACCTCCTCCTGCTGCTGGGCGCCGGCGGGCCCGCCGCCTCCGGCCTCATTGGGTGGGAAGGGGGCGGCAGCGGCGCAGCGGCCTCACACGCTCCGGGATGGGCCGGCTCGCCATTTCCCGCCTCTCCCCCCGCTTCCATTTTTTGGGGAAGCGGAGGAAGAGGGGGGAAATCCTGGGGTCCCCCGCCAGGGCGGGAGGGTTGGGACCCCTAATGGACCACCAAAAAGACAAATCAGTGGATTCCAGATCAAATCAAATCTGAACTCTCCCTAGAAGCTAAAGTGACCAAATTGAGGCAAGTGTATGAGATATCATGATGTGAGATGGCCAGGCTGGGCAATATGTGATGATACGGTAAACTTCTCTGAGTGCTGTTGAGTTGCCTGTTTTTATAATGTTTTATTGTATTTTAATGTTTTATCATATGTTGTACTTCACCCTGAGTCCGACAGGGAATGGGTGGAATAGAAATATACTAAAATGAATGAATAAATAAATAAATAAAAATGTTAGGAAAAGTTGAAGGCATCAGGAAAAGAGGAAGACCCAACATGGGATGGATTGATTCAATCAAGAAAGCCATGGCCCTCAGTTTGCAAGAGCTTAGCAAGGCTGTTAATGATGTCTTGGAGGTCATTAATTCATAGGGTCTCCATAAGTCGGAGGTGACTTGATAGTATTTAATATGCACACACACACACACACACACACACACACATGGTTGTCAGTGGAGAATAAGTTCTATGCCTGAGAGTGTCCAATGAGAATGCCTACTCTAGTTGTTAAATACAGCAATTAACTGAATTGTCTAAAGCATGCTCTTGATTAATTTGAATGGTTGCAATAAGCATGTGTGCTCCAGTATTTCAGAGTGTGTTAGCACGTGTGCTCCAGTTTCAGAGTTTAAATAGGAGCATGCTTGTAACATCCACATTTTCATGTGGAGATCAGTGGTCAAGTCCCTTCACCTCCACTATTGAAGACTCTACTGTACCTATAATATGCTGCAGTTTTCCTACACTTTAAGTGTATATTTGCAATTCACCTACACTGTGTTATCAACAATTGTGAAGAAACTTCAGTATCTGTAGGATGTAAAATGGCAAGCTGCAGGTGCCCTAGTGCTCATGCACACACATTTACATGTGCACAAGAGAAAAGAGACATCTGTTTATTTACTCAGAGATTTAACTTATAGAGACTCACAGAAGAGAGCCCAAACCCTGAAGAATAACAATAGAAAAAAACAGGGATAGTGATTTACCAGAGAGAGGTAACAAAAACCAGGGACTCTCACCTGAATAGGGACAGTTGACACAAGTAAGACTGCAGTTCCCTCTAACTGTGCAGTCCTAAATCCAGCTAATAAACTAAGTGCAGTGCCAGTAAAACTAGAAGATATGGTGATGCATCCAGAGTTACCCTGGTACAATGGTGCATCAATGAGGGCTTTTTTTCTGGGGGAACATGGTGGAATGGAGTTCCAGAACCTCTTTGAGGAAACAAAAATCTCAAAAAATATTTAGAAGTTCATGAAGGGCATCTGTGTGTTTCTCTTCCACTTCCCTCTTGAGAGTTCCATCACCTCTTTTTCCAGAAAAAAAAGCCCTGGCATCAATGCTACACTGGTATAAATGTTTGCTGACACAGGTATGCCAATGTTGGGTGCCAGAAGTAGGCAGAACAATGGATATCCTGAGAGAGGAGTGGGGCTCAGATGTCTTCCTGAGCTGCCGCAGCCATTGCCTATTATGCTGGTGAAAATCCTGACACAAATATAAACTTTTCCTTTGAATTCAGTGAGAGTGAAAAATATACCCCTCCTCAGTGTCTCACATTATAGTTTAGAATATCAACTAAGACTGCAACCAATCAAAGCTCTCCTCCGTTATAACTAGTTCCATTTACAACAACCCTGTTCTCTTTATAGGAATGGTCTACTAAATAATTCTGTTTTACACATTCTGCAGAATGATGGAAATATGGGGCCCTTCCTAACCTCAGGCAGACCATTCTGCAAAGTTGGAGCCACAACAGGGAATTCGTGTATGGGCAGCTGTCAATTTTACCCATTTTCAGGTGGCATTTTCAAAAGACTTTGCAAAGATGAATGCAGCTGTCATAGCAGGGTATATAGGGAAAGGTGGTCATTTTGATATGTAGATCCAGGCCATGAAGGGCTTTATGTGATAACCAGCAGCTTAAGAACATAAGAGAAGCCATGTTGGATCAGGCCAATGGCCCATCCAGTCCAACACACATATACATGTATATACACAGTGTGGCTAATAGCCACTGATGGACCTCTGCTCCATATTTTTATCTAACCCCCTCTTGAAGCTGGCTATGCTTGTAGCTGCTACCACCTCCTGTGGCAGTGAATTCCACATGTTAATCATCCTTTGGGTGAAGAAATACCTCCTTTTATCCGTTCTAACACGACTGCTCAGCAATTTCATTGAATGCCCACGAGTTCTTGTATTGTGAGAAAGGGAGAAAAGTACTTCTTTCTCTACCTTCTCCATCCCATGCATAATCTTGTAAACCTCTATCATTCATGTCATCCCGCAGTCGACATTTCTCCAAGCTTCAATTGAACCAGGAATTAATTGGTAATCAGTGTAGCAACAGCAGGAGAGGTGGAATATGAATATTTTGGCTGTCTCCTTATAAAAGTTGAGCAGAGATAGGGTATTTGTCTGAGCCTCTGAATCTGGATTCTCTCATGAATTCTGCCTGGACTTAAAGCTTGATAATTTACTGTTTTCTTCATTGTTCTTGTTGTAGGGCATGAACGGCTAGAAGAGTTGCTGACTTATGATGACCTTTTCCTGGAGTGTTTCAATGCTTTTCTGGCTCTACCTGTGAGAAGAACTCACACCTTTGTCTCTTAACTAACCTCAACTGGTTCAGAAGAGTAATCATCAAGTTGTCGATGCTGGTTTTTTTAGAGGGAGAAACTTGCTCACTACTTACTTGTACTACATGTTACTTCATTTGAATGAATACATACTTAAGTTTGCCCATTGAGTAGTGTAGTGGCTGAGGAGGCAGGTGGCTAGGAGACAACAAAGTCACACCAGATGGCTTTATGAAAGGTGTCTAAGGACCAAGCATGGCATGGAAGGGTTGTGTGGTAGAAAACAAAGAGAGAGAGAATAGAAGCTCAGATGGGGATCATGACCTACAGTGGCAGGGAAAGAGTTCTGTGAAAAGAAGGTTACAAGAGCTTGGGTTAACTGGAAGAAAAGTGTGTTGAAAACTCTTCATAAATGGATAGAAATTCTGACTTTGTTCAGGGTGGTGAATTGTGAGAACCTTGGGTGAAATGGCTTCCAAAGCACAAGAAAAGCTTTGTAGGGAACATTAATGGGTGTAGCTGTGCAAGGAAATACACAGAAGGGGGGCAGAATTTAGATTTTTCACATCCTGTTCATTATTTAATTGAAAGAGGCTTTAGAAGTATCTTTTTCGGTGTTGGCTTTGTAATGATACAAGATCAAAGTATTTTTAATGTGGCAGAAGTAATTAGATAGCAGTTCTGATGCCATAAAACACGCTCATTCTTTTTGGTCAGATTTCAAGTAAACTGAAAAAAAATCATTTTCTCAAGGTTTGGCATGGTTACAACTGAAACAGCCCCTCATGGGTATTTCAAGACTTGAAAAGGCATGTGGGATTGGGGGAGACCACCTAGCTTGCTTCACCATGGGCCCAGTACCTAATAACATTTCCAAATAGTCACATTCTTCTCTAAAATGGCATTAGCAGCCATGAGTTGGACCCGTGACTGCCATAACATCTAATTTTGCCCTAGGAAAAGGTAATTGTCCTGGATTGCTTTAATTGTTGGATAAGCATCTTATTGGCTAGTGCTAGTACCATCACCAACACCTTAGAGCAGTTTTTTGTGAAGTTATTTTGTTAAGGTGAAACAAGAATGTGTAAATGTTTTTGCACTTGTGAGCATGCTTCTTTAAAAAAAAACAACCTTCAGCCTTGTTGATGCACATGGAGAAGGGCAAAACTGAAGGCTGACTTCTTTGCCAGTCCAGCATTCTGCAGCAACATGCCTTATTAAGTTAGACCACTGGTCCACCATTATCTACTCTGACTGACAGCAGCTGTCCAGGTGTGTCAGGCAAGCATTTTTTTCCTACCCCTGCGGCCTGATTTACCTGGAGTTGCCAGGGGTTGAGCCTGGGACCTTCTGCACACAAAGCAAGCCCTCTTTTTCTGATTTAGGTGCATACATTTGTACTGCAAGCAATGAATTTGGATGCATACTGCACCTGAAGAACCTGCTGGGATTACTAAAAACAAAACAAAAAAACCCCCTGTATTTTCACCTGTATGCTTTCTTAGAATTAAAAGGTGACATCTGCATAATGGCATTTATATAACGTGCTGATTGTTTTCTTGCCTAAAATAAGCTTTTTATCTTTCAAGTAGGCTTTTCCTCTTAGACTGCATTATGATCGACTCACAGGGCGGCTGCAGGAGATGGATGGCTTGCTCTTGAAGTCTTCAAGTTGCTTGGAAGCTGGATCAAGTTCTCTTTGCTATGGAGCAACTGATGCAGAAAGGGAAAGAGCCCTGGGCTGGTTATCAAGGGAACGCTTCATTCCATTTAAAAGGTTGAATAAGAGGATGCGTGTGCTTTTCTTTTGCCTTCGATATAGGGCTGTTTGGGCTGTTTCTTGTCTCTTCATGGAGGACTGCCAAGTTGCAGATAATCTCTATGACTTGGCTGCTGCCTTTTGAGGAGTGGGAGCTGAGTTACGCCCCTGCTCCTGCTGCTGCTATGAATTTCTGAATGCCTGTGGGCTGGTTACATTCTGTTGGGTTGAACTAGGAGTTTACACAGTTAACGAAAGAGACAGACAGAAAACCTGGAGTCCATTGAATGTCCGCTGAAACTGCTGTTGGTTGGTTTGGCCAAGTCACTTTCTCAACTAGAACAAAAGAACAATCTTCAGGCCCCAAAGCGATTAGCTAAATCAAAAGGTTGAGAGCAAACACTGAACGAAACCCCCCAAACAAAAACAAAACTCCTATAAAAATGCAATCTTAACATATCTGAAGGTCATTTCAATAATATTTCTCATACTAAAACTACCAGATAAGAATATCATATAATACTATAGATATCAGTCAACCACAAATATGGCAACAAAATCCTGCACAATAATAAACAAAAGGATTCATTTGATACATTGGCCAATGGATACATATAAAGCCAACTGCTTTGATCAGGTTTCTGGCATTCTTTTTGACAGAACATTTGTACTGCATGGAGAATCTGTCATCAAGAAGAGACTATTGGATACACATATATATATATATAGTTTATTATAAGGCAGAATATCCTTTTATACATGCAGTTCTTGTTTATTGCATAATCTGTTACTAGTGTCCACTGAGGAAGATGATTGTGCTGAAATGTGTTTGAGTTTCTGTTTATATTATTGTGTAAGATACTTGAACATTTGTTTGTGCATCAATTCACATTGATATCTGTGTATTTTTGTTCATTATTGTGGAGGATGTTTATATGTTTGTGATTTACTGATATCTGTATTATATGATAGGCCTATTTAGTAACAGTTTTAATATGAGAAATATTACTAAAATGACTTTCAGATAAACTGTATTTTTGTAGATTTCGATCTGGGGTCGTGTGTTTGCTGTCAACAGATCTTCCTGATTTGTTCTCTCTTCCTTTCTTTGCAGTTGGGCCCAAAACTGGTTTCAGAAACCGGTACTTTCCTTTCTGCTTCTCCCCCCTGGCATCTAAAGATAATGCTATCTCTGAACATGTGTAGATTCCTTTGCCTCCATAGTAGTTAGGCTGGACAGCTTTATTCTTCAAGCTTCGGAGATTAAAGGACAGGATTCTCAGTTCAAAAGTAGTCACGAATAAGTGTTCTTAACACATGGTGGATCTTGTAGAGCGTTCACTTACTTGAAACTAAGATCTGTTGAACGTAGCAGACTTGCCTATAAACATCTATATGATTATTTTACATTTCAAGAGATAATCTACTGGGACATTTTCAAGTGCTCATAAGGATTTTTCAGATGGGCAAGTGCAGATATGTTTTAATGTTAATACAAGCATTAAAATGGCAGTAAACTTGTGGGACAAAATGCAATTTCCAGTATAGGAATGGGAGATGTGCTGAAGGATGATAGTTTTGATAAAGGAAGGAATAAATCCTTTTTAAAAAGGCAACAATGTAAGAATCTTCTTGTAATAGATATGGGGAATACCTGGTTTGAATCCAATTTTTAAAGGGATGCAAATTTAACCAAATCATGGTGTTATCTATCTCATTTGTGTCCTGCTATGCCTTCAGAGAGCTGTCCATATGGGGTTATCCGTACTGAGGATGTTGTGGCAGGGCAGGTGTGGTATTTAACCATGGAATCCACATTAACCATATGGTTTAGAAGCTCATTAGATTATCAATAACATTTAAATTGGGCCTTTCACTTTGAGAACTGTGGGCTTCAGGTCCTTGATGATGGCTTGTTGTTCTGGATCACTACCTATCAGATTCTGCTTACTCTCTGGAGCTTTTGTCTCCTGCTAGGACGATCTTTTACTTGGAATACAAACTGGCAAAGCTGCTGATATGTCCACTGGATGAGAACTACCCAGAGAGCCGCTATGAACTTGGTGGTTACAGTCGCCAGTCTGACAGTGCTTCAGTCTCCAGTATTCCCAGTCATCCATCAACAGCTAGGCAGCCCACTGGGCTCCCAAGTCATGTGCTACTAAAAAGACTTCCTAGTCAAACTCAGAGCAGCCCAGCTTGCCTAGGTAAACCTCTTGCAACCACTCTGTGCTTACCCATTCACCTTCATGATGGGTGCCTGCCAGCATGTCTCTGTATCTCCCCTGCTGGGAAGTGGCCTATAAATCTGCCTGTTACACTGATTCACAGAGGAGAGAAAGAAGCCCTTCCTTTGACTGGCTGAGGGAGGGAAGAGGAGGTAGACAGCCAGAGAAAGGCTTCCTTTGATTGGCTGAGGGCTCCTCCCTATTCTCCTCTGGAAAGGGGGGAAAATGGAATCCTGTGCCAACAGACCAGATACAGAGAGAGAGAGAGAGAGATTGAAGTCCTGTGCTTAAGGCCAACAACATTGTCAGAGAGAGACTGTTGGTCTGAAAGGCAGGGCTTTTTTTGTAGAAAAAGTTCAGCAGGAACCTATTTGCCTATTAGGCCACACCCCTGAACATCACCATTGTTTCACACAGGGTTTTTTGTAGAAAAAGCTCAGCAGGAACTCATTTGCCAAGCCAGCTGGAACTGCATTTCAGTGCATTCCTGCTAAAAAAAAGCCCTCCTGAAAGGTATCTACAGGCCTCAGAGGCAGAACTAACTGCGGCCAGTCCTGACTATGGCTGCCAGTTCCAGGTTTTGTGGTGGCATTTGAGGAGGGCATAGAAGGCCTCAGAGCAGAGTCTGACAGACCCAGGTTCTTGCTGTGGAAGCTGACTGGGTGATTTCAGACCAGTCACACACTTCCAGCCTAACCTGCCTTACAGGGTTGTGAGAGGAGAATGATGGAAACTGGCTTGGTTTCCTGCCCTCCCTCCATGGAGAAAGACTGTCCTTTGCCTATGTAGAGGCTGCAGGGAGGGGGGAGGTGATGGATAGCTGAAGTCAGAGGGGCAAATAAAGGGAAGAAGATAGGCTTGCCAATTCCAGGTTAGGAAATTCCTGGAGATTTAAGGGATGGGGCCTGGGAAGGGTGGGGTTTGAGGAAGGCTGGGACCTCAGAGAGATACAATGTCATTTCCCCCTGGAGAATCACTGTTGCCAATCTCTGGTGATGGCTGGAGATTACTCAGAATTACAACTGCTGTCCAGATGACAGAGATCAGCATCCCTTGAGGTGGGAGGGGGGAGTGAATGCCTTCACTTGGGTGGGTGGGAAGATAGCAAAAGTCGGGGGCACTCACCCAGAGCCTCTTTCTAGAGCCCATTGTATTTTTCTTCACAACAGGACTTATTCCTTGTAGATTCATAAGAAATGTTCATAATGAAGAAAAAGAGGAAGGTGCCTTTCTTTAACAGTATGAGACTGACACAGTAAAATAATCTCTGATGATATGACTTGGTGGAAAGTGAACTTGGAAGTTTCTTTGGAAGTAGAATGCTGTCTTCATGATCCTGCTGTGCCTTTTTTCCTGTCCATACTCAAGTGTGGGAACTTAGAGTTCACTCTCCAGCCAATTATCCTTAGGAGATTTTATTTCTGATCCCTGTAACCTTCCATCTATTCTCTTTTTGCAGGCCGTTTTACAAGCTTTTCTGGCCAAATCCCCATTCAAATCTCCATGGAGTTCCCTGGCATCTTGAGCTTGGGCCAGTTTCCAGTTACAGAACATTTGAGTAGGCTGCAGTTCCGGAGTATGCTGTCTGACTCCACTGTCGAAAGGACAAATGGTGAGAATCCTGCAGTTAGATGTGGGGGGAGGGGGGGTGGACAGAGGCTCTGCACCAGCAGAAAGAGTTTGTTTTCTGGGCATGTGCAGAAAGATCCCCTGGATAGATATTTTTTTCATGAATGGTGAAGCCAGTGGCAGAATTTAGGAAGATAGTGGAAACTAGTTTTTAGATACTTGTTTCTTGGCAAAGTGTCGTGAATCACTTAATTGCTGTCCAGAGATGACATCTTTTGTTTACTTACGATAGGTCAGATGATCTTTTACTATTGTAAAGAAGTGTCATTCAACTTACATAAGGAAGCCTAATAATAAAGATCATATTGTTTAGGCTGAAAGTAGATACATAGGTTTTCAGATTTTCCCCATTTGCTCATTGTTTCAGGGTAGGGTAACATTATTTTTAAACTATTATTATAAACTTAAGGACAGTACTTGGAGGTGGCCCATACTTTATTATTAAAGTATACTGTTAAGTATACCACTTAAGTATACCACTTAAGCAAAGGGTTTATTACTCTCTTACAAGCAGTGTTTGCATGGAAGACAAATGCATAGTTGTGCACAGTTGGCTTGTTAATGGAAATCCTTATGAATCTCAGATCCTGTGAATGATTCAACAGTAAGTGCTCCAAGGCACTGAGGCAAAGTGATATGGAATGGAGGTTTTGCTGTATCTACAGTATGATCTGTGTGAAATATTTGCAGCTGTTATATATAACCATGGGCCTCTTGAGGGCAAGTACCTATCATAACACCTTCTATCAGTAGGGCAATAAATTGGGACCACCCATTATAAATAGTGATGTCTGCATACTTGGGGGAGAGGGAGATGGCTGCCAGAGCACCTGATCCATTATAATATCTGGAACAATAGACTGGGTTCAGGAGTTTGATGACCCTCATTCAGCAGTGCCACACTACGTTTTATAGGGGTGTGTAGAATAACCTTGTCCCACCTTGAAGGCATGATAAGGGCTGAATATGCTCATTGCCTTGGGGATACTGAGACAGATAAAGGGAAAGAAAATGGAGGGTAAGGGGAAATTTGCCTGCTCAAGGCCCTAAGAGTCTAAAATACCTTGGAAGGGAGCATTTGAGTCAAGAAGAGTTCCCAATTGTTTCCCTTTCCCTGATATTCCTTGTGGACCCTAATTTGTTCTGATCATTCTGCCAGTGTGCAAAAGCCAACAATGGTGACCAAGTCGAGTGTTTGCCCTCCTTCTGAGTCTCTACAGGCTTCAGACACATATACCATTTTAGATGTCTTGCCTTTTCAGTGAGCTTTCATATCAAGGCCCAGTTCATGTCACCTTTGTGGACACCATTCATATATCATATTAAGGACCAATTCATATGCTACCTTGTGGCAGCAATTATACCTCACAGGTGATACATGAATGAGGCCTAAGATGTTCTGTGATAGTCACTAAGGAACATAGGTATTTCGCAGTTTGTTGACAGGGTTACCCCTGGGGATCAGTATTTCATTTTCCAGAGTCCTTCACTGAGACAAAGTAGATTATAACAGTCTTCAGCATTTGTCAGACTTGCTGGCAAGAAGGAGGGCTCCTCAAGCAGTCAAATGTACCCCTGCTCAGACACAGTAATATCTTGGGTGGTAGCTAGCTGGGAAAATGTGTATTGCCTTGGCCTCTGGAAGAAAATGCCTTCAAGGTTCAGACATTTGATCTTAGTTCCAATATATATTCCTCATTTCAGGAAAGCTCATAAGTGGCTCTACTACTGCCGTTGAATCAGTGGTCTCTCCAGTTCCCCTGAGCAGAGCTGCTCTTAACTCCTTACCTGATCAAGAGCTCACTGAGCTTCAAATGGATTGGTAAGCTTAATGCATTCACCTCTGCTTTTATACTTCCAGCTGTCCTAGAATTCTGCAACTGTGTGCAAGTAGGACATAAACTTTCCTCATGCACTCATTTACAATTTGGCACAAGCTGTGGCTCTGAAAAGGATGCCAGTATCATTCATTTGCAATCAATCCAATAGGCAGCCATATTGGTCTGAAGTAGTAGAACAAAATAGGAGTCAAGTTGCACCTTTAAGGCCAACTTAGTTTTATTCAGAACGTAAGCTTTCGTGTGCTCTAAGCACACTTCATCAGACGAGGAATCTGGCACAGTGAGCAGAGCCACACATAGCTGGTAGGCAATGGCTCAGAATGTAAAATGGTACATTTTTAAGATCCAATGACAGAATAGTAAAATTATCTGATAGGCAGTAGTTTAGAATGTAAAATGGTACAAATATAAGATTCAATGACAGAATAGTAAAATTAACAAATTGATCAAACCTTTGATCTGAGTAGCATGAGCATGTGAAAGCAACAAAACAGTAGTATGTCAAAATGTGAGAGTGTTTGTTAATGACACTATTGTTATAAACCTGAGCCAAAAGGAAGGAATTTTTATCTCAGAAGTTTTCCCATCCAACTAATTTACCTTTTAACATGCAACATACATATAGTTTGTCATTAGGAGAAAAATACATTAAAATATAGTGGGAGATGGGTTCAAGATATGTCATGGGATAAACAACCAATATCCCTGTTTGAGTGCGTCAATACAGCTAAAAGAGAAATACATTGGATAGTGATGTTCTTGTCCACCCAATTTACTTTTTAACATGTAAACATCATTCTAGTTTGCCATAGGGAAAAAAAATACAATAAAATATAATGAAAATGGGTAAAGTATATGTAATGAGATAAACAGCCAATATCCCTATTTTGACTATGTAAGTACAAAAAAATTATTCTGATACACTATTCTAAAAGAGAAACATATTGGAATACTGTGAATGTATAACTATACTCAGTGAGAGTGGGTTTAGCATCTGTAATGAGATAAAAAACCAATATCCCTGTTCAGTCGTGGGGAGGGTTTTGTTCCAAGTTTCATAATAATTTGTAATTCAGCAATTTCTCTCTCCATTCTGTTCTTGAAGTTCCTTTATCTCATTTTTCTCATTACAGATGCTAAACCCACTCTCACTGACCACAGTATTCCAATGTGTTTCTCTTTTAGAATAGTATATCAGAATAATTTTTTGTATTGACATAGTCAAAACAGGGATATTGGCTGTTTATCTCATTACATATACTTTACCCATTTTCACTATATTTTATTGTATTCTTTTTTCCTATGGCAAACTAGAATTTTTTGGGCTACGGCCCACCAAAAATTTTCTGGCTACAGCCCTGGGCCTTACCAGAGCAGAGTAAAGCAATACCATCACTTCACATGATCTGGACACTATACTTCTGTTAATACAGCCCAATGTTGCATTTGTCTTTTTAGTCACCACATCACACTGTTGACTCATGTTCAGCATATGGTCTACTAAGACTCCTAGATCCTTTTCGCACATACTACTGCTCAGACAAGTCTCCCTTATCCTATAACCATGCATGGGATATTTCTTACCTAAATGCAGAACTTTACATTTATCCCTGTTAAAATTCATTTTATTGGTTTCAGCCCAGTTTTCCAGCCTGTCAAGATCATCTTGGATCCTGTTTTTTTCTACTATATTTGCAACCCCTCCCAATTTAGCATCATCTGCAAATTTATTAAGCATTCCCTCTATTCCTTCATCCATATCATTTATAAAGATGTTGAACAAAACAGGCCCCAGGACAGATCCCTGAGGGACTCCACTGGTTACTCCTCTCCAATAGGATGAGGAACCATTCACAAACACTCTTTGGGTGCAATCTGTCAACCAGTTACCGATCCACCTAGCGGTAACAGGATCCAAACCACATTTTACCAACTTGTCGACAAGGATAGTATGTGGAACCTTATCAGAAGCCTTGCTGAAATCAAGGTAAACGATGTCTACAGCATTCCCCTGATCCAGCAAGGTAATCACTTTCTCAAAAAAAAAAAGAGAGATCAGGTTAGTTTGACATGACTTGTTCTTGAAAAATTCATGCTGGCTCAGTAATCACAGCCATCCTTTGCCCCCCAAGTCAGAATAAAGAGGTGGATGCAAGTGAGTTGGTAAAACTATGGGCCACTTTATTAAATTAACACAGCAATGGCAAGGGCAACCAACTGCGGCCAGGTCAGGGCCAGGGGTCTCCACAGACCGCTCCCCTGCCTTTTTGCGGGCAAGAGACCCGGCCCCCCAGCCGGAGCTCTGCGTCACATCTTCCGTCAGGCAGGCCCAGCAGGAAGGCACGCACCGGAGGGCCCAGTCACCAGACGCGCGTCTCAGCGAAAGGCACCCATCCAATCGTGTCTCCAGGACAGTCTGCATTCACACACCTTGGGTCACCAACACCCAAAGGTTGATCCTGATAGACCCCTAACTCCCCAAAAGAAGGAGGCTAACTGGTCCTCCCCAGGCCGCATGGTGCCATAAACCCAGTAAAACCTGCCACAACTAAGGCCAAGTCTCTACTTAGGGCTTAGCACCCACCGAAAGGCCCAAAGCTAACACCAGCCCTTGCCAAATATCCCTCAGGAAAAGCATATTATCCTTTTCTGAGAGATGCATCCCATCCCCTCTGTAGAGGTCAGGATATTCCGTAGAAATAGACGGATGGGGCAAATAGTGGCCCAAACCACCCTCCAATGCCCTATGAATCTCCTTGTTCGCTCTGTAACGAGCCCTCTCTATCCCAGCTGGATTCCAAGCACTGCGCCACATCAAGTGCGGAATCATGGCCGACCAAACTATAATGGTACCGGGCCATCTCTTCCTAATGTACTTGAAATCATCTCGAGCTTGCAAGATCAAAGCTTTGCCTTTAATCAGCCCGAGATCATCCCCCCCTCCAGGTGAATGATTAAAACCTGAGGAGGAGGGCCCACACACCCATGAAATAAAAGCGGGAGCAAGCCAGGCCACTGAAGACCCCGGCGCCCCTGCCATTCAACCGTAACATATTGGCTAAGCCCCAGCTGAGAGCCAACAGCAGTTCTCCGAGCTTGATGTGCCACCCAAAACACATAACTGTGCCCACAGCTGAGAACTCGGCTCCTCTGGCCAGGAACAACAGCATCTAAAGAAAGAAACAGGCAAATTATAAAACCTAACCATAACTACCCCAGCTCCAAAGAGCAAGCTAAGAATGGAGCAAAGGGCGAATATAACCTTTATAAGCCCGCAACCGCCAACAGCCAAGGTGCTGGATGGACGAAGAAGAATATCCCAAGGCCGTGGTCATAGAGGCTGCCCCAATTCTAAAGGAGTGGGTGCCAAACCTCACTCCAGACAACCCCAACAGAGCTAAGGCCCTAGACGTCACTGCCCAAAACTGGTGTTTTGTCAGAGGGCTGCCTCCAGCATGACAAAACAACAACCCTTTGCAGCACCGCCCCCCCCCCGCACCGCCAAATAATCAGCCAATGAGGACACCGGGCAAAGTTCCGCCTCTGAACATGGACCCAGCTCCAATACAGTCCCAAAGCCCTGTTGGTCCGTCTTGGAACGGCGGATAGTAAGAGCTGCCTTACACCCCGTTAACCTAACGTCTCGAAAAGACAACGCCCTGCCTGAAACATCCTTCCTGGAGCTTGCCACTAATTCACTAACCCTGAGTGCCCCAAAAAAGGCCACCAAAGAGGCTGCATGAAACAAAACAGCCTCAAAGTGAGATGCATAGACTGCAAACCCCTTTCAAACCCTTGAGAATCCCAGGAGACATAGGGTTCCTGGTGTGATTAGGCCCGATTTCTCTGGACCACCCTTCCAGCATCTTTCAAATACAAAAATCTGCTGTTCCCTCCTTATACCCCAACGCCTTGCTAGCAAAAGCCAGCGCAGACAGGCGTCCTCTAATTGATCGCACGGCCAATCCCTTACCTTTTAAGTAAACACAGTAGTGGAGCAGCTGCTCTACCAGGAGGGACCAAACAATGCGATACCCTACCTCAGCCCTAAAGTCTTCAAACTGCTGCACAGCACGTTCGTAAGACTTCCTGGTGCTAGGTGCAATGGCTAGGCCTATCGCTCTGCAGGCCTCGGCTCTCCAATCAGCCATAGCTCCTGGGGCACTGGCGCCGCCTCTTGATTGGCATCCGGGGCCAGCTGACGAAACCTCTCCATCTGTTTACGAGAGAGACCATCAGCCACCCCGTTATTTACCTCAGGAACATGCTTGGCCAAAAACAAAATGTTAAGCTGCAGGCAACGCAGAGTGAAGGCCCTCACCAACCTCATAACCCGTTGCGATTTGGATGAAAGGGAATTAATAACATGAAGAACAGCCATGTTATCACACCAAAAATGTACGGTGCGATCGACCATATCACTCCCCCACAGCCAAACCGCAACCAAAATGGGAAAAAATTCTAAAAAAGTGAGATCCCGGCTCAAACCAGCTTGCACCCATGAATCCGGCCACACCTCCATGCACCAGTGTCCACGGAAGTAGACTCCAAAACCTAATGACCCAGCAGCATCGGACATGACCTGAAGCTCCGCCTCAAATCTCATGTCCTCTCTTCAAAAAGAAATCCCATTAAAGGATTCCAAAAACTCCTGCCACACCTGCAGGTCCCCTCTCATGCTGCTGGTATCCCTAGTCCTGTGCTTGGGCAAACGAAGGCCCGCCATAGTGTCACAGAACCTGCGCAGAAAAGCCCTTCCTGGGGCAACCACTTTGCAAGCAAAGTTAAGGTGCCCAACTAACTGCTGAAGCTCAAGAAGTGTAACCTTTTTGAGGAGGAAAGTCCTAATCCTACTTAAATCCTCCAGCTTCTGACCAGGAATCCTGAACGATTGCGCTAGGGTGTCCAACTAAATTCCCAAAAACACAAGGCATTGGGCCGGGCCCTCAGTTTTTTCCTCGGCCAATGGCACACCCAACTCAGTGGCCAGCTCAATAAAGCCAGACAACAACTGAGCGCAATGTCGAGAACCTGCAGGACCCACAAACAGTAGTCATCCAAATAATGGACGACGTCCTGAAAACCCACTTTCTTGCGCACAGCCCATTCAACAAATGTGCAGAAACACTCGAAAGCAGCACATGATACAGAGCAGCCCACAGGCAAAGCCCTGTTCATGTAAAATTGCCCTGCAAAAGAGAAACCCAAAAGCTTAAAATCATCCGGATGGACAGGGAGAAGGCGAAATGCAGATTTGATATTGCATTTAGCCAGCTCAGCCCCCTGACCACAACGTCGAATGACGCCCACGGCCTGATCAAAGGAAGTATACCTAACCGAGCAAAGTTCCTCGGGAATCCCATCATTAACAGAAGAACCCTTGGGGTAAGAAAGGTGGTGAATCAAACAAAATTCACCAGGCGCCTTCTTTGGTACCACCCCCAAAGGGGAAACCCTAAGGTTGACCACTGGAGGACTAGCAAATGGGCCCAGAATCCTGCCCTCAGCCAGCTCCTTGGCAATCTTAGCCTCCATTGCATGTTCTAAACCATTAACCAAACTAAGGTTCCGAGACCAAGTTGGCACCCAAGAACCCTGAAAAGGAATTCTAAAACCCAATGTAAAACCCTTCAACAAATACAGACTATCAGCCCTACACGGGTACCTGCTTAGCCACCGCTCAAGAGGCCCCAACTTTATCGGGCTGGGGCCCTTTTCCAGCTTGGGAAGGGCCTCCACTCCCACCCTGTCTCTTCTGGCCCTTCCATGGCTGAACTCTTGGACAGTTGTTATATGAGTGTGGGTTGGCGCACAGGGGGCATTCATGCTTGAACTGGCAAGCTTTCCGATTGCACACCCCCTGTGACCCAAACTCCCAACAAAGCAAGCGGGGTTGAACCACCTGCCCCGCTGAACTGTGGGAAGATGAAGAAAAAGAAGCCTGAGAAGCAGAAGCCTTAGCAACTAAATGGCCGCTGTCAGAGCGGTCGCCCAAACTGGGCCGAGCCGGTGACATAACCTGCAGCCACAACTGTTGAGGGATCCGATCCCAGGGGAGGGAAGGGTACAAGGCGGCCCTCATCCTGAATTCCTCATCGTATTGAATCCAGGCTGGGCCGCTGAACATCATGTACCCTTTATATATGATGGACATGTACTGGATTAGTGCTGCCGCCCGCCAGGGCTGAGCACGCGCTATCATTCCAGCATAAACAAAAAACCCTAGAAGCCAATTAGCCCAGGTCCTGTCAACCTTTCTCTTTTTTAGCTTCTCCTTCTCCTTATCATCAAGCTCCTCCTTGTCTTTCTTTTCTAACTCCTGAAATAAAAGGGAGAATATATCCAAATATTCCCCTTTTAGTATCTTCTCTCCTGTGGCCGGCAATAGGTGATCGCCCAAAGGTAAAGCAACCTCACCAAAGGGCAAAGCACCGAAAGGAACAGAACCATATGGGGAGGGTAAACCCCAACCCCCCCCGGCTAAGGAAGGTGCAACCCCCTGCTGCCCTGTCCCAGGCCAATTCCCCCATGATCCAAACTGACCCGGCGGCCATGCCCAACTAGCCTGAGGCCCCACACCCCCAACAGAAGAAGTGTTTGCACTCCCAGGAGCCAAGCCTGCACCAGCAGGTGCAGCTGGACCCCAAGGCCCCCATGGCCAGACAAGCCCCGTGCAGGCCCCAGAACCATCACCCATCTTACCTGGAATTCTGGCAGGTACCAATGCGGCACCCACAGCCCCCGCTCCAGAAGAAGTGCCAGCTCCAGGATCGAGAACACCAGAACCCAAAGCTCCTCCAGAAGCAGCAGCAGACCTGCCTTCTAAAATAGGCAAACTTGTCAATATATCAGCCTGAAAAGCCATATTTGAAACAGGCCCCTTTTTAGAAAGGAAGGTCCCAAGTGTGAAGAGCCCCCAAATAAGGAGCCTCCCCCAGCCCTCTGTATAAAGAAAGATAAACTGCGACGAAATCCTCGCTCCAACGACGCTCTCATCCCCGCGCTAACAAAAACCGACATGTTAAAAAACAAGCCGCCAAAGGCCTGGCCTGAATCCCTCGCTGCCGGGCAAGCGAGCGATGCATGATACTCCCAGCCCGAGCATCGACGAGGGACTGACAGGAGGGGGTGGAGGCCTCTACAAGGCACGTTCCAGCCCCGCCTCCTCAAAGACGCGCCTAAAGCGCACCCGAAGGTCCGCTCTCCCTCCAGGAAGGCAAAACGCTCCCCGGCAGCAAAGCCGCGAGGCGGCAAGCTGCCGGAGATCCTATTCTAAATGTTCCAGAACTGATTATTTGTTCCAAAACTTTTCCAGGTATAGATGTCAAGCTGACAGGCTGGTAGTTACCTGGATCGCCTTTCCCCCCTTCTTGAAGCTGGGGGCAACATTTGTCCCTCTCCAATCTTCTGGCACCTCACATGTTCTCCAAGAATTCTCAAAAATAATGGCCAGAGGCTCAGAAATTACATCTGCAAGTTCTTTTAGTACTCTTGGATGCAGTTCATCTGGCCCTAAGGACTTGGTTTCATTTAAAGAAACTAGGTGTTTATGTACTACCCCTATGCTGATCCTAGGTTGGAACTCCATACCCTCATTATATGTTCTGTTTTTGCCATGTTGAGCACTGTTTCCCTCAGAAGAGAAGACTGAGAAAAAGTAGGAATTGAGCAATTCTGCCCTCTCTTCATCACCTGTTACAATTTCACTTTCCTGCCCTCGCAACGAGCCTACTTGGTCTTTTTCTTACTCTGAACATGAGAAAAGAACTCCTTTTTGGTGGTTTTTAGCATCTTTGGCTAGGCTAAGCTCATACTGAGCTTTAGCTTTCACTCTTTCTCTGCAAGAATGGGTGATTTGTTTATATTCATCCTTGGTTATAAGGCCATCTTTCCATTTCCAACGTCTTTTTTATTTCTTAAGTCTTTAGAGAGCTGTTTATGGAGCCACCTTGGCTTCTTTAGGCTTCATTTTTTCTTCTCATAGGAATAATCTGTGATTGTATTTTCAATATTTTACTTTTAAGAAACTCCCACCCCTCTTGAACCCCCTTCTCCTTAAGTATTTGTGACCCCAGGATTTTACCCAGCATAGTTCTAAGTTTGTTGAAGTTTGCCTTTCTGAAGTCCAACCTATATGTCTGACTACATACAGCTTTCCCCTTCCCTAAGACTTTCAATTTTGGTGTATTGACAGAAGTGAAGGGCTGCTTTCAAACAAAGAGTTTTCCGTAGATATTCCAAAATGGTCTAATTCCATAAGAGTTCTGTACTATGACTGCAATAGAACACTGAGTCAGCCTTCAAAGTCTTGTGTTTATCTTATCCCAGAAAATTGTTTCAGGAATTGCTACCTAGAAAAACAAAGGCCAGTATTTTAATTTCAAATGGAGTTTGTGTTTGCTCAGGAAATGGAATCACATGATCTTCGGTGCTAGAAAAATGTGAGCATCTGATGACCACACTATGTGGTAACCACAACTCAATCTTTCTTTAATTTCCTGGTGGACATAGGAGTGCAGTAATGTGCTGTTTTCTTGTGTGGGTAGAGGATATGATTGCCTCTCTAATCATGGCTAGCAGTCTTCTGATTATGCCCAGCATATTCTCAGTCTTGCATAAATTGGTGGTATAGATTTGACTGGTGTGAATT
Source organism: Heteronotia binoei (assembly GCF_032191835.1). Taxonomy (NCBI): domain Eukaryota; kingdom Metazoa; phylum Chordata; class Lepidosauria; order Squamata; family Gekkonidae; genus Heteronotia; species Heteronotia binoei. The sequence continues at coordinate 178,373,429 of NC_083223.1, forward strand.
TGGGAGGGCTTTTTCAGTTGCTGTTTCCCAGCAGTGGTTGAGGAATGCTGCTTCCCTAGAGGCCTTTGGGATGGCTTTGAAGACATACCTTTTCAAGAGGACATTGGAGCTGTATCAGAGAACAATAGTGCAGCTGGGGGAGTAACACTATTTCCCATGGCTTTTTTTTTGTAGAAAAAGCCCAGCAGGAACTCCTTTGCATATTAGGCCACACCCCCTGACATCACCATTGTTTCACACAGGGCTTTTTTGTAGAAATAGCCCAGAAGGATACCAAGCCAGCTGGAATTGTGCTCCCGTGCGTTCCTGCTCAAAAAAGCCCTGCTATTTCCTATTATTATTGACTTTGTGGAACTTTATTCATTTTAAATATCATTTAACATAATTTTTATCATATCTTACTGGCTTTTTATTGATTTATTTTATTGTGTTGTAAACCACCTTGTAGACTTCTTGTTGAAAGGCAGTCTATAAATCAACAACACTAATTCAAGAATGGTTTCCCCCAGGATAGACAACATGGGTTCAATGCTATGAAATCTTTTCTACAGGTTTATTTTTGTAAAGTTTCATATAAAGGGCATTTCAGTTGTGTACAGCATAGCTACTTTTAATAGTGAATGTAAATCCCCTTTTCCACACTGGAAAGATGTCTCACGGTACTCAAGGTACAGAAACAAGAGTGTCTCAAACAAACCCACGAAGGGGGAATGTATCCCTTTGCATTGTCTAATATTTTAGACAATGGAAATGAGCAGTTTGATCTGTTCCATCTCTTTCTTCAGGAGCTGTGAGAAGAAATCCTCAAAACCCAGGAAGGATTTGCAGTTTGACCTGAATGATGCAAATAACCAAGAGGAAGAGCAGCTGGATCCTTGTCTGTCTCATGGCTTCAGAAGTGGTGATCTGCAGCAGCTGAAAGAAGCCCTCTTTGGGACTGTAAGTAATGTTGCATCTCACTAGAAACTTTAAAGACAGTCGCTCTGTGCAGCTTCCAGTCTTTTCTTCCCAGTTCCTGACTTTAAGATCCCATCATGTGGTAACTACCAAAATCACCATTTGATTGGGAAGGGAGGAGGGAAATGATTGTCTCAGGCAGGTCAAAGGAGGTCACTCATTCTTGCAAGACCAGGTGGTCCTTTCTATGAGGTGGAGCTACTTCTTGGAGGAAGTCAGAAGGAGACAGAGTAACCAAGATGTTAATAGGAAAGGAAAGGAAAGGTCCCCTGTGCAAGCACCAGTCATTTCTGACTCTGGGGTGACGTTGCTTTCATGACATTTTCACGGCAGACTTTTTATGGGGTGGTTTGCCATTGCCTTCCCCAGTCATCTACACTTTCCCCCCCAGCAAGCTGGATACTCATTTTACCGACCTCGGAAGGATGGAAGGCTGAGTCAACCTCGAGCCGGCTATCTGAAAACCCAGCTTCCGCTGGGGATCAAACTCAGGTTGTGAGCAGAGCTTAGGACTGCAGTACTGCAGCTTTAACACTCTGCACCACGGGATTGAACTCAGGTCATGAGCAGAGCTTAGGACTGCAGTACTGCAGCTTTAACACTCTGCGCCACGGGGTGTATAAAAATAGAATGATTCCATTTTGTGGGAACAATGGCAAGTGGTTTATGTCCAAGCACACATCTGCTGAGCAATTCCCCTTGCAGCCTTACCTAAAGATATAACATTTCTGTAAATTTTGAATCTATTGGGGGGGGGGGTGAACCTTTCCCCTCTTTTTTCTGGAAAAGACAAAATTGGGAGAAAATTGAAATATATGCAACACCTACTGTCCTATCGAACCTAAACTAATATTACTGTTTTAACAATACAAAATGTATTATTTACAACTTAGCCTATAAAGCTGCAATACTTGACATATCTATGGAATTTAAAAGTTACAAATGCCTTCATTTTCTACAAGCAAAATTGCCAATATATCTAGTACTTAAGAGAAAACTGTAAGCTGATGCATACATGCATTATCTTGGTACATGTAGCTTAATTTTTGCCATCTGAGAAGTAGAAAAAATAGGAGTTAGATTCCTATCTAGCTCTTATTTATGTTGGAGTTACATTCCTATTTACCCTTTCTGGTAAATAAGATAAAATATATAATCAACTTACAGTGATTAAACCATAAGTACAGTTTATACAGAATTCAAATTGAAATTCTCTTCTTTCACTAATAATACGTGCAGAGTTAGATGTAGTTCCCTCTAGATGCTGTTTTCTTCCTTCTATGGCAACTGGTTAGAGACAGCTCAGTTCTCAGTTAAACAGTGCTTTGGGGAAGAGGTTAAAAGGTGAACCACAAGAAAAAACAGGTCAAAATGACATCAGTTGAGAAGGTATGAGAGCTCCGCATGCTCAGGTCATGAAAATTTGGCATCAAGGTACAAAAATTTGATTTTAAGAACTTCATATGTCTACAGCATGCCCACCTTGCCTTTAAAAGCATTTCACTCATTTTAAAAGATAAATATTTTATAGGATTTTTTTCTGTACTTCCACAAATTTCCAGTTTTTCCATTAGAAAAACTGAATAAAGAGCTGTAGAAAATATTTCTGCAAGTCTCCAGAATAATGGGCAGATCCAACTATCATGTTGGGAATTATGGCGGTTGGATTAATTATGTCTATAAAGGAGGGCATGACACCCAGTACTTTGGACCCTCTTTTCATGGGCAGTAGTACCATAATCTAGGAGAGTTGGTTAATTGTTTAGTGGCACTGATAGATTGTCCCAGACCACTGCTGGATTTCTACTGCTAGAATGTGCTTGTGTGATGGATTCCTGTTTCTGTCCTAAGAGGGAGACTTGGGCAAGTCCCTCCCTCCAGTAAGGCAGGAACCTTTCCTAATACAGTAGTATGATATAGGCTGGCTGACCATGAAATAAGAAGCCTTAGAAGTCTCAAGACTAAGAGCCAATTTTAAAAGGTTTAATCTCAGCACATGCAAAGAATTGGGTAAGGGCAATAGAGAATTTAGAAAATAGAACAAAAGTGCAATTTCTACCTCTCAGTTACTGGGATCCTCTGGTCATTAAACCTCACCTGTGAATAGGCTTGCCAACCAACCTCCAGAGCCTGGAAATCATCTGAAATTACAGTTGATCTCCAGATGACAGAGATCAGTTGCCCTAAAGTTGCCCTGCTTTGGAGGGTAGATTAATTGGCATTATGCCCTTCTAAGGTCCCTTCCCTCCTCTCCCCAAGCCCTGTCCCCTCCAGGCTCTATCCCCCCAAATCTCCAAGAATCCCCAAACCTGGAGCTGGCAACCATATCTCTGAGGCAGGCCAGGCATTACACGATCTGGAGCTGAAATCTGACATATGTCATGTTCTTACTAGTCTTTATTTCCGACCAGCAATAAATTGTGTGTGTGTGCGTATGCAGATGTTCCCTTCAAAAACGTCTAGTGGGGTAGAGGATGAAGACCCTGAACATTTATTCTGCTAAAGGAGGTAAAGGTAATCCCCTGCGCAAACACCGAGTCGTTACTGACATATGGGGTGACTTCACATCATAACATTTTCTTGGCAGACTTTTTACGGGGTGGTTTGCTATTGCCTTCCCCAGTCATCTACACTTCCCTCCAGCAAGCTGGGTACTCATTTTACCGACCTCAGAAGGATGGAAGGCTGAGTCAACCTTGAACCGGCTACCTGAAAACCCAGCCGGCTACCTGACCCTGGCTAGGGAGCAAACCTGATGAACTAGTGTCAGCAGAAATGGCTTTCCTACTAGTTGGATTATCATCGCCTGCCCCTTTGAAAGCTTGCAAGGTGTGGAGGCTGAGGGGGTCTGTTACTGGTATATTTAGCTGCAATGTTTGTTGTTACTTCAGTGCTTCTGATATGGATGCTGCCCATATTAATGGTGGAAGAGCATTTTTAAAAAGTGTAAGCATTCCCCACCCCCTTCTCTTATGTGGGAGCCATGAAGAGAACAGCTGAGAGTACCTAATACTCCTGTCCTCTTCCAAGTACCTACAGCTATATGGTGCTGTTCTCTGCTCCCTCCTTGTACTGCAGAAGGCTGGTATGAATAGCTTCAGGGAGTTCCTCCATGGCACACTTGGGATCTACCTGCTAGACTTCTGGATTGACTGTGAGGACTTCATGGAGCACATCAGGCACTTGGAGGCTACAGCTACACCACAAGAGACCCAGCTATTCTCTTTCAGTGCTCTCCGGTAAATATGCAAATGAGTTAATTGAACTAAGTATAGGAGAGAGGATCACTTGTTTTTACATATCCCATTTCCCAAGCACTGAGAAATGATGGAGCGCCTGCATCATAGGCTGCTAATTGCCTCATGCTGGTATTCTGGGCTTTTAAAAAACAACACTTTGTATCAGGAAGAGCACCATAAAATATGTAAATTAAACTTGTTTGTTTGTTTGCATAACTGCTGCTTTTAGTTTAGAGGAAGGTAGGGTTGCCAGCCTCCTGGTGGCAACTCCCGGCAACAAAGATCAGTTCACCTGGAGAAAATGCCCACTTTGGAAGGTGGACTCAATGGCATTATAACCCACTGAAGTCTCTCCCTCCCTAAATCCCGGCCTTTTCAGGCTTGATTCCGAAAATCTCCAGCTATTTCCCATCTTGGAGCTGGCAATCCTAGAGGAAGGGTATAGAGCTGTTCAGTACATTAGAAGCCTGCTCTTTGACTATCAAGAATGGTTTTCTTAGCTGTTCCATTGTCCTTTATCAAGCCTTACTTACCCACTTTCATGTCCATCTTCACTTTTTTAAGAGCTACACATTTGATTTTTGAATGAATACTGACTTTCTCAGGATACTGAAATTTCTGCTCACTTTCTGCAGAACTATGCTTTGAAGTCTTTTGAAAAGGCACTTACACAGAAGTCCTTAGGGAGGTGGTGATTAAATATATTCTCTCAGCATGTCTGAACCCAAAGAACATTTGTCCTAGGGCTGCTAGGTGGTAAGAGAAACAAGGCAAAGCCTCCATGTAAACCACGTTAAGAACATAACATAAGAGAAGCCATGTTTGATCAGGCCAATGGCCCATCCAGTCCAACACTTTGTGTCACACAGTGGCCAAAAAACCAGGCACCATCAGGAGGTCCATCCGTGGGGCCAGGACACTAGAAGCCCTCCCACTGTGCTCTCCCAAGCACGAAGCACCAAGAATACAGAGCATCACTGCCCCAGACAGCGAGTTCCAACAATACGCTGTGGCTAATAGCCACTGATGGACCTCTTCTCCATATGTTTATCCAATCATCCTCTCTTGAAGCTAGCTATGCTTGTAGCTGCCACCACCTTCTGTCGCAGTGAATTCCATGTGTTAATCACCCTTTGGGTGAAGAAGTGCTTTCTTTTATCCATTTTAACCTGACTACTCAGCAATTTCATTGAGTGCCCACGAGTTCTTGTATTGTGAGAAAGGGAGAAATGTACTTCTTTCTCTACCTTCTCTATCCCGTGCATAATCTTGTAAACCTCTATCATGTCACCCCTCAGTCGACGTTTCTCCAAGCTAAAGAGCCCCAAGCGTTTTAACCTTTCTTCATATGGAAAGTGTTCCAACCCTTTAATCATTCTAGTTGCCCTTTTCTGGACTTTTTCCAAAGCTATAATATCTTTGAGGTGTGGTGACCAGAATTGTACACAGTACTCCAAATGAGGCCGCACCATCGATTTATACAGTGGCATTATGATACTGGCTGATTTGTTTTCAGTTCCCTTCCTAATAATTCCCAGAGCTCTTTTGGTAGAAAAATCCCAGCAGGAACTCATTTGCATATTATGCCACACCTCTTATATCACCATTGTTTCACATAGGGCTTTTTTGTATGCCATCTGGGCTTGGTGACTTATCAGTTTTTAAATTGTCTATCAGTCATAGGACCTCCTCTCCCGTCACCTCAATCTGACTCAGGTCTTTCAACACCCCTCCCAAAACTAGTGGTCCTGGAGTGGGCAAACACTTCTCATCTTCCACAGTGAAGACTGAGGCAAAAAATGCATTTGACTTCTCAGCCATTTTCCTATCACCCTTCAGTAATCCTTTTACCCCTTGGTCATCTTCATATGTACTTTATATTTCTTTAAATGGCTCACGGCCGCAATAAATCTTGACTGACTGACTGAGACGTTTCAACCAGTTCTATAACAGATTCATGAACATTCAATATTTTTAAATATAAATGGTCTTAATATTAAACATGGACTAGAATATTTAGTATCAAAACATGGAACATATGCAGTGCTGAACAGGTAGAACATCTCAAAAAAATTCCACAGGTAAAGTTCAAATGGTGACACAGACACTTTTTCCTTTTCCAGGGGGAATAGCTTCTGTTCAGGGTGCTGCAAGTTGAAATCTTATAAGGACCATAGTCTGGCAGAAGACTGAAAGCTGCTAAACAAGCATCTCTGGATACTAGGACTTCTGTTCCACAAAAAGCTCCGTCCAAGCTTCAGAAAATCACAAGGAATCTTCAGGATCTGACTGCTTCTATCTCTGCCCTTCTTCCAGTATGGTTGTAAGATATTCCCCTGGAAAATGTGTTTGTGTCACCATTTGAACTTTACCTGTGAAATTTTTCTGGGATGTTCTACCTGTTCAGCACTGCATATGTTCTCTGTTTTGGTACTAAATATTCTAGTCCATGTTCAATATTAAGACTGTTTCTGCTTTAAAATATTGAGTATTTATGAATCTGTTATAGAATTGATTGAAACATGGATTAGATGGAGGTTTTGCCTTGTTTCTCTTACTACCATCTTTGATTCTCACTTATGTTGCCAAACGTCCAGGTGGTGGCTGGAGATCTTCTGCTATTACAACTGATCTCCAGGTGACAGAGATCAGTTTACCTGGAGAAAACGGCCTTTTTGCAAGTTGGGACTATGGCATTATGCCCCATTGAAGTCCTTCCGCACACCTCACCATCCTTAGGCTCCACTTTCAAAATCTCTAGTATTTCCCAACCCAGAGCTGGCAACCCTAATTTGACCTGATGAGCCTGTGCTGGTCACCCACTTTCCTGCAAGGCAGAAGGATAAGGCACCTTTAAGTGCTGTAAATCTGCACAGTCCAGATACCATGCTTGTGTACAGTTCTGTTGTACAATTTGTCCCTCTTTTCTTTTCCCTTGGAAAACTTCTCCTAAAAATCAGGTGTAGCGTCAAATGCTAGCAACACATTGATCCTGAGAATTATGCCCCTGATACACCTAGATCCAGAAGTTTCTGATTTAACAACAAAAATATCCTCTGGTAAAGTTTAGCCCCTCATGAGCACAAGCATTTGGACTGCAGTTCTTGATAACCAGTGGGGGCATGTGTAAGGTTAATAGCTACAATGGGAGAGACTGAGCATTATCTATTCTTTCCTGCAGCATGGCACACTTTTCATAATATAGTTGCATTAAAGACTTTTTTTGAGCAGGAACACATAGGAACAAGTTCTGGCTGGCTTGGCATAAGGAGGTGTGGCATAATATGCAAATGAGTTCCTGCTGGGATTTTTCTACCAAAAGAGCCCTGGTTGCATTCATCCATATCTGCATATTTTTTTTTTGCAGTTTTAGGGTAAAATAAAATAGTGCACTCTCCAAATTTCTTTCCCTAATTTAGCCTGACCACATTTTTTTATAGGGTGATTACATGAGATACCAGTTGTGGCCAAGAGATGGTCAGATGTCTTCAGTTTCTGCTACTGAGTGTATTCTGTTGTAGAGTGAGCATGCTCAGTAGCATTTAACTGCAAAACCTTGTAAGTTTGAGCCTTGACCTTTAGCTGTTGCAGTTCTTCCTGGAGTTGATGATATTATTCTTTCATTGGCAGGAGCATTCAGGCCAAGTACAAGCTGACAGTGCCTCCTGCTTCTCAAGTGAGTAATGTGCGAGTGCCCCTTCCTTTACCCAGGTCACAGCTTTAGCACATTGGATCCTTGTTCCCTTTGGGGGAAATGACAATTCTGCAGATTGCACAGATCAGAAAACAGAGTGTTGGGGACTTTTCCTCCTACCACTTTTGTTCTTGCTGAATTACTTGTAAGCAGAATCAAGGGTGGGTTGCTTTCAGCATCACAGCAATCAATGCTTTCTTTCACTGCCTCTTTCTGATTTTTTCCAAGCTTCCAATGATTTTGCCTACTTTGCTACTGAGGCTACTAGTCCATATTAGTGCTAGAGAAGTGTTTGCTTTCCTCTCTGCACTACTTGGCAATAGAGAATTTTGGGACTGCTTGACCACTGATTGCTGAGAGCATGAAAATTGTCCAAGCATTACAATAGAATCTACAATATATAAGCTGAGGAAAGAAAAATAATTCCTGACCCTTTTGTCTTGAAAAATTCACAGGGAGATATAATTTAGCACAGGGCTTGTGTAAAAAGTTCAAATCAGGAAGGGACTGTGGAAAATAAATTTTATTGTTTGACTCCTCACTGTCAACTACTGAAATAAATATTGATTTTATACCAATTTTGTCTTGATGGCCTCAAGCAGAAATGTAAATATCTCAATTTACAGTTAACTTTTTATTTCATTTTGGAAGCAAAATATTCATGCTGTTATGACAAGGTAGATCTGTAGCTTGAAAAAGTTTTTACACCTGAGACTTTTAAAGGCTGCTGCTTCAATCAGGCTTCTAATGTGAATATAAAAGTTACATTGGCAAGAGTGTTCACTTACAATTGCAAGTGCTTCTTCTGTGCTTTCTTTCCTGCATGTACAAGGATCACACATTAGAGTGCGTCACTAGTGATTTAAGCCTCACTTATATGTGTAATGCTCTGAGGCCCCATTTATATGTATCCCCCCAGAGGCATGGTTAATGCTGCTTTCTAGGCTTCCACCTGCATGTTTCCTCAGTGTTCAGCATGCCCATGAGCAATACTGAGCATGTTCCCCTGCAGTGTTTTGCTTTGGGCTGAACATTCTGAGGTGGAAGAATACCTGGACCTTTTCAGCCACTGAAGGGATGGCAAAATTGGTGTATGTAAAGCTGCTTTTATAATGTTATGCTGTCTCTCTGCTTGTAGGTGCCATTTGGTGAAGCTGCAGGGATTCAGGAGACAGCTTTTGCTGCCTTGAGCAGGAAACAGTATGATGCTTTGAGACGCCTGCGCTCCTACTGGGTCCCTCGGTTTCTCATCCATCATCAGAGGACAGGGCAGTTCAGGTTTGTGCTTTGAGGGATCATGAGGCTGGACATATCACAAGGAACTAACTTTCTCTAAGGTTATGTTTCAGCAGTTGGAGAGCCCTTTAATCAGAAGATGAGTGGAGCTCTAGCACTTTGAGCAGGTAACCAGGAGCTGGGATTACGACCTGCTTTCTTTGGTTCTGGTAAAAGTTGAATTGTGCAGAAGTGCCATTCAGAAGAACAAAGTTAGGGATAGTCATTCTACAGGGGTAGCCATGTTAGCCTCTTGTAATAAAACAAAAGTCCAGTGGCACCTTACAAGACTAACAATATTTATTACACAAAAGCTCATGTTGAAATAAATATTGTTAGTCTTTAAGGTGCCACTGGATTTAAAAAAAAATTAATGACAAGTATACATTATGATTGCTGGGTAGGGAAAAAGCTAAATTGCTCTATAGCTGTTCTAACAGAGTGACCTACTGACATGTAGTGGTTTATTCTGGACACTGGAGTATTTCCATCATACTGCTGTGAATTTTTAAAAAATACTTTTGTAGCCATGGCAAAATTGCCCTAATATGTATGGTGAATGCCTTCACATTGACAGTTTCCTAGTGGTCCTTTCACAGGGGGCATTTAAAATTAGTAACTAATTTGCAAACTAGCCCTTCAGATGACTATTTCCTTTATCTGGTTCAAACTGAATAGGAGCTTGGGAAAGACTTGCCTTTGGTTTCCTTCTCAGTTTTCTTCTGTTTCGATAGGAATGTTAAAATGTTGATAAAACAAAATGATACTCTCTGTTTATTTTGACTCTGCTGTAGGCTTGGAGATGACTCAGGCTCCCACATCGAGGAGGAGCCCCTGCCAAATTCTAGCTTCCTGTCTTCTCTTAATGCAGCAACATCGTTTTCTGTTGTGGGTAGCCAAAGGGACACGAACTATATCAAAAGAAATAAAGAATGGAAACATGATAATGTGAGTCCTAGTTCTTAAGAGCATTGAGAATTCAGTTACTGTATCTGCTTGATAAATTTCAGTGGCTAATATTATTTATACAACATGGTTGAATTTTATGGCCATTTGGGACTTGATTGATTATGAGTTTGCATACTCACCTGATGTTCACCATGACGGTAGTAGCTTCATAGATTTATTTCAGTGTCTGTGCATCTAGTCATATTTGATGCATGATACCACCAGTCTCATCTCTTAAGGTGACCATGTGGCGGCAGTTATATCTAGAGGCTTCAAAAAGGACAGTGTGCAGTTTTCATCCTCAGCATGTATAGCGATAACCTGTCAATAGAACTTGAAACAATTTATTTTTAAAATGGCTATGATTTTTTAAAAAACCCAAAAACTAAGGTGAACAATTACTCCTTTATGCTTTAGTCAGATGAAAGCATCTGTAATTTTAGGATAAGGGAATTGAATATTTCTTTCAAAGCTGAGAATGCCCATGTGAATTAGTTAAACCATTAGAAGAGGTCTGCAGAAGAAAAACTGTTTCTGGCTACTGATCAGTGATTCATCAGCTGTATTGTATCCCCAATGGCATGTATACTTTATATGCTCAATGAATGAGAATGAAAAAGAAATATGTTTCTCATTTTACTGATCATGTTACATAGTGCTGAAATTTTAAGGCACAAGCAAGAGTAAAAAATATATTTTTCCAGCTTAGTGGGGGAAAAGGAGGGGAAAGCCATTTTAATTAAACATGGATTCTTATGAACTTCTCTGACTCCATCAGCTAAGGTTAAAATCACATTCATGCCAACAGTAATTCATCAGCTTTATGGGTAGCCAAGTTACAATTGACATAGCTGCCCTAAGTTCTTGGAAGAAGGTGTAATAAGATATATGAACCATCTTTTGTGTGCTTAGTGCTCTCAAGTCATAGCTGACTTATGGCAATTCTGTAGGGTTTTCAAGGCAAGAAACAAATAGAGGTGGTTTGCCATTGCCGTTCTCTGCATAGTGGTCCTGGAATTCTGTTGTGGTCTCCCATCTAAATGCTAACTACAGTTACCGTTGCTTAGCTTCCAGGATCTGATGAGACTGGACTAGCCTGGAGCATCCAGATCAGGAAGTATCTTTCTTATAACTCTGAAAATATATGTTCTCGGGGTAAATGATTTTCTGACTGTTCCCCTCCTCTTGAGAGAGATGACAGTTGTAGAGGAGGGTGAAAATGACAGGCCTGCCTGCCTGTTCTCTCTGTCTCTTGATGGGAGATAAAATCCCCTTGATGCACATCAGGAAAGAAAGAATAACAAGACCAGAATATATATATACACACACACACACACACACACACACACACACATATATATATATATACACACTGCACTATTATATTGGCTATAGAGACAGTCTTTTTTCCTGTAGTCGCCATTTTGCAAGATGGCAGATCTTTTTTCACATTCTTGTAAGATGCACATATAGGTGTCAAACCATATATTTGTGGGGTCAATAAAACCAAATACATTATTCCTTTGTTCTAAAAACAAAATAAAGGATTATTCTTTAAGGCCTGTAATATTTCAAGGAAGGATAAATCCAGACAAGCTGTTATTTTTTAATGTTTGTAATATTGGGACAAAATGTAGCAGGAGAACTGTTACAGAAAATTATTTATTCTGCTGCCTTAAATAATAGTAACAAAAAATCAGAGTGCTTGTTTGCTGTTTATTGTGCTTAGTGTTTTTGGCTTCATTAACCTCAGACATATATTTTGACACCAAGATGAGCATCCTACGTGAACTGTAAATATCACAACATATCTGCCATCTTGGAAAATGACAGCTATGGGAAAAATGTCCCAAAACTGGAATGTCAGCATAAGAAAACTTTAAAGCAGTAGTGCCCTAAAACACATACAAACAATAACATTCTCTGTACATATTTTTGTGGGGGTATATTGTGAATCTAGGACTACAAAGTTTTAATAACAAGGGCTAATATGAAATGGTTGGAGAGTACCTGTTTAGAGAGACCACCAGTTTTAAATTGCCTCTTCCCTTCCTCAGTCTATCTCAGGGGTGGCTAGACTGCAGCTCAGGAGCCACATGTGGCTATTTTACACATATTGTGTGGCTCTCAAGCCCCCACCCCACCCTGTCAACTGGCATGGAGTAGGCATTTCTCTTTTTAAATCACTTCTCCAAGCCAAGCCAGCTGGTGCTTGGAGAATGCATTTAAAGTTGTTTTCTTTCTAGCTCTCCCTCCCTCCTCCCCATCTTCCTTCTTTGTATTCTATGTGGCTCTTAAGTTAAGCTAGTTTGGCCACCCCTGGTCTATCTGTTCTCGCTCTGATGCCAGCATGTTATGCTTTTTATAAGGCTTTAAGTATGTCAAATTTGTCATGCTATGAGACGAGCCCCAGAAAGGCCTTAGAGAATTTGCACCCAGAGCTGATCCCCTGCTGTACTATATTTGGCATCAAGGCCCAGAATGATTACTTAGTTATTAACCACCTGTGATATCTGTTTACCATGAGTCCAGCTATCTAAGAAGAAAGGAAAAAGCAGATTTGGATCTACCAAACTGCATGACCTCCCACAGGATCCCTTTGACATACTGATGACCACCCACTTTCTCCAGGTATTGATGTGTGATCTGGGGGATGGTGACAGCTTTCTTCATTACTTGACTCGGTGAGTTGTATGCTCTTTAGCTTCCTTTGTCATGTCAGGGGTGGTTGAGCTTTGCTTCTGTCTGTGACAGAGAGAGGGGGAGAGATTAGTTTGTGAAGCCACTGCAGCCCTGTTCCAATCAGATGGCCGGCAGTATCCTTTGTTTCCTTGTCTACATTTTTCAAACTCACCATTTAATTTCATGTTACTCCAAGCTGAGTTGGACTCTTTTCCTGGTTTCCCTTCAGATTTGAAGATTCTGATAAGGTTCATAACCTGTTGCTGTGGAGGAACCTGAAGTTATATGAGACTGCCTGTGAGCAGCAGGCAAGCCAGCCTGAACGCCGCCATATTGCCTGGCAGATATTTCACATATTTCTGGCACCTAATGCTAAATGCAATACAGGTGAGTGCTGTCAAAATGATGAGTATGGGGAATTGGAATCTGTCATCCAAGTTCACTTTACAATGAGATAATTTATAACACTTCTTATAGAACAAGTACAAAGGGAATCTGCAGGGTTTGGGGTACATATAACTTGGATTCCAAAGACTATACCTGGTTCTTGCTTTCATGGCTGTAGAGAAAATTCTGAATCTCTGCTACTAAAGCCTCAGTATAATTTCCAGTGGCCTTAGGTGCATGATTTTGGTGTTTATACAGCAACCCACCTGTAGTCTCTTTCTTTCTTCTCTTGCACTTTTGTTGTACGTTTATATCCCTATTCCTGCACATTTTATCCCCACATTATATCAATCTGTGTTAAGTAAGCAAAAGTTTTGCAAAAACAATTGCAACATCATTGCCACTCTGTTTTAATAAATGGTATGATCATTTTGTCTCATTTTATTATTTGGATCACTTTGGTGCAGAATTTGAGATTGTCACCAATTTCCTTGTGGACTATAGGATCCAGATCTAGCCTTCCAGAGATGCAGAAATAAAACATTGCAGGAAGGGGAGGAGAAGAGTGAAAAAATCTCTGGCACCTCAAGACCTGAGGCAAGGTGGATGGACAGTGCTGAACTGAGCCAGCAATTTCCAAGTCGTATTTTACTTGAGAAACATTAAGCATCCCATAGCCAACAATGCAAAGATAAAGGAGAAGTACCCCATATCATAGAAAGGGGACCTTTTCCATTGCATTTACAGTCTTGTGGTTCTGGAGACATAATAGTTTTTAGGAGAGTGTAAACTGGTATGACCATTGTTCAAGATATGTATACTTGCCACATATTCATGACTTTAATAATATATATGCATGCTAATCCATGTATTGTTATGCAGCTTTTTCAGCTCTGTAAGGTTCCATAGCTGGTCAGGAACAGTACAGTTTTAGCCCTCAACCTGACAGTTCATAAGTATAGCTGAAGAAATAATAGATTTATTCTTTAATTGGAAACCAGTGCTAATTTCAGCCTTATAATCTTGATTGAGAATTTTTAATGAATGTTATCAAGATGTATTCCAGTCCACCTGTTACTTATCTTCCTCTTTAGGGACCAATTGTTTTATTCAGAGGACAATCATGTGTTAAAGTTAAAAATATTTATTTCTGTTCCTGTCACCTTCTCTATAAAATGTGTAATGTAAGGGGCTAATCAGGCCATCTGCTGGTGGCTTTTAGTCAGAGAAAACTTTGTATGGGGTGAGCAGCCTATATGGGCAGGGCTTTGAAATTTCAATAGCATTCTGCCAAGCAGCTTAAAACCTGATTTGCCTTGACTCTACATATTTAGTTGGGTTTGAGATATGTTAGGAGATCTTATTTTTATTGCCTGTGCTTTTTTCTATATATGTGGGATTAATTAGCACTTATTTATATTTATCAAGTTCTTGCCTGATAAAAAGAATTATGCTTTATTTTAAATACAATAATTAATTCAAATAAATTATCTTTTGTTCTGCTGGCCAAAGATCTGATCAGACACATAATATTTCTTTGAGCTGCAAGAGATAAGTTTCTCTCAGAGAGTTTGCCTGGAAAAAACCTAAGAAGTGGTTTTGCAGTTGTGTTCAATTAATGAGGCTAGCTTTCCCAGAGCTGAGTAAAGTGCAGATTCCCTAGATAGGGTGCAAATGACATAATTTGTCAGTTACTAATTTCTTCTATCCTGCTGTTGTTTCTGGTGAAACAGTTGTTGCTGGTTTGTGGAAATATAACAAAAGCCTGCAAAGCCTTCCTGATAATAGAAAATAATTGAACAGGAAAGAAAGAGTGCATACCACAGACAATGATGGCTTTATTCAACTCAGGGAAAAAATTAGGGTTGCTCATGGCTTGTTTACCTTTGGTTTGGGGCAGGGAGTGAGGAAAGTGTTCCCTGCTGTCATTCTGAAATGGATTTACCAGTGCTTTCTCCTGTTTCTTATGTAAATTCTCCACTGGATACCTGGCCACTTTGGCACATCTAGAGAAGTTAGTTGATTAGGATGAGCATCAGGTGCTTAGATGAAGTTAACTGGGAGAATTCCAGCAGCCTAGCAAATCTGCATGGCTAATCTTTTGCCAAGCTTTTACTTGTTTCTCCTTTCCCTTAAGGGCTTAGCTCCCATATGCCAGAATACATCCAGAATCTTGAGAAGCTGCTTTGCTTTGGCTGTGGAGATCTGACAGCTTCCACTCTTGAACCACTATCTCACTATGTGCTTGCTGTTCTGGGTGGGGTATGGCTCCATTACCTTCGTCATGAAATAGCAACCTTCCTAGAGTAAGTGTTAAAATATCTCAGGTATTTTGCTCTAGAATGAAAACTAAATTAAGTTCCCCATATTTTCTACTTGAAGGACCTTAATTTAATTCACATATTTTCTGCTTAAAGAACCTTCTGAGGTCATGCTGTCCAATACTTAACACTAAGGCAAGACTCACCATACCCTAAACACACCTAACATTGTCAGCAATGGCATAAGGCACTGAAGTCATAGAGGATGAATACAAACAGATGGTTATTGTTAATCACTGAAGAGAGTTCTAAGAGAACTTGGAATATTATCCTTTTTGCAAAGAGTAGGCACACTTTCCTAATAGTTCTTAAATTCTCAACCTGTGAGAAAAATACATTTTCATTTGATTAGTTCTCTTTCTTGCAGGAACTGTGTACTGGCATCTTACTTTGCTACCCAAAGTAGTGGGAGCGAAAATGGCAGAGTAAAACTGGAGACAAATGAGAGGTACTGAAAATGAAGGGCTTTGGAAACTAGCACTGAACTATATGATTTGGATCTCAGTTCACACTACGGTTGCCTGGTCTGTGATGGAAAATACCTGAAGACTTTGGGGGTGGAGCTGGGAGACGGATGGGTTTGGGGAGGGGAGGGCCTCAGCATGGTACAATGCCATACATTTCACCCATCAAAGCAGCCATTTTTTCCAGGGGAGCTGATCTCTGCCAGCTGGAGGTCAGTTGTAAAAGCAGAAGATCTCCAGGCCCCATTTGGAGGCTGGCAACCCTAGTTCACACTAGGTACTGTACAGGACCTAGTTCACACTTGGTACTGTTCTAGTGGACTCTATGCTGTTTCCATAAACTGGTGCCATTACCTGGTATGAGAGCCCGCCTTTCTTAATTAATCTTAAGAATTAATTAATTCTTAATGATCTACAATATTGATTCCAATGGCATGTGTCATGTTATAAAGAGGAAGCCAGGACATGTAAAACTGGAAGATGGGTGTACTGCTGAGCGCTCTTTATTAAATTTTAGGCGAGGAGATACTTTCACTCCCAGGTACCTCTGATTCCTGCATCCACTTGAGTCCTCCATTCCTACTAACACCTTGCTCTTTGATTGCATGCCCAGGATAGATGTTTTCCCTAATCAGGCTTAGAATTTTCCCGGCTGTTACTGAGGACAAGTACACACATGTCACTACTGCAAATATTGTAAAACAGATGTTGCAGATTAGACACCTCAGATAAAATTTCATTTTGCCTAAAATTGCTTCCAGCACAGTACTACTTAGTGCTGCCCATTCACTTTTCTGTTGCGAATGTTATGGTGAAAAATGTGTGATCTGCATGCATGTGTAAAATAAACCAGAGGTAGATTTTTTACTGGTATGTATACTATTTAGATAAGGGATGATATTATAAAGGAGTGGGAAATGAGGCTGCTGGGGAGAAGAGAGTAAAGCAGCTGGACCAGGATGAAAAAGTGCAGTCTTTTCTCTTTGCCGTCTTCAGAACAAAATTTAAAATTTTGTCCATGGCACTGAAAATGTAACTGTTGGCTTGCTGTACTGCCAATAAGAAATGGCTGCTGGAGAATTTCACTTTTTCCCCTCCAAGAAAGCTTTTAGGTCTTCTGACTGTGGAGGAAAGGATTTAAAATACATATACAGAATCTGCTGAGGTATATGAGGGCAAAGAGAGTCTAGGCAGGGCCTCTTGGGGAGGGGAGGAAGGCAAGGTACCTATTCCCTGCTCAGAGGGTATCCATGTTTTTCTCCTTCTCCTCTACATTGTGTCATCATAGGCCTTGTCAAAATATCCCGTGAATTGCAGAGTGTATCCTAAGCAGAACGGCAACCTTCTAAGTCCACTGACTACCATGGGCTTAGAAGTGCACAACTCCACTTAAGACAGCACTGTCAGTTCTGCAATTGGGTGTATATTTTACTTATATATACATAGTTGTATGATTGGCATGTTTTATTCTGAAACTAGAATTTGCATTTCATTTGTACAGCCCTAGGGTATGGTATTTATTGAGTATTCTGAGAGTAAAGTATATTTGTTGAACTCATGGTTAACTTTTCATTAGAAGGGAGGTCTCTTATCCTAATAATGTGAGGCCAGGCCTCACATTATTTCAGTGCTGCACCTGCCCTTTATGGTTTCTGCTTAACTTCTTTCAGCATAAAGAAGCAGCAGAGACAGGATGCTTGGGTTCATGATGCGGAAGGCCCAGGGCTGCACAGGAAAAGGCACAGGAAGAAGGCAGTCCTCAAGCCTCAACACATAGGCAGTACTGACCAAGAGACCGCAGAAAAGCCCTCAACTCCCAAATCTCAACAAGCAGGCAGTGCTGACCATGAAACCAGAGAAAGGTCACTAACCCCTGAAAATGCACTAGACCTTCTTGGCAACGCAGTTGTGTTAAAGGTTTATAGGAAGGCAGCTCAAAAAATGCAGGATGAGGAACTGCAAAGAATTCTGAGACTGCTGCAGGAAGTAGAAGCTTGTCAGAATGAACCACAGAGCAAGAAGGGTCTGGCCTGCATGCTGAAACTTCTAAATACTTGGGACCAGCTAGGGGCTGTTGGGTCAAGAGCTTGTTTCCCAGAAGACCTGAAGATGCAGCTCAAGGAAGAGGTGGCCCAGGGAGAAATAAGTGACTGCAGCTGGAATAAAATCAGAAATGCCTTGCGTTCATTCATTGCCCCTGCTTTTGAGAAGTTCTGGGAGGAGGTGAGTGAGGGGCTGAAGAAGCATGGGGTGCAACCTTGTCAAATTCCAGAGGAGCACTGGTATAAGCTGGAGCCATTCCTACACTTGTTAGCTGCCAAAGTGGCTCTTAGGAGTTTAAAAAAGCGAAAAGCTAAGGATGGATCAGCAGCCACTGCTAAGCCTACCAAGGAAGACAAAGCCTCTTTTTGGCAGGCCCTGAGATGTGCTGCAGAAGGATGGCCCACCCTGGAGGTGCTCCATTTCCTCAAACACCTCCAGGTACATGGCCCTCCTGTGCTGGAGAGTGGCCTGCATTTTCTTTTGGAGGTGGAGAAATTCAAGAACGCCCATCATGCCTGGCCTGACCTGGATCTACTGAAAAAAAAGGTTGTGGTGATACATGACTGCTTCCTTGCTTCTCAGATTGAACCCCGGCTGCAGGTATGGTTCATGCAGGTATGGTTCATGGAATTCACTGCCACAGGAGGTGGTGGCGGCTACAAGCATAGCCAGCTTCAAGAGGGGATTGGATAAAAGTATGGAGCAGAGGTCCATCAGTGGCTAAGCCACAGTATATTATTGGAACTGTCTGGGGCAGTGATGCTCTGTATTCTTGGTGCTTGGGTGGGGGGCAAAGTGGAAGGGCTTCTAGACACACTTATGAGCCTCCTGATGGCATTTGGTTGTTTGTTTGTTTTTTGGCCACTGTGTGACACAAAGTGTTGGACTGGATGAGCCATTGGCCTGATCCAACATGGCTTCTCTTATGTTCTTATGTTCCTTCCCTGGAGAGCAGAACATTGTTGCAAAGATGCCTTTGACAGCCTGCAGGAGAAACCAAGCCCCTCTGAATACAACCCAGTAGTATCCATTATAAGGAAGAAGAGATAGTAGGCTTTTTTCCTTTCCTCAGTCTTATATATATATTTCCAGTGGGGTAAACTGGGGGATTTATAACTCTAGAACACTCAACCGTCAGAAGTAAAATTCTCCATGGTCCAGTTATGGATTAAGAACATTAAAGAAGCCATGTTGGATCAGGCAAATGGCCCATCCCATCCAACACTCTGTCACACAGTGGCCAAAAAATCCAGGTGCCATCAGGAGGTCCATTAGTGGGGCCAGAACACTAGAAGCCCTCACACTGTGCTTCTCCCCCAAGCACCAAGAATAGAGCATCTCTGTTCCAGACAGAGAGTTCCAACAATAAGCTGTGGCTAATAGCCACTGATGTACCTCTGCTCCATGTGTTTATCCAATCCCCTCTTGAAACTGTCTATGCTGGCAGCCGCCACCACCTCATGTGGCAGTAAATTCCATGTGTTAATCACCCTTTGGGTGAAGTACTTCCTTTTATCAGTTATAACCCGACTGCTCAGCAATTTCATTGAATGTCCACGAGTTCTTGTATTGTGAGAAAGGGAGAAAAGTACTTCTTTCTCTACCTTCTCTATCCCATGCTAGTGGTTTGCTAGTGGCATTTGGTCACTTTTGTAAACAGGTGCCAGATTTTGTAGCCCTTTGGCCTGATCCAGCAGAACCTATACCTGTAACAATATATCATCAGTGGTATGTGATAGTGGATGCATTTCTTGTTTTAAAAATCTACATTCTGTGCAAAGCAACTCCATTTCTGACTTGACTAAATAACATATTTATTACTTGCACAGATTTTCCCAACCTGGCAACTAGGTGTTCCCTAGGCCTTGTCCACACTTTCAAGTTTATTTTTGGAGTTATAAAGGCTGGTTCTTTTCTACCACATACTTTCCATTACAATTGGGAGTTATTGCATTGCTCAGTACTAGGGACATCAGCCTCCAGGTGGAGAAAATGGATGATGTGGAGGGTCAGCTCTACAGTATTGTACCCCACTGAGGTCCCTATTTTCCCCAGGCTCCATACCACACTGGAACTAGCAACGCTATCCTGTACTCATCAAGTTTATTGTGAAAGAAGTCTGTTTCTGACTGAAATGTATAAAACCAGATGGGGCAGAGAGGGAGGAAGGAGTCAGAAACTCTGCAGTGCACTGTTTTAGGCAAAGTGGAACACAAATATTAGTTGAAATAGCCCTGACCTGGATAGCCCAGGCAAGCCTGATCTTGTCAGATCTCAGAAGCTAAGCAGGGTCGACTCTGGCAAGTACTTAGATGGAAGACCTCCAAGGAATACCAGGAGTCGGGTCAGGCTTTATTCAGCCACCTCCCTGAATATCCTCCAGGCCCCCAGTAGGGTAGTCACCAGGGGTCACCATGACTTCCAGCTGTGCACATACAAACACACAAAATACAACTTCCCCCAATAAAAAAAATTAGTTGAAATAAACTATTTATCCATACTCCCAGAATAGCAATATAAGCTGTCCAGTTCCCCCTTTTCACCAGCAGGGGATGGGGGAAAGGATGGCCAGATCCAGGTTGGGAAGCTCCTGGAGATTTGGTGATGCTGCCTGGAGAGGACAGGGACCTCAATGGGGTAAAATGCCATACAGTCCACACTCCAAAACATGCATTTTCTTCAGGGGGAGTGATCTCTGTAGTCTGGAAATGAGCTGTAATCCAGGGGATCCCGGGTCCCACCTGGAAGCTGGCATCCCTAAAGCAATTCCAAAGTAATGAAATGCAGTTATCAGTAGCCTACTAGTAGAATTCATTTTGGCTCCTGCTTTGTTTCATATGGTGAATGCCCTGCCTGAGCACAGCTGCTGTTTCTCAGTACTTGGTCTGGGAAACCAGATTACACTCAACTAGAGGCCAAAGGAGCATGAAAATAATGTGAGTCAGAGCACATGCTTGACCTCCAATTATTGTCTGTTTTATTATGCTGTTGGAGAACTGGGGAAGAAGGCAGTGATTCTTGTGGGTAGCATGACACATTCCCTGATCCCGAATGCTGACTGTATGCAGCTTGCCTTCTAGGTTGCATTGGAAGCTCAGAGGCTTAGGAGAGCAATCCAGGCAGCGGAGAAGGCCCTCCAGAAGGAGATTCCTGTGCCCCCTCCAAGCTTGTTTGATGAGCTGAAGAGTTCAGTCTTCAACATCTTGCTGCCCTATTGGGCGGCCTTCCGAAAGCACTGGCTCAAGCGCTCCCCCACAAGTGCACAGAAAGCTCCAGGTGGGTTCATTGCCCCTCCCAATGCAAGGAAAGAAGAAATCAAAGGAGTATGCAGAGAAGATGTATGTGCATATTAACATAACATTCCTTGTAGCAAAATAGCAATGCTTGCAGTTAGGGCTGTCAACCCCCCAAAATATGGTAATATCCGGATTCAGAAATATTTGGAAATAAAATTTTCAGTAATCTGGATATTACTGAATAGGGTATTTGGATATATATGGTATTTGGCTCCCATTATACCCTATGGGCCATTGAAGTCAATGGCAAAATAGGGTATATTGGAAGCCGCCTGGAAGGGAGGGGGTTTGAGGGAGAGCCCCCAAATTTGCAAGAGACCTGCAGGGACTCTCCCCTACAAAACCCCCAAGTCCCAAAAAGATTGGGCTAGGCGTCCAATTCCAGGGGCACACAAAGAGGGTGCCCCTATCCCACCATTATGCCCTATGGGCCATTGAACTCAATGGCCATAGGGTATAATCAAAGGCTGCTGGGGGGCAGGGGGGTTGAGGGAGAGCCCCCAAAATTGCAGGGAACCTGCAGGGGACTCTCCCCCATAAAACCCCCAAGTCACAAAAAGATTAGGTTAGGGGGTCCCTGTCTGTTGGCTTCCTCATTTTGCTGGGGAAAGCCCTATTAGACACTTCCTCCACTATAATTGTTGTGGGAAAAGTGGCTCTGGCCAGAAGAGGGTTTGAGGGAGAGCCCCCAAAACTGCAGGGAACCTGCAGGGGACTCTCCCACATGCAACCCCCATGGCCCAAAAAGATTGCATCTATCTGTGGGCTCCCCAAAAGGTACACTGTTCCCAATGGTGAGAAAAACCAATTAGCCACTTCCCTCCCTGTAATTATGGTGGGAAAAATGGCTCTGGGAGCAGGGGGTTTTGGGGAGAGACCCCAAAACTGCTGTGCAGCTTCAGGGCACTGTCCCACACAAAATCCACAAGGCCAAATAATATTGGAGCAGGGGGGTCCAATTCCTGGGGCACCCAAAGCCAAATCTAACTTCGAATCAGAGAATCTTTATAGGACCCCAATCCACTACATTCATCTATCTACTCGGTATGCACCCTGGCACCAACATAAACCCAGTTGCCAACCTCAGTGCCACACAACACACAATCTGGTCAACGTCCGCTCTGCAGACCGGGCTGCAGTGAACCCAGATGCCAGGTCTCCAGCCCTGCCCCAAAGAACATGGGGAGAGCTGGCCAAGCACAAGTATGCTGGTTCTGGGTCTCTCACCCAGATGACAGCTTCCCTGCCACAGAACACACAATCTACAGCTGACAGCTCTCCAGCCCTGCCCCAAACAACGCGGGGAGAGCTGGCCAAGCACACCAACCATGCCGGTTCCGGGTCTCTCACCCAGATGACAGCTTTCCTGCCACAGAGCACGCAATCTACAGATGCCAGCTCTCCAGCCCTGCCCCAAACAATGCGGGGAGAGCTGGCCAAGCACAACACGCATGCTGGTTCCGAGTCTCTCACCCAGATGACAACTTCCCTGCCACAGAACACACAATCTACAGATGCCAGGTCTCCAGCCCTGCCCCAAACAACACAACTCTCAAACAACAGGAGCAGTGTACCACACCTCGGTCCACATCTGTATTTGACACAAAGCAAGATGATGCATTCAGACTTACCTTGAGTGATGAACGGCTGTTCTAGGCTCTTTGGTGTTACCCAGGGTGCACCACGAGGAGGCGAACCAGAGTTGCACCCAAATGAGGGAGATGTATGGGAGGGCCTCAGGGAGTGAGAGGGAGGAAACTATTCCCTCTCTCTCAGCAGCAACACACACCAGCCATCACTGTCCCACTAGGGGAACTTTAGCAAAGGTGTGGCTACCCTCCTCATCACAGGCCCCCCTGTCTTTCACCTCCAATGAAGAAGAAACAGAAGGAAAAGAAGAAATAGAGGACAAGAAACAAGACATTGCCCTTCACTCTGACTCTCAGAGTGGCTTACACAACAAGTCACACAGTCTCCCTTGAGTCTTCTCCCCACCCTCCCCAAAGCAAATGCCCTGGGTTGGCCTGAGAGAGCTCTCACAGAAGGCATCCTTTCAAATAAAACTGAGAGAGCCATGGCTGACACAAGGCCACTCCAGCAGCTGCTCTGCCAGCAGAGGAGTGGGGAATCACACCAGTTCAAAAAAAGATAACAGTCCATAGACTTAACCATTATGGCACTCTGACTGGAGCTGCTGGTTTTTCTTAGCCCTTTAAAAAATTCTATTGGCTATGATGACTTGGGGATTGGGAAATTTTTCTTTTACTGCTCTGTGCTGACTTCATGCAGCGTTCTTTCTGAGTCAGGCAGGCAGCATGATGGGAGAAATGTTGGGGCTGGGCCATTTTCCCGCCAATCAATTGATCAATTACTGGGCTCTGGCTGGGGCTCCTTCTGGGCCCTCTCTACTTTTATTTTAGGGAGGAGCGTTTCCCTGACTTCTCAGATGAGACTGAGAGTGGATGCAGGCACAACTAGGTGCTCACTTCATACACCCTCAGAGTCCGTGTCTGGGCAGCCGAACTGTGGCATGTTGACCTTCAAGAAGACCAGCATTGCCAGTGTGTCAGGATTGAGGCTTGCGCGATGCGGGCTGACAATGTCGCCTGCATGGGGAAAAATGTGCTCGCTCTCAGCGCTTGTTGGTGGGCACAAGAGGAACACCTGGGCCATGGCAGAGAGGTCCGGCCAGACTGT
The DNA here is from genome assembly GCF_032191835.1 of Heteronotia binoei. NCBI lineage: Eukaryota > Metazoa > Chordata > Lepidosauria > Squamata > Gekkonidae > Heteronotia > Heteronotia binoei. The sequence continues at coordinate 178,397,432 of NC_083223.1, forward strand.
CTCCTTCGAGACCCAGTAGTCCAATGGACTTGGGTCCTGCGGCACGCAGCACCTGTGTTTGCTCTCACAGCCCCAACGCTCTGGAAGGGGCCAGAAAATCACTGGAGAGTACCATCTCCGCAGTCTTCGGTGTGGGAGCCTTGTGGGAAACGCCACCTAGTGGGGGAAGTGGGGGATGAGCAGCAGCCACCAAAGCAGACTAACTGCTTTCACCCCTCACTTCCTCAGCTCCTGCTGACCTTGCCCTCTTGGCCTGCCTCCGCTCAACCTCCTGCGAGAGCTCGTCTCGCCATTGATTGAGCTTGCTGACCCCCTTAGCGACCCTGCCCTTACAGCACGGGTCACACATGGCTGCCAGCATGTAGACCTTCTGCTTTATGAGTGCCCCAAAACGTTGCTCAAGCCCGCTTTGAAGACGTCTCACAAGTGCGCACACTGCTGGAAAGTAGTCTGCACGGTCTTCGTGTCGCGCCAGAAACTGGGCCAGTATCTCCTGGGCCATGTAGACTATGGGAACGACCAGTGTAATGCTCGCTGTGTCAGACGAGACGATCTCCGTGAAGGTCTTGATGAGCTGAAGAATCTCCACAGCCTTAGAGGTGGTCAATCAGTCCTCCTGGTTGAGCTGGCTCTCCTCTGAAATGACCCTGCTCTCATCGATCAGGACATCCAGGGCTGCTCTCAGCTCCACCAAGCGCTCCAGCATGGCACAGGTGGAGTTCCAGCGAGTGCTTACGTCCCCCATCAGGTGGTGATCTAGCAAGCCGATCAGCGCTCATTTCTCCTCCAGCAAATGAGCATCTGTATTGCTGTGGGAGAAGTGACACACCATGTGTCGGCATTTCTGGAGCAGAAGTTGACACTTGTGAGTCGCCACAATGTAATCATCATCCCTTCAGGATGACTGACCCAAGGTGTCCATCACCACATTGTGGATCAGGTGGGCTGTGCAGGAAATGCGTGTAATGCCCACAAGCTCGGTCATCACGATCATGTTCATGCCACCATCTGTCACCATGAAGCCCGCGGTGACCCAACTGTCTACCCATTCCTCTGTCGACCTAGTGATGATGGCACTGATGTTGTCCCCCATGTGCGGCCTGTCGATTGGTTCGGCAGCAAGGCCTTGCGATAGCTGGCCTATGGGCCCTGACCCTGCCTGTCACTTCCACCACCCCCACCCACCTCCTCGGCTTGCCACCAGTACGCAGTCAGGTACAGATACCCTTCATGCGGATTGTGGGGAGTCCACAAATCTGAGGTGAAGTGAACAGTTGCCCCGGCAGCATGGGATAAATGCTCCCTCACCACAGACCTCATTGCCCTGAAAAATTTTGGCACAACGCTCCCGCTCATTGTGGTGTGGCAGGGAACCTTGTACCAGGGGGCAAGTTTATGGAGCATCCCCTGCTAGCCATTACTATCTACTAAGGAGAAGGGACGTTCCTCGGCGATCATCTCGGCAATGTGCCAAGTGATCTCCAGCACTAAGGCGCTTCCTCACCACCCTTGTTGGCATGCTAAAGCCACCCCCACCAAGCATCTCGGTCACAGTTGCCTGGCGCTCCCTCCTTACCACGGAACTCCCTGGGAGAGCTCTGGAGGTGGATGCAGCAGAAGGATCCACCTCCGTGCTGGGTGGCGTGGCCCACTTGGGCACCCCACCGGCAGCCTGTCTCTCCCCTCAAAGATGCTCTGCTGCATGGTGCTTCTTCAAGTGGTTCCGCATCCCTGCAGTCAAGAGATGGGCAAGTTCCCTCCCATGACATATGCGGTCCCTACAAATTTGGCACTGCACAAACCAGGGATCCTCCATGATCTGGAAGTGCTTCCGGACATCTGAGGAGAATGGGTGCCCATGCTTACGGGAAGGTGGGGTCACCGGAGCCACCTCCTGTGAGGGGCTCGGGGAAGGCACGTTGTGCCTTGGGGTGGCAGGAGAAGATGGCCGTTGGGGAGGAGCGGGTGGCACCTGGGGCTGCCTCTTCATCTCTTCCCCCTCCACCTCCTTCAGTGGCATCTCCTCTTGTCCATCCTCAGAAGGCCAGAGGAACTGGAGAAGTGTGTTGGTCAGTAGCCACTGTCTCCTCCAGCTCCGCCATAACCCTCTGCATCCTTGGGGTGATGCTGCGAGACAGAAAACTGTCACTCAGCCCCAGCCCCAAAGGCGACCACTCTTGCTCTCCCTCCTCCTGCTGCTGAGGCTGAGCAACCACAGCTGGAGGAGGGAGTGCCTGAGCAGCAAACTCCTGCCCAGTGCCAGCACCTACAGGCACCTCTGCTGGGGCAACTCCTGAGGCAGCCGTGAGGAAGAGGCACGGCCTCTTCCTTGCACCACTGAACCCCGAGGGTGGAGTGGTGAAAGGCCCCTCTGGAGCAATCCCACGCACAGGTGTGGGGGTCCTCCCCATTCCCCTCCCCTCCACCCCTCTGGTCTTCTCCTTCACTTTGCCCCCAAGGCCCCTCTTAGTTCCCTTCCTGTCACTCATCTCTCCCCTTGGCCAAGCTCTGTCTAGACTGATAGTGTTCAGGGTGTTTAGATCACCTAACCTGCTACACCATAAACCTTACCAATTAGAACCTGATTCCTTTTTAATTACCCTCCTCCCACCAAATTTTCTTTTTTTAAAGAGGTCCATAACCTATCCTTCTAAAAATTTCCTTTTTTGTGTTTGAGCTGGTAGTGGTGGTTTAAACTAGGGAAACCTGACCGTACCTGGCTGAATGTTTTAAAAGGCTTCCTCAAGATGAACAAGTAAACCTTTTTAGTGCGACTTTAAAGCGTCCCCTAACTGAATCTACTGGGACAAACCTGATTTCCGTTTAAACAAGAAATGCAAGTGTCCTCTAAATGAAGATAAATCTGGTGTAACCTTGACTAAATCAAATAGGCTGGCACTGACCTTCAGTCACTGAAGGCAAAGTCCACAGTTTTTCTATGTGGGTTTTTTTTTTAGTACAACCCCCCCTTGCCTAGGTTAGCTGCCTTTATGATAAAACCTTTGCTTTTTTTAGATTCCTGACACTTCCTACTAAATTGCCAAACTGCAGCCCTACACTAAGTTAAGGGAAAGGAAGAAAACGTATCAGACAGTCCCTAACACTAGCCTAACAGATATAGATCCTATTTAAACGCCCTGCCAAAACCCCCCAAAACTCCAAGAGTACCAGACCAGAACACCAAAAAACAGCAGGCAAACTAAGCCCCCCCCAAAAAAACCCCCTCAGGCTACAGACAAGTAGACTTTGCCAAAGGACCACCAGACCAGGCTACTGGCTAGCAAGCAACAGAGCACAGGACAGAGAGACCAGGGTCACCAGCCCCCCCCCCCCCAAGCTCAAACTAGCACGCCGACCAGACCAGGTAGGCTAAGTTGGCACTGAGGCCACAGGAGAAATAAAAGCCAAGGGACTGACCAGACCAGGCTACTGGCTAGCAAGCAACAGAGCACAGCAGAGACCAAGAAGGGTCACCAGCCTTCCCCCACCCCAACCCACCCACAAGCCCAAACTAGCAAGCCAACCAGACCAGGTAGGCTAAGTTGGCACTGATGCCACAGGAGAAACAGATTGAGAATAAGCCAAGGGACCACCAAAAAACCAGGCTACCAAAGGCCCACCACAAGCACAACAACCAGAGCCCAGGTAGACACTCAGGCCACAGAAAAATGGCCTGTTCCAAAGCAAACAAACAGAGGCCCAAAACAGCAGCACAGCAAAGCAGAAATTATTTTAACAAACTAGGCAAAAATAATTAAAGCAAACAACCCCAGCCAGGCCAGGCCAGAGCCACCCCCTCCCCCCCCAGCAACCCCCCCCCCCCAAAACACAAAACCACCCAGACACCTACCCAAGGAAAACAGAAGGTTTTCTGAAAGATAGAAACAAAAACCTGCTTATAAAATTTCCCAGTCAGATGCTGAAGTCCAGGTCCAGGATTCAGGATCAGAATCACCACACCAGGCCACAGAGAGCAGAGCAGCGAAGCATTTTGCCAAAGCAACAGAGGCTCAAGTCTCTCTATGGCAACAGGAACAGCAATGGAGTCCAGGGGGCAAGAGATGGTAAATAAATACCCTCTCTCTGCCCATGAACAGAACAGAACAGTTTGAAAATAAATTGTTCTGTTCTCTGATTGGCTTGAGGAAAACATGCAATCCCATTGGAGAATTGCAGTTTCTCCCTTCCCCCTGCAGAAACAGCCCTGCAGGGTCCTGCAAAGCCACAAAGTTGCACTTTGCAGAAATGCATGCCTCTGATTGGTCAGAGGCCTCCTTCCCCCCTCCCCCTCACCCCAGCCAGAGGCGGGAAAAAGCAATCACAGACTGCCTTTTGCCTTTCCCTATTGAAAACAATGGAAGTAATAGCTTTACTGAATATTTCCAAATATCATCGTAAATATTCGGAAATCAGGTATTTGGAATTCAAAAATAGGCTCAGATGCCTATCTGGAATACCTATTTCCAAATATTTACCAAAATGTCTCTATTCGGTAAAAATTCAGTAAAGCTTTATCCAAATTGACAGCCCTACTTGCAATTATATCATGGGCTACCCCCACCCTTTCCATTTGCTCTCTTTTGTATCTGGGAAACCATGTCATACATTAATTGATTTTTTTTCTTCACTGCATATAGATGTTGATCAAGTTAAGATATGTCCTGATGGCTACTAGAGTGAGTTTCTTAGACTCTTAGGTGGGGCTAGAGGGAGTAATGAAGGAGGAGAGTGTCATTAATAGCTGGGATGTAACCTCCAAATGCAAACGCTGTGTATGTCGGAATGCCATTTGCTTGGGGTTCAGCTGCACTCTTTATGTTCTGTTATGTTTGCTGGTTGACCACAGTAGAAACTGGAGTGCTGAACTAGATGGATGCTAAGGTCACAGTTTTCTTTTTAAAAAGGTAGTGCCTTGTGCAAGCACCAGTCATTTCTGACCCTGGGGTGACGTCGCATCAAACGTTTTCACGGCAGACTTTTTTACAGGGTGGTTTGCCATTGCCTTCCCCAGCCATCTACATTTTCACCCCAGCGAGCTGGGTACTCATTTTACCGACCTCAGAAGGATGGAAGACTGAGTCAACCTGGAGCCGGCTACCTGAACCCAGCTTCTGCTGGGATTGAACTCAGGTTGTGAGCTGAGAGTTCAGACTGCAGTACTGCAGCTTTACCGCTCTGCGCCACAGGGCTCTTTCACAGTTTTCTTAGGGCATCAGAAAACCTTGGGCCAACCTTGAATTTACCAAGTAAATTTGGACTTGTTCACCATACTGAAAAGGTTGGGAACCATTGTGCTAGTGCACATGAATAATACCCCTCAAGGCTTAGGTTCAGACCCCTGCACCTCCACCTTAAGGATTGCTAGTGGCAGAGCCAGAAAAGACCTATAAGAGAGCTGTTGTCAGAGTACATGGCACTGGGCTAGGTGGACCATACATCCAAGTCAATAGAAGAGAGGTGCTTCTGCCATTTTCCCTTGGAAAAGTAGTGGGCAAAGAAACAGTTAAGCACCAAACCAGGGCCTTGATGTGGCACTGACCACCACTTATTTCTTGCAGTTCAAAGGCTTGTTCTGCCTGCACCTGGAGGGATTAATAGCTTGTGTAAAATGTCTGGGTTTTTTTGGCTTGGCCAGGGGTTCCAGGCTGGCCTTGAACATGCATGAAGCTGCCTCATACAGAAGCAGTCTATCAAGTTCACTTTTGTTTACCAGCCTGACAGCATCTCTTAGGCAGAGGACTTTCACATCACCTACCACTTCCTCCTTTTTCTCTCCTGCAACCCTGCCCCCACAAATGCAAACAGCACTGGGGGGCAATATTAGACTGGACAATTTCTGCAGGACAGGAACGGTTAAAAGCCTCTAACATCATGTCATATCCCTGATCAGATTAGCAGCCTTCCCTTCAGCTATATTTTGTTTTGGGGTGGGGGGAGAGAATCAATATGGTCCTTACCCTCTGAGGTACACGTTGCTGTGTCAGGGTCCTGTTTCACCTGCTCATTGCTTAAACTAAATAAGACTGCATTAAAGGTTAGCCATCAAAGGCACAGGTTTATATATAGTAGTGGACTGGGTCTAAAAATATTGGTTGTCAGGAGATAAAGAACTTCTATTATATTTTCAAGCTACTTAAAAGGCCATTAACATTTTTTAACATATTGTCCAATGTTTAAGGGGGCCTGCTTCATCAGGGGCCCACTTGCCATCTGGCCAGTCCGCCACTGGGTAGATATATCAGGAGTTGCCTTGATCTGGATAGCTCAGGCTAGCTCTGATCTTGTCATATCTCAGAAGCTAAACAGATTCAGCCTTGGACAGTATTTGGATGGGAAAGCTCCAAAGAATAATAGGGTCATTGCAGAGAGGCAGGCAATGGCAAACCACCTCTGAATGTCTCTTGTATTGAAAACCTTACAGGGTTGCCATAAGTTGGCCATGACTTGATGGGGGGGGAGGGAAAGGAGTGAGGCCATTGGTCCAACTAGCCCAGTACCATCAAAGAGTCTCCAATGGCTTTCCCAAACATACTAGCTGAGGTCCTTTTAACCATAGATGCCACTGATTTAACCTGGGATCACATATAAGGCTCGTGGGCATTCTTATCTTGGAAATATGGCCCCTTCCACACCATGATGAATAAGAATAGGTCAGAAGTAGCCTGGCTAAAACAAAACTCTCATCTCTGTAGTGCTGAGAAATCAGCTGCTCCTCAAAAAGAGACAGACCAAGTTTGAAGGCTCACAGAGGCTGCCACAGTCTCTCCTGCTGCTCCCGCTTCAGCCTCCAGTAGATGTCCAGAGGACTCAGGATGGTTTTACCTACAGCTTCTCCATTAGCAGAGGTCTCATGCTGCAGGTCAGTATGTCGTATTATATACTTCACATTCCCTTGGAATTTAACAGTTCAGCCTGCCCTGAGGGGGACCAGTTAAGGTATAAAGCAATCCTGTCCAGAGCCTTCCATTCTCCCCACTAACTGATACTAGGGCAGTATTCCTGGGGGCAGCTCCCACACTGTTGCTTGTCTAGGGAAGACATCTTTCTCAGCAACCACTTAGTCATCACATGAAGAAACGGTCAAGGAATTGATATAGACAAATCTTAGAGGAGAACAGCTCTTGGGAACTACACAAACAGGCTAAAAATAAGCACGCACTCTGCACTAGCTGAACTTGTGACACAATAGGGTTTTCTTTTATATTTGGGTGTTCCTGGAGACCTGATGCAACTACATAGCCTCTGCTCTACTTCATTGTCCAAGGGGTAAATTAGGTAATCATTGTAATCAATGTAATTTGCTGTCAAAACAGTATTTATAGAATGAGTATACATACTTCCTGGAAATAAGCCATTAATTGTAGGCAAAAAGAGACATGGGAAGAACTTACAGGATGGGATACAAAATTATGAATAGAGCCAATAGTGATTTTGTAGCTGCTTGAAAGACACACACAGTAATAAAATGGGACAATGGCCACAAGAACAATCCACCTGTGCAAGCAGTCCCTGCGGCTGCTGTTTATATATATTTGCTTATTGTGTGTGCTACATTAACATAGCAGAGGTTGATGGCTTGAGTGGTCATTCTGCTGGCCTGCAAAGTGCATTTAAGACAAGATGGCAGCCATGCCAGCCACTAAAATGGGTGAGTGGTTTGCTTATGGCCAGTATCATATTTAAGTCAGGCACTGGAGGACATCATTAGATGCGGGTTTGGTTGATAATATAATCACCACCAAACTGTTGCTACAGAACAATTTAAGATTTGAGAGGATTTTGCTACAATAATGTTACTATTTCATTATGGATTAAAGCCAATGAAGTTATTGCACTACACAGACATAGTCATATCTGGTGGGTGTTTGTAATTTTGCAGATAACTATAACAAGTATGTGATCCAAGAAGCTCAGCAAGATGATGTAATTGAAATACCATAAACTTCCTGTTGGTAGCAATAGGAATTACAGGAGTTGTAACTACTTCTCAGTCTTGATAAGAGTTCTGCACACAAGACTTCCCTCGAGTTCTTTCTGAAGCCGTGTTACATTCAAGTATAACTATACTGGAAGAAGATAGCATGCTAATACAGAAACCCTTCTTCTTTTTAGGACACCAACAAAGATAGCACAAGCCACAGTAAAACTAGTTCTATGTTTGGAATCAGGAAGAGGTCAATTGGATATCAGTTTCCATCACTTTCCAGTGTGCCAGCACTGATCTAAGACAGGAGGAAAGAAGACATCATTACAAACATCCTAAGGCTTTGCTGTTAACACTGAATAGCATCATGAAGCAGAGTGTTTTACAATCATGCTTTGAAAAAGTGCTAGCTTGATTTATATGTGACTCAAATTGCTGAAGATCCTTTAGGCTCCAAGATAGCACTGAAGAGAGCACCAAGCTCCTGCTATCAATCTTTACCAGTGCAAGCTATATGCTCAGGGAGTTATGATTAGTTTTTGCCATCCAGGAGACTGGGGCTATCTTCTGGCCTCCAGTTCTAGTGTCACAGGAATGGTTCTCAGAAGCAGAGAGCTGCAGATGAACAGCTTGCTCTCCCTTCAGGGAAGGGTCATTGGCTCCCTCCTGAGGACTTCCTGCCCTAACATATTAAAGTCACTTAACAGTTGCCAGCCCTTTTGCCCTTAGGAGAGTCATTTGTTGAACAGCTAGAAGCTGTCATCAGAACACAGCAGTAAAACCATGTTAGAGGTTAATTCTGCAGATGTGCTTTTATGAGTCAACACAGTGTTTCCAGCCTGAGCTTGGAAAGCCTGAGACAGGCATACACACATTTGCTAATTACCATGGCCCTTCATCCCATAAAGCCCTCCTCCTAATCAGCCCTGTGTGGTCTTTGGCAGGCCAGAATGGGGCTGGCAGGCATTCATGTGCTTCTCCTCACGAGCCAATAAAACCAGGGACAGGCAGTTAATCATGTGGATCTTGACTTAGAAGGGCTCTTCTTGGCAAAACATTTACTGGCTTGTAGCAACCGTGAGCAGGAACTGTACGTGGTACAAATGGAACTGAACCAACAAGGGGAATGCAGTCAGTTTAGGCTCATTCAGCCATGCTACCAATGACTCGTCTGATACTCATAAGCAGGTGTGTAGCTAGTTCTAATTACCATATATTCTTATCCAATTAAAAAAAGTCCCTCCCACTTTCTGAAAGTCTCTGTTTTATCCACTTGGCATTTCTCCCCTAAAGGAAATGCATAAAGTCTTTTTGGGCTTTTGATTATATTTATGCCTGTAATATCCAGCAGAGTGAGCACAGGACTAGTAGACACAACAAGCAAACTTTTTTTTTTAATGTACATTATAAGCTCTCTAGAAGTGCACTTTTATCTTATGTTATGTACAAATGAAAAGGTGAGCAATAGGCTTCATTCCAGCTATGTGTGGTTTGTCTTATTGCTTGCCTCAGTCCTGCCCTCTGATGGTTGTTGGGACAAGAGATGCAGGCATAGCTATCATGAGTCCAGAGGCACCAGATCCCTCTTCGTACCACATAAAATAACTCACTATGGTAGTGACTGGCTGCTTGAACAATGTTTAATTGCAGAGCAAAGAATCACTCCAGATTTTGGAGGAGTGATGACCGAATCCAGGGTTTGGAAACTAACTTGCACCAGCAAACCACATCTAGGAAAAGTCTGTTGTGTGGAGCAGCTGTTTAACTCCTGTTCCCAAGAGCTGTGCTTTTTAATTAGGGGGTGAAAGATCAGTTAAAGTATTTCACATGAAATACAGTGTAAATACAGAAATCCTACATATGCCTACATCAGGGTAAAGTCCATGGAACTAATTAGGATTTCTTTCTCAATAAACAAACTTAGACTCATGTTCCAGATTCCAGCTTACCATACTGAGAACAGTTTTTCAGGGACAGAGATCTCTCATCTCACTCTACTGGACAACAAAAATAACTCCACAGGCAGACATCTTTCAACTGTTCTTTATTTATGGCATAGTAGCATTCCACAGTCCTTCATTTCTTTCCGAAGTGTTATCATCCATGCAGAGTGAGAAAACACTGTCCAAAACCTTCCTTCGTGCTTGTAGTTCAAAATACACCTCTTCTCCCAACATAATCCTCACATGGGTCACTTGTGTAGACCATGTCGACTCCCAGACATTCCAGCAGAAAACTGCAGTCCAGAATAAATCAATGGTGCCAACACCACTAGCAACAATAGCAGCTGAACAATTGTGTGCTTCTCTCCAGTGTGCCCCAATCAGTCAAAAGACTATCCTGTCTGCATTCCTTTGGCCACACAGGCAGACTTCAGAGTTTGTTCTTTGCATATTCCAGAGCTGCAGTCAGGACGAGCTGCAGGTCATTGGTGCTGCCAGAGCCCCTGGCTACAATTGCAGAACCGCCCGCCTTGCCTCCCATTAGAGTACAGACAGCCAGGGCCCAATCTGCAGCAGAAAACACTGGCAACAAATTCTGGTGAGAGAGAGGGAAGGTGACTTAAGTGAACTTCAGGCTGCAAAGGGAAGGCCAGCAGAGCAAGTGTAGGCACACTGGCTTCAGTTCTTCATATACTGAGAGCCAGTGTGGTGTAGTGATTGTAGGTCTTTTGGGGTTATTTGGTTGGCTGTTGTGGGAAAAGGGATAATCAACTACATTGACTATTGGCCTGGTACAGCATGGCTGCCATTATGTTCCTATATCCTTGAGCTTTTGTTCTTCAAGCTCCTGTTTTGTTTGCAGCATCACAGATACAAAGTCTTATAAAAGCTCATGAATTGTGCATATTATATAAACCTGTAGGTTCTTTGCACAAATACTGAATTCAAATTTTCACCCTGAAACACCAAGAATATTTTTAATTCTCATGACCAGAATGATACACAAATGTTATGAAAGCTCAAAACCGAAGAATAGGCAGGCAGGTGGTACTTTTAATCAGAGCATGTGGCTTTGGTGTTCTGTCCAGAGCTGTCTTTTTCTATGGCTGTCCTTGCACTCTGTGGCCATCTTACTCCAGCCTCTATGATGCTCCTTGCTTTAAAACTGCTTCAATTTGGGCTTTAGGTACAGTGTAAAACATAGCTGACTATGACCCAGTCCTAGTTATACAACTATCTAGCGACAGCCTCAGTTCTGACCTTGTCCAGTAAACACCACCAAGAAGTTGCTGGTCTTTCTAATGGTTCCTCCAAACTGCAATGACAGTGATGTTATGTGGTCATTTTTAGCCAATGAACCAAGAGTGAGTGACATAGATTAAAAACTTGTGTTCTCAAATGGGCTGAATGCATCTTCCCCTCATGCTCTAGTTTCCTACTCTCTGTCATTCTCAGAAAAAAGTGAGCTATTAAACCTTTGGAAATGAAGAGCAGGCAGAATCCACCTTACCTCGGGTACCCGGCAAGCACAGAAAACCTGGCCAGAAGCTTGTGGGCTGAGCAACATGACTGAGGCTTCAGGTACTTTGTCACACAGCTGGTTGACCGCTTTCATCAGGATCTAGGAAGAGCATGGAGAAGACAAAATTAACCTTAAGTTCACAGCACCAAAACTCACAGCCCTCAAAATCCTGCCAAACAATCTGGATCAAGCAATTTAAGCATCTGAATAACTTGGCTGATCTTTTAAAATGCATCTTGGTGTTTCTGAGGCTTTTGTGGTGCACTACAGGAAGGGTAATACCAGTTACACTCAGAAGAAGACAAAACGGGGAATGCTGAGTATCAGGGCAAGCAGCTTGACAGGAAAAGAAAACACTCTTGTACAAAGGTGTCGGAGCCATCCAGCCCAGCTCTAGAGCATGCTCCACTTGCTCAAATGTGTGTGTTCTCCACTGCATCCTTCCAATATTCTTACCTTCTCAAGACTTGAGAAAGCTCGGAGCCACCCAGTGTCTGCTCCTAAGGGACAGTCAAACCTGCTCATCATTGTATGCTACTCCAGTCTAGCTTTGTTTTGATAGAAATACACACCTGGTAAAACTTACCGAGGGTGACTCAACAGGAATGGTATCAATTATGACTGGCTGGTTGGAATGCTTTGCCAGCAGATCAGGCACCTTCTCTGCAGCCTGCAGGATCAGAAGACAGACTGGGTGTTGCTGAATGCAGTGAAACTGCCACTGTGTGATAGGGAAGGGAATGCTGTCCAAAGAAGATCATACCCAGATCACCACTTTAACTGATGACAAAATAACCCTCCTCTTTCCCACAGGATTCACACTGGTTGCTCATTCAACAAGGTCTTCCTGGGTGTCTCTGCATTCAGAGGATAGATAAGGGCCTACTGGAGATGGAGACTACTCTGTCATGGTGTCCTAGCTATGGCATTCCTGTCTCCTGTGGCTATCACTGTTGGGATTTAAATGCCAAAGCAAGCCTGTCTGTTTTACCCAAGCCTGTGGCAGCATTTAATTTCTGTGGTGAGCTGGAATTTGAAAGCTGTCTTTCTCCTGATGATGGCTTTAAACGTCTTTATTTTGATGATTATGTGTTGTCACCTTCCTTATAATGTTGACTTGTTTTACTACATTTATAGATTGTAATATTTGTGTTATTGAAAGCTGCCTTGAGAACTTTCTAGTGTCAAGGCACAATAGGAGTGCCATAAATATATAGCCCAGCATTTATCCAGATCTACTGAAACTGTGTGGAGAGACAGCGCACAGGAGAATTCAGGATCCAGGACATACATCTGCTTTAATGAATCTGCAGTCCACGTAAGATCACAATTAAACTTGGTTATTTGTTCAACTCTTCCTATATGTGCATTTCATTGTTCATTAAAAAGAACAACTTTCTAACCCTCATGTTTGTGGTTTGAGAACATGGAAGTGGTGTCTACAAAAGGTTCTGGTGCTCAGAACGCTCTACAGTTAATTAATCTCCTCTACTTTTCATATTACACTAAATCTCTTTTCTATTTATAACAGCCTTTCTGTGATACACACAGTTTAATGTTAAATTGGTAATTAGTTAAGTTGGTGATCAGAAAAAAAACTTATCCCAAAAGAAGTATGAACAGCCCCAAGTTTTGAGTTAATTAAGGCCAGGATTCAAAGAACCATGCATATAGTTCCATTCACCCCATGGGGAGTTTGGACATATGTCTTGGCCAGCAGTCTCATGCATATGGCAAATTACTTTTGGAACTGAGGGGAGCTGCAAATGCAGTTTGTAATGGGCTTGGAGATTTCTTGTTCAAAGGAAGGGAGAGCCAGAAATCCCAGTGAACTAGCACACAGCTCTTGGGTGCCCTGAAAACAGCACTCTGGCCCAAGTTTCCCTGTAAAGAAGATTCTCGTAATTAGAGATAGGAATAAATAAAAGAGTGGCTAGAAATATTACACAGATTATCAGATCTAGCAGCAACTCAGCCCATGGCAGAACAAGGTATAGAAGAAAGCAGTGGCAGGCTGGCTGGAGGACCCAGGCTTCCATTTCTGCTTCTCTCACTGATTTTCCATGTAGCCTTGTGCTCTATCTGCATGGTTATTCCATGTGAGGGTTTTGCATAATATCACAATAGACTATGGTTGAATTGTAGGGAAGTACATTAGAATTTTGTTTCTCATAATATGCCCACTTGGTGAAGACTTGCCTCTTTTTTGCCTCAGCTAGAGGATTTTGGCTTCTTTTGAATCATTAACAGAGATTCCAGCTCAGAACTCAGTGGTCATAGGGTGCATACACCTCCAGAGCACTAGCTCATGTAATTGATTATCACTGTTCTTCTGCACAGAAAAGCCACGCTCCATAATAAATACATGCTTTCCATGCATGGTTGCTTCTTGCACTTTTGCTATGCAGGGTGGGTCTGCTGCCGGATCCTTACCAATTTGGCTTCCCATTTTCTGATGGCAGAATTGGCTACTCGCTGCAGAGCTTTGAGAGTGGCATGAAGTTTCCTTTTCAGCCCTTGTGGCATTGCAGTATTCTCTACCGCCTAGAAAACAAAACCAAGTACTTAAGTACATTCTCCCTGGGCACTTTATGCCATTTTCCTATTCTGCCTCATAGGCTGCAGAATGGAAACTAAAGGATAGGGGGGACACTTCCAGTGAGGGGAGATTCTAACTCCTGTGACCAGAGGACTGGAGCCCCTCTCTCTCTGTGTGTCTTTCATAGTGAATAGTTTTCTTTGAGCAGGGCCACTTTGGACATGATGGTGGGTTGTGATGCTAACAGTTTACAGCTGTGTTGGTCCAAAAGGAAAATCTAAAAATCCACATGAATGCCTTTATTAGAACTGACTCAGTGACACTGAATGGTGTGCAAGATCTCCAGTCCTCCTGTAATGGGGGGTGATGCTCTCTTCTTCCCTGCCAGACTGCCCCTGTGACTTAGCCACCTACTGGGCTTCCTCAAGGGAGAAAGTGGCAGAGAAAGTTGAGGCAAGTTAGAGGGGAGAAGAGAAAAGGCCCTAGGGAGGCACATATTCTGACCAGATAGCCAACTAGGGTGGGTGCATGCAGTAGGCCAACCTGAGCTCAGGCTTCATGATGGATTCAATGATCAGAGCACCCAGTCCCAGAGCAGGTACCCTGCCCTCTTATAAGAGGTAGTAGGGAAAGTTTCAATCAGGCAGTTGTTGCCAACTAATAGGTTAACAATGTAGTACTATGCAGGATTACTTCATTTTAAATCCTTTGAAATCAATGGGCTTAGACCATTAGAGTAACACTGGTCTAACTCTGTATAATATTGCACTGTAAACATCTCTATAGAGTAGTTGTTGTCATTTCATAATGAGTACAAGCTTTCTAGAGCAACTGGACTGGGGCAGAGAACATGGTCATGCAGCAACATGTGTACAAGCTTTCTTAGGTCCCTTTGGAGAGAAGGCACAGGGCAGTACTCACATCGATCAGAAGGCCCACTTCCCTGGAGAGTCTCTGTGCACCAAGTAGAGAGGCTCCTCCCTGTTTCACTCGCACGGAGAGGGAGTCTGCTTCCTTCATCAAAGATTGCCCAGCTTCCCGAGCCTAGAAGAACAACAAAGAGCCAAAGGCTTTCAGGAGAAAAGATTTATGAAAGGAGAAGATATACAAAGACAAGAGAGTTTATTCATGACCCAGGGAGTTAAACCTTTAAGAACTGAAGAGTTCTCAGATGCAAGATACATAAGTGTGGTTGTTTTAGGGGCCAGAGTCTCAAACTCAACCCAGGAACTGTATGCTGTAACTGACATGTCATCTAAAAGATATTTAGGAGGTCGAAGAAAAAATGTTTCTGCATAGTTATCATCTGAAGTAAAACATCTAAAGTAAAATGAGGATCCTGTGAATTTAGGGGGCGGTATTTGTGAATTTCCTGCATTGTGCAGGGGGCTGGACTAGATGATCCTGGAGGTCCCTTCCAACTCTATGATCTGAATTAAGAAACCAAGGAAATAAAGCCAGTCAAATGCTCTGCATCACACTGAAATTAAAGTGGTACAGTTGATTCAGTAGGTCATATGGTTAAAAAATCAATGCCACAAAATTTCAGTGCAACCCTAGGGATTCTTGCTAGAGCTCAGTGTTCCTCAGGGGGATCCTGTGCTTGCTTATGTGGTGAGGCAAGAAACCCTGGAGGGAAATAATTGTGGGAAAAGAGATTTTTGTCCCTCCTGCTCCTCTTTACAAGCCAGGCTGCCAAGTGATGTCCCCTAGGACACCCTTAGGGTGATCATATTTTATAAGGAAAAGGACTCCAGCAATATGCATAGGAGGGAGAATTTTGGCCATCTATACACCCAGGGAAGTTAATGGTGCACAAGACATTCAGTTCAGCTTTAAATTTGACAGATCTAGCCTTGCAAAATACAAATGGAGATCACGGTTAAATGGTGTGAGAACAGCGAGAACACTGTGAAACAAACTTAACTTACAATATAATACATATAATAAAATAATTTAATCCAACACATTACATAAGAACATAAGAGAAGCCATGTTGGATCAGGCCGATGGCCCATCCAGTCCAACACTCTGTGTCACACAGCGGTCAATTTATACTCACTCTCTGCTTCCTATTAATCAACCAGTTTTTGATCCACAAGAGGACCTGTCCTTTTATTCCATGACTCTCGAGCTAATTAATAGGAAGCAGAGAGTGAGTATAAATGGGCAGTCTTCGCAATGGAGGACGGTAAGCAGCGGAGTGCCGCAAGGCTCAGTACTGGGTCCCATGCTCTTTAACTTGTTCATAAATGATTTGGAGTTGAGAGTAAGCAGTGAAGTGGCCAAGTTTGCAGATGACACTAAATTGTTCAGGGTGGTGAGAACCAGAGAGGATTGTGAGGCACTCCAAAGGGATCAGTTGAGGCTGGGTGAGTGGGCGTCAACGTGGCAGATGAAGTTCAATGTGGCCAAGTGCAAAGTAATGCACATTGGGGCCAAGAATCCCAGCTACAAATACAAGTTGATGGGGTGTGAACTGGCAGAGACTGACCAAGAGAGAGATCTTGGGGTCGTGGTATATAACTCACTGAAAATGTCAAGACAGTGTGCGATTGCAATAAAAAAGGCCAATGCCATGCTGGGAATTATTAGGAAGGGAACTGAAAACAAATCAGCCAGTATCATAATGCCCCTGTATAAATCAATGGTGCGGTCTCATTTGGAATACTGTGTGCAATTCTGGTCACCGCACCTCAAAAAGGATATTATAGCATTGGAAAAAGTGCAGAAAAGGGCAACTAGAACGATTAAAGGTTTGGAATACTTTCCCTATGAAGAAAGGTTAAAACGCTTGGGGTTCTTTAGGTTGGAGAAACATCAACTGTGCGGTGACATGATAGAGGTTTACAAGATTATGCATGGGATGGAGAAGGTAGAGAAAGAAGTACTTTTCTCCCTTTCTCACAATACAAGAACTTTTGGGCATTCAATGAAATTGCTGAGCAGTCGGGTTAGAATGGATAAAAGGAGGTACTTCTTCACCCAAAGGGTGATTAACATGTGGAATTCACTGTCACAGGAGGTGGTAGCAGCTACAAGCATAGCCTGCTTCAAGAGGGGGTTAGATAAAAATATGGAGCAGAGGTCCATCAGTGGCTATTAGCCACAGTGTGTGTGTGTGTGTGTATAAATTTTTTGACCACTGCGTGACACAGTGTTGGACTGGATGGGCCATTGGCCTGATCCAACATGGCTTCTCTTATGTTCTTATGAGTAATGCACAAACTGAAGTACTTGTATGAAATGCAGAATCACTGGGGAAATCTCCCAAACAAGGACTTCAAGCAGAAACTTGTCATCAGCTGAGTAAATCCTGACAGACATTCAATAAAGACTGTTTCAAGAAGAACCTTTTTCAAGAGCTGACAACCTTCTATAAATGTGGTCAGATAGCACCCATAGCTATGCCCAGCTGAAATTGGGAGTGACAGGAAGCAGTGGTGTTCCGTCATTTAATATGTCTTTCTGATAACTGGTATCTGACTGCAGGGAGGGTGATTTTGGCCGATTTCCTCCTCCCATTGCAGACACCTACTTTGTCTTCTACCTGAGAGACCACTGGCCTACAGAAGTATCATTTGGGGGGGGGCACAGAAGACTGCAGTGCAGGAGGGGGCCTGCCTTTTCAAGTGTGGCTTCTCTTTGACTGCTTAGGATCCAAACCTGTGATTACCATACTAAAACTTCCAACCCAAGAGAAGCCATGGCTCAGTAATGGAGTATCTGCATGGCATGCAAAAGGTCTCAGGTTCAGTCCTCAGCATCTCCAGTTAAAGGGATCAGCTAGGAGATTATAAGAAAGACACCTGAGACTCAAGAGAGCTGCTGCCAGTCAGAGTACACAGTACTGACCTTGATGGAGCAGTGGTTTATTTCCATATAAGGTAGCTTCAT
The DNA here is from genome assembly GCF_032191835.1 of Heteronotia binoei. Classification (NCBI taxonomy): domain Eukaryota; kingdom Metazoa; phylum Chordata; class Lepidosauria; order Squamata; family Gekkonidae; genus Heteronotia; species Heteronotia binoei. The sequence continues at coordinate 178,415,257 of NC_083223.1, forward strand.
GTATGTCATTTCTGTTCATCCTACCTCACATTTTGACAGCTTTCAGAAACTTGTGCTAAAGAAGAAACATTTTGTTCTAATATATTAAGGTATAGAGATTACAGGAATGTCTATTATGATCTCTAGGGCAGCTTTACTTGGATATAACAGGACAGCAGAGAGCAACCTCAGCTATCCCAAACAGTCTTTCTAAGAGGAGCATCTTTCCACAAATGACCATTTTGTGCAAGGATAAAACATGCTATGGACAGTATGATATTTATTTTGTGGTGAGCCCTGTAATCTGCTCATTGAATAATCATGAGATCCATTTCTGAGACAGTGCAAAGCTAACGTCAATCTTGTTCCTAGCTGATAGGCTGCAAGTTACCCTGCACTGGAAGGCAACCGATCCACCCTCTCCACTTCTACAGTATGCAAATATTTTCAGGTTTTTGGGCATGCGGAAACTATGCCACTGGACTAGAAATTCAGAGGACAGGGAAAGTCAACAAGGCTTCCATTTGTATAATACGCAGAGGAGAACAACTGCTCAATTTGGAAGCCCTATGCTTCTGGCTCTTTCAAAAAATGAAAACAAAATCAAAATTAATAGGCTATTGTAAGAATTTGCTATATTGTAACAATCCTGTGTATGCTCACACAGAATAATCCTGTGCATTTGCCTTAATTTCTTTTGCAACTCCTATGGTTCAATGGAGAGGTGGTATTGAAAAATACAAAGAAAGGACATTCTGCCTTTTGCTTCAGAAGCCATTTCTGAACTCAGGATATGGTCTACACAGTACAAATTCAAGTCCTAAGGTATCAAAACCTGTTCATGCATGCAGTTGCAACTGCATTACACATACAAGCTCCCACTGGTTCAAGCTGTACCCCTTTGCTACATGCCTTGGGTCATTCACAAGTCAGTATATCTATCTGTAGACTTATTGAAGTCACTTGTCAGGGTATACAGTTCTCTGTTACTGTTTACACCACATCCACCTTTAAACAAACCCTGAAACATGGGACCCAGTTCAATTTTTTAATCACTCATGTTCATCCTCCTGATTTGACTCAAGGGTAACCAGATGGAAGGAAACACAGGGCTCTGCTAAATTTAACAGGTACATGGAAAAGGGAGCTGTGATAGACACAGCCTGTTATGTAGGAGTGAGAGAAGCTGTATGTGCTAAACTCCATGTAACCTCATAAAAGGTATAGGAGGGCCCATCCTCCATCTCTCTCTTTCTGTTTAGAAATGCTGCCTCATTTGCTTAGCAAATGTAGCCATAAGTGAGAGAGACTCCCTTTAGAGCTGAACATAAAAGGAAACTACAGGTATACATGAAGCACTGACAAGAGGCTGCCTCGGGTCAATGCTTGCAGTTGACTGGATAAGGCTGTCTGATGTCTTCGCTTCTCTGGGGCAGGCAGAGTCCTGTCAGAAATGTAACTGCAAAGAAGATGATTAGACAAACAGCTGAAGTGCCAGAGCAGAATACATTTGGCAAATGGGATCTCCCTCCCCATTTCAGTCTAAGAGAAGGTTGCTGATAATGCTGGTTCCCCACCTGGCAGGTGCTGAAGTTCCCAGGACCTTTTATCTCTACATAATTGTGCTACACCTTTAGTTGGGATGACTACTTAATAAAAGCCAGAGAGGAGGAGGAGGAGGAGGAGGAGGAGGAGGAGGAGGAGGAGGAGAAGGAGAAGGAGAAGGAGAAGGAGAAGGAGAAGGAGAAGGAGAAGGAGAAGGAGAAGGAGAAGGAGAAGGAGAAGGAGAAGGAGAAGGAGAAGGAGAAGGAGAAGGAGAAGGAGAAGGAGAAGGAGAAGGAGAAGGAGAAGGAGAAGGAGAAGGAGAAGGAGAAGGAGAAGGAGAAGGAGAAGGAGAAGGAGAAGGAGAAGGAGAAGGAGAAGGAGAAGGAGAAGGAGAAGGAGAAGGAGAAGGAGAAGGAGGAGAAGGAGAAGGAGAAGGAGGAGGAGGAGGAGGAGGAGGAGGAGGAGGAGAAGGAGAAGGAGAAGGAGAAGGAGAAGGAGAAGGAGAAGGAGAAGGAGAAGGAGAAGGAGAAGGAGAAGGAGAAGGAGAAGGAGAAGGAGAAGGAGAAGGAGAAGGAGAAGGAGAAGGAGAAGGAGAAGGAGAAGGAGAAGGAGAAGGAGAAGGAGAAGGAGAAGGAGAAGGAGAAGGAGAAGGAGAAGGAGAAGGAGAAGGAGAAGGAGAAGGAGAAGGAGAAGGAGAAGGAGAAGGAGAAGGAGAAGGAGAAGGAGAAGGAGAAGGAGAAGGAGAAGGAGAAGGAGAAGGAGAAGGAGAAGGAGAAGGAGAAGGAGAAGGAGAAGGAGAAGGAGAAGGAGAAGGAGAAGGAGAAGGAGAAGAAGAAGAAGAAGAAGAAGAAGAAGAAGAAGAAGAAGAAGAAGAAGAAGAAGAAGAAGAAGAAGAAGAAGAAGAAGAAGAAGAAGAAGAAGAAGAAGAAGAAGAAGAAGAAGAAGAAGAAGAAGAAGAAGAAGAAGAAGATGATGATGATGATATTGGATTTATATCCCGCCCTCCACTCCGAAGAGTCTCAGAGCGGCTCACAATCTCCTTTACCTTCCTCCCCCACAACAGACACCCTGTGAGGTGGGTGGGGCTGGAGAGGGCTCTCACAGCAGCTGCCCTTTCAAGGACAACCTCTGCCAGAGCTATGGCTGACCCAAGGCCATTCCAGCAGGTGCAAGTGGAGGAGGGGGGAATCAAACCCGGTTCTCCCAGATAAAAGTCCACGCACTTAACCACTACACCAAACTGGCTCTCCGGAAGGATCATCACAGGAGGCTGAGGGGTGAGAAGTCAGTGCTATAAAACTGTGACTCTGATCAAGAAGGGAATCTGAATGTTATGCAAGGCAGCACAATTCCTGCTGGGAAAAAATGCTGTAAAAGATCCATCTGTGACTCATTACATCCTCACCAAAGATAGTGAGAATCTGAGAAACTGAGCTTAGAAAACATTGGGATCATCGTATTTTGATGGTTAGAAGTAGACAGAACCTGAGATGAGCTTTCCAGGATCAGGCAATGAAGCAGTGATACCATGTCTTGCTTGTCCCAACAATGAGGACTTGCTTTCATCCCCCCTCTGTCTGTACTATGATACAGTACTTAAAGAATGTCCCCCTTCCTCCATAATCTCAGGCCTAGCAATGATGAATGACTGCAGACAAAGTAAGTTTGCAGAACTGATTCTGAGTTGTAGAAATGACAGTCCTTTGATGCAGAATTTGAAATGTGCAGGGCAACCAGAGGCACAGTGTTCTGGCAGTTCCAATGCTAGATCAGGATTGAAGAACAACCAGGAGCAGGATAATGTAGTCGACAGGTGAGGAAGAAGAAGCATTAGGGAAGAAGGAAGACATCACGTAGCTGAAGCATTCATAGAATCCCCTGTAGGCTATGCAGGGTCTTTGAATTAAAAAAGCATCAACAGGCCCACAGGAATGCTTACAGGGCTCAAGAAGCATGCAACCAATGCAAACAAGCTGTGTATGGCTCTTACCTGCCTGGCTTGCTCTCCAGTCACTGCAATGATACTGCTGATCCCTTTGACTAGCTGCCGCTCAGATATGATAGTGAGGTCCCCAATAGCTCCTGTATGCTGAAGATGACTGAAAAGGAGAAGGGAAAATGCTTACATGTGTCAGCATCGCCACTACATCTACTCTTTTTGGTTTGAAGAAGAGTAATAGCTTTAGAGCATATGTTCTGCATTTATCCCAAGTTCAGCTCTTGCTGTCTTGCCAATTAAAAGTAACAGAGCTGGGAAAATCTTTGAAGCTGACACCTGGGGAAGCCATTGAAGAAGAAGGGAAAGGAGAAAAAGGCAGCATGTCTGTAAATGCTTTCACCATCCCACCAGGCCAACAGATGTCCCACATGTGTTGACTGGATTTTGACTGAGTACTGAAGCTCATATTATCCGGAATTCCACATATGTCATGCAATTCATTCACAGAGTACAACTATGGGGAACAGCCAAGGTGGAATAAGAACAAAAACTCACGCTTCAACAATGATTTTTGTTTAAAGAGCATTTGTTAAAACCAGCCTCCTCCCAGACCAGCAGGGTGCACTTTCATTTCACAAAACATATCTGCAAAATCTCTGACTTGGAAAGAACCAGAAGAGGGACAACACTTACGTTCCACAGCAGAGCTCCACAGAGGTATGCATGGCAGCCTGAGATTCTGGAGCCAACACTCTCTCTACTGGGACTCCCACAGACACCACCCGTACCAGATCAGGGTATACCTGAGAAGGTAAAAACCCCAAACCTGGATCAGCTGAAAGTTTACAGACCTCTTTGTACATAACTGCTCAGCCCAGAGAAATGAATAAAATTGAATGGAAGGGGTACAGAATTGCTTTATGATCATGGATGGATGGCAGTTTATGCTTTGTGCAATGAGATACTTCCTCTACTTTTTCCTTGGATCTTCAAACAAGTCATTTTCACTGGAGCCCATTTTCACCAACACCTTACAGAAGCAGCTGGCTACCACATATTAACATGGGTGTATATAAAGGGCAACAGGTAGTGTTGATCTGCATGTGATAGAAGCAAATCGAGGCAAACCAGAACATGGTTAGTTTATCGTGACTCCACATGTGAAGAGTTACCAACAAAGGTGAAAACTTGTCCCATTTAAATAGCTCTGGATATGATTTCAAACTATGGAACTCTACTTCCAATATTAGCAAGCATCAGATTTGTCACTAAAAGGATTAGAAGTTTACATTAAAAAAAAGAAATGTTTGAGGAATTTAAAAAACTTGTCTGAAAAAGGCACATAAATTCAGGCATTACACTGCCCACCCCCTGCAGCCAGGACACTGGCTTCAGTCATTATGCCCCTCCCCCTTGTCTTACTTCATCCAGTTTCTGGAGTCCCTGCACACCATTTGTCAGCTGGATGGGAACTTCTGCCATGTAAACTAGCTCATTCCTTTTGATTATTTCTTGGATCACATCTTCTGTTTCTTGCAACTGTTCGGTCTTTATAAGAGCCTGTTAAAAGAGATAACCTGCCATGCTATATCTTTCTGATATAGCATTAAATGACATGAAAAAAACATTTGTGAGAGGGCTAGGTTTTTCGGAGAACTGATGGCAGGCCTCTGGGGCTCATTCTGGGTTTTAACAATTGTCACTAGTCCTGTTTTCATGCCTTAGTTCCCACATCTATAAAATGGACATGGTGACTTCCTAAACCAAGTTACTTCCAAGATTCATCCCTCAGCACCCACAATGATCTTAGACATAATAACAGCTTTTTCACCTGCTTTTCCAAAAGGAACACAATAGCCACTAAAACAGGGACGCAAAGCTTGTTTTTCTTTGGACTAACATAAGAACATAAGAGAAGCCATGTTGGATCAGGCCAATGGCCCATCCAGTCCAACACTCTGTGTCACACAGTGGCCAAAAACCCCAAGTGCCATCAGGAGGTCCACCAGTGGGGCTAGAAGCCCTCCCACTATGCCCCCCAACCACTAAGAATACAGAGCATCACTGCCCCAGACAGAGAGTTCCAACAATATGCTGTGGCTAATAGCCACTACTACCAAATGGTGGGAGCACAAACCCCTGACAGGTGCACCTGGCAATTCATTCCCAGGCATGCAAACCACCCCCAAAGGAGGGTTCTCTGTGAGGCAGGGCAGCAGGACCCTGAGGGAAGACAACTATCACTGGATCTAATCCACCACCACCGAGTTGCACCTACTTTAACTCCTGGGCACCAGCTGAAGCTGAGAAGCCCAATCAAAGGGGGTGGTGGGATTGTTTTGGGAGAGGAAGTCAATGGCAGATGGGAACAAAAGGGAAGGTTTCAAGGAGTCAAGGAGGAGGTGCTTGGATCAGCAGAGTGGAGACAGACAGGCAGAGAGATACCCTGGTCTGAGCAGAAAGAAAAGCCAACTCATGGCCTGAGAGGAGGATTGTATTGGTGCTTATAACCACCTTCCTTGTGGGTCTGAGACTCCACTGAACCAGCCTCTGATTCCCTCACCCTGGAGGCCAGCTCTCCAGATGCCCAGGGGCTCACCAAAGGAGACACTGACAATGAGCTTTAGAGGATTTCACTGTAGATAGCAAGCTGAACATTCATTTCACAGAGCTACTCTCAGATAATTTCACCACTGTGAGGGGCTCCAGTTAGGCAAGGGTTCAGAGCACACTCAGAGTCCTTGCCAAAGGCACCAGCTGTCAGGGGAGAGAGAAAATGTTGGACTTCCTCCTGCAGTCTGATTTCACCATCCTGCCTTGCCACAACATAGACTGGTTAGGGATCCCAGTCACCTTGGTGCTGACATCGAACCGTAGCTGCTCAGCGGTCACTTGAGACCCCCTCTGTTCTATGCCATCTCCCAAGACCTGGCGAAGTGCAAAGTTCAGCAGGTGGGTGGTGGTGTGGTTCACCATACAAGCCAACCGCTGGGCCTGAAAGCAAAAACAATGATCTGGGTAGGAAGGGAAGACCAGAGAACACTGCAGCATTTTCAAGTCAACAGGGAAGAGAAACAGAGGCGGGGTAGGGAGGGAGGAAATCACAGTACTGTTTGCGTGCACTAACTTGTATCTGAAAAGGACTTTGTGTCAGATCGCTGACCATCTTCCTTCCTTATGCTCTTAAATATGTTTTCCAGTTAGCAATCCAGCTTTCCAGATCACATTGTAGCACTAACTAAATGCTTTAATGACAGTCCCGCTGAATTCCCCCAAGCACAACTGCAAAGTTTTGAGAAGGGATACCCAGACTAAGAAATCTCCTTTAGTACTATGGCTGGGCACAAACTGGGAAAATATCGTTTGGTTTGTAGTGTGCCTAGTTTGTGAACGAACTGTCACAAACTTTTACGGGCTAAATGAACTGCTTTGGTTCATGACATGGTGGAGTGCCCCCCACAGCATGTTAGAGACACCAAACTTGCAGTTGCCACTCTTTCCTCTGACGGCTAGAAAATAAAGCACAAAGCTTCCGCGATTACCAGCCTCAGACACTAAAGAAACAATAACAATATTATGAAAAGCTTATTCTATGTAACATAAAGCACAGACACAACTTAATAATTTAGGAAACAAAACATCCCAAAGTAGCCATCAGAAATCAAGTCCAGTTTTTAAAGCAGTCCAATGCTGTTTCCTTAATGAAAGCTCTGACGTAGCCCTGGAGAAGAATGAGTGATGTCCAAGTAGATTCAAATTTTAAAGCAGCCAGCAGTCCAATTATTGCGACAAGGATGTACTATTGCCATGTTTCACAACTGCTTCTTCAAGCATCAGGTAATCAGTTTCAGTTACAAGGGTATGAATGCCAAGAAATTTAAGTCTTCAAACTTCAAGTCACCGTGAGCAACTTAATTCTTCTGATGGCTATTTTGAGATGTTCTGTTTCCTAAATTATTGAGTTGTGTCTGTGCTTTATGTTACATAGAATACACTAAGCTTTTGATAATATTGTTGTTTCTTTAGTGTCTGAGGCTGGTAATCACGGAAGCATTGTGCTTTATTTTCTTGCCACCTACCACTGTGGTTCTCTTGTTGTGTTACTTACTCTTTCCTCTGATGGCAACATATTGGGGTAAATCCTTTGCAGGTGCCTGAGGAGGACAAGTGTTGGGGGTTTGACCCCTCTGGACATGGGCATGGCATACCTGGCACTCTGCCACACGGGGGTCACTGGGAGGGTGAGGAAATGGTTCTAAACTGTAAGCTGGGAAGAGGGACCCAGGATTGGAGAAGCTGGGAGGGACAGCTGCTTTCTGGCACTGGGCTGGGAGGACCCACAAAGGGGTGTACTTGAGGCAGAAGCAGTAACAGGGAGTTGTTAGTGGAAGGGGTGGATGTTTCCCTCTCCCTAATCACTGCTGTCAGAGTCCTTCTCTCCAAAGAGTGTTGGCTGCTGGTGTCTGGGCAGTGCTGACATCTCTGTTGCCTCCATGGAGAGTCCCAGGAACAGGTTGGGGACGGAGGCTCCCAGACCCCTGGTGATTCCCTACTAGGGCCAGCACCACTGGGCTGGTAGGATGGGTTTGGTGCCCAGGGATGGGGGCCTGTGGTCAGGGGGTGGTGGACTTCTTCCCCCCATGACAAGCACGCTTTGCACCCATTTTCACCCTCATGACCCAGAGGTGCTTGCAATCAGGAATTGGAGGGTATAAAATGTGGGCCCCCAGCCCCGAGTAGCTAAGCTCCACCACTCAGCATGAGCAGAGAGACAGGGTGGCTCAAATCCCTGAGTCCGCCTAACACCCAAACCTCAGCAGGGGAGAGGAGTTCACAATAAAAAAAAAGGAATGTGCTCTGCTTTCAACCAGTTCCCTGTGTCTCTGTCAACAGCCAACTGCTAACTGCCAACAGCCAACAGAGGAGAGGGTGTAGAGCTGAGTTGAGGATATACATAGCATTTGATCCCATAGAGCAGAATGGAAACACGGTTATTGGCAGCCAGAAGTGCCCGTTAAGCATTGAAGGGCCCCTATTGGTGTTTCCAAAGCTGGAGAATTCCGCTCCTTGTTGCTTTGAAGTTATATAAACATTTTAATTGATCAGAGGCAGCCTATCTGAAAATATATCCATTCGCAAACTGCTACTAACAGCATGTAAATTTGTGGAATGTTCATGTCAGTCACCTCCCATGAACTTCGCTTTGCAAATCATGATCCAGCCAAAATTCATTATGAACTTTATGACAAATAGAACAAAATTCATGATGTTCTCATCCCTATGTAGCACAACTTGTTCCTATTCATTTCAATGGGACACGCGGGAAAGGGAAAAAAACTTCGGAGAAAAATTATATCAGACGAGCCTTTCCGCCTTCCCTCTCGCCCAAATTAGAATAAAATTAGAATAAAATTAGCCAGAGTCTTTTTCGCAACTAACAAGAAGGGTATCTACCGACCGTAGCGAATGATCGACTGATCCAAGCGGCGGTCAGAAGAGAACTGGCGGGATGTCCGCTCCGGTCCCAGTGGGCATGCGCAGTGGGGCTTCTGCGCATGCGCACTGGGCCTGGGGCGCGGAAATCCGCAGCTTTCAAGAATACCGATCGTGATCGGCGCGGGCGCCTATATCCCATCAGTGTGATGCACAGAGACCACGAAAAAGATCAAGGAGAATTCTTGGGGATCTGTATTCTTGCATTTCCTGAATAGAAGTTTTAGTCTCCTGCAACATCTTAGTGCTTGTTAAGAACAGCAAGGAAAGTGTGGTGGAAAGAAAAATTGTCAAAATTCAAAGGACATAAAATCTGAAACCTAGTACCCAGAATAATCTTTCGTTTATGATGCAACATTATTTCATTCCCTTTCCATCAAACTTGGTCTGTTTGAATAGCATAGGCCAAATCACAGGGCAAAATCACAAAGCAGAGATCCAGGAATTCCCAGGCAGCACCAAGCAAGGACTGTTACCTCATCTACAAAGAGCTGTACTTTGTCCCCCGCCTTTAGGGTCTCAGAAACGATCACTTCATGGATCACATAGCCACCCAAAACTTGTACAGACACCACTGGAAAAAGTATGTCCTCAAAACAAACAAATAAAAGGAAGGCATTAAGACAGGTGGGTGCTAAGCTTCTTGGAGTAGGTCTCGAGAAGAATGCAGGGATTTCAAATCACTTTTAATATTTTTTAAAAAGTTATCAATCTGCCAAACCTAGAGACTCCTAGATTAGTTGTAGGGCACGCACAAACCCAATATCAACAGATTCCCTGTGCTCAACATCAGCACTCTACCCATCAGTTCATTTCATGACCAACAAATTTGAGTCTTTCAGTCAGTAGTGGTGCGATTATCTCACGTATCTTGTACTTAAGAGGAACCTGCTTGGCTCAGTAAGGGTAGACATGCATGAATCTACTGAAAGAATTTCAGCCAGTCTTCCTTGGCTAGAACAGTATCACCTACAACAGGAGACAATTGGCAGGGCTGTGGTAACAGAGGAAATATTCCACTGTATTACAGAACTGATGAGGACACAACTTAACTTCACCGTAAATGTTACTTCTAAATTAGAATCACCCCATCATTCTTCTTGTCAAACAACAGCTTTGCCCATTTGCTTTGATATTTACCAGACAGAGTGGCTGCAACACAAGGAGTCCTGGATAAAACAATACAAGCAAAGTTGCTGAATGACTGGAATCAAGATGGATAATTCCACGCAAGAAAGTCCTGTCTAGCCTATGAACGCATGCAGGAAAGCAGGGGTTGCCAGTTTCACACCTGGGCAGTAAAGAAACTTACCTGCTGTTCAAGATGTACCATGTAGCCTTGATCAGATGCCTGGCCACCCTTCTCAGCATAGAAGCAGGTCCTGTCCAGGAGGACACCACAGCGTCCCCTACTAACTGCCTTCTGGAGAGATCCATCTTTATACAGCACCAGAACAGTGGCTTGACATGGACTGAAAACTGCAGACAGCAAGAAGAGTATCACATTTGCCATGTTCACTGGCTGGCCAATTCAAAGGGATCTTTGAAGATCTTCACTCTCAAGACAGTCAATTATGCTGTGCTACCTTTTCAAGGCTAAGATGCACTCTGTGGCAGAAATAACAGCAAAAGGGACAATTCCTTTATCATCCCAACCAATATTCTATTCTAGTAATTTCGTAAGATCAATTTTCTATGGAGGAAACACTGTTTCCTCTAAGGTGCAGAAGTCTTGTAAGCAAAAATTCTACTTTGTGAGCTACTGGCATTAAAGTTGTAACCTACTGCATAAATCATTGTGCTCTGGGGCCATTTTTCCTGAGCTAAGACAAAAATGTGTGAGCTGGAGGCTAAAAATCTGTGAGCTAGCTCACACTAACTCAGGTTAGAGGGAATACTGGCAAGACAGCTGGGACCCCTTGCTCAAATAAGCAAAGGCCTGGTGTGCTTTTTCTTTAGTTGATTAATAGATAGGGAGCCTTTACAGGTTAAACTGTGCTCATGCTTCCTGTTTATAAACTATAATAGTATTGCTTAGATGTCTGCTAGTCCTTGTGACAACAGATCTTGTGGCATTGATTGCAATCCTACATATTGAAAAGTGCATATAAGTACCTGATTTTGATGGGAGTGCACATAAAATACAGTCCCATGCACAACTAAGTGTACTGACAGACTATGTGAACAGGAGTCAATATATTTGCTCACCATACTGTCTGTGGAAAGAGTCCTCTCTGTGAGGATGGTAAGCCCCATCTCCTCCCGCTGCAATGTCAGGAGGGCTGGAGCTTGCCTATGTGCTTCCAGTGTACAGTATCACAGCAGACATTATCCCCCCTCCCACCACATATACACCAAGGTCACAAAGGCCACACACCCTGGAGGTGCTCCAAGGTGTGAAGGTTGACGTATCCATATAAAAGACCCTGGAGGAAGGCAGGATACTGCCAACCCCACATATTAGCGGTCTACCAATGCTAACCAAAATCTGTGGGTCCCCTATCCATAAAGCTGCTAAAGTATGTTCAACAAGAAAGAATGCCAATTACTACTTTGGCTTATTTAAAGTATTTATATACTGCTTTCCTCATTGAAATGCCTGAGATGGTTCACAGCAAAAATCAGTATGCTACATCATCATGTGATGATATGGTAATCTGAGTGCTGTTGAGTTGTCTGTTTTAAAATGTTTTTATTGTATTTTATTGTTTTATTATATGTTGTACTCTGCTCTGAGCCCTACGGGGAATGGGCGGAATAGAAATTTACTAAAATAAATAAAAATAAATCATCATCATCGGTAATAATTTTCTAATGGAACTGGCTAAATCTGGTGTTTCCATTGGCTGTGGTGATTGGCCCATCAACTGCCACTCAAGAAAACTCGCATGCCATTGGCTGGGCCCACTCTTGTCTCCCACTCGCTGTTGCCTACCCACTCTTTGTGGCATTCGGAAGAGAAAGTAGGCAGCAGCAGTGGGGAAACAGTGAAGAGATAGGGAATGAAGGTAGTAATGCAACTAGGCAGCAAGGCCTGGCCCTGCCAGGAGCATTTCTTCAGAGGCTATGGTGGCCACCACTTTCCTGTCACTCTTCCTTCCGCTCAGCCTTGCCCCAGGACAGACAGCAATTGGCCCACTGGGGAAGCTGCTAGCCAGAGCCTACTGCTAGGCAACCAAGGCTGCTTCTGTCACTAAAGGAAGAGGCCTTAGCTGAATAGAATACCAGACTCCACTCTCCAAACCAGCCATTTCCTCCAGGAGAACTATTGTTGCCAATCACCAGGTGAGGGCTGCAGATTACGCAGAATTACAACTGTTCTCCAGAAGGCAGAGATCAGTTCCCCTGGAGAAAACAGCTGCTTTGCAGGGTGAACTCTGTGTCACTGTGCCCTGTTGAGGTCACTTCCCTTCTGCTTTGGTCCTCACTATACTTTTCTTTGGTAGAGGCTGCAGGGAGGGGGGAGAAGATGGAAAGCTGAAGACAGTTCAGTCCCCCTACAGAAAACTGCCACCTCAGGTGCATACTCTATGGTATACCATAACACAACCATGCCAGACCGACCCCCCAGATCACACAAGCTCACGCTGATGCTAAATGCCACAAGGCTGTATAAGACACAAAAAGACAGCAAAAATGTACAAGGGTGGGGGGCACTCACCTAGAACTTATTTCTAGGGCCTGTTGTATTTTTCCTCACAATGGGCTTTTTTCCTAGTTATTAATAAAAGCACTAAAAATCCCAGCACTAAAATCCTATTTAAACAGCAGCAAATAATAAAAGCAAAATCTCATGTAATTAAAAACTGAGCAGGATCATTTTTTAAATAAAAGCATCAGTGCATTAAATTCTAACAATAAAACAATTCAAATACATACACAGCAATAGTTAGGCAAGAGGGAAAGAAAAAGATTCAATGAAATGCCTAGGAAAATAACAGTTTACCTGATTTCTAAAGCCTAATAAGCTCAATGTGAGGCAATCCACTTGAAGGAAAGAAAAGAATTCTAGGATTGAGGTTGTCATTCAAAACAACAGAGAAGGCTTTGTCTCTGGTTGTCACCCAACTTCCCTCAAAGCACTAAGCAGAGCACAAGGTTTTTATGTGTGTATGTTAATTGCTGTCAAGTTATTTATGGCTACCCTATGAATTAATGTCCTCCAAAACATTGTTAACAGCCTTGCTCAGGGCTATTTATTCCCATTCCTTGACTGTGTGAAAGTGTCATCATGGATTGGCAATTATGGATCAGTAAGTGTATCATTTCCTTGCATCAGCTGGGTATGTAACTATGAGAGGCAAACTGGAAACACGTAAGGTAGAAGTAAACTGATGTGAACTCATTCAGATTTATGTCAATGGACAAGTCTACCTCCACTTTATGCTATGTATGAAACAGTGTCACCTTGAGGCTTGCTGCAATAATGACAAGTATGCACTAACCTAGAGATTTCCTTCCTATTTTTATTTACCTCATTTATAGCCTGCTTCTCTCACTCAAACTCAAGGTGAGAGTACAAAAGTTTAAAAACAGATCAGGCAGACAGAAAAGACTTCTAACGAACAATACAGTGGCCTAGGAAACACTTTGCTAGAAACCTATTATGAAATCAGTTGCTGCCTCTTCACACTCTGCCTTATGCTGTCTCTGCTCTGTGTCTAGCTGACATTAGCAAGAATTTAACAATTAGATGCAACTATATTTAGAGTTTCAGAGTGTAGCCATGTTGGTCTGCAGAAGAAAAGCTAGATTCAATTCCAGTAGTACCTTAGAGACCAACAAGATTTTTGTCCCTGAATGGAGTTTTGATTTTTGAAAGCTTATACCCCACAAAATTTTGTTGGGCTCTACAGTGCTACTGGAGTCAAGTCTAACCAAAGTTATGAAATAGCAAGAACCAGGATTAGTTTTCCTAATGCTTATACTGAAGCCCCTCCCATGCACTAGAAGTGTTACATGACAGCACACATTCTTTTTCTGACTTCAGCATTATTCCCTATGCTGGAAAATGTAATGTGAAAATTGGCCTTTAGCAGGAGCAGAACATCAAACTGGTAGTTTGCTCTGCTCTCTAATAAAGAATGATGCATTATTCAAATTAAGTCAATGATTTAAAAAGTTTTGCCCCTTATAATCATACTCATCTAGAATTTGGAAAGAACATTACTGAACACATAAATTTCAAGGATTTGTTTGAAGGCTTTAAGACAAAATAATATATAAAACCCAACTCCCCCCAAACCTCTGTACTTTAAACTCCATTTTTTAAAAGGAGCACATGCTACAAAGCTCTCTTACGAGCATAGAAAATTCCTTCCTTAATGGAGAAGAAAATGAGAGCACTAATTTACGTAAATCAGAGTGTATCACACACCACACATGGAATCTAGTTCAGTGATCTAGGGTAAGATAACCTGTTTTTCTTTGGGTTCAGACTGAGTTAGGCAGTTTACTAGATGGATAGATAGTATGCTTAGTACAACAGATTCATCAGTTTGCCATCTGCTGGAAGAGAAGAAGGGAGTGCCTCCTGAGTCTCCTGGGTATTAATCTTAAAGTTTTTCCTTCCAGAGTGCCACTTTTTGGTACTTCTTCCTCCAGCATGGCTGAATCCTTACCATATTTCCCATTTGGCTCAAGTTCATAGGCATACATGGGAGAGTCATCAGTAACAGGGACACCATCCTGTTTCAGCTTGGCCAGCGAATGCACATCCAACTGCATCCCTGAGCTTGCTTCCTGCCGTTTTGAAGCTTTACGCTGCACACATGGAAAAGCAGAAAAGACAGCCTAAGCACATTCACTTTGTCAACACTGTCCACAGAATTCCAGTGTCTTTGCCTAGTTTACAAGGAATCAAGTATTTAGATTCCTGAGAATCTTTCTCAGCGCTTCCTCCTATATTTTCCCTTTAATTTAAATTTGTAGAGATGCTGCCTGTGCTCACTGTCCTCACACAGATTTGTCTTGCTGCTGCTAACAGCCCTATGGTGACCCCCCCCCCCCCAAACAGCAGACATTAAAAGAGCAGGTCCAGGACAAACGAAAATGACTGAATGTTTTTCAGTACGAATTGTCAAGAGAAATCTAGTTCATTATTAAAACGCTGAGTAAGAGCCCAATATCCTCACATAGTTTTGGTTATTGCACATGAGATAGATTAATTACATTCTGATTAGTTTTCTATATTTTATGTTTCTGCCTTTTCTCTCACCCTTGCTCAAGATGTTAACCTCCCTGAACTTTAGGCAATCATTTCATGGTCAAGGTGTGGCAACTCCCTTATCTCTTTTTCAAGCTATAGAAGGATTGTTTTCCTTTATGTCCTTCCAAAGAATTTGAGTTACTGGAGCCTGTCCTCCTTGCTCTGTATTTTCCTATTAAAGATGAACTTTGTATCTGCTCAGGATGCTAGAATGTTGGCAAACTTTAATGGGCTACAATCAGAATTCATTCATTCATAAATTAAACTTTCTGCTAGCAGAAAAGCATTGAAGTGAGATTTTTCTCTCCTAGACCTTGGTAAAAAGGGGAGATTTACATTAGGTTTAAAGGGGAAAATCCCCTAACATAGCTCATATTTATTTTGAATGCTAAATTTGGTTTACTTTGGGACAGATTCTGGCTTTTACAGCTAGTGTTTGAACTCAGGGAATTGGGGAGCATTACAGCAGACAGAGGGCCTTCTTTAGGAAATATGTTATAATCTCCTTAAGTGGCCACTCCAATGTCAGCAGTCAGAGGCAGTGGAGTGTGAGGCACACTAAGGAAACTCAGAAAACAGGAAAGGTTTTTTTCTTACTTCAGCATCCTCCTGAGCCAGCTGGTCCAAAGCAGCAATGTCCAATTGGATCCCTTTTTCTTCAAGCATCAAGGCAATAAGGTCCAGTGGGAATCCCAGGTTTCTGTAAAGACCCCAAGCGACTTCCACTGTAGACAGGAATAAAGCCATGGAAGAAAAAATACAAAGACTCTATGATTATATAGCAGGATCCTTATATCTTCACCAGTAAGACTCCTGAAGGTGGCAGCTGAATAAAAATACTATTCTAGTAGATTAAAATGCTAAGCAGATGGCAGCAAAGTTTTATTCCCTGGAAGATGACAGCTTATGGAGCCAAAAGGAAAATAATTTTTGCAGGGTGGGGGCAAACTCTTTGGCAAGTGTGCCTAGGTCCAGAAAGGGTTGTTTTAGTACCCACTACAATACAGATATGCTAGGTCTGACAGTGCAGTCCTAAGCAAAGTTCTTTCTAGCCTCAAGGTCAGGGCAAATCCCAAAGCCTGAAATAAACTGCTGATGCTCCATCCTACTATATTTTAGGACTCTACTCTGGTCATCAGTGAAAAAAACAACTTGCCTGGGAAGACTTTGGAATGATTCACCTGCTGGACTGTTCTGTTTATAATGCGACGCCCTTGCAAGAGACAGGACAGAAATGCATTTTCATTCTCATTGATGACATTCATAACCTGTAGGGAGAACAGAGCCAAGTTCAGGAATCTGCCCTGCAGGAGTAAGGGAGGGGCAACAGATCTGAAAGTAGGCAATGCATAGTATTGGCAGATTTCACAAGAAACTGTGCAGGCTTTGAAGAAAGGGAAGAGAAGGGGGTGTCTCTTCTCTTGTTTGTTTGTAAAACAATGAAGATATACATTTTAAATTAAAGAAAAATGAAGACTCATCCCTTTGCCTTAAGTGTCTGATAAAAATGGCAGCTATAATGGGAGTGTGGTTATAAAGAGCAAGTCCCCTGGGTCCATTTGCTAGATCCCAGCCTGTCACACAGACCTATGACATAAGCAGGGGGAAAGAGCCAGTGTGATTTCATGGTTAAGACTGTCATACTAGTATCTGGGAAATCCAGGTTCGAATCCTCACATGTGCCATGGAAGCTCGCTGAGTGACCTTCAGCCAGTCACATTGTCTCAGCCTAACCTACCTCACAGGGTTGTTGTGAGGATAAAATGGAGGAGAGGAGGAGGATGTCAGGTGTCTTGGGTCTCCTTTGGGGAGAAAGGTGGCATACAAATGAAGTAAATCAAAATACTAAAAGATGGGGGTAAAGTGAACAATGCGCATTCCTTGTCCCCCTTCTTTTAGATGTCTCTAATAGTAAGATAGCAGAGTTTGGAACAGCTGCACTGAATAAACTGAGTATGAAGGAGGGGGGGGAACCTCATCACAGGAACAGCATGGAGCAATAAGACCAGAAATTAAGCACAGAAAGCTTCTAGATCAAAGGGCGTTAGCAGAGCTGGGCAGGAAGGAAGATGTCTGGTATGCTGCTGTGTTCACTGTCTGGCAATAACCTGAGTTTAGTTGCTTGCAGGAATATTAGAATTCCCTAGGCTAGCTTGAACTGTAGAAGCAAAAAGTAGCTATATACTGGGACAGAAATCTTGTATGCTCTGGGTTTTAAGAAGAAGAGAAGATTGGATTGGATTGGATTTACAGCCTACCCTTCACTAACTGAAGGAGTCTCAGAGCAGTTTACAATCTCCTTTCCCTTCCCCTCCCCACAAAAGACACCCTGTGACGTAGGTGGGGCTGAGAGAGCTCTGACAGAAACTGCTCTTTCCAGAACAGCCTCTGACAGAGTTATGACTGACCCAAGGAAACTCCAGCAATTGCACGTGGAGAATTTGGGAATCAAACCCGGTTCTCCCAGATAGGAGTCCACGCAGTTAACCACCACACCAAACTGGCTCTCCTAAGTGTGTCTGATCAGTGCAGGGAATGATTAGTTTCATTATGCACAGCCTGTTGTGGCACAGAAGCACCCAGCATGACTTGCCTTCAAATTGGAGATGGGAAAAACTAACATAACCTGCTGAATGAGTGACATTAATACTAACTGCTACCTCTCTTCCATTAGTATGAAACAGACACACAAATTCTTCCCCAATGAGAAAACCACCAACCCTCTTTTTCCACAGTGACCAGGCAGCTTGTCAGCTGATTGTTCAACATGATGAACTACTAAGGAAATCAAAAGAGGCCTCCTCCTCCCCCCAGCACCCTGGAACAACTATTTATTTATTCAGCATACTTATACTCCACCCTGCTCTTCATAAGGACTCAAGGTAGCTTTAAAAAACAAACTAAAAACATAAATTGCAGAAGAGAATAATTCCAGAATAAGAGATGAAATAAAAATGAAACTATTTTCCCAGTTTTTCATTTCTCTTCAAAAGTCCTTCTGAACAATTCAGCTTTGCAGCTCTTCCCACAGCCAACAGGGCTGGTGCCTTCCTAGCAATCTGTTAAAAGTGTGTGAAGGACAATCACAGTAGAGGCCAAGAAGAAGTTGTGGGGGAATCTAGTCAGTCTACTCACAAGAAGACTTTGCTTGGAGCTACCATATTGGCTCTTGTGGGAAGAGAGTAGAAACCATGCTTCAGCTAGGAAGACCCCGGGTTGTGATGGCCTGTATGAATCAGAACTTTGAACTGTACCCAAAAACAAACAGACAGCATTTCTGCTAAATAGGCGTAATGGGATGGCTCCAACCATCCTCCAAGAAGCCTTCTCCCAACATAAGCAGCTCCTCCTCAAAGGAAAAAGCCACTTAAGCCTCCTTAGGCTAGGGGAAAGCTTCAAACTTTGCTTAGTGGTAGTACAGGAATGGAAAGATTCATCCAATGTCTAGAGCAACAAGTCCCTGTTCATAAACCATTAGATGCAGCTTTCATGCCACCTGCTCCAGCTGCTTACCCTGTCCATTTCCCTCTGCAGGTCTGGGTAGGCATCTCCCTGCAAAGGTGGAGTCATAGGTCAGAGACATTACTGTGTAGATCTGCTCCCACAACACAAATATACACTTCATTTCTACTACAGCACAGATTTGCTCCTTAAAACCGTTTTAAAAATTGGGGTCATGTCACACAATTATTTTGGATGAACAGGACACCCTAGAAGAGGAGCTTATGCTTGGATATACACAGCATAGTTTTTCTTCCCAAGTCTCTTGATCTGAACTCTCCCTCCACCATACATCTTTTATAAGTACTATTCTGCAGATTTCACACAGCCTCTAAGCAGAGCCTGGTCCACTGGTCTGAACACGACATTTGATGGGAACAACAGGAGAACTGTTTCACCAGTCAATGTTTCTTCTCTTGAGGATGGAGTCATCTATTCTGTTGCCTTCTCAAGGATGCTTTAGTTCTCACTTAATCCACCATCTTTTAGTTGCACTCAAAGCACGTTCAGCAACTGCTAGAAGGATAACATGAGGGAAATGCTTTTCCCGCATACTGGAAGGATATTTTTCTTGCTAAAAGCAGTAAGAACTCCCTCCCCACCAAATCTCCCCCCCCCCCCCATTTTCTCACTAATACATCTGTAGCATAGGTCAGGCCTGACTTCCTAAGCAGCTTTCTCCCCTGTGTGAAGCAAGGGAACAGAGAGGCAACCACGTACCACATTCATCATATCTAGCACAGAGATGTTCATTTTGTTATATAAAGAAACCATTTAAACTTATAAAAAATGCTATCATTTAAAGATTAACAAGTTCACAATCTGCATACATATTCTTGTTCTGCTACTGGGTTTGTTAAGCAAAGTGAACACGTTAACACTCTCTGGAGTCAGTCTTGTGCAAAGACAATTAACAATAAAGCCAGCAAGAGAAAAAGGGCGCTCTGCAGGCACAAATGATACTGGGCCACACAGGTAACTCTCTGCCAATTTTCCAAGCATGTAACTGTTTACAGTATAAATTGTAAAGAATCCTTATCATAAATATTTTACATTCCTAATTTGGCCA
Source organism: Heteronotia binoei (assembly GCF_032191835.1). Classification (NCBI taxonomy): domain Eukaryota; kingdom Metazoa; phylum Chordata; class Lepidosauria; order Squamata; family Gekkonidae; genus Heteronotia; species Heteronotia binoei. The sequence goes on from NC_083223.1 coordinate 178,434,991, forward strand.
TCCAGTATCATTACACATGGACTCCTGGTCTAAGTACTAAAACAAGTACCATTTTCACACACAGCTTACCTCGCGGTCACAATCCTGTTTCCTCCGCAGCGTCCGGTCGGATTTCCCACCATCTGCGCTGGAGTTACGGGAAGTGCTGCAGCTTCTGCGTAGCAAACATAAACTGGGTTTTAGCAGTTTACATTTGCGACGCAAAAGCTGCGGCACTTCCCGTAACTCTGGCGCAGATGGTGGGAAATCCGACCGGACGCTGCGGAGGGAACAGGATTGTGACTGCGAGGTAAGCTGTGTGCGAAAACGGTAAAGGAAACCATTACAACGTTCAATTCTATGCAACACTCTAGCTATACACAAGAAAATAATTTCTACATTACCAGAATCTCTACCACAACAGGAACCAAACTGGCAAGGAACCCAGGTGGTGCCTGGAGAACCTCAGAGCAAAATCGCACAGCTCTGCGCAAGATATGGCGCAGAACAAGCCTGTAAGAAAGAAAAGCCATTCTCAGCCAGCTGTGCTGCACTCCTTAATGCTACTTCACCATTCATAAGCATCTTCTCCAAGCCCATCGATACAATTCCTGCAGCATGTGCCCTATCACCTTCCTACTTTTGGACTTGAGATTCCCCTGGCACCACTATCAGCTTCCTGCATGCACTTGTCACATGCACAGTCTGCACTTTTCTCTCATTTCTATACCCCATTTCCTAACCATCTAAAACCCAAAGTCTCCATGCCTATCCTATGTCTCTGCTTCTTCCCTTTAGAATATCTTTAAATACCCTTCACCCTCAAAAGATCCCCAGGAAGGCCTCATTCTGTGCTATACAGACTTGTTAAGATCAGTTCACCTCACTGTCCCAACTGCCCCTTGTTACCGTGCAGCTTCCTTACTCGGCACCAGACATGCCTGGATGAACACCATCGGCAATGCACACAGACAGAGCGCGCACGTGATCTGCCACCACTCTGTAGGCCATATCCACACCTCCAGCATCTGCCTTCCCAACCAAACCCTGGTATCGGGGCTTGCCACAACCCTGAAAGAGAAATTCAGAAATATTTTAGAAAACCCTGAAAGACAGAGCCATGCTGAAAAGCTGTAGCCATGAATATGCCACAGAGTTTCTTCTAATGCCCCACAAACAGCATCATTTTTCCTTAACCTTTATCTATTCAGAGTTATTAAAATTTATTTATTTACCCTCAGGGCGGCTAATGGTCAAATATGATTTAAAACAATACAATTCTAAAACTACTAAAATCATTAAAATACCATCACAATAAAATTAATGACGAGTTTCAATACATTCCTCAGCAGACAATTCAATTTCAGAATTAACTCTTTTAAATTAAGATCTTCACAGTTTCGCTGTTTTTAAAGACAGGCTAATCCTTTTTTTCCCCTCAAACGAAAGCATACATCATTATATAAATGCTCTTTGTTAATAAAGATCCTCTTTGCTAATTGAAGCCTGTCTGGCTGTCCTTTATCTTTCTTTCCTCATCACACACAGCTCTACTTATCTCTCTGAAACCAACACTGAGGGTCTACCATGGACATTTTTCTTTACCTTTAAGGTTTGAGGAGACAGCTGTGAAAGTGACAGAAAACTCCTTTCCAGCAACAGTAGGACTGCCATGGTGCTACTGCAGTTTCTGGTGGCTGTACTTTTAGAGTCTGTGTGTCCTTCAATTCTCTCAGTGGGTCTCCTTTCAGTTTACAGGGCCAGCTGCAATAGGGGAAAAGAAGCACTGGCAGGCTGCTGTAGCTGCCTCTCATGGCCCATGAAGTGCTTGTGAAACAGTGCTACAGAATCTCTCTCCTGAAACAGTACCTCTCCTAGTTTTAAAGAGATAGGGGGACTCTATGTGGCTAAGACTGTTCCATCTCCCTTATCTGCTGAAACCCAAATAAGTTCCCACTGCTTCTCTGGCACCTGGAGATCTTGGCCTGACTTTGCAGAAGTAGCAAAGGAACCAAACTGTGTGCCATGCTGCCTGCTCTCTGCCCTGGTCCCCAACTAACATCCCCACAAGCCAGCCAGAGGAGGAGGTCAGGTCAGGACCCTCTAGACCCCTGATGTCACCTTCACACAAGACCAGGCCCATAAGAACCAATGTGAATTCTTCTCAGCTAAACAAGAACAAAAATATGGTGGTGAAGGCACTGCTATTTGTCTGCTTACCCAGAAGCAGCAGCTACTCTTCTCTGGTGAGTAGCTAGTAATGCTTTTCATCTCCCTCTCACAAAAAATATCAGCCCATGACACCACCCACAGCATATCCAGACTGCTTACTGTACAATCTGGAAACTACTGAGAAGGCTTTACATGTCAGCCCACTGAAGTCTCACCTTGTGGATGGCGTCCAGGAGAGGGCTGAAGAGGTCTGTGTCATAATTGGAGCGCTTCCTCTGCAGAACTGTCAATAACCTTTCCAAGCCCATTCCTGTGTCCACATGATGCTGAGGCAGCTGACGCAGACTTCCATCAACTTCTCTGGCAACACACCAGTTGTCAACCAGGAAACAGACAAAAAACAAACAGGCAGATAAGAGTCAGAAGCCAGGCTCACCTCACTAAGCCTAGTGTCTGGATGGAAAGAAAACAGACACGGGGAAAGAACAGAACTTATAAGTGTGAAGAAAACAAGAGATGAGTAGCAGATGCGTAAAAAGAAGGCTCCAGTAGAGGAGAGAACATGGAGCAAAGGTGAGAACAAGAAGTGGCATCAGAAAGTTTGCACTACAATTTACAAGTTTCTGAGAAAATCAATGAAGATGAATCTGCAAATGTTCAATAGCATGGGAGCCTCCTCTAAGTGAGGCCTGAGTACAACTCCAGGATCCAAGCAATCCCTCCATTCCTTACCTGTTGAACTGCATGAAAACCAGGTTCCAGATCTCCACCACGTCAGGGTTGCCCTGATTCACCAGTGCTGCCACATTCCTGCCACCACCCACATGATCATAGTGGATCTCTGTGCAGGGCCCACAGGGACCAGTGTTCCCCATCTCCCAGAAGTTGTCTTTCAGTTGAAAAGGAAGCACATGGTGATGAGGGATGCTGAAAAGGAAAAGAGGACAGTGATAGGACAGCCATTCACACTCTCCTTTTTCTCAAAATGAGGAAATTTCTCTCTAACATAAGTCAGTACTTATCCTACAACACCAATGCTGACTTGGTGAGGCTGTTCCCTCTACATACCATAGCTTTTATCAGTAAAGGCTGATAAACAAGAAAAAAATACTACAAACTATGCCTCATCTGTCACTGAACCAACCATCAATTGCATACTGCATGGGTCTTCCTGCTACAGCACCTGCCTCACAGCTATAACTTGGCCTATAGCTAGGCTTGGTTGCAGATAACTTTTGACAGGCTGTATATATGTCTAATATCCCTTTTTGTTCTCCCCACAATTCCCTTGCATGTCATGCTGTTACTTAGCCTGTAAGCTCTTAGGAGGTCCAGGTACCTTCCTAACTGATGGCAGTCCTTAGTTCATTTTAAAAATTGTACAAACAGAAGGGAAAATCCATTCACCATCAGGGCAGGGCTGACGCTGTCAAAATTTTTAAATTCTGTGCTCAGAACACACACACTTTGCATAAATTATTTAAGTTCTTTGTATGCATCAGAATACCTTGGTGAGGAGTTGTGGAGATGGAAAGCAAGGAGGGAACAAGGAGCTATGTAGGGAACAGTTTCCCCAATGGCTGTTCACTAGAAACAGCAAGTAAAGTCTATATTAGATTCCAACAGTGCAATCCTATCCAGCATTACACCCAATCACTTAAATGGACTTAAAAGGTTGTAACTTCGCTTAGGGCTGCACTGCAAGTTTTTAATTAATTAATCAACTTCATTTATATCACACCTTTCTCCCCAGTCAACTTACAGCATTCTCCTCCACTTCATCAAATAAACACTACTTGCAAATTTTCAAGCTATTCTCCTGTAAAAGGCAGAAACTTTCTCTTAAATGAAGGATGGCATTCTAGAAAGCAGCTTTAAAAGAGAATACATGCCATGTGGAATATAAATTAAACAGTTCTGTATAGTGTGCCTGTCTATATACTTTTTCTTGCCTGCTTTTTTCTTTTACTTACCCCAGACTTAGCCATATTTCCCTGCACTCTTCATCTGCATTTAGCCCAAGTTTTTCATCACCTCCAAAATAGGTAACGTAGAGACAGTCCTTTGGGATCTCATATACCTGTGTGAGGAGCTCCCATGCCATGCTGCATGCTTCCTCCTGGACAGGAAATGGCGGAGGGGTGGAAAAAAGCAAGCAGAACTTAGATACAAAAGAAATTGCCTCATTGCAGGGGAAGGGAGGGGATGCATTGGATAACTTTTGTTTATCTCATAATTAGAGAACAACGTTGGACTGGGGAGGCCTAGATTTATGCCACTACTTAGACATCCTGCTCCCTTGGTAAACTAACCTAACCAACATCACAGAGTTACCATGGAGATAAAATCACTCACACTCTTCAAAAGAAGAACCAGGTTAAAAAAACCCCCAAATAAATAACACCATTAACAGCAACAGAAGAAAGTACCATCAAGTCACAACTGATTCATGGAAATCCCATCCACAGGGCATTCCAGGCAAAAGACCAGCAAAGGAGGCTTTCGTTTGCCATCGCCTTCCTGCATGAGGCAGCCTCAGTCTTCCTTGGTGGTCTCCCATCCAAATACTGAGAGGCCAGCCCTGCTTAGCTCCCAAGCTCTGACAAGCTCTGTTTTAAATATGGATCCCTTTATATGTGTAATTTTGATGGATCTACTATTGGAAGCCGCCCTGAGCCACTTGTGGGAAGGGCGGGATATAAATCTTAAATAAATAAATAAAATAAATAAATAAACAAGCAGGAAGGTGGTGGGCGCTCCTTCCTTGGAGGTTTTTAAACAGAGGCTAGATGGCCATCTGACAGCAATGAAGATCCTGTGGATTTGGGGTACGTATTTGTGGGTTTCCTGCATTGTGCAGGGGGTTGGACTAGTTGACCCTGGAGGTCCCTTCCAATTCTATGATTCTAGGGGGAATTCCTACCCCCATTGCTGCCACTGCCAGGCCAGCGTGTCTCCCAGGAAGCTTCCAGCCATCGTGGCTGTAGCCATCTGACTCTCTCATTGCCAGCTGGAGTGGAACAAAGAGTGCTACCCCTCTCCACCTAACTTCCTGATTGCAGGGCAAGTAAGAACTTATCCCACCCCTCACCCCAGCCCCATGTTGCCTGTTCGGTGGGCAGGCAGGGGGACTTGCTGGCTTGGAAAGCAGAATGGGGAGGATTTTTCCTTTACCCCTGATTTATGGTGATTTTCCTTTTCCCCGGTTTTACAGTGCTGTGGGAGGACGGGCCTGTGGGCTGTGGGGGAAAGATAAGGACTCCTGCACCCCACCAAACCCAATTCCTGCTTGACAGCTCTGTGGGCAGGTGGGCTTGGCAGAGAGTACTCCCACACCTCCCTCATCTGATTCCCTCCTTGCTGGCTGAGTGAGACTCACGGGGGGGAATCCACCCCCCCATTGCCTAGCTTGGTGTGGCTCTGGGTCCCACCACCCATCTTTAAGTTCAGTGATGGTGACTGGGAGCCTCTCCTGCCATCCTCTGCTGTTGCGGCTGGGTCTGGTGCCTCACCCTGGAGTCTGGGCCCAGCTTCTCTCTGTGATGGCCACAGCCAGCACTATTGGTAAGTATGTTGTCTGTCTTGTTAATTTTTCAGATTTTTTTTTGGAAAGCTAAGAGGTTCCCTGAGTCCACAGAAACATTTGTTTAGCCTCCATGCGGCCCCTATCCACAGATTGGGGCCATAGGTGATTAATTGTATACATAGATGAGTATAACATGTCCCGTACTTCATGTTGCAACAAGAAGGATCCCTGACATACATTTCTCACAACAGAGATTTTAACAGTGACAATACACTTGTTCTCAGGAAACACAAGCTAATCTCATTTTCATTGGTGCAGTCACTGGAGTTTTAAATACTCATTCCTCAGATCTATCAGTCAGTGCTAACTGTTGAAATGATTTTTACAGAACACAGTCTACAAGCAGCCTTCTGCATTTCAACCTGTTACAGAAAATGGATGCTCATTCTCCAACTTCTGATAGCTTTCTAAGGATGAATTCATATACTCAAAAGACAGCTTATGATATACTCTCTTCAGACAGGCATCTATTATATTTGGCTGCACATACAAAGCACACTGTATGTGGCTGGCTAATCCAATGAGAACAACTAGGCTAAAATTATTTGCTCCTGCATGCTGGTTTCCAACATGAAGGAAATTATTTACATGGGGGAGTATTCAAACATGCAGTCACCTACCTGATTCTGAAGTGGACCAGTCCAAAGGTGCATTCACACTACACTAAATGATGCATTCTGCAACTGGATTTTTGCTGTTCTTACAAATCCAGTTGTAAAACACATTATTTAGTGGAGTGTGAACGCACCCTAAGAAGCACTTAACCTTAACATCTCATTTCTGCATGTTTGAACTGACTTTAAGTGCTTTAGGACAAAGGTTATAAAACAGAAACCCTAGCATATGATACAATTTTTATGGTAGCACTAACAGAATAACCGAGCATCTTCTCTGAGAAAGCATATTTTGATATCATACTTTGAAATAATCTCCAAAGGACCAGTTCCCCAGCATTTCAAAGAATGTGTGATGATAAACATCTCGACCCACATCTTCGAGATCATTGTGCTTTCCGCCGGCACGCACACACTTCTGGCTGTTCACTACCCGCTGGTAACGTGCAAGTTCACTCCGGGGATCTGCTGTGCCCAGGAAAATTGGTTTGAACTGTAAAATTTAAAAGGAATACTCAACAAAAGGAATACTCAACTCACATTCAACAGGGGTCTGGTTAGGGATTTACTACTGCCCAGAATATAAATGTATTTTAGCAATCATCCTGATTTGAACAGGGGATATGTAAGGAGTGAGTGTTGTGTGAGACTAAATCCATTGACAAAAACTGTCACTTACTTTGGTTTTTTTTTTGGATAATTAAAGAGAAAAGTGTCTTGGTTCACTGGGTGGTGCTCTGAATGTTAAACCTGATGCTGGAAAATTTTTTAAAGAAACCTTTCCATCAGCCAGCATCTGGTTACCCTCTATTACCATCAGTAAGTCAAAGTATTATGCTGTACAGAGGCATTCTCAAAGGATGCTTCTGTACTCTTGAGCAGTTAGCATGACTGCTAATGTTGGTGATGGAAAGTGCTGCTGAATTATGAACCCCATAGGGTTTTCCAGGCAAGAGATGAACAGAAGTGGTTTGCCATTGCCCATCTCTGTGAAGCAATGCTGGACTTCCTTGGTGGTCTCCTATTCAAGTATGAACCAAGCTTACTTAGCTTCTAAGATCTGATAAGATTGAGCTAAGGCTCTGCTATCCAAGTCAGGACACTGGCAGTGCTGCAGGCCTTCTTATTTGTACTTATATATATGGCAGGGTTACTGTGCTGGACTCAGATTTTAAACAGCCACAGAGAATGGACAATGTGCAAAATCTATATAAGTAAATAAAAATACTACCTATTCTGTAACCCAGTGTTCTTTGGCCCAAAGACAGAATTTGCAGCTGCAGGGGTTGGTTTCCTGTTCTCATCAGGCTACAGGAATGTGTGTGTTAGTTCTGTGGTGGTATATGTGCTTTGCCTGCACAAGTTCCCAGGTACAGTCCCCAGCATCTCCACCTAGGGTTCTAGGTAGCAAGGCCAGGAAAGTGAGGGACTTAACTTCCAATGTCTGTTGTGAGTCCTGTGTTCATATACTATTGTTTGACACATTGCCTACACAAGCTGCTGTACACAGGAAAGCAGAACTCTGCATGAACAACACAGCCCTATCTCACATGGGGAGGCATCACTGCAACAAAGTCTCAAATTAATAAAGTGGAAATTAGATTAATTTATAATGGGGCTATTCCAGATTACATACATAAATTTTCCTGTGATAAACTTAGAACTGTCTCCAGAATCTTCAGGAAAACATCTTCCCATCGCTGCAATGTGAATGTATGTAAATTAATGAGTCAACTAATCAATTAAATCAGGGATGTCGAACTCATTTGTTATGAGGGCCGGATTTGACATAAATGAGACCTTGTCAGGCCGGGCCATGTGTGTCATAAAATGTAATGCCAGGTAGCTGACATATAAACTTTATAAAGGGCACAGACACAGAATTAAAGATTCTTTTAAACTTAAAATAAAACATGCTTAAAATATTAGCATACTTGCAATATTTTCTTTTACAGTCTCTGATAAATGTCACCTCTTGCTATGAATTATTGCATCAAAAACTGCAGACAATGTCTGTGCTGTACCAGTCTTGAATATGTGCTGTTCAGGTGTACACATCTGTAAGTTGTAAACCTACTTTTGATTCATTGACATTCATTACAGATATCTCATGGTCAATGCTTTGAGGCTAAGACCCAAAGGAACATGAAGCAGCTGGACACTGTGAGCTTTTGTACAGAAGTTGCTTCACGCACTAGTCAAGAACATGTGAAGGCACAGACTGAGTGCTATGTGTTTGTCTACAAAACTATAATTTTCCCTAGAAAAATGACTACAACTAAAAACAACAACAACCATTCATTAGAAGGAAGAGAGGCTTGTCTCAGTAGCTCTGCAGGGTGATTAATTGAGCCTGGCAAACTTAATCACCCAGCAGAGCTATAGAGCCAAGTTCCCCCATTGGCTGAGGCTGCTCCTCCTTCCTCCTCCCTTTGAGAAAGGGGAGGTGGGGGGAGGGAAAGGCTGCTTTGTTGCTCTGGCCTGTCCAGAGAGAAACACAAAATGGTGACCAAAAAAAAAGCAGGCAAGGGAAAATGAAGCAGGCGACAGCCAGTCGCTGGAGGGCCTGATTGGAGCCCTCTGTGGGCCTGATCTGGCTCGCGGGCCGTATGTTTGACACCCCTGAATTAAATGTTTGCCAGTTAGACAATCAATTAAAGGCGAATTTGGAAGTAATCACTGTTGAACTCATTGGGACTTTAAACTTAACATAAAGATATTAGAAGGTTGCAAAAGATTGTTAATCAATTACTGTCTTAATATTTCAAAATTCCAGTTTCTTACATAAACAAATAGTATAGGCCATTGAGTTTTGAATAATGTGCACCCGATATTTTTAGAGCTAATATGATGCTCTTGACAAAGAAATAGCAATTTTTTAATCAAGTACCTATTGCAATTTTAAGTGCTGACTCTGACAGAGCAGAATTGGTGAACACACTATAAGTATTGTAGACCCTGCTTAAATCCATACATCTCTTTTCCCAGACAAAATGATGGCTCATTGGATCAACACAAGCATCTGTCACTTTATAGTTGACACTTTGTGAACAGCATCCCACTGTAGCCCTTTGCTTATTTTGCTGTCACTGAGCAGCTTTTAAGGTGTTACGAAACAAGACTAATGGCTGTTTCATATTATAAAATTCTTACACAAGAATAATTTCTACATAGGAATTAAATGTGCATTCCATCTGTATTTGATCATATTTGACAGTCCATCCTGAGGTAGGGCAGTCATTTGCAGTTTCTTGGCTTGTTTACATGCAGCAAAGCATGCACAGATGCTCCACAATTTGAATGCTACTTTCTACACAAGAAGGGGTACACCTCAAGCTATTGCTGAACTGCCTCTTTCTCTTTTGATTTCGGCGCTTTACTACAGAGATTCTGTAACATACTTTTACGAGTTTAGGCAAAGCAAGAGGGAGGGAGCACATAAATGCGTATAGCATCAGGATCCATAAACCAACATATCCGATCCATATCTGTGAGGAAGCCCTTCTACTGCGTCCCAACCCCGACCGGCCGCCTCCTTCTTTTCGAGATCGTACCTGGTTCATGCCAGCGTTGACGAAGTGCAGACTAGGGTCTCCCCGCGGACGCACAGGGGCGGAGGGCACCACTTGATGCCCATACCGCTCCTGGAAAAAACGGAGGAAAGTCTGCCGCACTCGCGCAGCGGAGAAGGAGGCAGTAGAGCGCGCGCCGCAGGAGCCACAATGCCAACAGGGAGACACCTGGAGAACATACGGCACGAAGCCTTTGACGGCCGCCGCCATCTTAGCTATAGGCGGAATTCGGGGAAACGCGGATTCAAGATTGCAGAAGAGGTCACCCTGGCCGCAGAGGATGGTGGGATTGTGAAAGTCGCGGTACAAGAGGTTGTTCCCCCTCTGGGTCACTTCCAACTTTTGAAGTGTTTGGTCAGGATAAAAATAAAAAAGGACAACACATATTAACAAAACAGAGTGTAAAAAAGAGACCAAATTAATAAACTTCTAAGTGGAGGCAGAAGTAGATATCAGGGGATGGGCGCTAAACTGGTTCAAATTATTCCTTATGGATCGAACTCAAAAGGGTTGCTTTTGGAAACCAATTGTATTGATGTGGGAGTGGAAGCTAACCTGTTGGGTGCAATTCTGTCTTTTCATGCTTTCTAATCTCTATGTAAAGCCCTTAGGGCAAATCATTTGTCATAAGGGCTTTTTTTTGTAGAAAAAGCCCAGCAGGAACTTATTTGCATATTAGGCCACACCCCTTGACGCCAAGCCAGCTGGAACTGTGTTCCTGCTCAAACAAAGCCCTGGTCATCAATGTGCTCATGATATCCAGCCCTATGTATCCTTAACCAGATATCCGATGATATGGTAGAAGTAAGAGGTCCTGCTGCCTGGCCAGCCCACCATGGTTAGCTGGCTAAAAGTGAACAAGTTGAAACGAAACCCTGAAAAGACAGTACTAATGCTGGTTGGGAAGGCAGAGGCCTCAAAGGACATCACTCTCTTCACTTTTGATGGAGTTCAACTGACCCTTGCTGACTTAGTCAAAAGCCTTATGGTTATATTGGATCCAGCTTTATTACTGGAGAAGCAAGTTAATGCAGCTGCAAAAGAAGGGCTTTCTACCAACTCATTCAACCCCCGGGGGGGAAGGGTGGCCAAACTATGGGTTGGGAGCCACATGTGGCTCTTTCACACATATTGTGTGGCTCTCAAAGCAAATTTGACCACCCCTGATCTAAGCCCATAATCAGGGACATAACTAAGGGGAGGGGCAGCTGAATTGGCTGGGGGGGAAATACCAATCCACATCACTGATATAATGATCCCCAATCACTCTGCATAGAGTGTACAAGGGATGAGCAGGCATAGAACAAAAGGATTTAGGAAAATTCTTCTACCCACAGACTATAAGATCAACACTTGCCCTTAATGCAGTCCTTTAACAACGCTGCTGCCTATGCTCAGAGCATTGGGGGAGGGGAATCCATAGCAGAATTAAAATAAAGGAAATGATGATGATGGCAATAGTTGGCATGAGATCCTTCCTATCCGTGTGGACATTTTTATTCCACTCTTTCTCCAGGGAGTTCAAAGCCGCATATAAGACTCTCTTTCTCGTTTAATTCTCACAATAGTTCTGTGAGGCAGGTTAAGCTAAGAGAGAATGACTGACTGAGGGTCTCCCAGTGCGTTTTTCGTGTCAGAGGGATGCGAACTACGCCTCTCAGGCCAGAACGACTGCACCACACTAGTAAAACTAGTTGTTTTTACCAGATTTCACATGCAGGCTGCAGCAGCGCGACCCCCAGCATCGATTAATCTAGTCTGACACACTTGGGTTTGTGGGCGGCCTATTAAGGCGCCATCTTTGTGACGGGCGTTGGTAGCTGTTCCTCCTTCCCTCATTTGAGCGGCGCTGATGCTCTTACTCTAAATGAGCGATTGCTTCTGCCTGCAGGTCGCGGGGGTCGTTGAAGATGGCGGAGAATTTTGGCGGCGAGGGCAGAGTTCCTCGTACCTCAGAGGACTCGGGTCAGGTTTGGTGCCTCAAGAGAGCTGGTATGAATGAAGAGTGGCTGCTGCTGGAGGCTGGTAGTGAGGTGAGAGGGTGGTGGGGGTTGCTTTTCCATCTCAGGGCTTGAGGGAGGGGTAGTAGGCTAAGAATGAGGGGATGACGAGCGAGCATGGGGCGAGGGGAAACTTGACGGACCCTGGCGTGTGCAAGGCAACTTTCAAGGCTTCTTCCCTTGAGTGGGCCGGATGAGGGGTTTGGGTCATTGGCCTCGGCAATTCTTTAAAAGGCTTTTGGTTTTGCGGGTATTGGCTGCTTAATCTCAACACTAGCTTTCTGTAACTTTACTGCTGCAATTTTGTGAATCTCTTTTTAACTTATTGTGCTGCTATTTTCAGTTATGGCTTTTATTCTGAATTGTAACGGAACTTTATTACTCTGCTGATTGCACTTATTTGTTATTACTTTACTTTATTTAATTCCATTTGTATTCTGCCTTGCTCCCCAATGGGGTCCTAAGGCAGCTAGCATCGTTTTTCTCTCCTCTTTTTTTATCCTGTGAGGTAGATTAGGTTGAGAGCATGTCAGTGGCCTGAACTTAACCATTAAGTTTCCATGGAATGGCAGAGTGGGGATCTAAACCCAGGTTCCATTGCACAACACTGGCACTTGAGCTTCACTAGTTTTAACAGATTAAGGATGTGTGAAGTGTTTCCAATAGAGCAGAAGTGAGTAGTTGTGTAAAAAGATAAAGTGTACATGTTGATTATTTGCCTATATGTTTTCCAAGTAAACTGTGGTCTGATGCATTGGTAGAAGTGACTGCCTCTTAATTATGTTTTCCATGTAAATATATATGCATATGTGCACATACACACACATATGTGTGTATATATAAAGAGTGCAAAAAAGCTAAGCAGAAATGAATTTGGATTGGAGTAACAATTAGCACTGTGCTAGTAGAAGTCTTTAAAGATGTTCTGGGCAAGATTGCTAGATTGGATGCTGCAGTGGTATAAACTAGAGCTCAATATGCTTGATTTTGCTCTGTGCTTGGAATGGCAAAAACTTGTGGATTATCAAGCATATGACATATCACAATACATGGTTGCAGTGGATGCAATGAATTACAATGCAGCCCAGAGTAAGTAATCATATTTTTGGAAACAAAAACATTTTAGACACCATTACAAACAATGTGTCAAAAGTTTTTCCAGAGACTCATATATAGTTTTGGGAAGAACAGCATGTGAAGAACATTGAAATAATAGGGTGGCTGGGAAAAGTTTGTATTTGGAAGATTTGACTGTTCCTTAGAACTCCACATACATGAAGTGTGGTGATCTTAAAAGGCACATAGTCGTGAGGCTGAATCTTATTGTGAGAAGTGGCTGCACAGATTCTCCAAGAATCCTCGCACATGCATGGGGGATGACACAGTTTCAAAGGACCTTGTGGATCCTGGCCTCATTTAAGATTCCATAAGCCCTTAAGAAGCTATGTCAACTGCAGTGCTTGGGAAGTTCAAGAAAGAAGAAATGGAACATGCCATGGGACTTGGGGTGGGTGGGGGACACAGTGAAGAGATTTGGGCACCACAGTTCAAATATTAACATCCCAAATTGATGCAGATTGAATTGTTATAGAAAACAAGAATGAATGTCAAAATGACTAATAAACTTCCAGCCAAATAATTTGTATTCTGGAGACTGTGTAATAACAATGGCTTTCTTTCATGCTCACTTGCTGTTAGTTTTACTTGTATCAGGGCAGATGCCTGCCTAGAATTTGTCTGTTACTCATCATAGTCCTCTTTTCAAACATATGTGTTTTTCCCTCACCTTCACAGTGAGTGTTTGTTCAAAAGTTTTCTATAATGTTTTAATATTAAAAAGTTGCACTTCAAGTGAAATAATGACCCTAGAGGAAAGTTGGTGTGTTGTACTAGAACGGGGTTTGGTTCCCCACTCCTCCACTTGCAGCTGCTGGAATGGCCTTGCATCAGCCATAGCTCTCACAGAGCTGTCCTTGAAAGGACAGCTTCTGTGAGAGCTCTCTCAAACTCACAGGGTGTCTGTTGTGGGGGAGGAAGATAAGGGAGATTGTGAGCCCCTCTGAGATGTTGAGATTCAGAGTGGAGGGCAGGATATAAATCCAGTATCTTCTTCTACTGCTATATTTCCTTGAATTATGGTAAGAAAGTACTTAATCCAGAGTGAAGTAATGATCCTAGAGGAGTGTTTGTGTGCTGTATTACTGTATTTCCTTAAACTGTGGTAAGAAAGTAATTATAGTGAGTGCCCTATCCGTAGCAGATAATTTTAAAATGAAATTATTAAAAGTTTTTTATTATGTTCAGGTTACTATAGGTCGAGGGGCTGGTGTCTCCTACCAGTTGATGTCAAAATCCTGTCCTCTGATGATCTCACGGAACCATTGTGTGTTCAAACAGAATACTGATGGACAGTGGACAGTGACAGATAATAAGGTACAGAAAATTATTGAAACTGTTATGAATGGAAAGATATTGAATGTGGAATCCAGTCTAAAAGCATGGGGTTAGATCCAGAGTGAACTGCAGTGTACACAGAATTTCCCCTTTCTGCTGCAAACCCCCATTCTCATTAGTTCCTCAGGGTCCCTTGCCCCCCAGGATCAGCATTTCTGGAGACCAGTAGGCTACAGTGTGAGTGCGGAGGCAGGGAAGTTCTGTTCCACTGAAGGAGAATACATTCTAGATTTGACCATAGTCCAGAGAGCTGGAAGATCAGGCTAACTATAGAAACATTCTAATTTTAAATGTGTTCAGTTACTGAGCAAACTTTCAGTCTGAAAATGAGAACTATCTCCAGAAAACAGAATTATTTTCTTTAATAGAACCCTTGAGTTTCATTGAAGAATTGTTAAGGATAAAAGATCATTTGGTTTTTCCTTCATCAGGTCAGAGCTGTATACATTGAAGCTATCTCATGTATCCACACACTAAACATATGGGGTTGGTTAAGCGAGAGCTACTTGTTGGTATGGTGTTTTGGCTTAATGAGGATTAGAACTCAGCTCTTCCTTGTTCTGAGTCCAACATTATTCACCTCATTAAACTGGCATAAGAAGACCCCAGCTGGAACAGAGCAGTTGTCCATCTATTCTCGCATCCTTTCTTACATTGTGGCCAACTAGTTCTCCTGGAAGGCCAGCAACAGAGCCTGTTTTCCAGCCTTGGCTTCTGTTGGTAAAGGCCGGGGGTATTTTCAGGGCTATTTTGGCCTTTGAGGGAGAAATTGGGGCCAGTCCTGGCAGCAATCACTGGTCGACTTGCTGCCAGCTGATGTTCATAACTCACCCAGGCCTGGCTGCTTGCTCCTATTCAACAGCATCTGTTCTACAAAAGCCAATGTGGTGAAGTTGTTAGTGTTTTAGACTAGAGTCTAGGAGACCAAGGTTCAAATCTTCTTTCTGCCATGGGGGGGTGTGATTGGATGACCTTGGGCCAAGCACACATTATCATCCCAACGTTCTTTGGGTTCCACTGTGGAGAAAGGTGGGGTACAAATGAAATAAATATAGCTGAATATGGGGTAGGGGTGGGATAAATAGGTTTGTTTGTGGGTGGGAAAGAGAGAAGTAGTGGGAAAAGGTGAGAATGTGGAAGTTGCCAGGATGTAAGAAAGAGGAAATAGTCTGGTGAGGGATACAGAGGAAGTGAGGTGCTCTTCCTTGCAAGTCCATGCGTGTTCCTCACCATCCTGCTGGGCCTGTCTTGGTGCTGGCCACTGTGCTACTGAGTCTATCTCAGGAGCCAGAACTATTTGCAGTTTTCCCAGGGAGAAGCTGCTGAGGAAGGAAAGAGGGAAAAGAAGGGGGGCAATAAAGGTAGGTTGGCTGGTGAGTGGGAAAGAGAGAAAGAAGCAGGAAAGGGAGGGAGGCTATAGGGGTATTCAGGGAAGGGAAAGAGGAAAATAGCAGGATAGGGGAATATGAGATGCTGCCCCAAAGCCTGTAACTGAAGCCACTAAATTTAATTAAACTATGATTTTGAAATTTTTACTTTTGTTCCTGATGTTTTGTCCTTGGCCCCAGCTTGGGAGAGCCAGTTTGGTGTAGTGGTTAAGGGTGCAGACTCTTATCTGAGAGAACCGGGTTTGATTCCGCACTCATCCACTTGCACCTGCTAGCATGGCCTTGGGTCAGCCATAGCTCTGGCAGAGGTTGTCCTTGAAAGGACAGCTGCTGTGAGAGCCCTCTCCAGCCCCACCCACCTCACAGGGTGTTTGTTGTGGGGGAGGAAGGTAAAGGAGATTGTGAGCCGCTCTGAGACTCTTCGGAGTGGAGGGTGGGATATAAATCCAATATCTTCTTCTTAATTCCCATGGGAAACTCCCTTCTGCAGTAAGAGTCCAGTAGCACTTTAAAGACTAACTAAATGGGTGGTAAAAGCTCATAACCTGCCACAAATGTAGTTAGTCTTTTAGATGCTACTGGACTTTTGCTTTTTTCTGCTGCTACAGACAGACTAACATGGTTACACATCTTGATTTATTCCTTCTGTAATGTTTATTGTAGCTGTATAATGATAAGATTTCTACATATATTTTTAAACAAATAATGTGTGTATTTAAGTCTTTCTCCACTTATTTTTGATTGCTGTGCAGGTATGTAACTCCACTGATATGATAATCAGTAAGATTATACTGTTTGATTTGACAAGTATTTGTATTGCTGTGTTTTCTCCATCTGTTTCTTTAAAAAAAGCATTTGTCATATTCTCAGACAGCCAGTAATAATAAAATACTTCATCAGCATGGAGTGCATATGATAGTGTGATTTAAAGTCTTCTCTAATGGCTTCTCCAGCTATTTTCTATTGTGCTTGTAAACATAGTAAACAACTCATCCTTGTATCTTATTACCAGGCACATTTAGCCTGCTGCTGACGTTTTAGAAACGTTAGAGCTATAAGCCAAGGGATCATTGCACTTAAGAGTTTTGATATTATTTAAGGAATTCCATCTCATGTTGTGTTAGTGTAGTTGTTTTTAAAACAAAACAAACCTTTTTTCCCCTCCTCCTTCCCCAGAGTCTAAATGGTGTCTGGTTAAATTTTGAACGCATCGATCCATCAAAGGCCTATCTTTTAAAAGCAGGTGACTTTATTCAATTAGGAGTTCCTTTAAAAAACAGAGAAACAGCTGAATATGAATATACGTTAATAAAGGATGAATGGAAGAAAGTTAGTTCCTTTTTAGCATTGAAAAATGACCAGCTGACTGAAAAAATGAAGGACACAAGGGCTAAGCGTAAAATTAGCTTGGAGGAATTAGACCCTTCTAGTGTGGAAGGACCTTCCAATTCCAGGTCTAAGAGAGACAGACTGGCTTCTGATGGTGATTCTTTAGGGAAATCTGAGGCAGTCAAACAACCAACAGAAAATATGGATGTAGTGCTACTTTCTCCAAGACCAAGCAAGAAAGAGAAGAAGAAAAATCACTGTAGTGTTGTCCAGGTTGGGAATGCTGTATCTCCCATCTCTAAGGACCAGAAAGTTCTCAGTTTGGCACAGTCTTGGAGTGGTTTGGAAGAAATAATGAAAACACTGGCGGAGATGACAAAGTTAAAAGCCAAGATGCAAGAGAAACAGACAGCTGTCTTGAATGTGAGACAGAAGAATAAGAAGTGTACTCCAAAAGATATTCAAGTTTTAGAACAGGAATTGCAAGACTTGCAGGAACAGCTATGCAGTGAACAGGAGCAACAACAGCAGAGAGTGGAACAGTTGGAAAAGACTTTCTGTGAGGAGCTAGAGGTAAGTACTGCCATGTAAAAACACCCAGTTATCTGGAACTGTGTTGTTTGAAAAAGAGCTTTAAAGACAGGCATAAGCCAAAGAGAACAACTGGTTAGCCACATTTTTTACAGACAGAGACTCTTATCACTACTAGATTCAAATCCAGCAGCACCTTAAAGACCAGCAAGGTTTTGAGGGTATAAACTTTCAAGTGTCAAAGCTCCCCTGGTCAGATACTAGTAGGAGTGGAGATCCCTGAATTCTTATATCCCAGCCATAAGGTGGGAAGGGTGTTGCAAGGAAGGGAGTCGGGATGCAGAGCTACAATGCAAAATGTAATCAGCTTGATTAGAGAAAGAAATGTGTAGGAGTATGTATAGTTACATTAGAATCCTCTGTCCTTATTCAGCCCTGGGGGGAGTCCATTGTTCAAATTCAGCAATTGCATGTTGTAATGTAAGAGCATAAGAGAAGCAGTGTTGGATCAGGCCAATGACCCATCTTGTCCAACACTCTGTTACACAGTGGCCAAAAAACCCAGGTGCCATCAAGAGGTTCACTAGTGGGGCTAGGACACTAGAAGCCCTCCCACTGTTGCCCCCCACCCAGCACCAAGAATGCATAGCATCAATGCCTCAGATGGAGAGCTACATCGATACCCTGTGGCTAATAGCCACTGATGGACCTCTGCTTCATATGTTATCCAATCCCCTCTTGAAGTCTCTATGCATGTAGCTGCCACCGCCTCCTGTGGCAGTGAATTCCATGTGTTTGGGTGAAGATGTACTTCCTTTTATCTGTTCTAACCCAACTGTTCAGTGATTTCATTGAGTGTCCATAAGTTCTTGTATTGTAAGAGAGAGAAAAGTACTTTTTTCTCTACCTTCTCTGTCCCATGCATAATCTTGTAAACCTCTATCATGTCACTTCTCAGTCGATGGTTCTCCAAGCTAAAGAGCCCCAAGCACTTTAATTAAATATTGTTGAATTTTTACTGTTTTATCGTGCTTGTGATCCGCCTTGAGCCCATTATGGGGAAGGGCGGGCTATAAATTTACTAAATAAATAAAAAAAAGAGCTGCTAAAAGAGCTGCACTGGCTGCCTATTGTGTACTGAAACAGTTTCAAAGTGTTGGTATTGACCTTTAAAACCCTATCTGGCTGAGGACCTGTCTGTCTAAGGTCCTAAAGAGCACTGCATCTGGGAGTCCAAAATTTGCTATCCATCCTTGGACCAAGGGAGGCCAGACTAAGCTCTACATGGGCCAGGGCCTTCTCAGTGGCAGCACTGATGCTATGGAATGCTCTCCCAGTGGCCATAAGAGCCCTGCGGGACCTCTCCCAATTCTGCAGGGCCTGCAAAACCGAACTCTTTCAACAGGCCTACAACAACTAATGTGGGAAGAAGCTGCCACTATTATGCCACTGAGCAATACTATCTGTAGGACCACTAACAGATTAACAGAAGAAATGAGATTTCAATATAATCTGATTCGCCTGTGTTACAAAATCTTTTCTATAGCACCAAATGTTTAGCTTTTAAGTTGTTTATACATATTTATCATTTAAAATTGTAATTCAAATTGTTTTACTATGACTGTTAGCTGCCCAGAGTCCGCTTGTGGAGTGGGTGACATATAAATCTAGTTGCCCTTTTCTGGACTTTTTCCAATGCTATAATATCTTTTTTGAGGTCTGGTGACCAGAATTGTACACAGTACTCCAAATGAGGGCGCACCATTGATTTATACAGGGGCATTATACGTACTCAGCTTGCTGGGGGGAAAGTGTAGATGACTGGGGAAGGCAATGGCAAACCACCCCGTAAAAAAGTCTGCCGTGAAAATGTAGTGATGCAATGTCACCCCAGAATCGGAAATGACTGATGCTTGCACAGGGAACTACCTTTTTTGTAAATTATGATACTGGCTGATTTTGTTTTCAGTTCCCTTCCTAATAATCCCCAGCATAGCATTGGCCTTTTTTATAGCAGTCGCACACTGTCTTGACATTTTCAGTAAGTTATCTATTACGACTCCCAAGATCTCTCTCTTGGTCAGTCTCTGCCAGTTCACACCCCATCACCATGTATTTATAGTTAGGATTTTTGGCCCCAGTGTGCATTACTTTGCAGTTGACCATGTTGAACCTATTTGCCACATTGATGCCCATTCATCCAGCCTTAACAAATGTCTGTATGAGGATTGCCATTCTTAGCTTAGCAATAGAATGACCTAAACTTGTTACCTGTAAATGTAAGAAGTTCTAGACTCACTAGACTTTATGCAAACTGTGTCAATAAAAGGAAAACAATTCTTTAAAATAAGCTTGCTACCTCCTTTTCTTTGATATCTTTAATATAATTAAATTAATGTATGCATTATGCTGGGATTAATTTAATAATTTGGACTGGTTTGCTCTCTCAATTTATTTGAGTGGCGGCATAATTATATGTATGGTCAAATGCCATAGAACATAGTTGCTTGTTAAGAGAACTTATTTCATAAGCTCTGAAGAAATTTGAGCCAGTCTGTTTATACCTCCAAAATATATGCCTCCAGGACAGGGAATGCTCTGTGAAGACTGCCGGGTTCAGTATTGTTCAGAGTAGGCAGTGCTGGGTTGGCTGGACCAGTGGTCTGACTTGTTATAAGGCAGCTTTATCTGTTCAAGGGTGCAATCCTGTGAACAAGTACTTTGGAATAAGTCTCATTAAGCCCAATAATGCTTACAGCTGAGTAAATATGATCAGAATGAATATCACTGGAATCCCCTGGCCACATTTATAGAAATCAGTGCCAAATCTTATTTCCATTTTAAAAATTCTTTATTTTTAGTGGCTAGATAACATAAGTAAAAGGTAAAGGTGGTCCCCTGTGCAAGCACCAGTCGTTTCTGACTCTGGGGTGATGTCACATCACAGTGTTTTCACGGCAGACTTTTTTTGAACAGGGTGGTTTGCCATTGCCTTCCCCAGTCATCTACACTTTTCCTGCAGCAAGCTGGGTACTTATTTTACCGACCTTGGAAGGATGAAAGGCTGTGTAAACCTTGCGTCGGCTACCTGAACAGAACTCAGGTCACGAGCAGAGAGCTTTCTGTGGTGGTTCTGTGCTTACTGTCTCCCCTTTCTCTTTCCTCCTGGTCCTTCTGTTCCTTCTGTCTTAGAAGACATCGGGACAGAAAAGGAAGTACAACTGTGTTGAACTGAAAATGAAAGAGAAATTGGCTGTAGGACTAGAGCAACAATGCTCTTAAAAGCTTAGTGTAGCAGGGTTTTTTTGCTTTCAAAGGTAGTTATCAGGAAGAAAAAAAATTCCTTGCCGTGATGACCTGGTATATGGTTTTGTGGAAGAGTAATTATTCCCTCATTGATTTTGGTGATAAAATATCTTATTTCCTTAATTCCACAGCCATTTCACAGGGGATTACAAAGCTGCTATTCATTTTTGTTTGTTTTCATGTCCCAGTCAATCACTTATCCTTGAAATGATCTCAAAACAGGCTCATAGCCAGGATTTTAAAAGTTGGGGGGGCATGTAAAACAGTTGGGGGGCACTTAGCAGCTTCCCTCCCCTAACCACCACCACTGTGAGTCGGGGTGCCTGACCTTCCCTCCTGCCCCCTGCTGACACTACTACTTGAGGGCCCTTTAAATTGCATGGGAGGGGCAACAGCCACCCCTAGGTATCCCTCCCGTGCAATTTAAATTATGGGAGAGGAAGGGAGTGGCTCCAGCCTCTCAGCTTTCACCCCCACAGTGGTGGCAGGGGGAAGGTAAGGTCAGGGGCACCTGAATTGGGGCAGTTGACAGGAAGTTGGAGCAGGGCCCCCACAGGCCTGTCTCAGGATGTGGCTTTTATTTCCTTTGGCTAGCATAATGTAAACCTGTAACTGAGGTACACTAGGATCCATTAGGTACACTCAGGTAGAAATGTGAGGACCTAGAGAAAAAACATTGAAAAATTAAGAACCTCTCTGTCAAGTTCACCCCTTTTTTTCACTTACAAACCCCCCCCCCCCAATCTTTCTGATGGAAGATTTGGAAATTTTGGGGAGTACTGAAAAACACTCCTATGAAATACTTTCTCTTTTAGAATGAGTGAAATGCAGGGAGAATACAGGGCTTTCATTGCTCCTCAACAGTTATATGCCTTCTGTTGTCCTTTTGACCTGATGTGGTTGACCACTGTGACCCATTTACCCACTGATTGGGTAAAAAGTAGTTTATTGCCCTGCCTTGTAGGAACCAGAAAAAAAGATCAGAATGAGGTGAGACTGAAACTACACCAAAGAGGAAAATAAAGTTTCATTGAAAAATGAGCTGTCTCTAACCAAATAGCAAAAATTAAAAGTACATGTGCTAAGATACTATAGGATGCATTAGCTTACAGTTTTCTCTCGAGTATTGGGCATATTTGTAATTTTGCTTGTACAAAACTAAGGTGTTTATAATTTTTAACATAGATGCAAACATGAAAATATTAGAGATTGGATGTATTTGGGTTGTAAAATCCAAAGTGATGGGCTGCAGCTGGAAAGGGCTGACTATCAGATACTGCTTAGAATCTGCTTGCCCAATTTTGACAGCAGGCTTGGTACTCTTTAGTTGCAACTGTTAGTTTTCATTTAGAAAAAAAATTGAAATATATTACAATTGGAAGAGAAAAGTAGGTTTTTATGTCTCACTTTTTTCTACTTAAAGGAGTCTCAAATGGCTTACAATCACAATCCCCACAACAGGCATGTTGTGAGGTAGGTGGGGCTGAGAGAGTTCTAAGAAAGCTGTGACTGGGCCAAGGTCACCCAGCAGGCTTCATGTGGAGGAGTGGGAAATCAAACTTGGTTCTCCAGATTAAATTCTGCCACTCCTGAACAGTATACCCTTTGTCATTGTACTCAATTAAACTTGTTATATGATAAACTGGCCTTCTGTAAATATTGTTTACACAAGAACATAATAAATATCACTTTTGTTTAAGGAAACCCCCTGTAACTAAAAGTTATTGGTCCCAGCAGGCATTACAGTCGTTTTGGCAGACAGCATCTCTTTTTCTGAGCAAGAAGAAAGCCAGTGGAGTTTCAGTTATTGTTGCAGATGATGATGAGTGATGATGATGATGCTAGAAAGGAACAAATACTTAGTTGCTTGGCTTCTCCTAACATCCTGCATGTTCTTAGTTCTTTTTGTATTTGACTGACAGCCTCCTTTTCATCATTTAGGGAGCAAAGGAGGAACAGGGGGAAGAGAAACTGAAAGAACAACTGGCCCAAGTCCTGGTGCAGGTAACATAGTACAGTGATAGGCAATCCCCATATTTCTGAATGGCTCAAGAGTGCAGTTCAAAATGTCCACATAATAGGGCCATGTATGGAAAGGGGAGATATTTTTACAAACCTGGGGAAACTACCAGGTTTGCAGAAAAATCTCATGGTTTCATCATTTTGAAGCTGACTGCTATTTTTTCAGTTATGACTCTTAATTGGCACATGTTTAAAATATTTAGGGGATCTATCACCTGTCTTATTTTTCATTTGAAACTTTTAAGATTTATTTAATAACATATTCCTTCAAACTGGAAGATTGCTGTGTCATCAGAAACGATCATCTTTGCTGAACAATTGTCAATCATGCTAGGCTAGATTCATAAATTATGTATAGGACCAAGAGCAACATAAAACAAAAAGAGATAAGAATGAAGATAGAGCTGCTGAGGGTACCTGAATGGGAAAATTAATAACAGACAAATATCAAGGAAAGCATGCTTGCCAACTGGTACCAATCCTTTACTGCATGTATGGTGTGTTCTAGTGCACATTCTCCACTCACATGGGCCTAACTACAGAAAAGATGAGAGCATTTTGGAGGGTTGCTGTGTTGGTCTGAAGTAGAACAGCTAGATTCAAGCCCAGTCATACCTTTAAAGACCAACAATATTTTGGGGATATTAAGCTTTCAAGAGTCAGTGTTCTCTTCATCAGATACGAGTTGAAAGATCTGAGTCAGAAGGTAGGGGTATTGCAGAGAAGAAACTCAAGATGCAGAGGTGTAGTGCACATTGTAATCAGATTGACTAGAGCAGAGGAGAAATGCTTAAGGGCAGAAAATTAGTAGCTGTAATGATGTTAAACTCCTATGTTCAGCTCTTGGGGCATCCATTGTTCTGATTTTATGAATGAACTCACATTCAGCAATCTCACATTGTTATATCCCTTGTTTGAAGACTGCCACTCTTAGGTCAGCAATAGAATGACCTGGAAGATTATTCTCCCACTGTTTTTTTTGTTTTTAGTGTTGTGGTTTTTAATATCAGATTTATGTCCATTTATTTTTCATAGGGATTGGCCTTTTTGTCTGCTGTAGAAAGTGGAAGGGCATTGTGACATTTGATGGCATGTATGACATTGGAAGATGGAAAGTGAATGAACATGACATGGTACGGCTGGTGTTGTCAGGTCCAGTAACTGTGTTGCCAGAGTGAATATGGGGACCCAGTTGGCATCTTGGTTTGTTGCAATCCCTGGTCCCAGAGCCTGTGTCTGTGTCAGGTAAAACATTGTTGTAGGTGAGAAGTTGTTTAATGTCAGGAGGCCTGTCTGTAGAAGAAAAAAATTGCCTTCCTGTGAGTGAGGAGTACCACTGTCCAGCATAGGTTGTAAGTCATTAATGATGTGTTGAACTTGTTTGAGTTGAGAGTTCTGTGTGTGACTACCACAGTTGTTTTGTTGTTGTTTTGTTTGTGCCTGTCTTGTTGCAGGTTACCTCTTGGTATCATTCTGACTTTGTTGATCTGTTTCCTTATTACATCTGGTGGGTGTTGTAATTCCAAAAATGTCTTATAGATCCTGCAGGTTAGAAGCAGTTAGAAGGGTCAGAACAGATAAGGCTGTAATGTAGAGATTGGCTGTAGACAATGGATTGTTTGTGTTCAGGATGTTGACTAGAGGCATGTAGAGAGGTTTGGTGATCAGTAGGTTTCTGGTATAAGGTGGTTTTTCTGCTTCCATTGTGTATTGTAAAGTGGTGTCTAGAAAGTGTATTTCTTGCGTGGATTGATTCGTGCTCAAATTGATGGTGGGCTGAAGTTGCTGAAGGTCTGGTGAAATGTCTCCAGTGCTTCTTTCCCATTGAAATTTTATTTATTTATTGAAATGATGAAAATATCATAAATAAATAAATCTCAGTACAAGAGAGGTATTAATGGGTGGGAGCTGAGAAACCACTGTTCCAGGATAGATGACAGAGTAAACCTGTATCCGGAATGTACCTCATTGGAATGTGTAACATTGAGACTTATGTATGAAAAGTATTCCCTGCACATGGGAAGTTAACATACCAGGGAGAACTCATTTTCCAGACATCTGTGTGGGGAACTTTTTTCACATGAAGGAATGTTTGGTCCCATGTTTAATCTACAGTCTGAATGCTTATTTTAATTGTGACCTTAAGAATTAAAGCTAAGCTGTTACACATTCCACATTGATCTGAACGTTGACTAATCACATATTAGATGTCTTTGGTTGAGGATTTGCTTTACACTTTAAATCTAGAAAATAGAAAACTAGTAATGGTCCAAAGGGCCTGCTCAGCACCTCTCCCAGCTAGTGTTCATTTGGATAATAACGTGAAAGGTCTTTCCTCTGCATTGGTCCAAGGGCCATATTATCTTTACGTTTTTCCACTATAAAAACACTGAAATCTTTATACATTTTCAAGGGGTACATTTATTTAGAGAGATTTATTAGTGAGTTGATAGATGAGGGTGGTGGTGGTATCTAGTAGAATGTCCTAGTTCAGAATTGTTAATTCAAATTTTATTTTTGTTTTTTGTGTTCTCAGCATCATGCTCTGATGGAAGAACTGAGCCGCAGCAAAAAAGACTTTGAAGAAATAATTAAAGCCAAGGATAGGGAGCTGAAAGAGACTAAGGTATTGAACAAAAGTGGGGTGCAATATAATGAGACAAGTTGGTACAGGCTTTGCTACATCTGAAGCATCTGTTTTGCATCTTAAGGAAGCTGCTTGCTTCCTTTCCAGAGTAAGTCACCTCCTTGTTTTCCTTTTCAAGAGAGGGACTGTGTTTGGGATGTATGTAGCTTCTCACTTTTTAGAAAGTTGACACATGCTTGCTTCTCACTTTTTAAAAAGTACATTTTTCACATTCTCTCTTATATCCAGTGCATTCTCAACAGTTGTTGATCTTGTGTATTTTTTGTTACAGGAGGAGAAAGAGAAGGCAAGAGCACAAAAGGAGGAAGCTTTGAACCAGATGAATGATGTGCTGGAAAATGAGTTGCAGTGTACAATCTGCTCTGAACACTTTATTGAGGTAAATATTACTAAAACAGATGAGATAGGATGGGAGAAGTTTCAAGAAGCATTATAATAGCACAGGTATTTTCTCCTCACTGAATCAATTCTGAAGTTGCCCTATCCAGTTTAATTCATGGGTCTGTTATTTAGGAAATGCGTAGACCTCTTCTCCAGACTTGTATGTCTACTGAATATGGATTCCTCTCTGTAGCCTTCTGCAGGGCTTATTCTCTGTTCATATTACACTGATATATACATGGTGGTGTTTGGCTATAGCAGTGTGGATAGCACCTTTCTCTTTCTACAATTCTTTTAAAGAGTGTTCTTGTGAAACATACATATTGAATGAAAATATATATTGAGGCTGTTTGAAAATTATTTTTTCTGAATTAATTCAGAATTTTGTGACAATGTAACTAGTTACTTCCATTCACTGGAAGTGCAGTTGCTGGTAAACCTTTTCAAGAGAAAAATATAGAGGCTTGTTTAACCAGAGGTGGCCAAACTTGCTTAACATAAGAGCCACATAGAATAAACATTAGATGTTTGAGAGCCACAGGACATGAGTGTCAGATTTTTGAGAGCAGCAAGAAAGGCAGGCAGGCAAATAGATGTGGGAGAGAGAGGAGTGAGGGAGAGCTGGAAAGAAAGCAATTGTAACTTTAAATGCATTCTCCAAGCTGTCAGCATGCTTGGCTTGGAGAAGTGATTTAAAGAGAAATGCCTTCTTCAAACTGGCTGATGGGGTGGCAGGGGCTTTAGGAGCCACACAATATGTGTGAAAGAGCCACATGTGGCTCCTGAGCCGCAGTTTGGCCACCCCTGTGCTTAACGTTTAATGCCAGGTTTGGCACTCCATAAGTGAACCTTGACAGGGCGAAATGAGCATTCCTCCCCTTGCGTGCTCT
This sequence comes from Heteronotia binoei, assembly GCF_032191835.1. Taxonomy (NCBI): domain Eukaryota; kingdom Metazoa; phylum Chordata; class Lepidosauria; order Squamata; family Gekkonidae; genus Heteronotia; species Heteronotia binoei. The sequence continues at coordinate 178,461,862 of NC_083223.1, forward strand.
GATTTTAAGAGGGATGTGAAGGGTAAGTGCAAGCCATAGCTTGCCAGTTCAGGTTTAACAGCAAGCTCTGGTTTCTTTGTCATGAAACAAGGAAGGCATGATCTTATGACATTATGTCATGATTCTGGATTATTCTGTGTACTCTTATTTGCAATTGTTATGCCATTAAAGGTTTGGAATTCGATTCTGGATTATAGGTTTTAAACATCAGTTGAATATGCAATTTCATATTAAATGTAGGAAGCTTTGTATCTTAATCTGTTGCTTTTCAAAGATTACAAAGACATCTTGATGAAAAATGTGTATGTTCTGTGTTTATTTTAAAAATGCGCAATTTCCAGTAGCGTAAGACAGCTTACAGAGAAACTATCAGTGGATCCATCTTTGAGTAGTCATCCTAGCATTAGTTCAAGAAGTAATCACGGGGATTGTCATATCGAGCTTTGCATAATAGTCCATAACAGAGAAGTTATTTGCTTGTTTTTCAATGAAATATTTCCTAACGAAGTTTCCTACTAATTTAACATATATAATATATATATACCATATTCTATATAATACATACTATATTTATACCATAATAAATGGGAAGGGTCACCAAAGATAGGCACAGGATTAAGCCTGATCACCTGGCATCACAGAATCGTAAGAGTGGAAGGGACCTCCAGGGTCATTTAGTCCAACTTCCTGTACAATGCAGGGAATTCACAAATACCTCTGCCTAAATTCACAGAATCCACATTGCTGTCAGATGACCATCCAGCCTCTGTTTAAAAACCTCCAAGGAAGGAGAGGTTTTTAACCTCCCGAGGAAGCCTGTTCCGCTGAGGAACCACTCTTACTGTCAGAAAGTTCTTCCTAATGTTAAGCCAGAAACTCTTTTGATTTAATTTCAACCCGTTGGTTCTGTTCCTACCTTCTGGGGCCACAGAAAACAATTCTGCACCATCATATTATGGCCCTTCAAGTACTTGAACATGGTGATCATATTACCTCTCAGCCACCTCCTCTCCAGGCTAAACATGCCAGCTCCTTCAGCCTTTTTTCAATCTTCTGACACCTCATCTGTTCTCCAAGAATTCTCAAAAATAATGACCAGAAGCTCAGAAATTACATCTGCAAGCTCTTGGATGCAGTTCATCTGGCCCTGAGGACTTGGTTTCATTTAAAGAGACTGGGTGTTTATGTACTACCCCATGCTGATCCTAGCTTGGAATTCCATACTCTCAATATATGTTCTGTTTTTGCCATGTTGAGCACTGTTTCCCTCAGAAGCGAAGACTGAGGAAAAGTAGGAATTGAGCAATTCTGCCCTCTCTTCCATCACCTGTTACAATTTCACTTTCCTGCCCTTGCAACAGACCTACCATGTGCTTGGTCTTTTTCTTACTCGGAACATAAGAAAAGAACCCTTTTTTTGTTGTTGTTAGCATCTTTGGCTAGGCTAAGCTCATGAGCTTTAGCTTTCCTAACTCTTTATCTATTTGTTTATATTCATCCTTGCTTATAAGGCCGTCCTTCCATTTCCTAAATAAGTCAGCAGAGGTGCGCATCCTCTGCCACCAGTCTCCCTCTCCCTCTTCCTGTCACTAGATAAAATCAAAAGTGTTGATAATGAGATTGCTTCTTTCTCCCTATCCTTTACAGAACAACCCTGGGTTCTGTGTCTCTGAAAGATGTGGTGAGCTGGTTGGGATTATATTCTTTCTTTTTCTCTCTATAAATTATCAGATTAAAAAGAATACAGTCTTCAGAACAGAGCTTTCTCTTTATAATTTTAAAGTTAATAATAGAGTGGGAGTATATATGTCACAAAATGCCATCAAATAATACTCAAACCAAAATGTCAGATATGCAAAGAAGATGCACACCATAAAAAATGATGTTGCATGAAAAGAAATAATCATGCGAAATATTAACACTTGCCTATATTAATAATTTTCTTCCCATTGTATTTTTTAAAAAAAATGTACTTTCTTTTTACATGCAAGAAAATAAACCACCTGAGGTCTTTTCAGTGATGAATGGGAGAGTGCTCAGATACTAGTTCATTTTTGTTTTTACAGGCTGTCACTCTAAACTGTGCACACAGCTTCTGCTCCTATTGTATCAGAGAATGGATGAAGCGCAAAGTGGAGTGTCCAATCTGTAGAAGGACAATATTGTCCAAGACACGATCGCTGGTTCTAGACAACTGTATTGATAGGATGGTGGAAAACCTAGATGATGAAACAAAGCATCGTCGCCTGTCACTCATCAAAGAGCGAAAAGGTGAGAGGTGGGTCTTCCATTCTTAGGTATTTGTATTTTGTTCAACACTTACTTACCATAGTGATCAATTAGAAATGTATCAATGGCGAAGAGAAATTAGGCTTCTGTCCACATGGAAAGCTTAATTTAAAATAAATAAATAAAAACGCATATCCAGTACAGTTCTAAAAACTGCTTTGGGTTCAGCATTTCAAAAATGTTTATACAGCAGGATGTCTAATCAACACTTATTCCAAGATCTTGTTAACTATTGGAATGTTGGCTGGCCAGGTAAATCAGATGTCTCCTTTGTGTCACATTAAAATTAATGTGATGCAAGCCAGGCTATGTTTTCTGCAAGAGTCAAAGATGCTGATTTACACACATGCTTATGTTGAGGCACGATATAGACATCACTCCAGTGTTTACTTAACTCACATCTAGAAATGTAAGAATTGAACAGGACAATGTAGGCTTTTAAAACATTTCAGTGTGGCATAGAGGGAAAAAATACAGATCAGTAAAAATAATAATATCCAAATAATACAGCAAGAAAAAGGCAAAAACTAGGAAACGTGTAGAAGATGCTGTCCTGAATGAAAAGGTTTTAACATGTAGGGATGCAGCAAGGTGGATTTCACAGGGGAAGGTGTACTAGAGCTCTCAAGCAATGATTGAGCATGCTCTGATATGCACTGAGATCATCTTAATATTCCTGAGTGATGGAATTTGGAGCAGAGCCTCTTCTTAGATCATGGGGAGGTTCATATTGAAGTAACACTTTTTAAATGCCTTGTTTCCAAGCTGTTTAGGGCTTTTAAGGGCTGAAGTCAGTACCTTGAATTTCACCTGGAAACACATAATCAGTTGCTTCAGTACTAGCATAGATGAAGAGGTGAAATAGAATTGGTTGTTATTGCATATTTATGTTGCTGCACTCTAACCTCAGATGATATATTCCAGTGTTTTCTTGTAAAAAAGCACAGAATCATATAGTTGGAAGGGAGCTCTAGGGTCATCTAGTCCAACTCCCTGCACAATGCAGGAAACTCACAAACACCTCCTCCTAAATTCACAGGATCTTCATTGCTGTCAGATGGCCATCTAGCCTCTGTTTAAAAACCTCCAAGGAAGGAGAGCCCACCACCTCCCGAGGAAGCCTGTTCCACTGAGGAATCGCTCTGTCAGGAAGTTCTTCCTAATGTTGAGCCGGAAAGTCTTTTGATTTAATTTCAACCCATTGGTTCTGGTCCTACCTTCTGGGGCCACAGAAAACAATTCCACACCCTCCTCTATATGACAGCCCTTCAAGTACTTGAAGATGGTGATCATATCCCCTCTCAGCTGCCTCCTCTCCAGGCTAAACATCCCCAGCTCCCTCAACCTTTCCTCATAGAACTTGGTCTCCAGACCCCTCACCATCTTTGTCGCCCTCCTCTGGACCTGTTCCAGCTTGTCTATATCCTTCGTAAAATGTGGTGCCCAGAACTGAACACAATACTCCAGGTGAGGTCTTTCCAGAGCAGAGTAAAGCGATACCATCACATCACGTGATCTGGACACGATACTTTTGTTGATACAGCCCAAAATTGCATTTGCCTTTTTAGCCACCGTATCACACTGTTGACTCATGTTCAGTGTATGATCCACTAAGACCCCTAGATCCTTTTCGAACATAGTACTGCATAGGTAATAAAACAGGCCCCTGAAGAACTCCACACTGTTTAATTCCCATGGGATAATCTCTCAAGACCATCTTCTGAAACCTTGTTTGGAGAAAGGGTAAAACTACTGCAAATCCTTGCCTCTAACTTTGTAAGGTATTTTTGAAGAAAACCAAGATGAATGATATTGAAAACTCCTAGGAGACTCAGGGTCACATGATCTCTTGAAAACTCCTAGGAGACTCAGGGTCACATGATCTCTTGGTTCTTCTCCTGATGCAATATTCATTAGGTCATCCTCCATCCCAAAACCAGATTCATCACAACAATTACAACAATTTTTCTGATGTACATTGCCCTGATCACTGTTTTATGTGGGAGGGCAGTCTAAAAATTAAATAAAATAAGCCAGCTCTGCCATTGGGTATAGAACTAACAACCAATGTAATACCTAAGCTGGATCAGGTGTCAACAATTTGAAAAGAATTAAGGCAGTCTACTGAAAAGAGCCCTGTGGCGCAGAGTGGTAAAGCTGCAATACTGCAGTCCGAGCTCTGCTCACGACCTGAGTTTGATCCTGGCGGAAGCTGGGTTCAAGTAGCTGGCTCAAGGTTGACTCAGCCTTCCATCCTTCCGAGCTCGGTAAAATGAGTATGCAGATTGCTGGAGGGAAAGTGTGGATGACTGGGGAAGGCAATAGCAAACCACCCCATAAAAAAAATCTGCTGCGAAAACGTGATGCAACGTTATCCCAGAGTTGGAAACAACTGGTGCTTGCACAGGGGACTTTACCTTTTTACTGAATGTTCAGCACATTTTTGTAGGAAAGGCCAAAACAATTCCTGATGATATGAAAAAGCTTCACTAGACTGTTTTCAGATGTGCCATTGTCAGAGAGGAATATCGCATATTTCCAACATCATGGTAACGACTGGTGACTCCTCCTGGGGTATGGCTTGATAGCCTGCCTCTGCCTCCTGACCCTAGTATTCTCTGAAGGTCTCCCATCCAAATACTTTCCAGGGTTGGCCCTGCTTAGTTTCCGAGATCTGATGAGACTGGGCTTGCCTGGGTTATCCAGGTCAGGGAAGATCTTTTTTATAGAAATAAGAGAGAAGTAATGGTTACTCATTAAAAATACTAAATCATGCCCTCAAAGGTACTACATTTTCAAATTTTTCACTCAGAATACACTGGGCAGGTGGTTTATTTATTTGATGATGCTCAAGTGATTCATATGCAGGAGCTACACAAAGCAGTTCGCTGCCTCAAGCAAGCTCCTCCCATGCCCCCTCATTGTCTGCAAGGCAGCTGGTTCTGCAGCCATCTTCCACCCAACCTGGGTAACGTAGTTTCAGGAGCAGGTGGCTACACCTCCTCATGTGCCATACTACCATGTACACAGCTGGCTGCAAAAGCAGCCTGACTTGGACTTGAGCTGGGTGCCAGAGGCATGGGTATGGTGGCATGCATGAAGATGACTGCTGTGCTGCCTGCTTTCAGTATGGTACCCTACACAGCTGCTTAGGTCACTTGGACATTGAATTAGCTTTGTTCACAGGGCCTGTCAGAGGATCAGACTGTATACTAGAGCGGCATTTCCCATTTGCTGGGTTGTGGCCCTGCACCGGTCCACAGAAGCCTCAATGCCGAGTCACAAGAAAAGCCCTAGCTAGCCCTGCCCCCAGCAAAGCATGAGCTCTGCTCTGCTCCCTTCCTTTCCCCATCTCTCTGTTGTGCAGAGAAAAGCTAGGCTAGAAGACTGACACAGGCTTCAAAGCCTGAGCTCCATTTTGCTTCCTTCCATCCCCCAATGTCTGTGTTGTGCAGAGAGGAGCTGGGCTGCCTCTCCTTCCCCTCACCCTGTGTTTGAGAGAAAAGCTGGAGTCCAGTGGCACTTTAGACCTATGAAGTGTTCTTCAAGGTATGAGCTTTCATGTGCCTTGCAGTATGTTCTTTTGGGAAGATTTCCCTGGGAGGCCTGTGGTGGCAAAAGGGGGAGGGGGAATGTTTTTTTCTGCTGGGCGGGGAGTGGGCATTCCAGTAGCTATTTTTTTTACCTAATGACCCCTGCGCAGAATTGTTGCTGGCTGGGGTCATCTGATGGTGAGGAAGGCTTTATTTTTCTTTGCCCCCCCCCTTCTTTCTTTCTTTCCCTGCAAGTGATGCTCTGTATTCTTGGTGCTGGGAGGAGGGGGGGAAGCAACAGTGGGAGGGCTTCTTGTGCCCTGGCCCCACTGGTGGACATTCTGGTGCTTTTTGGGCATCGTGTGAGAGAATTTTGAACTGGATGGTCCACTGGCCTGATCCAACATGGGTTCTCTAATAATAATAATAATAATAATAATAAATTTTTATTTTTATATCCCGCCCTCCCCCACCAAAAGGCGGGCTCAGGGCGGCTCACAGACATGACTACGTCATGATTCAATTAAAAGCAGATAAACATTATGAATACAATACAATTACATATATAGATTAAAATACATAAAAATAGGTGCTATAATTTCTGGTGTCACAATTCTCTTACATTCTTACGTTCTTTCTTTCCATGTCTTTCTTTTCTTTTCCTTTCCTTCCATTTCATTCTTTCCCTTTCTTTCTTTCTTTCCTTCCATTTTTACTGGATGTAACTTTTCTGTTCATTCTACTGTTGTTGCAGACATTGGAGCTCTGCCAATGAAAAGTTGGCACCCCCAGTTGTAGCCACCTGGCCTTTCTATGAGATGTCTGTGTGCATGAGTGAGAGGTGTGGGGCAGAAAGAGATTATTGGAGATATACAGCAGTAATGAAAGTGATAGTACTATGAACTTGGCACCATTTTACTGGTCCTGCTTTTAACAGCTGTCTGACACAAAAATTAAACTCCTCCTGTAGATATTAAAAAGGATGAAAGAAGTTCACTGGCTAAATATCTGCACAACAGGTTGCTTTTAAAGGCATGGGGAACACAGCCAGTAAAAACCTATAATCCCCTCATAAATATCCTTTTTAGGATAACTGCAGAAAAGCTTGTATGAACTTCACGTAACTTGAAATTAATTCATGAATTGCAGTACAATTCTCTACTACCTTTCGCAGCAATTTCCCCGTGTTTCAGCCAAGGAAAAGTATGAAAAATAGCTGTCAAAAGATTTTCTTGAAACCAAGCAAGCTTGGTTGTAGCTTGAGGCAGGGTTCCAGTAGTAGCAGCTGAAGAAAGGGCCTACTAAATGTGTCAGCATATTTTGAGGTAGAGCAGCTGCCAGGGCCCAGTGTGGGTGGTACACAGTGCTGGCATTCCTGATGGCAATGGCAACAGCACTCCCAACTGCATACACTGACTGACCAGTGCTGTTGAGGAAGGGGTGTGTAGGTGATGCAGGCAATTGAACATGGGCATGAGGAATACTTGCAAGCTGGAGAAGAACACAGATAGGTGCATGCAGGTGTGGGGGTGGAAAGAGGACCCTGGGAATGTATGAGAAAGTTGCAGACTGCCCACTTTCCACCTCCATTTTGGCTCAGTATGAGTTTCAGAGAGATTTTTCTGAAGTTACTTCAGAAGAGGCAGGTTTAGGGAAATGCCCTGGAAGTGACATTGCAGGAAGAGGTGGAATTTTGGTTAAGTGTGCCCCGGAAGAGGCATCAGTTGGCCCTTGACCCGGAAGTGACACCCGGAAGTGATGCCATTTCCTGTCTCCTGGCTTCACCCCTAAAAGTCTCTTGGGTCTACACCTGAATTTTAGTGGGCCATGAAGGAGAAGTGTAAACGGGCCACGGGGAAAAAAAGTTTGGGAAACCCTGTACTATAGTCACCCAAGGCATAGATCTTGTGTGCTGCTGACATACTTCTCTGTTTCAGCTTGCCTACCACCATATGCCTGATCTGTGGATTGGTCCTGTTCATTTTTCTTGAACATTCACATGTAGTGATTCTCTCCTATCCTTCAATGAGGCAGGGAGGCACGATAGGTCTGTAACAGCAAACACAAAGATATCTTGTAGCATCTTCAGAACTGACAGACTTATTGAAGTGGAAACTTTTCTGAGCTACTGCCTCATATGGAATAAATGAATTCTTGGCAGATTATATACACACAAGTGTAGGCTGTAAAAAAGCCATGAACATTTACACAGAATCTTGCAATACTTTGGGACCTGCTTCCCACTTTGTGTTTCAGATTATCACATCTGACAATTTATTTATTTATTTATTTATTTAAGATTTATATCCCGCCCTTCCCACGAGTGGCTCAGGGCGGCTTCCAGTAGTAGATCCAGCAAAATTACAATATTTAAACATATAAAGGGATCAGCATTTAAAACAGATAAAAACAGATAAAACCATAGTTATCAATAAACATTAATAAATATTTCAACTGTATATAAAAGAAATCTGGCAAGTTACGTTAAAATTCTCAAGCTAGGTATAGGCTAGCCGGAAGAGGGTCGTCTTACAGGCCCTGCGGAACTGAACAAGGTCCCGCAGGGCCCTCACCTCTTCCGGCAGCTGATTCCACCATGTAGGGGCCATAACAGAGAAAGCCCTTTCTCTGGTGGATTTCAAACGGGCTTCCTTCGGCCCAGGGATAGTAAGGAGATTTTGTGTTCCCGACCTCAGTACTCTCTGGGGAACGTGCGGGGAAAGACGGTCCTTCAGGTAGACAGGTCCCAAGCCATATAGGGCTTTAAAGGTGATGACCAGCACCTTGTACCGGACTCGGTATATTACTGGAAGCCAGTGCAGGGTCCGAAGACCCGGCTGAATGTGTTCCCGCTTTGGGAGACCCAATAACAGCCGGGCCGCGGCATTCTGCACCAGCTGCAATTTCCGAGTTCGGGACAGGGGCAGCCCCATGTAGAGGGCATTACAGTAGTCTAACCTCGAGGTGACCGTGGCATGGATCACTGTTGCTAGGTCGTCGCGCTCCAAAAAGGGGGCCAACTGCCTTGCCCGCCTAAGATGAAAAAACGCGGACTTGGCAGCGATTTTATCATGATAAACATATGTAAAGATATTTTTGTCTTTTTCTCTCTGTACTTTCAGAACTCAAACAGAACCCAAAGTTGCCATGACATAGTTACCAGTATTTCCAATTCTAGTCATGGATTATGCCAGACCCCAAATTCCCCAAAAGGGGGATGCTTCGCAGTCCTCCCCTAGCCGCATAGTTTCCTAAACCCCCAAAACCTGCCAAAAAAACCCCTTGAACTTGTTTGAGGCCCACAGAGCTGATCCTGAGGACACCTGTGTACACAAAGCCTTATGAAAGGCAGTGACGTTGAGCGTGCACCGAGTGTCTTTCCCTGAACTCCTATTAAACACATATGGAGATGCAGTATTAACATTTTTACAATTGAGGAAAGGTGATTTGGGGTCATGCTACACCACTTCTGCAGTACCTCCCCCCACCATGAATATCTAAAAATATCTCATGTCCAGTCACAGATAATCCAGACCTTGCAACTGCTCTGTAATGTTTGAAGTAAGATGTTTTGTTCTTCATCAGGTGCACAAATCAGGTAGCTGTTGCAGTTTCTCAGATCTGATATTTGAGGTGCACAAAGGCTTCTTGCTTCTCCAGCCTGTTCTGTTCTGCTGTTTAACCCTGAGTTTATAATGAAATTTAAACTATTTGAAAAACAAATATTTAAATCTGAGTGTCCCTTAATTTTTTTTAAAAAAACCTTGCTTGAGCCTCTCAAAGGGTTTTGGACAGAAACAGATGGCTCAACTGATGATAGTGTCTCTAAATGGAAGGAAAAGATGTTGAGAAAACAGGGCCCATCTTTGTGTCTTTAGATGGTATGCCTGGAGAAGGGACATGAAGAGCAGAAAAAAGCCAGAACATCTTGTTGCATTGGCCCCAAACACTGTTGTACACTGTCACCAGTGAAGCACTGGCTAGAAAACAATTGAAGGGTGAGTATTTAGCTGCCTGACCAGTCACGAACAAAACTACTTTAGAAACTCCTGATGCGTGCGCATCCCTAAAAAATTTGGAAAGCTGCTTCTTTCTCCCTTGCTGGTAGTTAATAACAACAGTTTGTGTAAGTCATCTTTGTTTGGCACAGAATGGGTAAGAGTTGGTTTAAACTTTAGAAAGAGTATCTGAATTTAAAAGGACAAAATGGAACCATGGCATTATAAGCTATGAATGATATGCACATCTTTGACAGCTGGGATTCTTCATAGTGTGAAAGTGGCTTAGGCGTTTTAACAGTAAAGTGTGAAGTGTCTCCCAATGGGATTGTTAAAGAAAATTCTTATTGGTAAGTTGCTAGCCTAAATTAAAGTGTTGGCATTGTCTTCAGCTAACCACCGTGTGTGTGTTTTTAATTGCAGGGAAGCAGGTTGCTCTGGAGAGTCCAGCATCAGAAAGTGACAGCAGTAGCCTTACTTCTTTCTCAGACAGTGAGAGCAGTAGTATTACCTCAACATTAGACAGCGAGACTAGTAGCCTTACATCTGTTCGCTCCATCATGTCGGTCAGCAGCTATGAAAGCGATGACTATGAGGGGGACTCCGATAGCCAGCATGTTGTCTGAAGAATGTGGGCTTTGCCATTGCAGCTGGGTGGAGTCTGCTGGGAGAAAGGACTGTACGTTTGGAACAATGAAGAGACTGCAGTCCAAATTGTGGATTTAAAGGGTTTTTCTTTCCTTTCTTAAATGGATGTATAACATCTCCAAAGCATATATCAAACACTGTGTGACTCAAAACCCACTTTTCATCCTAGACCAATGGCGACTATAAACTTCTGTTTCTGTTATTGCTTTAACTAATTATAAGGGTAATAACATGCTACTTAGCTTGAAGGTACCAATTCACCTTAGCCAAATAACTATTTTGAGTATAGCTGTCATCTGTCATGTAGGAGCTGTGGACCCTTATGCATTTGATTTTGAAGGCAGCTTTTACTTTATAGTAGTGGGTGGGCAATACAGACACAGTACTGAAGTGAGGAACAATGTTACTTCCCTTGCTCACTTCTGCAAACATAGCCATAGCCGAACAAGGCTGTAAGCCTGAGGCCAGCAGCTTCCTTTTCCTTAGACAAGAGGGATACTGCGGCCAGGCAATTTGTATGATTCTGACTGGTTCCCTGTCTGAGTAGTTCGGCTTAATTTAGTTTTTAGCCAAGTTTAAATGTGAAAGGCTGGGTATCCAGGACACATTTAGCCAGTGGGCCATCTGTTTATGCCACCATTTTAAAATTGCAAGATTCTGGAAGATTCCTGTAAGACATTCCTGTGTTCAAAACTAGGTGCAAATATTTTATGAGACCTGCAGAGAGACTTTGAAAATCTTGTATTGCCTATTGTTATTCTGGAATTGTAGTGAGAATTTGTCCTAAGATTTTTGTTCAAAAAAGAACTACACAATTCAGAGCATATGTGGTAGCTGCCAAAAAGGGAAGCCCACTCGTGAGTCCCTAACTATTTCAACCCAGTCCTGATGGCATTATGATGTGTATTTCCCTCCTTCCTCTGTATCCTTGGTTGCTGCTTGCAGGAGAAAACCAGCACATTATAATGGTGTGGCCTGTGTTAAAGTAGAAATTATGGAAAAGGGTGTGGAACCTGATGCCTGCAGCCCATGTTCTTTGTCATTCTTGCATAGTATCTTTTTGTAACATAAACCTGCTTTGATAATAGTAATTCTCCTTATGATCCCATAAATATGTTGAGTCTAGCTGGCTGTTACTACTTTTAAAAAATGGAAGTAGTTGCCAAGGTTAAATTAACCCTTCCCTAAACCTCAAAGAATCCTGTACCTAAATTCCATGAAAAGCACCCTAACTGGTTTCCCCTCAAGCCCTGTGTTTCCAAGATTGAATAGCAGGTCTAAAACGATAACACATAACTTTGTGTGGGTGGAGTTTGACTTTGCAGAAATATTGTTCAGTAGATGGGATGAAAGAGTGAAAAAGCTGAATCCATCAAATGAATGTGACAGTTATATATTTATCAGTGTTAAAAAACTGTTGCTGGAATTAGTTTGTAGCAACCCAGGATCCATTTCAGGGGTTTCAGTTTCCAACTAGCAAGTAAGTAACTAGGTAGGCAACCTTTCTATATTTGCTTGTTAAATAGGTTGATCGTTGTTTATTTAAGGTATAAGTTGTGTAAAAGAAAGACAGTTCTAATTTCTGTTTTGTATAGTCTCACACTGCTAAGGCACAAATGGATATATACTCCCCTGCTGTCTGTGCAGCCCCATCAGGCTGCCTGTCTTCCTTTCTTTGCTTTCATATTAAGCATTTCCAAACTCTAATAGGAATAGCTGGTTACTTCAGTATCACTTAATATTCTCTTGGGAGTATACTATTGTCAATAAATTATTGCAACACATTAATGAGTTCCAGAATTTAGTTCAGGCCAACATGTTTTTGAAGAAGAACTATCTGACGAGCAGAACTGATGATCTCACTGTGGGCACTGGGTTGGAAGCCACTGCTGCTTGCATGCACCCTTCATGTGACACACAGTGCAATAGTCATGTGTAACAGGACATATTCTGTACAGTTAACTGATGTTTTTGAGGAAGACTAACATGTGAAGCAAGTTGTAATAACCAAAACATCTGCAGAGTATTAAGTGATCAGCTGCTACATTGTGTTTTGCTGGGGCCAAACTCTAGACATGATGTAGGAGATTAGTAAACAAGATTTCCTGTGGTTCTTCTGTTTGATTACTTTAGGGCAGTAATGTGGAACTGCTAATTTGAAGGAAGCAGTGCTGGGGAAAAGGACTTGTTAATTCTGTTTAAAGGGAGGGGGCAGGCAACAAGTATAGCATCTAGTTTGGCCTGTAGAGTGATCAGTCCTGATCCTTAAGTGTTTTCTTGGTGCATGCCTTAAGTTAAAATAATGGGTGTATACTTAACCACTTGGTTTTTAGTGTGTGCGCTGTGCTTATAGTTCTAGCACCAACCACACAGATGCCAGTCTAGGAAAAGTGAGAGCCGATCTCTTCTACATTGGTGAAACCTCTACAGAACACAAAGGTGGTTCTATGTTTGTGTATTAATGTTGTAAATCTTTTTTTTGCCTGTTCTATCAAATATATACACTACTTTTTTTCTAATTTGTGACACTTCTGATTTCCGCCTTTGAAGGAAAAAAAATCTTTTGTTATCTTTGGGTAGCTCCCTTTCTTGAGCAGCTAACATGACTACCAGCATAAGGCAGGTCCAGCAAATTTGACATCCATTCCTTGCAGGAGAACTGAAGGTGATACTCAAACTAGAAACACATACAGGATTCAGGGATTGCCAGCCGTAGCTCTCCAGATGTTTTTTGCCTACAATTCCCATCAGCCACTGGCCATGCTGGCTGGGGCTGATGGGAGTTGTAGGCAAAAAAACATCTGGAGAGCTACCGTTGGCCACCCCTGAGTTAGATGATCATTTTGAAGTTCAAATAAGTGTCTTTTTCAAGGACTGGGAATATTCTCAGTCAAGACTTCATTACAGATTGCATAAGATGTGGAATTCTACCAATCAGAATATAGCTCTCCAACCCCTCAGGCAGAGGTACTCAGCCAGGTACGCACTTGAAGGATCTGCAGCAGGCATTTTTGCAACTACAGTATCCTGATGTAAGGAAGATTGGAAAGACCAGAATGATACTCTGGGACAGCTTACTACAAAACAAGCCCCCCCCCCCCCCAATGACTAATGGAACACCACTGGTGGTCACCTACAGCCAATTCAGTGCATTATTAATGACTAGCAACCCATGCTGGATAGTGATGCTTCCCTCACACAGGCATTGGGAGCTGACCTTTTCTTTTTACAGACAGCCTGCTAACCTAAAGCAACTTCCCACAATAATAAACAGTCACAGGGACGCTGGTACCAAGGCCTTCAGTAAACCAAGATGCCAACCTGGCTCTCATTATAGATCCTAGCAACACCATCAGTAGACCCAGCAACATCAGCCATACCATCTCAGGTTCATATTCCTGCTCATTAATAGGTTTTATGCCAACGCACGTCAGCAATGCCCTTCCCTCTACATTGTCGAAGGAACTGGCCTGTTTGAAGACTTAACGGACATAAGTGTAACACCCAGAAACCAATGAGGGGACATTTTAACCTTCCAGGACATTCAGTTGCTGACCTAAAAGTAGTTATCTTATAAAGCAATTTCAAAGGGAAATTAGAAATAGAGACTGCTGAATTGCACCTGATAAGAAGCTCAACAATTCAGGTTTCCTGTCTCATTACCAATGCTGATTTCTCCATGCTTAATACCTGTCTGCATATTATATCTAATCCAATCACACCTGCTGTTATCATTTGCCTGTTAATGTCATTTGGCATCTGAAATCATTCCATTTTCAAATATATAGGACAGCCAAAAGAGCAAAATTTGTCCAGAGGCAAATTAAGACCAACAAAGTTTTATTGGTACAAGCTTTTGTGTGCAAGCATGTCAGATATCTAACAAAGCATGCTTGCACACAAAAACTTACACTGTGATTAAAACTTAGTCTTAAAGGTGCCATTGGACTCAAACTTTGTTCTGCTGCTTCAGATCACCACAACTACTCATAAGAACGTAAGAGATGCCATGTTGGATCAGGCCAATGGCCCGTCCAGTCCAACACTCTATATCACATAGTGGCCAAAAAAATTACACACACACTGTGGCTAATAGCCACTGATGGACCTCTGCTCCATATTTTTATATAAACCCCTCTTGAAGCTGTCTATGCTTGTAGCTGCCACCACCTCCTGTGGCAGTGAATTCCACATGTTAATCACCTTTTGGGTGAAGAAGTACTTCCTTTTATTGGTTTTAACCTGACTGCTCAGCAATTTCATCAAATGCCCACGAGTTCTTGTATTGTGAGAAAGGGAGAAAAGTACTTCTTTTTCTACTTTCTCCATCCCATGCATTAGCTTGTAAACCTCTATCATGTCACCCCACAGTCGATGTTTCTCCAAGCTAAAGAGCCCCAAGCGTTTTAACCTTTCTTCGTAGGGAAAGTATTCCAACCCTTTAATCATTCTAGTTGCCCTTTTCTGCACTTTTCCCAATGCTATAATATCCTTTTTGAGGTGCGATGACCAGAATTGCACACAGTATTCCAAATGAGACCGCACCATCGATTTATATAGGGGCATTAGGATACTGGCTGATTTGTTTTCAATTCGCTTCCTAATAATTCCTAGCATGGCGTTGGCCTTTTTTATTGCTATCACACACTGTCTTGACATTTTCTGTGAGTTTATCTACCACGATCCCAAGATCTCTCAGTCAGTCTCTGCCAGTTCACACCCCATCAACTTGTATTTGTAGCTGGGATTCTTGGCCCCAATGTGCATTACTTTGCACTTGGCCACATTGAACTTCATCTGCCACGTTGATGCCCACTCACCCAGCCTCAACAGATCCCTTTGGAGTGCCTCACAATCCTCTCTGGTTCTCACCACCCTGAACAATTTAGTGTCATCTGCAAACTTGGCCACTTCACTGCTCACTCCCAACTCCAAATCATTTATGAACAAGTTAAAGAGCATGGAACCCAGTACTGAGCCCTGTGGCACCCCACTGCTTACCATCCTCCACTGTGAAGACTGCCCATTTATACTCACTCTCTGCTTCCTATTAATTAGCCAGTTTTTGATCCACAAGAGGACCTGTCCTTTTACTCCATGACACTTGAGCTTTCTAAGGAGCCTTTGATGAGGAACTTTATCAAAAGCTTTCTGGAAGTCAAGGTAAACAACATCTATTGGGTCCGCTTTGTCCACATGTTTGTTCACTCCCTCAAAGAACTGTAACAGGTTAGTGAGGCAAGATCTTCCCTTAGAGAACCCATGCTGAGTCTTCCTCAATAACCCGTGTTCATCAATGTGCCTACTCATTCTGTCCTTGATAATGGTTTCTACCAACTTTCCCGGTATTGAAGTCAGACTGACTGGCCTGTAATTTCCCGGATCTCCTCTGGAACCCTTTTTAAAGATGGGGGTGACATTTGCAACCTTCCAGTCCTCAGGAATGGAGGCAGTTTTCAATGAAAGATTACATATTTTTGTCAGGAGATCCACAAGTTCAACTTTGAGTTCTTTCAGAACTCTTGGATCTATGCCATCTGGACCTGGTGACTTATTAGTTTTCAATTCGTCTGTCAGTTGTAGGACCTCCTCTCTTGTCACCTCAATCTGACTCAGGTCTTGCAACGCCCCTTCCAAAATTTGTGTTTCTGGAACAGGCAAACACTTCTCGTCTTCCACAGTGAAGATGGAGGCAAAAAAATACTCCACCTGAATAGGGCAGATAGACTCACATTCTAGCTGTATCTGAGAAGTGAGCAATGACTCATGAAACCTCATACCCCACCAGTGTTCCCTCTAAACTGAGTTAGTGTGAGTTAGCTCAGTTTTTCAGCCTCCAGCTCACACATTTTTGTCTTAGCTCAGGAAAAAGTAGCCCCAGAGCAAACTGCATTAGCTCCAAACTTTAATGCCAGTAGCTCACAAAGTATAATTTTTACTCACAAGACTCCAGTTTTTGTGAGACTTTTAAAGGTGCTACTGGACTCTTCTACTGCTACAGACAAATACGGCTACCTATCTTCCGCGTCTAGTAAGATGCAATTCTAAAATAATTTCTTGGGAGTAAGCTCCACTGAGCATAGTGGAACTTACCTCTGAGTAGACATGCAGCTTCTTACCTGCTGTTAAATCTTCTGTATTCAAGTCACCTTGGAATTAGGATGAGAGAAAAGAGCATACTGTAATGAGTTAGCGATGAGCGTTGGACTAGGTAGGATCTATGTGTCATAAGAACATAAGAGAAGCCATGTTGGATCAGGCCAACGGCCCATCAAGTCCAACACTCTGTGTCACACAGTGGCAAAAAATTTTATATACACACATACATTGTGGCTGATAGCCACTGATGGACCTGTGCTCCATATTTTTATCTAAACCCCTCTTGAAGGTGGCTATACTTGTGGCCGCCACCACCTCCTGTGGCAGTGAATTCCACATGTTAATCACCCTTTGGGTGAAGAAGTACTTTCTTTTATCCGTTTTAACCTTTCTGCTCAGCAATTTCATCGAATGCCCACGAGTTCTTGTATTGTGAGAAAGGGAGAAAAGTACTTCTTTCTCTACTTTCTCCATCCCATGCATTATCTTGTAAACCTCTATCATGTCACCCCCCAGTCGACGTTTCTCCAAGCTAAAGAGTCCCAAGCGTTTCAACCTTTCTTCATAGGGAAAGTGCTCCAGCCCTTTAATCATTCCAGTTGCCCTTCTCTGGACTTTCTCCAATGCTATAATATCCTTTTTGAGGTGCGGCGACCAGAACTGCACACAGTACTCCAAATGAGACCGCACCATCGATTTATACAGTGGCATTAGGATACTGGCTGATTTGTTTTCAATTCCCTTCCTAATAATTCCCAGCATGGCGTTGGCCTTTTTTATTGCAGACGCACACTGTCTTGACATTTTCAGTGAGTTATCTACCACGACCCCAAGATCTCTCTCTTGGTCAGTCTCTGCCAGTTCACACCCCATCAACTTGTATTTGTAGCTGGGATTCTTGGCCCCAATGTGCATTACTTTGCACTTGGCCACATTGAACCGCATCTGCCACGTTGACGCCCACTCACCCAGCCTCAACAGATCCCTTTGGAGTTCCTCACAATCCTCTCTGGTTCTCACCACCCTGAACAATTTAGTGTCATCCGCAAACTTGGCCACTTCACTGCTCACTCCCAACTCTAAATCATTTATGAACAAGTTAAAGAGCATGGGACCCAGTACTGAGCCCTGCGGCACCCCACTGCTTACCGTCCTCAACTGCGAAGACTGCCCATTTATGCTGACTCTCTGCTTCCTATTACTAAGCCAGTTTTTGATCCACAAGAGGACCTGTCCTTTTACTCCATGACTCTCAAGTTTTCTAAGGAGCCTTTGATGTGGAACTTTATCAAAAGCTTTCTGGAAGTCAAGGTAAACAACATCTATCGGGTCGCCTTTGTCCACATGTTTGTTCACCCCCTCAAAGAAATGTAACAGGTTAGTGAGGCAAGATCTTCCCTTGCAGAACCCATGCTGAGTCTTCCTCAATAACCCGTGTTCATCAATGTGCCTACTCATTCTGTCCTTGATAATGGTTTCTACCAACTTTCCCGGTATTGAAGTCAGACTGACTGGCCTGTAATTTCCCGGATCTCCTCTGGAACCCTTTTTAAAGATGGGGGTGACATTTGCTACCTTCCAGTCCTCAGGAACGGAGGCAGATTTCAATGAAAGATTACAGATTTTTGTTAGAAGATCCACAAGTTCAACTTTGAGTTCTTTCAGAACTCTCGGATGTATGCCATCCGGACCCGGTGACTTATTAGTTTTTAATTTGTCTATCAGTTGTAGGACCTCCTCTTTTGTCACCTCAATCTGACTCAGGTCTTTCAACACCCCTTCCAAAATCAGTGGTTCTGGGGCGGGCAAAAAGTTCTCGTCTTCCACAGTGAAGACGGAGGCAAAAAATTCATTTAGCTTCTCAGCCATTTCCCTATCCTCCTTCAGTAATCCTTTTACCCCATGGTCATCCAAGGGCCCCACTGCCTCCCTGGCTGGTTTCCTACTTATAATATATTTGAAGAAATTTTTATTGTTGGTCTTTATGTTTTTTGCAATATGCTCCTCATAGTCCCTTTTTGCCTGCCTGATCACAGTCTTGCATTTGATTTGCCACAGCCTGTGTTCCCTTTTACTAATCTCACTTGAAGTGGTTTTCCACCGCTTAAAGGAGTCCTTCTTACCTTTTACAGCTTCCATTACTTTGTTTGTTAACCACGCAGGCCTTTTCTTATGCCTGTTTGTGCCTTTCCTAACTTGTGGTATGTATTTTATCTGAGCTTCTAGAATTATAGTTTTAAATAGCGTCCAAGCTTCCCCAAGGGTTTTGACTGTATGTACCTTTCCTTTCAGTTTCCTCCTCACATGCCTCCTCATCTCAGTGTATTTACCCCTTTTAAAGTTAAACGTGGTTGTGGCGGTCTTTTTGGACAACTCCCTATTTATACAAACGGTGAAATCAATAACATTATGGTCACTGCTCCCAAGCGGCGCAATCACTTTTACATCTCTCACCAAGTCTTGGGCATTACTTAGGACCAAATCCAGGATCACCCCACCCCTAGTAGGTTCTGAGACCATCTGCTCCATAGCACAGTCATTGAGAGCATCAAGAAACTCAATCTCTTTCTCTCGACCAGAACACATATTGACCCAATCAATCTGCGGGTAGTTAAAATGACCTATTACGACACAGTTTTTACGTTTAGCCGCTATCTTTAAGCCTTCCATCATATTATAATCATCCTCTCTCTTTTGATTTGGTGGGCGATAACAAACTCCCATAGTTAAATTTCCTTTTGGGCCCTCTATTTCAACCCAAAGCATTTCTAAAAGTGAATCTAATTATCTGACCTCAGTCTTACTGGACCGTATATCCTCTCTGACATACAGAGCCACCCCACCTCCAACCCTTCCCTCCCTATCCTTCCGATATAGCTTATATCCAGGAATCACCGTGTCCCACTGATTCTCCTCATTCCACCAAGTTTCTGAAATTCCCACAATGTCTATGTTTTCTCCCAACACTAAACATTCCAATTCACCAATTTTACTTCGAACACTTCTAGCATTTGCATACAAACATCTATAATTTCCCAGGCGAGCTAGGCCCGCCACCATCCTCCTGCCACCTCGAGACTCTGGCAGACAGTCCATATTGTTTGTCGCCTTCACAGTGGACAACTCCGGTCCGTTACCCGGTAGAAAAATAGCAGCTAACCCTTCATCTCTTTGAGACGAGTCCTCCCGAACCAGAGACATTTCATCTCCTGTCGGCTTTCCCCCAAGATTTAGTTTAAAAACTGCTCTGCCACCTTTTTAATTTTAAGCGCCAGCAGCCTGGTTCCATCCAGTGACAAGTGGAGACCGTCTCTTTTGTACAGCTCCCGCTTGTTCCAGAAAGCATCCCAGTGCCTAACAAACTTAAACCCTTCCTCCTTACACCATCGTCTCATCCACACATTGAGACTTCTAATTTGTGCCTGTCTCTCCTGCCTTGCACGTGGAACAGGTAGCACTTCCGAGAAGGCTACCTTGGAGGTCCTGGCCTTAAGTCTCCCGCCTAGCAGCCTAGCAGCCACAGTCTTTGGTGCAAATCACAACTCTTCTGTGAAAGCTTGCTTGGTGACCCTGAGCCAGTCACACATCCTTAGCCTAACCTACCTCACAGGGCTGTGAGGATAAAACGGAAGGAAGAGAACCATGTAAGATGCTTTGAGTCCTCACTGGGGGGAAATTAAATAAGAGCTGGAGAAGCCGCCTCTTAGCCAGGCATCAATCTGTTCATATTGAAAACCTGACAGTGAGATAAAGCAAATCTAACAGCAACCACTAAGCGCCCTCTTGCTCAGCCATAATGATAACTGCAAGCTAGAATGAAACTGGAAGATAGAAAATAACTTAATAACCTCCCCCCCCCCGCTGTCTTTTATTGCTTGTTCTATTCAGCGCAGTGCCATTTCCAGCCGCCCTCCACTAGGAAGCGCAGCAACTCGGAGAAGCTGGGCAGCTCTCTGCCTCTGCCACACCGACACCCGCTCTCCTCCCCCCTCCTCGCGTCACTGGGACGCGCCGGGCGCGAGGGAAGGGCTCCATCCCCCGTTGAAGCGCCGGAAAACGAAACTGAAGTGTGGCGGAGAGGAGTTGGGAGGGCTCGCTCAGCCTTCGTCTCTCGGTCCAGGCACGCTTCTGGCTGGTTTGAAGCCTTGCATTTCCCTTCTGTTTCTGTAGGTCTGAGGCACAACCCCCTCTGCCCTTCCCCCGTGAGTGCAGGCGGGCCCTCGCAGGTGGGGAGAGCGACCACGGGAGGGTTCCCTCGGCTCTGCCTTCCCTCCCGCTCCCTTTCCTTCCTCCCTCTCTGTGTACCCCACACAAGTATTCTTTAGTACCCCGCCAATCCTCTCTTTCATCCCAGGTCCTTGTAGTTCTGTTCTTGCCTGGCTCTGGCCTTTCCCCCTCCCTTCCCCGTCATTCTCGGTCCTTGATTTCCATTTGTTTCGTTCGCCTTCCTTCGCATTTGTCCCTTCTGCTTTGTTCTAAAAGTATGGCCGTAGTTCAGTGGTGTAGGATCTGGTTTGCTTGCAGAAGGTCTTCAAATGCTTGACGTCCTCAGTTTAAAAGATCGGATAAGAAAGATCTGTCCGACCCTGGAGATCCACTACCAATCAGAATAGATAATACTAACTTTCATAGACAGATTACATGACTATGAAGGTGGCTTCATGTGAGCTCTGCTTAAGCGTCCAAGATTTGAATTCTAAGCACCCCACCTAGGCACAAGTTCTGCTGAACTCCGTGATGCTTAGCTATAAATATACCTGCTAGAGTCCCAAAGACACTCTCCTGGGAGTAAATGCCACTGAGTAACATGGAACTGACTTCTAAGTAGTTGTGCTTAGATTGTTCTCTCTATTATGATAACTTCATTTCCTTTTGAAAGGTTAAGCATTGTATTGAGGATTTGAGACATCTTCAGAATAAAGTTTCAGACCTTCCAAGTTTGTTTATAAATCGCAGTGGTCTTTATATAAATTGAAAAAATTTCCTGAGGTAATAAACTCTTGGGCTCAATGCCATCCTTTGGGAAAAACTGCACTAGTTTTATTAGCTATAATAAATGTACCACAGAAGAAGTTGTTTGGAACATTACAGTCTTCTGAATTGGTTGGGGTTTGGTCTCCTTAGCATTAGGCAGTACTGGAAAGCATAGTTTTTAACCTGGAGATTTTTATAATATCTCTGTCTTGAGTCCTGAGACATATAGGATAAAGGAAAGGATATAAATATTTAAAATAAATACATACACTTAGCTTTTATTAATGTTCTTGGTTTTATTACTGCTGCAATAAAAATGATTAGTTTCACTTTCCTCAATAAGCACATGCCTGTGTTTACTTGAAAGGAAGACAACTCTGAATGTAAGACAACCCCCCCACCCTGCAATGTTCTACACAAAAGATACTTTTAGTATTGGATGCAACTGTAACTTGTAGGCAGTTTTAAGATAATTCTGTCTGTATTTTTGATGATATATCTGGGGAATAGACTAGTTTGCTTTTGCACACCCTGAATAATGCACATTCAATCCACTTTCAGTGCACTTTGCAACTGGATTTTACAGTGTGTAGTGGCTAAATCAATTTGCAAATGAGCACAGAAGCGTATTGTAAGTAGATAGAAAGTGCGTTATTAATCATGTGTGAAAGCACTAATAATAGTCTTGAATTTGAGTAAATACTGTATTATAGCACAGTTCCTGATATTCTGAGGACACCCATACAGCACAGTAACTTCTTTCCCCCCAGTTCTCTAGTATTTTCCAAATTAGCATTTTCTAGGAGTGATATATATCATGCAGCCTTTGTTGTAGTCTTGATCTTTTGACCGTAATGTTATAATTGCACCAATATGTGCCCCATGCCAAAGTTTTGGTTAGCAGTTGTATTATCCAGATATATAGGAACTCATATAGCCAGTTTTATTTGTATAATCAGGTTTTGTTTATATAATCAGAACCATCAGACATTGGTTCTTCCTTTGCAGTTTTTTCAACAAAATTTCCTTCTAAACTGGTTTTATTTTTATGGTCTATAAGTCCCCTATCTTTTTACTTTTCTGTGATCCTAAGCACTCTTACAACCTGAGCCAGACAATCCATGTGCAATAGAAGTTAGTCCTGCTGATCTCAGACTTGTTCCCTTGTAAATATGGTTAGGATTGTGGCCTGAGTTATAAGCAAGTTCTGTTGAAACCATTAGGATCCTTTAGAAGAGAATATATTTATGACAGATGTGCTAGAATGAAAATGTTGCTCCTGTATATGCTCTGAACAAGTGTTTTCAAATTGATGAATGAATGAATGAAAGACCCCATGAATTTTTTTTATATAGTGGAGTGGAAATTATGTCATCTTCCTGTTTTTCTTCTTGTTTTAAACAAACAACTTTGCAACACAGAGATGAAAACCCTGACGTGACTGTTGCATTGCCTTAAAGTGATACATATGAGTTGGAAACTGTCTATTTTTTATTTCCCTGCTTGCAGTGAAAATGAAACGAAGACAAGAACCTGAATACTGCAGCCCACAGAAGAGGCAGAAGAAAAGGATAGAGGAGCTGGGTCTGACCCTCAGCTCTACATCAGATGATGAAACTCAACTTAGTAATCATGCAGCTCAAGGTAAGTTTAGAAATGGTACTGTTTAGAAATGGAGGTAAGTTTAGAAATGGAGACTCCTTGGGATGAATAGCTGGAACTGTTTGTGCACTGTCTTTGGTGTGTGTTTTTGGTTGTTGTCTTTGACATAGTTTACACTGATATGGCAAACCTGTGTTTGGGCAGTGCAGATTTCTGAACTCCATCATCTGTTCCTACACATCGAAAACTGGCACATCAGAGAGAAGGCTAAGCTATAATCCTTTTGCCTGCCATGTGTAGGAAGGGAGTTTTTTGGTACAGAGAAGCATTTAGTGATGTGCGCCTCCACCTTCATTCTGAAGTGGTGCAGCTCATGCAAACTGTTTAGTGAGAACTAGGCCAGCAGATATAGAAGGAAGCTCTGCTGCTGTTGAGCACTGTACATGATACATTCAATCATGTCTTTCAGTATGTGGTTTCCACAGCACTTGTGTTTTTTTCAGGCAGGCACTTAATAATAAATATGGTTATCACAGCCTTGCAAGTTAATCTACAAAATCCATACAGTTTTACTATCTCAGCTGTTTCTATACTGATGGTATTCTGCCATCCCCCAGCTCTAACAGCTGATGGCAGCTAGTAGACTGGCTTTGGCCTCTCTCCAAAACACCGAGGAGCTAAATTGTGGTGTTATATCAGTTCTGTAAAAGTCAGATATTGCCCCCAGACTAGACTGCCATTCTAACATGATATCTGTGCTGCCTTTTTCAAGGTACTCCAAAACACTTGATTCTCATGTTGCAGAGCTAAATACCCTTGATGTTGAAAACATAAGCCTGTCAACTTTTTATGGGTTGTGTCTAGCTTAGGCCTTGAAAAAATTTTCTTTGGCTCTAGTCATCAGCTTAAAAATCAGGAGCCAGACTAATTTTTCAGCCTTTCATGTTTTAATGGCTGAGCCTGGTGTTTTATATTCACCTACAGAAGTAGATGATAGTTATTTGAAAGGAACATTTTTTTTGCTTATATTTAGAGGGGTATGCAGTTCATATATAAATTCTGTGGTTTTATGCAACTAAACAGATTATTATAAAACTGGTCTTGTAATTTATGATTGGATGAAAGAGATCACAGTTTTTCCTTAAGGAAGAATTCTTCACCAGCTCTAGTTCAGCTTCATTTTTGGCGTAGTAGCCTTTTCATATCAGGGAACAAAACCTTCTGTTGCTTAAAAAAGACCAGGAAAAGAAGTCTTGTTTCTTGGAGGGATTAAAGATATGTCGCATGATCGGAGCAAAGTCTTCACACAGGTCTTGCCAAAAGCAAGTGCTGTAGGAAGAACTCATCTCTTGTAGACCAAGGAGGTTTGATCTCATTCTATTTGTTCTTTGTATTTCTGAGGTTATGTTTACAGAGCTATGCTTTGTGTGCTATTGACCTTGATGCCAATTTATATCTGAACTTAGTCACCTTGGGTCTGCAACCAACTTGCGTTGGACATAAATGGGGTCAGAAATCAGCTGGTGGTGCTGAAATTCCCTGCTGCTAATTTCTATTGAAGAGAACTCATGAATACTGTGCAAGAGATGTAAGATTTCCAGAAATATTAAAGCAGGGGGTGGGGGAGGAATTGGTGGAGGTGGGGAGTGAAACATATGCAATATTTATGTATCAAGCACGGACTAATTTTACTCCTTTAACAACATGCACCATTTATAATTTAGCATATAAAGTTGTACTCTTTTTGCATATTTATAGTATTCAGTTTTATAAATGCCTTCACATTCCACAAGCTACCTGAGTATACCCAATACTAGAGAGAGAGAGCACTACAGATATATATCTTAGCATTGGTATCTTAGGTTTTGCAAAGAAAATATGTTATCTCCAAAGAAACTGTCTTATATTGGATTCAGACTAAATTTTCCACCAGTAGAACAGAACTTCCCTGCTTTTCCCTTCCTTCTGCAACCCACTGATCTCCACAGAATGTTGCTCCTGGGGGCAGGGAAACCTGTGGATTGACATGAGGGCATCTGGAGTGTGAAGGGGAAATTGTAGAAGTTACTAATTTAGTCTGAATCCTACCCAGTATAATAAGGCTAGCAGCATATTTGAATATTGAGTTAAGTTTTATCTGGGAGATCCAGATTTGATTCCCCACTCGTCCACTTACAGCTACTGGGATGGCCTTGGGTCAGCCATAGCTCTGGCAGAGGTTGACCTTGAAAGGGCAGCTGCTGTGAGAGCCCTCTCAGCCCCACCCACCTCACAGGGTGTCTGTTGTGGGGGAGGAAGATAAAGGAGATTGTGAGCCACTCTGAGACTCTGAAATTCGGAGTGGAGGGTGGGATATAAATCCAATATCATCATCAACAACCTTAAAAGCAATAAACCTTTCAGTAGTGTGTTTATATACATACATCATACTGTATACATTAATTAATCACATTTAAGCAATAACTGTATGCTTGAAAATATGCTCTGTGTGTCTCCAGCGTAAACAAGGAATTAACATTATTTAATGTTGTACATTGCCTTACATAAAATCTCCATGCCACATATTTTGAATAACTAAAATCTTGTCTTTCGCAGCATTTCACTCATTAAAAAAAATCAGTGCTTTCCCAAAATATCTAGTTTTTTCACTGGAAGAATGGGAAAAACCCTTGGGGCTTTTTTTCTGTTGTTCTTCCATTCAGGGCCTTCATCCCTCTAACACTCTGTGAAGTCAGGCTAACAACATCGTACAGAGTATAGGTAGAACAGACGATGATTGAATTTAATTTTTCTAACAAATCCCCATCCAACTAATTCAACTCTGTGAGCTAACTTGATGAGAAAAGAAAGCTTGAAGAGTCCTAGACTTGGAAGGGGCCTTATAGACCATCTTCCAACCTTTTGCTCAATGCATAAGAACATAAGAGAACATCCATTCCAGCACTCTCACTCAGTGGCAAAAAAACCCATGTGCCATCAGGAGGTCCACTAGTGGGGCCAGGACACTAGAAGCCCTTCCACTGTTGCCCCCCAAGCACTAAGAATACAGAGCATTACTGCCCCAAACAGAGAGTTCCATCTATATCCTGTGGCTAATAGCCGCTGATGGACCTCTGCTGCATATGTTTATCCAATCCCCTCTTGAAGCCGTCTCTGCTTGTAGCCACCACCACCTCCTGTGGTAGTGAATTCCAGTGAATGCAGGAAGTCCAAAACTAGATCATTCCTGGCACATGATAATCCAGCTTCTGCTTGAGGACCACCAGTGAGTCTTGTCTTCTAGCTTTCTCTCTGACAGCTCTGCAGGAATTTGAGGAACTCCGTGACTTTCAAACTACAATGTTGTTGAAACTTAAGCTGAGTTGGGATCTGAATGGTGTAAAAAAGGGAGAGGTTATACACATTTTTAGTGATGAAGCAGAAAACAGTAGAACCAAGTAGAAAACAGATGTTGTGAACACTTGAAATTGTTATTTTGATGTGTGTGTGTGTGTGTGTGTGAGAGAGAGAATTTATGACATTTTGAGGATGTATTGTAGGGTTATAGAGGAAGGAAGCATGGACTTTGCTCAACATGCTTCTATTCCCATTCTTAATTCATGGGTTTTGATTAAATAGGCTGCAGAGCGAACTATTTCATTTAAGATTGGAATCAGTAGTGATTACTTATTACAGCCAAATCTCTCATATGGGTTGTCAGAGCTTTAAATGAGTAAAAACTGGTTGCTTGTTGCTTAGCCATTAGCTGAACTGTTGAGATGTCACAGAATATTAATGTACATCCCAACTTCTGAGAGTTTGTTGGAAAACAGTGCAACTGCCATAAAGAAAGTTAGGTGAGGCATGGAGAAAATCGTAGACCCTGGGAACAAGAGGGGCAGTTTGCTCATGGCAGGGTGAAGAGGGAGAGTCTGAGGAGAGCTAAACTTCCCAAACAAGTTAGGAATAACTGGTCAAATCTGGACTTGAAGATTTTTAGTTGGTGAGCTTTTCATATTGAACTAGCTTCATCAGAGATTGTTTCCCTGGTAAACCACAATAGCTTTTTATAATGGATGCTGTTGGTTATGGCTAGTTTGTAATGGAGAGCCAGTTTGGTGTTGTGGTTAAGTGCGTGGACTCTTATCTGGGAGAACTGGATTTGATTCCCCACTCCTCCACTTGCACCTGCTGGAATGGCCTTGGGTTAGCCAAAGCTATCTCAGAGGTTGTCCTTGAAAGGGCAGCTGCTGTGAGAGCCCTCTCAGCCCTACCCACTTCACAGGGTGTCTGTTGTGGAGGGAGAAGATAAAGGAGGATTGTAAGCCGCTCTGAGTCTCTGATTCAGAGAGAAGGGTGGGGTATAAATCTGCAATTCTTCTTCTTCTTATGTCTGGCAGACATTTTCTCCTGGTCACTCAATGGCTTTATTTATTTGGATGCTTCTCTGCTTCCCATAGCATCTTGTGGAATGTTGAAATAAATTTCCAGCCATGCCCTGAGCTGTAAGTCTGTGAGGCTGTTACTGTTTCACATTGATTGAGAAATACTGTTTTTTTCTCTCTGTTCATTATCAGAGTCTTCCACCACAAGCAGCAGCGAATCTGACAGCGAGAGCAATGAGAGGCGACCTGACATTGGCACCTTTGGGAATACGTTTGGAGCAGACTCTCTTGTGGAGGGCACAAGCTCCCGCTTCTCAATGTACAGCAGCGTATCCCAGAGGCTCATGGTAGGTCACAGTTTCTGCTGAAGCCCAACCCAGTTTTCAGTGCTGTCCACTGTGTCTGATTCCCTTGACTGTATCTGCTAAGATCCCCGAGATTTCTTCTGTGTGATTTTTTTTTTTTTAATTGGGGGATCTGACAGTCTGCACGGTCACGACCATGCTGCAAACTAGAGAATATGGCTTCAGTAGTGGAATTCTAGCTTTATTTTTAAGAACTGGATTGTGTCTCTGGCAACTATGGAAAGAAAGCTTTAAAATTTGAATGAAATAGAGTGGTTATTTTGGATAGACATGCAGTGGCCAGAAGATGAAAATAGCAGCTGTTCATATCTCCAAGTACGCCTTGTGTGCACTAGTCCCTCCCTTATCACATGTTGCTTCTTCACTATCACCTTAATACATTTGTAAGCAGCAGATATGGAGGAAGTAGAGCCAAATAGGGATGGGAAAGCTAGGTGCCAGTATCACTTCCATAGGCATCCACAGTTTCATTGCTTCTGGATTTCAGCCTTGGTTGTTACTTTTTCTTGTAACAGTCACAGAAATTGGATCTTTCAGTATGCTAATTATTTTAGAGAGAGGATTTCCTCCCTCCTTTCCAGCTTTAATGTTGGCTTTATAAGTAGGAGTATGATCTTGGGCTAAACAAATCTGATTTATAGTTCTGTAACCCAGGTAGATATATGCTTTCCTTTGAAGCAAATGGAAGAATCCTATGCAACTGTTTATGTTCTCATTCTGTATCTTTCTTACTCCTTATACTCTGAATGCCTTTAGGCTATTGGAATTTCAAATGAATTCCTTGTTCCCTGGCTCTTTGAAATAGATTTAAATATAAATGGAACTCCTAGTTTAGGGCACTGAAGTCATATTGCTATTTTGCACCATGTGAATTCCTGTTTAATAAATAAATATATGAATGAAATGACCTTTTTGAAATACGGAATATTTTGTTATAGGCGAGTGTGAAAAATTTCAGTGAAGCGTGATACAGGCTTTGTTTTTGTCAGAAGCTCTGAGTTGACCTTCCAAATATTACAAAAAGTAATCTTGCATTTCTAATAACATGTACTAATCTTCCTGTGATTTAGCAGGCTTATTTTTCAGCTGTGTTATATGCAGGCTATAGCAGTTGCTCACAGGTAAACAGGAAAGGTGCAGAGATAGTGGTGCCCCTTGAGAACATGGATACATTGCTTCTGCCCCCCACCACGACCCTGCTGTGTTTTTACCTAGGGCTACTATCTTTTTCATTCCGGCAGCTGTTAACACCTGTGTAGCAGACAAAAAAAATAAAATGTTCAGCTTGGAGATACAGTAATGAGAAAATCATCACTCATTGAATTTCAGCATATCACAGAGATGTTAAAGATGCAAGATCCCCATTAGAAAAACAAAGGGGGAAACCCATCCTCTTGGCCCACACAAGTACCATGTTTGTGTAAAGACTCCCATTGTCTGTGGTGTAGTTATTCTGAATGAAGAGCGTAAACCTAAATGAGAATAACTCTGGTCTTGGCACTATTTCTTTTTGTGTGCCACTAAGTCACAGGTGCCTACCTAACTTGTATCTGTCCTTAAACAACTTTAATCCTTTTTATTTAGTAACTATTTTCCCATTGCAAGGTTTGCCTTACACAAGTTGCACTTAAAGCACGGTTCTGAGTGCTTGGGGTAGGGTTTCCTAAAGAGGCCTGGACAGTTGCTAGGAGACAGACCAGTCCAACTCTCTTAGTGTTTGCATGCTTGTGTGTCGATTAGCTGAGGACTCAGAGTATCAGCCACCAACAGTTGTATTACAGTATCGAGTTAGTTGTGTTCTTCCTATTATATTGATTAATTGATTCTATAAGTCAGCCAGGACACCAAACCCTCTGAGGTATTTCAAAGTAGCTTTTTGTTTCTTTGAAACACAAAGCACAGTCCAGGTTAACTATCTGTTATTCCTCTATTCTTATTTGTTTTCCCTGTCCTGTGTTAGGTTTAAACATGAACGCTGCCAAGGAAAACAGTTCATATACTTAGCGTATTTTTCGCACCATAAGACGCACTTCCCCCCCCCAAAAAAAGTGGGGGGGGGAGTGTGTGCGTCTTATGGAGCGAAGGTACGTACCTTCCTCCTGGGGGGGGGGCGATCCGCTGCCTCCGCCTCTGATCCCGGCGCTTCCCTCGTGCCTGCCTGCCTGGCTCCAGCTCTGACACTTACAGCAAGCGCCAGGATCGCTCCCTCCGCTCTCCGATCCCAGCGCTTGCTTTAAGCATCAGAGCTGAAGCCAGGCAGGCAGGCACGGAGGAAGCACCCGCCCCCTCCACAAACCCAGCGCTTCGTGAGCACGGGCTGTGGAGGGGGCGGCGTACTACCCCCGCGCCTGCGTGCCTGGCTGGGAGACAAGTGGCGAGATCGCTCCCTGTGAAGTGCTGGGTTTGCGGTGGGGGCGGAGGGAGCGATCTTGCCGCTTGTCTCCCAGCCAGGCACTGCGTCTAATGGTCCGGAGCGTCTAATGGACCGAAAAATACGTATATTCTAAAAAAATCAGTCATTTTTGCTGTGTTGCCTTAAGTGACAGGCAACAAATAAGTAAGAGCATTAGAACCGAGGGCACAATAAAGGAACAACTGTAAACTGCTGGCTACAAACATGAGAAAATGTCAGTTCATATGTCAAACTTCATCACATCATCATCACATTTTATTTGTATCCCACCCTCCCCGCCGAAACGGCTCAGGGCGGCTAACAACAAGAACTTAATACATACATTGTACAATATATAACATTTTAAACTACAATTGATTAAAATCTATTAAAATTCTAAAAACAATGACTTTAGTATATTGGTGCTATACTATCGCTGGTAAACTGTGGTCTTATTAAAATATTACTTCCTGAACATCTTGCAAGGGAGGACTCTGGCATGCGTCTGTAGGGAGTCCATTGCAGAGAATGGGAATAAAAAGAGGCCCAGCTCTTTCTCAGTGAAATATGCAAACAGAGGTGATGCAAGCTGGGCCTTCCCTTTGGACTTCAGCTATCTTTAATTCTTTTGAGTTGCAGCTGAGGAATAGAGGTTTGTTCATCTCCTCAAAGGCAAATCTTTACTACTTTTCCCTCTCACTTTACCATTTCTGTGATAACAATATCCCTGTTAAATGACTTTTGTTTTGTGCAAAATATAACATTTTAGATCTTATGATAAAGAGTTGGGGTATAACTTGGTGGTTTCTAAATGTCTACTTTCACATACCCCTTTTAATGTCACCTTGTTTGCTGAGGGACCCCTGTGACCAGGGAATTACTGGCATAACACACAATTTGCATGAGACATTGACCACCATTGTCATGCGTGAATTGATAATATACTATAGACATCCCCAACCCTTCTGTAACTGCACAAAATGTCTGACAGTCATTGACAAGCTGTCTTGCAAGATAGTTTGTCTGCCATTATTGATTTGTTACTCAATATCCCTTTTAAGCTTCCAAGAATCCATGGAATATAGTTTAAAGAGGCTCTTATTGAAGGGTACTGGCAGACAAAATTCCCTCCATTTACTGCCTTGCCAGTGCACCTAGACTGCTCTGGGTTTCCTTTGTGAGAGAGGAGAGAAAGAGGTGAAAAAGAGAGTGCTTGAACATACTCTGTTTTGATATAAGCTTTTGGTCAGCAGTCCAAAGCACTTCAAAACATCTGGTGACTGTAGTGACAAATGTCTCCTTGGCTCACTGCAGTTTGCTAGTTTGCATGTGTTACCTTTACACACAGTGGATCTGGTTTCTGTAAATCTAGTTTTGTGATAAGTGGAATGTGCTTTACAGGGAGTAAAGAAAGTCTCCTGTGAGATGTATTAAGTACACTCAGTACTTTTAAATCTTTATAGTCCAAAGCTACATAATTGCCTCTCAACCTAAGTATAGACAGAAGTGTGTAAATTTGCTGCCAGATATTATCAAAATGCTTCTTGTGCATTTCATTACAGGCCAAGATGGGATTTCGAGAAGGTGTTGGTCTTGGAAAATACGGTCAAGGGAGCCAAGAGATTGTTGAGGCCTCCCAACAGAAAGGAAGAAGAGGCTTGGGGCTGACTCTAAAAGGCTTTGATGGAAAGTTGAACATCAGCTGGAAGGATGAGCCAGAGGTAGGAGTAGTGGGATCTGGTAAAGCCCTCTCCTGCTATTTGCTCATGTGAGGTTGGTGACAAACCATCAGTTTCAGAGTTAATGGTTGGGAAATCCTTTTAGCATCTAGCTTTAGATTCCCAGGGTGCTGGCTAAAATAGAAAAATCTTGGAAGTAAAATATTTTGTGCTCTATGATTTTTTTAAAAAAATTCTTTGAAGTAATTATTTTGAATCTCTGAGGTACAGACTGTCCTGTCAGGTTTCCATACATTAGGGAGTTCATCTTGTTGGAATGAGTGGCCCTCAGTTCAAATCTTCCTTTCATGTGTTTGCAGGCTAGTGCTTATGAGCAAGTGGACTGGTTCCCAGAATGCACTACTGAAATTCCAGATGCTGAGGAAATGAAGGACTGGATGACAATAGGAAAGGTATTTAGATTATGAAACAAGGGAAAGAAATGTAAAGACAATATACCACATAAAATCCAGAGAGTGGGGATAGAGTCCTGAGGTGCTATGTGTGGATTTCTGCAGAAAAACTTTGGTTTGGATCCTTTGCTCCCTTTCTACTTGCAGTTGGCCCTTTTGCTTGCAGAAGAGAGGGAGGGCAACTTTCATTGATTCCCCTGCCTCTTGCTGAAATTCCCAGTTTCAACACTCATGATGTCCCCTGAAGGTCTGATGACCCATGGGGTCACAGTTTGAGAAAGGGGCTAGGCAACTGTTTTGGGAAAGTTATGCCCCACAGCTATGCTCATGCTGCGGAAGATCCTTGTGTGCTCTGAGTGCATTTCCTTAGGTAGAACTACAAAATAAGGTCAACATGATTGAGTAACATGATTAAAATAATACTCATGTCCTAAATAACATGTTAATGCATAAATGGGAAAATCACCATGATTTTTTAAAAAACCAATTGTATTTATTTATTAAAGCATTTGTATCCTGACTTTTCTCTTGGTTCAAGGCAGCTTACAATAATAGTTAAAACATTCCCAGCTAAAACCAAAGATTAAAATAGCAGACTCCAAATCCCTTCCCCCTCCCCTTCTTAAAAGATGTCTGCGATTTAAACCCCCTCAAAAGCCCTTACAAATAGACAAGCCTTGCAGCACCACAGAGCAGGAGCCACAATGGAAAAGGTCCAGTCTTTGGTTGATGACAGGCAAGCTACTCTAAGTGGTGGGAGAGACAACCAAGGGTTACAATTCTGCCCATATGTGGGTCTGAAGTTATTGAGGGCTTTAAAGATCGTAGCCAGCACCTTCAATTGAAATAAACTGGCAGCCAATGGAGGTGTTTCAGATTGGGCAGCAGATATTCCCCATGATTAACTCCTGACATGTTAAGTGCCTAACTTCAGGGACCAGAATGAATTCCCTTTTGTAATTTGTTTGTTTATTATGTCTTACCTTGCTCTTCCTCCAAAGTGTGATGTACGTAATTCACTCCCTATTTTATCTCCACAAGCTCTTGTGAGGTATCTTAGACTGAACTTGTATGACTGACCTACACTCTCGTTGTGAGTTTTATGGGCATGGGGATTCAAATTTAAAAGCTCTCAACAATGATTTGCAGTAATCTGGAAATGCATAGCCATCTTATTTAAAAACACCTGTAAGAGTAATAGGTCTTTGTTTTTCTATCTTTTAATAGAGTTAAAAGAATTTTCATTTGAGTGGTATAGGGCTGAGTTCAGAAGAATGTTTCGTTTTCAGTATTTTGTTGGACTCTTCTTTCCTTGACCAAATCTGTGTTAGATTACAGCACAGCTGAACTTCATCCATGTAACAAAAGCTTGAATATTTTGCCAGACTGACCAAAGCCTCAGATCCTGCAATGATGCTCTCATTTTGTATAACATTATGTCGTTTTTTGGCATAATATATTACAACTGTTTAAGTTTGAAAAGCAGCAGTGTAGCCAGAATTGTAAACAGCAACAGAGAGCAAAAATATTTCTTAGATGCTGGCAGTTTTTTCTTAATTATCTGCTGGCAACTGCTGATGTTCTGTTGTAACACTTAGAATTGTTTATACAGCGCTTACCTTCCCTCTTCTGGTCTAGTTGCAAATTTGCCAGTTCTTGCTTCTGCTTGAGGTATGAGGATCTGCAGCTGTTCTTGGATAGTCTGCTGAAAATAGACCCATCCTCCTCTTATCAGCCTGCCCCCTGTTGCTTGTTTTTACTGAAAAGGATTATTGACCAGAACAGGATTTTACTAGATCTTATTTTATTGGGTAAATATTTTTGATGTAAAGAATTGGTTTGTGGCTGAAATGTTCTCCAAAATAGAACCTCCGTGCAAGGCTCACTCTTAGAAGCAATGTCAACATACGCTTCTTTTTTAAAAAAAAGCAGTATTGTTCTTTTTGGCTGAATGGTTCAGTAAGTCCAGGCATTAAGTAGCCATTGTGTTCATTATCTTTTCTCCCATATCTGGTGCTACAACAGTCCCTCTGCAGTACATAGCTATTT
This sequence comes from Heteronotia binoei, assembly GCF_032191835.1. Classification (NCBI taxonomy): domain Eukaryota; kingdom Metazoa; phylum Chordata; class Lepidosauria; order Squamata; family Gekkonidae; genus Heteronotia; species Heteronotia binoei. The sequence continues at coordinate 178,496,306 of NC_083223.1, forward strand.
CAGTAAGCAAAAATGAAGTGAGTGCAGTTGAGGTGACACGAACACAAATCCTAGTTAGAAGAGAGTTCTGAGATCTGAAACTGTTAGTGTATGAGTCCTCCGTCCACAGCATGGGTGCAGCATGGAGCAGCAGTTGGATCTACAGTGACAGCATCTGACAGTTCAGGTCAGAGCAACCTTGGAAGAAGGCCGGTTGAAGCCGGACTGTATCTGGGAAGAGCACCTGCTGGAGTCAGCATTTGTGTGGACTGCCGTGATTGGCTGACCATTGTATATATGGACTACAGTGCCAGACAGTATTTCTCTCTGGTGAGAGTGAGTTCCTGGCGTAGCACTTTGTCACTCAGTATAGTATATGTTATTCACTGCACCAAGTTGTTTGTATATAGTTGTAAATACACTAATTTATACTAGGTGCTGGTGTGAGGCTCAATTTCTTTCCTCGTGTTGACCTGGTGGCAGTTCTCTGTTTTGCACTCTGCACATGAACCACTGACAGAAACATCTAAGAATTTTTATTGAGCAGGATACTCACTTGCAGTTAGAATAATATCAGGCACATAATTGGCATTGCATACTAAAATTTCCTCAGTAAATGCAAATGTTCCCATCAACTGTACACAGTTGTGCAGTGGGTGAATGTACGAGTTAGAGGTTAGTGAGGTGAGGAAGCTAAGAAAACAAGGTTATATTATCTGTGCTGGTATGAGTTTATACATGAAAGTCACCTAGGATGGTTTCTAAGCCTCTAGGCATCCAATAATACAAATGATGATACTTGCATAACGCCACAAATAATGATACTTCAATTCCAAGAAGGATGTTGGGGTCAGAGTGGGGGACCTAAGTGTGTGTCACACAGTGTAGGACTGAGCACAGCAAGGAAGCTGATGGTGTACATAGTGGAGTGTGTTATTAAAGCACACATGGGGTGATTGTTGTGGCTCCAGATAATGGGAAGAGAAATAATATTGAAGCAAAGCATTTGATCTTTTTTAGGCTTGGGAATGGGAAGGAAATGCTGATGAGTTAAGTGGAAAGCCTTCTGGTTGGGTGGAAGTGTGTCTAAAAGCCTCCCCATAATGTCAGAAAATTCCCATATAAGGAAAAGAAGAGAAGACTTGGAGCAAGAATGAGGTGTTGCAGAGGTGATATTCATTATGTCAGTTGTATGAGAGAGATCTTTCTTAGGTTGGAATGTTAGGCACTTACCATGCCACTGGGATCTTTCCTAGGTTGGAATGTACCAAGGATTGAGAGGAATTTTGCCAAAGGTATCTTGGTTGTGCTATAATCCTTTAAATAAGGTTCTAAAACCATTCACTATCTTAGTGTGTCAATGTGCCAGTTGACATCTGTTTGAGCTTATCAAGCTGCTTATGAATACCTCTTATCAACTTGCCAACATGGCTATAATGCTGTCAGGCTGGATGTCTTCATTTCTGGCTGTTGTCCTCCCATCTTGCTTCGTTTCAATCTGCAATGGGCCCTGTGTGAGTGGCGGCACAAAATGGTCATCACAGAATTGTTTGTGTGTGTGTGTGTGTGATAAAGAGGCTAACAAATTGGGTGCTCTTTTTGTGTTTGTGGGAGAGAGCCCCTTTCATAGCATAGATAATCTGTGGATGGAGGAAAATGTGTGTTAGAGAAAGGGAGTTCTTTTAACATTTTTTAAAAGCTCAGCGCATGCATGAGATGAAGCCCCAGATTAAAGAGGGCACATGGCACAGCACTGTGGTGAAGTGGGTAAGACTGTTGAACTAGGACTAGGGAGAGACAGTTTCATATCCATATGCACCATGAAACTCATTGGTGAACCTTAGGCCAGTTATCCTCATCTTAACTGTATTGACGTATTTGATTTGAAGATAAAATGGGATGGAGTGTTCATTGTCCTGAGCTCTTCGAAGGAAGGGCAAGATAAAAATGTAACAAGTCTTTTTGCTGTGACTTTCTGCTTGACAGGTGGGGGCTTGCATCTGCAAGCTAGTGTCTGATGCCAGCATTTGCTAGCAAGTGTGAGAACACCACTCTGCATTCAAAACCCTTGACCACAATCTGTTCTTTGAGAATGTTGATGGTTAAAGCAGAATTTCCCTGCATACATTTCTGGTCCTCTATTCTGTCTAGTCCCTGTTGTCTGTTACGGGGCTCAGCACATAACACAGAGGACAGCCACCTCACAAATGATGCTGTATCTTTTCTTTTCTTTAAATAATAGGCTGCTGCTTAAATTGGAGAAAATCCTTCTTTGTTATGTCATAGGTGGCAGTGGTTGATGGTGATACTTAAACCAGCCTCTTCTTTGTTGGATAAATTGAGTTGTGCTAGCATTGTTGGCAAACAGAGCCAGTGTGGTGTAGGATTGAACTGAAATCTGGGAGACCCAGGTTCAAATTCCCACTCTGCTATCGGAGCTTGATGGGTGATCTTAGGCTAGTCACGCACTCTCAGCCTAGCCTATCTCACAGGGTTTTTGTGAGGGGAAAATTGAAAAGAGAATGTGAGCTTCTTTGAGTCCCATTGGGGAGACAGGTGGGGCATAAATGAAGTAAATAAATGAGTACAGAGCTTCAGTCTCAACAGGTGCCATTTTCTCTGTTGGGTTTGCATCTGCCCTTATTGGAATCCAAGGATTTGAGAGGCAGATGTTCTCTTTTTTACTTGCTGTGATTTGCTTTCCAGACATGGAGAGAAATAGCAGTAATTCTTCCTTGTTTTGCCACTCATGATCCATGTGCTTTTGAGCAAGAATGTATGAGGTTGATTCTAGATCGTGGATTCTTTTATTTGCAGTGCTCACCTGTGTGCTCCTCTGGAAGATGTCTTGGCTGTGAGCAGGGCAACAGGTTCAGTTTATTGATCCATGTTTTCTCCTTTTTATTATGTAGAATAAACTGGTGATTGAAGATGAAATAGAATTTTGTGGAGAAGAGCTCCTGCATAATATGCTGCAGTGCAAGGTGAGTGTCCTCTGTTGGAGGGTGGAAACATAACCAAAGAGATAGATCCTGCTAGAAGATGAGCCTTTCTTTTCTTGAAATAACAATCTGACCCAATCTGAAAAAATAATTTTGGCTCCCTTTGTGGTTGCACCCTCAAATTTGATGTAGCATGAGTAGCATTTGTTCTACTGCTACTTTAATTTTTGACCTTGGGTTATGGAATGATCAGACCATCTCCATTTCTCATAGCTAAGTGGCTGTAATTGAATGTACTTCACTAAGGCCAAAATAAGATATATGGAGTTTGAAATCATCCTGTCTGGTTGTGTCTTCTTTGATAGAATAGGTTTGTTCCTTTTTATAGAGCGTGTTCGATGAGCTGGATGGAGAAGAGATGCGCCGAGCACGTACAAGATCCAACCCCTATGAGATGATTCGAGGAGCCTTCTTTCTAAACAGGTCAATGGAGGTTCTTTGGTTTGCAGCCCTTAGACCTGCGGAGGCCAGGCTCCTAATAGGTGTCCATCTTACATTCACAGAGCTGCGATGAAGATGGCAAACATAGACTATGTTTTCGACTACATGTTTACAAATCCCAAGGATTCTCGTGGGGTGAGGGTTTCTCTATATTTCAAAATCACTGGTGCCTTTGAGCAGAGAAGTGGGTGGGAAAATCCTCACTTTTCATTTTCAAAACACTGGTCCAGTAAGCAGGCATGTAAGCTAGTGGGTATACCTGTTGTCTTGGATGATGGGAGGCTTTTGTTGGGGTGCTTGAATCTCTTTCCTTCTCTTTTCGCAGAGGCCTCTGATTAAGGAACATGGTGCAGAGCTCTTATACTTTGCTGATGTATGTGCTGGTCCTGGTGGCTTCTCAGAGTATGTCCTCTGGAGGAAGAAGTGGCATGCAAAGGGTTTTGGGATGACCTTAAAAGGACCAAATGACTTCAAAGTGGAAGATTTCTATGCTGCCTCCAGTGAACTATTTGAACCTTATTATGGTATGTGTATTGAGCATGAGCGTGAAGCATGTTCAAACATAAGCATGTATTTCATGTTCAGTGTGAGGTGAAAGATATCTAGTGGTGAATAGTAGTCTTATTACATCCATAATGTTTTTGGGGACAAGCTTGGAGGTATTTAGATGTTGTCTTATAGTCTTTCATATGAGATTTGGCTGCCATTCTTGATATTCCTAGACAGGCAGGAGCCAGATTTGTGGCCACTTTAGACCATTTACTGTACTTCATAATGGGTAATATTCATCTGAAAACTGTCAAGAAGATATAAAATATAAAGAAGCAACAAAACTTTACAGTTCTGGGGTCAGAGAGGTGGCATGTAGTTTACAAAACAGAAGGAGCATCTAACCTTGGACTGGAAGAAGTTCTTCCATCCTAAGGAGCCTTCCACTGACTTGTGGCTCTTCCATTGAATGAGGAGCCTTGTAAGTTGGAGGAAGGCTGTTTAGGCTGGAGACAGCTTTCAGACTGCTTAGTAGAGTAGAAGATGCAGACCAGCATCTTAGAATGCTTTCTCTGAATTAAAATGGCCTGTCTTCTAAAATAAAAATGGTAGGAAATTTTTGAAAATTTTTCTGTGGCAAGTGATTGCAGTGACATATTATGCCCGTAGGTGAAGGAGGAATTGAGGGAGATGGGGACATCACCCGCCCTGAAAACATTACTGCCTTCCAGAATTTTGTCCTGGACAACACAGAACACAAAGGAGTACACTTCTTGATGGCTGATGGGGTAGGTTCCTCCTATTTCTTCCTTTTGCACGCTGATCTGCTAAGACTAACAATCCTGCTATGGTGTGCTGTCATACTTTACTCACAATAAATGTGGTGGTGAGCTGAGCTTACTGAAAGAAGAGCATCAGCATTAGTTTTACTTCTGGAAATGGTATAGAGTTAAGAATGCTGAATGGGCCATGGCTCAGTGGTAGAGCATCTGCTTTGCATGCAGAAAGTCCCATTTCAATCCCTGGCATCTCCAATTAAAACGGACCAGACAGGACATGAGACCATGGAGAGCTGCTGCCATTCTGAGTAGATAATACTGACTTGTAATGGACCAATGGTCTGATTCAGTCTAAAGCATGTGTGTGTCCGCCTGTGACTATGACTTGGGAGACCCAGATCTGAATCCTTAAGCTATGGTAGCCATTCACTCCTCTTAGCCTAACCTACCTCACAGAGTTGTTGTGAGGATAAAATGGTGGCGAGATGTTGAAGCCTATTTGAGTCCCCATTGAAGAGAAAAGCAGGGTATAAATATCTGAATAACTAAATACATGGGTTGAGGTTGTTTTTGTTTGCCAGGAGGTTAATTAATTGATTTTATTAGCACTGAAATAAAAGAACCAATACCTTACATACGGTTTTACAGAGTATAATTTTGTAAGCAAATTACAAATGTCTTTGACAATCAGCAGTTTTTATTATCTCTAATTGCTATACTGTTAATTCTTTCATAGTTTATTTTAGGTACAGACCCTATGTTTTTAATTAGAAAAAAACCCTTCACTAAGTGTTTACAACTAACAAAACTGTAAACTTCAGATTTTTTTAACCTGTGGTGGTGGTAGTGGTTTGTGAAATTAATTATTTGTTATTCAGAATGTGGCTCTGTGCAAATTTGCTCAAAGGGCCATTGTTCATTTTATGTGTATTTCAGGGTTTCTCTGTTGAGGGGCAGGAAAACATCCAAGAGATTCTAAGCAAACAGCTGACACTTTGCCAGTTCCTTACAGGACTTTCTGTTATACGGACAGGTGATTATATCGTTTTCTCTGTCTTCATTTCTACTTTATAGCTGGGTGTTCTAAAGTAGGGATATCAAACATATGGCCCATGATGGAACCGGCCCCTACAGGGCTCCTATCTGGTTCACGAGCAACTGGCTCTCATCTGCTTCCTGCATTGCAGCTCCCTTTTGTCCAGCTGTCTCCTCTCCTGCTTCCTGCTTTGCAGAGGAGAGAAAGAAAGCCAAGCCTCCCTTCTCTTGATTGCCTGAGTGCTCCTCCTCCCTCCTCTTTTGGGAAGGAAGGAAAGCCAGAGCATAAGAGAGAGGGACAAAGTCCTGTGGCACCTTTAAGACCAACACAATTTTTTTTCAGGTATACGCTTTCATGTGCAAGCACATTTCAGAGGGAGAGAGGGAGGGGGAATGAAAGAGCCAGAGAGAGAGAGAGAGATTCCCCCTTCCAGTTTTAACAGATGGGGAGGGGGCGGGGGGAAAGAAACCTAATAGCACAGCTTGCCATCTCTGTTAGTGGAAGGGAGCAAGAGTCTGGGAAGGAGAGATGGAGACTCCTGTGGCAGCTTTAAGACCAACAAAGTTTTATTCCAGGTATAAGCTTTTATGTGCACACATACTTCTTCAGAGGGAGGGAGGAAGAGTGAGAGAGCCAGAGAGAGAGAGATTCCCCTTTCCAGCTCTAACAGACAGGGTTGGGAAGAAACCTAACAGCACAGTTTGCAATGTTTCTTAGTGGAAAGGAGAAAGAGTCCAGTAGCTCTGGCATTCAGCTCCTTTTATAGTTCAGCCCACCTATCGGTGAATATGCTGACTCATTGTGACTTCAGTGACTTCCAGGCATTGCATCAGCCTGCCTTGTGATCCTTATCACATGACTTCAGTACTTTGACATTAGATGATCTACCATGCTTAATTTGTAAGCTATCCAGTCACTGACACTCAGATCATGAGCTACTTATTGCAAAATTCAGGCTTAAACTGAAGAAAACTGGGGAAGCCATTAGGCCATTCAGGTTTGACCTTGATCACATCCCATATGAATATACAGTGAAGGTGAAGAATAGGTTTAAGGAACTAAAGTTGATAGACAGAGTGCCTGAAGAACTATGGATGGAGGTTCGTGACATTGTACAGAAGGCAACAATCAGCACCATCCCAAAGAAAAAGAAATGCAAGAAAGCAAAGTGGCTGTCTGATGAGGCTTTACAAAAAGCTGAGGAAAAAAGGAAAGTGAAAGGCAAAGGTGAAAAGGAAAAATTCACTCAACTGAATGCAGATTTTCAGAGAACAGCAAGGCAAGATAAGGAGGCCTTCTTGAAGAAACAATGCAAGCAATAGAGGAAAATAACAGAATGGGAAGAACAAGAGATCTCTTCAAGAAAATTGGAAAAATCAAGGGAACGTTTCATGCAAAGATGGCCATGATAAAAGACAAAAATGGTAGGGACCCAACAGAAGCAGAAGAGATCAGGAAGAGGTGGCAAGAATACACAGAAGAATTATTCAAGAAGGATCTCAATGTCCTTGACAACCATGACAGTGAAATTGCTGACCTTGAGCCAGACATTTTGGAGTGTGAAGTCAAATGGATCTTAGAAAGCATTACTAACAACAAAGCAAACGGAGATGACGGTATCCCAGTTGAGCTGTTCAAAGTCCTAAAAGATGATGCTGTTAAAGTGATGCACACATTATGTCAACAAATTTGGAAAATGCAACAATGGCCACAGAATTGGAAAAGGTCAGTTTATATTCCAATCCCAAAGAAGGGTAATGCCAAAGAATGTTCAAACTATCGCACCATTGCACTCATTTCACATGCCAGCAAGGTCATGTTAAAGATCCTACAAGCTAGGCTTCAGCAGTATGTAGATCAGGAACTACCAGAAGTTCAAACTGGGTTTCAGAGAGGTAGAGGAACTAGAGATCAAATTGCCAACATTCGCTGGATTATGGAGAAAGCACAGGAGTATCAGAAAAATGTTTATTTCTGTTTCATTGACTATGTTAAAGCCTTTGATTGTGTGGATTACAACAAACTGTGGCAAGTCCTTAAAGAGATGGAAGTACCAGATCACCTCACATGTCTTCTGAGAAACCTGTATAAGGGTCAAGAAGCAACCGTCAGAATGGGATATGGAACAACTGAGATTGGTTTAGAATAGGAAAAGGAGTTCGACAAGGATGTATATTGTCACCTTGCTTATTTAATTTATATGTAGAGTACATCATGTGGAATGCTGGCCTGGATGAAGCAGAAGCCGGAATTAAGATTGCTGGGAAAAACATCAACCTCAGATATGCAGATGATACCACTCTAATGACAGAAAGTGAGGAAAACCTAAAGAACCTCTTCTTGAGGGTGAAAGAGGAGAGCACAAAAGTAGGCTTGAAACTCAACATCAAAAAAGGTAAGATCATGGCATCTGGCCCTATCACATCTTGGCAAATAGAAGGGAAGTAGTGACAGACTTCACATTTCTGAGATCCAAGATTACTGCAGATGGTGACTGTAGCCATGGAATTAAAAGACGTTTGCTCCTTGGGAGGACAGCTCTGGCGAACCTGGGCAGTATAATAAAAAGTAGAGACATCAGCCTGCCAACAAAAGTCCGTATAGTCAAAGTGATGGTATTCCCAGTAGTAATGCATGGCTGTGAGAGCTGGACCATAAGGAAGGCCGAGTGCAGAAGAATAGATGCTTTTGAGCTGTGGTGCTGGAGAAGACTCTTGAGAGTCCCTTGGACTGCAAGAAGATCAAATCAGTCAGTCCTAAGGGAAATTAACCCAGACTGTTCCCTGGAAGGTCAGATGCTGAAGCTGAAGCTCAAATACTTTGGACACCAAATGAGAAGGGAGCACTCACTGGAGAAGATCCTGATGCTGGGAAAGACAGAAGGCAAAAGAAGGGGACAGCAAAAGGTGAGATGGCTGGACAGTGTTACAGATGTAACAAACATGAATTTGAACAGACTTCAGAGGATGGTGGAAGACGAGTGCCTGGTGTGACGTTGTCCATGGGGTCACAAAGAGCTGGACTCGACTGTGCAACTGAACAACAAAAATTATTATGGATATAAATGAATTATTCCTGGAAATAGAATTAGAAAGTTTTGAATATAAATGAATGAGGAAGTGGATTTTGAACAAAAATATCTGCTATTTTTTATCTTATATGTGAGATATATAACAGACTCTTTTAAGCTTTGGTATATTAAAAGTTATCACTTGTATGTAGGAACAATGAAATATATAACACAAAATATGCAGTAACAATGAAATTAACACTATAGTTGCACAATAGATTGGTTATGGAATTTGTAATTCAAAATGTTTGAAGTAAGGACCATAGTATCGTATAGAAAATGTCTCAGAAATGATAATGAAGGGGATGTTGGGGGAAAATAGTCACTTTTTTCATTCTATATATCCTGCAATGTATGATTTTCTTGATATATATAATTTGTAATGTAAGCCCTCTTTCTTTTTGTATCCCCGCTATATTATACTTTGCTTTTTGAAATAAAAATATATACAGAGTAGGCAATAGTGATTTTCATAGACTGATAGTCTCTTTATAAGGCAGCTTCATTTGTTCATCATGTTTCCTCTGAAGCCTGGAACTTTCAAGGGGTAATATTAAACATATTACTCAGGTAACAAGTTCTACCGAACTTGATGGGATTACTTTAAGCAAATCTATTTAGAGTCAAGCTGTCCTTCTCCAGTCTTGCTCCTCTGAAATGTATCCTTTTTTCTTTCCATCCATGCTTGGTTTGCCAGCATTTTATTTGTGTGCCTAAGAAATTATCTGTGTTGTTCCTCTCCTGTTCTTTATTGCTTGCTGTACTGTATTCTTCAGGTCTGTTGATGTCTCTGGCTTCTTGCCCACTCCCTTTCTCTTTCCATGTCCAGTTTATCTAGTTGGGTGTGCTACTTTTATTTATTTTATAATTTAGGTGTATATACTGCCCTCTTCTCTGAATGCACAGAGCTCAGGGCAGTTAACAACAAAACATATAATTTAAAACCCAAGTTAAAATAGTTAAAAATCATATCCAGATGGTGCCAATTAGACATACTATTACTATCCGCGCAATAAGTGGGAAAAGCAGAGTGGGGGGAAGGGAAGGGAGTAGTAACCCTAACCCATGTTGCATGTAGTTGTGGGAATAGGTGGTGGTAAACCCCAGTCTGCCCTATGTGTACCTTAGAGGAAGGGTGGGATATAGATTTGTTAAATAATAAACATTGTGCCTCTCACCTCATTCTTTGTGAGTTGCTAATTTCTGGTTTGGGTTATTTTTAGGAGGGCATTTTGTCTGCAAAACTTTTGACCTATTCACACCATTCAGTGTTGGCCTGATATACTTGCTCTACTGCTGCTTTGAGCGTGTGTCAATCTTCAAACCTGTGACAAGCCGTCCTGCCAATTCAGAGAGGTGAGACTGAGATGGATTGAGTTTGAAGTAGCTATTTCTTTAAACACTTATGATAAAATGATTTCTGTATTTGCTGGTCTTATATAAAGGCTGTGGCAAGAAACCTCTCTTGGAAGATGAGGAAGAACTATTTTAAGGGCTACAGGGGTAAAAAGTATTTGACAGGGATGCAAGACTGTTGACTACCTAACCACTTTCTTTTTGTTTTGTTTTCTAATGTCTTAACACTTTATTTTATGAATGATTAGCAAAAGGGCTTTAATACAACATAGGATTTAAAATTTGTTGGTTCATCAGATTGTAAACTGGTCAGCAGTTGTAGCATCAAGTGGAAACAGTTATTTTGTGTAGTGACAGACCCTGAGAAAAGCAGTCACATCTTTTGTTTATTTCTATCCCACTTATCTCCCATCTGGGGACTCAAAGCAGCTCACAAAGAAACACAAAACTTATAGTTTAGACAAACAACAAAACAATATATAGCACAACTGTTGTTCTTGTTAAATAATAGAAATGCCTGCAGTTTCTTGTTTTTACAAGCTTTTAAATATTTTTTAAGTATAGCAACGTAAGAAAAAACATCCAAGCAGCATCTTCCACCCTCACTATAGTCATAGCCAAAGAAGACTCACTCCATGGTAAATCAAAGGGTTACCATCTTATGTGAATAACTTGATTCCTTCTTGCCCTTCAGGTATGTGGTATGCAGAGGACTGAAATCTGGCATTGATGAGGTGAGGGACTATCTTTTTGCAGTGAACATGAAACTCAACCAGCTACGCAACTCAGACCAGAATGTCAGTCTTGTTGTCCCCCTGGAAGTAATCAAGGGTGACCATGAGTTCTATGATTACATGGTCCAGTCAAATGAAAGGTGAGTTCAAAAGCGGGAAGAAGAAGCCAGGATCTGCGCCAAGTGATGGTGGATAGTGGGGCTACAGGCAACCTTCTTGTGAGTGGCTTTTCCCAAGCAGTCCTCTCACAAGAGTCTTCTCACAGAGGCCTTTGTACAAGAGAACACTGGCCAGTGGGGTAGTAAGTGACCTAGTCAAGTAACCTACAGCTTGTATTCCTTCCTTCTGCTTTTGTCTTTCACTTAGTCCTGACTTAACTCCATGTGATTGCACTTGAGAGGGCTGATTGCTTTCCATTTTTTGCTATAGGGTATAAATTAGTAGTGGTATAATCAGATTATTGTAGATTAACAAAATTTTCTTACATTAAAATAATTTGATATAATTTATATAATCTTGGATAGCTGTTCATATTCTGAACATACAGCAGTACTAATACTATATTTTTTTCCTGAACAGAGTCTACCCCTCCTCCCCCCCCCCCCCCCCAAAGTAGCTATTTTTGAAACTACTACTCTGAAGAAAGAATCAGGGCTGGCCCTAGGGTGCGTGGCGCTCCAGGCAGACTTACTGCATGTGCGCCCCTGGGTCGCCCCCTCCCCTCTTCTTTGCAGCACTGCAACGTGGTGCCATGCTCCACTCCACTCGCGCCCCCCCCCATTTGCTCAGAGGAGTGACACTAGCCTTGTGCTTACCCGCTTTGGCGGGCATCAGTAGAGTGCTCTCTCTTAATAGAGAGCAGAATGAGACTTTGCCCCCCCCTTCCTGTTCCAGAATCTATTGCAATGCCCACCGAAGTGGGTAAGGACGAGACTGGCGTCGCTCCTCTAAGCATGCCAGGGAGAGGGGATGGCGGGCAGGCCACCTTCTGCCCCCCCACCCCCGGCACGCTCAGAGGAGCAACACTGGTCTCGTTCTTACCCACTTCGGCAGGCATTGCAATAGACCCTTCTCTTAATAGAGGGCAGGAAGAGGCTTCGTTTACCCTTCCCTTCCGGAACAGGAAGGGAGTTGGGAGCGAAGCCTCGTTCTGTTCTCTATTAAGAGAGAATGCTCTACTGATGCCTGCTGAAGCGGATAAGCATGAGGCTGGTGTCACTCTCCTCAGAGCGCGCCAGGAGGTGGGGGGGGGTGGGCTGCCCACCTCCACTGAACTAGGCATTTATCTTGGGTGCTGGGAGGGGGGGAAGAGCCCAATTCAGTGCCCCCCTCTCGGCGCCCTAGGCAAATACCTAATTTGCCTAGTGGGCAGGATGGCAATGGAAAGAATATAAATGACATGTTATTTCTCTGGCAATACTGTGATAATGTAATAGGTTATAATGCACCAGACATTGTGCTCCTTGGTTATTTTTGATATTATTGTGGTTTACAAGACCTTCAAAAACAGCATGTCAGGTTTTGGTGGTAGATAACCCATTCTAAAACTGAGATCTGTTTTATCTTCCAGTTACTGTAATGCTCAGATCAAAGCACTAGCCAAAATCCGTGCCTTCGTTCAGGACACGTGAGTATCTTTGTTTCTGTTTTTTAAAGTGTGCTGCTCTGGGCAAGGACTGAACTCAGGGTGTGTTGTTCTTCAAGATGTTACAAAGGCACACTCACTGAATAGAGTCTCCCTTTTGAAGTTGTAGGGGCCATGGCTTAGCGGTAGATAATCTGCTTTGCGTGCAGAGCAGGGATGGCCAACGGTAACTCTCCAGATGTTTTTTGCCTACAACTCCCATTAGCCCCAGCCATTGGCCATGCTGGCTGGGGCTGATGGGAATTGTAGGCAAAAAACATCTGGAGAGCTACCGTTGGTCACCCCTGGTGTAGAGGGTTCATACTTCAGCTCCAGCATCTCCAGTTCAAAAGATCAGGGTGTGAGTGATGTGAAAGATCCTGACCTGAGAGAGTTGCTGCCAGCCAGACTAGACAGTCCTGAGTTTGATAGGTAGTCTGGTTCAGTACAGGGCAGTTGCATGAGTTCATCTGATTTACATCTTGCACATCTCCCAAAATTAAGCATGGGGGAGACTTGCATAACAACAGCTCCATTCAACAGAAAGTGAGATGCTTAATTGTCAAAATCGGTAGGTCAAGTAAGTTATGACTGCTATGTCACACTGACTTTGTTTTTCTTTTGATTATGGCCAATATATTTTGTGTTCAAATCTATAATGTGATATGCTGATACTCTTAAATTCACAGTATGTCATTTGTAAAAAATGAAAGCAAGTACCTGTCTATGAGGAAGGAAACTCATTAGTGTAGTACCTTTTGTGCAGAAATCACTGTGTGAATGGATTGTAAATTCATGGACTGGGATTATGTTAGTGCTAAAGCATTTAACAATTGGAGTACTGTGTGCAGTTCTGGTCGTCGCACCTCAAAAAGGATATTATAGCATTGGAGAAAGTCCAGAAAAGGGCAACTAGAATGATTAAAGAGCTGGAGCACTTTCCCTATGAAGAAAGGTTGAAACGCTTGGGACTCTTTAGCTTGGAAAAACGTCGACTGCGGGGTGACATGATAGAGGTTTACAAGATAATGCATGGGATGGAGAAAGTAGAGAAAGAAGTACTTTTCTCCCTTTCTCACAATACAAGAACTTGTGGGCATTCGATGAAATTGCTGAGCAGACAGGTTAAAACGGATAAAAGGAAGTACTTCTTCACCCAAAGGGTGATTAACATGTGAAATTCACTGCCACAGGCGGTGGTGGCGGCCACAAGCATAGCCACCTTCAAGAGGGGTTTAGATAAAAATATGGAGCAGAGGTCCATCAGTGGCTATTAGCCACAGTGTGTGTGTGTGTGTGTGTGTGTATATATATATACACATATGCATATAATTTTTTTTGGCCATTGTGTGACACAGAGTGTTGGATTGGATGGGCCATTGGCCTAATCTAACATGGCTTCTCTTATGTTCTTAATTCTTTAAAAAAAATTATTCTAGGACCTTGAATGAACCACGGCAAGCTGAAATCCGAAAAGAGTGCCTACAGCTCTGGGGGGTAAGTAGCTCCACATAACAGAACTACACAGTGCCTCATTTTTTACACATATAAGATCCAGGTGAGGAGGTCTTGCATCCCAAGTAAGGGCAAAATATATTCCTTATCAGAGTGGGTTGGGTGTGCATGATCTTTTTTTTATGCAGGTCTCTTGGACCTGAAAAATATTGGTATTTCCCAATATTCTCGAACCCAGTATCAGTTTGGTATTGGAATTCAGGTGAATATTCAAGAAACCCAGATTTATTCAGCATCATTACACCCTATGGAGACCATCCCCATCAGGTATAATGGAGAATCAATTTGGGGTATTTGGGGCTCTGGAGGCAGAGGCACTATATTTGCAGCATAGCTACTGGTGCTTCCCCCATCCCCCCAAGTTTTAAAAAAGATAGGACCAGGAAGTCCAATTTTATGGCCCCCCAAAGAAAGTGCCTCCATTCTGCATTGAAAGACCACAATCTCTAAATACTTTCTGAGTTCACTCACTAAGTTGCACAGTGGCAGTGGCTGCTCAACTTGGAGAAGGCATTTAAAGATATTTTTAAATGTCTTATCTAAGCTACAGCAGTGCTACTCAGCGAGTGAACTTGGAAGGCATTAGAGAGACCTTGGTCTCTTTAAATGCCTTCTCCAAGCCATGTCTGAATTAAAGCCAAATAATGATTGGCTTTCATTCAGGCGAGCTATATCACTAATCGAATCATATTCTCTAGTCTATTCAGCTGAATAAATGCCCCAAAATACTGATAAGGTATTTCTGCTAACAGTAACAAGTTAGATGCCTCCAGGAAGTCTTCAGGCACTTTCCAACTAGATTTTTCCACTTCACTTAGTAAAATCCAGTTGGAAAGTGCATTGAAAGTGCATTACAGCCTCAGTGTGTGCTACATACACACATTCAGGCCTAGCACATGGGATTCTGCCACCCGAGGCAGAACACAATGCACGCCCACTCCCCCGGGAAGAAGTTTTACTGTGCATGAAGGCAGTGGCTCTTCTCCCATTGTTTGTCTCCTGGTGCTGAGATTCAGTGGCTAATAACCACCAACAGACCTAGCCTCCATAAATCTGCCTAACTATACTGGTGACCATCAGTATATCTTGTACTAGTAAGTTCTTGAAATGAGTTGTACATTGTATGTAATAGAACTTTCTGTTCTCTCTTTGGAATTTGCTGCCTTTCAGTTGCTCTAGCTGACTGAGTTATAGTGTTAGATGAGAGGGAGAAATATCTCCCCTCTTTGCCATTCACTTTCTGCTTTTCAATGGTCAGGATTGTACCTGAACTAAAAATGTTAATTGTCATGATTTCAAGGATGGAAACCTTCATTAAAACTAAGCTAATGGCAAAAGCATTTCTCTAGTAAATGTACCCCACATAATACAAACATCTGCCTGTATTATCCATGTTTTATGCACCTGTCCCCAGACTCATGTAGCGCACGACAGAAATCTAGGAAAAGAAGGGCTAATTGGGTTATCCAGTTATTCATCTTCGGAACAAGGGTCCCTTTGCTCAAAACATCATGAAACTTATTTCAGTGAGTTTTTGATCAAGTGTGTTACCATCCCAATATGACTTGCCCATAACTGTCAAAGCTACGATGTACCATATTTCTTGCAAACTCTCCTGTCCTTGAAGTGTTGTATCATACACTGTATTTAGGCTGAAGTCTTCTCATCCTTAACCCTCCGTCCCCTTCAGTGAAATAAATCCCTTGGGGGAGTTAATTAAGGAAGTCTGCATCTTTCCCCTCCTTTTTTGTTTGCATTCACTGTCAAATTTATATTCTTGTATTGTATGGATTTATATGATAATCAGTCATGATTTGCACACCAAATGTCTAGGTTTAGTTAGACTTTGATATATTAACTGATTTAAAACAGATGCTGAGATTAGTTGATTGTAATGTTTAACACCTAGTCATGCTTTTTCAAGACTACGTTTTGACATGGAAGCCTTCAAATATTTGACTGCTGTTCATATATGTGAATTTTGTTTCATGTTTGATCTTTTATCTTGAACTGTGTAGGATAGTTTTTTCCATACTTCATAGTAGGATAAGGTGACATGTCTTATTATTACTAATTCTAATCTGACACTTAATACTCAGTAGCTGCTCTTGCTTTTTTAAAATGGCCACCCCACTTCACTTTTCTGAACTCAGAATTTTGCACACAAGCACACATTGTGGATGATGGCCATAGTGTCCCCAAAGCTTCCTGACCCAACTTACCTAATATAGAAATGAGCAGACTGATGGAAAGAGAGAAGTGTCTCTTTATGTCCCTTCTGGACAGGAGGAGGAAAGATTCTCTTTGGCCTCCTTCCATATCCCCTCCTCTACAGTGACTCAGGCACTGGTTCAACAGCATTCAGGGTACCTGTTACACTTGAGGAAGGGATGTTTCCAGGGATGCCTGGCAAGGAACGTGAAACTATATTTTCCAGAGTTCACCAAATGCCGTGTGCATTATCAAAATAGTGCCCCAAGTGGTTTC
Source organism: Heteronotia binoei (assembly GCF_032191835.1). NCBI lineage: Eukaryota > Metazoa > Chordata > Lepidosauria > Squamata > Gekkonidae > Heteronotia > Heteronotia binoei. The sequence goes on from NC_083223.1 coordinate 178,512,818, forward strand.
TCCCCCTCCAATTTGAGGCTGAGACCCTTTCCTCCTTTCGTCCTCTGGACTGTTGGCTGCTATCACCACCTGTTTCGGCAGCAAGTATGTTGGGCTGAAGGAAGGTGAGACTTTTTTTAGCTTGTATATGCGCTTGAACCTAGAGGAGATTTTAAGGATGTGAAACCCATCTTATTGAAGGTGAGTAAAATTAAATTAGAAGAATTAAGTCAGAATAAAAGGGAGTGATACAGTATACACATAAACAGACAGACTCCAAACGGTGATTATTTTTACTCTCCTGAGAACATCATGGACATTTTGAATCCTTTAGAGACTCCATTGGAGGCCCAAGACAGACTTTCTGTTTGGTGAAACTACCTTGTAAATGGTACCAGATGCTACAATGGGCTTCACTACTGAGAGCTTAGAAAGAGAAAATCGGTTCAGCTGCAACTTGTTTTCCCTGCTTGATCCTTCTTGGATTGTGGGGTTTTAATGGCATTAAATTTTATAGGCTAATTATATACTGCTTGGAAAAAGTATTTTATTTTTGAGAAAAGGAACTTATGTTTCCATTATTCACATTTAAGTGAACCACCAAAGCTGGCTGGACATTTTATAGACATGTACAAAAGCTGCACAGGTAGCATGTAATAATGCTTGAAACTCCCACTACCTTTTCTTGAGTTGCTTGTGGGATTTTGTCATTCATGAGGAAGGAAGAGTGGGAGGACAAAACCACTGGGAAACCCCACAGTACTAGGAAATTTTGATCAGACAATAGCTTCAGGGCAAAGTCAGACTCATGAGTTTTGTTCTTTGTAATAATCTTTTAACTTGAGTTTGCCTTTTCTGATTCCCACATGTGCCATTTATCCATGCATGGTGCTAACAGCAGAAGGTGAGGCATGATAGAAAGTGAGAGCCAGAACCATCTGGATTAATCAGCTTTTTGGTTGCTTTAGATTCCAGACCAGGCCCGAGTTGCTCCATTTTGTTCTGATCTGAAGTCCAAGTTCTTTGAATTGATTCAGGTGAGACTTTTCATTCAGACAAATGCATGCCCCCATGGGGAACCATAAAAAGCAAAGATAAAGCACATGGTTTTATCTTAGCTGGTTTAATTCAGCAACAGGTTGTCTACTAAAGTGCCCTTTTATAGGGTTATACTCTTGTTATTGTGATGAAGTATGTGAGTGTGTGCGTGAGAGAGAAACTCTCCCTAAATCCCCCAACATGAATCTTTTACCTCCTGTTTGAGAGAATGAGCATTACAGAAAGCTTTGTTGTGTTAGCATTGCTTCCTAAGGAGTTAAAATGTCAGCTAGACACTAAGTGGTGAAAATGGTACTCCCTCAATGCCTAGAGTTCTGAAGCAGTTTATGTATGAGAGCTGTTGTAGTTGTTAGGGTGATGGACTAGGATCTGGAATGGCCCTGATTTGAGTCAGTTAGTCGATCTTTATTATGGTCCAGAATCCATGCAGAAACAGAACAAACAGTGTTAATTAGTTACCTAAAATCATCCTGTATATAATTCATCCTAGTACATGAGACAATGAAAAGGGTTAGATGTTATCAACAAAAATGATATTTGCCCATATTTTCATAGCAAAGGACAAAAACTTAACTACTTATAGAGTGATTTTTCAGCCAATCCCTGCCAATAACATTTTATTTTTAATAGATCCAAGCGGGCAGCCGCGTTGGTCTGAAGCAGTTGAACAAAGCAGAAGCCAAGCTGCACCTTTAAGACCAACCAATTTTTATTAAGACTTCTGCTCAGAAAATAGTTTTTTATTTGCCAGAACGGTTCCAGTAAATCCAGGCATACTTGACTATAAAACTTACTATGAAACAATACATGAGCCAGTGATTCAATCAGATTGTCAGTGCAGAGATAAAAGGTATTTTTATATCCTCCTGTCATCAATGCAGATGGTAAAACCTGTCCAGCATAAAAGCATGGCAATATCTTGGAATAGTTAATATTGCATAAATAATTTGCATATTGATAGTGGAATCATTGGAGCTAAAATGAATAAGAGAGAATGCACTTTGCAGGCTTCAGCCTCCATTTCTTGATAACTGATATCATTTATACAATTGTTAATTACTAAAATAGCTGTACTTAGCCATATAGATTTTAAAATCTATATGGCTAAGGAAAAGACCCAGCGCGGTTTACTTCTCATCCGTTGGTCTAAGGCAAGTCTGAGTATGAAGATCATCATTAAACTATAAAGAAAGCTATTCTGATTACTAACAAACAGATGTTGAATTCTAAATTTAAATGCTACTAGTCAGACCAAATTTATAAGTGATATAGAACTAGTTTCTAATTTAAAAGCCATGGAGGGTGCACATCTAGGACATCTAAAAATTGTTCTCAGAAATTTAAGTTGAATTAGTTCAATGAAAGAAACAACTGTTTGTACTCCGACCAGTGCTGCATATAAAAACTGATTTATAATTCTGGTAGCAAATAACTGACATGTGGCAGGAGTACTGTGTACCTCTACCATTAATATTTTTTAAATTGCTCCAATCTCCCTGGATAGAGTTCTATATGCGATTTCTAACTTATAATATCATCAAAAATAACACCCAAATATTTAGTGGACCGAAGTTGTTCACTCTTATATTTTCCTGTTGTCTAATTAATAAATTGGTGTGGAGAAGTTTCAAAAGAGATTATTTGGGTTTTATCAATATTTATAATACTTCTGTTTTCAGAAAAATACCATAGCAGTGCCTGCAAAGCAATCTTGCCTTTATTTTTACATTATCATATATAAATGATGAGAATTATCTATTATATCATCTGCATATTACAATGTAGAAACTCTTTCATTACCTAGATTATGAGAATGTAAATTCTCTGCTTGAAAAATTTGAATTACGTCACTTAAATACAAATTAAATAGAGGAACCAGTATACAACCCTTCTGTACTTCTTTATACATAGAAATGTCAGAAGTCAGATGACCAAAATAATTGCAACATAATTTGCATTGTTGTTTTATGATTAAGTGACTTAAGTTAAAAAAAAAAAAAGTCTAGAACAGGGGTGTTGAACTCATTTGTTATGAGGGCCAGATTTGACATAAATGAGACCTTGTTGGGCTGGGCCATGTGTGTCATAAAATGTCATGCCAGGTAGCAAACATATAAACTTTATAAAGGGCACAGACAAACACAATTAAAAGATAATTTAAACTTAAAATAAAACATGCCTAAAACATTAGAACACTTGCAATGTTTTGTTTTACAGTCTCTGATAAATATCACTTCTTGCTGTGAATTATTGTATCAAAAACTGCAGACAGTGTCTGCGCTGTACCAGTCCTGAATATGCTGTTCAGGTGTTGTTCAGGTGTGCACATCTGTAATTTGCAAACCTTTTTTGATTTATTGACAGTCATTACAGAGATCTCATGGTCAATGCTTTGAGCCTAAGACTCAGAGGAAAACATGAAGCAGCTGAGCATTGTGAACTTTTGTACATAAGTTGCTTAATAGCATGCCCCCCCCCCAAAAAAAGATGTAGCATATCTACCACAAATAACCTTTCAAAATCTTTCTGTCTAGCTGCATATATTAACCTATCCCAACTTGACCTCATATCTCTAATATTATAACTTTTAATTTCTGCCTTCAGTTAATGTATAATTATGTAATACTCCTTAGGAATTTCTCTCAGTTTTCTGGTTCTGTAATCTTGATGATTCAAGTTTAAATCATCACTCCCCAAGGAGGCTTACTGGGTGGCCTTGCGTCAGTCACTCTCTCTCAGCCTAGTCTACCTCACAGGGTTGTTTTGAGGATAAAATGGAGGGGAGCAGAATGATGTAAGTTGGTTTCATTTATGCTCCACTTTTCTCCACTGGAGAGAAAAGTGGAGCATAAATGAAGTAAATAAATAAAATTAAAGCCGGTTGATGTAGTGGACCTATATAGCGTCACCATTCTCTCTCCTACTTACTTGTTTCAGGGTGCTGACATAGAGGTCTTCAGTTACAAACCAACCATTCTCAACTCAAAAACGTTGGAGAAGCTCCGGTCAGTATTGGATTACAGATGTATGGTATCGGGAAATGAACAGAAGTTCCTTCTAGGGCTAGGGGTGAGTGGTGGATATCCCTTCATTTCAGTTTGGCTTCAGGTCAGGATTTGGAAATGAATTGACATTACTGGCTTTGGTGGTTGATCAACAGCTATAGTTGGATAAGGGCAATCCATTACTGCTGGTAGATAGATCTGCCAACAGCTTTTTGTACAGTTGATTATATTTTGGTGGATCAGCTACCTTTGGGGTTAAAGAGACTGCCCTCCATTCATTTCGTTGTTAATTTCTTCTCCTTCTTTGCTGGCAGCAGGCACAGTTTTCATGGAAGAGACAAAATAAGCTAGTTGGGATCTGATGTATGAGGTGTATGTAAAACCTTTGACAGAGATCATCAGGAGCTTTGGAGTGACTTGTCACCAATATTTGTGTGACACCCAGCTTTATATATCACTGTCCAAGCCTCCAGAAGCAGCTTTGTGAAGATCCAGGCCAATGACTTTAGGCTGTGGTTAACAAACTGAAGCTTAATCCAAACAAGGCAGAGTTGATGCCAGCTGGAACAGAAGAGTGTTTGACTGGTGTTGATTTACCAAACCTACATGTGGTTAAGGTTTCTTTGGTAGAACAAATTAAGAGGCTGGGTGTGTTCGTGGATCTGGCCTTGATGATGGATATACTGCTATTGCTAGAGGAGAGCCTTCTTTCACTTACACCTTGTTCTAAAGCTGTTATTTTGAATTTGCAGATGTAACCATGCCAATAGCGTAATGTGCTCTGTGGGGGCTGCTTTTGAAGAAAGCTCAGAAGCTTCAATTTGTACAAAATGCAGTGGCAAGACTCCTGCAGCTGCTGAGAATGTCTCACTCCAGTGTTGCACTGCCTGCCTGTTTGGTTCTGGGTCCAGTTCAAAGCATTGGCTATTATTTTTAAGCATATGTGGCCTAGGCCATCATATTTATTGAACCACATGTTCTAGTATGCTCCTATGTGCTGTTTTTGTTCCTCAAACAGCCTTCTCTTTGTGGTGCCTGATCTTAGAGTTGTCCATACAGAAGTAACTGGGTCAGGGGTTTTCTCTGTGATAAGTGTAGTCCTTTGAAATAGCCTACCAGAGTGGATGCAGAGGGTTCCTTCACTGGGTACATTCAGGAAGGCATGCAAGATGGCTCTGTGTTAGAGGGCATTTGGAGGAGAGTGAACTGTTTCAGCAGATCTAGCTCTTTGTTTTCAAATCTCTGTGTTTTATCTTTAAATCCTTACAATGTGTTCTTGTATTGTTAGCTGCCTTGAGTCAAAGAAAATAAGAAAGGATATAGAAATTTTAAATAATAAAGAATGTATTCATGACTTCCGGTATATAGAAGAAACTTCTGCTTAGCACTGTAAGAACTTGTTTTATAATTCCATTTGAGACCCTCATTGCTGTAGTTTATACTCTGGAAAAAGCAGATTAAAATTTCTGAGTAATGGTATCATGGTTGATCTCTATTGGTCTCGTTTGCCAACCTCTCTCTGTTAATAAGAACATAAGAGAAGCCATGTTGGATCAGACCAATGGCCCATCAAGTCCAACACTCTGTGTCACACAATGGCCAAAAAACCAGGCACCATCAGGAGGTCCATCAGCGGGGCCAGGACACTAGAAGCCCTCCCACTGTTGCGCCCCCCCCCAAGCACCAAGAATACAGAGCATCACTGCCCCAGATAGAGAGTTCCATCAATATGCTGTGGCTAATAGCCCCACTAGTGGACCTCTGCTCCATATGTTTCTCCAATCCCCTCTTGAAGTTGTCTGCTGGCAGCTGTCACCACTTCCTGTGGCAGTGAATTCCATGTGTTAATCACCCTTTGGGTGAAGAAGTACTTCCTTTTATCAGTTCTAACCTGACTGCTCAGCAATTTCATTGAGTGCCCATGAGTTCTTGTATTGTGAGAAAGGGAGAAAAGTAGTTCTTTCTCTACCTTCTCTATCCCATGAATAATCTCGATCACGTCACCCTTCAGTCGACATTTCTCCAAGCTAAAGAGCTCCAAGTGTTTTAACCTTTCTTCGTAGGAAAAGTGTTCCAACCTTTTAACCATTCTAGCTGCCCTTTTCTGGACTTTTTTCAAAGCTAGAATATCTTTTTTAAGTTGCAGTGACCAGAACTGAACACAGTACTCCAAATGAGGCCACACCATTGATTTATACAGGAGCATTATGATACTGGCTGATTTGTTTTCAATTCCTGTCCTAATAATTCCTAGCATGGTGTTGGCCTTTTTTATTGCAGTCGCACTCTGTCTCAACATTTTCAGTGAGTTATCTACCCCGACCCCAAGATCTCTCTCTTGATCAGTCTCCGCCAGTTCACACCCCATCAATTTGTATTTGTAGCTAAGATTTTTGGCCCCAATGTGCATTGCTTTGCACTTGGTTACATTGAACCTAATTTGTCACGTTGATGCCCACTCGCCCAGCCTCAACAGAGTGCCTCACAATCCTCTCTGGTTCTCACCTCCCTGAACAATTTAGTGTCATCAGCAAACTTAGCCACTTCACTTATTCCCAACTGCAAATCATTAACGAACAAGTTAAAAAGCATCGGACCCAGTACCGAGCCCTGTGGTACCCCACTGCTTACCACCCTCCACTCCGTAAACTGCCCATTTATACTCACTCTCCGTTCCCTATTAATTAGCCAGTTTTTGATCCACAAGAGGACTTGTCCTTTTACCCCATGACTCTCAAGCTTACTAAGGAGCCTTTGATGAGGAACTTTATCAAAAGCTTTCTGGAAGTCAAGGTGAACAACATTATTGGGTCCCCTTTGTCCACATTTGTTCACTTCCTCAAAAAACTCTTTAACAGGTTAGTGAGACAAAATCTTCCCTTACAGAACCCATGCTGAGTCTTCCTCAATAACTTTTGTTCATCGATGTGCCTACTAATTCTCTCTTTGATAATGGTTTCCACCAATTTTCCTGGTATTGAAGTCAGACTGACTGGCCTGTAATTTCCTGGATCATCTTTGGAACCCTTTTTAAAGATGGGTGTGACATTTGCTACCTTCCAATCCTCAGGAACTGTTTCAAGTTAAGTTCAACCTGCTCATTTCTGTCATTCTGATGATGTATTTCCCTTTTGAAAGCTTCAGAGTATGTCATGAGGATTGGAGAAAAGCTTGCTAAACAAGCTGAAATATTCTGTGTTTGTTCTTCAGACTGCAGGTGTGGTTTTTAGATGCTTCATAACAAATTTCAAACCTCTCTGTGGAGTCCTAGAACTAGTGGCTTTCAAGAGTGTGTGACTTCCTTTGTGTGAACTCCCTTGATTATTAACCTGGCTGCCTTCCTGTTCACTTCCATGCAGAAGTCTCAGATATATACTTGGGGTGGTCGCTCATCAGATCGCTGGACAAAATTGGATTTGAAAACTGAATTGCCAAGGGACACCCTTCTGTCTGTGGAGATTGTTCATGAACTGAAAGGAGAGGTCAGAGATTGCTTTTCCTCCAGAAGGGGGCTAATGACTTCCATCAGCTGCTGAGTTCAGTTGATATGTGGGAGGAGGGGGCCTTTCAGGTTGGGGCTTCTAGTAAGTGTGGTGGTGTTTAAGTTCCCTTCATACTTTGGACTGCTCCAGGTTGCATACAATATCAGATGTCAGTCTGATTTGCATTGATGTTTTCTGCCTCTATAGTTGGCCTGATAAACATAATGATTTTTGTTCTTCAAAGATATATGCTCTTGTAACACCATGCTGCTGTCACTACTATTTAAGGAAATGGTTCCATTTAGGTGAAAATTGAGTCATAGTTTGCTTATTGCATTTCAGTTTGTGGAACAAAAGTTGCTTTAAGATTATCAATATTTCCTTTCCTCTGTATACACTTCTTCCTATGAATGGCACTACATGTGCATATATACACATGCTGTCTTCAGCTTTAATGTTCACTTCTCTAATGGTTTCAGTAAGTTTCAAACCTTGGAGTAAACTGCCTAAATGTGACATCTTGGTAGAGGATTAACCAATCAATATATCCTGCCCTCCCCTGAGCCTGCTTTGGTGGGGAGGGTGGGATATAAATCCAAGGCATAAATAAATAAAATATTGCAGGCCACCAATAGTTCGTGAAGACTGGCAAAATCCTATCACTGTGCCCTCAGAAAAAGACCGGAAACCTCTGAATTAGTTGAATTAAACTCAGGACATGTTGGTAGGACTAAAGGAGAGGTCCATCTTTCAGCATCTAACAGCAACCAGTGATTTAGGAGCAAATTTGTTTTCTTTGTATAAACTGTTATATTGAGATTGAATTGTGTGATTCCTCTATAGCTTTTGACACAGTGTATTTATAACGACAAGGGTAGAGCTGCATGGTCTGTTTGCCCAGTCCAGAATGCTTTGAGGAAACATTTTCAGACCAGGATAGAGGAACATAAGAAGTATTAAAATAATGAACAGCATAAAGAATCTATAAATATTAAAGGCCAGGTAAAGCTGCAGTACTGCAGTCCGAGCTCTCTGCTCACGACCTGAGTTCGATCCTGGTGAAAGCTGGGTTCAGGTAGCCAGCTCAAGGTTGACTCAGCCTTCCATCCTTCTGAGGTCAGTAAAATGAGTACCCAGCTTGCTGGGGGAGAAGTGTAAATTACTGGGGAAGGCAATGGCAAACCACCCCCCAAAAAAGTGCCATGAAAACATTGTGATTCTATGTCACCCGAGTCGGAAATGACTGGTGCTTGCACAGGGGACTACCTTTACCTTTTTTGATGCTGTGGAATTGGTTGACAGTCGGTTTGGATCAGTGACATGGAATGCTTTTTTTAAAAATTGCTCTAACACGAGCAAAAATGGCTGTCAACTAAGAATGAAATTTCCATGTTGTGAGGCAATAGACCACTGAATACCAGATCCCAAGGCTCTCTCCATCACAGCCTGCTCATGAGCTTCACTGGGGCATCTTACTGGTCGCTGTTAGAGGCTAAAAGATGGACCTCTCCTTTAGTCCCACCAGCATGTCTTGAGTTTAATTCCCCTAATTCAGAGGTTTCCAGTCTTTTTCTGAGGACACAGTGATAGGATTTTGCCAGTCTTCATGAACTATTGGTGGCCTGCAATATTGATTGGTTAATCCTCTACCAGATGTCACATTCAGGCAGTTTACTCCAAGGTTTGAAACTTACTTAAAGCATTAGAAAAGTGAACATTAAAGCTGAAGACAGCATGTGTACATGCACATGTAGTGCCATTCATAGAACGAAGTGTATACAGAGGAAATGTGTTGAAAAAGAGAACTTTTTTTTAAAAAATTAAAAATTCAGCTGTTTTCTTTTTTGAAGCAAACTGAAAAGGGACAAGCCAAAGTATGCAGTGATGTGTGTAATCTGTAGCTCTTATGAAATACAGCTGTACTTTATTATATGCCTCTTTTTCTCTCCCTAGGGAAAAGCACAGCGAAAAATTAGCGCCATCCACATCCTAGATGCCCTAGTGCTGAACGGCAGCGATGTGCGACAACAGCATTTCAATCAGCGGCAAGTAGAGCTTGGAGATGTCCTTGGCTGTATATTGATAAAAGCAGTTGGGAACCTTTTTACTTTGGCGCTCACACTGTTTCACCATCCCAAGTGGACGTTGGAAGACTTTATTATTTATTTGAAACATTTGTATATTGATTTTCCACCCAAACGGGGTCACTGAGGCAACAAACATAAAAAACATTTCAACATTCAAACAAAATCTATCTACCTATCTCATTTAAAATTTGTACACAGACATACATAACATAGCAAGAAAAGATGGCCTGTATCAGTTGTTGAGGTATGTCAAACAAAACAAAAAAGTCTTTTCCTGCTGGGAGAAGACAACATAAGAGAAGCCATGTTGGATCAGGCCAATGGCCCATCCAGTCCAACACTCTGTGTCACACAGTGGCCAAAAAAATTTATACACACACACACACACACTGTGGCTAATAGCCACTGATGGACCTCTGCTCCATATTTTTATCTAATCCCCTCTTGAAGGTGGCTATGCTTGTAGCCGCCGCCACCTCCTGTGGCAGTGAATTCCACATGTTAACCATCCTTTGGGTGAAGAAGTACTTCCTTTTATCCGTTCTAACCTGACTGCTCAGCAATTTCATTGAATGCCCATGAGTTCTTGTATTTTGAGAAAGGGAAGAAGAAGAAGATATTGGATTTATATCCCACCCTCCACTCCGAAGAGTCTCAGAGCGGCTCACAATCTCCTTTACCTTCCTCCCCCACAACAGTCACCCTGTGAGGTGGGTGGGGTTGGAGAGGGCTCTCACAACAGCTGCCCTTTCAAGGACAACCTCTGCCAGAGCTATGGCTGACCCAAGGCCATGCTAGCAGGTGCAAGTGGAGGAGTGGGGAATCAAGCCCGGTTCTCCCAGATAAGAGTCCACACACTTAACTACTACACCAAACCGGCTCTTTCTCTGCTTTCTCCATCCCATGCATAATCTTGTAAACCTGTATCATGTCACCCCGCAGTCGGCATTTCTCCAAGCTAAAGAGCTCCAAGTGTTTCAGCCTTTCTTCATAGGGAAAGTGTTCCAAACCTTTAATCATTCTAGTTGCCCTTTTCTGCACTTTTTCCAATGCTATAATATCCTTGTTGAGGTTATGCAACAATAGAGGGAGACAAGTGTCTCTTTAGGGAGGGAGTTCTAAAGATTTCCTGAGAAAGTCATTTCTTGAGTTGCCACCTGTCTAGCCTCTGATTGTAGAAGCATCCAATACTGGGCCTCCAAAAATGACTGGAGTGGACAAGTAGGTTCATATGGGAGAATGGTCCTTAAGATATACTGGTTCAAGACTCATAGGGCTTTAAAGGTCAATATCAGCACCTTGAATTGGTCCCAGAAGCAACCTGGGGGCCAGTGTAGGTGAAACAAGCCTGATGTGATATGGTCCTTAGGACTCCCTCCAGTGAACGTTTCGGCTGCAGTATTCTATACCAACTGCAGTTGCCTAATATTCTTTAAGGGCAGCCCTATGCAGAGCACATTGCAGTAATCTAATCTGCATGTTACTAGGGTATCATTCCTGCCCAGGAACAGCTGCAGCTGGCTCGCCAGTCAAAGCTGGTAAAAGGTACCTCTTGCCACCACAGCCACTTGTTTATCCAACAGGAATCCTGGTTCCAGTGGCAACCCCAAGCTACAAATATGCTCCTTTAGCAGGATGCAGCCCTTTCCAGAGCAGGAGGTACACCAGTTCCTGGGTCTATTCTTCTCTTCAACAGTAGCACCTACATTTTGTTTGGATTAAGTTTCAATTTGTTAGCCCTCATCCGTTCCATAATTGTCTCCAGGCTCCTGTTCAATTTCCCCAGCTTCCCTGAGATCTGCTGGAAGCATGGAATCAAGCTTAGTGTCCTTTGCACATTGGTGGCAACTTAGCCCGAATCTCTTCAAGAGGGGATTGGATAAACATATGGAGCAGAGGTCCATCAGTGGCTATTAGCCACAAGGTATATAGATGGAAATCTCTGCCTGGGGCAAGTGATACTCTGTATTCTTGATGCTTGGCTAGGGAGCAGCAGCAGGAGGGCTTCTAGTGTCCTGGCCCCACTTGTGGACCTCCTGATGGCACCTGGCTTTTTTGGCCAACGTGAAGAAGAATTGTAAATTTATACCCCACCCTTCTCCCTAAATCAGAGACTCTGAGTGGCTTACAATCTCCCATGTCTTCTCCCCCCACAACAGACACCCTGTGAGGTGGGTGAGGCTGAGAGGGCTCTCACAGCAGCTGCCCTTTCAAGGACAACCTCTGCCAGAGGTATGGCTGACCCAAGGCCATTCCAGCAGCTGCAAGTGGAGGAGTGGGGAATCAAACCCGGTTCTTCCAGATAAGAGTCCACACAATCACTACACCAGACTGGCTCTCAATGTGTGACAGAGTGTTTGACTGGATGGGCCATTGGAGGTTTTTAAACAGAGGCTAAATGGCCATCTGACAGCAGTGAAGATCCTGTGAATTTAGGGGGAGGTATTTGTGAGTTTCCTGCATTGTGCAGGGGGTTGGACAAGATGACCCTAGAGGTCCCTCCCAACTCTATAATTCTATGATCCAACATGGCTTCTTTTGTTCTTATTTTCTCTTATGTTCTGGATAACCTCTCCCAGCAGCTTTACATAGATGTTGAATAGCAGGGGATAGAGCTTTGTGAGACCCATAAGCTGGGAGGTGGAGCAGACTACACTCTGAAACCTACCTTTGAGATAGGACTGAAGCCACCACAGAACAGTGCCTCCAAGTCCCAACTGCACAAAGTGTTCCAGAGGGATACCATGACTGACGGTACTGACAGCTGGTGAGAGGCCCAGGAGAATTAACGGTCATACTTCTCCTGTCCATCTCCCACTACAGGTCATCTGTCAGGTTGTCCAAGGCTGTTTGAGTCCCATGATCAGGCCTGAAAATAGTTTGGAACAATCAACTTCATTCAGAAATCGCTAAAATAGCACAGCCACTACCTTGCTCAAGAATGGTACCTTAGAGGCTAAACAGTAATCATTCCGTTCTTTTGGTTCTAGAGTTGATTTCTTTAGGAGTAGATGCAGCACTGCCCAGTTCAAGGTATGGAGGACCACCCCCTCTGTTGGGGAGATGTTTACTGTCTTTGGGACCCAATCTGCCAGCCACCCCCCCCTCCCATTTGAAAAAGGAAGAGTAGTAATCCAGCCTCTGCATGCGGAGCACATCAGAGAAGGCCATCCCATTAGTTTGGGGTTATTCAAACCTAAAATGGGCCTAGAGCAGATACAAAGCACCAGAAAGGATCTTAGTAACTGTGAAAGTGCAAACAGGCCTCAGATGCATGCCTCCCTGTGTTTTCTCTCACTTCATTGTCTAATTGATCTATGCATCCTTCCTTAGATGTGCTGTTCCCAAAATTCTGACTGGACTGCTGCAAACTGAGAAGGTTTAGATAGGGTTTATATTGAGCTGTCTTCTTGGTGTTTGTGCTTCTCTTTTTGTGAACTATGTCTAGTTGCCTGCTACAGTTGTATATAACTGTACAACTCTTTTCCTTTGATTCTAGAATTCAGTTAGCAGAGAAGTTTGTAAAAGCGGTTTCTAAACCTAGCCGGCCAGATATGAACCCCATCAGGTGAGTAAGGCTTCTTCTTGCTGCTCTCTGGGATTGTGATGCATAAATACTTGGCAGTTGGCAGTGCAACTGTGATTAACTAGCACATTAATCTGTGTGTTAGAAATACAAGAGAACCTCTGGGAAAACGTTTTCTGATCAATCCATATGTGAGGACATTAGGTTCAAAGTGGTCTCGCTAGAAAAACTGTTCCTCAAGCTTGTTCTGTCTCTGAGGGTCTCCGTCTTTTCCTGTGCGCTTGGTGGAGGGATAGCAGGGCCAGGGCAGGAAAAATCAGTTTGTTGAGCATTGAGAGTCACCCTGGAAGCATGCTACATATAAAAGAGCAGAATTCATCTCCCACACCTTGGGGAATAACAAATTTTATTTGAATGCATGTGCTGGCCAGAAGCACATTTTTATTTATTTAATTTATATGCCACCTTTGGCTGCCAGGTGATCTTCAAGGCAGTTAACAACAGTTAAAACATTAAGAAATCTCAGTTTAAAAACAATCCAGATAAAACTAAAAAGCAGACCATATATATCAAGGCTAGCTAACTGAAAGCCAAATGGAAAAGCTCTGTTTTGCAGGTCCTGCAGAAGTTAGATAAGTCTCTCAGGGCTTGCATGTCATTTGACAGCTGGTTCCACCAGGATGGAGCCACAACAAAGAAGGCCCTCCATCCTGGTGGGTGCCAGGCAAATCTCCCAGGGGCCAGGCAATACAAGCAGGTTGCAAGATGAGGAACACAAGTTTCGGGGGAGGGAAGAACTTGTTGGAAGAGGCAGTCTACCAAGTATGAAGGTCCCAGACTGTGAAGGGTTTTGAAGGTAATCATCAGCACCTTGAATTAGATCTGGAACTCATTTGGCAGCCAGTGCAGCTGTTTCAAGACAGGGCAGATAGGATCTCTCCAAGGAGTACTCATCAGCAATATTGCAGCTGTGTTCTGGGCTGCTTGTAGTTTCCAGAGTGCCTCCAAGGGCAGCTTTACATAGAGCACATTGTAGAAGTCTAAGTGAGAGGTGACCAGGGCATGAATTACAGTGGCTAGTTTGGACTGAGATAGATATGGGAGCAGTTAAGAGGGCTTGGTGCAAATAGAAAAATGCCGTCCTCTCTATTGCTGACAACTGCTTGTCTAAGGACAAGGAGTAGTCAAGCCAGATCCGCAGAATCCACTAATTAAAGTAGGAACCCATCAAGAGTTGGGATCTGAAGGTCCCTTGGAGGTCAGTCCAGGCCATCCCAGCCAGATGATCTCCATTTTAGATCCTCCTGCCACAGGAGGTGGTGGCAGCTACATGCATAGATGACTTCAAGAGGGGATTGGATAATATTTGGAGCAGAGGTCCATCAGTGGCTATTAGCCATGGTTTAGATGAAACTCTCTGGGGCAGTGATGCTTTGTATTCTTGGTGCTTGGGGTGGGGGCAACAGTGGGAAGGCTTCTAGTGTCCTGGCCCCACTGGTGGCTCTCCTGATGGCACCTGGTTTTATGTGTGACAGAGTGTTGGACTGGATGGGCCACTGGTCTTATCCAACATGGCTTTGCTTATGTTCTTAATTTCAACCAATGAGCCAGTTGGCCTGCAGAAAGGCACACGTCACTTGTGTTGTTTTAAATAGAGATTCAGAAATAATTCATAGGAAGGCAACATCTGTTCCTATTTACCTGAGTTTTCAAATCATACAATGGGAAATGATTCAAGGGCTCTAGTGGTATTGCTAAGCTGTACTTTTCAGATCAGTAGAAGCAAAGGGACTTTGGAATCATTATACTTATAAACACAATCAGTGTTGCATTTTTTAAAAATTAATTTATTTTATTGTTGGGATTTATATCCTACCCACCCAAAAGGCAAATGCAATTTTGGGCTATATCAACAGAAGTATAGTGTCCAGATCACATGATGTGATCGCTTTACTCTGCTCTGGTAAGACCTCACCTGGAGTATTGTGTTCAGTTTTGGGCACCACATTTTAAGAAGGATATAGACAAGCTGGAACAAGTCCAGAGGAGGGTGACGAAGATGGTGAGGGGTCTGGAGACCAAGTCCTATGAGGAAAGGTTGAGGGAGCTGGGGATGTTCAGCCTGGAGAGGAGGCAGCTGAGAGGGGATATGATCACCATCTTCAAGTACTTGAAGGGCTGTCATATAGAAGAGGGTGTGGAATTGTTTTCTGTGGCCCCTGAAGGTAGGACCAGAACCAGGGGGTTGAAATTAAATCAAAAGTTTCCAGCTCAACATTAGGAAGAACTTCCTGACCGTTAGAGCGGTTCCTCAGTGGAACAGGCTTCCTCGGGAGGTGGTGGGCTCTCCTTCCTTGGAGATTTTTAAAAAGAGGCTAGATGGCCATCTGACAGCAATGAAGATTCTGTGAATTTAGGGGAGGTGTCTGTGAGTTTCCTGCATTGTGCAGGGGGTTGGACTAGATGATCTAGGAGGTCCCTTCCAACTCTATGATTCTATGCTACCTAAGCAGGCTCAGGGTGGGTAATATACATTAGATCAATTAAAACCATAAAAATTAATCATAAAGGCAATTTGCAGTGTCAGAGACAATTTACAATTTAACAATCTTAAAACAAGATGGCTATGTTCCTTAAATTTGCTCAAGCTGCTAATAGTAGCTAAATTTACAGGCTTTTTATGGAATAAAAATAGCTTGGAGAAACGTCGACTGCGGGGTGACATGATAGAGGTTTACAAGATAATGCATGGAATGGAGAAAGTAGAGAAAGAAGTACTTTTCTCCCTTTCTCACAATACAAGAACTCGTGGGCATTCGATGAAATTGCTGAGCAGACAGGTTAAGACGGATAAAAGGAAGTACTTCTTCACCCAAAGGGTGATTAACATGTGGAATTCACTGCCACAGGAGGTGGTGGCGGCCACAAGTATAGCTACCTTCAAGAGGGGTTTAGATAAAAATATGGAGCACAGGTCCATCAGTGGCTATTAGCCACAGTGTATGGAGCACAGGTCCATCAGTGGCTATTAGCCACAGTGTATGGAGCACAGGTCCATCAGTGGCTATTAGCCACAGTGTATGTGTGTATATAACATTTTTTGCCACTGTGTGACACAGAGTGTTGGACTTGATGGGCCGTTGGCCTGATCCAACATGGCTTCTCTTATGTTCTTATGTTCTTAAACAGTGTAGAAACACATCTGGGCCAATATACAGCTGGAGGGGCAAATCAGATCAGGCAGACATCTGAACCTTCACCAAAGAGCTTCACCAAAAAGCCTGGCAGAAGAGCTCCATCTTGCAGGCCCTGTGGAAAATTTTCAGTTTTCTGTTCTATTGTTTTTTTTCCCCCAAGCTTTGATTCTCTTGAGGGCTGGGATTTTTATGACTCCAGTGCATTCTTAGGACATAGTCCTGGGTAGTGTAACAGTGAATAAGGTTTGAAAAAGCAGTCAACAATGTCATTTTATAGTTTACCTGCCCTTTGAGAACCTTTGATTTAGAATACTCTAGGTGAGTTTGGGCCTGCATATAATTCGGCTTTCTGGTTTGTTTTTCCCACAGAGTAAAAGAAGTGTACAGGTTAGAGGACATGGAAAAGATTTTCCTAAGGTGAGTCCTCAGAAAGCATTCTGTGAAATGAAAAAGGAGGGCTCTGTTACTGTTTGAAAAGACTGTTAAATTCTGAATTGGTGGGGAGGGAGAGATAGTGGCCTGCCAAATATGCATATTGGCTAGAGTAAGGAAATTTGTTGGTTTACTGTAGCCAAGTCTGCAGCCTCCAGCTTTGTCATTGCCAAGCTTGCAGAGTTATGTCTCCTTTTCCCTCTTTGTGACATAGATGAGTATTGCACGAGCGGTTGCACACTGAGAAAATGCTTGGCTGTTTTTGTAAAGTTTAGCACAATGGTGTTTTGCATAATGGAATCAATAGATGGTGGTGAAACAGTCAGCCATCATAATATTCTGTTCTTTAAATCTCTCTGCTGTCTTGACCTGCATCAAAGTTCTGGCTTCTTTCCCTTAATACTCTGGAAAAACTCCACTGGGTCTGCTAAACTATTGCTGATTTAAGATTTGCACCTATTGTGTTTTATTGTATGTAAACACCTCTTCTCCCTTTTTTGGATGCTCAGGTTAGAGATGAAAATAATCAAGGGCTCATGTGGAATGCCACGGCTGTCATACACTGGCCGAGATGACAGGCACTTTGTACCCACAGGATTGTACATTGTTCGAACTGTCAGTGGTAGGTCCTCCTGTATGAACCTCAAGTATAAGGTTGGGGCATGTGCATTCTGCTTGGATTGGTGGTGGTCTCTTGCTTCCCAATACTTACCTTGGCTTTCTTTGGATCTTTTTGGCCTCATTCTTTTTTTTTTTTTTTAAACACCCCTAAAATGAACACTATCTTTCTTTGGGCTCTCTTAGTTTTGTTGTGTTGTCTGTTCCTGAGCATCTTGATTGAGGTAGCTTGGAGCTTGCTGTGTTGGAGAAATTTGGGGGGCTGAGGAGAATTTGCTAGCTTCTCTCTCCTCACTTGCTGAAGACTTTCTGCAACCTACTGCAGTGGTGGGTCTGTCTCTCTCTCAGCTTCCACCCTCACCCCTCAACAATCTGAAGTATTTATTTAGCACAATGCTGAATTTGTGTTCCAATGCCCTTTCCTTCCTAATGTCATTCTAACTCTATTGAAATGGGTAGGATAACACAATAGTTGAATAAGAACATTGGGCAGGCCAATTACCAGTTTCATTCAGTGTCCTGTGCCCACCATCTGGTTGACTTCTATGCTCATTTTTAGCTAATAGCCATTGCTATTTGCATTTGATGAATTTGTCTAGTCATTATTTTAATCCATCACAACATGCTGGGACACTTGAGTTTCAGCATTTTGCTGTGTTGAAGAACAAACTTTTTTGCATTGAGTGAATTTCATTCAGTATCTTTTTGGTTCTTGAGAATAAACTGCTGTCCCTATATACCTTTCCAAGCCATACTTAAGTTATTTATCTCTTAAGCCATCCCAGTGATGGGTTCTTGAGAGAAAGTAATGCCACTGGGAACTGTCCTAAACTATCTTAGAAGAAGGTGTGTACCGTCATTTAGAAATGTTTCCTTTATTAAAGCATATTTGTTCAATGGAATGACACAGTGCACAGTCAGCAGGGGTTTTGCCGGGAAGATTAATGAGCAGAAGGCTAATCACTTTACTGCTCCTGTTTCCAGATTGTTTCAGCGAAATACACATGGATTTTGTACCTAGATGTAACAGGATGGATCCTATGCAGTATCCATGGGAGGCAGAGAAAGAGTTGTATATTTCTTGTCTTCCCCCTCAGTAGTCACTTTTTTTTTGTATTTTGCATTTGTTTGTGTGTGTGCACATCCCTGGAAGTCATGGTGACCTCTGGTGATTCCTACTGGGGCATGGAGGATGTTCAGAGAAGTGGCTTGATAGCCTGCCTCCTGACCCTGGTATTCTCTGGAGGTCTCCCATCTAAATACTTGGCAGGGTTGGCCCTACTTAGCTCCCAAGTTCTAACAAGATAGGGCTTGCCTGGGCTATCCAGGTCAGGGGCCCCCCTTAGTCACCAAAAAGGTGATGTGAGGTTTTGGGAGAAAGATGATGAAGATTAGAAGCCACATGATGTGGGCAGCTGCTGTGAGGAGAAAATTGGGCAAAATGCCCATCCTTCTAATTGAGTCGAAGGATGGTTTATTGCATGTGAAGAAAGGAAGTGCAGGATCCAGCCAGCACCTTTCTCTTCCTTCATACTTATTCTCCCGTAAGTGATGCCCACTTAGCCGTGACATTTTTGAAAGAAATAATAGGAAGGAGTAACAAAACGATCAAGCTTGATTTAGGATTCTAGATTGTGAATTTAAACACACAATTTTTCTTATGTCACTTCTTGATAACAATCTCTGGCTTTCTTCAAAGATCCCTGGACCATGGCAATCAGCAAAAATTCTAACAGGAAATTTTTCTACAACAAATCAACACTGAAGTCAACATATGAACTTCCTCCTGAATCTGTCTCACCATTTCAGTGAGTACCATTCAAGTAGCTATTTCCCCAGATTCCAGTTAAATAGATTCAAAACTAGTTAAACTTTGCAGTATAGAAATGCATGTCACTTTAAAAACCAGTGATTGGTTTAGTGGTACTGGAAGAAAGTGGTTAGAAATCCAAGAAAAAGGCAGCATACAGTGTTAAGGCCTGTGGGAAAGGGAGGGGTAAAAGAAGATATACTTTGGATACTTGCAGCAGTTTTTTGTTCAACTAGCAGAGTATTCCTTGTACCAGTGCCAAAAAGTGAGCAGAGTATAACATTGCCAGTTTAGTTACAGACTATGTCGTGAGTGATCAGATGAAGGAACTTAGAGGTTCTGGATTCTGGGTGCTACTACAAGAATAGAAGGAATTCTTCTTAAACCTAACTTGCATTGACTGCAATAATTTTCAAGTCTCATTAGCCTTTCTACCTTCTGTCTCTAGTCATTGACTATGAATTCTGCTGCCTGTTGAATTTGCTTTGTTTGCAGCTTCAGCCACGTTCCTCTGCTCTTCAGTTCACTTTACATCCTTCAGAGCCCACTGATGTAATTTAGGAGTATAACTCTGTTTAGGATTGTGCTTTTAGTCTCTACTTCTTTCTAGCCCCCCATTCTGTCTTTATGCTCTTCCACAGACTTTGTCTTAGCTTTTTGTTGCTTGCTGTGAGGGGATTAGCCACTCCTAGAGACTCTGCAACCTTGTGGCAGAGCTGTAACTGAAACTTTATCCCATTTTGTTGTCACCTGTGCTCTTCTATAAGAGCCAGTTTCATACCGCCTTACTTGAGCAGCTTTCCCTGCTGCTTGGATGATTTCCCTTTTCCATATCTTTTGTCTGGTAATGAAAGGAGTGTGGTTATGGCAGAGTTTGTATTTCATGCTCTTAGAATTAGATAAATCTTAAAAATAGTAACACTGGGCTTAAGTACTAATGGAACTATAGATTCTGTTTGTTTTGCCAAGATTCCTTGGGGCACGCAGGCATTCTGACTTTAGTACAGGAACAGACTTCATGTGGTTATTATGACATCCACTCTTTCCCAAGGCCTGTGGCACATGCAGAGACTGTGAAGGTGAGAAGAGAGCTTGTCCTAGTACTGAGCCTTTGCAGAAGGCACAAGCAGCATCTCATCACTGCAGAAGCTCAGGAGGGAGGAAGTAAAACAATTCTTCTATTGCTCCTGCAGTCAATGAAGAAAAACGGGTGATTTCTCTCCCTTTCTTCAGAATGCAGCACAGAAGAACTCTCTTCCTTTCCTCCCAAAAGTTCTCTGTGGAAAGAAGTGAGGGGTGGATTTTTACTCATGAGCTGGGCTTGCATGGGTGTTCACAAGAGGGGATCTGACTGATCTTTGTCACTAAACTTTCCTTGTGCCCTCTTCTCACTCATGTATTTGCCATTTTTTTTCTTATTGCTCCAAATCTTTGGAATTCTCTTCCCTGCCAATACCTGCTCCATCTTTCTGTACTTTTAAAGAATGTACAAGACTTTGCCTGAATAGTTCAAGGAAAGAATGTTTAACCTTTTCTGACTAGAAGACTGTCTTGAACAGTTCCAATGTCCTGGAAATTCGAGAGCTCCAGTGAACTTGCTTCAAGTTCCCTATCTCTCTTGGTATGATGGGTAATGAGAAACTGTGAGAGCCATCTGAACTTTCTTTTGTCAGCTTGCTATGAGGCAGCAAGATACACTGCTTTTCTTAACAAATCCAGGCATTTACTCCCTTGCCTATCCTCTTGTGCATATTTCTTGTAACAGCATTTTGGCAGAAAACTTAAGAATGGCTTTGAAAACAACGGGAAGGCAAGAGGCCTTTGTGTGACTTTGATAATTGATGCATTGCATTATCATTTGTAAGTTCTAATGTGACTGTAATTAGACGTTGATACATTTTCTTGTCACAATGCTAATATCACTCTGTTCAAACAGTGCAGCTAAGTAGGCTGTGAATATTAAATGCCAGTAATTGTTGGACTCGATGGCTGCTCCGTCTGTGGCAATTAGCTACTCTCTTCCCTCCCATCCCCCAATATGACAGCAATCTTCAACAAGAGGAAGAATCTTGAGCTCAGAAATGGATTCTTGACTAAACAAGTTAAGCCAAGAAGGGTCTTTTTTAAAAGTACCATTCTGGTTTTTTTAAAAATGCCTTTGTCTAAAATGTCAAGCTTGAACAGTTCAACTTGCCGCATTTCCTGCTGTGTCCATTTTATTTGCTGGACCTTTCAGAAGTCTCCTATAAGACCTTTTGTGGACTCTGGCAAGGTTACTTCATTTCCCTTACCCTCTTGGAAGCCTAAAAAAATTCCACTTGTGATTGTTTTTTTCCCCTTTCACACACAATAGACATTGATTTCCTCTTTCTACTCAGTGCTTTGACTTGAGGCAAAAATACGCTTGTTTCTGTTAAAACAGCTTCCTTTTATAGACCTGACCAGGGTGTTTGCACTAGGAACGCTGTAGGTTTTGGATCCTGCAGAAATGATCAATGATCTTGCAAAGTTTGGCCATTTCTTAAGGCACTCTAGTATAGGTATCAAACTTTTTTCCTGTATGAAGGGCATACTGTGACTTCTGGTGGATGGAGGCTTCACGTTTATTAGCAAAGATATAGCCATAGTTTAAAGGCCATTCCTTATGAGCAGTTTCCAGTCACTGGAGGCAGCAGAAGGTAAGCTTGTGTGAGTTGCCTGAATATTAATTCTGGAGGCAGCTTTGAAGACTGTGTAATATATAAAAATATGTCCAGCAGTTAGCTGCATCCTTGTGGGTTCAGCTTCCTGCAGCCAACTTGAGCCTTATCTGTACTACATCATGGTGTAGAATCTCTGTAGAGAATCTGGTTCAGAATTCACATTCCAGGTATTTTGGCTTTCCTTGTTTCAAAAACCTGAGAACATGTTGCTGACAACACAAAACAAGGTATTAAGCAGGACTTCCAGTAGTGTTATATGTTTTCTGTCCCCCGCACAAATCTCTGCCCAGAGCTGTGGCTTCTACCCTCTCCCCCTCTTTCTGTGACTCCCTCCCTTCCATCCTTCCCTTGCAATGAGTTGGGTAGTTAGCTCTTGAATAAGTCCTTCCAGCACGGCAATAGTGATTTCCAGAGACAGTTGGATTTTCACTAATTTCCCACACTGTTTCCTGCCTTTGAAGAAGAAATAGACTTTGCACTGGGCTCTACTTGTGCTGGGCAATGGGTGTGTGTGTGGGTGTGTGAGGGAACAGAGAAAAACCAGCTGATCCATGTCATTTGAATGCCATGTTCACTTTTCCATCTCCACAATGGCAGCGAAGGGAATCACTGCTTGGGGAGCTCTCTTGCAAAATACGTAATGTTACAATTACAAAAAAGTGTTAAATGTGCATAATGTCATATACAGTGTTTAAGTCCTTTTGAGTACATATTATAGATTTTATTTTGGTATCCAGCTTTTGTTTTAAAAACCCAAGAGACTATTAAAAATGTAAGCTTCTTGAAGATCCTTAGGCATTTATTGCAAGGGGTGGGTGTGCAAGCACACTGCAGTGCCTTTTAAAAGTGCATCTGGATAGTCTGTGATGGTAGAACCCAACAGCTGCCTTATTCTGAGCCAAAAACATCTAACTTGGTATGATTTGTGCTGCTTTCCAGGGACTGGAGTTGAGCTAGGGACCTTAATATCTACGGTGCCTCCTTTCTTATTGCCTGGGCTGGCTTTCTATGCTGATTTCTATCTTCTCTATCCACAGCATTTGCTACTTCAACCGCCTTTTCTGGTTCTGGGAGGATGGTGTCAAAGTGCATGACTCTCAAAAAAGGGAAGATCCAGAGAAGCTATCTAAAGAGGCTGTCTTGTCCTTCATCAAACTCCATTCTCCCTCTGACCAGTCCATCAAGTCCTAGGGGACAGGAATGAAGCCTGGCATGGAATCTTCAGCCAAGGACTAGAATGGTTTTCTTCCAACCAGATGCGAGCCACTGGAATAAACTGCTGTCAAGGAGGGCCAGCTGGGTGGTAGGCTGTTCAGTGCAACATAAATGGGACAAAGCTTTAGACTGCAAAACAGCACTGTACATAAATATTTGTTCCTGGCAGCATCTACTTCAAAGGAGCAGATGTCATTCTTCTGGATTGATCCCCACCGTCCTTGCTTAGGCTTTTTTAACCCTTGCTTTGAAAATAGGCTGGCTTATGGCCTCCATGTTACAGGAAACACAGCAAACAAGAGGATGCACAGTGTTCTCCCGTAGCACCTGTAAGAGTGGAGGACTCTGCTGCTGCAGCCAGAGTTGTTCAAAGGGATGTGGCCCAAAGGCAGAGCATATTTTGAACCACTTCATTTTGCCTCGTGATACCTTTCTGTGTTACAAGCCTCTAGGACAAGTGATACATTGGGAAGTTGTCTCTTGCACTGTTTCCTTAGGTTATGGTCCCAGCCTAGGGAATTCTGGGTGCTGGTGTTTTAGTGAGCAGAAGTTAGGCAAACATTGATAGTAACAGCTTAGGTAGCAGTGATCTTGTGACTCTACCTCAAGCTAATGTCATGGTTCTATGCAAATATACAAGACTGCCATCCTCAGGTGTGGCCTCTTTTGCCATCCTTTGGCTCTTACTAGTTCTAGAAAGATATGATTTTGAAAGTTCTAGTTCTAGAAAGAAAGAGATTTTGCCTTTTCTGTGTGTTTGAGGCATGTCCTATGGCTTTCTCTAATACAGAAAGATGGAGAGATCTGAGGTGGCCATAGAGAGATTTGAGAAGCGTGTGGATTGGCTGAAAGATTGAAAAGACCTTGATGTAATCATTCCAGTATAACGCAACTGCCCTCTTGTAGAGAACTCCTTTTTAAACATTGGAATTCTTACAATAGGCATTAACAACTTCTATCTGTGGATCAAAAATCTTGTCTGAAGTGAAGGCACAAATAGGGGATCTTTCATGTTCTCTCTGATAACACTGAAAATTAGCCTATCTTCTGTGAACTGTCTTTTGTTCAGTATAGGCCGTCAGGTGCTGGGAACAAAAGGCCATTTGAAGGTGCACGGCTGTGTTTTCCCCTTGTTGGGACTTCATGTAGGATCTATGGAAAGTATTTGCTTTCTGTTCTCCAATGGGAGCCAGTTGTTAATAATGCAAGCAAAAGGGCTCTGGCTTAGGCAGTGAAGTCAATTAAGCATTTGCAAGTTGGCAATAAAGGACAGTATTGATTGAGTAGGACAGGTATTGGTTGTAGAGGTTGTGCCTTAAAGAAGTCTCTCAGGCCTCCTAAAGTGGTAGGCACGAAACAAGCCTCAGCCCCTCTCACACCAAAGCAGTCAGAACAGGAATTATGCTAAAGGACATGGTTCAACCTTGAAGGAAGTATTGGATTCTAGGTAAGGTAGAGCTTTACTTGGACTGGGCAGCACAGGCCCCATGTTCATTTGTAAACTTTAAATTCTTAGAAGCCTCCTTGAGCTGTACATAAATCTTGTGCCCAGGTGTGGCTTGTGTGACTAAATCTCAGGCACAGTGAATAGGTCCAGTCTTTTGAGGCTGGTGTTCTCCCTGTGTCTGGAGGATCCACCATATGAATGTCACTTTACTTACAGAAGTTGCCTAGTTTGTCCAGTGTTGCAAAGCATAGATTAAAGTTCTTAGGTTTTTACTGGAAACTGATACTAAAGGGAGTTGTGGTTTGGAATTGAAAGCTGCTATAAAATAAATGTGGTTTAGGGTATGAGAAGGAAGGTCACTTTGTAATGCAGCATCATTGTTGAGGTCCAGCATGTATTCACAAAACCACTACATGCAGTGTGTTTGTGGTACAGTAGGAAATGTGCAGGCTTCAAGTTGAATTTTCTTCCTTGTCAAAAAAGGCTCATTGTTCCAAAGACTGGGCAGAATAATAGGAATTATATAGCTCGATCACACTCATTTCATATACAACAAAGGTGGACAAATAACAGCTGATACCTGCAATTTGACTTAATTGTGTTCACTTTTAAAAAGTATTTTGTTTTAAAGTTGGATGTGATTTGAGCTGCCTTTCCCTGTGAACTCATAAGGCGACTTGTAAGACGAATGAGCATTCTGCTTTTGGTCAGTTTTTTGATTGACAGTGGACACTCTTTTTGAGGCTGATTCTTAGGTCAGAAGGGAAGATAGTATGGGAGAACTAGGTTTTCTCTTGTATCAGTCCATTATTTTGGAAAGATTTATTAGAGAAAGGAAGGGTATTAAGGGACAAAATAAATTCTGAAATGCCTGTTCTACCATATAATCTACATTGTAACTATTGTTCTTGTGTGGCGGGGAAGGTAATCACTAATGATAAAAGCTCTGATGTCATCTTGAGGGTCAAGATTTGAAAGTATATGAAGATCTTTGGATTGTAAAGGCATTTTTAAAAACCTAGCAACAGCTTAATCCTAGTACAGACATGACCATGTCATTAAAGAGTATTATAAAGATTAGTCTGACCCTGTGGATAATTCAGCTCCTGTTCCCATAGCCTGGGCAGGGGGAGGGGGAGAATATGTCTTGCTACAAAAAATGTTTATAAAAACTGTTCTATGAAGCTGTGTATCAATTTGTTTGTCCTTCTTCCCTTATTTGTCTCTGTATTGCCAATACAGTCCTGGTAATTCAGAAATGTGCTTTGTTCTTGGCTTAAATAAATTTCCAAGCACTGTGCTCTGATCTGAAGAAGAAAATTGGGTTCTGGCCTGAATGCTGTATAGAGAAACGTGGAAACTGAAGTCTACTTGAAATCATCTACTAAATCAGTGAGATTAATGTAGTGCTTTGTTAACTGTTTCATGTGGGCTTCGTCTTGGGTTGCTGTATTCAATAGAAAAGCTATTAGTCATCTGGTGAAAATGCATGGACCAAAGTAAATGCAAAAGATTAGCACAAAATGTATCTGCCGTGACTCTGAAAGGACTACTGTTTTTTTTAAATAATAAATCTTGCCCATTTCTATAAGTTTAATGCAGACCCTGACATATTTCCCGGCTAGCATATGAAAGCTGTTTATTGGGTGCTCTATGTAAGCACAATTTTTTTTAAAGCTATGGAAGCCTGACTGCGGTATGTGTGTATATGTACACACATACATCTTAATTTACCACCAAACTATTTGCTCCCATTATTATAATTTATTAAATTTTACAAACAAGCAGCACAGCCTTCATACTGTGTACTATCACTAGTTGCAGTGGAAAGTGCAGTCAAGTCACAGCGGACTTATGATGACTGCACAGAGTTTTCTAGGCGAGGAGGAAGTTTGGATTTATACCCCACCCTTCACTTGGAGTCTCAGAGTGGCTTACAATCTCCGTCCCTTCATCTCCCCACAACAGACACCCTATGAGTCAGTGGGGCTGTGAGAACTGCTCTTAACCACTATGCCAAGTGGGCACATTCAGAAGTGGTTTGCCACTGCCTCCCTCAACGTTATGACCCTAGTATTCCTCATTGGTCTCCCATCCAAATACTGATCAGGGCCCACCCTACTTAGCTTCCAAAATGATATCATGCAATCGGGCTAGCCAGGTCAGGGTTACTATCACTAGTTACTGCACTGCACTGGCTACCTCTCAAGTACTGGATCCGGTTCAAGGGGTTGGTCTTTACTTTTAAGGTGCTTTATGGTCAGGGGCCTGCATATCTTCGGGACTGCCTCTCCCCATATGAATCCCCCACCCCCCAAGCTCTGAGGTCTGCTGCTCGACATCTTCTCATGGTCCCTGGTCCTAAGGATGCCCAGCTGGCTTCAACAAGGGCCAGGGCTTTTTCAGTACGGGCCCCTACCTGGTGGAATGAGCTACCGCTGGTGATCTAGGCCCTGTGGGACTTTATCAAAGTTTCTCAGGACTTGTAAGATGGAACTTTTCCGCCAGGCTTTTTATTAATCCAGTGGGAGTCCTTTGAAAGTCATCACTTCCCCCAGCATTTCACCATTATGGTGTGTTATGCTGTTTGCCGTCAGCTGCATGCTGTTTACCACCTATGTCTCTAAGATTGTTTACTGTGCTGCTCCTGTTTCATAATGTCTGTTTTTATGATATTATTTTAACTCTTTTGCTTTATTGTTGTAAGCCACCCTGAGCCCGCTTGTGGGATAGGGTGGGATATAGATCTACAGATTAAATTAAATAGTTAGGCAATCACAAAAAAGGGGGGCAATGATTGTTTAAATAGTGGTGTTAGCCAACCCACATCACCATCACATCCCATGCTGTTAGTGTGTTAGGCCTGCTCACACCTACATGCACAATCGGCAGCCTAAGGAAACTAAGCAGCAAGGCCCACAGACACCAGAAGGCTTGGTGGGCATGACTGCAACTTGTGTGCCGTGCTACCCAGCACCAGCAGAGCCCAATAAGCCTAATTTGGCCTGAGATCTTCAGGACTGGCCATGGGGGAGATTGTCAAGGAAGACTTGCAGAGCAAGGCATGCTTATCTCATGCCTTGAACACCCCATGAGTTTATTGTGACTTGGCAGTATGTTCTTTTTCTGCTTAGCACCAAAATGTAGTGGGAAAAAGCATCATCTAAACAGGGAAGAGAGTTTAATCTCCCAAAATGTCTGAGACACTGGAGCAATTTGAGAAGTTAGTTTTACACAGGTGGTCATTTAAGATCAGGAAAAATGAAAATTTCCTTTATTTAATTAATTTATCCAAACATTTTATACTTCCCCACCAACCCCAGAGGCTCATTCAACTTACTTTCTTTGGACTGAAGGGCTTCCATCAAACATGAGGCTTGTCTCCAAACCTGCTGTGGCATTACTAACTTCCCTAAGGCGTACAGGATGAGACTGGCCTAGGCCCTGAAAGCCTGGAGAGAGGCTGAAAAAGAACATAGGAGACTCCTGCAGTCAAGTCTTTAGGGAGGTGTCCATAAAATCTGTTACATTGTCCAGCAGGTGTAAATCACCACCACCAAAACCACAAGGGCTACTGAAAGTGCTGCATTCTTGCAATTTGCTTGACGAAGCATTTTCAGTTCTTTCTCTGAAAGAAGGATGGGGGGGGGGGGTGTGGAGAGAAAGAAAATATGACACTCTTTTAACCTCAAAAGCAATCTCATGCATAAAATTTCTTACGTTATTAGCTTATCTCTGAGAACTGGGATCTTAGACAAATCTCTCAACCAGCCCAAGCAGCTGTTGAAGTGCTACTGGCTTATTTTCCTCAGTGGCTCCTCTGTCATAAGAAGATGGCAGCATTTCCCTCTTACAAGTAACCTGCCTTCTCTTCTGCTCCCTGCCCTGCTGGTGGATAGCTTCTTGAAGACGAAAAGATTAGGTTGTGGAGGCTTGGCTTAGTCAGCATGTGAATGAAGGTCAAGTTAGAACCCAGAGGCCTTGTTATAACCATGGTGTGAGGTTTCATTTTCCACTTGGCTGAACTTTTCATGCAGCTTTTACAAAGAGGGAACAAACTATTTTATGGAGCAGGAAGCCAGTCTCCATATACAATTAGTCCTGCCTCACCAATGTGATTTTCATAGAAATCCCATGGCTCCTGTTTGCTGTTCAATTCTTAGGCAGGGAACAGAATAAGTTCATAAGTTTTGCACACCCACCCAATGATGTGCTTTAACCCATGATGACAGGGCAGGTTACTCAGACAGGATCGTCAGGTTTTGTTATGTGTGTGTAAGAGAAGGTGCTATAAGCTTTTTGTAAGATTCTCATGAAACATCTTTTACTTCTGCAGTCTGAATCAGTCTGCTTGTTGAAGAACTGTGCAGTTCATCAGCTTACTTCCTTATCTTGGCAACAATGATTTGAGTAAATACTCACCTACCTGCACGTATCTCTTGGTTCAAAAGGCATTGTTAGCTGATGCATGTACCTTGCTAACTGACCTTACTGATCACAAAGCCTGGGGTGTGACATGCTAATCTGTGTTGCTTGCTCACTCAGATACCTCAGAGAGAGGAGCATACTTTTGTTAGATATTCAGAAGCCATATTTTCTGCTTGTCTGACAAAGCCAATGTCATAATCTAAATCACGAACTACATTGTGTGTGCGGGGGTGTTCCTAAGGCTTGTTGTCATCTTTCAGCATAACCTACCTCACGGTGATGTTGTGAATCTCCATATGTATTCCACCCTAATTTCCTTGAAGACAGGGTGGGACTGAAAAGTAAACGCAGTCTCACTTCATTCAAAGGCCAACAGTTGCACTGCAGCTGCTTTTATGTACTTACTTTGTTGCTGCTTTTGCTACACAGCAATCAAGGCTATTCAGAGACAATTTCACTGCTTTTGTACTACTTGGTAGAGGTTAGGTTGTGAAGACTGCATATTTGACAACAGGATCATTGTTGCCAAGTGCAGTAGCAGCAGAGGTCAGAGCATAGCTCAGCATGTGGCTGCCGGAGGAGCAAGCTTAAGGGGAAGCTGCTAGTGGCCATAAGATGGCTCAGACAGCTGTTCCTTTGCATTTGCTAGCTCCTTGAGGGAGGCTGCTTTACTGAGATAAACCTATTATTTTGAAGCATGGGCAGAAGAACTCTAGTCCTTAGTTGGATGGTAGTTCATCACAGCCACTGTAACATTTGTGAGAGTGTGGAACATAATGCCTTGCTTGAGGACCAACAACAGGGCATAGAGGCCAAGGCCTTCCCCTGATGTTGCCTTCTGACTTTGATATCCAGAGGTTTATTGCCTCTTAAAGTGAAAGTTCTCTTTAGTCTCCACTGATAGACCTTCAATCTCAAACCCTATGCCATCAATGCCCCCACTTACATGTGTGACACCACAGACTTCCTGAGAAAAATATGATCTGCTGCCAGTCTTCCCAGGAACACTGTTTTGGCCACCATGGATGCCAAGTCTATATGCTAACATGCACCATAAAGACAG
The DNA here is from genome assembly GCF_032191835.1 of Heteronotia binoei. Taxonomy (NCBI): domain Eukaryota; kingdom Metazoa; phylum Chordata; class Lepidosauria; order Squamata; family Gekkonidae; genus Heteronotia; species Heteronotia binoei. The sequence continues at coordinate 178,542,868 of NC_083223.1, forward strand.
ACTACAAGATGAACACTATCACCCCTGACCTTGCTATCAAGCTCTGCCATTTTTTCAGATTTGGTGATCATTTATTCCTTCAATGACAACACAATATGCCAGCATTTTCATAGCTGACCTGGAGCAGCACTTCCTCAGCTCCCATCCCTTAGTGCGTGCACACACACGGGATTTGTTGACAACATTTTTATTATCTGAACTCAGGAAAGAAGCACTGGAGGAATTTCACCAGGCCTTCAGCAACTTCTACATCATCATCAACCTGACCATGAACCAATCCACACAAGAAGTATCTTTTCTAGACATCACTGTACTAACTACGTAAAGGAAGCATAAAAAAACCCCTTATACTGGAAACGTACGATCCTGGGCCTAGTGAGGCCTACATGCTCCAGAGAAGCTTGCCTAGGAGTTATTACAGAAAGCCTGCATCTCCCAGGATCCCTTCTGTCCTCCTGATTGGGTGGCAAAGTTTTGGAGGGAAACTAGCCCAGAGAGGGGTGGTACCTGGGAGGAGAGCATAAAACGGGCCAAGCACAAATAGGGTGTGTTCTTTCCTGAAGAGGCTGCAGACAAAGAAGGAGAGCTCTCTGGAACAGGCAGAGATGAGATCCCTCACCCAAGGGAGGTAGTGAGTTTTGGTATCAGAGTAGGGACTGTATAGCTAAACATGTCAGGGCTTGTTTATTTGCACCAACCTGTTTTCATATTCACTATGGCACTAAATCTTTATCACCCATTTATTGTTTTTAGAGCATTAATAATAAACTTTTTGTTGTTATACTGCCTGGGTTCTCACATCTCCTTGGTCACAATTAAAAGGTATTTATTAATAAGGAAGACAGGGGTGGCTGGGTGCTCTGGGCCCTCCCATGCAGACCCTTACCAGAGTGGTGGCAGCCAGTAGAAGGCCCTCCTAGGTCCCTGCTGTGTGACGCCTACTGATCACCAAATATATCCATGTCTCCAGTTACCATCCTAAGAACACCAAACAATCCACTGTCTACAAACCGCGCTCTATGCTATAGCCACATCTGCACTGACCCTTGACAGATTCTCACCTGCAAGACCTTGTTACAGACATTTTTTTAATTACTCTATTCACCTGACATAGTAAGGAAACAGATCAACAAAGCCAGAAGGAGACCAAGGGATAACCTACTACAAGATCGGCCCAAATGAAACAAAACAGAATACCACTGGTGGTCACGTACATCTGAAATGGGTTCAATGCATCATTAATGACCTGCAACCTATGCTGGGCAATGATACTTTTCTCACACAGGCATTGGGATGCAAACCTTTTCCTGCCCATAGGCAGCCTCCTAACCTTAACTTCTCATCCACAGTAATGCACTTCCTAACACAGACATGGACTCTGGAACCAGGACATGCAACAAATCAAGATGCTAATTCTGTCCCCATGTGCACTCTGACCACACACTCATAGGACCTAACAGCACTATACCATCTCAGATTCATTCACTTGTTCATCTTTTGATGTTATACATGCCATCCAATATCAGCAATGCCCTTCCACTCTCTACAGCAGATCAATCCCTATGCAAATGAATAAATGGACATAAAGTCAATATTGAAAAACACAACATTCAAAAATCACTGGGAGAATGTTTTAATCTTCCAGGACATTCCATTACTAACCTAAGAGTGGCAGTCTTTAAACACAGAAGCTTCAAGGGGAAGTTTACCATGAGAGATTGCTGAACCTGATGTGCACAAATGTGGAACTGAAATCCCCCTGGCCTGATTAGGGACTCAGAACTCTTATCTCACTACAAGTGCTTATTTTCAATCCCTAAACATTTCTCTCCTGCTCTAATCAAGCTGAATACATCTTGCATTGTAACTTTGCATCCTGACCCCCTTCTTGCAACACGCATCCAACCTTCTGACTGGGTTGTAAGGACTCCTTGTATCTGAGGAATAGAGCCTTGTCTCTTGAAAGCACACCCTGAAAATCTTGTTGGTTTCTACGGTTCCATTGGTTTGAATCTGGCTGTTCTGCTGCGGACCAACATGGCCATCCTCTGAAACTATCCTTTATGAATGCTGTATATGCTTGAGGACATCACTACATCCCCAGGCAACAAATTTCATATTTTAATCACTCATTGTATAAAGAAATATTTCCTTTTGTCTGTCCTGCAACTACTTCCCATCAGCTTCATTGGATGCCCTTGAGGTCTATTATTTTGGGATACGGAAAAAAGTGCACTCTGTTTTTTTCTTCCCACATGATTTGATAAGTGTCTATTATGTCCCCCCCCCCCCCCCCAGTTGTCTCTTTTCTAAATTGAAAGGTCCCTGATTCTTCAGCCTTTTCTCATGTGCTCCAACCCCTAGTAATCCTGCCTACCCTCTTCTGTGCTTTGGCCAGCTCTGCAATATTCTTTTTGAGTTACAGTTACCAGAATTGCATATGGTATTCCAAATGTAGAAGATACTGGATTTATACCCCGCCCTTCACTAACTGAAGGCGTCTCAGAGCAGCTTAGTATCTCCTTTCCTTTCCACTCCCCACAACAGATGCCCTGTGAGATAGGTGGAGCTGAGACAGCTCTCCCAGAACTGCTCTTGAGCAGAACAGCTCTGTGAGAACTTGTGACTGACTCAAGGTCACATCAGCAGATGTATGTGGAGGAGTGGGGAATCAAACCTGGTTCTCCAGATAAGAGTTCACACACTTAACCAGTACACAAACTGGCTCTCACCTTAGATCTATAAAGGGGGATTATAATATTGGTCATTTTCAATCCCATTCCTAATAATCACCAACCCAGAGTTTGCCTTTTTCACTGCTGTGACACACTGGGTTGACACTGGTTACTGTGCTATCCATCATGACCCCAAGCATACAGGCCGACCCTAAAGGCTGGCTATTTACAATACCCAACATCAGGCGGGCAGGAAATTGTTTTAGGTTAAACACCTAGAAGAATTTCCCAATGTTGAAATCTCTAATGCTCTGAATGTATTTTGATAAAAGCAGTCTAAAACCTCACTCAAATAAATACATTGGCCATGGTAGGGAGGCTGGGCAATTTCCTTCCAGGGCCCTTTAACACAGAGGCAACCCTGGTTTCCGCTACCAGAGCAGCTCCAGGGTTTTCTAGACAACTTGCCTATCCTTGGTTCTTAGCTACCTGGCTTCAGTCTGGCGACGGAACACAGAAAGCTTTGGTTGCTCTGGTGGCTGATCTCTGCAGACTGATAAAAGGAATGGCTCATGATGAGTTTGCAGGATCTAACAGCATCGTTGACACAGCTGCCTACCTAGTTTTACTGGAGCACAACAGTATGCTGCAGGGATTAGAGGGGAAGTGCTTTAATGGTTTAAATCTTTATTAGTGGAGCTGTTTTAGAGAGCTTTTGGCTAGCTATGCTGTGTTAACACAGGAATGAACTGGTACATTTTTTAGCTATCACTGTTAGTCACCTTGAGTCATTCAGAGGAGAAGGATGGGCTAAATCACAGCTCCCTTGTGTATACCTTATAAGAGATCTTACACTGAGGTTATTTCTATACTCCAGAGAAAGGAGTATAGTGAATATTGTGGGATAGTGGAATAGTAAAGATTCCCCAGCAGGTGGCAGCACAACTTAAAATAGCCAAGCGTAGGTTGTCTGTTGCTCCCTTAACTTTCAGTGCTTTTTTGAGACAACATGTAAGAAGTGAGCATAAAAGTAGCACTTGCTCAAGGGAGACCAGTGGTACATTATTACATCCTTAGGGAAGGAGAGTAATGAGGAGGAAATCTTTGTTCCTTTTATTTAACAGCATTTGTGCACGATATAGAATTAAACAAAAACAAGTGGGGACCCATCAGAAATTTGCAGCGAGGATGCATTCCCCTTACTCCCTTCCCCCTTCTGCAACAATCTTCCCCCTCTATCTCCTCCTCCCCTTATTTGCCAACCTACCCCATCTCTTTTGCCCTATCCCTTCTAATTAACTGCCCTTCTGATAACCTACCCCCTATTTCTCTCTTTCTCAGATTCGCCTTATGTTTCTTTCGTCCTCCCAACTCCTTCTCCATCAATCTATCATATCCTTGCTGCTCTCCCCTCCTACCCCCCCCCACCCTAGGCGCTTCACTCACTCCCACCCTTGCTGTTCTCCCCATCTACCTTCCAGCAGGTGGGTAGTGGGTATTCACTCAGGAAAGGGGGGCAGCGATGACCCTTCCCAGCTCAATTACTTTCTTGCCAAGGCGACCGTGTGGCCATTATTTGCAGATAGGAGGCACATTTGGAAAATAGTATATATACAAGTGGGAACCCACAAAGACTTGCAGGAGGCATCTCATCCCGATTCCTCCATCACTACTTCCCCTTTCCTGAAAGCCCCCATAGTCTCTCCCCTTTTCCTGTTTCCATCTCTCCTAGGGTTGCCAACCTCCAAGTGGGGCCTGGAGATCTGCCTTTAGGGTTGCCAGTTCCAGGTTCGGAAAATCATGAAGATCTGGGGATGGAGCCTTAGGAAGGCAGTAGCCTCAGCAGCATATAATGCCAGACAGTCCGCCCTCCAAAGCACCTGTTTTCTCCAGGGGAGCTGATCTCTGTTATCTGGAAAGCAGTTTTAATTCCAGGTGATCTTCAGCCCCTACCTGGAGGTTGTAACCCTAGTTCCCCTGGAGGGAAAGGCTGCTTTAGAGGGTCAAGCCTATGACATAATACCCTTCCTTGGTCCTTTCTCACCTCAATCCCACTGGCCCTCTGTCTTAAGCTCCCCCCACCAGCAATTCCTACCTAGGAAGACTGTGGCGCAGTTGTGTGGTGCCACAGTTCCCTGCCTTATTGTCTCCTTCTCAGCCATTCACCAATCTACCTTTTATCTACCTCCCATCTTCAGTGATATTTATTATTTATTTATTTAGTTTATTTATACCTCACCTTTCTCCACAGCAGGAATCAAGGGAACTTATATTATTCTCCTCTCTTTATACACACACAAACAAAACAGTGAGGTATGTGACTGGTTAAAATCACAGCAAGATGGGGATTCAAATCTGGATCGCCCTGATCCTGCTCTGAAGCTCTAACAGCTACAAGTGGTATTAAGTCACTCGGGGGTTGGTAACCTGGAAATCTCCCAGAATTACAACTGAATTCCAAACTTACAGATATTTGTCCCTCTGGAGAAAATGGCTGCTTTGGAAGGTGGACTGTATGCATTATATCCAGGGATGAGGTCTCATCCTTCCCCAAACCCTGCCCTCCTCAGACTCTATGAGAAAGTTTTCAGGAATTTCCCAGCCTGGAGTTGTCAAGCCTGGCCTCAATGAGTCCTCACTCAAAGGTCAAAATAGGCCTGGAAAGGACCCTGTCCTCTCCCCCTACCTTTTACTCAGCCTGGAAAAAGACAGGTTGCTTACCTTTAAATGTAGATCTTCGAGTGGTCATCTGTGCATTCACACTCATGGGATAGAGCGCCTGCGCCGATCCCCGAATCGGTATCTGAAAAGCCCGGGATTTTTCCGCGCTTGGCGCCAATGGGTATGTGCAGGCGTCCCAATACGCATGCTCACCGGCGCCAGCGTGGGGATCCCGCCAGTTCCTTCCTGACCGCTGGAAGCCCCTACTGGAGGGAGACCGTCAGCAGTGGAGAAGGAGGGCGGGTAGTGTGAATGCACAGATGACCACTCGAAGATCTACAGTTACAGGTAAGCAACCTGTCTTCTTTGTGGTCTCTGTGCTTCACACTCATGGGAGATTAGCAAGCAAGACATACCTGGAGGCGGGAAGACGGTCAACCGGAAGAGACAGCTTGCAACACCGCAGTTCCCAACCGAGTCCTCTGCTGAGCATGCACGTCCAGCGCGTAGTGCTTCATGAAGGCATGCAGAGAAGACCAGGTGGCAGCCTTGCAGACATCAGTAAAGGACACGCCACTGACGTGGCCATTGCTCTTGTGGAGTGTCCACGAACAGGTCCAGGTAACAGCTTCTTTGCCAACAAATAACAGAGTTTAATCGTCTCAGTGAGCCATTTTGAGAGCCTCTGAGACGAAATCCTGGGACCTAGCTTGGGAGCAGCATACGAAACAAAAAGCTGCTTGTCCTTACGAAAAATCTTTGAACAGTTCAAATAAAACAGCAAAGCACGCTTAACGTCCAAAGCATGCAACCTACGTTCCTCGTCTGAGGAAGGGATAGGGTAAAAAGTGGGCAACCAAACTTTTAAATTGAGGTGGAACTGAGAGACCACCTTCGGAAGAAAACTAATGTCCGGAGCCAGGGAAACTCCAGCCTCTCGAAAGCCAAGATAAGGATAATCACAACGCATCGCCGTGAGCTCCCCAACACGACATGCTGATGTGATGGCAACCAAAAATGCAGTCTTCCATGACAGGAGCTGCAAAGAGCACGTGGCCATCGGCTCAAAGGGGCAATGAGTTAGTTTGTCCAGCACTAAAGTCAAATCCCACAACTGTGGGGGTGATCTTGATGGTGGATGCAGCCTAAACAAACCCTTCAAAAATTTCTTGGACTGAGGGTGTGTGAAAACAGAGTACCCCTCCACCGGATCATGAAAGGCAGATATTGCTGCCAAATATACTTTGATGGAGGAGAAAACCAGGCCAGCATCCACTAGGGATAACAAAAATCAAAAATTACCGACAATCCCACCCAGCTAGGTGAGATTGAAGGGTCAACTAAGAACTCAGTGAATCTCCACCACCTCCTGTCATAGGAAGCGCGGGTGGACAGTTTTCTGTTTATAAGGACCCTGTCAGAGAACCCTACTGGTCGATGAACCACGCTGTCAGCTTCAGATGGGGCACGTTGTGATGGAATACATGCCCGCCCTGAGCCAACAGAAGGTCCGGTTCTGCCGGGAACTGGTAGAAGACCCCCCCTTGACAGTTGGAGCAGGATCGAGAACCAGTTCCGGCGAGGCCACCAGGGAGTCACCAGGATGCAGCATGGTCTCTCGCTTGCTATTTTGTTGACCACCTTCGTCAACAACGGCAGAGGCGGGAACATGTAGAGGAACCGGCCCTCCCAAGGAAGCAGGAGCCCGTCTCCCAGAGAGGCTGGATCCGCTCCCCCTCTGGAACAGAACATGGGACATTTCTTGTTCTCGGCCGTGGCGAAGACATCCAGCTGCAGGTACCCCCAAAGCTGGAATACAGGCTTCAGAAAACGCCACTGCAGTTCCCACTCGTGTGGGGAAGCCCCACCCCTGCTGAGGGAGTCTGCCTATAAGTTGAAGACCCCTGGAAGGTGTGCAGCCTTCACAAAGATGTTGTATTGTAGACACTCCAACCAGAGATCCATCGCCAATGCGCAGAGCCGACGAGACACTGTCCCTCCCTGCCTGTTGATGTAGCACAGGGCAGTGGTATTGTCTGTAAGTAGCGCTACAGTCTTCCCCGCCACCAAGGGGCGGAAAGAGCATAGGGCAAAGTGAACCGCCAGCAGTTCTAGGTAGTTTATGTGGCATTGAGTAAGTTTTGGCGGCCACTGGCCCCCCCCACACAGGCCTTCCATGTGGGCCCCCCAACCCCACAAGGAGGCATCTGTTGTGATAGTCACAGTAGGAGTCGGGAGATGGAAGGGAGCTCCCTGACAGATGTTGTTCTCTGACTCCCACCACTGTAGCGTCTGAAGAGTCACAGATGGGATGACGAACCTCTTTCGAGGCGAGTCTCTGAGTGGGCGAAACTGGCGAAGAAACCACAACTGCAGGCCTCTCATCCTCAGTTTCGCAAAAAGTAGCACGCTTGTCGTCGCCGCCATCAGCCCCAGCATCCGCTGCAGCTGCTGCGCTGTGCCCTACTTTCGCCTCTGTAAAAGTCGTACCAGACCGATAATGTCCCTCGCTTTCTGTGGAGGCAGGTATGCGCGATGCTGGTTCGTATCCAGCAAAGCCCCTATGAACTGCACTGTCCTTGACGGAGTAAGGTGAGATTTTTCCAAATTGACCTGCAACCCCAAGGTGTTGAGAAGACGTAGAGTGATGGCAATGTGTGTTGACAAACTTTCCCTCGACTTCGCCACAAGGAGCCAGTTGTCGATGTATGGAAAAACGACAACTCCCTGGAGATGGAGATGGGCAGCCACAACACTCATCATCTTCGTAAACACCTGAGGTGCAGTGGACAGGCTGAATGGAAGGGCTTTGAATTGGAAGTGTTGGGAACTCCCTGGAGATGGAGATGGGCAGCCACAACACTCATCATCTTCGTAAACACCTGAGGTGCAGTGGACAGGCTGAATGGAAGGGCTTTGAACTGGAAGTGTTGGGAATCCACTGCAAACCGAAGGAAACGCCTGAACGCCAGATGGATGCTGACGTGAAAGTAGGCATCTTTGAGGTCCAGGGTCGCCATCCAGTCCCCCTGATTGATGAGGGGCAGGATTGTTTGCAGCGTGGACATTCTGAACTTCTGGCACAGAATAAATTTGTTCAGATTCCGAAGATCCATAATTGGTCTTAAGCCCCCGTCCCTCTTGGGGACCAGGAAGTAGCGAGAGTAAAAACCTCCCGTCCTGGCCTCCATCGGAACTCTTTCTATGGCTTGTTTCTGTAGGAGGTTGTTCACCTCTGCCAGCAGAGGTGGGGAAGGGGGAGTGGTGGTCACCATGAATTGGTTTGGAATCTGAGCAAACTCTATTTTGTAGCCCTCTTCTATGATGGACAGAGCCCACCTGTCTGTAGAGATCAACTCCCAGGCAGGTAGGAAAGGGCGGAGGCGGATAGATGTTGAACCAGTAGGGATGATGACGCGTGCCACGAGAAAGTCAAAGGCCCTGCTTTTGAGGGCAAGCACCCTTGGATTTGCCAGTGGCCTGAGAGCCATAACGGTTCCTATTGTTGCCTGAGTACGATGGTCTGCTGTCAGGCTGGGTGGAACGAGGTCGCCATTGCTGTTCGGGCGAGAACTTTTGATAAGGCTTCTTGGCCCATGGTTTGTGCCACTGCTTCGCCTTGGGAGCTCTGGAGGTGGCCTGCACGCCCAGGTTCCTGGAGGTCTTCAGGCTCTTATCTATTTCCTGCAGTGCACTGTCCTTGGTAGTGTTGAAAAGGCCATCCTCCTCAAAGGGCAAGTCCTCAACAAAGGCTCTAGTATCTTGCTGCAGAGCTGTTGACCTTAGCCATGAGTGCCGACAAATGCACACAGCGGACGTGATGGTCTTTGCGGACACATCCACCATGTGCTTTGCTGCAGCCAATTGTTGCTTGGCCACAGCAAAGCCTTATTTCTGCAGCTTCCTAGCAGCAGCCTTTTTGTCTTCTCTCAGGGAAGAGAGGAGAGGGGTGAGTTGTTCCCATACAGATGATTGGTATCTAGCCATGCAAGCAGCATAGTTAGATACCTTTACTCCTAGGGCCCCTGCAGAGTAGACCTTTCTTCCCATATTGTCCAGCTTTTTCCCCTCCTTGTCAGGTGGGGATGAGTGGACCTTACATGCTTTGGAAGTAAAAGAGACGACCACTGAGTTCGGTTTCGGGTGGACGAAAAGGAACTCAGCACCCGCCTCCTGGATCCTACACATGTGGTCCAGCCTTCTAGATGACACCGGCGTAGAAGATGGTTTCTTCCAGGGCTCCTTGACTGCCTGCAGAATCACTTTGGTGACCGGCAAAGTGATTGCTGTGGATGTGTCCCTTTGCATAATGTCAAAGACATTATCATCCACGATGGGTTGTGGTTGCGTCACAGGCAGGGAGAGGGAGGTTGTCATCCTCTTCACCAGTTCGCCATAGGACTTCAGATCCTCCAATGGTGAGATAGGAAGATCCTCGGCCGTATGGGACACTGGCGAAGGCTCCAGAGCACATTCCTGGTTGTCGGTACCGCTCTGAGTCTGACGAGGAAGACTCCCTCTGCATAGAGTGCTCGGAGAGGATTGGCGTCGATTCCCAGATGGGCGAACGGGTCGATGTCGATGGTCACTGATGAGTTTCAGTCGCTGGGGCGATGTGCCTCTCCGGAGGGATCGATGCCGATGGCCTTTGGGAATGGTGCGAAAGCCTCGACATATAGGATGCCTCCGATTGTTGATCCCACTCCGCAAACTCCTTCGGTGGAAAACACTGATATGGAAGGTAAGGGTACGGATAGGTGGGCGGCCACTGACGCTGCTCCCACGGTGGTAGCGGTGGGAAACGGCGTGGTGCCATGGAAGGCTCTAGCTCCCGTCTGCCTCTAGGTTCCATCAGGGTAGACGGGTCCATTGGCGCCGATGCCTCTACTTCGGAGATCGAACCACTCCCACTACGTCGCCACGACCCGGAAGACAAAGATCACTGAGTGAGGTCGATCTCCTGCTCAGACATCAAGAGATGGGGTTGCTGAATACTGCCTCTCGATGCCGATGGGCTGTGGCACGGGGACGCCAGGATCTTCCTCGGCGGAGCAGAAGTCATTGGTGACAAAACGTCGCAAGAAGGCGATGGAGTGCGGGACCTCTTCCACTTCTCTTTGGACTTGGCCTTCTTCAGTACGGATGCTCGGGTCCCCGAGTCATCCCGACGCTTCTTCGCAGGCGTGTCCACTGATTCTTCATGGGATCGTTTTGTGGAGGAGCCTCGCTCGATCGGCATATCGGTCAAGACCGGTGTCACATTGGCCGATGTGACCGTTGGGGCCAGAATGTCCGCCATGGTCGATGCCGACGAGCCCGATGCAGATTTCTGAGGGCGGAGTACTGATTCAGTTAAAGCAGCCGAAAGCCGCACTGCCCGGTTCTTCCTCGTTTGCTTGGAGAAGCGGAGATAGTGTGGGCAGGACTCCACGCGGTGCGCTTCACCCAAGCAGAGAAGACACAGAGAATGGCCGTCTGGGGGGGCAATCTTCTTCCCACAAGAGCGGCAGCATTTGAAAAAACCCCAACGACTTTCCATAGACGCCAGTCGCAAAAACCTCCCCAGAGTCCTCTGAGGGGAAAAATTTTGGGGGAAACAAACGGGGGGAAAGGTCCCGAAGGGCAGTCCAACAATCACACACAAACTTTTTTTAAAAAACTATCTAAAACTAACTATCTATCTATCTACACTAAGAAAAAAACAACAAGGGCTATATACAACTATAAGGCAAAAAACCAATATCTCACCGACCAGGGACACGAAAGGCAAACCTCTCCGTGCAGCGGTCAGAAAGGAACTGGCGGGATCCCCGTGCTGGTGCTGGTGAGCATGCGTATTGCGATGCCTGCGCATGCCCATTGGTGCCGAGCGTGGAAAAATCTCGGGCTTTTCAGGTACCGATTCGGGGATCGGCACAGGCGCTCTATTCCATGAGTGTGAAGCACAGAGACCACGAAGAAGATCTATAGTTGCCAAGGAACAGAGGGAATCCCTAGCTTAAAGCTACAGGTCCTTCTTTTATCATCATAATTTTTTTTAAAAAACCCATGCATTTTTTTATATTTCAGTTCTTTCTGCAAAACGAGCACCCTTTTCAGATGTGTAGAAAGATCTGTCTTGTCTATTCACAGATCTAGTGACAAGATTTTAGTATCCAAAGATTTCAAGCTTTGCAGGAGGGCTGGGCAGATAGAGGGAAAGAAGATATTCTTGCAGCATTTCACCAGACTTCCCCATCCCCTCCAATACACTTTAAAACGATAAAGTATAATAACAAGGAGGACTCACAATACAACCAGGCAGAATAAATGAAAGGGGAAGTAACATATCACTGTTGTTGCAATTACCAACACACTCAGCAATTTCTGGTGTAATCACGGAATACTGAGAGCTGTGAAAATACCACTTTCCCCACAAAGTGTACAAGCTATGGGGAAAGACATTTGAATTTTATACTTGGGACTCTGTTTCTCATAATCAGGCTGCATTAACTTTGTCATGGTGCTACTTGCTGCAGTCTTTAACTAATTACTCATTGTAATTTTACCTGTCAAACCCCAAAAGATAAGCTATGCAATGCCTTTCCTTAGGAACAGCCAAAATGACACAAAACTCTGCAAGCTTTAGAGTTCTCTAAAACATTTCATCAAGTTGGTTGTGTTTTCTTTTTAAGTAGAGGAAGAGGAAAGATGTTTTAGGCTGTGATCTTCAGATCTGCCAAGTATAAGACCTAAAAGTGCCAGACCAGGCATGTTCACAAATAAGCCTCTTCTTGCTTGCTAAATCAATGGTTGTAGCTGCCTCCACCAAAAGGTCTATCCAGGTTACTTCCCTGACACTAATCCACTCCTCTCTGCCTAAAATAAGATAAAACAATATAACAACAGGAATGTTCTTATCTAGAAGCTATTTTATGTCAGGCTTCAGCCACCATGAGTGTAAGCATCTCATTTTTCTCACCAGGGGGCACCCAAAACTTGTAAGACTAGCATTTGTAAAATTGTTTCTTCCTCTTTAGAATCCTGGATAAATATCATCCAGATCAAGGCCTGCAGAAATGTATCACATGCAAGCTACCCCAACCTTCCAATTACTGAACAGTCAGCTCCCTTTGATGGACAAGTGAAGTGTGGAAATCTGACAGATTGTTCTGCATTTCTGTTTAGTACAAGGCAATGTAAGATGGGTTTTCCTTAGGTTTAACAGTGTTTGCCCTCTCTGCCTGAAGGTGTAGACCTACAGATGGTCTTATCAAAGAGGGTTAATGGCCTTGATTAAAAAAAAATTAATTCCCTCATTTATAAGAACGTAAGAAGAGCCCAGCTGGATCAGACCAGTGGTCCATCTAGTCCAGCAGCCTGTCTCATACAGTGGCCAACCAGTTCCTCTGGAGGGCCAAAAGTAGGGCTTTGAGGATGAGACCTCCTCCTGATGTTGCTTCCTGGCTCTGAGATTCAGAGGTTTAGTGCCTCTGAACATGGAGGTTTCTCACACTAGTAGCCACTAATAGACCTATCCTCCATGTATCTAGCTAATCCCCTTTTAAAGCTGTTTATTCCTCTGGCAGTGAATTCCACATTTTAAACACTCTCTGTGTAAAGAAGTACACAGAGAGTGCACTTCTAAACTTTCAGCAAGTCTTGGGATTAAAAGCATCTTATGGCATACAATAAATATTACTAAAAGGAGAGGAAGTGTTCTTTTTATCTCATGCAAATAGGTTTCATTACACCAGAGTTTTATAGCCCCACTTCCTCTGGATCAGTGAAACAGCCTGGTCAAGAGAATGGTCTGGGAGAAGAGACATACCTGCTTCAAAGCTCCTATCAGCCCCTGACCTTAAAGAAGCAATATGGAACATCAGCAACCAGTCATAGCACTGGGATGGTAATAATAAACTAATTCGGTTTGTACTTAAAGCTGGTAGAGAATGCTCAGCACTTTTTCTAAACAAAGAACACAAACACTAAAATATCTGATGAAAGGAGCTTTGACTTCTGAACATTCATACCATGGAAATCTTGTGCATCTCTAAGGTGCTGTTGTACTACTCAGTTCAGGCTGTGCTATTGCAGAACAACATGACTACTCACTGAAACAAGCACTACAGTGTCCCTTCCATCCCTTTCTATGACTGACATGCTCCATTTACCTGTTACTCCTTGCTCCCATTTAACTTCACTGAGTTAAAATATTAAATGATACTCTAAAAAAAAAAAGTATCTCCAGCCAAGCTACATGATCTAAATGGAATTGTATACAGTTTGAACACTACTGCAAAAAGTGTGTGATCTTGCAGAACAATTTAACATTCTATGGCCCAAACCACCAGGTGTGCCACAAAGCTCTGTTAAGGGTCTACTAAAAAACCACTGTTTCAAACTCAAGAGCAGAGAAATTAATTGTTTCAGACTTATCCTGTCTCCCTTCCCTGTGTCTGATTTTAGGGTGCACCTTGAGGTACAACAGTATCTCTGGTAACTTCCTTCATGCACTTACCGTAGCTTTCAGCTTGGGCTGCTAGCAGGTTTTTCTCCTCCTCCAGTGACTTTCTGCAAGGATGCAAGGAAGGTTGTTAATGCTCTGTGGAGGGGGGGGGGGCAGACACTCCAAAAAGAGTCTTTCCTCTCTCCACCCCTGCCTTTGTGGTCTCCCCTGCTACAGACTCCTGCAGTCTAAAATAGTGCCATTCAGATACAGCTTTACCACTTTGTCTGCTATTAGAAAGACCTCAGACTAAGTGTGCTCCCTTCCAGAGGCTTCTACAACAAAGTGGAGGGGTAGCAAAGAGCTCAGTTAATGCATCAGCTCATTAACATATGAATTGGTCTTTGGAGGAGCTCTTTTGAGGAAATATTCTTGCCCTTTTCTCTTGCATCTAAAAATCTATGTCTTGGACTTGGAGCTGCTTCACACAATACGACATTTCAAGTACAAAAGTTACTTCTGTGTAGGAAAGGTCTGAATCTAATGTGTGATTTATCACAAGCGATGAACAGAAACACAACCCTGTTTCTCTAACCCTGTATCTTTGTGGTGGGAAGCAGGCCTCATTCCAGTAGAAGATCTAGTGATGCAGCCACAGCATTTTGCTCCCTTTTGCTTTTCAAGGAGAAGAACAAACCCAAAGCTTGTGTTGTTAGCTGGGCAAGATGATTAATTAATCCATAGTTTAAGAGCATAAGAACAAAACAAATTACCCCAAAGCAGCACCTGCAGCAATGGCTCCATTACAGCACAAAGGACACAGCAGCTTCCGTGTGACTGGAAATAAACATGCACCAGCAAATTATCTGCCAGTTCCTAGCAGGCTCTGTGGGATAGCGAGGAAAGGCAGTGAGTGTAATAGGGTTTGTTGTTTCCCTGGAGAGCAAAGCAGCAGCCGGGGTGGAAATGGAGCCAAACCAGACTGTACAGCAAGTTAAGGGGAGAATGCAGGATGTGTTAGTGTTGGGTAAAGCAAAAGAAGGAGTCTTAGAAGTATTTCAAAGGAAGAAGAAATAGGGACATCAAGATGTTAGAAAAAGCCAAACTCAGCATATTTTAAAGCAGTACTGAACTGCTACTGTGCAGGAGGGGAAACCTTGGAGCCATCGCACAAGGGAAAGCCTTAGGAATTAGGAAGAAATGGAGCCAACTAATTCAGCTGGAAGCCAAAGCCTCCAGAACTCTCCCATGTAGACTATGTGTGTTCACTGAAGGCGGAAGGGATGTTACCAGAGAGATGGAGTTGGCTGCTGTACCAAGTCTCTTTTTCCACCCTTGCCTTGCAACACTGAGTTAAATACCAACAATGAGACATAACATCACACAACACTGCTCAGGGGTCATTTTGTAGAATAAGAGGTGCTGGAGCTCCTTAGCATATCTCATTTGCATATGCCATGCCCCCAACATCACTAAGGACTGAAAGAGAGAAAGACAAATGGAGGAAGGAAGATAGAATAAAAGAAAAAGAGAGAAAGACAGAGAAACAGAAAAAATGAAAGAAAGGAAGGGAGAAGTAGAAAATGATGGAGAAGAGTAAGAGAAAGAAAAATGAAAAGAAGAAAGAGACAGAATGAAAAAAAAGACAGAAAGAGAGACAGAGAAAGAATGAGAGGAAGGGAGTGGTAGAAAACAGATGGGGAGAAAGGAGTGAGAAAGAAAAATGAAAGGAAGGAAGAGAGCCGGACAGAAAAATGACAGGAAGACAGACAAAAAAAAAGATGATAGGAAGGAAGGCAGACAGACAAGACAGAAAGACAGGCTGGAAGGTAGGCAGCCATTAGACGCCTCCCTTTCTCTCCCTCTCACTAGCAGGTGGGAGGAAGTGAAAGGGGGCCTTGCAATGACTCCTTGCCTCTTAAAGTTAGCAGCTACGCGGGTCCGCCCATCAGCTGCTCACTTTAAGGGGTGGGCAGGCATTAGGAGCTTCCTTTTTGCTCCCTCCCATTTGCAGGCAGGGGGAAGCAAAAGGGAGCCTTGCAAAAAATACGCCTCCACTTTTAAAGCAGGGGTGGGATAAGGGGCTCCAAGAGCGTTGGGAGCCACACCAGAGCTTCCAGAGTGCAGTTCCGGTAAGCTCCACCCCAAACTGCTTGACATTTCTCTGCTCTTGGTGCCAATAGACAATAAGGCAAGGGAAATGACTGTGACCGTTTTCGCACACAGCTTACCACTGGGTTTTAGCGGTTTACGTTTGCTACGCAAAAGCCGCGGCACTTCCTGTAACTTCGGCGTAGATAATGGGAAATCCGACGGACGCTGCGGAGAGAAAAGGAACGTGACCCCGTGGTAAGCTGTGTGTGAAAATGGTGTGTGTTTTTAACATTCTCTGTTAATATTCTGAACAAAAGAAGGAACAGGATACTGAACTATGGTGGCCGCGTGTATCTCTCCTTCCATCCTAAGACAGGAACTGAGCCACAGGCAGTAAGCCATAGTTAAGATGCTCACTACACACTAAGAGGCAGTGGTGCTATAAAGGAGAAAGACAGAAATATTTTGGCACTTCTAAAAGCATGCCTGAAGAGCTTGGGTCTTAATCACTGCATCTGCTGGGAATCCAATATTAATTACTAGACATTTGTTTTAAATAACTGAGATCCAATAATTTCATCAATGCTAAAGCAACAGCTAGTTTTCTTCATATGGTTTCAGAACAGTGAAATTGGGCACCAATGTCTGCACCTGAAGGATAAGAGGGCTTGAAAATAGCTGCCTCATCTTTGTAAGGCACCTTCCTGAGAATCTTGGCTCCTCCCCCTTCTAGTCCACAAAGACCAAAGAGAGGCTTGAAAGGGTTGAGCCGATTATGCCTGATGAAATTTTGGAAGCCAAAGGGCTAGCTGACAGTTGTCAAGGCTACACATGAGGTGCAGAAGGCCACAGAGCAGTGGAAAGTGGTGGTCATTTGCAGCAGAGAAACAGTGCACAGTGCTTTCTCCTTCCCCTTTTTTCCACCTGCTTTCTCACAGCCATGCGTAAGTGCTGCAGTGAGGGTTGCACAGGAAAAGCAGAAAGCATGGGGAAGGCTTAAGCACTCTCCTTTTCACTTCTCTGAAGCAAACTGCCAGCCACTGGGCATTTGTCTGGCAGAGGGTCCAGCCTAAGATCCCCAGTGATTCCAAAGGAGGGTTAGAGAGCCTGCACAGCTCCTTGCCTCTCCCTGCCCCCATCTAGAAGGTCAATAATAAATTATGCAAAGATCAACACAGAATATAATTTCTCCAGAACTACTTCTCTGAAACCTGACTTGGCACTGTGATGTTCTGCACAGCAATTAGCATGCTGTTGGTGCTGGATACATACAGCAAAAGACTAACAGTAATATATGAAGGCAACAAAGCCTTTGAGATGTTGCAAAATTTGGCATTTCTAGGCACCAGGAGATCGGTAGATAAAAAGCAATTCACTAGGTTACAAAGGAGAGGAAAATTACTTTTGCACAGAGTGGACAAAGCACTTAAATTTAACTAATCAGCAATCTCCAAATGTTAATGGGAACAAAATAACTAAAGTAGCAGAAGAATGGTCCAAGAAGCACTGGTGAAAATGCATATTAGGGTTCTCAGTACGTTTGTGGTGCAGTGAAGGGCAAGATTCAAGTTTAGTTCTTCTTCTACTAACTGTATTCACAACCAGCTCCTTTCAAAAGAAACTTCAGCCAGGAAAAACTCGCCAACTATGCTCTATCCAGGGCTGTTTCTAGTCAAAAAACCTTGCCAACAAGCGGTTTGCATAAGCAACAGATGTCTGTAGGTACTCTTGGAATTCCCAGTAATACCTTCTCTCAGCAGTCAGTTCTTGTCTCCGTAGTTTAAAATCCACTTCTTCCAAGGCCTCTCTGCAATGGGACAGCTTCTCTTCCAGGCTATCTATCTGAAACACATAATAAAAACATCCCAAATCTCTTTTCATCAAATGTCCAACATTTCCATTTGGGGGAAACAAGGGATTCTGACGACTGGCAATGCTTCATTTAGGTACTGCACCCCCCCTCCCCCGCCAAAAAAACCCTGGTTGCCAATCAGTTTTTGATACTAGCCTCTACATGAGACTACTTTCCATCTAATACCTAGTGCTTTGCAATATATCAGATTATTCCAGAAAGATAAAAACATCTTCCTTCTACAGACTCCAGGGTTGTGGTCTGGCATCATGAGCAAATCACAATTTGTTTATAAGATGAGATGCCCATGTAGGTTTATGCAAAGAACCATGCTTGAAGAATCTGTAGTCCTCCTGGAAACAGAGGCATGGGCCAATAACACAAGGACCAGAGAACAAATGTCTCCCATACAAAGAAAAATTCTTGTTAATAAAATATTCCAGGAATCCCTGTGTCAAGGGGCATGTTAACAAAGGCATTAGTACAGCTTAATCATGTCCCATTCAAAAAACCCCTTTAAAGTAAGCATCAGATGCCATTTGCAGTTTTTAAAAAAGCTTATACTAGTGGTTGCTTCATATTACACAGCTATGTTACCTCATCACATATGACCTAGAGAGATGCTCCAATTCAGCAACACACAACCGGGCTTCAACATGCTCAGCTAAAGAGGATGCACATCTGATTCTACACTGTGATGTTCATCTAGGCCCCACTGAGTAGCATGCATATATCTTTTCATTTGATTTCAGTTGACATGATCTGATGGAGATAAGCTATGCATCATCTATCTGTGGCTACTCAAAGCTGTGTATACCAGGAGTTGAACAAGAGTATTTATTTGGCAGAAGTGCACACCTTGGGAATCAAATGGCAGCTTTTTCAATCTGTGTATTCTCAGCAAAACCTGACAAAGCACCACAGAACTGATAGTGTATACATTTTCCCTCTCTACAGAGATGACTTTAAACATACAAGAGCATACTATCAGGAGACTTCCAAGGAACATGACAACCTGATAAGGAGTCCTTTCAAAGGGACTTCCGGAGTTGGATCATGGAAAATTGAGCCGCTTCTCAAAAGAGGAGTGGACCAGAGCCTCTGTTCTGGGCAAAGAAGGCGATCCCAACACCTGCTGCCTATTTGTCTCAGTGAGGGAAAAGGCCAAGACATGCTTAGGAGAATTCTGAGGGTATTTACTTAGGCTGACGAGTTCCAGAGGGGTTCCTTTTAGGCTTTGAAGAGTCCTGGGCGAAGAATCGCATTCCAGTGTTTACAGAGGGTCTCCGTGGTCATTAAATTGACTTAAATTCATCATGATTCAAGCTTTTTTTGGACTATTCTAATATCTAAATATCTATCTCTGGAAAGAATGGTGTTAAGAAGGATATATTGTGTTGCAAGGTAAAAAGATCTTTATCTATCATTCTGGAACTAAAATCAATCTTATTTGAGATAAAGATTAAGAATTGGACTTAACTACAATATTCTAAAGTTGTAAAGAAGAGAAGGGGGTAATTTCGGGACTTTTGGAATTTATGAAGCAAAGTTATAAGACGAAAAACAATTATTGTTTAGAATACTTGCGGTTTCTGAAAAAAAAATCCCCATCGTCACTGAGTTGCTGAACTGGTTTAATTTTAATTTGGCGAGATCAACTTTTAGAAAAAAGAATGGGACTTTAAAAATCAGTGGAGCCGGCAGATATTATAATTATAGAGTGAAACATTTTGGATTATATAACTGGAACTAATTTTGGTGGCCTTCTGGAGAAAAAGGGAAAATCTTTCAAAAGGGTTAGAAAAATCGTGGATGCCATTTTGTGCATTTTAAAAACTCTAAAAATTAATGACTTAGGAAGCCCTGAGAACGGCAATTTTTGGCTCATTGAAAAGGGCATCTTCTAATCTACAAGACCCTGTGGTTTAATTTTAATTTGGCAAGATCAACTTAAGAGCCTATTTATGTAATGGGAAGACAGTAATGTCTGAACACAAGCAGGGACCGAAATTGACACGAGCAAGGACCAGTTCACTTGAGAAACGGAAAATCTCTAAAAATACAAGATCAACTGGATGCCATGGAGGCAAGACTGGTTAAAGTGATGAAAAACTTAATAACTGATAATAAGCAATTAATTAAAGAATTAAAAACAGATATAGAATCAAGTGCAGAAGAGTTGAAGACAGAAATTAAAAA
This sequence comes from Heteronotia binoei, assembly GCF_032191835.1. Lineage (NCBI taxonomy): Eukaryota > Metazoa > Chordata > Lepidosauria > Squamata > Gekkonidae > Heteronotia > Heteronotia binoei. The sequence continues at coordinate 178,562,777 of NC_083223.1, forward strand.
AGAAATCGAGGATCTCAGAAAGGACTCACAAGGAACATTAAATAAAGTACATGTGGTTGAAAATAAAGTGAAATATCAAGATTCCATTATTAATAAATTGCAGGAGAAAGTAGTTCTGCAGGACTGTAAGTTAATGGAAAACCAGATATGTTTGAGAGGAGTACCTGAAAATGAAGGAACTGATTTAAGGACATACATAATACGAATCATTGCTGAATTTCTGGAGATGGACCCTGATGAATCTAACTATCTTTATGACTATATATATAAATTAATTGTTTGCCAAGAAAAATAAATTACCAAGAGATGTGGTAATAAAATTTATGTCAAGAGATATGGTGGGAAAAATCTTAAGTAAACAATTTGAAGAAACATTGAGCCGCCCTGAGCCCGCCTTTGGCGGGGGAGGGCGGGATATAAGAATAAAACTTACCTTACCTTACCTTTACATTGGAAGTTGATGGAAGCAGAGTAAGAATCATGAAAGAGTTGCCAAGAAAGGTTATAAAAAACTAACTGACAAGCTGCGGGAGAATGAAGTGAGATACAGATGGATATTGCCAGAAGGTCTAAGTTTTGAATATGGAGGAAAGAGGATTACAATTACAAATGTACAAGAACTGAGGAGGTTTTTTTGAAGAAAATAGGGGTTTTGGGGATACAGAATAAAAGAAGAATCGCTATGGATTACAAATTAATATCTTGGAACGTAAATGGGACTAAATTCACTGCAAAAAAGAAAGGCTACATTTCATTGGATCAAGAAACAAAAATGTAGTATAATTTGTTTACAAGTAGTTCATATTAAACAAGTGGATTATAAATTTTTATGTAATAAACAATAGGGTAAAGAATTTTTTTCATTGGCTAAGGAGAAAAAAAGGGGAGTTATTTTCTATATTAAACAAGAATTAGATCCAAAATTGATTTTTAAGGACAATGATGGAAGATATTTAGCTGTGGAAGTGATGTTGAATGACAAAAACTCGTTGTTATTGGGACTGTATGCCCCAAATGGGGCAAAAGACGCTTTCTTTAAAGATATTGGGCAACAATTAGACCAAGTGACTTATGAACAAATAATGGTAATGGGAGACTTCAATGGAACAATTATAAATACTTTGGATAGATCAGGAAAAAGAAATAATGAGGGGAAATTACCAAAGTCATTTTTTGATTTAGTGAAACAAGAAAATTTGGAAAATATATGGAGGAAATTTAATCCCAAGGTGCGTGATTATACTTCCTTTTCAGCTAGGCATAACTTTTTCTCAAGAATTGATATGCTATGGACTACAAACGATCTTGGACTTATGACAAAAAAATAGAGATTCTTCCTAAAGTTGGGACTGACCATAATCCATTGATGTGGTCGGCAAAAAGTGTGAAAAATACTAGGAGATGGAGAATAAATTTGCTACAGAAAACAGAGATAGTGGTGTCTCTAGAAAAAGAAACTAAAGCGTTCTTTCAGATAAATGAAAAGGAGGACATTCAATTCCAAACTGCGTGGGATGCGTACAAAGCAGTAATGAGAGGTATTTTAATTACAATGAACAACAAAGATAAGAGAGCCAAAGAGAAACAAATGCTGGACATTCAAAAAGAGATTGGAAAAAAAGAAAAGGAACTTAAAAAAAGACCGGGAAAAAAGAAGATAATAAGACCAGGAAAAAAGAAGATAATAATACAATATTACAGAATCAACTGAGACATTTGTTAAACCAAGAAGTAGAATGGAAACTCAAGAGATCGCAACAGAAATCCTTTGAAGGAGCAAATAAGCCTGGAAAATACTTGGCAAATGAAAAAAAAAGGGAAAATAAATTTATCAATAAAATTGTATTGGGAGGCAAAGAAATTGTTGACCAAGAAGGAATTAAAAGGGAATTTTATAAATACTATGCTAAGTTATTTCAAGGTCAAAAGGTGGAGAAAAGAAAAATAGATGCATATTTACAGAAAATCTAAATAAAACCCTTAACAGAAAATATGGAAAAGGTCTTAAATGAACCAATTGAAAAAACTGAAGTGGAAGCTGCAATAAATTCAATGAAAATGGAAAAGGCACCGAGTCCAGAGGGTTTTACAGCAAAATTTTATAAAGTCCCGGTAGAGATGTTAATACCAGAACTTCAGAAGCTGATGAATATTATAAGGATTGATGGGAAAATACCAAATACATGGAAGGAAGTAGTAATTTCGTTGGTACCGAAAGAAGATAGAGATGCTAAAATTTTAAAAACCAATTTCATTACTTAACAATGACTATAAAATATATGCTAGGATACTAGCAGAACGACTCAAAGCATTTGAATAATTTCATTACAGAGGAGCAAGCAGGATTTCTTCCCAGGAGACAAATCAGAGATAATATTAGAACTGTTATAGATATTGTTGAATATTATGAGAAACATCCTGAAAAAGATCTGGCATTATTCTTTGCAGATGCAGAGAAGGCTTTTGATAATGTGAATTGGGACTTTATGTTTGCAGTGATGGAGAAATTGGGATTAGGAGAAGATTTTATAAGAATGGTTAAGGCAATATACACTGAACAACAAGCAAGACAAGGTTGCCCTCTATCTCCATTGATATTTATAATGACTTTAGAGATTTTGCTTATGCAAATACAAGAAGATAAGGAAACAGAGGGACTGAAATTAAAAGGTTTTTCTTACAAGTACAGAGCATTTGCTGACAATGTAATGTTTATCAATGAAAATCCCATATATGTAACATCAATGCTGCTTCGTAAGATACAAGAATATGGAGAATTGGCTGGTTTCTATGCAAATAAAGAAAAATCAAAAATTTTGTGTAAAAATATGACAGAGCCAACAGGAAGAATTACAAAGGGTAACAGAATGTGAAGTTGCGGCGAAAGTAAAATATTTAGGTGTGGAAATTACCATGAAAAATATAGACTTGTATAAAAATAATTATGAGAAGCTTTGGCGTAAAACTGATGAAGATTTAATTAAATGGAATAAACTGGTCTATGCTGGGCAGAATTGCTGCAATCAAGATGAATGTTCTACCAAGAATGATGTTCCTATTTCAAACAATTCCAGTTGTGAAGGACAATAAACTATTTAGTAAATGGCAAAGGAAGATCTGAGAATTTGTATGGGCTGGGAAAAAACCAAGAATTAAAATGAAAATTTTAACTGATGCAAAAGAAAGGGGAGATTTTCAATTGCCGAATTTAAACTTGTACCATGATGCAGTATGTTTGGTGTGGATTAAAGAATGGATAACGTAATTAAACAAGAAATTATTGGTTCTAGAAGGTCACGGAAATGTTTTTGGTTGGCATGCTTATATGTATTAGGGGTAAAACAAGATGGATGGGTTTTTTTCACATCACTATATAAGAAGAAACTTGTTAAATACCTGGTCAAAATATAAAAAATATGGAGATGAGAGAAAGCCATTATGAATTATGCGAACAGAAGTAATAAAGTTATCATTAGATACTGAAGATGAGATTCGGTTAACATTTAAACAATTATTTAAAATAAATGGAGGAAAAGTGGAATTAAAATTGACTGAAGAACTACATTATAAATATAATTGGCTTCAATTGCAACAAATTAAAAGTTTGGTAGAACAGGATATCAAAAATGAAGGTATAAGATTAGAACAAACAGAATTGGAAAGAATGCTGTTGGGGGATAATGAAAAGTTGATTTCAAGAACTTACAAATTATTATTGAAATGGTCTACGGAAGATGAAGTAGTGAAATCTCAAATGATAAAATCCGCTCCCAGATGAGGAGGAGGAAGAACAGAACCCTGACCCGAGGGACTTCCTCCAAACGATGAGGTTAGAAATACCAGAGATGGCCAAAGGTTTAAGAGAAGAAATGCGAGCCAACAATGCATTTATGGCCCAAGAGGTGAGGAGACACCTAGACCAAGCATTGCAGCCACCAGCACCAAGAGGGGGGCAACCACCACAACCCCCCACCACCACCACCGCCGCTGTGAGATTACGGGCGAGGCCGGGAGCTGGATGCCACCTTCGATGGAGACCCCGAAGAGAGTATTTTTCAATACAAGCCAACAGCTTTATGCTCTACTGGGGGCACACCTTCCCAGATGAACTTAGCAGAGTGGATTACTTGGGCTCGAAACTGAAGGGGGCTGCCAAGAGATGGTACATAAGCCTGTACGAGACCAGGAGCCCCGAACTAGACATGGTAGCGGCGTTCCTACGAGCCCTACTGACGCAATATGAAGACCTGCTGCAAGAGACACGAGCTCTGACCACCCTGAGGGACCTACAACAGGGGCCCAAAGCAGTGCGAGAGTATGCTGCTGAATTCCGAGCTAATGTGGCCAAAGTACAAGGGTGGAACGAACAAATGAAGATTAAGCAGTTCCAGAGGGGCCTGAATGCCAGCATGCTGGATCGAGCCCTCCAACAGGCTCGCCCTACCATGCTGGAAGGGTGGGTGCAACTGGCGGTTGAGGTGGAAACCAACATGAAGAGAGTGGCTCTCCAGCATCAACAGCAACAAGGGGGGACATGAGTCTCGGCTGGGGACAAAAGCAGAAGGGCGGAAAGCAAGCCAGTCTGGGAAGCAACTAAACCAGCCACCCCTAGACACTGCTTTTGGTGTGGTGACCCAAACTATATGGAGGCCAACTGCCCCGAACGGCCTCGAGGCCCCCCCTCACTCCAAAGACCCAGTGCACTCAAGGCGAAAAAAGTGGAGGGGAGAGCGAAAAAACCTGCCAAGGGCAGCTCAGCGTCTGCAACCTCACAGGAGGAAGAAATCATCATTGTTGACGAGCTGGGAGAAGACGCCTGGGAAGACAAGCCGGTGGGAAATGAGGGCGACCTGCACTGAGAGGTGCCGATCAGCAGGTCGTGGAGTTAATGGCATCGCTGAGGGTGAGAATTATGAGAACCTTGTTTTTCATCCCACTGACTTTATTAAACTCTAGCCTCAAACGTTTTATACATGCCCGGGCATTACTAGATTCTGGGTACACCAGAGACATAATCACACCCAAATTAGTGGAAGCACTCGGACTCCCTACGAGTCCTCTCCCTCACCCCATACAATTTGAGCAAATGGATGGGACAGTGATAAAGGGGGAACCGTGTACAGAGCAAACTCAAGGGGTGCCGATGGGGATAGAAGACCACTGGGATACAGAATTTTTTGTTGTGGTCCCCTCTTTGTCATTTGACATTGTCCTGGGAGTTGGATGGCTGGCCAAACATGAACCCAACATAAAATGGGAGGACCAAATCATAAACTTTAGAGATGGGAGATGTGAGTCCCACCAATGGAACAGGGAGTGGGGTCCAGAACCACCACCCCCTAAAGGAAAAACTATGCCTCACCATAGAAGAGGTGAAATCAATCCCACATGAGTTCAGAGATTCAAAACAAGTGTTTAGTGAAAAAGAAGCGAATGAGCTTCCCTCGCTACTGAGATATGGACTGTGCGATGGAACTGATTCCAGGGCAGAGCCTCCCTCGAGCTAAACTTTACTCCATGGTATGGGCTGAAAAAGTGGAACTCCACAAGTTCCTAGAATTTAAAGCGGGGGTTTATCAGACCAGCTACAGCCCCCCATGCTGCCCCCGTGCTGTTTAGGAAGAAGAAAGATGGGGGGACTCAGGCTATGTACGGATTTTCGTGGGATCAATGCGATTTCAACCTCAAATGCGTACCTCATACCCCTAATAAAGGATTTGTTAAGCACCGTGTCAGAGGGAAAGATTTTCACCAAGCTGGATCTAAGAGATGCTTACTTCCGGGTGCGCATAAAGGAGGGGGGTGAATGGAAGACAGCGTTTAACACGCCGATGGGACAATTTGAATATTTAGTCATGCCATTCAGATTACAAGGGGTCCTGGGAGTTTTCATGAACTTTATAAATGAAGTCCTGTGGAAATATTTGTACCGAGGGGTAGTGGTGTACCTGGATGATATAATTATTTACTCCAAAGACTTTCCCTCCCATTTGAAATTAGTGAGAGAAGTCTTAACAAACCTCTATGAGAACCAACTGTATGCAAAATTATCCAAGTGTGAATTCCATAAGACTGAATTGGACTACTTAGGTTATCGAGTATCAGGGAGGGGCATGGCAATGGACCCTGTTAAAATACAAGCGGTACTGGATTGGGAACCCCTGAGGACATGTAGACAGCTTCAATCTTTCATCAGATTCGCAAATTTTTAATCGTAATTTTATACAGGGATTTGCATACACCATGCTCCCCTTGACGGACCTTCTTAAAACGAAGGGGAAGGATCTCGAGGCCAAAAGGTCAGCAGCAAAATTAAATTGGACAGAAAACTGTCAGGAAGCCTTTAACAAATTGTTCACTAGTGAACCTATTTTAATTCACCCCAATGAATTAAAACCTTTTGTGGTCCAATGTGACACCAGTGATGTCGCTGTGGGGGCCATTCTCATGCAATCAGATTGGGGGGGGGGGGAGTCCTTAAAACCATGTGCTTACATCTCTTAAGAAATTCTCTCAAGATTAGTGGAATTGGTCAGTGTGGGACAAAGAAGCGTTTGCTGTAACGTTCGCCCTGAAAACATGTCGATCTTGGCTAGAAGGAGTGAGGGTTCCTTTTGAAATATGGACAAATCATAAAAATCTGGAAGCTCTTACGGGTCACAGAAAATTGACTGAGAAACAGATCTGATGGGCGGGATTCTTTGCAAAATTTGATTTTAAACTGAAACACATCCCGAGATCTAAGAATTTTCTAACCGATGCATTATCCAGACTCCCACAGCATAACAGCCAAAGGGAGGAAGTGATAGACTCACACATCTCCCCCAGCCAGTTAGGGGAAGTGGTAACTACTCACTCCCAAGCAAAGCGCGAAAAACTGGAAGAGAAGTGGGGGGAGAAAGACTGATGGCTGAAGTGGAAAAGGAAGCAGATGCAATACCTGAAGGGGTAAAGAAAGGGGAGGGTGGTTTCTGGTACAAGGACAGTAAACTCTATGTGCCAGAGAGCCTCCGGAAAGAGGTGCTCCAAATGTGTCATGATAGCAAGCTATCAGGGAACTTTGGGTATGTAAAAACCCTGCATCTAGTGAACAGACAATTTTGGTGGCCATTTATGAAAAAAGACATCTCTAATTATGTGGCTTCTTGTTCAATATGCTTGATGGCTAAGAGAAGAGGGGGGAAGCCCCCCAGCATTATTACAGCCACTGGAAACGGCCACCAGACCGTAGTCGATAGTCTCATTGGATTTTATCATAGAACTTCCCCCTTCTCAAGGGAAGACCGTAATTCTTGTAGTAGTGGACACTTTTTCTAAACAAGCCCACTTCATTCCTTGCTCTCAAATACCCACGGCTAAAAGACTAGCTCAACTATTCTTCCAACACGTGGTGAAACTACGCTCATTTTGTAAACTAACCGGGATTGAGCAGGACTTGAGTTCTGCGTACCACCCCCAAATGGACGGCCAGACGGAACAGGTAAATGCGCTGCTGGAGCAATACTTAAGATGCTTTGTAAACTATCAGCAATCAAATTGGGCAGAATTGCTACCCTTTGCTGAATATGGATATAATAACAGCATACACAGCTCCACCAAGTCTTCCCCCTTTTTAGTAGTGAATGGGTATGAAGGGAAACCTTTTCCGCTACTCCCGGGGAAAACGATGCCTGCAATACCTTCAACTTTTCAGCAATGGTGGGGAATGTTAAGGAAGGCTTGGGACAACATCCAAGAAAGTCTGGAATTGGCTAAAGAGAACTATAAAAAACATTACGATAAGCACCATTCTCCTGCTTGGGGTTTCAAAGTGGGAGATACAGTGTTCCTCTCTACCAAGAACTTGCTTCTACCGCAGACTTCTAAAAAGCTGGCATATAAGTTTTTGGGACCGTTCCGTATTAAACGAGTAATCAATAAAGTGGCTGTAGAGCTTGAACTGCCCAAACTGTTTAGTAAGATACATCCAATCTTTCATCTGCCACCGAGGGGAGCTGCAAACGACGGTCCCGACGTTGCCGGGTACCAAGTGGACTGGCTTCTCCGCGGGAAGAGCAGCGGGGCTTCACAGCGCGGCGGGGAACGCGGGAGGGTCTTTACCTCCCCCGGGCTCACCAGGCTGTGCAGAAGATATTAGACCTGCACCCGGCATCGCTACCCGGCGCTACAGCCGGCTAGGCACCGCCCCCTACATTTACACATTTGCATTAACATTAACGCTGGCTTTACACCTACCCGCACTTTACCACTCTATTATTGGGCAGCTTAGTACACTCTACTTACTACCTCATACCACATCGTACTACCTCGTCCAAGAAGATCTTATATTGCACTTTAGTAACGTTCTACCTCACTCATGGACTACTAGCTTAAAAATTGATTTGGGAATTAGCTCATTTGTTTAACTTATTAGATATTTATTGTATGTATTGGATTTGAATTTATGAATTTTATTGGTTATTAAATTGAGGATAATTTATGGGGTGGGATTTATAATTAATTTTAGCCATCAGACTTAAATTATGTATCTGACCAATCATATATAAGGGAACTGGGGGGGCAGGTTTTTCTTTGGGTTAATTCTAATATTGGGATCTAGTAGGACGGTGTGATCTGGAGAGCGTTGTGACTACTGTGCATCAGTGTGGGCCAGGACAGCGGTGGGGAATGGCTGGTCTAGGGATTCCAGTGCTCCTGGGGAGGGGGAGGTATGGCGGTGGAAGCAGACGATATAAGGGAGGGAGACCGAGACAGGTCAGTGCTCACTCTCCCTCCAATCTGTGTCCCATCCCAATGGTGACAGGGAGTAGGTCCAGGAAGAATAACCCGCCTCCGTCATTGGTGTTATGCAATGCCAGGTCCACTAATAATAAGACTTCTGTCCTTCGAGAGTTCCTAATCGAACAGGACACGGACCTGGCATGCGTGACCGAAACTTGGGTCCGAGAGGGAGATACATTAGCCCTCTCGCAAACAGCTCCACCAGGTTATTCGGTCTTTCACCAATCGCGGACTAGCGGCCGGGGGGGGAGGAGTGGCATTATTTGTACGTGAGGCTTACTCCTTCAGGGCGCTCCCGGCCCCAAAGATCGAAGGCATTGAATGTGCTGGCTTGGCACTGGAGGCTGGAGAGGGATTGGCGATTTGGCTGGTATACCGTATGCCTAACGCACCAGCCGGCGCCTTACCGTCCCTACTCGAGGCGGTGACAGGCTGGGCGTTGGAGCACCCAAGGCTGGGTGACTTCAACGTCCATGCTGATGACCCGACCTCTAGTCAGGCGACGGTCCTGGTGTCATCCATGGCAACACTAGGACTCTCTCAGTTTGTTGCAGCCCCCACCCACCAGGCCAGTCACATGTTAGACCTGGTCTTTGTGGCTGGGGTTATGAAGTGGTGCCGTGGTCGGACCACCTCACCCTTAAGGCTCATATAGATATGCCATCCCAAACCTGTTTAGGCGACGAGCCTATTATGGCTCGCCCGCAGAGCCAGATGGACCCGGAACGGTTCCAATTGGCCCTGTGGGATCCCTGGCCCTCTGGTGATTCCCTCAATGGCCTGGTTGAGATATGGAACACTCAACTATCCAGGGCCATCGACGAGATCGCACCTCGACACCCTCTACGGCCTCAGAGTAGGCTGGCTCCGTGGTACACCCCGGAGTTGTGCCAGCTGAAACAAGGTCTCAGACGGCTAGAGAGGCAATGGCGACGCACCCGTGACGAAGTGACTAGAACATCTTATAGGACATTTATGAGGTCCTATGAGATGGCAATCAAGGCCGCAAAGAAAACATACTTTGCGACCAAGATTGCGTCTGCAAACTTGCGCCCAGCACAATTGTTCAAGATAATCCGGAATCTTACTACATTGCCACAAGGCAAGCCAAATGTTAAGGAATTGGAAACAGGCTGTGAGGCTTTTGCGAAATTTTTTGCAGACAAGGTCCAATCACTCCGCCATGACTGCCCAGCCATATTAGATACAGTGAGCGAACTCGAGGCTCTGTGCGTGTCTTCTAATTTGACCCTGGACTGCTTTGACCCACTCAGCTTGGAGGAGGTTGACAGAATCCTGGTAACTGCACGCCCTACGATCTGGACCCATGCCCCTCTTGGTTAATTAAGGCCTGCCAGGAGGAGTTAGGATGTCCTATACGGGACATCATAAATAGATCTCTTTCGGAGGGCTATTTTCCAACGCCCCTGAAGGAGGCAGTGGTCCGCCCTCTCTTGAAAAAAGCTACATCAGATCCGGCCGAATTGGCTCATTACCGGCCGGTCTCAAATTTGCCCTTTTTGGGCAAAATTATCGAGAGGGCTGTGGCGTTGCAGTTGCAGAGCTTTCTGGATGACACTTCCACCTTGGATCCATATCAGTCCGGCTTCCGTCCGGGCCACGGGGTGGAGACGGTGTTGGTCGCCCTCGTGGATGATCTCCGGCGACATCTGGATCGAGGCAGCTCGGCGGTACTGCTGTTGCTAGACCTATCGGCTGCGTTCGATATGGTCAATCATCGGCTGCTGACCCGCCGTCTCGCCGACGCAGGAATTTGGGGGCTAGCCTTACAGTGGCTCTCCTCCTTCCTTGAAGGTCGGGGACAACGGGTGGCAGTTGGAGGAGAGATGTCCCGGAGACACCTACTTAATTGTAGGGTTCAGTTCTCTCCCCAATGTTGTTTAATATCTTTATGCGCCCTCTTGCCCAGATTTCCCGGAGACATGGGCTGGGTTGCCATCAGTACGCTGATGACACCCAGTTCTATCTAGTGATGGGCGGCCGGACCGCCAACACCCCTATAAATTTGGACCAGGCGTTGCAGGCCGTGGCAGACTGGATCAGGCTGAGTGGGCTGAAGCTGAACCCAGTGAAAACAGAGGTCCTTTGCGTGGACCGCTGCGGGCTGGGAGGGGAGATCTCCCTACCGACCTTTGACAGTGCGTCACTGATACCAGTGCGCAGGATCAAAAGCCTGGGAGTGCTACTGGAGTCCTCCCTGACAATGGAGGCACAGATAGCTGCCACTGCGAAATCCGCCTTCTTCCATCTTAGAAGGGCGAGACAGTTGGCCCCCTTCCTAGAACGTAGCGACCTAGCAACAGTGATCCATGCAATGGTCACCTCGAGACTAGACTACTGTAATGCCCTCTACATGGGGCTGCCCTTGTGCCGAACTCGGAAGTTGCAGCTAGTGCAGAATGCGGCGGCCAGGCTGCTACTGGGACTACCTCGGTGGGAACACGTGCGGCCTGGGCTGAAGGAACTGCACTGGCTTCCAGTTATATTCCAAGTTCGCTACAAGGTGCTGGTTATTACCTTTAAAGCCCTATATGGCCGAGGCCCTGCCTACCTTAGGGACCGCCTCTCCCGACACGTTCCCCAGAGAGCACTAAGATCTAGCTCCCAACGCCTTTTAAGGATCCCTGGACCAAAGGAGGCCAAACTGAGAGTAACAAGAGAGCAGGCCTTCTCCGTAATGGCCCCCCACTGGTGGAATCAATTACCGGAGGAAGTGCGAGCCCTGCGGGACTTTAATCAGTTCCGCAGGGCTTGCAAAACCACCCTCTTTCTGCAAGCATATAAGGAGCCCTGGTAAGCGATATCTAGCCATCGAAATACATCTATTGAACATAGCACCTTAATTTATTGTAGTTTTTAACTTTTATGTAACTGTTTTTTAAATGTATGTACTAACTGTATTTTAAAATTGTTTTATGTAAATCATGGTACACCATGTCTTGTTAGCCGCCCTGAGCCTGCTTCAGCAGGGAGGGCAGGATACAAATAAAAGATGATGATGATGATGATGATGATGATGATGATTCATTGCAGTTTACTTCGGAAGGATCCTGGAGCCACACCTTGGCACCCCCGACTCCAAGCTCCCGAGCCTATACTAGTGGGGGATCAGAATCACCATGAAGAAATCTTAGATGCTAAACTGAAGCAGGGTGTATTGTATTTTCTGATTAGATGGAAACATTTCTCAACAGCACACGATGAGTGGGTAATTAGCTCAAATGTGAGAGCGCCAGCGCTGATTAAACAATGCTATGCTAAATATCCTTCAAAACCCCGGAGAGGGGCTTGGTGGGGGGCAGTATGTCAAGCGTGCTTATTTCTGTGACATAATGGGTTCTCAGACAAAGAGCAGGTCTCTCACTCTTCACTGCTTCCCCCTTATTTACAACTATGGGGCAAGTAATAAATCCATCTGGCCCAAGGATGTTTATGCTACAGCCTGGCTGGTACCACTTTCAAGTCGCCTCTCCCACAGGTTCACACAGACAACTCTTATCTTCTGCTAGAGAAGTGTGAGAATGGGAGATGTTTTTAATAGCCTAAATTCCTTAGTAATAAAAGAGATAGTGTTTAGCAACCTTTGAACCCATGACTCAAGTATGCATCTGCAATGTAACCTTTGAAGATATCCTATATAGCAACTGTGTAACCCTGTATACATAATTACTCCCAAGGCTTGTGTCCTTGGTACAGCATCTGAGTTTCTAAAATAAAACAGCTTTGATTTAAAACAAAAGACTGCTTATTGAGAAATATTGACGCTTGACACCCAGGTTCAATCCCTGGTATCTCCAGGTAAAAGATCTGGCAGTAGATTTCAAATGTTAGCCATGTTCATAGAAGAAAGAATATTGAAAACATGGCAAAGACAAATGAATTTATATAGAATGGCAAAGAACCAAGAATAAGCTTCAAAATATTTCAAGATGAGAAAAAGAGAGGTTTAGCAGTCCCAAATATAAAATTATATTACCAAGCAGCAGGTCTGGTCTGGATTGTGAACTAGATTAAAAACCCAAGACAAATAATAGTAAAATTAGAATCAGCAGATCCTGATGAAGGCCTACACAATTACTTATGGATTAAGAAATGGACTAAAAAGATTGTAACACAAGAAAGAAGTCACATAATCAGAAGGAACTTCTGACAATATAGTTTAAAAAGGTAGTCCCCTGTGCAAGTACCAGTCGTTTCCAACTCTGGGGTAACGTTGCTTTCACAACATTTTCATGGCAGACTTTTTACGGGGTGGTTTGCCCTTGCATTTCCCAGTCATATACACTTCCCCCCCAGCAAGCTGGGTACTCATTGACCAACCTCGGAAGGATGGAAGGCTGAGTTAACCTGAGCCGGCTACCTGAACCAACTTCCGCTGGGATTGAACTCAGGTCATGAGCAGAGGGCTCTGACTGCAGCTTTACCACTCTGCGCCATGGGGCTCTTGAATATAGCTTACATGCCGGAATTTATTGAGCCCCTGCAGCTCTTTGTTTATGTCCCTAATAGAAGCTAATTACCATAAGAATATGAGAAATAAAAATTATTTTTTAACTTATGGCGTGATGCTAAACACTCAGGGAGAAGTCAAGGCTTGGTAGGCTATTAAAGATGAAGGTGTAAATATTTAATGGCTGATATATTATCAATTACTCTCAAGACTAAAGGAGATCATGAGTATTGAAGGAGTTCTGCGAGATGCGACTGAATTTAAGCAGCTGATTATAAAATGAAACAAGCATTTACAGCGATGAATATATGATTTCAGTTCAGCTAGAAACAGAAGATGAACAAGTGAAAAAATGTATGATGAAGTGGATGCAAAACCTTAAAGAACAGGTATCTATGCTACTATGGGAACGACTACGGGAAAAAGATATTTACAGTTGGCCAGACACAAAGACTGATTTTGCACTACACTTGTTCTGGGTGGAGAGCTCTTTTGCTACTGGGGCTTCTCTCTGTTTTTGCACAAGTCGCCCCAGAGCTGTGAGTTCGTACACCACTATTCCGCAACAAGTTGAAACTGCTTGTCAGAGGATCTCGCTTGCTGTGGAATAGCAGCGTGCCAACTCACAGCTCCAGGGCAACTTGTGTGAAAACCGAGAGAAGCCCTGGTAGCAAGAGGGCTCTCCACTCGGAACAGGCATAGCATGAAATTGGTCTAAGAGAAAATTAGTACAAAACATTTTGCAGATGGTATGTAACTCCAAAAGACACGGAGAAAGCATATAAAAACAACAAAGGAAAATGCTGGAAATGTCAAGACATAGATGGAACCTTCTTTCATATGTGGAGGACTTATAAAAAAAAAGATATTGGAATAAATACACCAAATATGCAGAATATATTGAAATTTAACTTCCCAGTTGAAGCCAAGAGCATGCTATTAGGTGTTCTGCCTAACAAATTACCAAAAAATTTAGAAGAGCTATTCAAATACATGGTGAAAGCAGCTAGAAATATTTATGCGCAGACAGAAAAAAATGCTTTAAATCTGTAGGAGCCAGGCTGAATGGGGGCAGGGCGAATCAGCAGAACAACATGGCTGCTCCCTGCTAGAAAGGAAGGGAAACCAGCACAACATAATAATAATAATAATAATAATAATAATAATAATAATAGATTTTATTTATCTCCTGCCCTCCCCGCCTAGGCGGCTCAGGGCAGCTAACAACATTTCACACAGTTAACATAAATAGATAAAACTTTAAATTTAACAATTAAAAAGAAATTAGACATAAAAAAGAACCAGTTGATTAAGCTAAAATACATAATTCAAATTACATTAAATATATCTGGCAGCAATAAAATTGTTTGGCGCTGGTTCTGCCAGTTTAGATAGTTCCGTGATCGTATTATAGATGGCGGTTCTTTATTCTTAGCAACTCAGCAGTCGATATCAGCATAGGCTTGTCTGAAAAGGGTGGTCTTGCAGGCCCTGCGGAACTGGTCAAGGTTCCGCAGGGCCCGCACTTCCTCCGGAAGTTGGTTCCACAGTGCAGGAGCCGCAGCTGAAAAGGCCCGTGTTCTGGTGTTTTGAAGTTTGACCTCTCTCGGCCCAGGGATGGTCACTTTATTTTTACCCATTGACCTCAGTGCCCTCTGGGGTTCATATGGGGAGAGACGGTCCCTTAGGTAGGCTGGTCCTCGGCCATATAGGGCTTTAAAGGTAATAACCAACACTTTGTACTGGACTCGGTAGGTAATTGGCAGCCAGTGCAGTTCGCGCAGCCCCGGCCGTATGTGCTCCCATTTCGAGAGCCCCAATAGTAGCCTGGCCGACGCGTTCTGCACCAGCTGCAGCTTCCGGGTCCGGCACAGAGGTAGCCCCAAGTAGAGGGCATTACAGTAGTCCAATCTTGAGGTGACCGTTGCATGGATCACTGTTGCGAGGTCGCGACGTTCCAGAAAGGGGGCCAACTGCCTCGCCCACTTCAGGTGGAAGAATGCTGACTTGGCAGTGGCTGCTATCTGGGCCTCCATTGATAATGAAGGCTCCAGTAAAACGCCCAAACTCTTTACCTGGCGCACTGGTTTCAATGGTGCGCCGTCGAAGGTTGGGAGAGCTATTTCCCCTCCTAGAGCGCTGCGACCCACACAAAGGACCTCTGTCTTCGCTGGGTTCAATTTCAGCCCGCTCAATCTGAGCCACGTCGCTACACCCTGCAGAGCCCGATCTAGATTCCCTGGGGTGGAGCCGGGCCGGCCGTCCATTAGCAGATAGAGCTGGGTGTCATCTGCATATTGATGGCAACCCGGCCCAAACCTCCGGACAATCTGGGCAAGGGGGCGCATATAAATGTTAAATAACATTGGGGAGAGAACTGCCCCCTGGGGCACCCCACAATCAAGTGTGTGCCTCTGGGATCGCTCACCCCCAATAGCCACCCTTTGTCCCCGACCAGAGAGGAAGGGGGAAAGCCATTGCAAGGCCAACCCCCCAACCCCTATGTCGGCGAGGTGGCGCTTTAGCAACTGATGGTCGACTGTGTCAAATGCCGCCGACAGGTCTAATAACATCAGTACCGCAGTGCCGCCCCGATCCAGATGTCGCTGAAGGTCATCTACCAAGGCGACCAGCACCGTCTCCGTCCCATGGCCTGGTCGGAACCCAGACTGGCACGGGTCGAGAACGGAAGCGTCATCTAGGGACCTCTGTAGCTGCAACGCCACTGCCCACTCAATGATTTTACCTAAAAACGGTAAATTAGACACCGGACGGTAATTCGCCAATTCGGCCGGGTCTGCTGTGCATTTTTTTAAGAGAGGGCGAACCAACGCCTCTTTCAAGGGCGTTGGAAAATGCCCCTCAGTGAGGGATCAATTTATGATGTCCCGTAAAGGACATCTAAGCTCCCTCTGGCAAGATTTAATCAGCCAAGAGGGGCAAGGATCCAAATCGCATGTTGTTGGGCGAGCAGCGGAGAGGATCCCATCGACTTCCTCCAGGTTGAGTGGGTCGAAGTGATCCAGTACCAGATCCGAAGACAGGCACGGAGCCTCAATTTCGCTCACTGTATCCAAGGCAGGTCTTGGCGGAGCAATGAGATTTTATCTGCAAAGTATTTCGCAAATGCCTCACAGCCAATCTCCAATTCTCTAATGTTTGGTTTGCCTTGTGGCAATGTTATCAGGTCCCCGATTATTCTAAACAATTGTGCTGGGTGCGAGTTTGCAGATGCAATCTTGGTTGCAAAGTAGTCTTTCTTTGCAGCCTTGACTGCCATCTCATAAGACTTCATAAACATTCTGTAGGATGTTCTCATTGCTTCGTCCACACAAATGGAGAGTTTGTGTTACATTCCTTTCAGAACAGTAAAATAGAGAGTAAAAAGTAAACTAGAACCTTTGGTTTCCCTGTGGTAGTCTTAAGAACTTGGAACTTCAACAACTTGTGAGTAAATTGCTCCAGTGAGACCACAAAAGTGTGAGATTGCGAACTGTTTATTTTGGCTGGTGGGTGGGAGGGAGGGAGGGAGCTGCTGGGGGTTGAGGAAATGAAGACTGTATTCAGGGGAACTGCCCTGCTGTATTTTTAAAAAATGTATTTTAGGGAATGTGAAAGTCTCCCCAAAGTCCCCAGATATTTTCTGAGTTAAACTTGGCAACCCTATCATATACAGACATATGTTAATAAAATAAAAGTAGAATTAAAATCTGATCCAAATGCAATATCCCAAATATAAATGAGTTCCCTATATGAGAGCTATGACTTTCTTTTACATCATGTAGAACAGGGGTGTCAATAGGGTTGCCAAGTCCAATTCAAGAAATATCCGGGGACTTTGGGGGTGGAGCCAGGAGACATTGGAGTGGAGTCAGGAGACACTGGTGGTGGAGCCAGAAGCAAGGTAGTGACAAGTTTAATTGAACTCCAAAGGGAGTTCTGGCCATCACATTTAGAGGGACTGCACACTTTTAAAATGCTTCCTTCCATAGGAAATAATGAAGGATAGGGGCACATTCTTTTGGGGTTCATAGAATTGGACCCCCTAGTCCAATCCTTTTGAAACTTGGAAGGTATTTTGGAAAGAAGCACTGGATGCTTTGCTGCAAATTTGGTGCCTCTACCTCAAAAAACAGCCCCTCCAGAGCCCCAGATACCCGCAGTTCAATTCTTTATTATACCCTATGGGAATCGGTTTTCATAGGGCATAGTGGAGTTCCCAGCAGACCTTTCTCTCTCTCCCCCCCCCCCCGCTTTCTGATGACCCTAAAGTGGTGGAAGGGCCTCCAAACCGGGGGAATCCCCTGCCCCCACCTGGGGATTGGCAACCCTAGGTGTCAAACATGTGGCTATTGGACTGCATCTGGCCTGCACAGGGCTGAAATCTGGCCTCTGAGCAACTTCCTTCTCTTGCTTCCCATTCCAGGGCTGCTGCAGCTGCCGCCTGTAGCTTGCTTTTCCCTAGCTTCCTCAGTGGCTCTTCACTTCCTGCTTCCTGCCTCCCTCTGTCTCTCACAGAGAGAAAGACAGAGAGAGCATCATGCAGGATACAAAGATAAGTCCCACCCCCCTCTCTCACCACACACACGGACAGACACACAGCTTCTGCTTCCTTCTCCAAGGCTGTTCCTCCTCTTTTGGGGAGGAGAGAGAGAGAAAGACCACGACAGTTGTAAAATCAACCATATTTTATTTCAGGTATAAAATTTTGTGTGTAAGCACACTCCTTCAGAGAGAGGGAGGGAAGGGGGGTGGATTCTTCTGGCAAGCACAATGTACATTGAGGAAATTATTTTGGCTTATTCTGAAAACTTTTAAAAATAGATTTCTCTGCTCCTATCTGGATTTGTTTTCTTTCAAAAGTATGCTGAATAGGAATTAGAACATTTGGATTGGTCCTTGTATCTTGGAGAGTGCAGCAGTTTCAGATGTCAAATGAAGCACACATTGGTAATGAGACAGGAAAACTAGCTCTCAATTCAGTCCAGGAGGATGCATTGTCTTGAGCCTCAATATCAACTGTAATTCAGCAGCCTTTCTCTCTAATCTCCCTTTGAAATTCCTTTGTAAGAGCATTGCTGCTCTTAGGTCAGCAACAGAATGCTGTGGTTTCTAATCTCAGACTTATGTCCATTTATTCTTTGCAAGCTCCTGGATGAATCCTCTTGGATGGAACTGAGATTTTGGTTTCCTGTCTCATAACCAATGCTGGTATCTCCACACCTGCTATCCCTCTGAATATCACACCTAATCCAATCAAGCCTGTTATTGTTATTCACCTGCTATTGCCATTTGACATCTGAACTCACCTTTATAAAGTTAAGTTTATATCTCCGGTAGCTGCTTTTACATTTTATGGTATGCATGGCCCAGCCCAACAAAGTGACACTTGTTAGATCCGATGCTCGCTTGTAACAAATGAGTTCAACACCTCTGCAGAACCTTCTTTCTTAAAATCTCTAATGAACATGTAGAAGTGGTAATGATGAAACCAGTGTGGTCAATATAGATTAGTTATGAAGTTTGAAACTTAAAACTTAACTAATGAATATAATTGTACCCTAACAGAAATAAGAATTATTGTATTTTATAGATAATACCTTAATTATAATGAAGGAGATAGAAGGGAAATTATTCTCTGTCCTATATATTACATACTACACAGGGCTCTTTTTGTAGCAGGAACTCCTAAGAGAGCCAGTTTGGTGTAGTGATTAAGTGCACGGACTCTTATCTGAGAGAACCGGATTTGATTCCCCACTCCTCCACCTGCAGCTGCTGGAATGGCCTTGGATCAGCCATAGCTCTCATAGGAGTTGTCCTTGAAAGGGCAGCTGCTGTAAGAGCTCTCTCAGCCCCACCCACCTCACAGGGTATCTGTTGTGGTGGGGGGGAGGTAAAGGAGTTTGTGACTGCTCTGAGACTCTGATGTTCAGAGTACAGGGTGGGATATAAATCCAGTATAATCTTCTTTGCATATTAGACCACACTCCCCTGTTGTAGCCAATCCTCCTGGAGCATACAGTAGGCCCTGTACTAAGACCCACTGACCGACCTCCTGATAGTGCCTGGGTTTTTTTGGCCACTGTGTAACACAGAATGTTGGACTGGATGGGCCATTGGCCTGATCCAACATGGCTTCTCCTATGTTCTTATGGGTCTTGTAAGCTCTTGGAGGATTGGCTACATCAGGGGTAGATCCTTTGCTAATATGCAAAGGAGTTCCTGCTACAAAAAAAGCCCTGATACTACATTATTGTTTTTGACAAATGTAATTATGTTGTATGACCCATTTCTCCCCTTTTTCTTTCTTGTACCTTCATCGTTTTCCTAAAACGAGTTTTTTAAAAAAGAGCACACTATCATGTATTTAGAGGACACCCCTAAGAACTAACATACATCTTCACATCTTAGACAAAAATGCAGCTGGAGCCAGCTTTTGAACCCTGATATATAGATCCTGCACTTTCTCTGAGAAATAAGACCTACATCACCTCTTTGGCAGCCTTGTCTTCCAAAAATTGGCTTTGGAAGTGGCCCAGTGACTTGGCCCAGGCGGAGCAGGCAAATTAGCTTGGGCAATTCTGAGTCCCAAGCGGATACTTTTAACTGCTGTGATCATCTTGTATTCAGCTGGAATTGCAGCAGGAAGCAACTGCTGGCTGCTTAAGATAGTCATCTAATTAGTCTGCTAATTTATTTTCTAGTAAAGTGGAGAGAGGGAGAGGAACAGCTGAAACACAGGAGGGCAGGTGACTTTGAGTTTGGGGAAGAACTGAGGAGATGCAAGGAAAATGATTCCAGGGAACAAAGTGCTCCAGGGAGGCCTGCCTGCTCTGAGTCCAGGGGGAAATCCGGTTAGGAAAAAGGGCACAAAGGTCTACAACAGAAGCAAATGTCTTTTGCAGAGCATATACAAAGCTACTTTATACTATCAGAGTAGGGTCCATCTAGTGATGTCTATTCTGACAGGCAGCAACTCTTCAGGGTTGCAATCTCCCCCAGCCTTCTTGCCTGACATCCTTTTAATTGCAGATGCCAAAGACTGAACCTGGAACTATTTGCATGAGAAGTCAGTTCTTCACTATTGAGCTATGCCCCCTCCCCACACAGGAGAACTGAAAGGGAAGCTTCCATTGACTAACAAGCTAAGGAAAAACTTGTCAGTCAAGTAACAACTCCCCTTCCAATTTCCCTTTCTATTGCATGCCATATTACACACAACACCACCAAGCCTGGATGAGAAAGACTAAAAGGCCATTCTGGATCAGCTCTCCCTTTTGCCTGAGGTGATACTGAATCCAGGGAGCAGAGAAACATTTCCTGCTATGTTCTTCATTACTGCATGAATTCTAGTTGGGGGGGGGGGGGATGGAAGGTGGAAAGACATCCCCTCCAATAATTATAGAGGAAATCCAATGTACTGATCCACAGATTAACCACTTTATGGCTCAATTCTCAGCTAATTAATTGTTCACATACTCAGCTCAAGGCAAGCAAGCACCGTAAGCCACTGGCAAGGCACAGGGTTGAGGGCAATAAATCACAGCAAAGGTGAAGGAAACCACAGTTTATGACAGGAGCAGTAAGTTAGTGTGTGTAAAATAATACTGGCATACCATGTATGGTTGTTGTAAGACTTTCTGACACAATGTACTCAAAGCACTTTAAACATTTGAAATAAGCTATATAAATGCTAAATATTATTACTGTACTGTTAGGCTTTAAGGTACCACAAGACCAATTTTTGGTTTTGCAGGCACGGGGGTTGGTTTTTTGTTTGTTTTGCAAAATGTTAACACAGTTCTTAAAAGATTAAGAACCTCACTTCAGCTGTAAACACAAATGTAAGGAAAGCTCCCTCTGGCATGAGATCTGGTAAACAGAATATTGGCACTAATGTTGCTAACATTATCCCTGTTTCAAACCTATGCATAACTTTGGTATCTCTGATGCATGAGGTAGCAGGGACAGAAAACAGAGTTCTGGCAGGTGCAGATTTCATACGGAGTTTGTTACATAAGACACTGCGTTTGTAAAAAATTCTCTTTATATGTATTTTAAAGTTGCATCAACCCTAATGCTGGCAACTTAACCATTCCCTCACAGTATAACAGATGTGTGTGGAGGGGGGAGGGGTTGGACTCAGAGCACTTGGAAAAGAGGTAGCACTTGCTCTCAAGACAGCTGAAGAACTTCCCAAGGGCCTCACATCTGCACATAAAAACCCACATAGAATTTGAGAAACAGTAAGACTTCCGCAGGCTCCCCAGAGGCAGCTCTCCACAGAGTGTTCCTTGAAGCAGTAGTACATTTGAGCTCGCTGTAGATGGGCAAGCATTTGCTGTTTCTAAGGACTGTTTTAACAAAGATAAGTCAGAGCAGAACACTGTGAAAAGAAGGGAGGAAAGGCAAAGAAAACAATCATAATATAACTTTCCTACAGGATCTCTTCCTGGCAACCTCTAGAAACTAAAATGACTTTTTAAAAAAGGTAAGGGTAGTCCCTTGTACAAGCACCAGTCGTTTCTGACTCTGGGATGATGTTGCATCACGACATTTTCATGGCACACTTTTTTTATGGGATGGTTTGCCATTGCCTTCCCCAGTCATCAAGCTGGGTTCTCATCTTATCAAGCTCGGAAGGATGGAAGGCTGAGTCAACCTTGAGCTAGCTACCTGGACCCAGCTTCTGCTGGGATCAAACTCAGGTCATGAGCAGAGCTTAGGACTGCAGTACTGCAACTCTACCACTCTGCGCCATGGGGCTCTTCCAAAACGACTAAACTGAGGTTATAATACTTGGATCACATTATGAAAAGACAAGATCCACTAGAAAAGACAATTATGTTGAAGGCAGCAGGAAAAAAAGAAGACCCAGCATGAGATGGGTTAACTCTAAAAAGGAAGTCAGGGCCCTCAGTTTGCAAGACCTGAGCAAGTCTGTTAATGATAGGATGTTTTGGAGGACATTAATTCATAGGGTCACTGTAAGTTGGAAGCAACTTGATGGCATTTAACACACACACTGTCAAGGCGTCCAAGCCTGAACCCTGTATTCCCAGGGCAGTGGACACAAGAAATCAGTCCTTTGTAAAAATAAATGGTTTATTAAATACTTTCACAAAAGCTTACATTCTGAATAAAACTTTGTTGCCCTTAAAGGTGCTACTGGACTCCTACTTTGTTCCATGGAGACAATCGTGTTTGTCATGAAGACTCCAGTTTTACATCAGTGTCTCCCACAGCAAATGTATTAACTGTAAAAGCAAGATACATACACATGCTTAAATATCCACATGGACACTCTACAGAGGCCTGATGGGGTTCTGGCTCTCCAACAAGAATATGCCAGTGTTCAACGACACATGACTGTCATTCACGCTTAAATGTTTGCTGCAGCATCCCTCTCTTGTAACATTAGTATACCCACAACGGAAGTTACTGTCACAAAGCAAATGAAACTGAAAAGATGTCTCAGCATCTCACATAGAACATAAACTTCGTAGACAGTATTTAATAACCAGCGCTGTACTGAAAGAATAAGAGTTGTCCTTGTAATCCTGACTCTACCGATGCCTTCCCAGGAGCTTCCAGTTCAGAGCACTTTGAATACAGGACAGAAATTACTTTCATCCATTCTAAGAATGCTGAAGCGAGCAACATCCCCTATCACAGGGGTGGCCAACAGTAGCTCTCCAGATGTTTTTTTGCCTACAACTCCCATCAGCCCCAGCCAGCAAGGCCAATGGCTGGGGCTGATGGGAGTTGTAGGCAAAAAAACCATCTGGAGAGCTACCGTTGGCCACCCCTGCCCTATCAGCAGCAGCACAACACCCATTTTCCATTGAAATTTACATTCACTTCAGAGCAGTCTGAAGACCTTCCAAAACAGACTATCTGTAGCCTCCCTGAAAAAACAACACACACACACACACACACAGACACACACACATAGAGTAATGAATTTTAAAAAAGCATTCTTTCTTTCAGGAAGACTAAAAGCAGTTTTCAAGAAGTGGCATCTGCCCTCTGTCTTTACAAATTTTCTAATTAAGATCCTGGCACTCAGCCACAACACACATGCATGGGCATCCAGTGGAGTCAGATAATGAGATTTTATATCTCCTGACCCCCATAAAACAGATCAGAACCAAACAGAAATGGTGGAAGCTTAGCTGGAGGAGATAGATTAAATTTCCTCCCTGTTAAACTGGTTTTGGCCCTTGTCATTTGCCAGAAGCATTATTTCCCACTGGTTAACCACTGGTTAACAACTGCATCGAAATTCATGCATTCTCTTTCAACAATTCAAGAATTATATAGGGAGGCTAAACCAAGTCAGAAGGTGATGTCAACAACTGTCACACTCTTCACTGGCACTATAGCCAAGCCAACCAGCCTTTGCTGTCTGTAGACAATACGCCTTTTAGCCTGATAAAGAGAAGACCATCTGAGCTTACCCCCTAAGCAGTTTCTTTAATTATCCAGATATTGTACATTTTATTCTCTTCTGGAATGTGCCAATAATACTAGTCACAGCAACAACCCCAAAGCCAACCTTTTGCTAGCAGTTTACTTGCCAGAATGTTTTGTTTGCATCTCCACACTGGAGGTCTCACTAAATGCAGAGATGACTTCATCCACTCTTTGTTTTTTCCCAGTGAGAAATTCTTTCGTATTCAACCACACTTGTCCCTTCTGCCTCACAGAAATAGCTTTTGCTTCTGCCTTTGTGAGGAGAGCTGTGGCAGAATAAAAGGGCCACCTGCAAAGTTCCAAGGAGTAGTTGAGAGACTGGTCACAGTACTGACAGAGTTATTCTGTTGTTCTTTTTGCAGCAGCCTAGATTTAAAGCTGCCTAGTCCCTTTTAAAAATGGACATAAAGAAACAGTCTTCTGAAAGAACAAGTTGTCTTGGGGGTTTGTACTATTTCTGTTGCTTGACACTTTGAAAGTAAACATCTGTCAAGAATGTGATGGTTTAGGAAGGAAAATTTAAGTCCATTGTACAACCACAGGGCCAGGAAGCAGAGTGCCATCTCCCCCAATCATCACCTTCTTAAGATGACTGACAGTACTGAGGACAAATGAGAACAAAAGCTGGAGGAATGTGAAAACACTGAAATAACAATTACTGTGGAAACGGTATATAAAATATGATTTTTTTCAATATGTCATCTTGAACTATAAAACAGGAGGCAAGAGTCATAGCATAAAAGATTTACAGCATTTCTGTCCAAACACTTTTACTACAGGGAAATTGGACCCTTCCAGTCCAGTACAATCTGCATCACTATTGTATTAATTCCCAAACTTCCATATGCTATCAGTGTGGATTAAACTAAGTAGATACTTTGGTAGAGTTCAGGCAGGGGAAGTAAGAATGTGTGTCACATATGCCAGGAATCCACAAACGCCTCCAATGCAGACATGCCCACAATTACAGGAGTTTGCTATGACACAAACCAAGACTTCCTGCTTTGGGTATAAGGCTCTTTTGCTTTCAGTCTGTCTCTCCTTATTGGAACAATCTGCTCAGAAATGAGCGCTTATCTTCAGTAGAACACTAGTCAGAGCTAACTAGAGCAGAAAACTACCACAGGTGCTCGTCCTGTTAGTGAATTTTAATACAATAATGTATTTTTGGTCACAGTGCTACATGGCCCATGAGCTGCATCCTAAAAATCCTGCTTGGCTATAGAAATTAATTTTGAAGTACTTGTTCATGATTCTGTCACTTCCCATTTCTTATTCCTGTTGGGAACAGTTTTAGGAGCACAGTAATTTTCACCCCCTCTCCAAAGCATCTTTATTTTGCCTGGATCATGGCTTCTGCACAGCATCATATGCAGTTATAAAAAGGATAACTCTTAAGTATCAGCACTGAATCCAGACCTGTGTATGTGCAATCACACACTGCCCATTTGAGTAAAGACCATGAGTTGAAGCTTTGTGACAAAAGGGAAACCCTGCTTCTCTGAAATCAGATAATTCATTAATTATCATATGACAGTGTGTATGGTATAGCCAGGAGATCCTAAGATTTTCTGACAGCCAGAAGTTCTAGTTCTTTTAATGTTATCCACCACTAGATGGAAAGCTGGATTTGTTTTTTAAGGAAAGAGATGTTTTAGAGGTGGTTTGCCATTGCCTGCCTCTGTGTCACACCCCTGGTAATCCTTGGAGGTTATGAGAGCTTTTTTTCTTCTTCTTCTGAAAAAAGAGGTGCCGGAAGAACTCTCAAGAGGGAAATGAAGAAAAAACAAATGGGATTAATAGACAATGCTATATTATTCACTGGCCCTTTTTAATGGTTGCCACAACACTGAGCAATTCTCCCCCCCTCCGGTTCTGACTACCCCCTCTTCCTTTCTGGGTCAAGTAGAACTTTCTGCCAAGCACGCGATGCCAGGTAGTCAGATCTTTGTGTGTGGATGTCAAGACCTATGGCCTTGCATATGGCAACTAGGCAACTGATATCACCAACTG
Organism: Heteronotia binoei; assembly: GCF_032191835.1. Lineage (NCBI taxonomy): Eukaryota > Metazoa > Chordata > Lepidosauria > Squamata > Gekkonidae > Heteronotia > Heteronotia binoei. Next base: position 178,588,521 of record NC_083223.1, read on the forward strand.
CAGAATTGAAGTTTGTTCTTAGATTGTAATATTGCTTTTAGATTGTATATTGTTTTATTATATGTATTTGATTTTAATCTTGTATTATTGACTGCTGTTACCTGTCCAGAGCCCATTTGGGAAAGGACAGGCTATAAATTGAAAATAATAAATAAATAACCTCAGCAAGGGGCTTTCAAGACAAGTGAGAAGCAGAGGTAGTTTGCCATTTGCCCTCCTCTGCAGTCTTCCTTGGTGGTCTCACATCCAAGCACTGACTCTGCTTAGCTTCCAAAATCTGAAAAATCAAGTTATGCAATGCTGCCTTTCCTCCCATATATATATCCTTAAATCAGGTGAAATGGGATGAATAGGAATGTTATGCTGCTTATTTCTGTGTTCCTGCCTCTGATTTTATACAATTTATGGATTTTTCTGCTGTTTATATAATAATAATTAATAATAATAATTTTTAATTTATATTCCACCCTCCCCGCCGAAGCTGGCTCAGGGCGGCTTACATGGCATAAAATGCAGACATTACAATAATACAACAATAAAATACACTACTTACATAACAATTATATTTCTCAATTAAAATATACTATTACATTAAAACCATCAATTGAAACTAACACATTTAAAACCAACAAATTCGGTGCTACAATCTTGACGTTACTCATCATGACACAGTTTTACATGACCACGGTAAAATAATTCCACATTAAGAAAAAGCCAGCTGGAAGAGGGTGGTCTTGCAGGCCCGGTGGAACTGGTTAAGGCTCCTCAAGGCCTGTACCTCTTCTGGTAATTGGTTCCACCAGTGGGGAGCTGTAATCGAGAAGGCCCTTTCTCTCGTAACTTTCAGTTTGGCCTCCTTCGGCCCAGGGATTGTCAGTAGATTTTGTAAGCCAGTTCTCAGTACCCTCTGGGGAACATATGGGGAGAGACAGTCCCTAAGGTAGGCAGGTCCTCGGCCATATAGGGCTTTAAAGGTAATAACCAGTACCTTGTAACGAATCCGGTACACAATTGGCAGCCAGTGCAGTTCCCGTAGCCTGGGCTGTATGTGCTCCCACTTAGGGAGTCCCAATAACAGTCTGGCTGCCACATTCTGCACTAGTTGCAATTTCCGGGTTCGGCACAGGGGCAGGCCTATGTAGAGGGCATTATAGTAGTCTAACCTCGAGGTGACCGTTGCATGGATCACTGTTGCCAGGTCATCACGCTCCAGGAAGGGAGTCAACTGCCTCGCGCGCCTAAGATGAAAAAAGGCGGATTTAGCAGTGGCTGCTATCTGGGCCTCCATTAAGGAAGGCTCCACTAGCACCCAGGCTCTTGACCTTGCGTGCCGTTTCCAATGGCGCACCATCAAAAACTGGTAGGGGGATTTCCCTTCTCAGGCCACCACAGCTCAGGCAAAGGACCTCTGTCTTTGCTGGATTCAACTTCAACCTACTCAGCCTGAGCTAACCTGCCACAGCTTGCAGCGCCAGGTCCAGATTTTCTGGGACATTGCCAGATTGGCCGTCCATCAGTAGATAGAACTGGGTGTCATCAGCATACTGGTGGCAACCTAGCCCATACCTCCGGGTAATATGGTCAAGGGGGCACATGTAGATGTTGAACAACATCGGGGAGAGGACCGCCCCCTGAGGCACACCACAGTTAAGTGGGTGCCTCTGGGACAGCTCTCTCCCAATCGTCACCCTCTGTCCCCGACCATCAAGGAAAGAGGAAAGCCATTGCAAGGTCAGTCCCTGAATCCCTGCATCGGCGAGGCGGCAGGTCAGTAACTGATGGTCGACCATATCGAACGCAGCCGATAGGTCTAACAACAACAGCACTGCTGAACCACCTCGATCCAGATGCCGCTGGAGATCATCCACCAGGGTGACCAGCACTGTCTCCGTCCCATGACCTGGGCGGAAGCTGGACTGGTGGGGATCTAGGATGGAAGCATCATCCAGAAAACTCTGCAATTGTAATGCCATTACACTCTCAATAATTTTGCCCCAAAAGGGAAATTTGAGATTGGCCGGTAATGTGCCAATTCAGTCGGATCTGATGTAACCTTTTTCAGGAGGGGGCGGACCACAGCCTCTATAACAAGCACTGGAAAAACACCCTCCGAGAGTGATCTATTTACAATGTCCCCTATAGGACACCTAAGCTCCCTCTGGCACGCTTTAATTAGCCAGGAGGGGCACGGGTCCAGATCACAAGTTGTTGGGCGTACAGTAGAGAGGATTCTGTCAACTTCCTCCAAGCTGAGTGTGTTGAAGCGATCCAGGATTGAACCAGAAGACAGGCACGAGGCCTCGAGTTCACATACTGTATCCAATGTGGCGGGAAGGTCGTGGCGGAGCGACGTGACCTTGTCTGCAAAAAATTTCACAAAAGCCTCAAAGCCTATCTCTAATTCCTTAGCATTTGGCCTGCCTTGCGGCAGTGTTGTAAGATTCCAAATCGTCCTAAACAATTGCGCCGGGCACGAATTTGCAGACGCAATCTTGACCGCAAAGGAAGTCTTCTTTGTGGCTTTGACTGCCATCTCAATAAATTTCTCTATAAATTAGTTAACTAAAACAATTCATCAATTAGCAGTTTAAAAATTCAATCATTAAAACTAGCAGCTCAGAGATAATTGGAGGTAGTTGTTGTAACAAAATAAAGTGCTGTTGTGCTTCTACAGAGCAGATGCTATTATGTTATAATTGTTGCTGTGAATAGCATTGAAAGTTTTGCTATGAACCGACTGCTGTTGGTGTGCTTAAATTGTGGAGAATAAAATCTGGAATGGCAGCTAACATTCAACTACACGCAATAACCTGATACTTCCTATGGATCAGCATATTACATGTTTGAACTACAAATCACTTAGCCATTTAGTTAGTACCTGTCTGCAGTATTTGCATTAACAACTCACCTATAGCAAAAAAAAATTAGATGCTATGGCGTTCTTTTACACAAAGACCCTTATATATCTAAAAAGCTTCTGTGATCTACAGCACACAAAAAAGAAAATGGTGCAATGAAAGTTATAACCCTTCCTATTTCAGCTCTCCTGTTTTCTGTGGCCACTAGAGTAATGGATTAAAAATTAGACCAGTCGCAGATTGATCGAGTAGGATAGAGCTGTAATGATATTCAAGTTCTGTCTATGTACTCCACGCACATTTGATTATTATCGCGATAAATCTTGCTAATGGCTTACTGCCTTATAATTCATAGCGATTTGGTTATTTGAGATTTTTTCCAGCTTTTGGAGTAGACACTACACCTTAAGAGCCCTCCATTAAAATAGATTCCACTTGTAACATAAGATGTTTTAAATAAAACTGCTTGTTTATATGAACTATTCCACTCTATCAGGTTAGCTAATCTAGACTTTTCAGTCAAGGCTTGTGTAAAATACTGCAGAAAAGGAAGGAAACCATTCCATTCACAGCATTACCCCAAGCAGGTCTCCCTCCAGTCAAAGACAGAAAGTGTTTGCTATCCAGTGCTAAAGCTGCTGTTGAAAAGGCTGCAGCACTTATGGTTAGTGGAGCTTGAGATCCTCTATTCCAGGATTTTCCACTTGTGAACATTTTGTTGCACTGTTCAGACTAGCTGATATTTTTGATTAAATCAACACATCACTGCCTCCAAGCCTGGAGAATTTTAATAAGATCAAAATAACTGCAGACGCCAGAAAACTCTATGACACAAGGGGGTAGGAAATATTTGTGAATGATTCTGCGGTAGGTAAATATTCAAAATGGGAAATGGAGAACCAACACACTCCAAAAATCTTTCTTTCATCCAGCCTCTATATCTTAGAGAGTGAAGCAAAAGTACTAAAAAAGCCCAGCAATGTGGAGAAACAACAGTAGTACATATGGACACTGGAAAGGCCCCAAGCAATTCATCACCCAAGTACTGATTTTCATATTAACTCTGGCTCCTAAAAACAAATGCTGGCCCCTAGGAATATGCTTGGTTTTCCTCCATCATTGACACAGACATATGCAGCATTTTAATCTTATGACCCAGAGAACATGGGTGAAATCAAAACCCAGGGGCCAAAATGTACAGTAGGCAGGGGTTGTTTTGTAGAAAAACAGGTGGTGGAGCTCATCCAGGGATTGTTATGCAGCTGCATATACTATTCAATGGACAAGGAGGTGGAACTCTCAGAAGGAGGAGGTGGAACTCTCAGAAAGGTTCAGGAGTTGTGCTCCTGTGAGCTCCCACTGAATCTGAGGCCTGACAGTAGGAATACATAGACTTAGAAAACTCTGAGGGCCACATGGATTACAAATATGGAACAGTTATATTCAGCTAATATAGAGAGGTTACCCTCCCTCATGATGGGCCAACTCTAATTAGATAGCTAAGAAATCATTATACTAGATATCCCTGCCAGCGTGTGATAACACCACTCCCCAAGTAAGAAATAATCTTTCTTTAAAGACACTAATGGTTCCAAGGAAAGAAACAAGCTTCCTCCTAAACACTACTCTTCTCCCACTGGCCATCACACAAGGTTGCCACAAGAAACTGCACACATTGCTGCACAAATAATTTGGCAAGCTAGTTCCGGTAAGTGGGAAGCAGAGCAAATGTTCCACAATGGGACAATAGAAATATATAACCTGTCACAGAATCAGAGGCCCTACAATTAATAAGACCACAGTCTTTGCCACACAGTCCCTTCTTCTATAAAAAATATGTTTCCTCTTTAGTGCTCATAGCCAAAGATGTTCAGGACACAGCCTGCACAGGAAAGCTGTAAACAGATAAAACAAGGATGGCTAAACTTTTCAGTCTGGTCCTATGAACATTCAAGCAGAAGTAAGTGGGACATACAACCAACTATCTGTGTACAAGAACACAGTCCTAAAGTTGGTGACAAATCCAGAAGACAAAATGAAGTTGTTTTTAACACACAGCAGATAATACCCAGTTTTTTGCCACAAGTTAAAGGAAACTTCCATATTCAGGGGCAGCATACCTCCAGTGTAAGAACTATCACTGGAGATCAAGGTAATTCATACTATGATATCTTTCACAATTATGTATCTTTCTCAAAAAGGGTATTATAGCATTGGAAAAAGTGCAGAAAAGGGCAACTAGAATGATTAAAGGTTTGGAACACTTTCCCTATGAAGAAAGGTTAAAACACTTGGGGCTCTTTAACTTGGAGAAACATCAACTGAGGGGTGACATGATAGAGGTTTACAAGATTATGCATGGGATGGAGAAAGTAGAGAAAGAAGTACTTTTCTCCCTTTCTCACAATACAAAAACTTGTGGGCATTCAATGAAATTGCTGAGCAGTAGGGTTAGAACGAATAAAAGGAAGTACTTCACCCAAAGGGTGATTAACGTATGGAATTCACTGCCACAGGACGTGGCGGTGGCTACAAGCATACCCAGCTTCAAGAGGGGTTTGGATAAAAATATAGAGCAGAGGTTCATCAGTGGCTATTAGCCACAGCATATTATTGGAACTGTCTGGAGCAGTGGTGCTCTGTATTCTTGGTGCTGGGGGGGGGGGGGCAAAGTGGAAGGGCTTCTAGCCCCACTTGTGAACCTCCCTTTTTTTGGTCACTGTGTGACACAGAGTGTTGGACTGGATGGGCCATTGGCCTGATCCAACATGGCTTCTTGTATGTTATGAATGGATGTGTAAGCTGGACACTGAAAAAAACTGAAAGGAAGAAAATTTATTAATTGGAAAAGTGTTGGACCACCAAAAAGACAACTCAGTGTGTTGTAGATCAAATCAAGCCTTGCGCTCAGAAGATCAACATCTACTGGTAATCCCTGGTCCGACAGATGTCCATCTTGCCTCCATCAGGGCCGGGGCATTTTTGGCCCTGGCCCCAACCTGATGGAATAAACTCCCAACAGAGATCAGGGCCCTGCGGGATCTATTACAGTTCTGCAGGGCCTGTAAAACAGAGCTATTTTGCCAGGCCTTTGGCTGATGTGGTGGATGTCCAACCAATCTGGCCCCTTCTGCTCAACCTGCCCTTGATCTCTATGGCAGCAAATTTACCACTCTGAGAACACATACCAAACAGGTTCCATACACAGTATGATGGAAACAGGCCCATGACACCACAATTTTTTGGAATGCCATCTTGTTTAAGAGGGAATTTGGAATGGTTGTTTTTAGAGTTTTAAGGTTAACTGATCTGTGTCAGTATTTGTATGTTATGACCCACCCTGAGCCCACTCGCAAGGAGGGTGAGGTAGAAATAAAACAAACAAGCAAATTATCCGTAGAGGCTAAACTGACTAAACTGAGACTGTCATACTTTGGTCACAACATGAGAAGGCAAGACTCATTGGAAATGATAATACAACCAGGAAAAGCTGAAGGCACTAAGAAAAGAGGAAGACCAAACTTGAGATGGATTGACTCAACAAAGGAAGCCACATCTGTTCAGTTTGCAAGAGTTGAGCTAGGTTGTAAATTATGTTTTGGAGATCATTTTTTCATAGGGTTGTCATAGGTCAGAAGCAACATATGTAACTCTACCAGAGGCTGGAGACAGATAGCAGATGTTGATATTTCCCTTCATGCTCTGCTAGCAAGCTTCTACACAGCATCAAATGTGCCAAACATCCTTAGCAAGTGGCATTTTGCTTTTCGTTATTACTTTCTAGACTGTGTGCAATGAGGGACTGTGGTACTGCCAGTTCAGCCTTTCTTGATCTGCAGTTATAGCTTTCATACTATTCCTAATCCCCTAAACTAGCCAGTCTTTCTTCACGTAAGTAAAACCATGCCATTTAACTGCAGGTCAAGAAAGTCTCTGCAGAGGAGGGCAAGAGCAAAGTACCTCTGATTCTCACTTGTCTTGAAAGCCCCTTGCTGGGGTTGCCATAAGTCTTGACATCCACACACAAGGATCTGACTACCTGGCATCAAGTGCCCTTTAACTGAAGAATAACTAACTCTCACGGTTCCATATTTGTAAGCCACCTTTGAACTATGAGAAAAGGCAGGATATAACTGTTTTAATAAACCAACAAATCATAAAGCACTAATTATTATTATTATTTATTTATATTCCGTCCATTCCCCCCTTTGGGGGCTCAGAGTGGAGTACATCAAATAGAGATAAGATCACAATAAAATCATAATGAAACCAATTTCAACATTCAGTAAAGTGCAACAAAATGATTCAGCAAAATGATATGACAGCAAGGTGTTATAGCACAGAATGGTATCACTATACAGCACCACATCCAGTAGGGCAGTAGGGGGGAGGCTAGCTGGTCTAAAATAGATGCCCGGTGCCTCATCCAAAAACCAGGCGGAACAGCTCCATTTTACAGACCCTATGAAAGGCCAGCAAGCCAGGTAGGGCCCGGATCTCCATAGGGAGCTGATTCCACGTGGTAGAGGCAAGATGGGCATCTCTTGGGCCAGGGAGGCTGGGAGGTTGAACGAAGCGATCCCCAGGGCGTATATGGGAGGAGACGGTCCCAGGTATGTTGGTCCCAGGCCGTGCAATACGATGTGCCCTCATACATTCATATTGTAATTGTAAGTAGATGCATTTTTATAGTCATCATAACATGCTTCTTTACTGTGCAACCCTAAAAAGGGTCATACCATTCTGAGTGCAAGGATATAACTCTTTAGGACTGCCCTGTTCAACTCCTGCCTAACTCCAGTTTTTCATCCTAAAATGGCTTCCAAAGTAACATACAACAAATAAACAAAAAATGCAATTTTAGCAAGATCTTGGTCCTGGCAGGTGTAAAGAAAATGGTTCCTGAAGCTTTTGCCCAATCTTTGGTTCAGGCTGCTATTGTAGCCAACAGATACATTCCCAGAGACACTTAGAGACCAGAGTCAGTTTGACCTTACTAGTAGATAACATGCGGCTGCGTGAAGAAGGGAGTATTAGCCTAGCATTGACTATCAATTAATGCATACCAAGCAATTGAGCTATGGGCTTTTCACCTGTGGGAAAAACAGGAAGCTGATCTGCAGTAAGTTTTGTTTCTTCTTTTCAGTCAAGTCACCCCATACATCACATGACCAATAATACTCAGAGAGTTACATTACCTCTCAGGGTTCTGATTGGCTTAACAGGCCTGAAGTCAATTTGAGACCCTTATCACAAACCCAATTTGAGACACTTACCATAAAAATTAGCTTACATCATTCAGTAGCTTTTTACTCAGCTTGATGGTGACTGCTGTACCATACAGTTACTGTGTTCCTGGCATCCATCTCGACTTGCTTATTCATGTGGGCTAGCCAGTTTGCTGCTGAACCTTTCAGCCTTTGGATTTATATATGGTAATAACTTGGAACTTTGTTTTATTGTATTAACTATGCTGGATAAACATAAGAGTTTTTCTTTTGTTCCTTCACAGTTGTGTCTTTTATCTATTTTTTGCACCTTAATAAAAATAATAATATGTTGTATTGTGGGTTTTGCTTCCATTGACCTCCAAGCCTTTTTCCAGAAGCCTTGACTTTTGATCACCTACCAGATAACCAATTTGCATTTGAAAACTCAGTCTGCAGCCCTACCCCGAAGTGCTGACTTTTCTTGTTAATTCCCTGAAAGACCAGGACTTGTCCTTTCACTCCTTGGGATTGACAGAAAGGACTGGTGGCACCTACCAAGATTAGAGTGAGGGCAGTCTCCCTCTGGTATTTTTGTAACCTGGGGTCTGGGAGGGGAGTTCTTACCTGAATCTGGATCCAGGCAGGGGATCTATGAAAACAAATGACAAGAATGCCCACTGGGAGTTGTGGGAGTTCTCTGAAAGGCCATAGATTCCTCTCTAACCACTGCACCACATCAGCTCAGTATTTCTTTAGATGCCCCATCTAATAAGCATTCTTGTCATTAGTTTCAGTATATACCTCCAAGAGGGATAGTTCTCAAAGCTGTTGTTCCAGTGATACTCAATGGTTTGGGAGCCACTCCCCAATGCAGCACCCACCCAATGTTTCTGACATGTGGGCAAGGCCATTGTCTGGTGAGACTTGCAGGTGATGGGTGGCTCCCACTATGAACAGTCAACACTGCATAGACGAAGGATGGACAAATTGCAAGTCTCCATGAGTTGCATGCCTCATGCCAGAAATGGAAGTACAGGGCCCATCTTCTTCAACAACCTCCATCCCTCTCTACAGCCTCTGCACTCTCATCCCAGCACCTGGGCAGCTACAAGGAGGGGAGCAAGCTGACCACAAAGAAAGAGAGCAAAACCCACAACCACCACAGTAGCCTCCCAGGAAAAGAGCAAGCTGGATACAGTGGAGTGACAGTAGCAAGGTCACTCAGCAGCTGCATGTAGAGGAGTGCAGAATCAAACCTGGTTCTCTCAGATTAGTGTCTGCACACTTAACCACTACAACAAATTGGCTCTTATTTAAATTTATGGATCATCTGGGTGATGTACATCATTTTGTAAAAACATCAACCATAAAATAAAATGCAGAACAATGCTAATACAGACTTCTAAAAAAAGTCAGATGGTGAAATTTCTTTCAGTTTTCTATTCCAGAATGCAGCCACTTTGTAGGTGGTGGTGGTAGGAGAAGGAACAGAGCAGCCTGGAGAAGAAGAGAGTGTGCCAGCCAGAGTGGAAACTGTTGGTCATAGAAGCATAGAGTTGGAAGGGACCTCCAGGGTCATCTAGTCCAACCCCCTGCACAATGCAAAAAACTCACAAACACCTCCTAAATTCACAGAATCTTCATTGCTGTCAGATGGCCATCTAGCCTCTGTTTAAAAACCTCCAAGGAAGGAGAGCCCACCACATTCTGAGGAAGCCTGTTCCACTGAGGAATTAACAGTCAGGAAGTTAGGGTTTGTAGAATCTTTCGGGCTCAAGTGCCGTGTTCTACTGGAGAAAGTTTTCCTTCCAGACGTTTCGTTCTCAGCTGCGGAGAACATCCTCAGTGGCGTTGCAGCCGGAGCAGGCGCTCTGACCTTCTTGGCTGCTGTTCTTCCTAATGTTGAGCCAGAAACTCCTTTGATTTAATTTCAACCCATTGGTTCTAGTCCTACCTTTAAGGGCCACAGAAAACAATTCCACACCATCCTCTAGATGACAGCCCTTCAAATACTTAAAGATGGTGAGCATATCACCTCTCAGCCGCCTCCTCTGCAGGCTAAACATCCCCAGCTCCTTCAACCTTTCCTCATAGGACTTGGTCTACGGACCCCTCACCATCTTTGTCACCCTCCTTTGGACCCATTCCAGCTTATCTATATCCTTCTTAAAATGTGGTGCCCAAAACTGAACACAATACTCCAGGTGAGGTCTTTCCAGAGCAGAGTAAAGCTATACCATAACATCACGTGATCTGGACACTATACTTCTGTTGATACAGCCCAAAATTGCATTTGCCTTTTCAGCCACCGCATCACACTGTTGACTCATGTTCAGTGTATGGTCCACTAAGACCCCTAGATCCTTTTCGCACATACTACTGCTAAGACAAGTCTCCCCCATCCTATAACCATGCCTTGGATTTTTCCTACCTAAATACAGAACTTTGCAGAATGCAGAATGAGGAACCATTCACAAGCACTCTTTGGGTGCGATCTATCAACCAGTTACAGATCCACCTAATGGTAACAGGATCCAAACCACATTTTACCAACTTGTCAACAAGGATAGTATGTGGGACCTTATCAAAAGCCTTACTGAAATCAAGATAAACAATGTCTACAGCATTCCCCTGATCCAGCAAGGTAGTCACTTTCTCAAAAAAAGAGATCAGGTTAGTCTGACATGACTTGTTCTTGAGAAACCCATGCTGGCTCTTAGTAATCACATACATTCTTTCTAAATGTTCCAGGACTGACTGACTGATGATTTGTTCTAAGACTTTTCAAGGTATAGATGTCAAGCTGATGGGTCGGTAGTTACCCGGATCCTCTTTTTTCCGCTTCTTGAAGATGGGAACAACATTCGCCTGCCTCCAATCTTCTGGCACCTCTTCTGTTTTCCAAGAATTCTCAAAAATAATAGCCAGAGGCTCAGAGATTACATCCGCAAGCTGTTTTAGAACCCTTGGATGCAATTCATCTGGCCCTGAGGACTTAGTTTCATTTAAAGAAACTAGGTGTTTATGTACTACCCCTATGCTGTTCCTAGGTTGGAACTTCATATCCTCCTTATATGTTCTGTTTTTGCCATGTTGAGCACCGTTTCCCTCAGAAGAGAAGACTGAGAAAAAATTGAGAAGTTCCGCCCTCTCTTCATTACCTGTTACAATTTCACTTTCTTGCCCTTGCAATGGGCCTACCATGTCCTTGCTCTTGTTCTTACTCTGAACATTAGAAAAGAACCCTTTTTGTTGTTTTTAGCATCTTTGGCCAGTCTAAGCTCATACTGAGCTTTAGCTTTTCTAACTTTTTCTTTACAAGCACTGGTGATTTGTTTATATTCATCCTTGGTTGTAAGGCCCTCCTTCCAATTCCTAAAGGAGTCTTTTTTTATTTCTCAAGTCTTTAGAGAGCTGTTTATGGAGCCACTTTGGCTTCTTTAGGCTTTTCCCATTTTTATTTCTCATAGCAATCGTCTGTGATTGCGCTTTCAGTATTTTGCTTTTAAGAAACTCCCACCCCTCCTGAACCCCCTTCCTCCTAAGTATTTCTGACCATGGGATTTTACCCAGAATAGTTCTAAGTTTAAACAAGTTTGCCTTTCTGAAGTCCAACCTATAAGTCTGACTACGTATCGCTTTTCCCTTCCCTAAGACTGTAAATTCCAAAATCATATGGTCACTACTGCCCAGGGTGCCCACTATTTCCACTTCTTCAATCAATTCTTCCTTGTTGGTGAGAATCAAATCCAAGATAGCAGATCCCCTTGTTTCCTTCTTCACATTCTGGAAAAGGAAGTTGTCAGCAAGACAAGTCAGGAATCTATTTGACTTTTCATTTTTAGCAGAGTTGGACTGCCAACATGTCCGGGTAATTGAAATCTCCAATGATCACTGTATCCCTTCTCTTGGAAAACTTTGCAATCTGTTGTTGGAGTATTTCATTCAAGTCCTCTGCCTGGCTTGGTGGTCTATAGCAGACCCCCACAATAATATCACTGCTTTTTCTTACTCCTTTTATTTTTACCCAGAGACTCTCAACTGTGCTGTCATGTTCAGATTCACATATTTCCTCACAAGTATATACCTCCTTCACATATACTGCTATGCCTCCGCCCTTTCTCATTTGCCTGTCCCTTTTAAATAAGTTGTACCCCTGAATCCTAATATTCCAGTTGTGAGTTTCATCCCACCAAGTTTCAGTAAAGCCAATTATGTCATAGTCTCCTTCCTGTATTAGGACTTCCAGTTCCTCCTGTTTGTTTCCCATACTCTGTGCATTAGTGAAGAGACATCGGAATCCATGTTTTATGCATCCCGAGGGTTTAGTTTCTGTACAAACCTGCAAGTTAACATTACCTAGCGTATGCATCACTCTCTGCAAATCTTTAAAGTTCTTATCCCCAGTTTCTGGCATCATACGAGGCTTTGAATTATTGTCTCGCTCCCCCATACAATTTAGTTTAAAGCCCTCCTTATTAGGTTAGCAAGGCTGTTACCAAACACCCTTTTTCCTACTGCTGTAAGGTGTAAACCATCTCCCGATAGAAGACCACCATCTCGAAAGCGTAAGCCATGGTCCAGAAATCCGAATCTTTCCTGATGATACCATCAACATAGCCAGTCATTTACTTGAAGTATTCTTTCTCGTCCTAAGCCACGGCCTTCAACAGGAAGCACTGACGAGAACACAACATGTGCGCCCAGCTCCTTCAACCAAAAGCCTGGCAAAACATCTCTGCCTTACAATCCCTGTGGAATCCCTGTGGAATTGCATAAGATCCTGCTGGGCCCTGATAGTATTTAACAGAGTTCCACCAAGTTGGAGCCAGGACCAAAAAGGCCTTGGCTCTGATTGAGGACAACCAGACATCTTTGAGGCCAGGGGTCACCAGTAAATTGCTGTCTAGGGAGCGCAATGCTTTCCCAAGTACATACTGGAGGAGACAGTTCCAGAGATACATTGGTCCCTGACTGCTTAAGGCCTTAAAGGTCCACACCAAAACCTTGAACTTGACTTGGTACTCCACTGGAAGCCGGTGTAGCTGGCACAACACAGGTTGTATATGTGCTGTCCATGGCATTCCCCTCAGGACTCATGCTGCTGCGTTCTGGATCAGCTGGAGCTTCCAGACCATTCTCAAGGGCAGTCTAGCATGGTAGTGTTTAGTGTTGGAAGAGAATCTGGCAGAACCAGGTTTGAACCACCACTCTTCTATGAAAGCTTGCTGAGTGATCTTGGGCTAGCCAGGAAAGGAAAGGAAAGGTCCCCTGTGCAAGCACCAGTTGTTTCCGACTCTGGGGCGACGTTGCTTTCACAACATTTTTATGGCAGACTTTTTATGGGGTGGTTTGCCATTGCCTTCCCCAGTCTTTTACACTTTCCCTAGCCAGACACACTACCTAACCTACCTCAAAGTGTTGCGAGGCAGTGGTGTACTAAGGCCAGGACTGTAGTCCACCCTGGGTGCAGGAAATGAGGGGGTGCATTGTCGTACCCTACCAGAAAAGTACACAGCAGAACAGCACATGAAGGCAGGGAACAATGCAATGAAAGGAAGGCGCTAGCAACTGAGAAGGACGGCAGGGAAGACGTGGGTTGACTCAGGAGTGTAGGCGGAACTAGTTGCAGCTGGCAACGTTGGCTCTTCCAGGCTGCTGGGCAAAGGGAGTTGTGCATGCAGTGAGGAAGTACCAAGTGACTGCAACAGTTCCTCACACCAGTTGGACAGGCTAAGTGGCAACTTGGGCACTGGCTGCCTCTGTTGGCCCCAGTTCCTCAGACAGTTATCTCAGTTGCTTTGGGGAAGCTGCCCTAGCTGCTTGCACACTATGGAGGAGGAGGAGCAGTTGAGCATCCTAAAATTCTTTATCAGATTAGTGGGGGAATGGAATGGATTATCTTGAATTCATGGGATCTTTTTTGGGATCTGTGCTTTATCACAGCCTTCCTGAAAGGTAACTCAAGCATGCATAAATAACTAGTGCTGTAGATCTTAACTGGACAGGACAGCAAGCATCTGAATAGAGATTGGATGTTCCCCGTGTAAAAAAGTCCCTACAGAAGCAAAGTGACATTTTAGTCTAGCCTCTTCCTGCTGTACTAGTTTCTCAAGTGCAGGAAGTTTCAAAAAGAGAGAGGAAATATTCAAACCTAAATTCCTCCTGCTAGTTTATTCTGAGGTTCTATAATTATTGGGTGCACAGCTTCATAACAAAGCAGTATTGTTGTTAGTAAATATCTTTGTATTATTGGAACATCATACATAGGATAGGCTAATGAACTTTTAAAAGAAAAGTTGGATTTTAAACGTCTGAAATGCTCTTTCTTTTAGATGGTGTACTACACTAGGCAATTACTTCCAATTCTATTCAGGGCCAGCTATGGACTATCTGGCACCCTAGGCAAGGCTAACTTCTGGCATCCCCCCTGCCCCCTGCAGTGACGGCCCCTTCCCTACATTCTATCCTGTGGGCCCACAGCCCACCACCTGCACCCCTTGGAGTTTTTGTGCATGCAAAAGCAGGGGGAAAGTCCCACCACCCCACCTTTGGAGTCTCCAAGAGGCACACAGCGGAGAGGGGGGGGATCCTTCCCTTGCTTTTAACACCCACTTCAGGTATGGAGTTAACCGTAGCAGTAGTGCAATTCTGAGGCTCTCCCATTCACACTCAATTTTACCTTAATACTTACGCTTAGCTTTATTCACAACAACTTAATTGCAGTTCGAGCTTGTGTGAGCTAACTTGGATTTATTTATGAAGCTTTCCTTCTCAGTACTTTGAGTCTCTGGATGACCTTAGTAAAACTGGAAGTTTGGAAACACGCGGGGGGGGGGGAGGGGATCCTTCCCCTGCTTTTGCACCCCAGGTTTCAAGAGCATAGGGTTGCCAATCCCCAGGTGGGGGCAGGGGATCCCCTGTTTTGGAGGCCCTTTCCCCCTCAGGGTCATCAGAAAGTGTGGGAGGGGGAGGAAAATGTCAGCTGATTCACGATTTCCATAGGTATAATGGAGAATTGATCTGTGGGTATCTGGGGCTCGGGGGGGGCTGGTTTTTGAGGTAAAGGAACCAAATTTTCAGCATAGCATCTGGCGCCTCTCCTTAAAACACCCGCCAAGTTTCAAAAAGATTGGACTTGGGGGTCCAATTCTATGAGCCCCAAAAGAAGGTGCCCCTATCCTTCATTATATCCAATAAAGGAAATGAGAGGTAGCTGTTTTACTGCAAAGGAACTTCAAGAACAGAATGGAGAAAGAAATTGCTGAATTACAAATTATTATGAAACTTGGAACAAACACCTCCCCAGGACCGAACATGGATATTGCTTTTTTATCTCATTACATATGCTAAACCCATTCTCAGTGAGTATAGCTATACATTCACAGTATTCCAATGTATTTCTCTTTTATAATAGTGTATCAGAATAATGTTTTATATTGACATACTCAAATAAGGAATATTGGCTATTCATCTCATTACATATACCTAACCCATTTTCATTTTATGTACTCTTGTTTTCTAATGGCAGACTAGAATGATGTTTATAATGTAAAGATTGATGCTGATAAGTAAATTAGGTAGCCTACAACTAGGAAATGCAGGTCCTTCTGTGATTTGCAAAAACACAAATTGGCAGGGAACTTTATTACCTTTTATGGCTATCCAGACCAAATCGCCAAGCCACACTGTTTTATCATGTGACCACAGCCAGTTTGCACTCTTTAACAACACTGCATGTATTTCAGCCAACAATACCTGATCCTCTAGTCTGATGAAGTGTGCTTAGAGAGCACATGAAAGCTTATGTTCTCAATAAAACTTGGTCTTAAAGGTGCCTCTTGACTCCTGCTTTGTTCAACTGCTTCAGAACAACACAACTGCCCTCCTGGATCAACCAATAAAGGAAAGGCATTTCGAAGGAGCATGGTCCTTTTAAATGTGATGGTCAGAACTCCATTTGGAGCTCAATTATGCTTGTCACAACCTTGATCCTGGCTCCACACCCCAAAGCCCCCAGATATTTCTTGAATTGGACCTGGCAACCCTGCAAAAGCAGGGAGAAAGCCCCATTGCCCACACTTCTTGGAGTTTTCAAGAGGTACGCAGGAGGGGGGAAATCCTTCCCCTGCTTTTGCACCCCTGGGGCACAAAAGCAGGGGTAAAGCCCCACTGCCCTACCTCTAGGAGTCTCCAAGAGGCATGCAAGGGGATCCTTCCCTGGGGGGGGGGGGGCAGAGCATACAGGCTTGCACTCAGTGTGCTCTAGCAAGGCTGGGTGGGCAGTGCTGTGCTGGCCCCGCCCCCACAAGTCATGTGCAGGGTGCCCATTTGGCACGCCCCAAGGGCTGCTGTTCCAGGCATACACCTAGTAAATGGGCCAGCCCTGATTCTATTATATTTTCTTAATAAACCACACAAACAGTTTTAAACAGGTCTCCCAAAATCCTACTCAGGTCTATTCAGTGAGACTTACTCCCAGGAAAACATTCTTAGAATCAGGCCTCAGATTCAGCAAGAGATCACAGGGGCAAAGCTCCTGAACCTTTCTGAGGGTTCCCTCTCCTCCTCCCCACTTTGTCCATTGAATAGTAGGTGCAGCCGCATAACAATCCCTGGATGAGCTCCATGACCTATTTTTCTACTAAGCAACCCCTGCAATCATAGCGCTGGAAGGGACCTCCAGAATCATCTAGTCAAATGAGCTGCACAATGCAGGAAACTCAAAAACACCTGCCCCCCACACTCCTATTGGCACCTGCTTCACACTCAGAAGATGGCAAAAAAACAAAACAAAAACACTCCAGGATCCCTGGCCAAACTGGCATGGAGAAAAATTGCTGCCTGACTCCAAAATGGTGAACAGCATTTCCCTGGGCATGAAGAAAGGGCCACGAGAACTAAGCACTGATGCAACCCTTCATGCCCCCCTTCTCATGATCTGCCTAAGGTCACAGAATCAGTACTGCTGTCAGATGGCCATCTAGCCTCTGTTTAAAAACTTTCAAAGAAGGATAGCCCATCACCTCCTAAGGAAGCCTGTTCCACTGAGGAACTGCTCTGTCAGGAAGTTCTTCCTAATGTTTAGTCAAAAACTCTTCTGATTTAATTTCAACCATTGGTTCTGGTCCACCCTTCTGGGCCAACAGAAAACAACTCCACGCCATCCTCTACGACAGCCCTTCAAGTATTTGAAGATGGTGATCATATCATCTCTCTGTCATGTTCTCTCCAGGCTAAACATACCTAGCTCCTTCAACCTTTCCTCATAGGACTTGGTCTCCAGACCCCTCATCATCTTCATTGCTCTCCTTTGGACATATTCCAGCTTGCCTATATCCTTCTTAAATTGCGGTGCCCAAAACTGAAAACAATAGGTGAGGTCTAATCAGAGCAGAGTAAAGCAATACCATCACTTCAGACAATCTGGAAACTATACTTCTGTTGATACAACACAAAATTGCATTTGCCTTTTCAGCTACCACACCACACTGCTGATGTGTTCAGTGTATGGTCCACTAAGACCCCTAGATCATCTTTTTTTTTTGTAAAACAATTTTTATTATTCTGCAACATATTATGTTAATATTCAATTGTTATTAAAAATTTAGTGCCAATACACTGCATCACATTTTCCACCTCCCTAAGAGAAATGCCTCTAAAAGAACTGCCAATCAAAATGTAGGCATGAGGATCCTGGAGGACAATGAAGTATGCTTCAAAGTCAACTAACAGACATAACAAACCAACAGTCAAAACAACCAATACACAACACTTTCTAAATGCTCAAGGACTGATTGTTTGATAATTTGTTCTTAAACTTTTCCAAGGATGGACGTCAAACTGACAGGTTGGGAGTTACCTGGATCATCCTTTTCCCCCTTCTTGAAGATGCGGATACTTGCCTGCCTCCAATCTTCCCACACCTCACTGTTCTCAAAGAATTCTCAAAAATAATGATTAGAGGCTCAGAAATTACATTCACAACTTCTTTTACTACCCTTGGATACAGTTCATCTGGGCCCAAGGACTTTGTTTCATTTAAAGAAACTAGGTGTTTACATACTACCCTTGTGCACTGGAAAGAAGGAATCCTAGGCTGCAACTCCCTTCCCCTCATCATGTGTTGTTTTTGCCATGTTGAGCACCTTTTCCCTCACAAGAGAAGACTGAGGAAAAGTAGGAAATGAGCAGTTCTGCCCTCTCTTCACCATCTGTTAAATTTCACTTTCCTTTCCCTGCAAGGTTCCTACCACATCCTTGCTCTTTTTCGTACTTTGAACACAAGAAAATAATACCTTTTGGGGTTGTTTTTATTATTATTACTTTAATTTTATATCCTGCCCTCTCCGCAAGCAGACTTAGGGCAGCTAACAGTCAGTTTAAGACAGTTCAAGAATACCATTTAAAACAATTAAAACAATTAAATACATAAAATACATAAGATACATTTCATGATGCTGTTAACAACTTCAATAGGCAGAATTGTAACTTTCTTTCTGACGGTCATTTTTAGCATATCTCGCTAGCCTAAGTTCATACTGAACTTTAGCTTTCCTAACTTTCTCTCTTCAAGGCCTGGTTGTATATATTCATCTTTGGTTATAAGGTCTTCCTTCCTTTCCTAAATGAGTCTTTTTATATTTCTCAATATAATAAAAGAACGCTGTTTATGGCGCCACCTTGGGCTCCTCCCATTTTTCCTTCTCATAGGAATCATTTATGTTTGATTCTTAAGATTGCACTGCAAATGTGCATGCTACAGAGATCAAGTTTTAGTTTTTGTATATTAATTTAAAATGAGTTAATGCATAGTTGTAGTTTTATAGGCCAAGAGTAAACATAACTCTTTATCATGGTTAGTGCTAATCATGGTTTCTTGCTCTAACCTTAATGATCTCAAATGCACACTGAAACTATTGTTGGATTTGCCTAAATGAGATCTGTCTGAAAGCTTTAATGTGCAAGCAGAGAGACTAGGAAGGCTGTAAAACTGCCTTAGCCATGGTTTGCATGATCAAGGACAGCTCTGTGAAAGCCATGGCTGATCCAAGGCCATTCCAGCAGCTGCAAATGGAGGGGTAGGGAATCAAACCCAGTTCTCCCAAATAAGAGAATGGACAGAAGAAAATACTTCTTTACTCAATGAGTGATTAAAAGGTGGACAACAGTGCCAGAGGATGGCCATAGGCCAAAGGAAATAAGACTCATGAAGTCGATCAGTGGCTACAACGTCATGATGACTAAAGGGAACTTCCACATTCAGAGGCAGTAAACTTTTTAATACCAGTGCCAGGAGGCAACATCAGGGGAAGGCCTCAGCCCTGATGTTAATCCTTCAGCCCAACTGATTGGCCACTGTGTGAGACAGTGCGCTGGACTAGATAGGGGATGTTAAAAATGATCTGCTCTCGGTGTCAATACGCCTGTTATGAGGTTCAAATGAAGGACAGAAGAATGATGTAAGACACTTTGAGTCCTCATTGGAGAGAATGATAGGGCAGAAATGAGGTATTTTAAAAAAAGTTTCTCCATACATTGCATATCCTTCTGACAAAACGTGCTTTGACTCACAAAACCTATACCCTGGGGAAAAATGTTGCCCATTAATGCGCTACCGAAATAGAATTTTAAACCGTCCAACACTCTTCCATTGCTCTCCTCCATCCAATATACATCTGCTTCCATTTCTATGCCGCCGCGGAGCCTCCCCATATCCGAAACCCACCCCCCCCCCCCATCACCCTAACTCACTGATTTTCAGTGCTTTCGCCTCTCTACTCTGTGACCTTCTCCTTCGCACCCCCAACTGTGGTTGCTTAGCAACACGCCACACATCTCACCTCCTGAGCCACGCTGAAAGACTCTTGCCGCTGCTTAGGCATTTTCTTCTTTCAAGTTGTGCACGCCCCACCCCCCCATCCCCCCATCCTCCCATCCTCCCATCCTGGCGCGAACTGACTACGTGTCTTAGAGAAGGTTAGGCTCGAGCAACGACCGCGGCCATCTTTGTCAAGGGTTCGTCTGTGGATTTCTCCCAGAACGCCATGTTTGAGCGGGGCCGATCGGTCGAGTTCGGGAGAGGCGTGGCTTCCTGGTCAAAGTGTTTTGCTTGTGGTGGTGTAAAGATAGGGTATTATTGCTATCAACGAGTATCGCTTTTCTTGTCTAAAAATCTTGATATATGACTGTCATATGCACCATTAACAGTATTGCTAAGATTAAATTCCCCGATACAGATGAGTTATGATGTTTTTTATTAACTTTTTTGTTGGCAATTTTGTCTCTGAACAATTTGTGAGTTATTAAAAGGGTGAATGCATGAACAGGCATAAGTATGCACAATTTTTATATCGTTGCTGTTTGGTTTGTGCGTGTGTAAGCTGGATCTGATGTATACTGCACTTAAATGATCAGTGTGGGTTGGGGGGTGGGGCTCTATATATTAATAACATGAAGACCTGTGACCCGGATCATATCATGGTAACGCCGTGATTCATTATTTTTTATAATGCACGGAGTTGGGAGGCACCGTGAAACGTGGGTAGACGGAATGATTTTCCTGAAGGCCTGTCTCTGGCCCTGGTGTGGTTCCTTCAGTACTCTTTTAAGAGAGCCTTTGGCTTCTCTAGATGGCTTTTGTAGTCTGCTGATTTTTAGGGCAAGGTTCTATTATGGATGTTATTTGCAAAGTTCCTGCTAGCATTTTTGATAGTTTAACGTTTTAAACTTTTTTGTGATTTATATTTTTTTCCCAGTACAGTCCTAAGAAGAATTGCACTTTTTGGAAAGGTATAATAATGTTTAGGATTGCATATTTAATCAGTTATTTGCCTTGGGTCACAATTGCCTGGAAGAAAGGCTTATTAATGTTTTAAATAAATAAATACTGCTAGGTGTCCTATCCCTGATCTGGATAGCCCAGGCTAGCCTGGGGTGCAGTCACACTCACCATTAAATCCATCTGCAACACGCCTCTTATTATAATACACACAACCAATTTTCCGATCAGACAACAGCCAGGCTCCCGTTCTATCCCATGTGGGTCCCGTTGCTGGTCTTTCAGAGTGCTCTACCGGACCTCGTTTCATGAGTCATCATCAATCTGCATTAGCGCAGGCGCAGTGATGCCCGCTATCTGCAGCGCGTCACTTTTAAATGGGTGGGATCACTAACAGTTTTGCTAATCCGTTGGCACTACTTTTCCAGCACGAACACTATGTGTGCAGAAAAAAACCCAGGAATTCAAATCAGTTCACATCTACTTTCAAAAGTGAGTTTTGTTTCTGGACATAGGGGCAGGTAAACGATTAATTGAGCCAAACATTCGCTCGCTCATTCACTGGCGCAGTGATATCACTTGCAGGGGGCTTTGGGAGGGAAGCAGTGGTGCGTTTCTGACGAGTCGCCAACAATGGAGCGTTCAAACAGAAATTCCGCTCAGGAACCGTCAGAAGAATTTTGTTCCGGATTTAAAGCAGTATCAAATTAGTCTGCGCCCCAGTTGTCTCAACGCGGGACTCGAACAAACTAACCACCATTCGCAGATGCTGACGTTTGGACAACCGCTTAAAATCGACATGTTTCCAGACTCCACTCATGCCGTTAGCAGGATTTTATGAACGCCTGACCTCACCCCTGATCATCTCAGATCTCAGAAGCTAAGCAGCGTTGGCTCTGGGTTAGTATTTGGATGGGAGACAACCAAGGAATCTTAGTATATCTATGCAGAGGAAAGCAATGGCAAAACACCTCTGTTAGTCCCTTGCCTTGAAAACCCTACCAAGTTGCTGTAAGTTAGCTTGATGGCACTTTACACACATGTACACAGGTATCCTAACAATAGCTGCAGCAAGATGAAGGAAGTAGAGGAGAAAAGGTTGTTGAGTGCAGACTCCAAATGTTCTCAAACTATTTCAGTCTTTACAAGTCACAAGATTGCATTAAAATTTGGGTTTTTTTAAAAAAGTAATATTCAGTGTTTGCTGTTTCAGTTCCTAGCCTTTAATATGCATTGCTAGTACCCTTCTCCACAGTGCAACACCAAATTTTAAATGTATTAAAAGAAAGCTAAACTCCCCATCATCCTGCAACAGATTTTTTTTATAATCTCAGGCACCTAAAAACCCTTAAAATTATGACTCTTATAATTAAACTAGACAAGTAGGCACCCCTGGGTAAGTCTATGAAATCCATCCAAAACAACACAGGCTGCCACTGAAATACAAGCCTCTTGTGCTCTTGGGTTGAACATGATCATCTGTTAGAACAGAGGGCGACAAAGTAACCTGAAATGAAAAAGGCAATTGTACTGCTTAGAGTTGAACAGACAAAGGGATAGTTGTTAAGGCAAAGTAAATAGAGAATGAGGCTGAAATATAGCTAGGAGGATGTAGCTATTATTAACCACTCTTAAATTTTGAGGTGCATAATTCACATCATTCAGAGGATCGCTGTTCCATTGTCAGGGCTTCTTTTGTAGAAAAAGCCAAGCAGGAACTCATTTATTAGGCCACACCCCTGATGTCACCATTGTTACACACAGCTTTTTTTGTAGAAAAGGCCCAGCAAGAATTCATTTGCATATTAGACCACACCCAGCCAGCTGGAACTGCATTCGTGTGCGTTCCTGCTTAAAAAATGTCCTGTCCATTGTATTAATTAAAGAGGGCCACACTGCTATATCATCATCAGGAGAACACTATTGTGAGATTTTTACCCTCTGTTTTCCTTTTTAGTCCATTGCCTGTTAACCACTGCATTCTTTGTTTTCTGCTGATTTTTTCTCATGTTCTTTTTCCAACCCATATTTATTTAGATATTTATACCCTGCTTTCCCTCCAGTTACAGCATCACTCTGCTCTCCTCTTTTTTATCCTTGAACATAAGAGAAGCCATGTTGGATCAGACCAATGGCCCATCCAGCCCAACACTCTATGTCACACGGTGGCCAACCCCCCCCCCCCCCCCCGGTCCTCAAGTGCCATCAGAAGGTTCACAAGTGGGTCTAGAAGTCCTTCCACTTTGCCCCCCCCCCCAAGCACCAAGAATACAGAGCATCACTGCTCCAGACAGTTCCAATAATATACTGTGGCTAATAGCCACTGATGGACCTCTGCTCCATAATTTTATCCAATCCCCTCTTGAAGCTGTCTATGCTTGTAGCCACCACCACTTCCTGTGGCAGTGAATTCCACATGTTAATCACCCTTTGGGTGAAGAAGTACCTCCTTCTATCCGTTCTAACCTGACTGTCTCAGCAATTTCATTGAATGCCCACGAGTTCTTGTATTGTGAGAAAGGGAGAAAAGTACTTCTTTCTCTATTTTCTCCATCCCATGCATAATCTTGTAAGCTGCTATCATGTCACCCCGCAGTCAACATTTCTCCAAGCTAAAGAGCTCCAAGCATTTTAACCTTTCTTCATAGGGAAAGTGTTCCAACCCTTTAATCATTCTAGTTGCCCTTTTCTGCACTTTTTCAAGTGCTATAATATCCTTTTTGAGGTGTGGTGACCAAAATTGTTTACAGTATTCCAAATGAGACTGCACCATCGATTTATACAGGGGCATTATGATACTGGCTGATTTGTTTTCAGTTCCCTTCCTAATAATTCCCAGCATGGCGTTGGCCTTTTTTATTGCAATCGCACACTGTCTCACATTTTCAGTGAGTTATCTACCATGACCCCAAGATCTCTCTCTTGGTCAGTCTCTGCCAGTTCACATCCCATCAACTTGTATTTGTAGCTGGGATTCTTGTCCCCAATGTGCATTACTTTGCACTTGGCCAGATTGAACCTCATCTGCCACGTTGACGCCCACTCACCCAGCCTCAACAGATGCCTTTGGAGTTCCTCACAATCCTCTCTGGTTCTCACCACCCTGAACAATTTAGTGTCATCTGCAAACTTGGCCACTTCACTGCTTACTCCCAACTCCAAATCATTAATGAACAAGTTAAAGAGCATGGGACACAGTACTGAGCCCTGTGGCAACCCACTGCTTACCATCCTTCACTGCGAAGACTGCCCATTTATACTCACTCTCTGCTTCCTATTAATTAGCCAGTTTTTGATCCACAAGAGGACCTGTCCATTTACTCCATGACTCTCGAGCTTCCTAAGGAGCTTTTGATGAGGAACTTTATCAAAAGCGTTCTGGAAGTCAAGGTAAACAACATCTATTGGGTCCCCTTTGTCCACATGTTTGTTCAGCCCCTCAAAGAACTGTAACAGGTTAGTGAGGCAAGATCTTCCCTTACAGAACCCATGCTGAGTCTTCCTCAATAACCTGTGTTCATCAATATGCCTACTCATTCTGTCCTTGATAATGGTTTCTACCAACTTTCCTGGTATTGAAGTCAGACTGACTGGCCTGTAATTTCCCGGATCTCCTCTGGAACCCTTTTTAAAGATGGAGGTGACACTTGCTACCTTCCAGTCCTCAGGAACGGAGGCAGATTTCAATGAAAGATTACATATTTTTGTCAGGAGATCCACAAGTTCACCTTTGAGTTCTTTCAGAACCCTTGGATGTATGCCATCCAGACCTGGTGACTTATTAGTTTTTAATTTGTCTATCAGTTGTAGGACCTCCTCTCTTGTCATCTCAGTCTGACTCAGGTCTTTAAACACCCCTTCCAAAATTAGTGGTTTTGGAGTGGGCAAACACTTCTCATCTTCCACAGTGAAGACGGAGGCAAAAAATGCATTCAACTTCTCAGCCATTTCCCTATCCTCCTTCAGTAATCCTTTTACCACTTGGTCATCTAAAGGCCCCACTGCCTCCCTGGCTGGTTTCCTGCTTCTAATATATTTGAAGAAATGTTTATTGTTGGTCTTTATGTTTTTTGCAATATGCTCCTCATAATCCCTTTTTGCCTGCCTGTTCACAGTCTTACATTTGATTTGCCACAGCCTGTGTTCCCTTTTATTAATCTCACTTGGACAGCAACTCTGTGATGTAGATTAAATGGAGAGTGAGTGACCTGGGCTGTAGCCAGGATTTGGAAGGTCAGGGAGCATATACATTTTTCGGGGGGCACTGATGTCCCCCCAGCACTCCACATGCCCTTCCCTCAAGTTGTTCTCCCTCTCTGCTGCCCTCCCCTCCCCCCCAAATTGCTTCTGGGCCAGGGGCAGAAGCAGTCCTGGCAACCTATCTTAGTTTAAGGGCCTGCCGATCAGCTGTTTTGCAGTCCCTTTAACTTGCGTGGGGAGCTGGAGGCTGCTTTTGCTGC
Organism: Heteronotia binoei; assembly: GCF_032191835.1. Classification (NCBI taxonomy): domain Eukaryota; kingdom Metazoa; phylum Chordata; class Lepidosauria; order Squamata; family Gekkonidae; genus Heteronotia; species Heteronotia binoei. The sequence continues at coordinate 178,613,830 of NC_083223.1, forward strand.
TGCTTCCACCAGCTGTTTTAGTGGCGGGGAAGGAATGCACCATGTTGGCACACATATTTTCATCTCTTTTCTCATCTCACAGGTTTCTCTGCACCCACCCCAGCTGTTCCCCCTTTTTCTGTTAGTTATTTTCTTTCTTCTCCATAGCATACCCAACCATTCTTTCTCCTCTTTATATTACTACCACAGAATTCTCTGTAGCATGTACCACAGAACTCTCCTGCTATGTCTCTGGGTCTACACACACCAGAGCATAAGTAAAAACAACAGTTTTTAAGGTATTCACTCTCTCAGAAGATCATATACCTTCATGTTATTTGGCAGCAAGCACAGATTTACAGCTCAATACATTTGATATGGTGTTTTAACCAATCCCAGCTCTTGGACTGTGCAGTCCTAAGCAGTGCTACACCCTTCTAAATCCACTAAAGTCAATGGGCTTAGAAGGGTGTAACTGCTTCAGACTGCACTGTGAAGTGTATGCTTCATTTGTATCCAAACGTGTGCCTCATTCATGAATCCTAAGCGTACACCTAAAGCAAAATCTTAAGTGTACACCTAATGATGTAAAGGTAAAGAGAGCCCCATGGCACAGAGTGGTAAGCCACAGTATTGTAGTCCAAGCTCTGCACACAACCTGAGTTCGATCCTAGGAGAAGCTGGGTTCAGGTAGCTGGCTCAAGGTTGACTCAGCCTTCCATCCTTCTGAGGTTGGTAAAATGAGTACTCAGCTTGCCGGGGGTAAAATGTAGATGCCTGGGGAAGGCAATGGCAAACTGCCCTGTAAAAAATCTGCTGTGAAAACATCGTGATGCGATGTCACCCCAGAGTCAGAAATGACTGGTATTTGCACAGGGGACTACCTTTATCTTTTTAAATTATGTAAATGTGAATAAGATCTGAGGGGGTTTCAAATGCAACCAGGCTAAACGGCATGATTATCATGCTAAATATTACTGTACTTCTGCTTTTATTGTACCAAGCATCATATTTTTGCCTCCATAAAGGTTTGCAAAACAATTTTCACATTATTCAAATAAGCCTCTGGATTAAAAATCTGTCTGAACAAAGATCGTAGCATGATGGCTATGATTCCATGTATGCAGACTTGGCAACGGAGACTTAATTTACAAAAGAATGTGTAAAATGTTGTGCTGCAATAAGACTGTAGAAGTTAATATGGGCAAACTGAGTCCAGATCAGATAAGAGACTTCCCATTTGTGACTTGTTAATATATACCAGGAATTTGTAGCACTTTCTTAGCTTAGCAAAAGCTAGGCTTAAATGGAATAAATACTGGGGAGCTCAGCAGGTTGTGTGCTATGACCAAACAAAAGCTCCCAACAGTACTATTGAAGCATAGTATGTAGAGAAGGAGAAAGCCATTAAAAGAAAGAAAGAATGAGGGAGGGAGAGATTTGTTTCAAACACTGACTCTTGTTTATCGAGTGTAAATGCAATTTTAGAATGCATAGAGATCTGAATTCAATCCATTTGTCAGGGTTCTCAGCAGAATGAAATATTTATAAATTGTGCAGAAAGAAATTTCTGTCAGGAAAGTATGTATTGATTTGAGGGTGATGAAGATACCCCCCCCCCAAAAAAAAATCTTCCCTAGTAAAAGCACACACATGGGACCTTTGAAGCCATGTCTTCTTCTGATGGGATGGAAGTGGGAAGAGGAACAGTCATTTGTACTGTAAAAGAACTAGCTTGCTACATCTGCAAGAAAGATTAATGGTTTTAATTTGGTTGTGCCTGCCATTACCCTCAAACAGACCCTCCCTGTCAGGTACATCTGGTTCTCTAATTCTCAGATGAGCCTCCAAGGGCTATGCTTGGCCCTTCCCTGGAGACAACATGCCCTCTCCTTTATCTATGTTAGTCAGTGTTCTGTTCATTCAGTGATGTATTAGTAAATATAACAAGGATGGGTGATGGCTGAGTTTCGTTTTGTTTTTGTGGCACTGTACAATGCCTGTCGCTTTCCATCTTGATTCTTGAGTAATAGCTTGCAATTTCTGTGGCAAGCAAGGGCCTCAAATCCTGTATTTAAAAATGTATGGATGTACGACATGAAAAATGACTAAATATTCTTTTGTGCAATGGCAACAGGCGCCCAGCGGCTGGAGCTTTAATGCAGGTAGTGGAAGTTATATAAATAGACCTGTGTAAGAACATGTGCTAGTGGGAGGAAGCATGTGGACAATTTTGTTTGCTCCTGATATATGGCTAAAAAAATATTCAGCATGTAATGTTTGGCCTCCCGGGACTGGAGTTTATTGAAGGAAACAAGACCTGCAGATGATCAATTGCAGCAACAAATAGCAAATAAGGTGTTCTAGTCTGTATGGAATAAAGCCCTGAAAACATAGACTAAAACCTGAGGCAGATTGGCCCTTTTACCAGGAGGTCTCCTACATCCATTTTCACTGCCGTTGACCAGATAGCCTCCATGACAGTGCTGATATACCAATGGCCCCTTGGCACCGCTTGCTACTGATCTGTGTTAACTTTCCATTCCACATAAAGCTGAGATGTCACACTGAGCTTTAAAAAGCCCTGTCTTGGATTCTGTAAGTTTTTCCACTGGGAGGAAAGCACAATTGACTCAGAACAACACCATGAGAAGCTGTTTTTGTGGAAGAACCAATGGTTCAATCCTGTATATTACCACAGTAGGCCATTGTTATAGTACAGTATCTTGCTATAAATAATGCTTTTGGGGAGAAACAGCAACACTGACCATGTTGCATGCTTGTGACATAATTTAATATAATTTTCTATTTATAACCCACCCTACCCCGCAAGGCAGGCTCAGGGCAGCTGACAACATTAAAACATTGCAGTAATGATAAATAAAACATATCCAATTAAACACAACAAATTTAAAATATCTCAAACATAATATATAAAATAGAGGGTCATAACTCCAGCAATAATACAGCCAGAAGCCAGTTCAGCAGTTGGTATGACTTCAGCTGGTTAACACCACTTAGAACAGCTTCAGGTCATTGACACCACTCGGACCCTTGATCAACTCAGCACAAGGATAGTAAAGTGCTGGGGGAAGATTCAGAGAATGCCCGGTAAATTAAAAGCCTAGCAGAAGAGCTTCACCTTACAGGCCCTGCAAAACTTAGGTAAGTCCCGCAGGGCCCAGATCTCCAATGGGAGCTTATTCCATGAGGTAGGGGCCCAGATTGAAAAGGCCTTGGCCCTTGTTGAGGCCAACTGGGCATCCTTAGGACCAGGGATCACAAGAAGAAGTTGTGTAGATGATCTCAAAGCCCGCGGGGGGGGGGGAGGCTCATATGGGTAGAGACGGTCCCGAAGATATGCAGGCCCCAGGCTGTATAGGGCCTTAAAGGGAAGGACCAACACCTTGAAACGGATCCGGTACTCGATAGGGAGCCAATACAGTTTGTGCAGCACCGGTTGATTCACGCTCGTGTAGGCCTCGATGCTAATAACCGGGCTGCTGCGTTCTGCACCTGTTGGAGTTTCCAGAGCAGAGTCAAGGGTAGCCCCACGTAGAGAGAGTTACAATAGTCTAATCTGGAGGTGATCGTTGCATGAATCACTGTGGCTAAATCACGGGGTGCCAGATGGGGGCCAGCTGTCCTTTATAAAATTTATCTCTTTGCTACCTGGCATTACGTTTTAAGATACACACGGTCCAGCCCAACAAGGTCTCATTTATGTCAGATTTGTCCCTCATAACAAATGAGTTTGACACCCCTGATTTAGGGTAAATGCAATATTTCTGCCATGCAAGGGCTGACAGTATTATTATCAGTCAATGGAACAGTTACATTTGCTTACAGCAGTTCTGGGTCAATATTGCTCTTCCTCTTGCATTCTGTATTCTACCTGTTTAGCTCCTGCGACTAGCAAACCTCTTTCCAGGAATGAGCCTGATCACTCAATGACTGTTAAGGCTGGGGAAACATAACCTCAGAGTCAGCTACATTTCTGATATTGCTAGCCCAGGGCTATGCAGATTCATTGCATCCAGTGAGTGTGGGAATGGCAAAAAATACTATCAGCATCCAGCAGGCTGCGTGGCACCACTGTTGATCCCCTCCTCCCGCCTTGTAAGATAAATAAGTCTGAACTCTGTCTTTCGCTTGTCTTTGTCACCTTCCATGCTTCCACCTTGACAGCTCTGCACAGATTTCAGGAGCAGCTTGAGATTACGGAATTAATTAGAATTAAATTAATCAGTACATTCACCACAAGGCTGCCTGGTTCCGTGAAGTGAGCAATTCTCTTAAGATGGGTTTCCACAGCTAGAGCTGATGCTCATCACGCTTGTCAACACACACCTCATTTTGATGAGGTTTCGTCTTCTACATGTTTGGAATCTGTGGTGAGGACTGAACCTCAACAGCATCAAAAGTAGACAGGGGATGCAGGTAGACATGTTGGTGGTCCACAGTAAGATAATCCAAAAGCAATAGATCCAAATCACTGCTGGTGTTTATATTTTCAAAGGAGGAACTGCCAATGCAATTGTAAATTCATCTCAGTTGCCCTGTTTTTGTTTTTTGCACCCAACAAAATCTATCCCAATAAAATCAACATCACACTTTCTGTGCTCCCTTGTATAAGCTGCAGATCTGGGTTAATCAGCATCTATTTCTTAATTATTATTTTGCTTAGCATCTGGTCTGGGGAAACATTCTTTATTGATTTAATGTGTTTAAATCATTTGTAATCTGTCTTTCTACTAAAATAGACTCAAAATAGGAAAATTGAAATCTTGTAATATTTTGAGATTTGGATTCATGACAATTTAGAATAGGTAGGAAACATAAAAAGTTCTGTGAGGAAGTTGAGGAAGCTTTTAACCTTCTGGTTAGCTTCAGAGTTGTCATGGCTAAGCAGAAATGTTGCTTTTGCAATAAATATTTTACCAGAAATCTTATATTCCTCTTGCTAATTAAGGCATCCAAACTGGATAGCTGGCAAATTTATTTCTGTACATCTGAAATAATAACCATCCTAACATTTCAGCTAAAAAGAAAACAGCAGGGAAGTTTAGAATACACATCATGTCAAATGGTAGTATCAGGCATCTAAAATTAGGCTTCCCAAACCTCCCGCTCTGGCGGGAGACTTATGGGTTCGCAGCCTCATCTCCCGCTCTTCAAAACTCTGGAAGCGGGGGTGGGGGGTGGAGGGGGGGAGAACATACCTTTAGGCTTCATGTTGTAGAGCTCCTGAGCCGTTTGCAAAATGTCTGCCCCTTTAAGGCTGGGCAGGAAGCAGGAAGCAGAAAGGGCTTCTGAGAACGGCCCCTCCCTTTCTTTTGCTTTCATTTTCACAGGAAGTAGAGTTGTCCGGAGGAAGATCTGGTAAGTGTGTGTGTGTGTGAGAGGGAGGGGGCAGGGGATTCCCTAGTTTGGAGGCCCTGCCCCCCTTTAGAAAGCGTGGGGGGGGAGGGAAATGTCTACTAGGCACTCTATTATTCCCTATGGAGAACGATTCCCATAGGGAATAATAGGAAATTGATCCGTGGGTATTGGAGGCTCTGGGGGGGCTATTTTTTGAGGTAGAGGCACCAAATTTTTAGTATAGCATCTAGTGCCTCTCCCCAAAATACCCCCCAAGTTTCAAAACGATTGGACCAGAGGGTCCAATTCTATGAGCCCCAAAATATGGTGCCCCTATCCTTAATTATTTCCTATGGAAGAAAGGCATTTTAAAAGGTGTGCTGTCTCTTTAAATGTGATGTCAAGAACTCCCTTGGAGTTCAATTATGCTTGTCACATCCTTGTTCTTGGCTCCACCCCCAATGTCTCCTGGCTCCACCCCCAAAGTCTCCTGGCTCCACCCCTAAAGTCCCCAGATTTTTCTTTAATTGGACTTGGCAACCCTATCTAAAATGGATGCTGGAAAGAGGAAGATAAACCTACACGAGGTCCCCAAAAAAATCTTAGGTCACATCTTAAACAACCTTATCTGGATCCCAGAAAAGGGAATGGAAGAAAAAACCCTTTCCTCCCTCATAGTATTATACAAGTGGAAATCAAAGCTATTTCTGGACTTTTCCCTTTAACTTCTGTGTTTTATAATGAAGAATTAGGTTTAAAAGGTTATTTTCTTAGTAATATTAGAAACAGCAAAAAAACAAAACAAAACCTGTATTGTCTTTGGTAGGTAATATTGCTATAATAATCAGATTCCCTATCCCAGAAATGTAGCACCGCAGACATGATCAAAGGGTTCCAACTGCCTCTATTCCAATATTTTCAAATTAGGAGTTTAGTACTGGCTTTGAAAAAAATATCAACCAATGGATATCAAATCTGACTTAACTGTTAATGGAAGCTAATGCTACAAACAGGCTGATTTAGGTAAATTATGAGCAATGCCACAGAGTGCACACTTCTAAATCTGTTGAAGTTAATAGGCTTAGAAGAGTATAACTTTTCCGAGGATGGCTCTGGTGGACTCCTGTTTGACTCTAGAGAGGTTGTTTGCAGTTTTCTGAGAAAATGAAATAGACTAGAGACTACGAGTAGATATATCAGTGGGAGCAGATCTGGTCTGAAGCCTTTTCTAACCTCACATCATCTGATTTAGGGAGAAAGTATACAAATCCCAATTTCAGTGATATTTGACATGCTATAAATTAAGCCATATGTATAGTCCATCCTTGAACATTTACTAGCACTGCCAGTCTGGAGCAGATTGTGTGTGTGTGTGTATATAGCCTAAGAATTATCAGTAATGAAACAAGACATTAAAAAGCTACTTGTATTCTGGGAAGTGTTCAGCAACAGAGATATTTTGGAAGGAAGTGTGGCATTTATTATGAACATGACAGGTAATCTTCCATTGAACTAAGGTAATTTTACTGGGATTTTCCTGAAATATAGCTAATGAGGAAGATTTCAGATTTAAGTTCAGTCCAACGGGGAGGGGTTATGGTTGAGTGACAGAGCATCTGCCTTGTCTGCAGAAGTTCTCAGGTTCAATCCCCAGCATCTCCAGCTGAAATGATCAGGTGGTAGGTGATGCGAAAGACTTCTCTCTAACACAGAAGAGCTGCTGCCAGTAAGAATGACCAATAGTCTGATTTGGTGTGATGTAGCTTCATATGATCATTACTGTACCTTGTGTGTGTATAGCCTCAATTGGGAAAGGAATGTATCCTTTAGTAGAGTGATATAAAAGGATTCAGGATATCACATCGATATTAAAATTAACAGGATAGAAGAGCAGATAATAATTTACAAAGTAACAGATTTATTAAGACATGCACAAGGTTTGTGATACACTGGAATAGCCAATCTCCAGATAATGTACTGCCTTTTTTTTTTTTTTGCAATGTTCTGTGTTTCTTTGGGGATGTAGTGCCTTAATAGACATAGAAAAATCTAATTTTAAGATTACAATAGTTATGTAACTGATATACTGCTGGGTATGTATAAAATTATATGTATTAAAAAGAGTTGTGCTGCTGCAGTGAGAAAGTTAAAAGAAAGGAAATGAAAGGAAGAAAGGAAACTTCACTATTTAACTCTATAAAACATCACAATTCTTACTGTTGTTTTGACAGAGATGTTCTCTCTTATATGTGGGACCTCATGCCAGGACAGTGACAATGTAGGAAATTTGGGGAGCAGGTACTGTTGAGAATACAGTTCTGGCTTTGCTTTTAACTTGGGTTCATCTACGGACATAAAATGGGTTCCAGAGGCCAATCCTGGACAGTTTACACATGCTAAACCTGTTCTGAAGCAGTTTAATGGGCTTCCAATCCAAGGCCAATTACATGTGCCAATTCTTACCTAAAAGCCCTTCAGAATGTGGGACCCACATACCTCTCCCTATATGAGACAGTATGTGCCAAATGAGCTCATCTCAACAGACCCCACTGACTGCATTCTCCATTGAACAGGTCCACAAGGGCAGAATCTGGCAGCCCACTGTTGCCATGGTTTTACAGATCACAATGAGGCCCAGGCAACCAAGGCTTAAATGTGCCATAAGCTTAAAGACCATACAACCAGGTGATAGGTTTCCCAATCCCCAGGTCCCAGCGGGGGATCCCCCATTTTTTCAGGCTTCTCCCTGCCCCCAGCCAGCTGGCCGGTGGGGGGAAGCCCCGCCCCCCACAATCACGATGTAGTTTTAGAGCTCCTGCAGGTCTGTTTTTAAAATATGTGCCTTTAAGGCTGAGCAGGAAGCAGGAAACAGGAAGGGCTTCGGAGAATGGCCCCTCCCTTTGTTTTGCTTTCGTTTTCAGATCAAGTAAAGTTCTGCAGGAACAAGACGCAGTAAGTATTTGTGTTTGAGAGAGAGAGAGGGGGCAGTAGGGTTCCCAAGTCCAACCCCAAAAATATCTGGGGACTTTGGGGGTGGAGCCAGGAGACTTTGGGGGTGGAGCCAGGAGACACTGGGGTGGAGCTAGGGGGAGGGGGGGAAACGGCGAGCCACCCCGTCTCGGAGCGTGCGACGCCGCTGCGCAGCTGATGCCTCTTCTCTGCTCCCCATGGCTGCTCCTCCGAGATGGGCTCAGGCTGAGCCCATCTCGGAGGAGCAGCCACGGCGAGCAGAGAAGAGGCCGCCACGCCGCTGCCACCTCGCCCACTCCGCCTCTGGGGTGGAAGCAGAGGCGGGGGTGGAGGCGGGCTGGGGGCGTGGCGAGCTGCGAGTCCGGGTTCTAGAAGGGCCCGGATTCGCGGCTCGCCATGCTCCTGGCTTGCCTCGCCCTCCCCTGCGCTGCTGCCGCCTCTTGGCTGCTCCTCTGAGATGGGCTCAGCCTGTGCTCATCTTGGAGGAGCAGCTGCGGTGGGAGGGGAGGGGGCAGCAGCGGCGCGGCGGCCTTGCCGGCTCTGGGATGCGGTGGCTGGCCATGCTCCCCGGCGCCGTTTCCACCCCCTCCCCCCGCTTCCATTTTTTGGGGGAGCGGGGAAAGAGGGTGGAAATCCTGGGGTCCCCTGCCAGGGCGGGAGGGTTGGGAAGCCTAGGGGGCAGGGGATTCCCTGGTTTGGAGGCCCTCCCCCCACTTTAGAAAGCATGGGGGAGGAGGGAAATGTCTACTGGGCACTCTATTATTCCCTATGGAGAACGATTCCCATAGGGAATAATGGGGAATTGATCCGCGGGTATTGGGGGCTCTGGGGGGGCTATGTTTTGAGGTACATGCACCAAATTTTCAGTATAGCATATAGTGCCTCCCCCCCAGGTACCCCCAAGTTTCAAAACGATTGGACCGGGGGGTCCAATTCTATGAGCCCCAAAAGATGGTGCCCCTATCCTTCATTATTTCCTATGGAAGAAAGGCATTTAAAAAGGTGTGCTGTCCCTTTAAATGTGATCGCTAGAACTCCCTTGGAGTTCAATTATGCTTGCCACACCCTTGTTCCTGGCTGCACCCCAATGTCTCCTGGCTCCACCCCCAAAGACTCCTGGCTCTGCCCCCAAAGTCTCCAGATATTTCTTGAATTGGACTTGGCAACCCTAGAAAAAACAGGTTTGCCAATCCCCAGCTGGGGCAGGGGATTCCCCGATTTGGAGGCCCTCCCCCTACTTCCGGGACATCGGAAAGCAGGGGTGGGAGGGAAATGTCTGCTGGGCACTCCATTATTCCCTGTGGAGACCAATTCTCATAGGGTATAATAGAGAATTGATCTGCGGGTATCTGGGGCTCTGGGGGAGCTGTTTTTTGAGGTAGAGGCACCCAATTTTCAGCAGAGCATCTGGTGCCTCTCCTCAAAACACCATCCAAGTTTCAGAAAGTTTGGACTAGAGACTCCAATTCCGTGATCCCCCAAAGAAGGTGCCCTTATCCTTCATTATTTACAATGAAGGGAAGACATTTAAAAGGAGCACAGACCCTTTAGATGTGATAGCCAGAATTCCTTTTGGAGTTCAATTATACCTCTCACAACCTTGGTCCTGGCTTCACCCTCAATGTCTCCTGGCACCACCCCCAAAGCCCCCAGATATTTCTTGAATTGAACTTGGCAACCCTATGATGAAAGCACTAAGGCAAGCCACAGACTACAGCAAGTCAAATCTGTACAAGGCTAATACATCTTATGTGCATGGGGGACATTAGTTCCATTTTTACAGGTGAAAAACACTGTGTCACAGCAACAAATGGCTAGCCCAGGATCAGTCTGTAAATCCATGGCATAGAATTCTTAAGCAGCAATAACAGTTAAGGTTAAAAAGTGCCTCTGAACATACAGAGAATGCTGTCCCCTCCATCTTGTGCAACTGTAGCCATCTTACTCCCCCAACCCCGTGTTTCCTCAGGGATGTCTCAGGTGCATGGGAACCTGATTCAAATCTAGCAATTTATAAAATTTAAAAACAACTCCAACATTGTAGAATAAGGCCCCTTTTGTATTTTTCATGTGCATTTTGATATAGTATACCAATACATTAGGAGGGTTGAACTAAATTGTGGCTCTCCTAGTTACTTTAGGACAGTCAAGTGCTTAAAGCATATAAGAACAGTTTTGCCATCTGAATCTTGGCAAAATGTGGGGATTCAGGGATCTGCCTTACAGTGACTGACCTCTTTTCTCCAAGATCGGGGACAAAGGGTGGTGATCGGGGAGGAAGTATCCCAGAGGCACTCTCTTAGTTGTGGGGTGCCACAGGGAGCGGTCCTATCCCCGATGCTATTTAATATCTATATGCGCCCCCTTGCCCAGATTGTCAGGAGGTATGGACTGGGTTGTCATCAATATGTGGATGACACCCAGCTTTATCTATTGATGGGTGGCCAGTCCGACTGTACCCCGGAAAAACTAGACCTGGCTCTACAAGCCGTGGCATCTTGGCTCAGACTGAGTCGACTGAAATGAATCCGACAAAGACGGAGGTTCTCTACCTGAGTCGGGGTGGTCCAAGGGGAGAGATCTATCTGCTGACTCTTGACGGGGTGCCACTAACACCGGTCCCTAAGCTCAGGAGTTTAGGCGTGCTCCTTGAGTCCTCCCTTACAATGGAGGCCCAGGTAGCAGCCACTGTTAGATCTGCTTTTTTTCATCTTTGGCGGGTGCGGCAGCTGGCTCCTTTCCTGGAGCACAACGATTTAGCGATGGTATTCTATGCTACGGTCACCTCAAGAATAGATCACTGTAATGCTCTCTACATAGGGCTACCCTTGACGCAAACCCGGAGACAACAGCTAGTGCAGAATGCTGCGGCACGGCTGCTAATGAGGCTGCCACGATGGGAGCACATTCAGCCAGTGCTGAAAGAGCTGCACTGGCTACCTGTTGTGTTCCGAGTTCGCTTCAAGGTGTTGGTATTGACCTTTAAAGCCTTTTATGGTCAGGGACCTGCATAACTATATAACATAACTCTGCATATATCCCCCAGAGAGCACTGCGTTCAGGGGCAAAAAACCTACTCTCTGCCCCCGGACCAAAAGAAGCCAGGTTATGCGTGACAAGATCTAGGGCTTTTTCGGTGGCAGCACCAGAGCTTTGGAATGCCCTTCCAGAAGCCATACGGGCCCTGCGGGATCTGTCTGCGTTCCGCAGGGCTTGTAAGACCGAGTTGTTCAAGCAGGCCTTCGATGCTTGACGAAAAGACGGCTGCCACCGGACATCACACTTATAATGTATGGATTCAGCACTATATAATGGTTTTAAAAATTGTAATATGTTTTTAAACTGGAAAATGTAAATTATGGCTTTATATATTTTATTGGTTTAACTGTGTAGATATGATACTGTGAGCCACCCTGAGTCCGCTTGCGGAGAGGGCGGGATATAAGTCAAATGTAATAAAATAATAAATAATAAATAAAATAAATCTGCTGTTTTTTGAGAACTAAGTCTGGTATGAATAGCAGTAGGGCAAGTGAAGGTTAAAAAGCCATTGAGGACAAGGAGGTACACAGCTTCTGCAATGCTGCCAAGGCCTCCACCAATGCAAAGCAACAGGTTTCCACTACCCAGGCTCCTTCTGTGTTTTCTAAATAGGGGCCAGTGATTACATCCTTCCAGGCCTCTGCTGAGCTCCATGGGAAAACATGGTTCAGTGCTTCCAGCTGTCTTTGATCAAGAAGTTAGTAGGGAGCCTGAAAATAGCACATGTCTCCTTATATCATTTCTCTGATTCAGGACAGCTGCAGCTAGAATGATCAGCTGGGACAAACACCCAGGAAAATGGGAATCTGACAAGGAATGTTAATGCCGGCTCTTCAGCAAAGGCTTAACAGGCTGGAATATTTCTCCTCTCCTCCCCATTGCACACTGTCATATCATTGTCCATGAACCTACTAGAGAAATTAATTGAGAGAATCCCCCAGCCAGTGCCCTGCCATAGCTCTAATGAAAACTTCACTTTCTAGCCTGCAAGACATACGAAATAAGCTGGGCAACCCTCTAGCCACCCCGGCGCAGCCACTATCTTGCTGTTAACTTGCTTCCTGATCAGCTATTCTTTTATTATCTCTACGCGGTCACTACAATAAGCTGCAGGGGCACAAATAGATCAATAATTTGATAGATGATGGATATAAGGTACATTGTATACCATGTGGATTCTCCGTATCTCACTGTCATACTCTCCAAACAGAGATGCTAACTAAAAATCTATTTATCTATCCCACCACCCATTTGCTGGGAGACAGCATGGTCTTGTGAATTTTTTATGACTTCACTTAGGTTGGAGACAATCCAAAGGTCAAACTCTGCACTCTATCTCCAGTCACCTTGCCAGTCAGCACAGATCACAGGGCTCCGATACTTTCTGCATCTCTGATCGCCTACAGGGCACTAAATTACTGCTATTACACCTCAATTTGTGGTACAATATTACTCTTTGATACACTACCCGCCTTTGTCTGTCTGCATAGCAGTGAGAACCGTATGCATTATTTACCAGGCTAAGCTCACTGTGGCGGCTGTGGCAGTTTCAGCTGCTGCACAAAGAGAGGAGAACTGGAAACTTGGTTTGAAAATGAGATAGCAAGGTAGCACAACATCTCATGCCAAATCAGTTTACATTTTTTTTGTGTGTGGCTGGCTCATGCCCTTGGTGCTTGTTCTCCATGAGAAGGATTCTTTCCATATCATTGATTGGGCTTTGGAACAACAAAAGAAGCCATTATATAGAACCCATAACAGGTTTTGCCCCCTTCCCGGTTCCATACTGGAATAAAACTTTGGGAGTCCAGCAATAACTATGGAAGGGTAAATTATATGGACTGCAATTCTCCACCATGACAAGTCAGTTAAAAGGATCAGGTACGTAGTAGGTGGTATGAAAGACCTCTTCCTGAGGTCCTGCAGAACTGCAACCATTCTGAGCAGAAAATACTGACCTGTATATATCACTGAAGTGATTCATATGAACACATGAAGCTGCTTTATCTTGAGTCAGACACTTGATCCATCAAAATTAGCATTGTCTATAATATAGACAAGAAGCAGCTCTCCCTGGTCTCAGGTAGAAAGGCCTTTCACATCATTTGTAATCCTATTCTTTTAGTTGCAGAGTACCACTGAGTATAAGCCAGCTTCATGTGATCTGAGCATCAGAGTCCAATGCATTGAACTGTTATAATTTGAGTCTGGGAACCAACGTGTTTAATGAACAGAAAAATAGTCAGCGGTGGGGAGGGGGGGCGCTATTGAAATCAATGAGATTTAAATGGTAAAGTACTTTGAATCTTACTGATTTCAATAGGTCACAGGAGCATTTTATTTTCTTTGTGCTGTGTTCATGGTGTTTTATGTAATCAAGATATACTGATTTACTTTATAGCTATTAGAGCCTGTTTTGCACATGCTATCTTGCTGTATGCATGTGCAGATAATACAATTAAAAGGTGAAGGCATTGCCTGCTAAAACCTCTGTCCTTGATCCATTTTTACTCATATGCAACACCTAGGCTGAATCCAGACTGGCAGTTTAAGCTGGCACAGGTATGGGACCAGGGTGGATCAAAAAAGCACATCCAAACATGCACATCTGCTTGCCATCCCACTCTTGCACTCACCCTATCTGTAGGTGTCCCAGTCGCACCTCAAAAAGCTACTACTTCGGAAGTGGTAGCAAATCAGAGGAGCACTTCTGGGGTGCCTTCCTGGCTGTCTGAATGGCCGGAGAGTGCCAGACGTAGTGGTTCAAGCGCTTGAGCGCTGTGGACGCTGTTCCAAGGTGCATGTCACCTGCACCTGTCTCCGCTCTGTGGTTCTTCTCAGGGATTTTTTTGTAGGAAAAGCCCAGCAGGAACTCATTTGCATGTTAGACCACACCCCCTTATGCCACCATTATCTCACATAGGGTTTTAAAAAGAAAAATCCAGCAGGAACTCATTTGCATATTAGACCACACCCTTGATGCTAAGCCAGCTGGAACTGTGTTCCTGTGCATTCCAACTCAAAAAAAGCCCTTGTTCTTCTTGATGCAAAGTTAAATCTGTTTGGTTGTGAGCAAGACCTTTTCAATAATGGCCCTTATCTTATGTAACAGAGTCCTCAGTGAAGTCCATCAGGCCTCTTAATTGGCTGCTCCTTATCACAGATGGACCTGTTATTTATAAAAAATTTTAAAAATGAAAAAAAAATCTGAATTTGGGTCACCATTTGGGCAGTCCCTTCCTAAAGACCCTGCCACAATGCTGACACTGGTGCAGTGTTGGTGCTATTAGGATCCTCTGCTTTTGCAGAGGGAAAATATGTGCAGAAAGGACCTCATACCAAGATGCAGAGAGCAGCAATCTCACCAGAGTCCATAGCAACTCTGTTGACATCCACCAATAATGGAATGGCATTCTGACAATGCCCCTGTGACAAGCGCAAAGATAGAATCCAGTGTATGTTGATACAGCCATGCCCTTCATGTCAGCCCACTACTACCCAGATGCAGGACACAAGAGAGGGAATAAAAGGAACACAGCACCTCTCCCCCCACTAAGAAGAACTGTGGCATGTCTAGTAGGAATCTGTAACAAATCCAAATCCCCATCCAATCCACAATGTAGGTTGAAATCTGCACCCTTTGTCAGGTTTGCACACACAGTTTACTTGGCAGGTGCAACTCTGATAAAACATCCAAGACCTCTTACACAAGGGTGAACTAAGGGCTGATCCACACACTCTAAGGTCCTTGTGCAACCATGAGGACTTTGTGTCACCTGTGCACCAGAAATTTTCTGCCTCCCAGGTGCATAGGGGCTGCAATGGGGTTGTAATGTTGCAAGTGGAAAACTTGGTTGGGAAATTTACTTATAACAATAGCTGCATGTAAGTTACCGAAGAGAGCAAAGAGCAACACTGCAGTCCCCCATCTGTTGGGGATCCTCCATGGGGCTGTGTAGTTGGATACAGGCCACTGTATATAAGGTACCATTTTGCAATGGGAAGAGTGGTCCCTGAACTCTCATATGTGTCTCTGTCACAAAGACAGAACAATCACTTTTTGCTGATGCTCAATAGCTTTTATGTGGACACTGTGGTAGATATATTTCTTGGCATCTCTTGGCATATATTTCTTGGCATTTCAGTATTTCTTGGCCAGGACATGTTGGTTTGTTACTTGCTGTAAACCAGACTTTGTAATTATGTTATTCCATATAAAGAAAGGCTCCCATCCCCTTTAAAAGGAAAGTCTTTCAAGGAGTCCCAATTATTTTTTTTAACAAAAGGCATCCACCAATGACATGTTTATTCAAGCATCATCAATCTGCTTTCCACCCTTCAAAATACAGAGGTCACTGTCTCGAAGTAGAGCACTATGGAATTCTTGCTGACATAGAGATTAATGTTGATATAATGTAATGTTAGAATGGTCATATGTATCAAGAAGAAAAAGAGTTGGTTTTTATACCCCCACTTTTCTCCACCCTAAGGGAGTCTCAATTGCCTTGCCTTCCCCTCCCCCAAAGAGGCACCTTTTGAGATAGATGGGGCTGAGAGTGTTCTGGGAACTGTGACTGGCCCAAGGTCACCCAGCAGGTTTCATGTGGAAGAATGGGGAATCAAATCCAGTTCTCCAGGTCAGAGTCTGCCACTCCTAACAGCTATAATATGCTGGGTCTCCCCATCTATCCCTTTTCCTGTGACAGAAGCAGAAATGTGGCTTGGCTTTTAGATATGAATCTTGGAGGAGGGGGTCTACATATTTCTTGTGAAACATTTCACTGTTTCTTAGATGAAAATTATGACACAGAAATGTCACTGTACTGAGATGGTCAACAAATGACTTTGAGGCTAGAAATGAGGAGGTAGGACAGGGAGAAATGGTGAAGAATGAAAGCAGCAATAAAAGGTGATATGGTGGGAATATGGAAGGCAATCAAAGACTGGGCCATGAGAAGAGGGAATCCCCTCTAGTCTAGAATGGTGGATGTCCAAGGAGGTTGAAGAGAGGTTGTATATTCATCTTGTATTCTCTGCTGTTTGTTTGTCATTTGTTGCCAACTCTCCCTCCCCTCCACCCCGGCCCAAGGAGTGGTCTTTTATTTTTTCCATTGCTTGGCATGATGGGTGACAAATTGTTTTTATTGGCACAGCATGCCATGCATGAGAAACGTACAGATGACGGCATTAGGTATCTCTGCAGATAGACTTCAGCCACATCTTATTAGTGCATGGCTAGTCAAGGTGGTTACAGTACTTACTTTTGGTTCTGCAGGATATAACACTGAGCCCCACTGTAGCAAACTGTAGTCAGTCAGAAGAGAGTGGAGTAATATACACAGACACAAGTACACAGAGTTAAGCAGGCTCCATCCATTGTGGTTTAGAATCCCGTTCACGGCTAAGATAATGTTTCCTCGCTAGCTGATTGTCAGGGGAGACTGGAGTAGGAGGCAGAGAGGTTATTATTGTAGAGAGCCTTAGCGTGGAATTGGCTGGCACTTCAATAGGTTATACTCTGTTGTTTCCTGGCTCCAGACTGTGTTCAAAGGGTCCGCTTGCTCTTTCTCCAATGGCTTTACTTGGCCCAAGCTGGTCTCATTATTGTCCCTCCTTAGGAAGCAGATTACAGGTTGCTTTTCCAGCTCATCCCCAAAAGCAGTCCTTAGAGAAGATGGATTTCTGATAGAAATCCTCCCTGTCAATTGCTGCGGAGATTCTCTGAAACAGCATGGACACCCTGCAGGTGAAATTGCCCTCAGAAAGGGGATGGGTTTCCCCTAGGCCTCAAGTTTCCTCCACCATCCATGCTGTGCCTGTGTGCTGTTGTGCATTTTTCAGTCACATTCCTCCTTTCCTCTGCTTTCTGAGACAAATGTCCAGCAGCTCTTACTTAGCAGGTACGCTCTGTTCATAAAGAATATTAAGTTCAAAAAAAGTTCTCCCTCTAGTCTGTTCAACTGATGACCCTGGGAGATGTTGCTCTTTGCTTGCAACATTGGACATGGCCTATTTCCCTCACACAATTCATTTCCTGACATCTGCAATTTGCTGAGTAACAAACCATTTATGATACAATATGGCATTAGGAATATTTCCCTACTTCAGGCTATCAGAAGCAACATGGGAAGTTAGAAGGAGCCTTCTTCTATTCCTGAGCACCAGAAGCTGTAACCAAAGTGTTGTCTCTTGGCATTGGAAATGCAGACATTTCTTCTGGAGTTCAATGATGCCTGCCCTGAAATTATGGCCTAAACTATAATGCCTGCTCACAAATTGTGCTTCTTCTCCACAACATTCCTTCAAGGTGGCTCATATGCATATTTAGGTGCATACATCATCTAAATAACCTAAAACCAAAGTAAATATACCCAGTCTTCAGAAGTAGTCCCATTATAAAAGACAGTGTAATAAAAAGAGTGGCAACGTTCTTTTCTTTGAATCAAGCTACCTCTTTAGCAGTGCTTCTCCAATGCTCCTTCCAGAATCTTCTTTTTGCTAACCAGTGATAGTATCTTTAGAAACCCTGTCCTCTGGAGATGAGGCTGGGCCCAGAAGGGTAGGAACTAGTGGTGGTCAAATTAGTAAAAAATGTGGGGAATACGGTACTAAGAATACAGATGAAAATGGAAAGGGATCTGGACTATAAATTTATTTTGTTTTGTTTTCTAATCCTACAGGTGTGTACTAATGAAATTGATATTGACCCCTGGTTGGGTCCTTTCCCCCCCCTGCCCTCCATTGATGGCTCAGGGACTGAGAGTGCCTGTGAGTCTTCAGGCCACAATCAGGCCCAGTTGTATATTTCTTATTATTCCAGAGCATCTCTTTCAGTCAGGTCTTTTGCTGAAAATATTAGATGAGGAAACCATAGGGACACTTTGGCATGGAAGGCAAGAGGCAGTGACAAAAGGGTCCTATGTATGAGGCACACATTTTCTTTTCTAATTTGGGATTTGAACTATGAACGGCACAGGCAAGTGGGATTTGAATGCATCATAATGACATACAAATGAGCCTCTTCTGAGCCAAGGCTTTACAACCCAGAGAAAGGACAAAACAAGCCAAGCTAGTTAGCTTAAGCCTCCAATGACCAGTCCTTGAAATGACATCAAGAATGCTGTTGGGGAGGGGAAGCTGTCAAGACTTGGAGGGGAGTGGGAAACAACAGCACAGAACAAGGGAGAACTGCAAAGCACAGAGCCAAGACAGACAAAGCTACTTTGTGTTCTGACCTGGATGCTGCCAAACATAGGGCCTGTCAGGGCTTTATTGCCAAGCTGAAGGAAGTAATGTTCTTCTGCTTTGGGACTGCCTGCTGGTCAGGCGGGCCATGTCTGAGCTGCTGCCATGTGTGCACAGTTGCTGCCTCTCCTGCTGAACTGGCCAATAAGCCACCTGTTTCCAATGACATTTCATTTTTCAACTTCCCAGAAAGTGACAGTGAATTTGAACTGGCAAACTCTTTGCTCTGAAGCTCTGATCTCTCCTTCCAGATTCCAAAGGTTCTTAAGTTCTTTTTCAGTGTGCCACAGGTCAATGTGGGGAAAAAATATCCGTAGCCAAATTTAGAGTTGCCTGCTCCATATTGGGAAATTCTTGGGGGTGGAGCTGAGGGAGGCATGGGTTTGGAGATAAGAGGGACATAGAGGTCCCCCCCCCCACCCTTGGAAGCTGCCATTTTCTCAGTTGTAATTCTTTCTAGGAGATGTCCAGCCGGCAACTCTAGCAAACACTCCTCTGTTCCAACAGCAATTTGATTGCAAATATTCCTGCATTGCTTTTCCATGGCTGTTCCCCATCCCCTCCGTGTTCTCTGTTTTCTAACCCATTTGACAGAAACAGGTATTAACTTACAAAAAGAGACCCTTTCTTGGTTCTTTTGAATCTTCTTGGATGGTGGTCATATTCAAGCAAACAGCAAGAACAGTCATACTCAGGGCTGGACCTAGACTGTCTAGCATCCCAGGCAAGGCTAATTTCTGGCACCCACCACCGATAACCAATTTTCATAAATAGATGAATTGTGGGGAAAATGAAAAGCCTTGTCTCCTTTCCCCTACTTCCTAAAATGTAGAAAACACAAAAGGTAGAGGATGACATGACAGCAATCACATGAATGCCATGCCCACATCTTGATGTTTTTTGATGCTGGCATGGTTTTTTCCAGGTGATCCTTCCCTTTGAACTCTACCACAAGCAGTAGGAGAGGACTGTTGGGGAAGTGACAGTCCTACCACCCTGTAATGTGAGAACAGGGCTTGAAATGGATCACAGATAAAACAACCTTGTAATGTGAGAATAGGGCTTGAAATGGATTACGGATAAAACAAGAACATGACACTTAAAGTGCATGCCATTCAGATCACTCAGGTAAGTAAGCACAACTGCATAATATGCTGGAACAAGTCAGGGGAGGGGAGGATGAGGAAACTTTACCAAGAGACACAAAACATACTATTCAGAACTAACACTTGGTTCTTATCAGAAGGCTCAGGGCTGGGCATAAAGGCAAGCCAGCCAGATTTAATTTGCATTAATTTTCTGATACCATTTTTCAGTGCTCAGCCCCAGAATTACAGTCACACTAATCAAGGACTGCCTCTGGACATGTACAAAGCACCTGTGCTGTGTGGCAGCCTATGGCCAGCCTCCTCCCAGGGACTGAGCAGTGGCAGAGCAAGCTGGGGCGAGAGCCTGCCCAAACCCATGCGCAACAGGCATTGAGGTGCCAGCACATTTCTTACCAGCCCCACCAACCACCACCACTGCTCCAGAGCTGCTGCTGCTGCTGAGCCCTGGGTAGCTGGGCCAGGTGGCAGTGGTGGGAAGGCAGACTCAGTCCTGGGTCCGTGTTGGCACAGGCGTGTTCAATCCTGGGTTCCTGTTGGTGTAGGTGCTGCCAGCCCTGTCTCTGTCTGCACAGATGCAGCAGTGCAGTTTAGAGGGGAAGCAAAATGGGCCACCGGCAGCAAACCTTGCTGTCACCCATGTCACCTATGATCTGCATGGCACTGACATCACTGAGTCATATGTGGGCACCCAATTTGGCATCCCCAGAAGACTGGTGCCCTAGGCAATCACCTAGTTTGCCTAGTGGCAGGGTCAGTCCTAGCAATACTGTCACTCGGAAACTAGTTAAAATCAGCAAAGTACTTTTCTAAAATGTCTAAAATCCAAAGGACAGAAACAATTTGTTGGATTTCTGTTTTCCTTGAGGTAACTAAAATGGCAGAAACATGCAGATAAGGCTTAATGTGTTATTTAGTGCTTATTTTTGCATTATGGAAATGTGATCATTTCCCCATGAACCAAATGGATCACTTTGGACATAGTAGTATTTGAGATGAGCAAGCTAAACAAGAATGTTGTTCATTCGCTCAGTCGAGTCTGACTTTTTGCAATCCCATGGACAAAGTCACGCCAGACCCTCTTGTCTTCCACCATCTTCTGAAGCCTGCTCAAATTCATGTTTGTTACATCTGTAATGCTGTCCGGCCATCTCATTTTTTGCCGTTCCCTTCTTTTGCCTTCTGTCTTTCCCAGCATCAGGATCTTCTCCAGTGAGGGCTCCCTTCTCATTTGGTGGCCAAAATATTTGAGCTGCAGCTTCAGCATCTGACATTCCAGGGAACAGTCTGGGTTGATTTCCCTTAGGACTGACTGATTTGATCTTCTTGCAGTCCAAGCATCTATTCTTCTGCGCTTGGCCTTCCTTATGGTCCAGCTCTCACAGCCATACATTACTACTGGGAATACCATTGCTTTGACTATACGGACTTTTGTTGGCAGGCTGATGTCTCTGCTTTTTATTATACTGCCCAGGTTCTCCATTGTTGTCCTAACAAGGAGCAAACATCTTTTAATTTCATGGCTACAGTCACCATCTGCAGTGATCTTGGATCCCAGAAATGTGAAGTCTGTCACTACTTCCGTGTCTTCCCCTTCTATTTGCCATGGTGTGATGGAGCCGGATGCCATGATCTTAGTCTTTTTGATGTTGAGTTTCAAACCTACTTTTGTGCTCTCCTCTTTCACCCTCAACAAGAGGTTCTTTAGGTCCTCCTCACTTTCTGCCATTAGAGTGGTGTCATCTGCATATCTGAGGTTGTTGCTGTTTTTCCCAGCAATCTTAATTCTGGTTTGTGCTTCATCCAGGCCATCATTCTGCATGATGTACTCTGCATATAAATTAAATAAGCAGGGTGATAATATACATCCTTGTCGAACTCCTTTTCCTGATACTCCTGTGCTTTCTCCATAATCCATCGAATGTTGGCAATTTGATCTCTAGTTCCTCTACCTCTCTGAAACCCAGCTTGAACTTCTGGTAGTTCTTATCGACATACTGCTAAAGCCTAGTTTATAGGATCTTTAACATGACCTTGCTGGCATGTGAAATGTGTGCAATGGTGTGATAGTTTGAACATTCCTTGGGATTGGAATATAAACTGATCTTTTCCAATCCCGTGGCCACTGTTGCATTTTCCAGATTTGTTGACATAATGTGTGCATCGCTTTAACAGCATCCTCTTTTAGGACTTTGAATAGCTCAACTAGGATACCATCATCTCCACTCGCTTTGTTGTTAGTAATGCTTTCTAAGGCCCATTTGACTTCACACTCCAGAATGTCTGGCTCAAGGTCATCGATTTCACTGTCATGGTTGTCAAGTACATTGAGATCCTTCTTGTATAATTCTTCTGTGTATTCTTGCCATCTCTTCCTGATCTCTTCTCCTTCTGTGAGGTCCCTACCGATTTTGTCCTTTATCATGGCCATCTTTGCACAAAACGTTCCCTTGATTTTTCCGCTTTTCTTGAAGAGATCTCTTGTCCTTCCCATTCTGTTATTTTCCTCTATTGCTTTGCATTGTTCCTTCAGGAAGGTCTCCTTATCTCTCCTTGCATTCAGTTGGGTGAATCTTTTGTTTTCACATTTGCCTTTCGCTTTCCTTCTTTCCTCAGCTATTTGTAAAGCCTCATCAGACATCCACTTTGCTTTCTTGCATTTCTTTTTCTTTCGTATGGTGCTGGTAGCTGCCTTCTGTACAATGTCACGAACCTCCATCCATAGTTCTTCAGGCACTCTGTCTATCAACTCTAGTTCCTTAAACCTATTCTTCACCTCCACTGTATATTCATAAGGGATGTGATCAAGGTCAAACCTGAATGGCCTAATGGCTTCCCCAGTTTTCTTCAGTTTAAGCCTGAATTTTGCAATGAGTAGCTCATGATCTGATCCGTAGTCAGCTCCAGGTCTTGTTTTTGCTGACTATAAGGAGCTTCTCCATCTCTGACTGCAGAGTATATAATCAATCTGATTTCTGTGTTGCCCATCAGGTGATGTCCACGTGTAGAGTCGCCTTTTAGGTTGTTGGAAGAGGGTGTTCGCTATGACCAACTTGTTCTCTTGACAAAACTTAGCCTTTGCCCAGCTTCATTTTGTCTTCCAAGGCCAAACTTGTGAGTTGTTTCAGTTACCTTTTGACTTCCCACTTTGGCATTCCAATTCCCTATGATGAGGAGGACATCTTTTTTTGGTGTTAATTCTAGAAGGTGTTGTAGATCTTCACAGAACTGGTCCACTTCAGTGTCTTCTGCATCAATGTTTGGGGCATAGACTTGGATTACTGTGATACTGAATGGTTTGCCTTGGATACGGACCGAGATCATGCTGTCATTTTTGAGATTGTATCTCATTATTGCCTTCCTCGCTTGTTAACTATAAAGGCCACACCATTTCTTCTACGGACTCTTGCCCACAATAATAGATGTAGTGATCCTTTGAGTTAAATTCACCCATTCCCGTCCATTTTAGTTTGCTGATTCCCAAGATGTCGTTGTTCAGTCTTGCCATCTCTTGTTTAACTACATCCAGCTTACCTTGATTCATAGATCTTACATTCCACGTTCCAATGCAATATTGTTCTTTGCAGCATCGGACTGTTCTTTCACCATCAGACACATCCACAGCTGAGCATCCTTTCAGCTTTGGCCCAGCGGCTTCACTCTTTCTGCGGTTATTTGGACTTGCCCTCCGCTGTTGCCCAGTAGCATATCAGGAACCTTCTAACCTGAGGGGCTCATCTTCCAGCGCCATATTTTTTAGCCTTTTGTTACTGTCCATGAGGTTTTCTTGGCAAGGATACTGGAGTGGGTTGCCATTTCCTTCTCCAGTGGATCGCATTTTCTCAAGAATGATATGACTCCAAACTATTATTACAGGTGGGGAGAAAAGGCTAGAGGAACAGGCATTTACACTTTGGGATGCGAAGAAGAGGGAAAAGGAAAAGGGGGAAACAGACTACTTCAATTTCTGGCTTGCCTGATGATTATAAAATCACACAACATAAGGAACATGAAGTATCTACAGTTTGTTGCCAGAATACTGTGACCCTTTCTCACACTACAACATGTTCAAACAAACAAGGAAGAGTCAAATTGAAACTTTGTTTTTTTCAAGTTTGTTTCTCCTATCAGAGAGTAATTAACTTTGATGTTGTCTAATGATTCTGTCCTTTGGTAAAATCTGCTTTTGTCAGATCACACCCAGTGGTTCAGCTTTACTCAGAGACCTACTTTTACTAAAAGCTGAGGAGACAAATACAACTGAGATGGGAAATGGGTTTATAAAGTCTGGGCATACTGTTACATTTTGGCACAAGCTGTCCTCCTTCCTACCTGGCATAACTTGAAGGCCAAAAGGGTATCATCAGGAATGAAGTAGGGATAAATACTCATGAGGTCCATCTGGGTGGAAGGGTGACTGGAATGTGGGGAGAGACTGGTTGGAGGCAGTAGGATTACAAAAGATAATATAATGATGATATCCCAAGCTTTGTTGAACTTTTGAGCACTTTTGGAATTTTGAAAACAGGATCAGAGGCTACAACAAAATGGTTGCTGTGGAGTGTGTGGCTAACTCTAAAATATTGCGAGGTTCCAAGCCAAGCACCCTCCTATGATGGAGACATCTGTTTCCCTAATGAGTGTTTTTTGCAGATACAAAGGTAATGGCTACTGGGCTGTTCTGAAGCATCTCCTGCTAGTTTTTTTTTTTTTTGAAGAAGCGATGCTGTAGAAAAGAAAGAACTGAACACCAAAGAATAATTAACACATGGAATTCACTGCCCCAGGAAGTGGTGGTGGTTATAAGTGTAGGCAGCTTCAAGAGGGGACTGGATAAACATATGGAGCAGAGGCTGTGTCAGGGGGGGCAGTGGTGCTCTGTATTCTTGGTATTTGGGGGACAACAGTGCAAGACTTTTGGAGTCTGGCCCTTCTGGTGACCCTCCTGATGGCAGCTGTGTTTTGACCACTGTGTGACACAGAGTGTCAGACTGGATGGGCCATTGGCCTGATCCAACATAGTTTCTCTTATATTCTTATGCTCACCAGAAAAGATGATGGCAGCTGCCATTTTTGATCACAGGTGCTATGTTGGGGATCCCAGATCTAAGGAGGATGTAAGGCTGGGTGGGACAGAACTTCAGGCACAAAAGGTAGTAGCAAGGCTTATGTACATAACTGGCTCAGAGACTGTTCCACAATGAGGAACATGGAAGTATTGACAGTCTTTAGGGATGGAGTAAACTTGGAAGCTGTGGGATGCAGTCTCTGGGTACAAATTCAGTGCTTTGAGTTCAAGCCTGGCAGGTGCCGATAGCAAGCTTTTCTCAGTTTGGTGCTAAGGTTTGCCAAATGTATTCTGATTCTCAGAGAGGAAAACCCATGGTACTGTTCTATTCCTGGCACACAAGTCTTCTCAGTAAGCAGTGCTTGTGGATAAGGCAGCTGAACCTCGGCCTGTTTGTTTTAATTGTGTGTGCTTCGGAAAGAGTCTCCCTCCAACTCTGAATATATTAAGCTGTAGAGCTGGCTTTTAAATTATTGAAAGCAATCTTTTTTGTTTATGGTTTGTGTTATAGTCCTTGAGTAGTTGCCAGCATTGTGAGCAGTGGAGAAAAAGCATGCTGTTAGAACACCCTGCAGACGGAAGAACTGGCAGCAGAGTGAGTTCGGAACAGCCATGTGGAGAAGAACAAACAAATACTTTCATGTTGCTTCAGTGTCTTTGTCACTTGGACTTAGATAATATTAGTGGCTTTGGCACAAACCCAGGCTCCTCCTCTTCTAGGGTTCATTTCCCAGATGAAGTGAAATACAGGTCTCACTAGTAGGATTGTGCCTTGCAGCGCCCAAAGTAGGCAGCATGATCCCATCTCTTTCTGAACATCCCTACAGTCAATGAGTCAGTTAGGAAGGAGTATTTTCCAGGTAAGGAACATTGGATCAGTGGCCTGAAGATCTGAGATTTTGGGCCAGGTGCCAAAAATCTTGTTAATTTTCTTCAGTTGAAAAAAGAAACTCTAGCTTTGAATGTGCCATTGTCTACAGACCTATCTACATGACTAAAGTTAGCTATAAGATATTTTTCATTTTTTGGGGGGTGTACTACTGGTTTTGTGAATATTCTGATACATGCCTGAGTGACAGCTTAGCTCATCCTGGCTAGATCACCTTTTCCTTTCAAGATGCAGCAAGTCATGAGGAGCTGTAGCTCAAATCTGGAGCACAACACTTGTGATGCGTAAGGTTCCCAAGCTCAACCCTTGACATCTTCAATTAAAGGATTTTACAGTTTAGAAAGGCCTTTACTTTGGGACAATGCTAAGGGAGACACAGGTTCAAATTTCCACTTTGTCATGAAGCTTGTTGGTGAACTTGGACAAGTCACTCTATCTCAGCCTATCCTCTCCCATGGTTGTTGCTAGGTTAAAATGGAAGTAGGTGGAACCATGTGTGTCTCCTTTAACACCTTGTAGGAAGGCTTTTGATAAGGTTCCACATACTATCCTTGTTGACAAGTTCGTAAAATGTGGTTTGGATCCTGTTACCGTTAGGTGGATCTGTAACTGGTTGACAGATTGCACCCAAAGAGTACTTGTGAATGGTTCCTCATCCTCTTGGAGAGGAGTGACAAGTGGAATCCCTCAAGGATCTGTCCTGGGCCCTGTTTTGTTCAACATCTTTATAAATGATTTGGATGAAGGAATACAGGGAATGCTTATTAAGTTTGCAGTTGATACTAAATTGGGAGGGGTTGCAAATACAGTAGAAGACATAAACAGGATGCAGGATGGCCTTGACAGGCTGGAAAACTGGGCTAAAACCAATAAAATGAATTTTAACAGGGATAAATGCAAAGTTTTGCATTTAGGTAGGAAAAATCCAATGCATAGTTATCGGATGGGGGAGACTTGTCTTAGCAGTAGTATGTGAGAAAAGGATCTAGGGGTCTTAGTGGACCATACGCTGAACATGAGTCAACAGTGTGATGTGGTAGCTAAAAAAGGCGAATGCAATTTTGGACTTTATCAACAGAAGTATAGTGTCCAGATCACGTGAAGTGATGGTACTGCTTTACTCTGCTCTGGAAAGACCTCACCTGGAGTTTTGTGCACCACATTTTAAGAAGAATATAGACAAGTTGGAACGGGTCCAGAGGAGGGTGATGAAGACGGTGAGGGGTCTGGAGACCAAGTCCTATGAGGAAAGGTTGATGGAGCTGGGGATGTTTAGCCTAGAGAGGAGGCGGCTGAGAGGTGATATGATCACCATCTTCAAGTACTTGAAGGGCTGTCATCTAGAGGATGGTGTGGAATTGTTTTCTGTGGCCCCAGAAGGTGGGACCAGAACTAATGGGTTGAAATTAAATCAAAAGAGTTTCTGGCTCAACATTAGGAAGAACTTCCTGACCATTAGAGCAGTTCCTCAGTAGAACAGACTCCCTTGAGAGGTGGTGGGCTCTCCTTCCTTGGAGGTTTTTAAACAGAGGCTAGATGGCCATCTGACAGCAACGAAGATCCTGTGAATTTAGGAGGAGGTGTTTGCGAGTTTCCTGCATTGTGCTGGGGGTTGGACTAAATGACCCTGGAGGTCTATGATTCTATGATTGGATAAAAATGTACTAAATAAATAATGAAGGTCCATCACCACTTGAACCAAGTCTGCTGTTGATCCCTGGCCTGCCACTCTGCAGCAGCCAGATATAACAGCTTGTCCTCTCTTTGGAAGGTGGCTAAACTGGCCTCCCATCCTCCTCGGAATGTCTGTGCAAGCATATGTGTCACCACCTGTGGGGGCAGCAATGCATGATTCCTTCTGCTGGTCCTCTGTAAGAGAGCAGAAGAAAATCTGCTTCTCACTGTTGTAGCTTGAGTGGCAGTAGGATCTGCTGCCACCTGCCCTGCCATAAAGAACATGAGTGAGCCAATGAGCAAGTTCCAGGCATCCTTGTTTGCTCATTTATTCGAGGTGGTGAATGCTAGTATTGGGGCAGCTGATGGTGGCCATGCTGCTGCTCTTCCACCTGCTCATTTCCTTTGGGACAAAGCTCTGGTGTTGGGTCCCTTACGCCTACTGTCTGTAGCTGGGGGAAGAGACAGGCAGGGAAGGAGGAAAGGGGACCAATTTGACCCAGTGCCCATTGGTTGGCCCTTGCTGAGCTCCCCCCTGGAGCCAACCCTGGGAATGAGTTTCTGCTTTGAAATCCTGGATGTTTATAGATTCATGTTGAGTTTTGTTCTCATTTCTCCCCATTACAACATGTCCTCCCTTCTTTTACAGTCTATTAGGGAGTCCCCCTTTTCATATTACAGTCCCCACAAAGTTAAAGAAATCTGTCCTAAGTCGCAATATTTAATCCCACAGATGGAATCACCCAGCATATACAGGACACTTTAACAAAAGCTCTGGGTTAAATTCATTCAACCCATAACAGCAACTACAGTTGGAGGCAGGAATCATATTAGGAATCATATCACCACCATCTGATTCCAGGCAAAATTCAAAGTGTTGTGTTTTACTTTTGAAGCCCTAAATAGCTTGGGGCAAGGGTACCTGAAGCACCA
Source organism: Heteronotia binoei (assembly GCF_032191835.1). Taxonomy (NCBI): domain Eukaryota; kingdom Metazoa; phylum Chordata; class Lepidosauria; order Squamata; family Gekkonidae; genus Heteronotia; species Heteronotia binoei. Next base: position 178,642,097 of record NC_083223.1, read on the forward strand.
TCTCCTCTAGTACAATTCAGCCTAGCCCCCACTGTCTGTGCCCCCACTGTTAGAAGTGAGATGGCTTTTTAGTAATGGCACCTCACCTGCGGAATGCTCTTCCCCTTGAGGCTCTCCTGGTGATTGCCCTTCTGTTTTTTAGACACCAGGCAAGAATGTTTATTTTCCCCAGGCTTTTAATTATTGTTTTGAGCTCAAATCATTGTTTGAGCTTTTAAAATTGTTTTTATGATCTTTTCTAGCCTTAGGACTATTTTACAAGGTAATTTTAGGCTGCTAAATGAGTTGCGTTGTTCTTATGCGCTGGGTAAATTTATTAATTTTAATGATTTTATGCTATTTTATGATTTTATAATATTTTGAATGCATATGAACATATAAGCTGCCTTATACTGAATCAGACCATTGGTCCATCACAATCAGTATTGTTCAGACAGGCAGTGTCTCATGTGGAGGTCTTTTACATCACCTATCCTTTTAATTTAGATATACTGGGAGTTGAACCTGGAACCTTCTGCATGCCAAGCAGATGCTCTGCCCCCACATACCACACACACACTTTTGCGAGCCACCTCTAGCAGCTTGTCTGAAGAAGTGACATATAAATGTTCTAAACAAAGAAAGGAACAGCCAGAGGAACAGCTGGCAATGAATGGGGATCAAGGAGGAAGGGAGGGCATAGGGACAATGAGAAGACAGTGAAATGGAGATGTCACTGGCTGTCTCAGAAGCAAGAATGTACTCTGCATGGCTGAAAAAGGACAAAGACCAAAGAACGGTTGCTGTGGTGTCAGATGCTACCACCTGAGACTTATGTCAGTCAGCAGCTTTTTTTGCTGCTTTGTTTCTTTTGACTATTAGGCTCACCATCTTTGTTTTTCTGATAGACTTTTAGTTCCCCTGAACTTGCCCTCAGCAGGAAGTAGACATTAAAGCTCTTATGCAAGAAATGAATATTCCTTCATTCTGTTCTCAGGTCACAGACGTTATTCTTTACCTCAGTTTCCCCCTCTGAAAAATGGAGCTAATAATCATTCTCAGTTGAGGACTGTGAAAACTAATTAGCTTCTACAGTATTTTGGAAATTAAAGGAGCCAGTGTTTTATGCAGTCCTTTGAAGATGAAAAGTTCTGAGTCTTAGCAGCAGTGGAGGTATCCCTAAATTTGGTATCTTAGGCACATACGGCAGGCCTTCTTTTTTAATCTGCTGTTTGTCTACTGTTGTATGGTGTGTTTGAAGTGTGTAAAATTAATTACTTTTTCTAGAAAAAAAAACAGTCCTGAGGGGAACAGGAGAAGGAAAAAGTCTGCTTTAATTCAAATGCAAGGGAAGAACGCGTTTCTAGAGAGAAAAGTGGGTACAACAGAGTCATTAATGGTGTTTTGCCATTTCCCCATTGGGAACTGGGAACTTTTTGTTATGCTTCCTTCTTCCTTTCCCTTTCCCCTTTATTTGGGTTCAGAGCAAAATTGCAAGTCCCAAATGTTAAGCAATAAATAGAATCTGCTTTCATCTCTCACAATTTTAAGTTTGTCTTAACTACAAATGAAAGAATCTGAGGCCCTTATTTGTCTTAACTACAAATGAAAGAATCTGAGGTTATGCCATAATCACTTTTTCTAAGTCCTTCCAGCACTTCAAATATTACAAATTTAGGTTTAAATGATGGAAAGCAGATATTTTCATTGTCTTTGTCACAACAGTACGATTTTATGCAATCCAGAATTATGCAATTTGAGATAAAAGCTAACAACAACTTCTTGTGGGACTGCACAAAAAACAGCTATTCAAATGAAATTTGTCCAACCAAGATTGGTCCTCACTTAGGAAGGCAGGGCAGACAATTGAAAAATGGCTTCTTGCTGGTATCATTCATCCTGTAGATTGGATCCACAAAGGGAAAATTTTGAATAGGAACTTCCTGGAACAAAAAGCGAATACACAGATTCCCTGGTTCAAGTATTTTCAGGTATGACGTCTTATAGAGCAACAAATAGTCAGGCACTTCCTTTTTCCACCTCACAGGATTTGAATCATTATAAAGAAATATGATAAGTCAAGGGACCTAGCAACCTCTATTCAACAAAGTCTGATCAACTCACATAGCAAGAAGGGCCTGTTAAATTGTAAAAAGATGGCATAACAACTTGGGCAGAGAGCTCTCAGAATCCACTAGGGAACAGGTATGGCATTCCCCCTCCAGTAAGTCAAAGATTTTTAACAGAAACTTTCAGATGAAAACTTGGTGGTACTATGCTTGTAACAGACTTCACAGTATAAATGAGTATTAATCAGCCCATTATGTTGGAAAGGCTGTGATCAAATTGGGTCATTCTGGCATTGTTGGTGAGAATGCCCCTAAGTACAGAGCTATTGGCATGAAATAATTTCCAAAATAAGCACAATCACAAACATGCAAATTCCCCTCTTGCCTGAATTGACTTTACTAGACATTTGGCCTGATACCCTTCTCCTGAAACAGAAGAGATGCCATTTCCATGCTGCTAGCTGCAGCTAGGTTAGTCATTGCTTCCAAATGGAAGGAGCCCCAAGGTCTTTCATTGGACAGATGGTATGAAAAAATATGGATGCAATTTATCATGGGGAAAATAGCTGATGAGTTAGTTCACCCTCCAAGTGATGATTACCAAGACTCATTTATTGTCATGTGGCATCCAGTGATACAATTCCTTGTGGAAAGTGATGTAATCTCCTCTAACGCTATTTTAAAATATTGGCTATATTTTTGAAAGGTTGATTTAGGGATGACTGAACAGTAGTCCCTCCCCCTTACCCTCCCTGTTTGGCTTGTGTTTGGCTCTTTCTTTCAACCAAGGATGGCCAAACTTGCGTAATGTAAGAGCCACATAGAATAAACATCAGATATTTGAGAGCCGCAAGACATGAACATCGAGGGAGGGAGGAGGAAGAAAGGAAGGAAGGCAGGCAGGCAAATAGATGGGGGAGGGAAAGGTGGAAAGAAAGCTACTTGAACTTTAAATGCATTCTCCAAGCTGCCAGGTGGCTTAGCTTGGAGAAGTAATTTAAAGAGAGAAATGCCTTCTCCAACACAGCTGACCGGAGGATGGGGGGGCTTCAAGAGCCAAGCAATATGTGTGAAAGATCCGCATGTGGCTCCCAACCCATAGTTTGGCCACCCCTGCTTTAAATTATATTTTATTTTTGTATTTTATTGTTTGCAAATGCTGCTGACATTGCTTTTGAACTGTGTTTATTTATGATGAAATGTAAATAAGAAAGAACGTCAATAAAAGTGTAATTATAAATAAAAAATGCTAAACATATTTTCCTGCAAATATGGGGTAATATCCAGTTTTGCAGAAAAATGAGAAAAGTTTTTAAAAATACACTGGGGGATTTAAATTCCTCCAAATTAAAAAAAGGTGTTGTCTGTGCATTACCAGCTGAACTGGTTGCAGCCCCTGCCCCTGCCCAAGTCAACTCCAGGCCCATCTGCCATGGTAGAGGAAGCCAGGAGTGGCTATAGGCCTAGTTGCCATGCAGTAGACTCAAGAGCTGCTTGGTGCCTGGCTACTACTGCAGTGGACATAGGAAGAGGCTTTAGTCCTGTCTGTGCTGGTGGAGCACTCCAGGAGAGCCTCTGGGGCTGGCTGTGGTGGTGGAAGATGCCAGGAGCCACTCTGGGCTCGGAATGGCTCCCAGATACCAGTGCTGTCACTGAAGATGGGTGGTGGTGCCTGGACTCACTATGGGGGGAGAGATAGAATTCCCCTTGTAAGCCAAAATGCCCTCAAAACGAGGTTGGGGAACTGCAAGGATCTCACTCTAATTAGGGGAGGTTCTGTAGCTCAATGGTAGAGTGTCTGTGTAGCCAGGGCCATCACTGCCACTAGGCAAACAAGGCAACTGCCTAGGGTGCCAGCATTCTGGGGCTGATGAATTGGATGCCTCCATGTGACTCGGTGGAGGGGGAAAGACAGGGGGGAGGGCACCAGAAGTTAGCCTTGCCTGGGGTGCTGGACAATCTAGGACCAGCCTTGTGTGTAGCATCCCAAAATTCCCTGGTTTGATCCTTGGCATCTCCAGTAAAAAAGGCTCAGGTAATGAGTGATGAGAAAAACCTTTGCCTGAAAGCCTGGAGAGCTGCTTCCAGACAGAGTAGACAGCACTGACTCTAATATAAGGCAGCTGCATGTGAGTATGTGTTTGGTCTACTGTGTTCACTACACTTTCAAGCTGGCTGGCATCTGGTTTTTCATTGATCATCCTGAAAACAATAAAATATTAAATAAGTAGACATTATATGATTAACTCAGTGATCTTAGATGCTCATGCCATGTCCAGGTTGTACCTGGGGCAAGTGCCCTTGTAACCCCCAACCAACCCCACCCCACCCCCCATATTACTGCTTCTGCTGGCTGTTGCCAAAAGGGCTGTCTGTCAATAGTCTGTTGAACAGCAATGATAGGACATATTGTAAACCATTGGTTCTTAAACTCTGTAATCCTGAATGTTCTGCGTAGCTTCATAACTGAGCCCCACTGCAGACAACTAACCACTGCAGAGACACCTTAGGCAGTAGTGAGCTAGATGTTTCTAAGCCCATTGATTTCTGCTGGTTTAGAACTGTGTAACTCTGTTTAGGATTGCACTGTAAATATCTTGTTGAGTGTTTAACTTTGTAAGACAGCTAATAAAAGGGTTAAACAGCTAATGAAATGTCTTTATAACATCCTTGGGTAACACTTACATGAATGTAAAAACCTGATAGCTTCCTGTATTCCCATGCCTCTTTACATCCTTATCTGGACTTTTTAATTCCTTCTTTAAAATCTCTTTAATTTATACTATCCCAGCAGGATATCAAAACTCTTCTGAGTTTAACCTGCCACCTCTGTATATCATTGCCTGTGGTAATCCACCCCCACCCTCCCACAATTGCAGACACTTTGCTCTTTGGGTAATAAACACTCTCATTTAAGTTGTCCAAGAGGAATATGTTAGCTCTTTGTTCCATTTTCGCTATATAGGCTTATAATCCCCCTTGGTTTATCAACATTTTCATAGATGCTGTAGTGTTCCCTGTGCTTATCATATGCTGTACTAAATAATCTAGCCAAAGTTCACCCTCTTGTGGAAGAGCACCTCATTTCGTTGCTCTCTTTTTGTTGAGAACAATGACAATAAATTTATCTATCTATCTCTTCACAATATTTTAATTGCACTTTGTGGAAAGCAGGTTGGCTTTGCTTTGCAACAAGCTCCAGAAAGTTCTTCAGGTCACTTTCCATCTAACCCTTGTTTTGTACTTCATGATTTATTGTTGAAATATATTATCATAATCACCACCACCATTCAGCATCAGCAGCTTCCATGTCATTTTTACAAAGCCCCATAACTGAAAGAGACAAAGTCCCTCTATCTGAGGAGCTTGCAGTCCAAGGGAAATGAACAACAGAGAAGGGCTAGAGCAGGCAGGGGCAACAAGGAAATCACATTAGTTTTGACTGGGGTAAGTCCTAAGGCTTTGGACAAAGCTTTTGTGAGAAATATGGGCTCCAAAGGAACATTTTGCAGAGAGGGGGCATTTTTCTGCATCCCACATGTATTCCTAATAGATAATCTCCTGTTGTGAAAATAGAGGTGTAATATTGCTGGGTCTACTAACATAGGCTAATACAAGGAGTAATGGCATAAAAACTGATTTAATATGAAGAACAACTAAAAGATCTTGTACAGCAGTCTCAGATTTGTTCAAGAATGAGCTAAGGTCATGTGCTCTTAGGCAAGTCTGCAAATGACCAATTCCTTTACTATTAAATATAAAGAAATGTCTCTAAATAACAAATTCTATCACTACATGAGACACACTGGCTCTCTAGTGATATTTGCAAGTGGTGCTTAAAATACCATGTTTACTGCTTTATACTGCTTTGTAATCCACACTTTTCTGAGCAGCGGGAAATTCCAGAAGCAGTTTTGCAACGTCAGTTTTCTTGTTAGGAGAGAATAATAGAGACATGTTTATCTATGCTGAGTTCAGTGCCTTTAGGAAGTGGGTTTTTTCTCCCTGCTTCCCTACAGCCTCTGATGCATTCTTGCACCTTCAGGATATTGCTTGGCTTTTCTCTGATTTTTTCAAACCTGTTTGTCTCTGAAGTTGTGGACAGGCAATAAAGCCCAGAAGGCTGCTGTGTGGGTGGAAAAATTAGGATTTTCCCAACTACATGGCAGCCATTTTTCCCGTCCCTGTCCCTGCTGCTGCCATTTCTTTCTCTGCCACTAGGGGGGGCTTTTAGTTTTTTTTTTTAAAATGATACTAGAATATCATTATACTCCGGGGTCATTTTGTAGAAAAATAGGTGGTGGAGCTCATCCAGGGACTGTTATGCAGCTGCACATACTATTCAATGGATAAGGAGGTGGAACTCTTAGCAGGAGGAGGTGGAACTCTCAGAAAGGTTCAGGAGCTGTGCTCCTGTGAGCTCCCACTGAATCCAAGGCCTGATTATACTGATATACAGTAGTAACAATAGGTGTAGCAGATTCTCTGAATTCTTTAGCTATCATACTAAAACGTAAGTCTCCATCTCCTTCCCTTGTGGAGACGCAAGGAAAAAGGCATCTTTGTAAGAGAAGATGCTAGTCACTTTTTTTTTGTTCAATGAAAGCTGGGAATTCAAAGCGCTTGTTACAGCTATAGTAGCACCAGTCTACTGATATGATATTCTCATGCCAATTTTTTTAAAAATTGCAGAAGCCCTGGTTGCTGAGGAGTGGTGGTGGCTACTCCTGGGGGATTAGGATAGGGAAAGTGTGGGAAACTCTACTGTGTGGAAAGATTTCTTTCCTCAATTCCTTTATCACCACTCTGGTATTATTTTTATAAACTAGCACTATAATAGGGATGGTGCTTGCATCTGGTAGAGAGAAGCCATGTTGCAGTGAAGAAGAGCAATGTGTGTGCACAGAGAGAAAGTGCCTGATGGAGCAAAAAATGCTATCAAAATGCATAGTTTAATTTATGGCTTTAAAATCCATTAACACCGAAGTGTTTAGATCTGCATCTTTTTTTTTACCCTTGACCTAACTGAATATGATAATGATATATATGCTAGTGTGGAATTAATATGAATGATATTGGGCAGAGTTTTTATTAAAGTCAATGGTCTGCTAAAGAATGGCTGCAGCTCCTTGACTTCCGGGATTTGGAGAATGCTGAGCTGACCTGCCTCTCTAAGGGGGGCAGACTGGAGCTTCTGTTCGGCGTAGTAAAGGGCAAATTTTTGCCTTCTGCCTACTTTTCTCAGTGAGAGATTAGTCCAAGATATGCACAGCAAACTTTGAGGTGATTTACCTTGGCTAAAAGGGAGTCCCGGGGGGGGGGGGTGCTCCTTTGAGGCTTTGAGGAATCCCCGGAGAAGAGTTGCATATTCATCATCTGCAGAAGCTTACAGAGTCATTTATTTGACATAAGCTTGACAAGATCCTAATCTTCTTTGAGACTGCTAAACATCTGATGCTGTACGAGACCAGCGTTGATCTGGATAACCTTAGAAAAAGGTACTGATTGTTATCTACCATTCCAGGACTATTTTAAAGCAAACAAAATAATATTAGAAGGTGGGAAAGAGAAAGTTTGAAAGCTTGGAAGAAGAAGAGGAGAAGGGGTGAATTTTGGACTTTGTTAAATTAAGGACAGTTTTAAAAATTGGAAAGGAATTTATTGTTTTGTTTACCTGTGGTCGTGGAGTGAAAGCACCATTGTCAGAGATCTGCAGTTTCTACAGTCAACACAGGAAATACGTCAAGTATCGTGAGACTTTGTTACCAGTGAGAACGTGACTTGGGGCAAGCAAAGCAGGAAGTAATTATTGAAGAAGTGGACATACTCTAGGATTGTATTACCATAGAAAAACATCGGCGGCCATTACTGGGAGGCTAATTTTTTTAAAAAATTAATATCTGAGCATGGGAAGGTCGGAGGACGGCAAAATTAGGCTCATTTGAAAGGGCAAGTTCTAATCTATCAAACCTGATAGCTGAAATTTAATTTGGTGATATCAAATTTTTCACTGTTTTTTTAATGTCAGAGTCAAAGGTAACCCATGCAACGGCTGCCTCATTGGAGAAAATGCAAGATCAGCTGGGAGCAATGGAACCTAGGATGATGAAAGGGGTGGAAAAGATGATAAATGCTTGCAAAAAAGAACTTAAAAAGATATTGAGGACTTTAAAAAGAAATGGAAGAGCTTAAAAATGAAACAGTGGTGGTGTCAAAAAAAAGTGCAGGAGGTAGAAGGGAAAGTTAAACTCCAGGATTCCACCTTATTAAAAATGCAAGAAAAAAATAACAATTCATGACTGTAAATTGATGGAGACACAAATACGTCTGAGAGGAGTACCTGAAGAAGAAGGGACAGACTTAAAAGAACATGTAATAAAAATAATTGCTGATTTCTTGAAGGAAGATCCTGAAGGGACTAGAAATATGTATGATTATATGTATAGAGTGAATTCATCATATGCCAAGAAAAATAACATACCAAGAGATGTGGTTGTAAGATATATGACAAAAGAAATAGTGGGGGAAATTTTGAATAAAAATTTTGAAAAGACATTGATAGTGAGAGGAAGCAGAGTAAGAATAATGAAAGAATTGCCAAGACAAGTGATAAATGACAGGAGAACATATAAGAAATTAATAGAAAAACTACATGACAATGGAATGAGGTATAGATGGATAATACCTGAAAGTTTGAGCTACAAGGAAGAAGGGTTACAATTACAATTACAAATGCACAGGAGCTGCGTAAATTTTATGAAGAGAATAAAGAATTTGCACCATGATGGATTATAAATTATTATCTTGGAATGTAAATGGACTAAATTCACCACAAAAAAGAAAGGCAATGTTTCATTGGATTAAAAAAACAAAACTGTAATATAATTTGCTTACAAGAAGTTCATATTAAACAAAAGGATTATAAATTTTTATGGAATAAACAATTGGGACTAGAATTTTTTTCATTGGCTGAACAGAAGAAAAGGGATGTGATTTTTTATATTAAACAAGAATTGGACCCAAAAATAATATTTAAAGATAAAGATGGAAGATTTGTGGCAGTAGAAGTAATAATAAATGCGGAAAAAACCTTGTTATTGGGACTGTGTCAGGCGAATGGAATCTCAAGGCAGTATTCATTTGACACAAAATGATACTTTATTGGAAACTCATAGCTGGATACAAAAGTTGAGACTAATGTCGATTTCTAGGCAGTGACTATTTTTAAGAATTCTACATCAAAGCAATTCTAAACAAAGCTCCTTTTCCCAAAACATCAAGGGGTTGAAGGTGCAAACTTTCACACAGGCTTCAGCTTATCTCTTTCCCCTGAGAAGTTGCCTTGTGGCCAGGCTATCTTTTAACAGTTACATTCCTTTGTCCCCTGGGAGCATCAACAAGGTTTACACATCAATAGCTGTTTCATTTGATATGCATAATGATTATATGACAGTAAAGATCTTTGGGTTAGTATCAAAGGTACATATGGTTAGTATGTTGCAGTTAATCTGGATTGTGGCGGCGTGGCGGTGCTGATGTTGTTAGACCTGTCGGCTGCATTTGACACGGTCGACCATCGGCTACTGGTCCGCTGGCTTGCCGACACAGGGATTAGGGGGTCGGCCTTACAGTGGCTTTCCTCCTTCCTTGATGGACGGGGACAAAGGGTGGCAATTGGGGGAGAGCTGTCCCGGAGGCACCCACTAATGTGTGGGGTGCCACAAGGTGCACCAATATGCAGATGACACTCAGCTCTATCTACTAATGGACGGCCGGCCTGACTGCGTCCTGGAAAACCTGGACCTAGCATTGCAGGCCGTGGCAGGTTGGCTCAGGCTGAGTGGGTTGAAGTTGAATCCAATGAAGACAGAGGTCCTTTGCTTGGGCCGTGGTGCCCTGGGAGGGGAAATCCCCCTTCTGGCTCTTGATGGTGTGCCGCTGACAGCGGCCCATAGGGTCAAGAGCTTAGGGGTTCTTCTGGAGCCTTCACTATCTATGGAGGCACAGATAGTGGCCACTGCCAAGTCCGCGTTTTTTCATCTTCGATGGGCGAAGCAGCTGGCCTCCTTCCTTGGGCACCAGGACCTGGCAATGGTGATCCATGCAATAGTCACCTCAAGACTGGACTACTGTAACGCCCTCTACATGGGGCTGCCCTTGTGCTGAACCCGGCGGCTACAGCTAGTGCTGAACGCGGTGGCCAGGCTGTTATTGGGGCTCCCAAGATGGGAGCACATACAGCTGGGGCTACGCAGGCTGCACTGGCTGCCGGTGGTGTACCGAGTTTGCTACAAAGTGCTGGTTATTACCTTTAAAGCCCTATATGGCCGAGGACCTGCCTACTTGAGGGACCGTCTCTCCCCATATGAACCCCAGAGAGCGCTGAGGTCAGCTGGAAAGAACCAGCTGAATATCCCTGGGCCAAGGGAGGCCAGATTGAAGACCACCCGGGATCGGGCCTTCTCCATAGCAGCTCCCTTACTGTGGAACCAACTCCCGGAGGAGGTGCGGGCCCTGCGATGTCTAGACCAATTCCGCAGGGCCTGCAAGACCTACCTCTTTAAAATAACCTTCACTTAACACCGAGCCAGGAAAGTCTCGCTGGATATGTTTTATGTTCTAGTCACTGAATTCTATAGAAGACCTTAGCCATAGCACCATAATGTTAATTTTAATACAAGTTGTTTTATTGTTTTAAGGATGATTTTATAATTGTAATTGTAACTATCACATATGGTTTTACTGTACATTGTATTTACGTGTTGTGAGCCATCCTGAGCCTGCTTCGGCGAGGAGGGCGGGATATAAATAAAAAGTATTCTCTCTCGGCTTGGCTTCGCGAACGAAGATTTAAGAAGGGTGCAATAGTCCACGTCTGCTGCAGGCTCGCTGGTGGCTGACAAGACCAATGCGGGACAGGCAGGTCCGGCCACAGTGGCTGCAGGGAAAAGTCTGATTTAGGGTTGGTGCTGTAGCAGTGCGATTCTTCCTCAATCTCCTTTTGTCCTCAAGACCAGCTATGCGTGCGTTCTCAAAGGAAGAGACAGCCTGGTGGATGGTGTGTCTCCATGCTTTGCGATCTGAGGCTAGGTCAGACCACTGGTGATGGTTGATGCGACAGGTGCCAAGGGATTTCTTCAAGGAGTCCTTGTACCTCTTCTTTGGTGCCCCTCTATTTCGATGGCCGGTGGAGAGTTCGCCATACAGGGCAATCTTGGGAAGGCGGTGGTTTTCCATCCTAGAAATATGCCCTGCCCAGCGCAGCTGCATCTCCAACAGCAGTGCCTCGATGCTGGTAACCTCCGCCCGCTTGAGAACTTCAGTGTTGGTCACAAAGTCACTCCAGTGGATGTTGAGGATGGTGCGAAGGCAGCGCTGATGAAAGCGCTTGAGGAGTCGCAGGTGATGACGGTATAAAACCCACGATTCGGAGCCGTAGATGAGGGTTGTCATCACAACTGCTTTGTAAACATTGATCTTTGTGCCTTTTTTCAGATGCTTGTTGCTCCACACTCTTTTGTGCAGTCGGCCAAAGGCACGGTTTGCCTTTGCCAGCCTGTTGTCGATCTCCTTGTCGATCTTAGCATCTGAGGAGATGATGCACCCCAGGTAGCTGAACTGCTGGACTGTCTTCAGAACTGATTCACCCACAGTGATGCAGGGAGGGTGATAATCTTCCTGGGGTGCAGGCTGGTGGAGAACTTCTGTCTTCTTCAGACTAACTTCTAGGCCGAATAGCTTGGCAGCCTCTGCAAAGCAGGACGTCATATGCTGCAGAGCTGATACCGAGTGGGAGACGATAATAATTATTATTAATAGTCTTAATAGTCTTAAGTATTACAGAGCCTGACAGACTGTATGCACCAAATGGTGCAAAAGATGTTTTTTTAAAGACATTATAAAACAACTTGATGAAGTGATATATGACCAGGTCATGATTATGGGAGACTTTAATGGAACAATTCAGAATACATAGGACAGACCTGGGAAAAAAAATAACAATAAAGGAAAATTGCCAAAATCCTTATTTGAACTGGTTAAACAAGAAAACCTGGAAGACATATGAAGAAAATTTAATCCTGAAGTATGAGATTATACTTTTTTTCCAGCAAGACATAATACTTTTTCTAGAATTGACGTGTTATGGGGTAACAAGGACTTAGGCCTTATAACTAAGAAAATAGAGATCTTACCGAAGATAGGGGCAGATCATAACCCAATATTATGGATTACAAAATTGTCTAAAAGAGTGAGAAGATGGAGATTAAATGAAGATTTACTACAAAATAAAGGATTAGTGACATCTCTAGAAAATGAAACTAAAGCTTTCTTCCAAATAAATGATAAAGATGATATAGAATTTCAGATGGTGTAGGATGCTTATAAAGCTGTAATGAGAGGAATATTGATTAGATTAAATAAGGACAAAATAAAAACAGATGTTGGGCATTAAAAATGAAATAAAGAAAAAAGAAGGGGAACTGAGGAAAAGGCCAGGGAAAAAGAAAATTATTAGGGAGATTACAATACTACAAGCACAAATGAGACATTTGTTAAATTTTATTAATAATTTTACTTCCTCTCTTTTTCTTCAGTTGCCAGGCCAAATACTTTCCAGGTTTATTCGCTCCCTCAAAGGACTTCTGTTGTAATTTTTTCAAATTGTATTTGTAATCTCCCTAATAATTTTCTTTTTTCCTGGCCTTTTCCTTAATAATTTTCTTTTTTCCTGGCCTTTTCCTTAATTCACCTTCTTTTTTCTTAATTTCATTTTGAATGTCCAACGTCTGTTTATCTTTTGCTCTCTTGTCTTTATTATTCAATGTTATTTGTAATCTCATTACTGCCTTGTAGGCATCCCATACCATCTGAAATTCTATATCCTCTCTGTCATTTACTTGGAAGTATGCTTTGGTTTCATTTTCTAGAGATGTCACTATTTCTTTATTTTGTAGTAAATCTTCATTTAATCTCCATCTTCTTGACTTTTTCAACAGTTTTTTAATCCACATTATTGGGTTATGATCAGCTCCTATTTTAGGTAATATCTCTATTTTCTTTGTTATAAGCCCCAAATCTTTGGTACCCCACAACATGTCAATTCTAGAGAAAGAGCTATGTCTATCTGAAAAAAGGTATAGTCCCGTACTTCAGGATTAAACTTCCTCCACATATCTTCCAAACTCTCCTGTTTGACCAGTTCAAAAAAAGACTTTGGCAATTTCCCTTCTTTATCATTTTTTTTCTTCCAAGATCTATCTATCGTATTCTGAATTGTTCTGTTAAAGTCCTCCATCAATAAAATTTTCTCATAGGTCACTTCATCAAGATGTTGTGTAATATTTTTAAAGAAAATGTCTTTAGCACCATTTGGAGCATAAAGTCCCAACAACAACTTTTTTTTGGCATTCAAAGTAATTTCTACCGCTATATATCTTCCATTCTTATCTTTAAATACCAATTTCGGGTCTAATTCTTGTTTAATATAAAAGACTACTTCTTTCTACTTCTGTTCAGCCAATGTAAAAAATTCTAGTCCCAATTGTTTATTCCATAAAAATTTATAATCCTTTTGTCTAATATGCACTTCTTGCAAGCATACTATATTACAATTTTGTTTTTTTATCCAATGAAACGTTGCCTTTCTTTTTTGTGGTGAATTTAGTCCATTTACATTCCAAGATATCAATTTGTAATCCATCATGGTGCAAATTCTTTATTTTCTTCATAAAATCTACGCAGTTCCTGTGTATTTGTGATTGTAATCCTTTTCCCTTGAAGTTCAAAGCTCAAACCTTCAGGTATTATCCATCTATACCTCATTCCATTGTCACGTAGTTTCTCTGTCATTTTTTTGTATGCCTTTCTGTCAGTTAACACTTGTCTTGGCAGTTCTTTCATAATTCTTACTCTACTGCCTCCCACTGTCAATGACTTTTCAAAGTCCTTATTCATGATTTTTCCCACCATTTCTTTTGTCATAAATCTTATGACCACATCTCTTGGCAGATTATTCTTTTTTGCATAGAGTGAATTTACTCTATACATATAGTCATACATGTTTCTATTCCCTTCAGGATCTTCCTCCAAAAATTCTGCAATTATTTTTATTATGTATTCTTTCAAGTGTGATTCTTCATCTTTAGGTACACCTCTCAGACGGATCTGAGTTTCCATCAGTTTGTAGTCATGAATTTTCACTTTTTCTTGTAATTTTAACAAAGTGGAGTCATGTGTTTTCACTCTCTCTTCCACTTCTTGTACTTTCTTTGTTATTACCACAGTGTAATTTCTCAGATTCTCTATTTCTTTTTTTAATTCTTTCTTTGAGTCCTCAATATCCTTCCTTATTTCTTTTTTAGAGGCAGTTATCATTTCTTTCACCCCCTTCATTATCCTAGCTTCCGTTGCATCTAATTGGGCTTTCATTTTCTCTATTGAAGCAGACCTAGCACGAGTTTGTTTTGGGTCTGACATATAAAAGAAATCAAAAATTTTAATCTCACCAAATTGAATTTGAACCATCAGGTTTAATAAAGTGAAGCTTGCCCTTTCCAATGTACCCAATTTCACTGTCCTCTGAGCCTTCCAGGCTCAGATATTAATGTTTAAAGTTTTTATTTCTCCCAAAATGGCAGTCACAACTTTCGCTTCACTTTAAAAAAAGTTTCCTTTTTTCCCTTTTACCAGTTCAAATCTTCTTATTTACTATCTAACAGTAGTAATTTTTTAATTGCCAAATCTGTTAACTCCACCAATTTTTAATGTCCCAATCACTTTAAAAACAATGTTAAAACTTAGTCCTCCTAACAGCAATGGCCACCGATGTTGCTCTCTGGTATTATAATCCTAGAGTAGGTTGTTTGCTTCGTTGACTTCCTTCTTCTTCCTCTAATACTTTCTGCTTTTCTTGCCTTCAAATCTCGTTTCACTAGTAGAGAAATCTCACGATATCTGACGTATTTCCTGTGTTGACTATGAGAACTGCAGGTCTGTGATGATGGTGCTGCCTCCTCAACCACAGATAGACTAAACAATAAATTCCTTTCTTCTTTTAACACTGTCTTTTAAGTTTACAAAGTTCAAATTTAGCCCCTAATCTTCTTCTCCTTTCAGGCTTTCAGTATTTCCAACTCCCACCTTTTACTTTTGTTTTGTTTAACTTTAATTAGTCCCGGAATGAAGACATAGCAAATAGTACCTTTTTTCTGTAGTTTATCCAACTAAACACCAGTCCTTTGCAGATTAGATGTTTAAAATTGTAAAAGAAGGTTTGGATCCTGCCGAGCTTATGCCAAATTAATGACTCTGGAAACTTCTGCAGATGATGAATATGCAACTTCTCTTCGGAGATCCCTCAAAGCCTCAAAGGAGCCCCCCCCCCCCGGGACTCCCTTTCAGCCAAGGTAAGTCTCCTCAAAGTATCTGTGCATATCTTGGACAATTCTCTAGCTGAGAAATGTAGGCAGAAGGCATTGATTTGCCTTTTACTACCCTGAACAGAAGTGCCAGCCTGCCCCCGTTAGGGAAAGCAATTCATCTTGCCATTTTCCAACCCCGGAAGTCCTAGAGTCAGCAGGATCCTTAGAAAATTTTATCTAGATTTATCCCAACACTTATACTGCCTTGTCTTATTGTCTCATTCGCTCAATAATATTGAGGCCTGATATGCCAGGGGTTAGCATGATTTCTGAACATTCTGTTTTTTCACTGTGTCTTTAAAAGCTTTTGTTAGAGATCACACTATTGTGTTAAATAGAGAACCACAGAGTTAGCTTGAGTGCCGAAGAACTGGGGGATAACTTCTGTTTAAGAACACAATGAAAGACAATGGCCACAATGACATTGCTGTATTTATCTAGTTGCTCTGTGAAAAAAAGAGCTGTCTGTAATGAGAGCATGCCTACAGTTGTTGCTGATGGACGCCTTACAAACTGGTCACTTGTTTCTCTTTAATTTGGCTTTAACAACTCAGCCTCAGAGAATGCTTCATCTTTATTGCCTGTAATAAACAGGTCTTATTATGGCATTTATTCCCCCCCCCCCCAAAGCACTCTCTGTGCTGCAGACTTGTGAAAAATTAGGAGCGATTAATATGCTGCAATTGACCACATCTAATGGGAGTGTTCTGTATAAGCAGTGTAATGAAGACAATAATACCACAGCAGCTGGTAACTTTTGTGAACTGGGAATTTTTTAAAATTTTCCCTGTAGCCGCTGCTTATTAAAGTTGCTATCCAGGGGTACTGTGTGAGTTCCTGCCTATACTGTTAACTTCTGTTAGCCATTAAATGTGCAAATAAATGGCCATTTTTGTTCCTTATCCATTCACTTGCTCTCTTTCTTCAGTAGTGGTACAAAAGATCACCTGATAGTTCTTTGAAAGGCTTTTTATACCTACACAGGTGCACTGTGGACATTTCTATAGGAACACAGAAGTGCATTTCAGACTGATCCAGGTTGTAGTCACATACTGATAGCACCAGGCAGCTATTAATCTATACTACTCTATTGTGCTATGAGTTTATTGTGGTTGACCCAAATCCACAGCCTTCTATTGAGATGCTAATGACACCATTATAGTATTGTATTGTGGTATTGTATTACTGCATACTTTCCAACTACCATGACTTACCAAAGACAGTTACTATTTTCCACTCTCTGGTAAATAACTGTCCTTGGTTTGTCCTGCTTTTTGCTTTTGTGAAATATCTCATCAATGTTTCGTTAGCGTCAAACTTTTGGACGCATTTTCTACTACAGGACCCTTAGGAATGACATAAATAAAGACGGAAGTAGATACCTATTATCTCTAGTAAATATGCATGTAAGCACAGGGGCATAAATATTAAGGTAAACCTAAGGTTGCCAACTCCAGGTTAGTAAGTTCCTGGAGATTTGGGGAAGGAACCTTGGGAGGGAAGGTTTGTGGAAGTGAGGGAACTCAGAAGGGTATAATGTCCACTCTCCAAAGCAATCATTTTCTCTAGGGAACTGATCCCTGTAGTCTGAAGATCAATTATAATTCTGGGAGATCTCCAGGTCTTCCTGGAGGTTAGCAACCCTAGGTAAACTTGTCATTTCACATTCTAGTGAGGCTCATTTAGAAATGTCAACAGCTATTGCAGAATTATTATGTTTCTCTAGCATAATTTTCATACCTTGGCTTTTAAGCAGGACTGGATCTACATGTTTTTTGAGGGGGGGTAAAATTAAAAAATGGTGCCCCCTTATGGGCCATTCTATCTTATGGTCCCATAGAATACAATGGACTCCATACCCAATTTGGCCCCCCCTCTGTCAGCACCCAGGGCAAGCACCCCCCTCTGCCCCCCTAGTTCCGGCCCTGCTTTTAAGATTATATAAGGCAAGCTATTGCAGAGTAAAAGAATGCAGCATAAAGCAGAGTAGAGCCTTTAGCAAAGTGAAATAGGTGTAAGGTGTTCAAGCAGCAATCTCTGGTATAGTGAGGGATGTCATAAGCAGATCCCTATTTTTATCTGTGAAATGTCTGAGCATAATACATAGCTTTCTAAGCAATGAAAGGGATTCTGGTAGAGACAGAATGGGATTCTATAGTAGCCTGAGCAGACAGGCATCTTGCCGCGTATTGGATAGCAAACGATTAGTCTCTGATTAGACGTCAAATTTATCTGCTCCTCCCTTCATCGAGTGACTGCTTAGAGTGAGAAACTGGAAGGAGGTGTTGATGCAGGAGGTGGCTGGCATCTACTGTCTCTTCTTGTACCTGTCTGGGTACCATGGTGGGCTCCAATGATCTTTTCTCTGCAGCCTGCCTTGGATCCTGTGAAAGTGGGGTGTAAGGAGAGTGCTTGGGGCAGCTGAGGCTCACTAGCCTGAGCTTGTCCTGTTCCTAGGTTTTTTTCCGAATGTTCATGTGATGTTTTTCAACAGAGCCTTTTGTGTGGTCTTAGAATCAGGAAGTGTAACCTGAAATTTAGCCCCCAGCTCACCTCTCCATTGAATTCTAGCTCCAAAACCAGCTCTGAGAGATTTTTTATGTGTGTTTGTGAACAGGAACAGAACCTGAACCTAAATCTAAATGTTCTTTGAGTTCAGTTCCAGTTCAGAATTCACAGTGACAAAAAAATAGATTGAGGGTAATTTTCAGGTTTAGTTAGTTTGTCAGGGATGCTTTGAGCAGGGAGTTAGACTAGATGGCCTGTATGATCCCTTCCAACTCTATGATTCTATGACTCCATTCTTACAGTCTAGCAATCCTTTGGGGTGGTATGCATGTATGCCGGGTTCTGTTCCTAAAATTCACTTTCTGCATAGTGACATGGTACTTCACCATATGAAAAATTAAGTAAAAATTATTGTCTTTATTGACCCTGACAAAATATAGCAGGATGATGATTTGCCTGGCAGTGTTTTTTCCTTGTCCATGGCCTGCGGGAAAAAGGATGAAAGGGGCAGGGGAGTGAGGGGACAGAGTCACAAGCTTGAAGGAGAGAGGGATGTGGGGGTTACAAAGAGTCTTGGGATAAAACGGGGTTTGGCCTCCTGACCTTTCAGCAGTAGTGTTAGCCATAAAGAATGTGCCATATCCACAACTCCTCCAACACTGTATAGAAACTGTATTAGAATAGTCTCTGGATCCAATAACACTTAAAGTGACTGAAGTGAACTTGTATCTCACTTGGAAATTGTCTGTGACTTTCCAGGGAAGCCTTGAAATCTGCTGCTTTGTAGGATTGTCAAGGGCCTTTCTAGTTAAAAGACACTCCAGGATATCACCTCACCCCTGCCCTTGCCAAGTGTTCTTCAGCGATTTTGCTGATTTATCCATGTAAGAATGACTTTTAAGGGCAATTTGTTCCCATTTGGTGCATGACAATTTATAATCTGTATCTGCAGGCTGTTTAATCCTCCAGGTCTAATGTGTGGTTCTTTATCATCACTTCGAAGGTTGTATAAGTGAAATGATACATCTCTGTTCATTAAAATGGCGACTCCCCTTGCCTGTGATGAGTATGAATGTAAAACATTTTAGCAACCCATTTACTTTTCATTTTCTCATGCTCGCTATCTGTCAAATCAAGCTTTAACCTTTTAACACTGACTCTTCCTGTGTGTGCTTTTGATAACTTCCTTGGTTCCTTCCAAACTCCCAGATGACACATTTAACATCACTTCCGATTACCTCTTTTCAATGTCCCTATACAAGTGAAAATATTAACTATGCCCAATGTTTTTGGAAGACACTGTTAAAACCTATAACCCCCAACACAAGCAGACTCGGAATGTAAAAGAATGTTATTTTAGTATTCTGCTTTAGGGTACGTTTAGGTTGCCAGACCCACTATCAGCAACTATGTGATGCCACTTCCTGGAAAACCCAGAAGTGAAGTCATGCCACTCTATAGTTTTCAGTGATCCCTAGAGAAATGTGATGTTATAATTGCCCACCGAAGTAATGTCAAGCTGTTGCATTGTGCAGGGGATTGGACTAGATGACCGTGGAAGTCCCTTCCAACTCTATGATTCTAAGACTTCTTTAAAAAGTCCTCCTGGCTGTTGGAGTGTGGTGGGCATATGGCAACCCTATTCATATGAATATAAGTAGCAGCCTTATAAAGATTTGGACCATTTATTTATTTATTACATCATTTATAACCCATCCTTCTTGCTGAGATTTAAGGCGGATTACCAAATTAAACCACACAATCCATAGAAGACTTATAGTCAGATCTCCTAGTATTTAACAGGAAACAACCCCCCCCCCCAACAAGCAAATAAAAAACAGCTATGGAGGCCAAAATTGATTTGTATTGTTCCAGGAGGAAGATTTCTATCAGAGAAATAAGAAATGATGTCACAGCATCATGTGATGCTGATTTCCATAGTCCCTGTCCCTCAGTTCTCTCAGTATTCTCAGCTTTGGTCACAGCTCTATGACATAACTCTTCTCAACCTTGGATGCTTTAGCCAGGGCTTTTTTGGAGCAGGAATGCACTAGAACCAGTTCTGGCTGGCGACATCAGGAGGTATGGGCTAATATGCAAATGAGTTCCTGCTGGGCTTTTTCTACAAAAAAAGCCCTGGCTTTAGCAATGAGCAAACATTTCCTGCACACTCCTTTCTTCTAATCCCAGCACCAGGTTTGCATTTTTTTATATGAAAGGATATATGCATAAACAAGTAAACATGGGACAATTGACTTCATTCAGGAAAAGGTAGTTATCTCATCTGCAGTATGGGGCAAGGTAGGACTGATTAAATAAATGAGCATTCCATTTGTCTGTCATGAAAACTGTGATGCTCCAAAGAAGCTGGGCTCACATGTCAAGTGAAGAACATGCAGTAACTTTTATTAGGTCTATCATGATCCTGTAAAACAGGGCTGGCTCCAGGTTTTGGTGGGCCCCAGGGCAAAGAGTTCCCAGGACACTCCTCTCCTCCTCTGCCTACCACCAGTCAATCATGCCTTCCTTACTTCCCACCCACCCACTTCTCATCTGCTTGTGTGTCTTTTTCTTGTCTGCTCACAAGCCCTCTCACTGCCCATGCTCACAGCTGCCTCTGCAGCCTTTTCCCCAGTGGCACTGGGCAGAGCATGCAATAGGGAGCATTACGATCTAATGATCCACTGCCTTGCTGATATCAGAGTTCAAGGGGTAGCCTTACAGTGGCTTTCTTCCTTTCTCCATGGTCGGGGACAAAGGATGGCGATTGGTGGGCAGACTTCTCTGTGGCACCCATTTGAATGCAGTGTGCTGCAGGGAGCTATTCTCTCACCAATGATGTTTAACATCTCTATGCGCCCCCTTGCCCAGATTGCCCAAGGTTTTGGACTGGGTTGTCACCAATATGCAGATGACACCCAGCTCTGTTGATGGACAGCCATTCGGATGCCGCCCCAGACCATCTGACCAGGGCATTAGAAGCCGTGGCGGGATGGTTGCAGTTAAGCTGGCTGAAGCTTAATCCAACTAAGATGGAGGTCCTGTATCTGGGACAGGGGGGATTAGGATCAGGCATCTGTCTTTCCACCCTAGATGGTGCCCCTTTGGTGCCAGCTCAGAAGGTGAGGAGTTTGCGGATGATACTGGATGCCACCCTTTCCATGGAGGCCCAGGTCACAGCAGTTGTGTGATTTGCCTTCTACCATCTTCAGCAGGCCAAACAGCTGATGCCCTATCTGACGTTCCAGGAGCTAGCTACAGTGATCCATGCAACGGTCACTTCCAGGTTGGACTACTGTAACTCGCTCTATGCAGGCTTGCCCTTGGGACTGATCCGGAAACTCCAACTGGTACAAAATATGGCAGCATGGCTCCTAACTGGATTGCCTGTATGGGCAAGCAGTTGACCGATGCTGTGCACATTGCACTGGTTACCAGTTGAGTACTGGATCCGCTTCAGGGTTTTAGTATTGACATTCAGAGCCTTACATGGCCTGGGACTGACATACCTGTGGGACTGCCTCTCCCCATATGAGTTCCGAAGGTTGCTATGATCTGCCAACCAACATCTGGTCATCCCTGGCCCAAAGAAAGTCCATCTTGCCTCAGCCAGGGCCTTTTCAGCCCTGGCCCCATACTGGTGGAATCAGCACCCTGTGGAGATATGGGTCCTACCAGATTTGTTACCTTTTTGTAGGGCCTGTAAAACAGAGCTGTTCTGCCAAGCGTTTGGTTGAGGCAAGCGGGCGTCCTTTTTCTTATTGCCTATACCATCGGCTATCCTCCCCCACAGTGATCTGTCATCTGAACTATTATATCTGGGCCACTGATTATACTCCAACCTGCACTATGAGCCTGCCTGCCTGCCTTTGTTATACAATACTGTGTTGTGTTGCTGTTTTAATTGTATTTTATTGGTTTTATTGTATTTGATGGTTTTACCTGGATGTAATCCACCCTGAGCCCATCTGGGAAATGGCGGAATATAAGTTTACCAATATAGATAAATAAAATAAATAGTGGAACGTGAGTGAGTGGGCAGGGGGTGCTGGCAACAGTCAATCTAGCCAGAAACCCCTGGACCTTGGCAACTACTTCAACTCAGAGTATGCTAATTTAACTTTAAGCTAGAAACTGAATGAGCCAGGAAGAGGTGGAGCTTCTAGCGTGCAAAATGTGTGGATGCAGAAGAGGGAAACAAGACTGCCCTGCTGGGGAACTCAAACTTTAAGGCTGTTAACACCTTGTTTAAGAGCTGTGTTATATGAGCCAGTTTGGTGTAGTGCATGGACTCTTATCTGGCAGCTGCTGGAATGGCCTTGGGTCAGCCATAGCTCTTGCAGAGCTGTCCTTGAAAGGGCAGCTTCTAGGAGAGCTCTCTCAGCCCCACCCACCTCACAGGATGTCTGTTGTGGGGGAGGAAGGTAATGGAGATTGTAAGCTGCTCTGAGACTCTGAGATTCAGAGAGAAGGGTAGTGGATATAAATCCAGTATCTTCTTTTTGTTAATGGGGAGTTCATTTGGACCCTCACTTTTGAAGCTGGTGCACAGAGTGTTTAGCTGGAGTCTTCCTGGGCCACCAACAAGAGGTAGCAAGCTGTGAAGGATGGAAAAGTTAACTGTTTGGACTTTAAAAGATCACTGTTTTGTTGCATTTCTATGTTTTTGTTACATGATACGATGTTACACTGGCATTGGCCCTGTTGTAAAATTCAGATGTTTGGGAATTTGGGAAAGAATAATGCAAGAGGGAGATGCAGAGGTGTAATATGGTTTGAGATTTATAGGAATAAATATTAGACATGTTCTTATATATTTTTGAAAGCATATAAGAGTATGGAAAGGCTCCATATTTTTCAGATTATAAGAGGATCAGTATTCTCACCTCTCTGATTTACATATTACAGTCTGTAAGAATTTTATGGCAACCAGTTAATTCTAAAATATTTTGTTAAACTAATTCATACCTGGAATAACATTTGCAACACAAGGCATCAGTTTTTCTATTTTTAAAAAGATTCTTCCCCCAAGTCCTCAAAATGAAGTAAATCAACACATGAATTGCAACACCCTTTCTTCCTGTGGACTTTCCAGGATATATATTGGAGAGTGCAGCCTTGGCAGAGTTGTGCCTATTTCTATAGAATAATAATAATAATGCAGATTTATACCCCGCCCTTCTCTCTGAATCAGAGATTCAGAGCAGCTTACAATCTCCTATATCTTCTTCTCCTACAACAGACACCCTATGAGGTGGGTGGAGCTGAGAGGGCTCTCACAGCAGCTGCCCTTTCAAGGACAATTCCTACAAGTGCTACGGCTGACCCAAGGCCATTCCAGCAGCTGCAAGTGGAGGAGTGGGGAATCAAACCCAGTTCTCCCAGATAAGAGTCCGCACACTTAACCACTACACCAAGCCACTACACTACACCAAATAGGCACCAGTAACTTCCATTTCTGGGAAATGAAAAAGGTCACTGTAATTTACTTAGGCTAAGTTGCTGGTTTTGCCAGCTTTCTGTTGAGCATTTGGGAAGGAATGGATATTCCTCAATTGTTAGAAAGTTATCAGCTTGCACAGTTCAGAAGATTCTTTAAAATTCTTTTCTTTTTAAGCAAACATATCCATTCACCAGGTTTATGTCTTCAGGGAACACATGTGAGAGAGTAATAGAATACTTCATTTGAGAAACAAGAGGCTACAAAGACCATTATTGGTAGCACTTTTTCACTTTTGATTCTTCTACAGTATCATATCTTCATCATTACTTAAGATAACAGATTGCTAAAATAATGCTGGCAGATTACTCTCTTACTGATCCCCCTCCAATGACCTGTAGTACTTGAGAGTTGCTGGTAGAAACTGCTGTCAAATCAAAGCTGACTTATGGTGATCCTGCAGGGTTTTCAAGGCAAGAGACAGGTTGTTTGCCATTGCCCTCCTCCTTGTCACAACCCTGGTATCCATTGGAGGTCTCTCATTCAAATACTGGCCAGACTAGCCTGGACTATCCAGGTCAGGGAACTTCCGAGTGCTTGCTTTTTATTTACTTTATATGCTGAACATTGTAGAATTGCCAGCAATAGCTTGTCTGATAGATTGAAAACATATATTTTAGAAGATAAGTTATGTAATATTGTGGAAGCAAATAACATATTTAGAAACTTATATTTAGAGGGCTCACAACATCATCCAATTTAAATTTAAAATGTTACCTTTTCATTTGAAGTTAATTAAACATCAGTGGCGGAGGGAGGGGGGGGCGGGGAGGGCGGGTCGCCCCAGGTCTGGAGGGTCTGGGGGGCCCCTTGGCAATGCCAAGGGGCCCCTCAGAAGCCGGCTGCACTCGCCGCCTTCCCCGCCCGCGCGTGGGGCCCGGCGGCGGTGGAGGCCGGAGAAGCGGCGGAGAGGCCGGCGCTGGTCGCTGGAGGGCCTCCAGCGACCAGTGCCGGCCTCTCCGACGCTTCCCCGGCTCCGTGACCGCCGCAGGGCCCCGCGCGTGGGCCTCCAGTGCAGGCGGAGGCCAGGGAGGGCGTCGGAGAAGCCGGCACTGGTCGCTGGAGGCCCTCCAGCGGCCTCGCCGCCGCCGGACTCGCCGCCGCCGCCGGCCTCGCCGCCGCCGCCGCCCTGGAAGCAGGTAAGGAGGGCAGGCAGGGAGGGAGGGGGCCGAAAGCGGGGGGGGGGCTGGTGGGAGGGGGCGGCCTTCCTTCCTTTCCTCCCTCCTCCCTCCCTCCCTTCCTTCCTTCCCTCCCTCCCTCCCCCCTTCCTTCCTTCCTTCCTTCCTTCCTTCCTTCCTTCCTTCCTTCCTTCCTTCCCTCGCTCCCTCCCTCGCTCCCTCCCTCCTTATGTTCTTATGTGGCACAGAGTGTTGGACTGAATGGGCCACTGGCCTGATCCAACAGGGCTTCTCTTATGTTCTTATGTGATGCAGAGTGTTGGACTGGATGGGCCACTGGCCTGATCCAACAGGGCTTCTCTTATGTTCTTATGTGACGCAGAGTGTTGGACTGGATGGGCCACTGGCCTGATCCAACAGGGCTTCTCTTATGTTCTTATGTGATGCAGAGTGTTGGACTGGATGGGCCACTGGCCTGATCCAACAGGGCTTCTGTTATGTTCTTATGTGACGCAGAGTGTTGGACTGGATGGGCCACTGGCCTGATCCAACAGGGCTTCTGTTATGTTCTTATGTGATGCAGAGTGTTGGACTGGATGGGCCATTGGCCTGATCCAACCTGTCTTCTCTTATGTTCTTATGTGACAATACTGACTTTGGTGGACCCAAGCACTGATTCAGTGTAAGGGAGCTTTGTGTTTGTGACTGGAGTGGACAATACTGACTTTGGTGGACCCAAGCACTGATTCAGTGTAAGGGAGCTTTGTGTTTGTGTCTTCTGGTGCAATTTTGTTCTCAGATCCTGTATTTACTTCATCAGTATATGGGATAAGGCACTTTCTCAACTGTGCTGCATAATGCAGCCTATTTATTTTGTCCTGTTTGCTCTGTTGGCTCTATCTGCGCCACCTTCATCACTTTCGGGGTGTGGATCCCCCAGTGGGGTGGTCTCGCGACTCCCTCCGCCGGCTTTTTCTGATAGCCCTGCGCCCCCTCTTTCATTTGATATGTGTCCCGTGCAGGTGCCACCCTCCCGCCGGGAGATGCCGCAAAATGAGCCCCCTTGAGGCTTATGGCGGCAGGGCTCGGGGGAAGCGAGCTAGACTGCTGTTCTTTTGAGGGGTTATAGAGTGTTTCGAGCCCATCCCTGTGGCATTGGTCCCATCATTGTGGGACCCAGGGGGGCGGCGCAGCGGCCCGCTGAAGCAGCCTGTCGGTCACTTCCGGGTTCCTGTCCTGCATCTTGACCTGTGTTATTAGTGACAGGCTGCTTTGGTGGGTCGCTGCGCCGCCCCCCTGGGTCCCACAATGATGGGACCGATGCCACAGGGACGGGCTCGAAACACTCTATAACCCCTCAAAAGAACAGCAGTCTAGCTCGCTTCCCCCGAGCCCTGCCGCCATAAGCCTCAAGGGGGCTCATTTTGCGGCATCTCCCGGCGGGAGGGTGGCACCCGCACGGGACACATATCAAATGAAAGAGGGGGCGCAGGGCTATCAGAAACAGCCGGCGGAGGGAGTCACGAGACCACCCCACTGGGGGATCCACACCCCGAAAGTGATGAAGGTGGCGCAGATAGAGCCAACAGAGCAAACAGGACAAAATAACTAGGCTGCATTATGCAGCACAGTTGAGAAAGTGCCTTATCCCATATACTGATGAAGTATATACAGGATTTGAGAACAAAATTGTTTCCGGCGGTGATATTTGGGGGATTTTTGGGGACGTCACAGGAAGTGCTGTGAAGTCACTTCCTGTTTCCGGCAGTGGCATTTGGGGGAAATGATGTCATTTGGGGGAAGTGATGCCACAGGAAGTGATGTCACTTCCTGCTTCCGGCAGGTGGCGCGGGGGGGGGGAAATGATGTCACAGGAAGTGATGTCACTTCCCGTTTCCGGCAGGTGGCGCGGGGGAAAAATGATGACACAGGAAGTGATGTCACTTCCTGTTTCCGGCGGTGGCATGACGTCACCGGAAGTGACGTCACCAGAAGTGACGTCACTTCCTGTTTCCGGCGGCGTGCGCGCACGTAGGGGGGCCCACATAAATCTTGGGCCCCAGGCCCCGAAAGACCTAGCTACGCCACTGTTAAACATTAACAGGATTTTAATTTTTTATTCAGTTTTAGGCATTAATTTGCTTTGATTGTTTAACAA
Source organism: Heteronotia binoei (assembly GCF_032191835.1). Classification (NCBI taxonomy): domain Eukaryota; kingdom Metazoa; phylum Chordata; class Lepidosauria; order Squamata; family Gekkonidae; genus Heteronotia; species Heteronotia binoei. The sequence goes on from NC_083223.1 coordinate 178,668,850, forward strand.
TTAATTTGCTGTTAATACAGGAAATATTTTTGAGGTGCACTCACACCTACCTTATTAACCCCTGCATTCTTTGCCTGTATGAAGAAATCTAAAACTCAGACTTTCTATGGAAAAGTCCCTAGCGCATGCTGTTTTCCAGGGCAAATACGATTTTAGATCTCCATTTCTCTTTATAACTCTATATAATTTTAACAGACCCTATTTCCTTTGATGTGCCTCTTCGGCAGACTTTAACTCCTATCTGTAACAAAAACAGAAATCTCAAATAAAAAAGTCCTATTCTGATTTAAAGACTCAGAAAAGGTTCAAACGGTATATTTTACAGGATCAATTTTATCCGAGCCAAATTGCAAGTTATTGAGTCATATCAACACCATCATCTAGCATAGCTATTTGGGTCAAAATACAATAAAATGGATGACATATTGTTACATATTGAGCTTTGGTATCCTGTATCACATGGAATATTAATGTTTGCATTAACTTTATCAGAAAACATGTTTCTATTCATACAGAACAATCTATTCATACTAAACAATCTTTCTATTCATACAGAACAATTTAGAGGGCAAGAATCCAGTCAGGAACAGCCTGAGTTGTGAGAGGTTCTTACCTATTGAGTTTCACAGGACAAAGTAAATGAGTAACACTGTTACAGGAAGGGCAAATCCTAATGTTATCTCAAAGAACTAGGACACTTGAGTACAAAATGTTCCTTTATTCCATATAAGTGAATGGTTACATTCCTCAGTACAAGGAGAAGTGCCACACTTGCGGGATTAACAGTGTGTTGGCAGCAAATTCTCCACCCTCTGCCATTGGAGAAGCCATTGTGATAATAACTGTGATTTTAGTTCACAGTGTATCTAAAAGCATTTCCCAAGGGTCCTGTCAGAGGCTCTATTTGAAAGTATATCTGGAGATGGAAAAGAAGCTTACCCAAATCTCTGCTCAAACATGAATGCTCACTGGGTTACTTTGGACCAGTTACTCTTACTCTACCATTTATGGGAGGGGAAGAACTATGTATGCCACACTGAGCTCCTTGGAGGAAAGGCAGGATAAAAATGTATAGATAGATACTCTGTGTTAGAGGTTCGCAGCCATCTTGAACCCGTGGGCACCATTGGAATTCTGACACAGGGTGGTGGGTGCAACCACCAAATGGCTGCTGCAGGAGGCAGAACCAAACACAAAATGTCAGGGAATTAGGTTACATAAAATTCTCTTCAACATTCCAGGCAGAAGATCTGTTTAACAGGATGTCATTTTAAATGAACATACTGTTTTAAAACATTTTCTTCAATATACACAACTTGCCTCCAAGTCTTGCAGTGATCCTCCTTGTGCTCTGGTGGCAGCTGCTGCCAAAGCACCATTTGAAAAGATCTGCACAGCCAATTAGTTTTTCAGTGGCCAACCAGAAGCCCCATCTGGCCCTGCCTGTTTTCTAAAAAACACTTGGTGGACACCAGGAAAGGCCATGGCACCCACGGGCACCATAATGGGCTCCCCTGTTCTATGTGCATGGTCTCAGTAATCCTCCAACCACTCACAAGATTTCCAAGAAGTCACATAGGGAAGTTACAGATGTTGTAGTGCTTATTTATTAAATCTGAGTGTTTAGGTGCTAGAACTTCACACTCGCCACTTGAATCTAGAGGCTGGCTTTGCACTATTCCCTACTACTCTATTCTCCCATCTGTCATCCAGTTTTAAGTAACCATATCTTTGTAGGGTGGCTGAGAGGGTAGGACTTGAGGTACAAAATTTAGTGGTCTTGAGTTATGGGGTCACTATGCCCAGAACCCGGGCAAGGTGCAACTGGGGAGTGGAAGCAGAAGACCTCTCTGACTTAAGCACTTCATTTGTATTTTTCTGAATGTAATGGCAGCCCAAATGTGATATGAGGGCAGGCCTTAAGGAATCTGCCTGACCAATGGTGTCTCTTTTTTTGGTATTACTAAATAGATGTATAAACATGGCAGCAGAACTAACTGCTTCATGCTAGGACAGGAGCTGTGTTTGTGGCAATAGTGACAGCAAAAATAACAGCATTCTGCCTGCTTGTGAGTCCCACCACATGGGAGCAAATACAGTCTGTAGTGGGCTACCTATCCATGGCCCTTACCAGGATTATCAACCTGGAGTTCTCCTGCAATTACAACTGATCTCCAGATTAGGGATGGGCACGAACAGGCCCATGAACCTAAATTTGTGATGAAAATCACCTGGGTCGAGGTTCATGGGCTGAATCTCCCATGACTCTCCATTTAGTTTTCAAAGATTTGGGTGGTTCATGGTGGAGCATGTTGGTGCTGTCCATGGCAGACAAGCTGGTGCAGATCAATTATGATTGTCAAAGCAATGGGGGTGATACACACTATGTGCCCTGGACTATTACACCTGAACTGGGATGGTCTCTTTTCCACAGAAGAGAGGCAAACCCAGTCCAGTCTCTAGGCCCCTAGGCAGGCTGACAAAACACTGAGTCTGGTTCACAGGCTTAGCAAACATTTTGACTGTGCTGAAATGCTAAAGAGGCATCCATTTTCTGATCCTGGGGATGGAGAGACTCAGGCCCAGAAAAAGAAATATAGTGGGCAAAACTGTAAAAATTACTTCACCCTTTTGGCAACCTCTTTAAAGTCCTGTTCTCAAAACAAAAAACAACATAAGCGACACAAGCGCCCCTGCAACACTTAAATGGTCTCTATGTGTAGTCTGCTATCCCTCAGGAAAGACAGCAGAAACACAAAGGTTAAAGGCTAAGTGCCATCTTGTTGTGTGAATGTGTGGTATATTTATAATCTGGTCTCACATTTCTGTCAGGGAAACTAGGTTCTATAGAATCTATATTTTTTTCATTACTGCTAAAGTCTATCAAGGTTAAGCCATCTCCTGAACACCTGATGAATGAACATCCATCTTGACACATAGAGAGATTCATCACCTCTCATGAAGTTTCAAGGGAACCAACCTCTGTAATAAAAGAGCCATAAAACCATTTGCCCAATGTAATTAAAATTCCTCTTTTGGGTTTGCATGTATTTGACACCCTGCTTTCTCATTGGATACTTGGAATCTCTTGATTCCTGGAAGGGACGTATTGCCCCAAGCACATTGCGCAGGGCACTCAGAGATTCTTGGGAAACTCTATGGTTTCACATGGGGATACTCTAGCAAGTGGGGGTTTTCTATGGTACCATAGAGTTCCCCCCAAATTGCTAGAGCATCCCCCCAAATTGCTAGAGCAAAGCCATAGAGCTTTCCACGAATTCCTAGAGCATCCCTATGCAACATGCCTGGTGCAATACATCACTTCTGGGTGCCGCACAAACTGCACGGTGACAGGACTCTTTGGGGGGGCAGGGATCCCTGGTGGCCTCCTCCCTGTCAGCGGGGCCAACCAAACCGGGGGATCCCCTGCCCCGGTGGGAACTTGGCAGCCATAGAATTTTCCCCCAAATTGCTAGACTAGAATGTCCCTGTGTGAAACCATAGAGTTTCCCGTTAATTCCTAGAGTGTCCCTGCATGACGTAATTTACCCTAGAAAACAGGCCATCTTACCAGTTAGGAGAGGTTCCCTGGAGGCCCCCTTTGGGTTCCCTTCCAAGAGGGATCTCTTGCAGCTTGCCTTCCCTCCATCCCTTTCCCTCTGACTGAGCCTACACTGCAAGAACTAGGTAATTGTATCACTCCCCTTCCTACCTATCAGCTAACCTCTGTAATTCCTTTTGTATGCTTGAAAATTCTTTGATTGGGATATAACTATTTAAAATTGTTTTTCAATAATAAAATCCATTAACTTAATCAAGGATTTCAGTGGCCTGTCTTTGTAGACCTCTCATAGCCTATCATTTTTAGTTAAGAAAAATTAATATTCCCGAATAAAAAGCTGGTTGAGGTAACGGGGCAGGGGGAATGGACTTCTGCAGCCCTGGAAACACCAATAGTGGCCCTCCAAAGCTCAACAGGCAGTGCTGGCTACCATTAAGAGAGCTCCCATTCTGCTCTATGAGGGGCATGCACAGGGGCATCCCAGGGAGGTCTACTGCAAGTTTGATGCCTCTGGCTTGTTGGGATTCCATTCTATACACTCCTGGAACTGTGGCTGTGATTTTCCCAGAGAGCACTTTCCTGGGGGCACCTACTTTTTGGGGCTGCTACTCCACTTCCCAAAGCCAATCCTTACCAAACTTGGAGGGCAGGTAGAGGAGCATCCTGGGGAGGTCCACTGTGAGTTTGATGTCTCTAGCTTGCAGGGGGGGGGGTGTCATTCAACACATTCCTGAACCTTATTTCAGAGAACACTTTGCTGAGGTCACCTGCTTTTAGTGCCCCGTGGTTGCCGGCGGAGGACTTTTTTTCATGTGCGCTGTGCACACACAGCACAATGACATCACCCAGAAGGGACGTATTGCCCCAAGCACATTGCGCAGGGCACTCTAGAGATTCATGGGAAACTCTGGTTTCACACGGGGATACTCTAGCAAGGGGGGGTTTCTATGGTACCATAGAGTTCCCCCCAAATTGCTAGAGCATCCCTGTGTGAAGCCATAGAGCTTTTCACGAATTCCTAGAGCATGCCTATGCAACATGCCTGGTGCAATACATCACTTCTGGGTGCCGCACACACTGCACGATGACAAGACTCTTTGGGGGGCAGGGATCCCCAGCAGCCTCCTCCCTGTCAGTGGGTTGGGGCCAACCAAACTGGGGAATCCCCTGCCCAGGTGGGAACTTGGCAGTCATAGAGTTTTCCCCAAAATTGCGAGTGTACCTGTGTGAAACCATAGAGTTTCCCATTAATTCCTAGAGTGTTCCTGCACGACATGCCCAGCACAATGGGTCACTTCTGGGCACCGCACATGCGGCAATGGACTTTTTTTTTGGGGGGGGGTGTCCCCCAGTGGCCCCCTCCATGCCGGTGGGTTGGGGCCTGCCAAACAAGGGGATCCTTCACCCCTGGTGGGAACTTGGAAGTCCTAGCTGCTTTGGGGGGGGGGCATAATTCAGTTCCCCTAAATCCAACCCTCACCAAACTTGGAGGACAGATAGAGGAGAGATGCTGTGAGCTTGGCACCTCTAGCCCACAGGGAGGCCATTCTACCACATCATGAACCTCATAGAATGAACTGGTATGGTAAACAGGAAGGTTCATGAAGATTCATGGTTCATGTGGCACCACAAATCATGAATTAAAACAAACCTCAATTTTCCCAGTTTGTTCCCAACCCTACTCCAGACTACAGAAATCTATTTCCCTGGAGAAATTACTGTTTTTGAGAGTAGACTCTTGCATTATATACCCATCAAGCCCCACCCCTCCACAAATTCCCCCCTCACAAGCATTCCCACAAATCTCAAAGAATTTTAAGTCAGAGTTGACAACCCTAGGTCTTACCAAAGACACAAATACAGTTTAAACAAGTTTTATTTATTTATATGTAGTCCACCTTCCTTGCTGAGACTCAAAAGATTAAAAAATTTAAAACAATGTAACAGCAACCATATTATACATACAATAAGCAGTATATTAAGGTAAGTCTAGAATGTCAGAAGACCAAGAAATAATAACAGTATGTCATGAAATATCAGAAATGGAAAACCCAGATTATAGAAATTAGAAAACAAGATAATGCATACAATAAACAATGCCATAAACTAAAGCCCTTGTCACTTTGGAAAAGTGTCCTCCTGAACAATTTCATACAACTCTATTCTCTTTCTTTGGAACAATTCCGTTTTACAAATTCTGCTAAATGACAGAAGTGTGAGAGTCTTCCTCACCTTCTCAGATAGGCCATTCCATAAAGTGGGAGCCACAAAAGAGAATGCATGAGTGCAGGCAGTTTCAGTGGGTAGCCATATTGGTCTGCAGCAGAACAGTTAGATTTGAGTCCAGTAGCTCCTCAGAGACCAACAGGGTTGCTATTTCCCAGGTCCAGGTGGGAATAGAATGGTTTTAAAATTGATATAAGTAAATTATGGTTTTATATGTTTTATTGGATTGATTGTATTTTATGATGTTGTAAGCCGCCCTGAGTCCGTTTGCGGAGAGGGCGGGATATAAATTGAAAGTAATAAATAAATAGATAAATAATAATAAATTTCTGGGAACCCCCCCCCCAAACAGTGACATCCCCCACCATGTCCCCAACACACTCATGTCAGACTTTTCTATCACCTTCCTTTTTTCTGGCAGTTAACAATTCCTTCCTATTTTTTTCTGGCAGTTAACAGTTGGAAAGCAGTAGGTGAGTGCATATGTGCACAAAGAAGGTTCCACTGTCATTGTCAGACTTTAAGTGGAAGGAGAAAAGAGGAGCAGAAACACTGCTGTTGTGTGGGGTGGAGCTAGAATGAAGTGCCATGCACTATGGCTATCAACCTGGCTGGAGTATGGAATCATTTTTTAAGTCATTGTGCCACCACATACTCAAAATGCAAATGGGAATGGAGTGTGACAGTGTCCCTTTGTACTCAAGGGAAGTATAGGAGTGGGGCAGGGAGATGAACAACCTCTGAAAAAGATTGCTTACTGTAAGGGGCATGAACAATTCACACCCTCATACTGAACAAGGGAGAAGGGGAAGGCAGCTGAACCTATGCCTAACCCAGGAAGGAGCTGCTATTATCATTTCCTCCTTAATACACTTTCCAAATCCAGCCAATCATGGTTCTCTCCTGGTGTCAAAGGCAGCTAGGTAACCATAGCAACTGTGGAGAAGCTTGCCCATGATCAGGTGATTCAAACAGCTTTTCAAGGCATTGAGTCTAGGAGGGTGGGTGGAAGAGGGTGACTGAGCTTTGCCAGGTTCAGGATATAGCCCTGCAATAGAATCAGCCTGAGTTTTGGGACAGAAGCTGTGAGTAGATTGCCTGCAAGGGGAAAGGAAAAGTTGGGAGCCTGGTAGGGAGTGAGATGACCTCACTTCTGGGTGACATCAGCACATCAAAGACTTCCCAGCCAACTCCCAGAGTGCCCCCCAGTTCCCCCCACCAGCAAGACAAGGGGACCTAACATCCCTAGAGACCAACCAGAGTTTCAGGGTAGGAGCTTATGAGAGTCAAAGCTCTCTTTGTCAGACACAGTAGAGTAGAAATGTAGATCTGAGCTGTGGATCTTACCCATTTACAGGATGACACCTTCATCAGACTTTGCTCTGATAAGCACAGCTTCACAGTGCAGCATATTGAATGAGGCTTTGAAGGGCCTCTTGGGAGGAGATCCTGCACCCCAGAGTTCTAGTGGCACATGAAAGGAACAAGGAGGATGACTTATGAGTGTCATGTGTTTGGTGTAGATAGAAGGACAAGGTCCAGTGTGTCAGACTCTCTTCATTGATACTATTGCTGAATGCTGATTACTAACCAGATTGATTGAAGCACATATATGCTTACTAACATGTGCTACTGGCATAGAGGGGGGGACAAGTAGAGAATAGCCAGAGAGTAGCTTCCCAGGGACATCAAAGGTTGTTAAGCATTCTTTGAAGAAGAGAAGATTCTCAACTCCTCCCTAGAGGCAGCAAGGACATTGCCGCTGGGAACTGTAACCACCAACTGTAGGAGATAAGAGGGAGCCGTGTGAAAAGTCTCACATGCAAAAGCAGGCTTTGTTTTGGGAAATGGGGGGGGGTAGTTGTAATTGCTTTGATGTAGAATATTAAATACCAATGATTCGAACTGCTTGACATCAGTTCCAATGCCTATCATGCTGGAGTAACTTTGGAGTATACACAAATGCAACTTTGTTTCAAATAACAAGTCTGCTTATTTGGGAACTTCAATGAACCTTCACTGACATTTTGGAACTGATTCTCACAAAGGTTTATCAGCGCAGGTAACTTTGTAGCGGATGGCTGAGAAGGCACCCAGCGACCGAGAACCTTCAGACCCAATCGACATTCTGACGTCCCCAGCGCGGCACGTTACCGAGCGGAGACCGGCCAAGATAGGGGGGGACGATGCACATACAAGAACTCTTCATCACCCCGAGAGCGTGGTACCCCCACACCTCGACCACCCTAATGGATGAGGCCGCGATCCGACACGAGGCCATCCTCAACAGGCCAGGACAGAAGGGGAACCTGGGAACCGGGAGCGACTCCCCACCAGGCACATACAAGGGGGAAGGGTCCCTCAACCCCGACGACAGGCAGCAGGGGTCGGAATTGGAGGATGAGGACGACGGACCCTCCCTGAAAGACCCGGAGCCCGTCGAGGCGCTACGAGGGGAGGTGTCCACCCTAGCCCGGGACCTGAGATGCGAGATGAAGGAAAATATGACACTGATGCTGCAAGGGTCTAGAAGCAGATCGACTGCGCCATGGGGGGGGGGGTCGAGAGACTATCCCGGCTGCTGCCTGCAGCACCCCCGACTGCCCGAGGGGCCCCAGCAGCTCTGGTGGCCCCGGTGGCCCCAGCTGCACTGGCGGTCCCAGCGGGGCCAGGGAGGTGAGTGAAGTCCAGGGAGCTGGACGCCATGTTTGACGGGAACCCTGAAGGAGTGGAATACTTTATAATTCAAGCGAACAGCTACATGCACTACTGGGGGGACACCTTCCCAGACGAGTTCAGCCGTGTCGACTACTTGGGGTTGAAGATGAAGGGGGCTGCCCAGAGATGGTACGTGAGCCTGTAGGAGACCAGGGGCCCCGAACTAGACACAGTGGGGGGCTTCCTCCAAGCCCTGCTATCCCAGTATGAAGACCCACTGCAAGAGACGAGGGCCATCGCCACGCTCCAGAACCTGCAGCAGGGAATGATGACGATCCGGGAGTACACCGCCGAATTCCGGACCCACTGTGCAAAGATTCGAGGCTGGAGCGAAATGATGAAAATAACAGCGTACCGACGGGGGTTGAACGCCAGCCTGCTGGATCGGGCCCTGGGGCAAGCGCGACCCACCACCCTGGTCGGGTGGATACAGCTAGCGGGCAAGGTCAAGACCAACATGAAGATCGTGGCCCTCCAACGGAAGCAGCAGCAAGCGGGCAGGGCCGGATGGGAGGCCAAGCCGAGCCCGAAACCAGAAGCAAAAAAAGCCCGGGGGGGGGGAGCAGCAAAACCCCCTTCCTCGACCCGCAAGTGCTACCGGTGCGGGGACCCGAATCACCTGGCCGCCAACTGCCCAGAACCCCCTCCCCGCGGGCCCCCTCTAACCCCCAAACCAGGGCCGATGGGGGCCAAGAAACCAACTAAGCCATAGGAGTCGAGTCGGAGTAGCACCGCTCTGTCGATGGTGCTGGACGAGGATTCTATAGTGCTGGAAGACCTGGGGGAGGACCCTTGGGAATTCGAGCCAGCGGGAAACGGGAGCGACCTGCACTGATGGGTGCCGGGCGGAAGGTCGTGGACGTATCGGCACCACTGAGGGTGAGGATATCTTGCTCACTTTTGTTCATTCCATTGACTTTATTGAATATAAAACTGAAAAGGTTCGTGCATGCCAGAGCCCTTATAGATTCGGGGTGCACCAGGGAGATCATCACCCCTAGACTGGTGGACATGTTAGAGCCATCCTGAGAGCCCCTCCCATGCCCGATCCAGTTTGAGCAAATTGATGGGACAGTAATGAAGGGCGAGCCCTGTGTGGAGGAGACCCAGAGGATCCCTGTGGGGATCGACGATCACTGGGACTCTGAAATTTTTGTGATCGCCCCATCCTCCTCGTTCAACCTGGTGCTCGGGGTAGGGTGGCTGGCCAGACACCAACCGGACATCCAGTGGGGGGAACAAACCATAGACTTCACTGATAGACGCTGCACCTCCCACCTCTGGCGGGAGCAGTGGGGCCCCAAAGCCCCGCCGAAGAACGAGAGGTTATGTGTGTCGGTCGAAGAGGTCCACACCATCCCCCGTGAGTACCGAGACCTACGGGGGGCGTTTAGTGAGGTTGAGGCCGACGAATTACCCCCCCACCGGGACACAGACTGTGCCATCGAACTAATCCCCGGCCAGTCTCTCCCTAAAGCGAAACTTTACTCCATGGGGTGGGCGGAAAAGGCAGAACTGAGGAAGTTCCTGGATAAAAATCTCAAGCGGGGTTTCATTTGCCCCACCACAGTGCCTCACGCCGCCCCAGTGCTCTTCCGAAAGAAGAAGGACGGGAGCTTTAGACTTTGTACTGACTTTCGTGGGATAAACAGGATTTCTATGTCCAACGCATACCCAATCCCCCTAATTAAGGACTTGCTAAACACAGTCTTGGAGGGGTCTATCTTCACTAAGCTGGACCTGCGAGATGCTTACTTTTGAGTAAGGATTAAGGGGGACGAATGGAAGACCACGTTCAACACCCCCATGGGCCAGTTCAAATACCTAGTAATGCCCTTCGGACTGCAGGGAGCCCCAGGGGTGTTTATGAACTTTATCAACGAGGTGCTGAGATAATACCTGTACAAAGGGGTGGTGGTTTACCTGGATGACATCATTATTTATTCCAAGGACCTCCCATTACATGTAAAACTCGTGCGGAAGGTCCTAACCACCCTGTATCAGAATAAGCTGTACGCTGAGTTATCCAAATGCGAGTTCCACAAGGAGGAGCTGGACTACCTGGGATTTAGAGTGTCCGGGAAAGGCTTGGCCATGGACCCAGCGAAAATACAGGCAGTGCTAGACTGGGAACCCCCGAGAACATGTAGACAGCTACAATCATTTCTCGGGTTTGCCAATTTCTATAGGTCATTCATTCAGGGGTTCGCCAAGGTGGCCTTGCCCCTCACAGACTTCCTAAAGACGAAGGGGAGGGGGCCGGACGCCAGGTGGCCGGGCACCAAACTAAAATGGACCCGAGAGTGCCAAATGGCGTTCGACGCCCTTAAGAGATTGTTCACGAGCGAACCAGTGTTAGTGCACCCCAACGAACTTAAATCCTTTGTGGTTCAATGTGACGCCTCCGGCATGGCTGTAGGAGCCATATTAATGCAGAAAGATGAGGGGGGCCAACTGCGACCATGTGCCTGCATTTCTAAAAAATTCTCCCACGAGCAATGCAACTGGTCGGTGTGGGACAAAGAGGCATACACAGTAACCTTTGTTTTAAAAGCCTGGCGATCTTGGCTGGAGGGGGTGCGGGTGCCGTTCGAAATCTGGACAGACCACAAAAACTTGGAGGCGCTCACGGGGCACCGTAAGCTGATGGGGAAGCAGATCCGGTGGGCGGGCTTCTTTGCCCAATTCGACTTCACCTTATGACACATCCCTGGTTCTAAGAACTTTTTGGCGGACCCCCTCTCGAGGCTCCCCCAGCATGAGAGCCAACGGGAGGAAATAATAGACTATCTAATAACCCCCGAGGCAGTGGAGGGGGCAGTGCAAACCCGATTGAAAGCGACCCCCAATAGCCCCAACCCTTGGGGGGGGATAGACTGCTAACGGAAAGCAAAAAAGAGGGGGAGGATCGGCCAGATGGACTGTTGAAGGGGGAGGGGGGTTTCTGGTATCACGAGGGGAGGCTATATGTCCCAAAGACTTTGCGGCAGGAAGTTCTACAGCACTGCCACACTAATAAACTGTCGGGCCACTTTGGCTATGTGAAAACCCTCCATCTAGTGAACAGGCAGTTTTGGTGGCCCCAATGAAAAAGGACATTTCAGAGTTTGTGCAGACTTGCCCGACTTGCCTCATGGCCAAGAGGAGAGGGGGCAAGGTGCCGGGGCAGCTGCAGCCTCTCCCTACGGCCGAAAGGCCCTGGTCGGTAGTGTCGATGGACTTTATTGTAGAGTTGCCCCCTTCCCAGGGGCGGACGGTGGTTTTAGTCATGGTGGACACCTTTTCCAAGCAAGCCCACTTTGTCCCGTGCCGAAAACTGCCCACGGCTAAGGAGTTAGCGTACTTATTCTTCCTGCATGTGGTCCGGGTCCACTCATTTCCTGATAAGGTCATCAGCGACCCCGGGCTGCAGTTCGTTGCCAACTTCTGGCAGGAGTTTTGCAAACTGGCCTGGATGGAATGGGCTGAGTTCTGCCTACCACCCACAGACGCAGACGGAGCGGGTGAACGGGCTTCTGGAACAGTATTTGAGGTGCTATGTAAACTTCCAGCAATCCAACTGGGTGGAGCTATTGCCGTTTGCCGAGTACGGGTACAACAACAGCCTCCATAGCTCCACTAAAATGACTCCCTTCCAGGCGGTGAATGGTTACGTGGGGAAGCCGTTCCCTTCTTTGCCAGGAGGGGGAGGCAATTCCCAGCCCACAGACTGTCAGCAATGGTGGGGCCGCCTGGAAAAAACCTGGAAAGTAATCCAGGAGAATCTAGAAGTGGCAAAGAGGGATTACAAAGCCCAGTTTGACAAAAAGCATAGCCCAAGTTGGGATTTCAAAGTGGGAGACACGGTTTTCCTATCGACCAAGAACTTGCCATTACCATAAGCCTCTAGGAAATTGTCCTACAGGTTCTTGGGACCCTTAAAAAAAAAAGGGTGATCAACCAAGTGACTGTGGAACTGGACTTGCCCAAACTGTTTAGTAAAGTGCACCCTGTTTTCCATTGCAGCCTTCTTTGTCGAGATCTGGGTGGGTCGAGATGGCACCCTTGAGGGCCGGAGCCCAAGCCCATCCTGGTGAAGGGCCAGAAGCACCACGAAGTAAAGGAAATCCTGGACTCTAAAATCCAAAGGGGGGTTCTTTACTATCTGGTGCGTTGGCACTATTTTCCACCTAGCTGCAACGAGTGGGTTAAAGCTTCTGATCTAAACGCACCGCAACTGCTTAAGCAATTTTACCTACTGCACCCAGACAAGCCCCAAGCAAGAGCTTAGGTGGGGGGGGGGGCAGTATGTCAGACTCTCTTCATTGATACTATTGCTGAATGCTGATTACTAACCAGATTGATTGACTCACATATATGCTTACTAACATGTGCTAGTGGCATAGAGGGGGGGGGGGGGGACAAGTAGGGAATAGCCAGAGAGTAGCTTCCCAGGGACATCAAAGGTTGTTAAGCATTCTTTGAAGTAGAGAAGATTCTCACCTCCTCCCTAGAGGCAGCAAGGACATTGCCGCCGGGAACTGTAACCACCAGCTGTAGGAGATAAGGGGGAGCCGTGTGAAAAGTCTCACATGCAAAAGCAGCCTTTGTTTTGGGAAATGGGGGGTAGTTGTAATTGCTTTGATGTAGAATATTAAATACCAATGATTCGAACTGCTTGCCATCAGTTCCAATGCCTATCATGCTGGAGTAACTTTGGAGTATACAATAAATGCAACTTTGTTTCAAATAACAAGTCTGCTTATTTGGGAACTTCAATGAACCTTCGCTGACATAGCGAACGTCCAAGGTATGGAGTTTATGCTCATTGTCAGAGACTAGATGCCGACAGGGCTATTTTTGAGCAGGAACTCACAGGAACACAGTTCCGGCTGGCTTGGTATCAGGAGGTGTGGCCTAATATTCAAATATGTTCCTGCTGTGCTTTTTCTACAACCCCCCCCTGTGTGAAACAATGCTGACAGCAGGGTGTGTGACCTAATATGCAAATGATTCCGGTTGGACTTGTTTTTTTTTTTTTTTTAAAGGGATGCATATCTGGATGCAGATAAAAGGTAGGTAATAAAAGTTAGGTCCACAGAAAGGTGAAACTCCGAGATTACTCTGGGTAGAAAGTTCACATCCGGAGCCAAAGATACACTGTCCATATGGGAGATATATGTTGTGGGGGGGTCCACGATGTAAAGCTCTTAGTTCTCCTACCTTGAATTGAACACAGATGCTAATTGGTAATCAAAAGAGTGACTTCAGATTGGATGTAATATGCATGCTCCACTTAACTCCCAACAGTTATCTTACTGTGGCTTTCTGTGCCAGCTGGAGTTTCTGGATTGTTTTCAATCCATTGCATTACAGCTGGAGTTTCTGGACTGTTTTCATTGGATTGCATTACAGTAGTCTAATAGCAGAGGGAGGTTCCTGGCCTCTTTTCTCAATTTTTCTTTTAAAACCTGCAGGTCAACATCTAATCAATGCATTAGAATTGCCTACTATGGAAGCAAAGGCTTGGCAAGCACTTCTCTGTCTTGTGCTATAGCATGCATTCATTCTGTACGGCCCTTACAGGTTGCTGCCTCTCTCCTTGCCATTTATTCTCAGTTTGTAAATTTGTAAATAAACAGATTTTCACAGACACCATAAGATTGTGATATCCACCCCCCCAAGGGTACTATAAAGGCTGTCCTGCTTGGGGGTGGAAGAGAAAAATGTCTGGTTCAATAAAGTATAACATCTCTCTAATCCTGTCGGTCCAACAGAGCAATTACATCTGCAGCTATTCTGATTGAGACAGGCACAGCCAGCCATGGAAAGTCCAGCATGATAATAAAATAATGGCTTTATACACAGGATTGCCATCTTCCTTATGGCACCATTTCTGTTCCTGTAAGGGCTGCATAACAGGCCAAAATGCAATGGGTAAAGCATTCACAATCCTACCTCTCTCTCCTCTGGAAAATTACAGCCAAATAACAGCTGCCTGAGGCAGCTTCAGGCCTGACCTGAACTATATACATGGATATTATACACACTATTTTATTGATGGTCCAACAAGATCAGTCTAGCCTTTGAAGAATCTGACCAGGGTACCCAGAACTTATAATCATAATTCTTTTTTCAAAAGTTATGTGTGCAAAGTAATATCTTCATCTGATAAGATATGACCAAACTAAACAACATCCCCTCACGAATTATATTTGTGCTGTAGTGTTCTGTTAACAAATACACTTGGAATTGAACATGGAGACTGTGCTGTGATATTAATGGTGCAAGTGATGATAAAGTGAAAATGGTTGCCAAAGGAGTCCTAATACATATTGCACAGGCAATGTAGTGAGAAGAGATAAAGTTCTATTGACTTAAGTGCTTAAGTTAAATATCTGTACTGAAAAGTGAGAGAGTCAGCAACCAAGATCAGCTTAATATGGCCATGAAATTCCTGCCCAATTCTAGCAAAGCTGGACAGTCTGTGAGTCTATAACTGAAGTAAAAATTCAGGGTGACTCAAGATATTTATTTATTTATAGCATTGTAACCTGCTTTTCTTTGTGACCAGATATAAGCAGGGTTAGAATGATGAAACAACAGAGTTAACAAAACATAAGCAACACATATTAGCAACAAATGCTGTTGTTGTTGTTCAGTCGCGAGTCCAACTCTTTGTGATCCCATGGACAAAGTCACACCAGGCCCTCCTGTCTTCCACCATCCTCTGAAGTCTGCTCAAATTCATGTTAGTTACATCAGTAACCAGGGGTCATTTTGTAGAAAAATAGGTAGTGGAATTCATCCAGGGATTGTTATGCAGATGCACCTACTATTCAATGGAGAATGTAGGTAGGTGGGGAGGAAGAGGGGGAACCCTCAGAAAGATTCATGAGCTATGCTCCTGTGAGCTCCTGCTGAATTCAAGGCCTATCTGTAACACTGTCCAGCCATCTCATATTTTGCTGTCCCCTTCTTTTGCCTTCTGTCTTTCGCAGCATCAGGATCTTCTCCAGTGAGTGCTCCCTTCTCATTTGGTGGCCATATAGTCAAAGCAATGGTATTCTCAGTAGTAATGTATGGCTGTGAGAGCTGGACCATAAGGAAGGCCGAGCACAGAAGAATAGATGCTTTCGAGCTGTGGTGCTGGAGAAGACTCTTGAGAGTCCCTTGGACTGCAAGAAGATCAAATCAGTCAGTCCTAAGGGAAATCAACCCTGACTGTTCCCTGGAAGGTCAGATGCTGAAGCTGAAACTCAAATATTTTGGCAACCAAATGAGAAGGGAGCACCCACTGGAGAATATCATCATCATCATCGTCATTGTCATCATTGTCATTATTATTATTATTCCGCCCCTTCCCCCTTTTGGGGGGCCGAGAATGGAATACAACAATTTAAATTAAAATCACAATAAAATAATAAAAAAACAAGTTCAACATTCAGTAAGTGACCAACATTCAGTTGGTCCCAAGTTAGTTCAGCAAGGTAATAGGAAGCAGGATGGTATAGCTCCACAATACAGTGATGCAGCGGGCTGTAAGGGCGTAGGGGAGGCCAACTAATCTAATAGATGGATGCCCGCTGCCTCATCCAAAGACCTGGCAGAATAGCTCCGTTTTACAGGCCCTACGAAAGGCCAGTAGGCCAAGCAGGGCCTGGATCTCCATAGGGAGCTAATTCCACCAGGTCAGGGCCAGGACCAAGAAAGTCCTGGTCCTGGTAGAGGCAAGACGGGCATCACTTGGGCTGGGGACTGTCAGAAGATCCTGGGAGGCTGAAGAAAGCGACCTCCGGGGCATTTAGGAAGGAGATGGTCCTGTAGGTATGTTGGTCCCAGGCCGCGTAAGGCTTTAAAAGTCAAAACACCTTGAAATAGATCCGGTACTCTATAGGCAGCCAGTGCAGGTCGTGGAGCGCCGCCCATAGCTGCCTGAATAAGTCTGCCTTGCTCAGTTTGTGGAATTTTCTCAATATGGTTGATTTACTAATAGGGAATGGGTTCAAGTGAGTAGCCATGTTGATATGAAGCAGCAGAACAAAGTTTGAGTCCAGTGGCATCTTTAAGAGCAACAAAGTTTTATTCTAGATATGAACTGTGATTTGCACGTAAAAGTTCATACTCAGAATAAAACTTTGTTGCTCTTAAAGGTGCCACTATACTTAAACTTTGTTCAAACTATACTCAAACTTTGTTCTAATGGGGAGTGGGTGCAACTGCTGAGAATGCCCTTGAACTAGCAGTGCCCAGTGTAATTTTCATACAAGAGGCAATAACCAAAAGAGGATGGCTGAGAAGCGCAGTTGCTGTATGGGCTGATATTGGAAATGGTGGTTGTGCATGTATGTGGGCTCTAGATCATGAAGGTCTTCAAAGGTAGGTAATTGCCAGCACCTTGAACTACACGTTGGTAGCCAGTGCAGTATTTTCAAACTAGGCATGAGATGTGAATAATGGCCACAAAAGGGGGCTGCTGCCTTTTGTAACTGCTGAAGTTTCTGAATTGCCTTCAAGGGAATCTCCATGTAGACAATTGCAGTAGTCCAGACTCCAGTCCAGGTTACTGTCACATGGGTTTGCTTCCAGTCTGAACTAGGTGAAACTGATGGAAGACATCTATTGCTATCATTCTCACTTGTTTTTCCAGCAGAATTGTCAGGTCCTCTTAATCTAGTCCAACAGGAACAGCCTTATCCCATCAAGTAGCACAATTCCCCACAGGGCCCAAGCCTGGCCAAACAGCAGCACCTCTGTCTTTCCTGGTCAGATCAGCTGCAATTATCTCAAAATATTCAAATATTAAAGGGCCATCTAAACAGAAATGGATGGGATGTCCTATTTGGCTGTTTATCTCAATGCAGTTAATTATGGTACTTTCTTGAACACCATCAAAAATATCATTTTGGTTTAGGTGACTTGATAGTTTATCCAGGTTCAACAGTTCTGGTATTCCAGAACAGGCATTTGTGCTAAGACCTAGGAAACTGAAATGTATATTTCAAATCCTGTAGCACAAAAAAACCACACTCACTCTTTTGCTCTGATACACAGAATGCAGAAAGAAACCTAAATCTCACCTTTTCTAATTACCACTCTGTGCTCTTGGGCTTGTGATCTGTCTCACACATCGCTGGCTGCCACAAGAAGGTGGTGATCTGTAACACTGATGTATATTGAAAGGGTGCCACCCATCCTCCTTGACGCTACTGTCACCTCTGTTCATTAAGGAGGCTGTAGTACTCTCACATTAGCAGTAGATGCTGCTGTATGCCTTCTGTCAATACAGTGGCAATTGTTAAGCCTACTCTTGTCTCATTAAACTATTGCTTTCAAGACAATCTTCTTTTGGCTCTTGAAGGTAAGGATGCAGATTCTGGGGCTATAGGAAGATTTCTGTCTAGCGTGGCATGAGTCTGCAAGGATTATCTTCCGACTGGGTCCTAGGTTACCATCTGTTCACAATGAATTGTTCATATTGTGAGATCTTTGTCCAGTTAAAAAATAGAAAGTTGTCCAAATTTTTTGTTGCTGTTGCAAGCTCTTTCTCATAAGAAATGAAATCCAACTGGATAACAATAAATTATGCAGGGGTGAGGCATCATAGAATATGAATTCACCATTCAGATAGATGGTATACAATCCATATTAGGGTTGCAAAGTGCCCGCCAGCACATCAATGGCCGGCTGGTGTGACATCACTTCTGGAAGAAGCTGGAAGTGATATCATGCCTCTCTAGTACTTGTAGGAAATGCAGCCATCTCTAGGAATTGTCAAAAATGCAATAGAGTTTCTGGTGATTCCTTTAGAGACACACCATTGCTCAGTTTTCCTTGAAGTGTTATCATGCTGTCTCTGATAGTTGCCTCCATATCTCTACCCCCTAATGTCATGTTGGTTATGAGGCCAGATCTGGCAATCCTAAATCCATTTGTCCTCTGTGGGTAACATAGTGTGGTCTACATTGTCATCAACCATGTCACCATCACCCATATCACTTTGGTACTGTGTTGCCAGACAGGGTAATTTCAGTTCATATTCGATAATTCAAGTAGTTAAAATGGTACAGCTAGGCCCATAATAATCTTGTTGCAAATATGTCTTTGAAGCCTACATGTTTTGCCCTATCCATAGTTCCCCACTCCCCACTATGAATTCTCTTGTGCCTATCTTTGACATTAGAGATTTCACCCAGCAAAGGCCACAACACCCAAGCTTGCGCTTGCAGCCATAACAACTAGGGATGTATTCTTGTAAAAAATGAAGTGTAAGACTTCCAAGATGGTGAATTCTGAGAGTAGTGCCTTCTATCTTTTTTTTTTTTTTGCAGGTGGCTCTAATCTAATATTTACATTCAATGGGGAAGGTTCTAATAGAGGTAGTTAGGGTTAAAAAAATGAAGACCAATGTTCAGTTTCCTGCTTGTTTTGTGGCATTGCTATCACTTGCATGTCCTCCCATTTTGCTCACAAGTCCTTTATTATGTGAATCAGTGCACATTCAATTGTTGTTGGCTCTTGGAAGTGACTCTCTCTGATCAGGTTACGCATGCTTTTCTGAGCAGTCAACCCAAACAGAAAACAAAAGCTATCAGAGGAGCATATCAAACAGCAGAGGATGAATGCACAGCTGTCTTGTCTGTCTCTCAAACACTCTTTTTTTAAAAAAAACCTGGTACCTCTGAAGCTGACTGTAAGAAAAGGGAGATGTTGCAGAAAGATAGATGGTACAGTCAGATCGATAAATTCTGTCAACAGGATGAGAGAGAGGGGGGGGGGGCAAAAACTAGATAGATAAATAGATGGATAAAATGAGATGTTACAGTTGCTGTATATGCTGATTTTGCCTGTAAGGAACACATACAACAATCTCTATAGAAAAACAAATGTCCCTCTCTTTCTTCCTTTACATTGCTTCGTTCTTTGTTGCTGTTTTGATCTCACCTGAATTGCCATTTTTGTGGGGAACAGCCATGCCTTCTAGTCCACAAGGCAGAGTTCCCAGTTCAAGATATAGAAATCATATCACACCTTTTTACTTTCTCAACTTTAAACAAGGCAGCCAGTGCAGATTGAACATGCTTTGTGTTGGCATGCTTTGGAGGCAAAGAGAAGAAGTAAACAGTCTGTTCTTCAGTTTATAATTGCAATGCTACATTGAAGACATAGTTTTTCAGTGTGGTACTTCCACTATGGAGAAAGTATCTTCATAACAACTCTGCAAGGTAGGCTTGGATCAGCTATAACAATTTCCACCAGGATCCCTCTGTGAAAGTCATGATTGAGCAACCATTTGAAGCCAGGATTCCACACTCTCAATTCCACACTGTAGCAGACTGGCTCTCAAAAATACAAATGTGAGAAAAGAAAAAAAGTGAGCAAAGTCCAGGCATCAGGTAAGTATTACAGGTAGGTAAGAGAAGCTGTGGCTGGTGAGGTGTGAGGCAAAGAAAGGTCAATTGAGGCAAAGGCAAAAGAAGAAGAAAATAGAATAAAAAAAGCAGTGAGCTCTCCCTCTTAGCTGATTGTATGGCCTTCAGGTAGCTCTTGTTTATTTTCTTACATTTATGCATATTATGCCAAATTAGACCCTCTCCCCCACTCCCAATCTCACACTGAGGAGAATTTACTGGCTGGAGTCCTGACAGTTAGCAATTGTTGAAAGATTGAACTTATTGGAAAAGAAGCTAATTGGAAAAGGAGCCATTGTGGCCTATGTTTAAAGTCAGACAACATCTGCTTGCAAAACCTGGGAAATAAAAATCTGAGCAGCTCCAGCTTTGTTTACTTGAGCTCTACCTCACCTTTCAATCCAGAAAGTACTCTACATAAATGATTAAAAAAAATTGGGGGATGCTTTCATCTCCTCTGACATCACAACCTTGTGGGACAGGGAGCCTATCCTAGCCCAGTTATCATTAAGCCTTTCTTGCCATTCTCAGCCCATTGAATCCAGGATCCTGTCCCTCCACTGTATGTATCACCTGCTTTTACTGCATTGCCATCTTTCTTTATCATTTGTACTATTCCTTGCCTTAGGTACTTGGTTGTCCACACTGTTTTCTAATTCTGTAAACCTAGTCTTATTGCATTGTTCACTGATTGTTTTGCAGTGCCTGATTGCATCATTTTATATTCTGTAATCCACTTTGTGGTCTCAATGAGACAGATGGGCTATACATTCAGTAAGTAAGTAAAGAAGTCTTGCTTCAGCTAATGTGCTGAATAATGGCAGCTGAAGATCAGTTGTCGGGTTGTGTGCTCCATTTGCAGCCCACATTTCAGAAAAGGCTCAGGATAAATCAAGACAGTCATGCCAAGCAAGACATCATGCAGTTCCCTGCCCCTTTCACTCCAGTTTTGTTTTGTTTTGTTTTTTAACAGAAGGAGCCTTGGAGAACAGAGTTGGGAGAAGGGTTGCTTGCCCATTTAAACAGCCCTCTCACAACCTGTGGGGAAAGAAGCAGTAGGAGAGGGGAATTTTTAGGAGACAAATGGCAAGCAGAGAAAGAGTTCAGAAGGCTCTCCCCTCACTGCTCCCCTGCTTCTGAATCAAAACAGCAGGGAAAAGAGATATGGCAGAACTTCATGTCACGTCTTGTTTGGCCCTAAGATAGAAAAGTTATTTTAATTAACATGCAAATTAGTCAGGGATGCTATTTGCAAAGTGGAGAGAAAAGGATTTTGTGGTTGTGGATCTTCAGCAAGGTATAAAGACTCACTCTTAAACCATTCTCAAGATTAATTTTTTTAAAAAGCAGAGTGCACTATAACAGCTATTTTCTGCTGTGTAGAAAAATATTTTCATTGACTATTGCAGTGATTCATAATGTAGTGTCTGTTGTGCCACGTGGCCCACCAGCGTGTCTCTTGGCTCCTAAGTGCTTCTTCCCCAAAGCAAAGCTCCAATTTACTGGAGTAAAAGGTGAATCAGAAACATCATCTTGAGGTCTGTGGGGAGAACCTGTCAGAAACAGCTGCCTCCAGCCCAGCACAGGAAGATGCTTCACTCAGAACCTCCAAACATTTTGTGATTGTTCCCCCACCCATTTTGTGATTGAACCAGCCTCCCACAGCAGTAATTGTATAATGGTATCCAATATCCTTTCATAGAATTCCAAAAGGTATCCAGAATTCCATTCATAGAATTCCAAAAGGTATCAACAAGTTTGGGAACCCAAACTACAACTATCAATATACTGTAGGTAGTCACCCTTCCTACCCTTTAAACAAAAAGATTTATGACAAACCTAGAACCAATGTTCCCTTTAAGCTCTACAGTATCATGAGCAGAAATTCTGCCTCAGGAGCAAAAAAATGCTAGTAGCAATAAACTTGTGAAGAGTCTATATTTGACTATTGCATAAATTAGTTTTTAGATTACTTCCATAACCTTGTAAAAATCTCAGAATAAATTCTTTTAAATCATATTTAACCTATATTTTAAGAATAATTTAAACATTATAAGAGAAAACAGAATCAAGTCAAATTTCATCCACCCCCTTCCATTATTCTGGTAGACCTGTCCTTCTGAAAACAGTCCACTATATTGGTAGACCAGTCCTCTGGAGGTCTGCCCACCCCTTTCTGCTATATTGGTAGACATGACCTCTGGAGAACAGGTCTATCTACCCTTTCCACTATATTGGTAGACCTGGCCTCCAGGGAGCATGTCTGCCCACCCCTTTTCACTATATTAGTGAACCTGGCCAGTGGAGAACTGATTTACAGTACCCACCCCTTTCCAATATATTGATAGACCTGGCCTCTGGAGAACATGTCTTCCTGCCCCAGTACACCATATTGGTATATTGGAGGGGGCTGCTTTTTTGTGTGGAGTCTCCAACTCTGCAGCATAGCTGCCAGTGCCTCTCCTCAAAAACCTCCCCAAGTTTCAGACATATTGGACCAAGGGATCCAATTCTATGGGCCCCAGAAGGAGGTGCCACCATCCTCTATCATTTCAAATGGAGGTTGAGTTGAAGCAGAAATCCCTGAGTTGCCTGTTAAAATTTTGTGCACCAGTGCCCCCTAGCGCAGTTTACAGGAAACTATGCCTCGAACAGTACTGGTTGCTCTCATAGATGATCTCCAGCAGCATCTGGATCGAGGTGGTTCAGTGCTGCTGATGTTGTTAGACTTGTAGGCTGTGTTTGACACAGTCGACCATCAGCTATGGACTCACCGTCTCACTGACGCAGGGATTCAGGAGTTGGCCTTACAATGGCTTTCCTCTTTCCTTCAAGATTGGGGACAAAGGGTGACGATTGGGGGGCAGTCATCTCAGAGGCACTCACTTAATTGCGGTATGCCTCAAGGGGTAGTGCTTTCCACGATGTTATTTAACATCTACATGCGCCCCCTTGCCCAGATTGCCCGGAGGTATGGGCTGGGTTGCCATCAGTATGCAGATGACACCCAGCTCTATCTACTGATGGATGGCCAGTCTGACTGTGTTCCAGAAAATCTGGACCTGGTGTTGCAAGCTGTGGCAGGATGGTTCAGGCTGAGACGTCTGAAGCTGAACCCAACAAAGACAGAGGACCTTTGCTTGAGTTGCGGAGGTCCTGGCAGGGAAATTCCCCTACTGACTTTTGATGGAGCACCACTTACAATGGCACCCAGGGTCAGAAGCTTGGGGGTGCTACTGGAGCTTTCCCTGACAATGGGGGCCCAGATAGCAGCCACTGCCAAATCCACCTTTTACCATCTTAGGCAGGTACGGCAGTTGGTTCCCTTCCTCGAGCGTGATGACCTGGCAACTGTGATCCATGCTACGGTCACCTCGAGATTGGACTACTGTAATGCCCTCTACATGGGGTTGCCCCTGTCCCAAATCTGGAAACTGCAGCTGGTGCAGAATGCTGCAGCCAGGCTGCTACTGAGGGTCTCCATGCGGGAGCACATACAGCCTGGACATTGTCTCTGTAATTTTGTGTGTGTGTGTGCTTCCTTAAGATTTTATGGCTGTGTTCACACAAATGTGTGCATTCAGCAGCCTCTTATTCACAAAACGGCTGATATGCCAGCTACAGTCCTCCCTTGAGGCATGTGATCTGGCTACAGTGATCCATGTGCTGATGACATTCAGGTTAGATTACTGAGTGCATTCCACATGAGGTTGCCTTGAAAAACTTAGAAACTACAATTGATCCAGAATGTACCAGCCAGGTTCTTTTGGGAAAAGATTTTAAGGATTCCATTCCCCTGTCCTGAAAGATCTACATTGGCTGTCTGTTTCTGGGCACAATTCTAAGTGATGATTCTTATATATAAAGATCTCAATGGCTTAGGGAGAGGATACTTGAAGGGCCACCTCCTCCTGTATTGTCAGGTCACCTAGAGTTTCCATTTGCCTGCTAGGGATGGCAAACCCCAGGTGGGAGCAAGAATTGTCTGATTTTTTGGGGGCTCCCCCTAGACACCAACCAGCTGGGTGGCAGGGGAAGTCCTATCCCCAACAGTCACCTGCTTGAAAAGAGTGGGCACTGAGCATGTCCTAGCTGTGAATTCGTGGCTTGCAGAGCTGTGGTGTGTGTGGCACCTGCTGTTTTCAAGTAGGGGCCACCTGCTCCTGCCCTACAAGTGGCAAATTTGCAGCTTGCAGATCAGGCATGTGGGGCACCCACTCTTTTCAAGCAGAGGCCATGCACACCTGCCCTGCAAGTGGCAAATTTGTGGTTTGTAGGGCAGGCATGCATGGCACTCGCTTTACCCCCAACCATTTAAGAAGAAGATAAGATATTGGATTTATATCCTGCCCTATATTCTGAATCTCAGAGTGGCTCACAATCTTCTTTGCCTCCCCCCCCCCACGCAGAACAGACACCCTGTGAGGTAGGTGGGGCTAAGAGAGCTCTTACAGCAGCTGCTCTTTCAAGGACAACTCCTACAAAAGCTATGGCTGACCCAAGGCCATTCCAGCAGGTGCAAGTGGAGGAGTGGGGAATCAAACCCAGTTCTCCCAGATAAGAGCCTGCGCACTTAACAACTACACAAAACAGGATCCCTTTAAATGGTTGGGGAAAGGATGTGTGTGCGCATGCAGTGCTGCATTTTTGACATGATGACATCACTTTGTGTGATGTCATCACATTGGGGATGACCCCTCCCCTTCCCAGAATGCTCCCCAAATCCTCTTGCTGGGGAGAAGATAGGACCTGGCAAACCCTATTGCCTACTTATAGCAGAGACCTCCAGAAAATTGAGGCCCTTCTCTGCTGATGCTAACTTGATCAGTGGGCAGAAATGAGGGCCAATGTGGGGGAAGCACTACTGTCTTGGTGAGAAAAATTAAAGAGAAAAATACGATCTTGTCTACTTACAGGAAGTTCTGACCATAGAGTTCCTGACAATTCCTAGAGCTACCCTTGCCACTTCTGGGTAGCTCTAGAATTTGCTATGGACTTTATGATCAGAACTTTTTATAAGCTAAAAAGGCCTTATTTTTATTTTTTCTCCTGGGATGCTCCCCCCTCCCACAACTTTTCTACTGGTTGCTGGCAACTCCTGGAATCCCTAGGCTTGGCAGTCAAGATGGCTTCTCAAGCCTTGCTTTTTTTGTGGTGGTTCTATGCCAATGGAATTCCCTCCCCTTTGAAGCTTACCAAGCATCTACATTAGTTTCCTTTGGGTGCCAGACACAGTTGTGAACTCCACATAGGGAAATTTCTGGAGATTTAAGGACAGAGCTTGGAGAGGGCATCGGACTCAGCATGGATGTTATGCAATAGAAACCACCCGATGCTGCTGCCATTTTCTCCAAGGAAACTGCAGTCTGGATATAACTTGTATTTCTGGGAGAACTTCAGACTCCTCCAGATGATTAGCAGCTTGAGCTGCCTGACTAAACAATTTCTCCACTAGAAATTTGCTATATATTTTTTTCCACAGAAGATGAAAAACAGTAGTATTTAAAAAGCAAGAATTTTTTTAAAAAATGTTAACAGTATAAATCTGAGACATTTCTGTCTAAAAGGGAACTATTTATTAGCAAAATTAGATGATCCAGAGCAATCAACCATGCAATTTATAATATTCCTGCTTTATTCTGGGCTTATCCCCTCCCAAGGTGAATTGCCAGGTCCTTGCAGGCCACCAGCGAAGGGTGTGTGTGGGAGGGTGGGGGGGGGGGAAGGGCTGCCAGCTCCAAATTGGTTAACTCCTGGGGATCTGAGGATGGAGCTTGGGGGGTACAGGGACCTCAGTGGGGTACAATGTCACAGAGTCCACCCTCCAAATCACCCATTTTCTCCAGGGGAACTGATCTATCTAGCCTGGAGATGAGCTGTAATTCCGAGGGATCCCCAGGACCCACTTGGAGGCTGGCATCCTTTATCCCTCTAACATCTCTTCAATGAGAAAAGATAATTCACTATTCCTGAAAGCAGCCTCTATCTTGCTGAATCATGGTGCTGTAAAACTGCTGCAAAATGCTGTAGGGCACAACAATTTTCATGTCCACATAGGGAGAGCTGGCACTTCAGGCCTTAAGACAGGAACCTGAAATTTTCTATGCCATTGCTGTGACCAACAATTATTTTCTCACTGTTGAACAACTTGGCTCTAGGGAAAACAAACTCCCACATCTATTGCTCTGTTTGGCTTTGTGGGGTCACAGTCACCCACATGCATGTAGGCAGACCAGACATCTCAGTTTGGCAGTGATTGTGTCAGAACAACGGATGGATAGGATAATCAGGTTTTGTATAAGATAATGGGCATGCAGAGCCTGAATACACAGTGTGCCACAGAATGTCGTCTGTCTGCTTAAAGACGAATTTGTGATAAGCCCATTCACCTCAGAACCAATGCATCTTATATTCGCAGGGATAGATAAAATGGCTGTTTGACAGGACTGAGGTGCCATCTGAAATCGTGGAGGTGGGTGAATAGCACTTGCATTCTATTTACCAGGCTTGCAGTTTCTTGACACTTTGGATGCCTTCTGTTGATAGCAGATCTGTTTTGCTCATTTCCCCCTAGAGCTGTCCTTTCAGTGATCGCCCTCTGTACAAAGGGAGGCTGCTTCTGCCTGCACACTTAGCTGGCCTGGCCTTTAAACAGCACAATTGGTTCTTTCACTCAATTCAACTGTCTTTTTCACCCACAATGCTAAAAAGAGCTGGTAGGGGACAATCGGAGCAACATGTCTTCATGACATCCTTGACTTTAAAAGCAAAAAAAAAGCAAAGGACTTGGGAAACACAAGTATGAATTCCTCTTTTTCATTTTGGACCAAAGGTGTATTTGAAAGTACAAAGCAGCCCCTACTTTCCTTATAGGCCTTGCAAGACACAATGGTTTTCTGGAATGGGGAAGGGATGTTCTCAGAGGTACCTCAGTTCCTACAAATGCAAAGAGGTAGAGCTAATTTAGCTGTTAGTGAAAAACTTTGCCCTGGGACATAATGCAGTACATTTTAAAAATGCAGGAAATGTGCACTCTCACACTGGAGAGTATTAGTACACATTCTCAGAAGGAGTGGGCTGGGGAGAAGCAATGGGAAATAAAGGAAAGTCAGGAGAGGACTTTGTGATGCGCCTGGCAATGATGTCATGAGCACAATCTGACAGGTATTGTGCCATTAGTTCTCCAGCAACCCTGTAAGAAAACATGGGGATACTTTGTTGGTATGAGAATTGTACTGTCCCAGTTTTTCCCATCAATCAAATTTAGTGGCCTATCCAGTAGAGAACAGGGACTCGCTCCAGCCCGTGTTGAAACCACCATTACTGCAGTGGAATTGCATTACTTTCCAGGCTGGAGAAGAGCATGTGTGTCCATGTGTCCTGCTCATATTGCAGAGGATGTGGGAATGTTTACAGACTTTCACTTGGAACTCAAGGAAATGCGAATGATCTATAACGGAGTAGTGTGCCCTGTGATAAATTAGCTGATTTTTCAAAGCATGTGTGCAAATGTGTGGGATTCTCAACATAGCATTCCATTCCTTGTTGAGGGTTATACTATGGACTATGAAGGTCCAAACTACACATGAGATTGGAATTTCCATGACCTAGACTAGACAGTTGACCTTAAAAAACAGGCATGGGAGGGACCCAGTATGGATTGGGTCATGGTGTTGGGGAAACAAGGGTGTTGTTTAAGCTTCCCCCCATGCCATTACCCAGTAATAAATGGCTACCCCTTCAGTAACAAAAATGACAGGCACAATACAAGTACTTTCCCTTTTCTCCCTACTGTGAGGCCATGGTGGTGGGGTATTTCAGATCGGGGAAAGGGCATGCACATGGCACCTCCCACCTTTGACCCCTTCACTGGATCCCTTCAGGGCTCTTTTAAATTATACCAACATAAGGCTCCATCTTCCCATATTGAGTGGCCCTCAGAAGAATCTTTTTAATAAAAATCTCCAGGAAGTATTTTATAATTTGTATTAAGATCACATTCCTAGCTCTATTTTTCAAACAAAAAAAAGATACTGTACCTTGTATATTTTATAACTGAAATTTAGATTTAAATCTGTTTGTTCTGCTCAGTTGGTTGTTCTCTTAATGGACTTGGAAACAAAGTGTTACTCACTTTCCTTCATGGTTAATTTACCAAAGAATTCAAGGAAGGAACTCTGGTTTGATCTAGCACTGTGTTTCCCCAAGTGGGCGATATTACCCCCTGGGGGGGGCGCTGGAACGATCCAGGGGGGCAGTAGTAGCCTTGGGTGCAATTGGGGGGGGCAATGAATAAAAATAAGGGGGCAGTGGAAGCTTAAAGGAAAAAGAGAAGAGAAGAGGGTGGGAGGTGTCAAAACATCACGTTTCTGGGTCCAGGATTTCTAATTTAGAGAAAAATTCCAATTAACAAATATAGAGGATTCCTTTTTGTCTGCTACTTAGCGTGAATTCACCCAATTAGACTAGTAATGAGGACCAGAACTCCGTCCAATTAAAATATAAGAAGGATGCAGTTTATTTACAAGACGGAATAAAAAAAAAAATAGAGGTGTACAGACAAACAAGAAACACAGAAACAAAAAACCTTACTAGTCTATCCTAGCCAATACTTGTTACAGCTAGCAGCTTCTCAAGGTTGCTTGCAGTTTCTCTCTCAGCAATACAGTTTAAATCAGGACAGAGGAAGCACTGAGGCAATTGCACAAACCTCTCTGAAGAGTTCCAACCTGTGGCTTTCTCCTCACAAAGTTTTCTGCAGAGCGTCAAACTTCTTACAGTCCTTTGGTTACCAGTTGATTGCTTCTGTTGATTTCAGCCAACTGGAGTGCCCCAGACACAGTGTCTTCTGCAGGGCCAGCACATGGCAGTAGGCAGGGTAGGTGACCACCTAGGGTACTACGCTGCCAGGGAGTGCTACTGGGCGCCCCCTTACTCCCCCTTCCCATGTGGCACGATTGTGTCAGCCAGCAGGCAAGCCGAGAGCCCTGGCCAGTTTTCTTCGCAGGGCAAACGTTGCCTTTTCTTCGCAGGGCAAATGTTGCCTGTGCTTGTTGAAGGCTTCCAAGGAAGCCTCCGAAGAATGCTCCATTTTACTGCTGCCTGCTGCTTTTGGGTTAAAAGTGGCTGGGTGGCGACATCGTCCCATTGCACTAGATGGAGCTGACGAGCACAATGGGAAGGTGCCGCCCACCCAGCTGCTTTCAATCTGAAAGCAGCAGCAGGCAGCAGTAAAACTGGGCACTCTTCGGAAGCTTCCTTTGAAGGCTCCGAAAAGCACAGACAACGTTTGTCCTGTGAAGAAAAGTGGCATTGCGGCAGCACTTGTGTGCACCACCCGGGGCTGTGGGCTTGCCTGCTGGCTGGTGTGATGACATCATCACCGGCATGCAAAGAATATCCCCCCTTAAAGCACATGGAGGGGGGGGGCGTGGGGTTCTGCCTAGGGCAGTAGAACCCCTAGCGCCGGCGCTGGTCTTCTGTTCCTCTTCTTGAGTTTTGATATTTTACTAATCCACTTATATCCCTGACTGGCTGTCAAAGAGCTAGAATTGTGCAACCAGTCATTGGCACAAAACAACCAATTTAGCTGGGCCCATCTAGATCTTCTCCTGTCAAATACCTGTCAAACTAGATGGCCTCCTATCAGTTGGAATTGAAATTTCAAAAATTCTCTGTGAATGCGAATGTTACTATAGTTGATTTTATAAATTTTGATTTTCATGTTTCAAAGTATCATCTTACATCTTTGCTTACTCTTTGTGCAAATATGTCACTGCATCTTTTAGTCCATTTCTTGAAGGTAGATTTCCAGGGGGCGCTGAGTAATTTTTTTTCCTAAAAAGGAGGCGTTAGGCCAAATAAGTTTGGGAACCTCTGATCTAGCAGCTTGCTTCTTTCAAAGTAATCTTCTTCGTCAACATGCAGAGAACAAGAGAACTTACAGAATACTCTCTGGTTTGATTTAGCGCTAGAAGGGATACTAAGGTGGCCAGAATCTGGCTATATATTAAATACAAAACAAACAACCCTGCCATGAGATCTGGAATTCACTAGCTTTTCAGTTGAAAAAGCTGGCAAGCCTATGGTTAGAGCAGCCTTCCAATGAACTATCATTTATTGGTAGCAAGTCTAATTAAGCATATATACATTGTTTAGGATTAGGGGCTGAATTTTTAAGAGCATCTTTTCCCTACCTTGGGCATTTTGAGGTGTCACAAAAAGACATTGCCCTTATAATTTGAAACTGTTTTTTACTGACTTAAGGGCCCATTATGCACACTCTGCTTACTTTAGATTTGCTGAGCTTTTGATCCACAACTTTCTGGACTGCAGCGATTCGTTCTGCATTTCTGCTTTCTCTTCAGAGTAATTGGAATTGACCATTGGGTGAGGTTTCTGCACATGGAGCAATACTGTGCATTTTCTGATGAAACAGGTGTGTGTCCCCAGTGTCATGGTCAGAAATGTCACAGCTCTGTCATTCCCCTACTCCCCCTTTTTTTGGTGTGCACATGTGCTCTAGTGATAGTGTGCTAAAAGAAGAAACCTTTTCCTGCATCTGCTCACTCAATATCAGTTGACTGGTCGTTGAAAGGGCCGCTCTTCTTCCATAAGCAGGGATCATGCCACAATTGGTAGTAGCTATGAATCTGAATTCCTCCTTCTCCTCTATAACAGAAGAATTTACCTTTGTTGTGATAGTTCAGTGGTCCATGTTTTCCCAGTCTGTGCTCCCAGCAGCCAATGTTCTGGAGCAGAGGAATACAGAATGCTGTGATGTTGAAACATGCTGGAAGTGGCTTCACATTTTAGGGTAACATCTAATTAAGTAATCACCAAGAGAAAGATGATATTGACTACTGCTGAGGGTAGAAAATACATTTTGATGGCCAGCATCACTGATGATTGCTGTGCACTCCTGTGTCTAAATGATATATGCTTCTCTAATTAGGTTGCTCTCATATATATTTTTTAAATGTGCCTTGAATTCTTCCTGTAATCGGCTTGTTTTCCAGAATATGAGGTTTCAGGGACATAGTTTCAAGTTCCATAAAATGTGACCTTGCTATTGGCAATTTTACATTTCTGAGACTGACAAGACAGTTGATGATACTTAAAAGAAAATGATTAATTTTCTCTCTCCTTTTTTCAGTTTGCTCTCCCACCCCACCCACTCAGCAACTGACACATCAATAATTTCAAGAGAATGAGAGAAGACACAATGGCGGTGGACTTGAACTTTCTGTCTGATTTGCAGAACAGCTGCAGAAGCCATTCCAGAAGGAATGCTGCTCTATGGACCTGACACCTATTGACCATCTCCTTGCTCCAATTTTTCAGGAAAATGATGACTCGTGACTATTTTCATACATATTGATATTCCTTATTTTCATGAAATATTGATATATGTACTTCCACAGATTTTCTAAAAATGTCAAAAACAGGGTCAACCTCTCCAGTTATGACTGATGGTAGCAAAAGCCAATGAGAGGTCCAGGATAATCAACATGAATGGTGTGACTCTGTCAGTTTCCCTGTCACTCTGAGATAATCAGTTAGGGTTACCAAGGCCATATCTGTCTCAAAACCAGGCCTGAATCTGGACAAGGGCTGCCCAGTTTGGCGCCCTCCAACCTGCTGGCAAGGAGCAAGCTGCCAGGGGGGATCCCTGCCCCCAAAGAGCCCCATTGTCACACAATGTGCCCTGCGTGATATCACCTGGAAGTGATTTCGTCATGCCGTACACATTGCGCTGGGACACTCTAGGATTTGCAGTATAACTGGTACCATTGTATAACTGGTACCACAGAGTTTTCACCGCAAATCTAGAGTGTTTTGCTGGTGTGATGTGCCCAGCACAATGATGTCATTTTGGGGTGACATCATCACGCTGCGCATGCAAAGTGTGCACGAAAAGGATTCCCCCACCACAGTGGCAGAGGGACTTGGGCAACTCTAATCTGGACCAAAATTGATCTAGACAAGACTTCCTGAAACTGCTTAGCCACCATCTGCTTGATCACCACAATCAGGGAAAGTCTTAGCCATGGAGAAAGTGGGACAGCTGCCCTGGACCTCATGCTGGAGGGCCCCTCATATTGCCTCCTGACTACCCTGTAGCCCCCGTCTGAGCCTCCTGAGTTGCAGCCAGAGTGGTTGGGCAACCAGCCAACAGTGTGTGTGTGTGTGTGTGTGTGTGGGGGGGAAGCCAGGACTCCAGAACAACTAAGACCACCCCTGGTCAAGAATTGGATGTTGGCCCTGAGGGGCCTCAAAACTACTCTTTTCAAAACCTTTGACACTGAACCTCTCCTCCAAGAGGCATTTATTGCTTCGTGGACTCACTCAGCCAACCTGACCCAGCTAGATACTATCAACTATGAAAGGCAAGGAGAAGGCCAAGATGTGGTGTCTACACACTTCTAAGCAACTTCATCAAGTCTCACCAACTGAAAGCGATCCATATATCTAGGACCAGACTGCATTTAAGTTGTAGCAGATTGAGCAATGTTATCCACAAAATTCACTGCAAAAGAATGAGCAAGCCTGTAAATCTTTTGGGTTTGCATCTCAAGAGAGCTTAGAAAGAAGCACCCTACCAATCTGGAAAAGCTCCTCCAGATGGCATTGCATGGATGCAATAGAGGTAAAGTTGTTTGCTGCCATCACCACCAGGAGCAGACAAGATAATACAATCTCATCTATAATATAGTGGGTTCTACGCATTGAAGAGGCGAGGTGGTAGTGAATAACAGCTCCTTATTAGCTACAACATTGTAGGTGGCTGCACTGTAAAGATTACTGAACTGGGCCCCCAGGGCCAACTACTGTATATACAACTCAGGGTTCCCACACAAGCACGTTATTGGGTCATTCAAACTGGCGGGGACTTGTGATTGTAGGGCAGCAGGGATTTGGATCCTACTGCCTGTTGTTCCCAAGTCACCAAGCTCTATTTGTATGGCTCCAATGAGCCAGGCAGGAACACCCAATTCAGTCCTCTATTGAGTCCACATACACAACATCACCCATGTTTGATCACATGCACTTCTAATCCTTTGAGGGCACCTTACTGGCAAGACTTGTTATAGAGACATTTGGAAACTCTTCTTTGGCAGCTAAATTTCTTCTGAGGCTTGGGTCCCTTGGCCAGTTTGCTTCTGTGTTTCCCCCTGTCCATCACTTTCTGTATTGTCACTGGTCCTTCCTACTTCTTCTAGCTTGATCTTCACCTATTTGATCGAAGGGGCCCACTATCTACTACACTTGCTATGGATTTGGCATTGTTCTTGCCAGCTGTTCTGTTGAAATGTTGGTAGCCTTGAAGAACTGCATAAGGGCAGAGAATCTAATGGAATGGGTGGTAGTGACAGCACTAAATATCTCTCTTTTCCAGAGAAGCAACAAGTTGTTTCATGGACAAACTAATTTCTATTAGAAGATAATTTTTCTGCTATGACTCATTTGTTCTTATAGCCCTGCCCCTACCCTTGTCCAGGGCCAGGTCATTCAAATCTTTCCCCTTTCATGGAACTGGCCTCTGCATGTGAACCATGCAACATCAAACAAGATGACAGCCCCCAGACCTCACTGTTGCTGAATTCCAGTGATGGAGGGGTATCTGCTCTGGAGGCAACTGGGAGACCAGTACAAAATGGCATTGATGACAATGCATTTAATGATAGTTATAAAATGAGGCTGAATTACGTAATATTTTCTTTTGAAGTTAGAGTAATTAAACTTTTTTCCCAAGATGGTAAACGAACAGCCAGATTTCAGCTTCCCCAGAGGGCAGCAGGCTAGGCACAGGAACCTTTACAGTTTCTTACTGTGACTGCAACTTAACATAGCAAAGCATATTCAGCCACTAGGGCAGGAGAAGACAGGGGATATATGGGCAATTATATCCTGTCAGTATTTTGTGCAGCTACTTCTTGGTAGGAACAGTTTGTCTAAGTAGAGGAGACTTGGAGTTTCAACAACTGCGACCTTTAAGTTTTACAGTCATTCTTAACTTGCTCTGCAACTTGTTTGGGAGTGGAGGTAGGGAGAGAGAAGAGGGCACTATAGAAGTCAGCCCAGGGCTTAGAAATAACTAATTATGTCATTGGGAAGCTCCATGATCTTTCAAGTGCAGAGAGATGCCTTGTAGAATGTAGAAATAGCTATTGTTGATATCCATTTTCCCAAACTCAGATATTACTTCTAAGGCAGTGGCCCATACTGGAGAGTGAGGCAAGGAGATGAAAATTGCCAAACTCAGTGCCTCAGACAGACAGTGTGCTAATGAAAAGACACGTTTTCCCGTATCTCTTTGCTCATTCTCTGTATAGTAAACATGCCTTCTTTTCCTGGCAAAATGTTCTGATGTGGCCTCACATCGAAGCCCTATTACTTCCCTTTAGAAACCGGTTCCAATGCTCAGAAATTCTGTTTTAAACATTTTGTTCCCTAAGGGGTTAATACATCCTTAGCATATGCCTATTAACCTAATGTCAGAAAAGGAATATCCTAAAGGATTTAATAAACTGCAAATGAAATTATATAAAATATTTTTTCCCAGGCAGTTGAGTTTCCAGTGATTAAGAAAATACAATTTCCTGTAATTAAATCTTAACAAGAAATGTTATTAAAAACACTCTGTCCCAGCTTCTGTAATAATTGTCCATACCCCCAGAACAGTAAACAGAATTAGATTCTGCAACATACACTCTAATCCATGTGTCATTTTGATCAAATTTGCCTTAATAACTTTATCTGGAGAGAAAAGTTGAATCAGGGAGTCTGCACCAGAAATCCCTACACAATGAGTCTGACAGGCGACTGGCTTTGTAGGAACGGCTGCGATTTATGATGATGTATTACCCTGCTGGGTGTGCAGCACCACTGACAAACAGCCAAACCTTTATCTTTTCCATGCATGGGCTTTGGGCTTTTAATACAATGGTTGCTGCACTTACCCATGCACATTAAAATGCCTTCTGTACTTTTGGGTCTCCTGAGAAAAGAGTGTGGGAAGGCAGGCAGGAGTCATAAACCATAATGACTAAACAGCATCCATCCTTATCCCCCCTCCAACCACAGCATAGCCGGGCTCTATTGACAAGATACTCCTTCCCTTCCTGTTCACTTTCTGCTTGCTTGTTTATATGATGATGGCTTCTGTTATTACCAGACCTTCCTTAAGATCTTTAAACACCATGCAAAACTTTGGTGGCCAGCATATTAAGAAGGGGGCATTTTTCTACTTCAGTGTATTTCGCTATCATAGCAGCAAAAAGCTGAGCTAACAGGTTGGAGGCAAATAAATAGAAAAGCAGGAGCTATTTCAGGCTGAACAAGAGAAGCATTTATTTTTGTTTGTTTCAAAGATCACTGCAAAGACTCAGGGCGGGTAACAACCTTTCATGGACAACACTGCAAGATAAAGCATACTTAATATTACAACATGAAAGACTGCTTCTCACATAAAATTGAAAGATAAAATATCTCTGTAAAGGGCATTCAAAAATTTACTGCTAAATTAAAGTCCAGACAGTCACCCCTCCCTTCTCAGACCTGCTCTGCTTTGGCTTCCAGCATTGTGGTACCTTCCCCTTTACCATTCCTGGCGCTGATGGCATCTGTAGCTCATGTGATCACCAAGCTCTGCTAAGGCACACTCTCTTTCTGCCTTTGGTTTATCCAGAAACGCATAGGGTGACACTGCATATGCTTCTTTCAGCTGTAGTTCCTCAGTGTATGATGCAGACAGGGTCCAAGCTGTGAGTGGGGGAGGAATGTGTCAAGGAGGGCCTGGTCCAGTCTCCAAGTCCCTCATCACACAATGATCTCTTTATGTCATTTGAGATATTCAATATAACTTTTAAAATGAGATTTTATGGTGGGGGAGGGAAATGTCTGGTGGGCAGTCCATTATACCCAATGGAAACCAATTCCCATAGGGTATCATAGAGAATTGATCCATGGGTATCTGGGGCTCTCAGGAGGCTGTTTTTTGAGGTAGAGGCACCAATTCTTCAGCATAGCATCTGGTACCTCTCCTCAAAACACCCCCAAAGTTTCAAAAAGATTGGACCAGGAGGTCCAATTCCATGACCCCCAAAAGAAGGTGTCCCATCTTTCTTTATTCCAAATGGAGGGAAGCATTTAAATGGTGTCCAGTTCCTTTAAATGTGATTGCCAGAACTCCCTTTGGAGTTCAATCATGCTTGTCACACCCTTGCTCCACCCCCAAAGCCTCCTAGCTCCGTCCCCAAAGTCCCCAGATATTTCTTGAATTGGCAACCCTACCTGATGTTGCCTCCTGGCTCTGGGATCCAGAGGATTAGTGCCTCTCACTGTGGAAGTTCTCCTCAGGCTGTGGTTAGACAAGCACTTTGATCCAATGTCCTTGCTGTTCCCTTCTGTTTATTAGGGTTGGAAAGCCATTGAAATAGTCCCTAGTTAAGTTCCCATATCAGCAAGGAGCCTGGGGAGGATGGCAACCCTACTCTCCATCCCACATTCCCCAACGCCAACTGTGTTAGCAGAAAAAGGGTTGCTGTTGGAGAGCATCCCATGATTGACCCAACAGTAAATGTACTGAAGTTAATGGGGCTACTCTCATGTAAATCTGCATGATGCTTACAGTTCCCTTCCCCCATGCATTTCAAGAAAGAGAGGCAATGCAAAGGATGCCGAGAGGAGGCCACAGTACTTGGCGGCGGGATTGTGGAGCTGTCAAAAAGGAGCTGGAGCTTTGGATACATGCTTATGTGCATGAGTGGAGGACAAACAAACAACGAAAAAGGATGTCACAACAATCTGAATGATCAACCACTGACTGAGTGCATGGTTAGGCAGGTTAAGGATGGCATGTTTGGACAATCCTCTATGGAACAACTAACACTGGATAAAATAGAGGCATGGCCAGATCATGCCAAGCCTCTCATCTGACCACAGCATCAGTCACCATGCCCAGTAGTCATTGATAGACTTATCCTCCATTAATCTATTTAATCTCCATTTAAAGCTGTTTATTCCTGTGGACATCACTACATCTTCCAGCAGCAAATTCCATATTTTAACCACTCTCTGTAAAGTAGTATTTCCTTTTGTCCATCCTGAACCTAGTGCCCATCGGTTTCATCGGATGCCTAGTATTTGGGGAGAGGGAGAAAATTTTTCTCTCTGTCAGCTCTCTCCATCCCATGCATAATTTTATAAAACTCTATCATGCCCCCTCCCCACACCTTATCTGTCTCCTTTTTAAACTGAAAAGTCCCAGACTCTTCAGCCTTCTTCATAGGGAAGGTGCTCCAAGTCCCTAATAATCTTGGCTACCCTCTTGGTACTTTTTCTGGCTCTGCAATGTCCTTTTTGAGATATAGTGGCCAGAGCTGTTTAAACAGTATTCCAAATGATGCTGCACCATAGATTTATACAAGAGCATTATAATATTCATGTTACAGAGGCATATACCCAAAATAAAACTTTGTTGGTCTTAAAGGTGCCGCTGGATTCAAACTTTGTTCTGCTGCTTCAGACCAACATAGTGGCCTCCCCAAATCCATGCTCACCCATGCCACAGCAACCTTGAAGCTAGACTATTGGAACATGCTCTGGGAAGGATCTGCTTTTCAGACAACTAGGAGAATTTGGCTGGTGCAAAATGTAGCAGCTTGATTATTGTCTAGAATGGAGCAAGCTGCTACAGATACATTATACAGATTTTAAAGAACTTTATAGTGGCTGCCTGTTTGTCTCCAAGTTCAATTCAAGATTCTGGTTATCTTTCAAAGCCCTTTCAGGTCTGGGACCCACATCCTTGAAGGACCATCTCTCCCAGTATGAATCCATATGACAGTTCTAATCCTCTGGTCAAGACCTTCTGTCTGTCTCCTTTTGCAGGCTCATAAAATCTGTCATCTCCTTCATCTCGCCTGCTGGAAAAGTATCACCTTCTATCTATCACCTTCTACGGGGTTGATTGTCACCCCAAGTGCTCAAGAAAGAGTTCTCATCTATCAGGAAACCATCAATCTCCTGTTCTTAGCTCTTCATGATGAAGTGGCCCTTATCCTAGCCTATTAGCCAGCAATCTGCCCTTTGCATTACCTTCCTCATTCTACACTAGTATCAGTAATTCATCCTACACATAGAATTACCAATCTTTATTCTCTTTGGAAAGCAAGACATTCTCCATTTCCCTGTTTGAGTTCTTTTAAAAGCTTCCATTGGAAATGAAAGGGAAAGGTTGAGCTTGGATATCTTGCACAGATGAATGTTTAATTGAACTCAGTGGTCTTGACTTCCGAGTATCCCTTTACTGGGGTTTCTTCTGCTGGCAGGAGTATAGAAAGCTCCGAGTCTGAGGAATAAAATAAGCGCTCCTGTTGCAGTTAAAGCTCTGGTGTATCCTTGCCAGTAGAGAATTGACTAAACAAGGGCTCTGTCAGCTGGCTGACAATTTTCCAGCCTAACCTGAAATCAGCCTGACAGCAGCTGGGCTGCTTGTTCACCTGGGGGCTAATTTTTAAAGCTGGTAATTGGCTCTCATCACTGTCTTGTCAGATTATGCTGTTTATTCCCTGGCAAAGCCTAAAAAACAGAGGGTGAAATTATCTCTGGAGGACAGTCGGGAAACCTTTCTCTCTCTCTGACCCATGTGGCCTGGCACTAGCCATGCAGGGCCCTGATAAAAGAGGAAAATACCATCTGGGAAGGCTCTTGCTGATTGCAAAGTCAGTCACACCGAGGGTACGTGATACTGTGAGAAAACAAAGTTCCGTGCAAAATGTGCATGCTTTAAACAAGCATCTGAGCAATGCCAGAGGGTGGGAAAATGTCCCACTGAGATGTCTCTATGAAACTGACAATTTGCAATTTTAAATGTGGGTTTAACAGCTGGCATAAAAATGGCAAAACAAGCGAGATTGCTTGACCTGAGCTAATTTCAGCACAGAATCACATTCTCATTTGCAGAACAATTCTTTGCTTTGTTTGAACTCACCTGACAAAGAACATGTTATAGACAGAGGCTCCTCTGCTTTCACTTTCTACATGTTGAAGAAGTAGTAATCTCTTTAGTGATAATTAAAGCTGCAATATATTTTCTTCCACAAACTCTCCAGCAAATTTTGATGTCAAATGTCTACCAGACAGTCTGTATTGGCTGAATGCTCATTTGATCTTTGATGTATCATATCTGATGATGCTTGATATTCAATATGCAATGGTACTTAGTATTTGACATTATTGGATAATGTCTGGTAATGAACTTGGGTTTTGTGTATGGCTCAACTGTACAGGCTTGGCTTAAAGAGGCACACCTGGAGGAACGTGAGCCTATGGCACAAGGAATGGTAGTGCTTCTTACAGGTATTTCCACAGTGGGCCTTAAAGGCTCTGACCAAGCAGTCATCATGGCTTGAAGGAGGTGACCCCTCCAGCCTCCAGTATTCTCTACCAAAAAGGTACCAACCCTGGTAAGCACTGTTCCCTGCAACTGCAGGAGAAGTGGTATGTGCATACCTCTGTCCACTGATATTTAGTATTTGATGGCTATTTTTATCTTGGGGCATCAATCAAATGCTGCCATGCACATTTTGAAAGTAAATTCACATTTTAAACTCAGATTCAGAGTGTTGCAAGCCAGATTTAGACAATAACAGTCAAAAGTTTGCTTGATTAAGAATATTTAGAAACATTTGTTTCAGTGCTAGTGATAATAAGATCAGTGTAGAGATTCCAATGCTTCAGGGCTGCTGCTGAGAACAATAAAAATAGATAGCTGAACTTTGTTCCTGATAACAGGCTTTCCCTAAGACTCCTCTTTCTAGGTTTATCTTGCTGTCTTTTTGGGGGAAGTTTCTTGGTCCTTAATAGGTACATATCAGGCATCAGTTACAACACACCTTTTTGCAGGGAAAAGCTGCACCTGAATTTTTATACAGCCATTAAGGCACAAGTGTCCAGCTATAAAGCAAGATAGCAGCTATGGGCAGAAGAGATCTAGCCATGCCAATTTTGTATAAGAGATCCACCCTGAATTAAGTTTAATGATAAAATTATGTGGCTTGTGGACTATGTAATGCAGGAGACTCAGGCTTGGAGATTTTTATATTTACTTAAAAGTAGATGGAGTGGGGAAAGTGGATTAAGAGGAGAGGTTGATTAATCTCTTCTCCTCACATATGGTTTTGCACATCTAATTCATCTCTCCAAAGCTGCTGCTAGCCCCTTAGGGAAAAGATACATGTTAAGTGCCTTTCCTCCATTGCTACTGCACCAATCAAATTCAGAGTCCCTGCTGCTGCTGTTTTTTAAGTATATGTGTGTAAATCCTGTTTTCCTCCTGAATGAAGATCCAAAGTATCTTGTAACATCATTATTTTCTCTATTTTATCATTATAAGAACCATCCTGTGAGGTAGGTTGGACTGAAAGAGAATGACAGCCCCAAAGTCACCTAGCAAACTTCTGTGGAAGAATGGGGGTCAAAACCTGGAGGTCCCAGCTTCTAGTCTAACTACTACACCACCTTGGCTCTTATAGAAATATTACGAGATCTAGTAATAGGTCTCCCATGTAAGATATATGATTTAGCATCAGTGAGTGATGCATATTTTTCTATTGGTTGGATTCTAGCCATCGAAGTACATAGACAGGGCCTGGCTCTGTGCCTCTCCAGTTCTTCACTGCCTCCTCCTGCATCCTACATTATCTCCTGGACTCAACTATTTTTATTTGCCTTGTATAAAAAGCCAACATGGTGACTGCACCATGTTGGCTCTTTATACAAGGCAAATGCAAAGTTAAGAGTGGCGGACTCTAATCTGGAGAACTGGGTTTGATTCCTCACTCCTCCACATGAAGCCTGCTGGGTGACGTTGGGCCAGTCACAGTCCTCTCAGAATTCTCTCAGCCTCATCTACCTCACAAGGTGCCTGTTGTGGGGAGAGGAAGGAAAGGCAATTGCAAGCAGCTTTGAGACTGAGAAAAGTAGGGTATAAAAACCTCTTTCATATCTCCTTCCAAAACTTGCCACCCTGCCTAATACTAGCTATTCAGCTTCTGCCTTCACTAAAGGTGTCAGGTTGAATGTTCAGTCTCATCCAATGAATGGACTGATGCTGTCTG
Source organism: Heteronotia binoei (assembly GCF_032191835.1). Classification (NCBI taxonomy): domain Eukaryota; kingdom Metazoa; phylum Chordata; class Lepidosauria; order Squamata; family Gekkonidae; genus Heteronotia; species Heteronotia binoei. The sequence continues at coordinate 178,709,871 of NC_083223.1, forward strand.
TTTATAACATGGTATGAGTGATACAGTAACTGGAAAAAAGCCCAAAGAAAAAACCCCACAGACATAAATGTTCACAGGAAAAAAGCCCCCATGGAAACATGCCCACATGGAAATAAACCCACATGGAAAGAAGCCCACACGGAAAAAAGCCCATACTGAAAGAAGTCCCCATGAAAAAAGCCAATGTTAGTTTGTGACAAGCCAGGTTCATCTGCAGTTCATCGAATAGAGACCACACACTGGGATGACTGAAATGGAGCAAGGAATTAAGAGTATTGTGCCCCCACAACAGTTTATCTGGAATCAATAGCTTCAGTATTTCAAACATTCTTTTATTGGTGTCCATGTTCTTTTTTGAAGTAAAATGTAAATACATGGTGGATATGAATTACCCACTTTGGCATACCATGTGTACAGTTGGTAAAACATATTTGGCACTTTATCAAAGGTGCCATCTCCATAGATGGTATCTTTGTTTAATTCAAGCATGAGATCTCTATCACCTAAAACCAGAATTCTGTCTGGATTTTTCCACACCAGAATCATGAAGTAGCAGTTGTCTATACTTTTCAGGAATGTTAAAATGTATGGTTTTTGGATTAGGCAAATTACTACCTGCTCTGTGTCTCTTTCTTAAATAGCAGAAGTAGTTAAGGCATCATAGATCTAAGAAGCTAAGCAGGACTGACTCTGGCAAGTATCTGGAAGGAAGAAATCAATAAACATAGTTGGAATTAATTAAAAATGGTATAATGAAGAATTAATCCACTGGTATCTCGAGCTCTGAGGGGAGGGGTGGTTTTTGAGGTAGATGCATCAAATTTGCAGCATAGCATCTGGTGCCTCTCCCCAAAATACCCTCCAAGATTCAAAAGGATTGGACCATGGGGTCCAATTCTATGAGCCCCCAAAGAAGGTGCCCCTATCCTTCATTCTTTCCTATGGAGGGAAGGCATTTAAAAGCAGCATGGTCCCTTTAGATGTGATGGCCAGAACTCCCTTTGGAGTTCAGTTGTGCTTGTCACAATCTTGCTTCTGGCTCCACCCCCAAAGTTCCCAGATATTTCTTGTATTGGACTTGGCAACCCTATTCTCTATTCCGTGGCAACTCTATTCCAGAATTATAAACATCTATGGTGCTTTACATATTTTTCCATGGGGGCTTATTCCATGTGGGCTTCTTTCAGTATTGGCTTTTTTCCTGTGAGCATTTATGTCTGTGGGTTTTTTTCTTTGTGCTTTTTCCTTAGAACCAAGTGATACTTGCAGGGGTATCTTGTCATTTTACATAACCCTGTGGATGGGATGCAAACATCTTGGTGCACCATTTGAAAAGTGATTGTGAACCAGGGGGTTTCCCTAACCCCTTATATCTCCTCCTGCCCCAAACAGATCTTTTCAGTAGTAGATCTGTTTGTAATTCTACCCCAGCAAAAGCTATTAGCTCTTCCTGGAATTAGTCCCACAGTATTTCAGGGAGATGGCAGCACAGCCTCTGCAACCTACACACTCCGTCAACATACTTTGCTAGCCAATTTCTTATCTGTCTGATTCTAAAATGCTTCTTGCTGTCAGAGTGTTTGAACAAACTGCCATATACTCTCTCTAAGTGACACTGCAGGCATCTGTTGCTTGTTCTGGCAAAAATCCCCGCCTGGTTTATATTGCCAAGAGCGAGGCAAACAGTCTTTGGTGACTGGGAGGTCAGGGAGGTCCATTTTGTTTCTTTCAGACTTAAGGTCTGAGACCTGGAGTTTGTGTGGACCAAGAAACTGAGAGGATTTGGGGGATTGTTGTCCCTAGTAAACCGAACCGTTAGGTTTTTACTCTAGTTCCTGGAGCAGTTGATGGGCTTAATTTGTCTTTTGTGCATCTGTCTGCAAACTGGCAGCAGCTCAAGTGTTAGATTTTGCCCTGCCACATAAGGGAGAGAGGAAATAGACTTGTTCTTTCTGATTAAAGGAGCTGGGAAAGGTAAATATTAAAAAAAAAAGTTTGTCAAAAACAGTTGTTTTAGAGGGTATTCCAGAATTCATTTTTCAAACTTACCTAGAAAACAGAACTACAGTGAAGACTGTATTCATTTAAATGAAATTCTCTTGGGAATCCAAGTACACTTACAGGAGTCTAAATCAGGTCTGTACAACCTGTGAGTCACCAAAGCAAATGTCACCCCACAACCATGTACTGCAATCTGTTAAGGGCTACTCAGCCATGTTGGCCACCATACATTAAAGGAGCTGCTCCTTACTACCTATAAAGCCCTTCATAGCCTGGGGCCCCAGACTAGGCAAGACCACTCTTCCATTATGTATCCCTCTGTCAATCTGCTTGACTGACCAGGGATTACTTAACATTTCCTCCTGTAGCTGGGTGAGAACACTGACAGGCTTCTTGTGAAAATTTTCCATAGCTGATTCCACACTGTGGACTAGTCTCCCTGAACATGTTAGGAAGGTATCTACCCTGTTAACAGTCCACAAGGGTTACAGTCTGAACAGTTAGGATGACTTTCCTCCCTAGTTAATGAGTAAAAATTATTCTGGTGTGTAGGCTTTCCAATCCCCAGGTCCCAGCGTGGGATCCCCCGTTTTTACAGGCTTCTCCCCACCCCCAGCCAGCTGGCCGGCGGGGGAAGCCCCGCCCCCACAATCACGATGTAGTTTTAGAGCTTCTGCAGGTCTGTTTTTAAAATATGTGCCTTTAAGGCTGAGCAGGAAGCAGGAAACAGGAAGGGCTTCGGAGAACGGCCCCTCCCTTTGTTTTGCTTTCGTTTTCCGATCAAGTAAAGTTCTGCAGGAACAAGACGCAGTAAGTATTTGTGTTTGAGAGAGAGGGAGGGGGCAGGGGATTCCCTGGTTTGGAGGCCCTCCCCCCACTTTAGAAAGCGGGGGGGGGAGGGAAATGTCTACTGGGCAATCTATTATTCCCTATGGAGAACGATTCCCATAGGGAATCATGGGGAATTGATCCGTGGGTATTGGGGGCTCTGGGGGGGCTATGTTTTGAGATAGATACACCAAATCTTCCGTATAGCATCTAGTACCTCTCCCCCAAATACCCCCCCAAGTTACAAAACAATTGGACCAGGGGGTCCAATTCTATGAGCCCCAAAAGATAGTGCCCCTATCCTTCATTATTTCCTATGGAAGAAAGGTATTTAAAAAGGTGTGCTGTCCCTTTAAATGTGATGGCCAGAACTCCCTTGGAGTTCAATTATGCTTGTCTCATCCTTGTTCCTGGCTCCACCACCAATGTCTCCTGGCTCCGCCCCCAAAGTCCCCAGATATTTCTTGAATTGGACATGGCAATCCTACTGGTGTGTCATAATCCTAGGCCTAGTGCAGCCAACAGGCTCCAGGGAAGCTAGGCTTCCCAACCCTCCCGCCCTGGTGGGAGACCCCAGGATTTCCAGCCTCTTCCCCCGCTCCCCAAAAAAACGGAAGCGGGGGGAGGGGGGAAACGGCGCCAAGGAGCGTGGCGAGCCGCCCCATCTCGGAGCGGGCGACGCCGCTGAGTTGCTGCCGCCTCTTCTCCGCTTCACTGTGGCTGCTCCTCCAAGATGGGCTCAGGTTGGGCCCATCTCGGAGGAGCAGCTGGGATGGGGCGGGGAGGGGGCGGTGGCGGTGCGGCGGCATCGCCTGCTCCGCCTCTGAGGTGGAGTCGGGGGTGGGGGCGGGCCAGGAGCGTGGCGGGCCGCGAGTCTGGGTCCTTCTAGGACCCAGATTCACGGCTCGCCGTGCTCCTGGCCTGCCTCCACCCTCCCCTTCTCTGGTTTCGCCTTGGCTGCTCCGTGGCTGCTCCTCCGAGATGGGCTCAGGCTGGGCCCATCTCGGAGGAGCAGCTGGGATGGGGCGGGGAGGGGGGTGGCGGCGCGGTGGAATCGCCTGCTCCACCTCTGAGGTGGAGTCGGGGTGGGGGGGGTGGGGGCAGGCGAGGAGCGTGGCGGGCCGCGAGTCTGGGTCCTTCTAGGACCTGGCTCGTGGCTCGCCATGCTCCTGGCCTGCCTCCTCCCTCCCCTTCTCTGGTTTCGCCTCGGCTGCTCCGTGGCTGCTCCTCCGAGATGGGCTCAGGCTGGGCCCATCTCGGAGGAGCGGCTGCGGTGGGGCGGGGAAGAGGCGGCAGCAGCATGGTGGCGTCGCCCGCTCCGCCTCTGGGGTGGAATCGGAGAAGGGGAGGGTGGAGGGAAGGAGTTCAATTGTGCTTGTTACACCCTTGCTCCTAGCTCCACTCCAGTGTCTCCTGGCTCCACCCCCAAAGTCTCCTGGCTCCACCCCCAAAGTCCCCAGATATTTCTGGAATTGGACTTGGCAACCCTAAGGGAAGCCTGTGTTAGAGTAGCAACTAGGCCTTCATTTCCCAGGATCCCTTCTGTCTCTCTGATTGGATGGGCAGAAGTTTTGGAGGGAAAACTTGCCTAGTGAAGAAAAAAGGGGTGGGACTTAGGAGGAAAGAATAAAAGGACTAACTAGAGAGGGAAGTGTGTTCTCTCTGGAAAGTACTGGAGAGAGGCTGTAGGAGAGTTCCTTCATCCAAAAAGGGGTGAGTCAGTTGAGATCAGAAGGAGGGAACATTTAATTAGTTGCATCAGGGTTTTTATTTTCTTTGTAGCACCTTTACTGCTCTTTCCTTGTTCACTGTTGCACTAAATAATTAAAACCCATTTGTTTGTTCTTGAGCACTTACAATAAACTTATTATTGCTATATTGCCTGGGTCCTCACGTCTCTTTGTTCATGGTTAAAAGGGACTTGTTGAGAAGGAAGACATGGGTTGGGTGCGTGCTCTGGGCCCTCCCAGGCAGACAGACCAGTAGAGGCCCTCCCTAGTCCCCTGCTTGTGACATGATGGATCACTGGTAACTGTTCAAGTGTGCAGTTGTTATTATTTTTAAAGTAATTACAATACATTTGTGATTGATGTGGTAGGTTAAATGTTTTTGTAACAGATGGTTTTAATTATCATTGTAACCTACATCGAATCTATGAATCAAGAAAGGCAGGTTAAAATGCTCTAAATAAGTAAATGGGTGGTGGGATGCCCTGGGTTTGGTGGGCACAGATTGTACAGGGCATGATCCAGTGGCTACAGAACTGCATCTAGACAACAGATTCCCTCTGTGATTTGTATTGATAAACTAAACATAGAGGGAAGCTGTTGTCTGGGGGGAACATGCCCCAGCTGAAGAGGATCCAAGCAGTGTATGTGAGTGGAGGGTTGGGTGGGGTTAGGGCTATAGCTATAGATTCTGACAGAGCCACCCATGCTAGTTAGCCTTTCTAACGCAGACTCACCTTAACATCCTGTAGCATGGGACCCATTTAAGAAAAGATTTTTATTTAAAATATTTATATATGAAGCAGAGAAATAATGAGGTCCGCACTCTTACTGTGTTGAAACGAGTTTACTTTGGCACCAAAGCAGAACGTAGCTGGCCATAAGCCTCCAAACTGACTAAGTTAAAATTATTTTCATTCAGACTGTTTTTATTCACACCCAAAACAAGCAGGCAGGCCACCCAAGCTTATCTAAATCAACATTCTCCACCCTCGTTGCTCTCCATGCGTTATCAGCTTTAGCAAGAAGCTTCTCTGAGGCTTTGTTATCCAATACACATCTGTGAATCCACACCCATTGAAGGCTGTCTGCTTCTAGCAACATTGCATCAGACACCCTCTTTTGAAGGCAAAAACATATTTTCATTTATCATTATAGGGGTATTCATTAATTATTCAGGGGTCTCCCTTCATATGCTGCCTTTCTACAAGGCTACCCAGAAAGTGCCTATGGAAGAACTGAGATTTGAACTTGGATCTCCAAGATCCTATTCTGATTATGGATGGGCATGAACCAGGAAAATGGAGTTCAATTTATGGAGTGTCCAGTTCATGAACAGACACAAACTTTTTGGGGTGAAATAAACCAGTGACTCAGTAAAACACTCCCCAGTGTGCTAGAGACACCAAACTTGCAGGGGTTCTCTGGCTGACTCTCCTCTACCTGATGTCCTGGTTTGGGAGGATTAGATTTACGGCATCCAAATTACGGCCCCTCAAAGAAGGTCCCCCCAGGGATGTGCCTGCCATTTCCCCAGAAAGCACTTTTCTGGGGTCACCTTCTTGTGGTTTTAAATGTTTTATTAGGTTTCAAGAGTGTTAGGGAATGGGTTGGAGGGAGGGATATAGGGAAAAAAGCTGTTACATGTTTACATTACAAATATAAAGCATAAAAAGAACTTACACGCATAAAAGAGAGAAACAAAAATTACTAACTGTAAGTCACAAATAACTTTCTAATTGTCTAACATTAATATCTTAACATTTGACAATAATTTCTATAAACTGAGTCACGGATAAATCATAACTTCAAACCAGTGTATCAAGCCATATATTAAATGGTTTCCAAAGGTTTTTTGAATATTTCATAGATTTGCCTTTCAATAAAAGAGAGAGTGAGTCCAGGTCTGCTGTCTCAAATAGTTTCTCAGTTAAGTCTTGTCTTTTTGGCACCTCTTGATGCTTCCAACATTGTGCTATTAAAATCCTTGCTGCTGTGGTGATATGAGCAATCAAGTGTTTTTGTTTCCTTTGTATATTCACTGGGAAGGATATTCAGTAAGAACAGTTCTGGTACAAATTGTATTTGCATTTTCAACACCTTCTGCAATAGCTCATGTATGATTTCCCAATATTTCTTAATTGTATCACAAGACCACCACATATGGTAAAATGTTCCCACCTGGGAAGTACATTTCCAACACTTATTAGAGACATTAAGATACATCTTAGATTTTTTTTCTGGATTAATATAGCATCTATAAAACATTTTATATAAATTTTCTTCAAAGGTAACCGCTCTAGTCAATTTTATTGTAGATTTCCACAATGTTTCCCAAGATGCTATATCAATATTATGGCCTATATTTTGTGCCCATTTTACCATACAATCTTTTACAGTTTTTTACAGTTTCAACCTGCACTTTCATCTGCAATAACAGAGAATATATTTTTGATCAATTTTTGGTGAGGCTTCAACATTATCTTATCAAACCCATATTGTTCTGTAGCAAAACCCACTACTTTATCTTTGGCATATCTAGATTCAACCACCAGTTCATGATCACATTCTGTAATCTGAATTCATCTTTTGTTTTTAACTCATTATTTTTTTTCAAGAGATCTTCATATTTCAATATCATATTTTGAGCTAACAATGCTGGTTGAACAAAAGCTTCTACTGGGGAAATCCATTTTGGAATTTTTTGAAATGTTTTTTTGTTTCATCCATGCCCATGTTGAGTAATAATCATGTCCTTCAGTTCTGATACCATAGATAAGAGTGCAATCCGATGGTAAGATCATGACCCTCTAATAATAATAGTCTTTTGTCACTCAGTAGCAGCCATTCTCTGACCCAGTTGCCAATCTGGTAGTGCAAAACCAGCTCTTTCCTTAGAGTCTTTTAAGGCTTTTAGTTTTATTCTTGGTTTTTTGTCTTGCCAAATTTACATTGACATCAATTTGTTCAGGTTGCAAAAAAAATTATCTGGCAATAAAATTGGAATGGTTTGAAATAGGAACAATAGTCTTGATAGAATATCCATTTTGATTGCTGCAATTCTTCCCACTAGAGTTACATTCAAATCTTTTCAATTGTCCAAATCTTTTTCTTAATTTCTTTTAATAGCTTATCTTAATTATCTGCCTTCAAATTAATACATTTGTTTGATAAATAGATACCAAGGTATTAATTTTCTTTTCAAAAGAAAATCCTGATTTTTGTTGCAAAAGGCCTATTTGTCATATTTTTCATTAAAAAAATTCTGATAATTAATTTTTATGCCCGTCACAACACCAAATTGTTCTAATTTCCTCATCAAATAACCAATAGACTCTAGAGGCTGTTCTAGTATAAATACTAAGTCATCAGCGAAGGCCCAAAGTTTGTATTGTTCACCTCTAATCATGCCCTTAATATTTGTACTGGGTATACCTTCTTTGGAGAGCTGTAATTCAGACTAGGGTTCTGCAAAAAAAAAAAAAAAAAATTGGGAATTAATCGGATTCGGAAATATACGAGGCCAAAATATTCAGAATACCGTATATTTCTGAATATGGGTACTCAGAAAAGCCACATATAAGGTAGATGCGCGGCTATTTACGAATATACGGCCCCATTATACCCTATGGCCATTGAAATCAATGGCAAAATAGGGTATATTGGAAGCCACCTGGAGGGGAGGGGGTTTGAGGGAGAGCCCCCAAATTTGCAGAGGACCTGCAGAGGACTCTCCCCTACAGACTCCTCAAGTTCCAAAAAGATTGGGCCAGGGGGTCCCATTCCAGGGGCACCCAAAGAGGGTGCCCCTATCCCACCATTATACCCTATGGGCCATTGAAATCAATGGCAACATAGGGCATAATTAGAGGCTACTGGGGGCAGGGGGGTTGACGGAGAGCCTCCAAAACTGCAGGGAACCCGCAGGGGACTCTCCCCTATAAAATACCCAAGTCCCCAAAAGATTGGGCCAGGGGGTCCAATTCCTGGGGCACCCAAAGCCAAACCTAACTTCACACCAGAGAATCTCTATAGGACCCAAATGCACTACATCCATCTATCTACTCTATGAACCCTGCAGGCCTGGAACCAATATAAACCCAGTTGCCAATGTCACTGCCACACAAAACACAATCTGCTCAAGGTCTTCTCTGCAGATCTATGTCATGGGTGCTGGGGACTCTGCAGAAGGAGCGGAGCCTGCAGAGGAAACTGTGCCCCTGCCACCTGCACCAGTGCCCCTGCCTCCTGCTGGAGAAGATCCCAGCCCCCCTGCCTCACCCTCTCAGGTGGCTCGTGTGCGTGACCGCCTTCGTCAGGACCTCAGGGATCGGAGGAGGGCAGCACGCTCACAAGCAAGACGCTCCCTGAGCCCTGATTTCTGAAAGGATTCTGGCCCTTCTAAGGGCAAGGATGCTTGAGTTGTAGCAGGATCCTGGCTGCCTCTCTGAGCCAGCAATTAGCCCAAATGGGCAACAGCCAGCAGAGGGCTATATAGCTGTGGGCTTTGTGGAAGCAACTAGTCATCTACCTGATGTTCTAGCATCCACTCCGGCTTTGACTTTGGCTTTTGGACTCCCTGACTTCGGCTCTTGACTTCTGGACTCCCTGACTTCGGCTTCTGAACCTCTGACCTGCGTTACCTGGACGGTGATTCGGATTTGGCGCCTCGGACCCTCTTGCCTACCGGCTACAGACCTCGGCCTGCCCTTGGACTTTGCCTGACCCAGCCCCAGCCGTGACAATCTAGCTGCAGCAAACCCAGATGCCAGCTCTCCAGCCCTGCCCCGGGCAACACGGGGAGAGCTGGCCAAGCACAACAAGCATGCTGGTTCTGGGTCTCTCACCCAGGTGCCAGCTTCCCTGCCACAGAACACACAATCTACAGATGCCAGCTCTCCAGCCCTGCCCCAAACAACACAACTCTCAAACAAGAGAAGCAGTGGACAGATCCAAGCAACAACAACAGTTTCAAGCAGATCACTGAGAAAAGGCAAACAAGCTCAACTGTTAAAAAAGTGACCTTTTTAACAATGAAAATTAGGCCAAACAGCCCCCCCCGCAAGAACCAGAACCAGAAGAGAAATGGAACAACAGCAGCACAATACAGCAGCAACAAATCAAACACAGAATCCTTTTAAAACAGTAAAAAACTTGACTTTTAACAATGCAGGAACTTTACCAACCCCTCCCCCCCAAAAAAACCCCTTTACCCTAACTACAAGAAATCCAAGCCACCCAAATCAGGAAAAGTAAAAGGACACTGCACTTTTAAAAGTCCTCTCACTAAAGTAAGATATGGGCAAATTGGCAACCCCACCCCACCCCAGGCCCCCACCCCCAGCAGGATGCAGAGAAAAGGAATTTAAGATCAGTCTTGTAACATCTCCCTCCTCTTCTCTCCTTTTTAAATATTCAGCTCTGTGAAGAGTTCTGAAAACCTTGACCACTATTTTGTGTTATTTTGGTTGTTCCTAACAAATGGTATTACAAGCCTTTTTTCAAAGGCAGTCACACCCAGTTTAGGTTGGGTTGAGACACACCCCTATTGTGGTTCATGACCTACCAGTTGAAGAATGGGGGGGGGGTAATCCATTTGGCTGAGCAGCAGTCAGATTGGAATTGTCTCATAAGTGAGTGATGTGCCAGATTCAGCCCAGATGTGCAAATCTGTCCATCCATCAGAACTGTGAGACATACATATTGTGCTGCAGTCACAGATTCCTCAGAAGCTTTATACAAATGTGGATTTCTGAATAACCTTACTCTTATAAACAACTTAGAGATACTGGGAAGGTTCTGAGTCTAGGCACAACAGAAGGATAGATTCCCTGGTGCATATCAAGTCTTCTCTCACTTTCTAATGTGGACTGTAAATTAACACATTTATCCCAAACTGTTTAAATAAAGATACTAATTTTGAACAGCTCATATTTGCAAACATCTAATCTTGAAATAATCCAGACAAGCTGCTGCAAGATAAAACTGCCTAATCTTCATACAGTTTCTGCCTTGGTTGGGAGAATGAACAATGCCAAAATGTCTTGACTCCTATTTGGCGTTTCTGCTTCTCCAAGAGACTTGTGACTTTGGCCTTTATAGAAAATGCTGCCAAATGAATGTTCAAATCAAATTCTGTTAACACCCAGTGCTGCCATTCCCCTTCATTTCATTCTTCTCATTTTAAAATGTGGATGAGTCTAATTATAGACTACCTGTGCCTTTTAAAAGTAGCATGTAATATATTCGGGGGGTGGGGTGGGGGGGTGGGCTCCCTCTGGGTATCCTACCCCCCCAGGGAAAGTGTATGCGCAATACATAGCCTCTCCTCTCCCGGTGTAGTGAATGCCGCGTGGTCACTGTCTGGCTATGCCTGGCAGATGGTCACTGCAATGGCCTCTCCTGCATTACTGCATTACTGCATCCGTAGCAACACCTTCTCGCTGGTTCCCCCCGTTTTTCACAGAGTTTGCTACGTCATGGTGCGACCGAATTGTCTGGCGGTATAACCGGATGGGCAGGCTGGGCCCACCAGGGTATTGGTTGCCTGATGCTAACCCGGAGACGAAAGCATTTTTCGGTAGCACCCTGAACGACCAAGCAGCCTTATCTAGGGACAGCACTGCTTGCTCCACACGGAGAGGGGCCTAGAAAAGGTGGCCTAAACAAAGCTCGTCTCCTCCACCCCAGTTGGCTAGCCGCGGTCAACGGGCATCCTTACTTGTGGTCAAAAAATAACAACAAAGAAAAGGCATGCACCTGCCTCACAAAGTGTGCAAAGACTAAAGCTTGCGTGTTGGAACATCAGAACCATGCTTGACACAGTAGACAGTGGTCGCCCTGAACGACGCTCTGCTCTAGTTGCCCACGAACTTCTCAGGTTGAATATCAACATAGCAGCTCTCAGTGAGGTCCGTTTCCCTGAGGAAGGTAGTCTTCAAGAACACGGTGCTGGCTATACCCTCTACTGGTCAGGTAAGTCAAAGGCTGAGAGCCGCCTTTCTGGCGTTGGCTTCATGGTCAGGAACTCCATTGCCTCCAAACTCGAAAACCTGCCAACAGGTCACTCAGATCGCATCATGTCCATGCGCCTCCCACTTCAAAACAAGCAGCATGCAACACTCTTCAGTGTGTATGCCCCAACCCTTCAAGCAGATCCTGCAGAAAAGAACAAGTTCTATGCTGATCTACACAACCTCGTACGGAAGACCCCTACAGAGGACAAGGTGATCATCCTTGGCGACTTCAATGCCAGAGTAGGTAAAGACTCGGAAGCCTGTAAAGGAGTACTTGGCAAACACGGCATTGGCAACTGCAATGACAACGGGCGCCTCCTGCTAGAATTCTGCATGGAGCACCAGCTCACCATCACCAACACTATCTTCCAGCAGAAGAACAGTCTGAAGACAACCTGGATGCACCCACGGTCCAAGCACTGGCACCTTATCGACTACATTCTGGTGCGCCAGAGAGACCTTCGAGATGTCTTACACACCCGAGTAATGCCCAGTGCAGAATGTCATACGGATCATCGTCTTGTACGCTGCAATCTCCGTCTTCACTTTAAACCCACACCCAGGAGAGGAGGTATCCCTCGGAGGAAGTTTCAGGTTGGCAGTCTCCAGTCAGCCGAAGTTAAAGCTGCCTTCCAGGCAAAACTCCAGTCAAGAATTGAGGACCCCAGTTGCCCCACAGACCCTTCTCCAGAAGCACTCTGGGAACACCTAAAAACTACCGTCCTGCAGGTCTCTGAAGAAGTCCTCGGGTTCTCCACAAGGAAGAACAAGGACTGGTTTGATGAGAACAATCAAGAGATCCAAGATTTACTGGCAAAAAAGAGATCTGCCCACCAAACACATCTTGCTCAGCCCTCCTGTCCTGGGAAAAAAGCAACCTTTCGCGCTGTATGTAGCAACCTCCAGTGCAAGCTTCGAGACATTCAGAACGAGTGGTGAACCAAGCTTGCTGAGAGAACCCAGCTGTGTGCAGACACTGGTGATTTAAGAGGGTTCTACGAAGCCCTGAAGGCAGTATATGGTCCATCATATCAAACTCAGAGTCCCTTGCGTAGTGCAGACGGCCATGTGCTCCTCACAGACAAGGCATCCATATTGAACCGTTGGTCGGAGTATTTTCAGGTTCTCTTCAGTGCCAACCGCGTAGTTCAAGATTCAGCAATTCACCTCACCCCACTTCAACCAGTGAAAACAGAGTTGGATGAGATCCCCACTCTAGAAGAGACTGTTAAAGCCATCAAGCAACTGAAAAGTGGCAAGGCAGCAGGAGTTGATGGAATTCCACCAGAGATCTGGAAGCATGGGGGCACAGTACTACATAGCTCACTTCACAAAGTACTTGTCACCTGCTGGGAACAAGGAAAATTACCACAGGACTTTCGCGATGCAATCATCATCACCCTATACAAGAACAAAGGGGAAAAGTCAGACTGCTCCAACTACCGGGGGATAACCCTGCTCTCCATCGCAGGCAAAATCCTTGCCAGAATACTCCTGAACAGACTGGTGCCCGCCATTGCAGAAGAACTCCTCCCAGAGAGCCAGTGCGGCTTCAGAGCTAACAGGAGCACCACCGACATGGTATTTGTTCTCAGGCAGCTCCAAGAGAAATGCAGGGAACAGAACAAGGCTCTGTATGTGACTTTTGTCGACCTTACCAAAGCTTTCGATACCGTTAGCAGGAAAGGCCTGTGGCAAATCTTGGAACGTTTAGGATGTCCCCCAAGGTTCCTCAGCATGATCATCCAGCTACAAGAAGACCAGCGAGGCCAAGTCAGACACTGCAACGACCTCTCGGAGACCTTCCCAATAGACACAGGTGTAAAGCAAGGCTGCGTTCTCGCGCCAACTCTCTTTACGATCTTCTTTAGCATGATGCTTCAAAGAGCCGCAGTAGATCTAGATGATGACAATGGTGTCTACATCTGCTATCGCACCGATGGCAGCCTGTTCAACCTGAGGCGACTAAAGGCCCACTCCAAGACAATGGAAAAACTCATCCGAGAGCTACTGTTTGCTGATGATGCTGCACTCGTCTCCCACTCGGTATCAGCTCTGCAGCATATGACGTCCTGCTTTGCAGAGGCTGCCAAGATATTCGGCCTAGAAGTTAGTCTGAAGAAGACAGAAGTTCTCCACCAGCCTGCACCCCAGGAAGATTATCACCCTCCCTGCATCACTGTGGGTGAATCAGTTCTGAAGACCGTCCAGCAGTTCAGCTACCTGGGGTGCATCATCTCCTCAGATGCTAAGATCGACAAGGAGATTGACAACAGGCTGGCAAAGGCAAACCGTGCATTTGGCCGACTGCACAAAAGAGTGTGGAGCAACAAGCATCTGAAAAAAGGCACAAAGATCAATGTTTACAAAGCGGTTGTGATGACAACCCTCATCTACGGCTCCGAATCGTGGGTTTTATACCGTCATCACCTGCGACTCCTTGAGCGCTTTCATCAGCGCTGCCTTCGCACCATCCTCAACATCCACTGGAGTGACTTTGTGACCAACACTGAAGTTCTCAAGCGGGCGGAGGTTACCAGCATCGAGGCACTGCTGTTGAAGACGCAGCTGCGCTGGGCAGGGCATATTTCTAGGATGGAAAACCACTGCCTTCCCAAGATTGCCCTGTATGGCGAACTCTCCACCGGCCATCGAAATAGAGGGGCACCAAAGAAGAGGTACAAGGACTCCTTGAAGAAATCCCTTGGCACCTGTCGCATCAACCATCACCAGTGGTCTGCCCTAGCCTCAGATTGCAAAGCATGGAGGCATACCATCCACCAGGCTGTTTCTTCTTTTGAGAACGCACGCATAGCTGGTCTTGAGGACAAAAGGAGATTGAGGAAGAATCGCACTGCTACAGCACCAACCCTAAATCAGACTTTTCCCTGCAGCCACTGTGGCCGGACCTGCCTGTCCCGCATTGGTCTTGTCAGCCACCAGCGAGCCTGCAGCAGACGTGGACTATTGCACCCTTCTTAAATCTTCGTTCGCGAAGCCAAGCCGAGAGAGAATATATTCAGTGAAGCCCGGATGCAGACAACCAGCAGACCAAGGGGTTAGACTGGCCATATGGAGCTTTCCATCTGCCTCCCAGCATAACCTTCTGACTTCCCCTCATTTCCAACCCTCTGCTCTCTGTTGCACAAAACTGAGGAATTGGGGTACTGGGAATAGCAGCAGAAGTTTTTAAGGAGTCCTCTTCTTCTGACACATCACAGCCACTCACTCAGGGCAGTATTTATTTATTTGATTTGATTTTTAGCCAACCCTTCCCATAGAACAGGCTCAGGGTGTACAATAGACTCAGGGCTGGTATCTCACAGTACACATTGGAGATCTGCGATTATTTTTCCCAGATGATTTTTAAAAAACAAAATGCAGCTGCAGTTTTAAAAGTGGGATGTGTGTAGATGGGTGAGGAGGCTATTTCATTTATTGTTTTCCTGCCAGAAGTTGCTTCTCCAAGCTGCTTTTATAATTCTCTGGGGAAAATGTATGTGTGCCTGTAATTTTTCCACACTAAGTCGCTTGGAGATGGATGGGATGGCAGTTTTCTGGAGGAAAACACTAGGAGAGGAATCATAGAATCATAGAGTTGGAAGTGACCTCTAGGGTCATCTAGTCCAACCCCTGCACAATGCAGGAAACTCACAAACACCTCCCCCCTAAATTCACAGGATCTTCATTGCTGTCAGATGTCCATCTAGCCTCTGTTTAAAAACCTCCAAGGAAGGAGAGCCCACCACCTCCCAAGGAAGCCTGTTCCACTGAGGAATTGCTCTAACGGTCAGGAAGTTCTTCCTAATGTTGAGCTGGAAACTCTTTTGATTTAATTTCAACCCATTGGTTCTGGTCCTACCTTCAGGGGCCACAGAAAACAATTCCATACCATCCTCTATATGACAGCCCTTCAAGTACTTGAAGATGGTGATCATATCACCTCTCAGGAAAGAGTATAATACCCCTCTCCCATACCAGCACCCTTCCCCCTCCCTTAAAGTACTATTCCTGCAGTTGCATTCTTTTTTCTAAAAATGGGAAGAGTATTGGAAGTGAAAGGGGCAAGTGAAGGGTGGGATCTTTTTAAATGTAAGTTGTTGTGGGCTCAGGCTTTTGCTGTTATGACAAGATGGAAACATGGTAGGAGATCCAAGAACCTGATGTGAATCAACACATATGTCAAGATGATTCTTGCAGGGTTTTTTTTCCTGTTCTCTGAAGTATTTTCATTTTTTTGGGTCCCTGCTTCGCCTTGCTGCTATCTCTGTGTAATAGTTACCACATTCCTTTCTGCCTGATCTCAAGAGTTACCAAGGTCACACTTGCCTGATTATGTGCACACCTGGAAAGGGGCCTGAGAAAGACTTGGAGGGGAGGGACTGCTGCTTCCAGCTTTCCTTTGAAAATGTAATGGTTTTAGCCAGGGCTATAAGAGTAGGGCAAAAGCCTGCCAAGCCAGTTTTTGTAAAGTCTGTCCTGCCTTGGGCTGTCATCTATAGACATAAGACCGGTTTCATGTTGGGAAATCCCAGTTCCCTCATTGGTTGGGACTGGGTGGGACTGCACTGCATCAATTTTTGGCTCACCAAACTATCAATCAAGAGTACTTGCATGCCAATGGTTCAGTCTGCTCCTTTCTCCCACCCAAGTGGCTGTTGCTAGCCAGCAAAGCTGATTCTCTCAGTGAAATGCAACCAACCTTAGTTCTGGCAGTTATTGGCTTTTCCTGCTCTCCCATTGGCTGAGCCACCTGTCGCACTGATTTACAGAGCACAGAAAGAAACCCTAACTGAGGGAGGGAGAAGGTGGGAGACAAGCCAGAGAAAGGGACTGAGGGAGGGAGAAGGTGGGAGACAAGCCAGAGAAAGGCTTCCTTTGATTGGCTGAGAACTCCTTTGGAAAGGGGAAAAATGGTGTCCTGTGCCAGCAGACCAAATACACACACACAGAGAGATTGAAGTCCTGTGTTTAAGGCCAACAACATTGTTTGAGAGAGACTGTTGGTCTGAAAGATCTCACTACAGGCCTCTGAGGCAGAACTCATTGGGGCCCGTCCTGACTATGGCTGCCAGTTTCAGGTTCTGTGGTGGAGTCTGTGGAGGGCAGAGGAGTCAGGCCTTCAGAGTGGGGCCTGCCAGACCCAGGTTCTTGCTGTGGGAGCTGACTGGGTGATTTTGAACCAGTCACAGACTGTCAGCCTAACCTGCCTTATGGAGTTGTGAGAGGAGAATGATGTAAGCTGCCTTGGTTCTCCACCACCTCCCCCCACTGTGGAGAAAGACAGCTTATGTAGAGTTTGCAGGAAGGGGAAGGCAGTGGAAAGCTGAAGTCAGAAGGGCAAATAAAAAGAAGGAGACAGGATTGCCAACTCCTTAAGAAATTCCTGAATATTGACTTCCGGGGGTTGGAGAATGGCGAGCTGAACTGCTTCTCTGAAGGGGAGCAGACTGGAACTTCTGTTCAGGTTAGAAAAAGGCAGAGATTAGTCAAAGACATGCTCGGAAAATTCTGAGGAGATTTACTTTGGCTTAAAAGGAGTCCCGGGGGGGGGGGAGGGGCTCCTTGAGGCTTTGAAGGGTCTCCGGAGACAAGTTGCATTCCAGTGTCTACAGAGGTTTCCAGAGTCATTCAATTGACTTAAGCTCATCAAGATCCAAACCTTCTTTGATTCTACTGAACATCTAAATTCATGCAAGACCGGAGCCGTTTGGGATAAGCACAGCAAAAGGTACAGATCGTTATCTGTCATTCCGGGACTAATAAGAACTGTAAAAATTAAAATTCAAAGGTGGAAGATTGAATATAGAAGCTATTGATAAAGAAGAGAAGGGGCGAAATTGGGACTGTAAAATACTAAAAGACAATGTTAAAAAGAGAAAAGAAAATTATTGTTTGGAATACCTGCGGTTTTGGTTGAAAAGCCCCATCGTCACAGAGCTGCAGATCTAACAGACGACACAGGAAGTACGTCATAAACATCACGAGATCTCTCTACCAGCGAGAACGGGATTTGGTGGCAAGTAAAGCAGGAAGTACATCACAAACATCACGAGATTTCTCTACCAGCGAGAACGGGATTTGGTGGCAAGTAAAGCAGGAAGTAATCAGCGAAGAAGGGAAAATTGTGAGTCAGCCAGCCTACTCTAGGACTGAGAAATCATAGAAAAACATCGGCAGCCATTATAAGAAGGTCAACATTTAAAAGTTATTTAAAAGGATTTGAGTCATTGAAAATTAGTGGAGCCGGAGAATTTGAACATTGTAAAGTAAATACTATTGGACATTATTGTTAAAAACTATTTTGGAAGCCTCCAGAAAAAAGTGGAAAAAAGTTTAAAAAGGGGACTTAAAAGTCGCAACCGCCATTTTGGAAAAATTATAAACTTTAAAAAATTATATCTGAGCTTAGGAGGCTCCAGGGATGGTGATTTTGGGCTTATTGAAAAAAGCAAAATTCATTCTTTTAAACCTGATAGTTGGATAGTTGGATTTGGTGAGGTCAACTTTTTCAGCATTTTTACATGTCAGACCGTAAGCCAATATGCACAAGGACTGCTTCACTGGAGAAGATGCAGGAAAAAATTGAATGCAATGGAAGCAAGGATGATGAAAGGGATGAAAGAGCCAATAACTGCCTCCAAAAAGGAAATTAGAAAGGACATTGAAGATTTGAAAAAAGATATAGAGGATCTCAGAAATGAAATTGTGGTAACATCTAAGAAAGTGCAAGAAGTGGAGGGGAGAGTGAAAGCACTTGACTCCACCTTGAAAAAAATACAAGAGAAAGTGGTAATACATGACTGCAAACTGATGGAAACTTAGATACGTCTGAGAGGAGTACCTGAAGACGAACAAACTGACTTGAAGGAACATATAATAAAAATTATTATGGAATTCCTGGAGGAAGATCTAGAAAGTACTAGGAACATGTATGACTATGTGTACAGAGTTAACTCATTCTATGCCAAAAAGAATAATTTACCAAGAGATGTGGTTATAAAGTTTATGACAAAAGAAATGGTGGGAAAGATCATAAATAAAAACTTTGGGAAAACATTGACAGTTGAAGGCAGCAGAGTAAGAATCATGAAGGAGGTGCCAAGACAAGTGTTAACTGATAGAAAGACATACAAGAAACTGACAAAAATTACGGGACAATGAAATAAGGTATAGGTGGATACTATCAGAAGGTGTGAATTTTGAACTTCAAGGGAAAAGGATCACAATTACAAATACACAAGAACTGCATAGGTTTTATGAAGAACAAAGAATTTGAACCATAATGGATTATAAATTATTATCTTGGAATGTAAATGGACTAAATTCACCACAAAAAGAAAGGCAACGTTTCATTGGATTAAAAAGCAAAATTGTAATATAATTTGTTTGCAAGAAGTACACATTAAACAAAAGGATTATAAATTTTTATGGAACAAACAATTGGGACTAAAAAATTTTTCACTGGTTGAGCAGAAGAAAAGAGGAGTGATTTTTTTATATTAAACAAGAATTGGACGCAGATTGATTTTTAAGGATAATGATGGGAGATATATAGCAATGGAAATAACAATAAATGAAAAAAAAAACGTTGCTATTGGGACTGTATGCACCAAATGGAGCAAAAGATACTTTTTAAAAAGACATTATACAACAATTGGATAATGTGACATATGAACAAATTATGATAATGGGGGACTTTAATGGAACAATTAAGAATGCATTGGATAGATCTGGGAAAAAATAATAAGGAAGGGAAATTGCCAAAGTCCTTTTTTGAATTAGTTAAACAAGAAAATTTGGAAGATATATAGAGGAAGTTCAACCCTGAAGTGTGGGACTATACCTTTTTTTCAGGAAGACATAATACCTTTTCAAGAATTGACATGTTGTGGGGTACAAAAGACTTTGGTCTTATTACAACGAAAATAGAGATCTTACCTAAAGTACGAGCAGATCATAATCCATTATTGTGGTCAACTAAGCTGGTCAAAAAGGTGAGAAGATGGAGTTAAATGAAGACTTATTACAGAATAAAGAAATAGTGGCATCTCTAGAGAAAGAAACCAAAGCTTTCTTCCAAATAAATGATAAGAAGGATATCAAATTTCAAACAGTTTGGGATGCGTATAAGGCAGTAATGAGAGGGATATTGATTACACTGAATAATAAAGATAAAAGAGCAAAGGTAAAACAATTGCTGGACATTCAGAATGAAGAAAAGAGAGGGGGAGCTGAGGAAGAGACCTGGGAAAAAGAAAATTATGAGGGAAATTACAATACTTCAAACCCAAATGAGACATTTGTTAAATGAAGAACTGGAATGGAATCTGAAAAGATTGCAGCAGAAATCTTTTGAAGAAGCAAATAAACCTGGAAAATATTTGGCTTGGCAAATGAAAAAAGAGAGAGAAAATAAAATTATTAACAAAATAATAGTTGGTGGTAAAGAGATTGTGGATCAAGAAGAAATCAAATGAGAATTTTTTAAATACTATGCCAAATTGTTTAAAGGCTTTAAGATAAACAAAGAAAAGATGGAAATATATTTGCAAAAAATTAAAATAGCTCCCTTAACAGAAAATATGGAAAAAGTTTTAAATGAACCAATTGGGAAAATAGAAATTGAAGCAGCAATTAATTCAATGAAAATGGGAAAAGCACCTGGTCAGCTGGATGTACAGCAAAAATTTTTAAAACCCTTAAAGAGGAGTTAACACCGAAGCTTCAAAAACTGTTGAATATTATAAGATTGCAGGCGAAAGTACCAAATACATGGAAGGAAGCAGTAATTTCGCTGATTCCAAAAGAGGACAGAGATGTCACGAATGTAAAAAACTATAGACCAATTTCATTGTTAAATAATGACTATAAAATATATACAAGAATCTTAGCAGAATGACTTAAACAATACTTGATGAACTTTATTAAGGAGGAACAAGCAGGATTTCTTCCCAAAAGACAAATTAGGGACAATTTGAGGACTGTTGTAAATATTGTAGAATATTATGAAAGACATCCAGAAAAAGAAGTCGCTTTATTTTTTGTGGACGCAGAGAAAGCTTTTGATAATTTAAACTGGGACTTTATGTTTGCAGTGATGGAAAAAATGGAATTGGAGAAAAGCTTTAAAAGAATGGTGAAAGCAATATATACTGAACAATATGCAAAACTTTGCATAAATGCGGATCTTACAGAGAATATGATAATTAGTAAGGGAACAAGACAAGGTTGCCCTCTTTCTCCATTGTTGTTTATAATGACTCTTGAAGTTTTGTTGATGCAAATTCAAGAAGATAAAGAAATAGCAAGGTTTGAAACTAAAAGGCTTTACTTATAAATACAGAGCATTTGCAGATGATGTAATGTTTATAAATGAAAATCCTATACAAGTAATGCCATTATTACTAGGTAAGATACAAGAATATGGAGAAATGGCAGGATTTTACATCAATAAAGAGAAGTCAAATTTTTTATGCAAAAACATGCAAATGAGTAAACAAAAAGAATTGCGGAAGCTAACAGGATGTGAAGTTACCTCTAAAGTAAAATATCTGGGTGTGGAGATCACAATGAAGAATATCGACTTATATAAAAACAATTATGAAAAGCTATGGCATAAAATGAATGAAGATATGGTAAGATGGAATAAACTTAATTTGTCATTGCTTGGAAGAATAGCTGCAATAAAAATGAATATTCTACCAAGAATTATGTATTTGTTTCAAACAATTCCAATAGTGAAAGACAGTAAACAATTTAATAAATGGCAAAGAAAAATTTCAGAGTTTGTATGGGCGGGGAAGAAACCAAGAATTAAAATGAAAATTTTAACAGACACAAAAGAAAGAGGAGGATTTCAATTACCAGACTTAAAGTTATATCACGAAGCAGTATGTCTAGTATGGATAAAAGAGTGGGTGATGTTGTTGAATAGAAAACTTTTAGCATTGGAAGGTCATGGAAATATATTTGGTTGGCATGCTTATATGTACTATGGGAAGAAAAAGATGGATGGATTTTTCTCTCATCACTATATAAGAAGTAATCTGTTAAATACGTGGATGAAATATAGAAAATATGGAGATGAAAGGAAGCCGTTGTGGATAGTGCCAGCAGAAGTAATTAAAATATCAGCTGAGAGGGGTGAAGCAAGATGGTTGTCATATAATCAATTATTAAAAATATAAGGTGGCAAGATAGAGTTGAAAACAGCTGAAGAATTGAATAAATAAGTATGACTGGTTCTAGATGCAACAAATAAAGAGCTTGGTGGAAAACGATATTAAAAATGAAGGAATAAGGAAAGAGCAAACTGAATTAGAAAACGTTCTGCTTGGAGATAACGATAAGTTGATTTCAAAACTATATAAACTATTACTGAAATGGTCTACTGAAGATGAAGTAGTAAAATCTCAAATGATAAAATGGGCAATTAATGTAAATAAAGAAATACAGATGGGAATACTTGTGGAAGAACTCTATGAAAATTTCGACATGTTATAGTATTAAAGAAAACTATTATAAAATGATGTATTGATGGTATATGACTCCTAAAAAGTTGACAAAAATGAATAAGAAAATGCCGGATAGATGTTGGAAATGTAAAAAACATGAAGGTTCTTTCTACCATATGTGGTGGACTTGTGAAAGAGCAAAACAGTTTTGGCAAATTATTCAACAAGAAATTTGTAGAATCTTGGGATATGAATTTAAGAGAACTACAGAGACTTTCTTATTGGGATTACAAATGGAGAAATTTCCGAAAGAAGATAGAACTGTAATCTGGTACTTGCTTTCAGCTGCTAGGACATTATATGCACAGTTATGGAAGCAAGATAAAATACCAGAAAAATGGGACTGGATTGTAAAAGTTATGTCATGGAGTGAAATGGATAGACTTACAAGAATCTTGAAAGACTATGATTTAGAGGGATTTAAAATGGACTGGGATAAATTCAGAAGACATATAGAGAAAGAATGGAAAGTGAAAGGACATAGGGTGATTTTCGAGAATACCAATTAGGTTTTTAGAAGAAGAAAGAAGATGAACTATAATAATGGAGTGGGATTTTATAAAACATAAGAAATGTGTTTTTTATTTCTTTACAAAATGATATATATATATTTCTTTTTATTATTAAGATTCTTTTAGTGTTAAAGATACTTTTTGATATTAGAATTTTATGTAATTGGCACTGGTGGAAGTCAAGATTTGGGGGGAGGGGAGGAGGGAAAAGAGTAATGTATGGGGAAGGTATTAAGTGTTTATTAATATTTTATTAGTATTGGATATAATTACCATATATTATCAAATAAAATTGTTTTAATGTTGAAAGAAATTCCTGAATATTTAAGGGGTGGGGCCTGGAGAGGGTGGGGTTTGAGAAAGGGTGGGGTTTCAGACAGGTTCAGTGTCACTTCCTCCTGGGGAATCACTGTTGCCAATCTCCAGGTGATCGAAAAAGCAAAAGGAAAAGCACAGAGAAGGAAAGACTAAGACAGGGGTGGGGAACCTTTTTTCTGCCAAGGGTCATATGGATATTTATAACATCATTTGTGGGCCATAAAAAAATATCAACTTAAAAAGCAGTGCTCTGCTGAGGCAGTATGATTCAGGCCAGCAAAATTAATGCAAAAAAATTGTTTTTCTATTTGAAGTCAGGTGGGGAGAGCCTAATCTGGCACACACACACACACACATGGCCTGCTGCACTAGGCAAATGCATAGGTCCAGGGCTTTTTTTTTATGCCAGCAGGAACTCAGTAGCATATTAGACTACATCCCCTAATATTAGCATATTAGGTCACACTCTCATTAGCATATTAGGCCACATCATCTGTGATAATCAAGTGCAAACTGAACTGTGACAGTAACTTTTCCAGGCCCTGCAGCAATTCTGACTGGCCAGCCAGGTCCCAGGGAGGCTGCCGCATAGTACATCTGGGCCCTGTGATCCCTGCCTGGCCCTGGGGAGGCTGCTGCACAGCGTGATTGGGCCCCACGATCTTTGCTGGTCAGCCAGGCCCCAGGGAGGCTGCCACATGGTTCGGTTCGGTCCAGCAATCTCCAAGGGCCACACCAAGTGACCTTGAGGGCCGCATACGGCCCTCAGGACAGAGGTTCTCCACCCCTGGACTAAGAGGAAACTGTGCTTGTGTCATTCAAAATGCACCAGTCTAAATGCAATACTTCATACAGTATACATGCAACATGAATACCAATGAGCTGCTTAATACTTCTTTATGAACATACATAAGCATAACAAAATATGCAATACATATACTTAGTTGTGACCTGGTAAGTCCACAATGCATTCACATAAGTTACAAAGTCCACAATGTTTACACAAGTAAGTATTAGGCAAGGTAACACAATAGGATGCTCCAGAAGTCAAGTCAAGCCCCTATGGTCACTTCAGAGTCTCCCCTTTTTCTGAGGTCATGTACCAGCTGACCACTTGTCATCCGCTCCTGCACCTCCTACCCCCTAAGGGTTCCAGGTAGTCCTTATAACCTCTGACACAACTCCCCACATGTGTGCCTCTGACAGTACCCCAATCCTGCTGTTTAGATATGCCCCCGATACCTGATCAGTTGAGGGTCCCTTCCCTCATCTCCCTCATTCGTCGCCATTGGAGCCTTCCTTGAAGACTACGATTGGTAATTATCACCCTGTTTGTCCATCGTGTTACCTATGTATATGTCTCTCTATTTTTACTAGGTCTGTATGTGTGTTGTATATATCCATTACCTCGTATGTGTGTTCTATAGTTTTCTGTAATAAAAGCGTAATTGTTTTACTTAATTAGTGTCCTCTGTAAATTTAGTAAGAATTTCTGGAAGTCAAATCCTGTATATATAGATTCCAGATCCTTTTGAGCCATAGTTGCCCACCTGTTAATTCCCCAACTTCTTTTGAGGGCATTTTGGCTTACAAAAGTGATAGAAACCTGAAGTCAGAGGGGCAGATAAAGGGAAGGAGATAGGGTTTCCAACTCCCAGTTAGGAAATTCCTGGAGATTTAAGGGGTGGGGCCTGGAGAGAATGGGGTTTGAGGAAAGGTGAGATCTCAGACAGGTACAATGCCATTTTCCCCGGGGGAATCACTGTTGCCAACCTTCAGGTGGTCGCTGGAGATCATTCAAAATTACAACTGTTCTCCAGATGGCAGCGATCAGCACCCCTTGAGATGGGAGGAGTGAATGCCTTCGATTTGGTAGGTGGGAAGATGGCAAGGGGGGGGGGCATTCGCCCAGAGCCTCTTTCTAGACCCTGTTGTATTTTTCTTCACAATGGGCCTTATTCCTATTAATAAATAGCTATTATTAATAAATTATTAATAAATAGCTATTAATAATTAGCTATTATTAATAAATAGCTATTAATGAAATGGACTGTTCATGATCATTGAACTGCTGGGGTCTTGACATATTGCGAAAACTGCTTTTTACTACGTTGGCGCATCTTACAATCATTGTCTATGTCGGATGCCGAGAAGACAAAAAGCCAAGGACTCTCAAACAGCCCCGATCAAGCCAGAGAAATCCCTCCCGGAAGGACCGAAGCTAGTACCCAGGTTCGTGATGACCAGATGGGATGAGTGGGGTTTGAGAGGTTTTGTTGAATGGGAAGAACGAGGAGCCATCACCTGACGCTCCCGCTCATCAGCACTCCATGGAGTGTACTGGGCCTGGGGTTCTGACAATGAGGCAGTCAGCTTTGCAGGAGCCATGGCCGCCCAACCGGGGGAAGAAGCTCTGGCTACAGGACGGTCTGAGGGTGCACAATCAGCAGCTATGAGATGAGATGTTAACCATGAACGACTACTTCATGCAGGAGGTGAGAACACTCACCCATCAGCTACAGGATATAGCTATTCAAGTCGCTGGGGCACCTCCCGCATAGCAGCCAGCTGTTGCCTCTCTACTTCTGTCAGACCGGGGGGGGGGGGTGCCTCAACTGCTGCTAGGTGGAGGAGGAGTACCAGTGCCACTGGCTGCACCACCCCCACCAGAGCCATGCTTCACCCTTGGGAGGCCCCGAAGGTGCATGAGACCCAGTTCGACGGGAACCCCACCAAACTGGGGTACTTTCTAGTGCAAGTGAAGGGCCTTAGAGTCTGGGCTGACAGTTTCCCAATGGATGAAGCCAAGGTGATCTATATCAGGTTGTGCCTAGAGGGAGTGGTGGCAGATTGGTATGTGTTTGCACAAACGCTTGCCACCGGGAACCCACAGACCCTGGTGGAGTGGATCCAGCTAACATGCGAGATTGAAGACCGGCAGAAGGTAGTGATGCTTCACAGGAAGCAACAAAAGGGGGCTGTCACCAAAGGGTCTAAAGACAAAGGCGAAGGGAAGGGGGCCCCCTGAAAGCAAACTATCACCCCCAGGGAAAAGGAACGATGTGCGAAAAACTGCCTGTGCTTCAAGTGTGGGGGAGAAAATCACATAGCCAGAGAATGCCTGAGCACTCCGTGAGGGGCCCCGCCGTCAGCCCCTAAGAAAGGAGAACCAAAGAAAAAGTCCTCCACCCAAACCAGAGAAAAGGAGTGCCACCCTTCTCTACTACCTGGGCCAGTGCAGCAAGATTTCGGGGGAGGAGAGTGGTGAGGATCAGTCGTCAGGAAACACCAATGACCTGCTGTGAAGAGCGCGCACCAGTAGGTCGCTGCCATTGCCATGCCGCTATGGGTGAGAGTTTCTGGGACTTTATATTTATTCCTATCTCCCTAGTAAATTCACTAATGAGAAGGTTTGTGAATGTGCAGGCCCTACTAGATTCTGGGTGCTCCCAAGATCTCTTGTCCCCGGGTTTAATGGATGCTCTGGGGCTAATGTGCAGTGCACTCCCCTCCCCACTACTATTCAAACAGATGCGTGGGGAGCCCATGAAGGGAGATCCCTGCAGCCACGAGATGGCCTACTGCACCATGGGGGTGAGTACTCACTGGGAAGTGAGACCATTTGTGATTGTTCCCTCCACCTGCTTCCAAGTAGTGTTGGGAATCCAATGGTTAGCAGACCATGACCGCTTTGTACAATGGAGCGGTCATGCTATTTACTTCCAGGATGTGAAGTGTAAAGACCATGTATGGAAAGGGGACTGGGACCCCAAACCTCCCTCCCCCAAATGGAAAAACCATGTTTGACAAGGGAGGAGGTAGCCACAATCCCCCCAGAGTACCAGGACTTAAAAGGGTTTTTTGAGGCAGCAGAGGCTGATAAACTCCCACCCCCCTCACCGCTCCACAGAAGACTGTGTTATTGAGCTGATAGAGGGGGAGTCACTACTGAAAGCCAACCTTTTCTCTAGGAGTTGCCAAGAGTGGGAGGAGTTAAAGTTTATCAGAACTGATCTTTAAAGGGGTTTCATATGACCCACCCAATCCCCACATGCAGCACCTGTACTTTTCAAAAAAGAAAGAAAGATGGAAGCCTTTAAGCTTACACTGATGATTGGGGTTTGAATGCCATTTCTATGAATAATGCCTACCCCCTTCCACTCATAAAGGACCTCCTTAGTGAGGTCTCCCACGGAAAGGTTTTTACTAAATTGGACCTGCGAGATGTTTACTTCCAGGTACGCATAAAGGAGGGGGATGAATGGAAAACTGCCTTTAACACCCCCCTTGGCCAATTTGAGTACCTGGTCATTCTGTTTGGACTGAAGGGAGCCCTGGGGGTGTTCATGAATCTCATAAATGAGGTCTTACAAAAGTATCTGTTTAAGGGTGTGGTCTGTTACCTGGATGATGTGTTGATTTATTCTGAGGACCTCCCCTCCCACGTGATCCTGGTGTGAGAAGTGTTGCAGACCCTCTACGACAGCAAATTATTTGCCAAGTTTTCCAAGTGTGAGTTCCACAAAATGGAATTAGTCTTTCTGGGGTATCAAGTCTCGGTCGGGGGCTAGGGATGGACCCCGCCAAGATCCAAGTGGTGGATTGGGCTCCCCCCAGACCCAGAAGCAACTACAAAGCTTCCTCAGTTTTGCAAATTTTTATAGAAATTTCATAAACAATTTTGCAGCTGTCGTCCTCTCCCTCACACACTTACTGAAAACCAAGGGGAAGGGCGTCAAGGCAAAGAAACCGGGAGCATGCCTTGACTGGTTCCCAGCATGCCAGGCTGCCTTTGATGAACTAAAGATACTTGTTTACATCTGAGCCCATCCTCCACCTGGATGAGAATAAAAAAACTGTGGTCCGATGTGCATACCTGCAAAGGGGGCTGAGAAAGACTTGTGGGGGAGGGACTGCTGCTTCCTGCTTTCCTTTGAAAATGTAACGGTTTTAGCCAGGGCTATAAGAGAAGGGCAAAAGCCCGCCAAGCCAGTTTTCACAAAGTCTGTCCTGCCTTGGGCTGTCATGTATCAATAAATAGCTATTCATGAAATGGACTGTTTGTGATCCTTAAACTGCTGGGGTCTTGACAACAGAGCTCTATGGTGAGTTAAGGGGAAAAGGATGGGCAAATTATAAAGGAACAGTACCT
Source organism: Heteronotia binoei (assembly GCF_032191835.1). Lineage (NCBI taxonomy): Eukaryota > Metazoa > Chordata > Lepidosauria > Squamata > Gekkonidae > Heteronotia > Heteronotia binoei. Next base: position 178,737,942 of record NC_083223.1, read on the forward strand.
ACAGTTTGCTAAATGCTGTAGGATGTTGGTTAGGGATGCCAAAGTTTAGATGAGTTAAGATTGGCCAGAAAAGCTCACAATAATAAGATCAGGGTTTTTTTTTTTTTTAATTTTAGTTACGTGAAGAATAAACGGAAAGTGATGGAGGTGATAGGTCTGCTATTGTGAAAATGGAGAAATCTTGACAGAGGATAAAGCAAAGGTTTAATGCTTTTTTTTACCTCAGTCTTGTCTCTGAAGGAGAGTAGAAGGCCATGTGGGGATAGTGTAGAGTGGCCTACTCCAGGCTGGGAAATACCTGGAGATTTGGGAGGTAAAGTGTGGAAAGGGTGGGATTTGGGGAGGGGAGGGACTTCAGCAGGGTGTAATGCCATAGAGTCCACCTTATAAAGCAGCCATTTTCTCCAGGTGAATTAATCTCTGTCACTAGGAGATCAACTGTAATCCCAAGAGGTCTCCAGCCACTACCTAGAAACCCTACCACAGTGGTGTGCTGGAACTGAGTTTGCAGGTGAATGTAAATACAGAAGCCATTCTGAAGTATCTGTTAGTCTGTAGTAGCAAAATAAAACAGGAGTCCAGAGGCACCTTGGAGACTAACAGAATTTGTTCCACATAATTTATTCATGGAAGCTTATGCTGGAATAAGTTCTGTTAGTCTCCAAGGTTCCTCAGAGCTCCTGTTTTATTATACTGCCTATCGGAAGCATCCCATAATAGAAGATGGCTCCTGTAGCTTTTGAATGGATGAAGCTAGTGAGTACACACTCTCATTCTAAGGGGGCAACAACTTTTGAAAGTAGAGTTTGCTGCTTTTCACTCCCTTTGCTAGTGGCCTCCTCCATTCCTTGCCCCTTAGTTCTTCTGTGGGTACAGAATCATATTCACAGTGATGTAAGATCAAAGGCCTTCCAAGTTGCTGCTTTTCTAATTTCATCAGTGTCACCCGATTTGCTTCCAGTTTCTCCAGCACATTCTTCCTGCCTGCAAAGCCCTCATCTGAAGATATGATATACTTCTAGGTGAGACCCTGGCTTTGACCTGGTGGGTGGGGTGGGGAAGGCCAGGGTAACTCAGGTGCACTTCTTCTTTGAAAGGCCTCTAGACACATCAGTAGACAAATTTATCATGTCCCACAGTTCTGACAACATCAGACGACAATGTCAGTTTTCATCACAGCGAAGACGGATGATCTGAAGAAAAGCAGGAAGGTTTGAATGCAAAGTAATGACTCAACATGATGTAGGTCAGGACAAAGAACGGGCATCAGTTTGAAAGATATTCACACAGAATCTCCCTTAGAGGCAGACTGGACTTGTTTGGTAAGCTTGCTTTTGCTTCTGAGAAGCAAGGGTAGGGTACTGCTCCTCACACACAAACACACATGATACTGCCTTATATCAAATCAGACCCTTGGTCCTTCACAGTGACTCTCCTGGGTCTCAGATCAGGGGTCTTCACATCACCTAATACCTGATCCTTTTCATTAGAGATGCTGGAGATGGAATCTGGGACCTTCAGCATTTGAAGCAGATGCTCTCCCACTGCCCCTTCCTTCCTCCCTCAGTGGATTCTGCAGCATTATGGTTTTGCATAAGTGTAGAAGTGATCATGTTCTTGCTACCTAAAGCTAATTGAAAACAGCCCAGGCTGAAGTGACATGATGTCCTACCTGAGGAAACCAGGAGGCAATAGCAGGGCAATTCAAAAGATTACTAGTATGAATGGCAGATGGTTTCTGTAACCAGTTTGTCTCTGCTGCTTAGCTGTGGCAGCAGCAAAGTAGGTATGGTGGTGGGGAGAGATATTGACCCAGGTCTACTCCCCAGCCCTCTGGCTAATGTTGCCACTGCTTTCTGCCAGTACTGTTATTCACTTTTGTCTCAGAGTAAGGGTGTGTTTTGGAATTTACTAATTTTGTTGCTGTTTTATTCTGTTAGGTACTAAACTCTGGAGAAAGTTCTAGAAGAGAATTGAAGGAAAAATATTCACCAACTTTTTGTTTTCCCTTTCCCCTCAGGCAAGCAGTCTGTGATGGGGATACCAACAGCAAGTGTTGCCATTTGTCAGGAATGGAGGTAAAACAAATGTTCACTGTGGAACTTTGACTTTTCAGGTGTTCCATCCAAGTAAATGAGTATTCAGATTTGATGTGTGAGTTTGAAAAGCCCTTTTTGATTAATCTCCAGGGAGGGCTTTCATGCCTTCCTTTGCTCCGTGGTTTTTATGCCAGAGCTAATGCTTTCTCTGGGGTGACAAATGGCAGCATCTCCAGGACACTCATTGGCTATGCAGAGTGCTTCACATCTGAACAGTTAGGTGAATGAGCTGTGAAACACATTTGATTTAACTTTGTTTCCAGCAGTGAGCACCAGGAGACCTGGAGAAAAGGATGGGGGTGGAAGAAATCAAGGGAAAGGGCAAGAGACGGGGAGGGGGTTTAGGATAGCAGAGATCTCGATTGAAGGCATGGTGTAGGGGCTGCAGTTTTTGATGCCTTCTGAATGCAGGCTAGGAAAAAGGCTGTGGTGAAACACTAATGTAGGAGGGGCAGTGATCCCTTCAGAAGTTTACATCTGCAGGTGAAATAGCTCTGCAGCCTTTCCATTTTATTGCACACTTTGTTCAGCATTCTCCTTTTATTCTATTTTAACAGTTCCCTCTGCAACGAATTCGTTGTGACAGTTCAAGAAATATTGTTCAGTTGAGCAGTGGGGAACAGAGGTGAACTGGTCAAGTGCAGGATAAAGTCCTGGTAGAAGCAGTGGGAGCCTGCTGTGGTTAACCAGAAGCCATTCTTTCTTTGAACACACATGAAGCTGCCCTCTACTGAGTCAGACTGCTGATATTGTCTGTTCTCGAGGGCTTTCCATCTGACCCTTTAATTAGAGATGCCAGGGATTGAACCTGGGATCTGCTGGATGGAAGCCATGTATGCTGCCTGTAAGCCTCCTTTTTTCCTTTCTTCTTTCTTTTTCTCCAGGTCTGGCTGGAAGGAACTTGTTTATGCCTTGAAGCAGATGGGATCAGAGATGCTCAGGAGTTGGAAAAGGGAATAGCCAATTGGCTACAGCGCCTGAGGAAGTCAGTGGCATCATCTGCAGCTCAAGGTACTGAAAGAGCATACCTAACTCTAATTAAGTAAAGTATAATGTCACATTCAAGGTTAAGCCCGGCACTGTTGCTCTACACAAGGTTTCCAGAATACACAAATACAATGAAACAAGTACAGAAATACACAGGACTGAGGTCAACAAACCAATCTAGAGTCAGATATCCAAAGGTCCATTCTAAGGGTCTTGGTAGGAGGGTCAAGGGTCCAGGGGTCCAGTTCCGAGGCTTGGGAACAGGTGCAGGATACAGGGTTCTGGGCTTCAGGAGCAAGCAGATGCTACCAAAGACAAGGTACAAGGCAGCAGGGTCAGGATACAGCTCTGTTTGCAAAACAGGTCAGCACACAGAGGGGTGGCAAGCAAGATTGCTTCCACACCAAGCCTTGTTCAGCATGTTCCTTTTATCTGCACCGTTTTCTGACTCATCCATCGAGAGCCAGGTGTCACTCCTGACTGTCATGCTCACCTTGCTACAGGTGTGGGTCTTTTGCTGTTTCCCTGTCAGCCTGTCAGTCTTGGTCCTACATGGACTCCATTCCAGGAACTAATGCTGGCCGTTGCTGAGCAGATGCTCCTTCGTCTCTCCTGAGCTGCCAAGCGCTCGCTGCTTCTTCTGTGCTCTGCTGGCTCGGGAGAGGCTGGCAGGGAAGTTGGCCTGTGTGGCGTCTTTTCTTCTCATGGAAGATTGAGCAGCCCAGCTGTGACTGGGAAGTCCTCTCCCTTCCCAGTGCTTCCCTCATTGTGTCTGCCTGCTGATCCATCTGCTCAGGTGGGGATTCCATTGGGATGGAGCCTGATTCATCAGATTCCTCTTGTGAGGAGGAGGTAGCAGCTGGCTGGTCCATGACATATTATATCTTTGTAATATGTGCATGTTTCAGCTTCATTGCATAAAACTTTTAAAATCCCATATAAGGCTGCTTCATTCATTTGATGAATTAGAAGGCAGCCTTGGAAAATGCATACCACAATAAACTCATTAGTCTTTTTAAGATGTCATAGGATTGTTACAGAAATTAGACCATTTTCCTGAAATACTTCATTATGGGACAAAACAGAACTTAAAACACACATGCAGCTTTCATAAAATCTTGCCTTGTGTACATTTATATATCATAACTCTGAAATACACATTTACATGCATTAGAATCTGTTTTTACAGCTTCAGTTTCAGATGTGCTATATCTAGATGGAAGCATACTGTGCAACATGTTCGGAGTACAGGAAGAATTCCAACAAGAGGCAGGTATCTTTACCCCCCAAGTGACTCTTGAGGTCACAGTGAGATGTGTGTTGGTCTCATCTTGGACAGCCTTATACATTTGCAGTAGTCTAGGATTGCAAACTCTTAAAACAAAGAAAAAAAAAATCTGATGCCTGAATGAGGATGGCAGCAGAGTGAAGCAAAAGTGTGAAGGCCAGCATTCTGGAGTGAGGCAGTTTTGGATGGCTCTGGCATCAGAGTCCAGTGAATTGGAGCAGATGTAATGCTTGAATCTGGTGTGGAAACAGCCTCTTCACTTAAAGTGTGGGGAGGCTCTGGCTTTCCCCTTTAATTTTCTGGCAGCTGGCCTCAAACTGAAAAAATCCAGCAAGACCAGTTACTGTTTATTAAATTTATGGATCACCCAGTCCCTGCTATTGTAGGACTCTGGGCGATCTACAGCATTATTAAAACAATCACAGTAAAACAAAATACATCTCAGAAACATTTAAGCATTAAAAACAGATGGCAAGCAATAATTTTCTCCTAATTGCAGACTGCTGGCTATTTTGTGGGTGGGAGAGAGTGAGCAAGGGTGAAGTAAATAGACAGGGTGCCTGCTTAAGATGAGCCTGCTGCTGTCCTCAGATGAAAGCCTGGTGGAACATCTCTGCCTTACAGGACCAGCAGAATTGCATGAGATCCTGGAGGGCTCTGATGGACTTTGGCAGAGAGTTTCACCAGGCTGAGGCCTTTGCTGAGGACAGCCAGACATCTTTAGGGTCAGGGACCACTAACAGTTTGCTGTCCTGAGAGCCCTACTGGGAGGAGGAGAAGATAGTCCCATAGACAGCGCCTGCCCAAAGGGGTGTGGCACCCCAGGCAGGCCCCCCCGCCCCCCTGCCCTTCCACCCCCCTGCCCTGCTGCCCCCTGTGGCTCTGAGCTGCAGCGCCATGCTCCATTGCACCCCCACCCCCCCGGCTGTGTGGCGAGGCGGTGGCAGCACCCCCTTCCCTTTGCTCCCCCCCCGCACGTTCACTGCCCGCTGCACATGGGCTCTGCCAGGCCCGACACAGTGTGAATCTTATCTTCTTCCCCTCCTTTCCAGAACCAGAAGGGAGGGGGCACCAAGCCTTCACTTCAGCCCTGTCATTCTAAATATAAGATTCACACCGCGTTGGGCCTGGCAGAGCCCAGGTGCAGTGGGCTGTGAATGCGCGGGGGGGGGGGGGGGAGCGAAGGGAAGGGGGTGCCACTGGCCTTGCTGTGTGGTGCCCTGTGATTGTGGTGGTGGGGCAGGGAAGGGAAGGGAAAGGAGGGATGGGCAGTGGCGGGGGGGGGGAGGTGAAGGGCAGGGAAAGGAGTGGCGGGTGACGGTAGCGGCTGGCAGGTGGAAGAGGCAGGCAGACTAGGCGCTTGCCTGGGGCACCAGGAGGGGGGAGCCTAATTTGGTGCCCCCACCCTCCTGGCACCCTAGGCAAGCACCTAGTTTGCTTAGTGGGCAAGCTGGCCCTGCCCATAGATACGTTGGTCCTTGATCACTCAAGGCTTTATAGATCTGTTCTTATTAACTGGCAACTTTACAGTGGACCACCATGGGTTGTGATATAAGATGTCTCAGGACAGCAAAGATGAAGAACACTGAAAATTGTACCATGTCCCTGAAAGGAGGTATGGCTGGACACATGCTGTAAGAGAGATAGGCCAGAAAGAATGTCAGGGCCCTTTCATGCACATGGCAGCTGTAGGAAAATAGCTGCTCACAATGGCTTGCTGTATATGGCAAGCATTCACACATCAAATGAAGTGTTTGGCATATCACTGTAAACCTTCACTGTAGATTAGTAGTGGCTACCTGAAAGCTGAATCCCATGTGCAGTGGTGGTTCATAATGTTTGCAGCCAGATCTTGCATATAATTGTGGTTAAAGAAAAATGTGCACGAGCCTTGGTTTCTTGGTGGGTTTGTGCATGTACTTCAATGTACCTCAATCCTCTTGCACTGAGAATCATAGTTAAACACTAACCACCATGCATGGCCTCATCCATGGATGTTAAGAGCAAGGTTGCACTTTCCACAGATAGCTGAGTCCTTTTCTGACCACAGCTGGAGAGGGAGGAATAGAGGATAGCCAGCCTGGCTTGCAAGTTAGAGACAGAAGTTAGATGGCCACATGTCAATTCCAGCTACAAAGTGTTTGCACTAGGCCTAATACTTCCGTGCCAACACATATTCATGATTGTAATGGCTACAGATGGAGCCTAAAAGATGAAGAAGGTGTCTTCACTGAAACCGGGCCTGAGCTTCTTGATTTGGCTGTAGCTTCCTTTCCTTTGTGGTTTCTTCAAGTTTGTGATCCATTTCAGGACAATTTTGGAATAGGACTTAGACTGCACTGACATTGTTTATGGACATTATTTATTTAATCACATGGACAGTAATTAGTTTATGAATATACAAATTGTCAGCAACGTTTATTTCCTTCTTATAATATACTAGAGGTTGGACACAGAAATTGTTGTCATAATTGTTCTTTACTGATACATTATTATTGTGCCACACAGTTTTCCAGTGTTTACTAACAATTTCAAACTGTGGTTCTTACTTGGTTTTGCTTGCACACATCACTTCTGTCAGCATGTTGTCCTAATAGGGTTGCCAGCCTTCAGGTGGGGCCTGGGGATCTCCTGCTTTTACAACTGATCTCCAGCTTCCAAAGATCAGCTCCCCTGGAGAAAATGACTGCTTTGAAGGGTGGACTCTATAGCATTGTACCATGATGGGGCCCCTCCCCTCCCCAAAACTTGTCATCTATGGGATTCACTCTCAAAGTCTCCAGGTATTTTCCAACACAGACCTGGCAACCCTGTGTCCTAAGCAGCCAAATGATGGCTTTGGGTAGTCCCTTCTGTGTTAGTTTTCTGGTTATATCTGATTTTTTTTTAATATGGAGGAGCATTCAAAGCTGGAATGTATCAACTGCAGACCAAAAGCGGTACAGTCCATTTTAAAGTCTGAGGGCTCTGCCATCTGACTCATTGCCCCAGGGTCAGATCTAGGAGGGAACAGAGGGGGCACTTGCCCCGGGCGCTGCCAGGGGGGAGTGCCAAATTGGGTATGGAGTCCATTCTATACTATGGGCCCATAAGATAGAATAGGCCCATAAAGGGGCATCATTTTTTAATTTTGCCCCTCCTCAAAAAACATGTAGATCTGGTCCTGCATTGCCCCTTTCACTCCACTGCTTGTCTGAACCAGGCCTGAGGTGATTTCATATGTTGTGACATCCAGTGGTTCCATTTCAGCTGCAGGGCCAGCACGTGGGTGAAGTAGGCACTGGCAGCTGCCTAAGGCCTCAGACTTAGGAGCCATTTCTTTATTTTTTTCTATTTAAAATCTATTTCTCTTAAAATTAATATGTTAAGTCTTATTTTTTTCTATATTGACCAGGTGTATGTTGCATAGTGATTGCTTTCCTGTGGCAAAAACCCATGGGGTGCTCCTGCTCAAATGATTTTACTTCACATTTTTATGACATAAGCCAGAAAAAGGAAGATGATTTTCCTCCAGTTCCATCTTCATTGTCAACAGACTTTATCTTGCTCAGTCTACAAAATCTTGTCAGAAATAAGTTTCCTATTTTCTGCTAACAGAAGGCATTGCCTATATGATACATAAGAACATAAGAGAAGCCATATTAGATCAGGCCAATGGCCCATCCAGTCCAATACTCTGTGTCACACAGTGGCCAAAAAAATTATATATATATACACACACACACACACACACAAATATACACACTGTGGCTAATAGCCACTGATGGACCTCTGCTCCATATTTTTATCTAACCCCCTTTTGAAGCTGGCTATGCTTCTAGCTGCCACCACCTCCTGTGGCAGTGAATTCCACATGTTAATCACCCTTTGGGTGAAGAAGTACTTCCTTTTATCCATTTTAATCTGACTGATCATCAATTTCATCGAATGCCCACGAGTTCTTGTATTGTGAGAAAGGGAGAAAAGGACTTCTTTCTCTACTTTTTCCATCCCATGCATTGTCTTGTAAACCTCTATCATGTCACCCCGCAGTCGACGTTTCTCCAAGCTAAAGAGCCCCAAGCGTTTTAACCTTTCTTCATAGGGAAAGTGTTCCAACCCTTTAATCATTCTAGTTGCCCTTTTCTGGACTTTTTCCAATGCTATAATATCCTTTTTGAGGTGCGGTGACCAGAATTGCACACAGTACTCCAAATGAGACTGCACCATCGATTTATACAGGGGCAAAGGTTGAAAGGTTTATACAGCAAAGGTTGAAATAATAATTAATCAGCCACAGGCTCTTAGCTCTGTTTGAGGAGTTTGTATTTGGCAGCCAGCCTTCGAGTTGGATCCAGACTAATGTTTACAATGGTTGACTAGAACAGGACTGCCAGCCCCCATCCACTGTAGCTCACATTGACCTCCCCAAGAGCTGCTCCTGGAGGACCCAGGAGTGGGAGGAATGTCATAAGTAATGCCTGCAGTAGGAAAGGGGAATCAGTGAAAACTGCCAGTTTAGTCTGTATCCAACCATTTGACCGTATGTTATCTACTGTGGACCAATAAAAAAGAATAAGTTCTGACAAGGTTGTTAGCATGCAGTTTTTTAAAAAAATATGTATTGGTTTTTCTATTTAATTATTTGTCCTTTGTCTTTACACGTCAAATAAATAAGGTCATTGTCTCCAGCCTGAAGGGTATACTGAAAAGGTAGTAGGTATGAAGCCATCAAAAGAATACATGTATGTTTATGTGCATTTCTCTGCAATTTTGCAAATATACATGCAGTGTGATATTTGGGGCTTCTTCAAGTTTGGCTAATTTTAATTCTTGCTATGGTAAGTATAGGTAGCTCCCTACATAATATTCAAGCTAAAGGTAGTTTGAGGATAAAAGAATGAATGAAGAAATTCTTGCAATAACTAATAATGTGTGAGTGCAAAGGAGATAGAGTTAGAGACACTAATTTCACACCTCCAAACTAGGCAACAGGTTTGTATGATTTAGGAATGATAAAGTACTCTATTTGGCCTTCATTTCCATAGAAATTCAGTTTGAAATGAGGGCAGATTAGTTATCAAACAAGCTTGACAGGCAGAACTTTTTCACTGTCCGTTAACACTAGAATTCATGGCTCCCCAATTAAATTGATTGGCAGTAGATTTAGAACAGACAAAAGAAAATATTCCACACAAGTTATAATTGACTTATGGAATTCACTGCCGCAAGATATGGTGAAGGCAACTATTTTGTATCTCTGTGTTAAGTGGTGTTAAAAAGTATTAGATGAGGGGTGGCCAAACTGCAGCTCAGGAGTCACATGTGGCTCTTTCACACACATTGTGTGGCTCCTGGAGGTTGAGGAACATAATACGGGCTAACTCTCAAGTAAGTATGCTTAGCATCAGGATCTCAGTCAGCCTCTGAGCACTGACCCATAGGTAGGTGACTATTTCAGCCATTTGTGAAGTGGGGAAGGAGGGGAAAATAGGCAGGCTTACAAGCTCTTCTCCACCACGGAGGTTACCTGGAGACCTAGAGCAGGAAAAGACAGTGCAAGAGCTGAAGGAGCCACTGGAAGGAGGGATGGGATTAAAAAGGGTGGCATAGGGTTCTCTCTTAGTTTCATAGCTCTTGTAGGAGCTATATTTACTAACCTTGGTATTAAGGTGAAGAGAGATGCATAATGATGCAAATAGTGGTCAGTGATTTATATGGTACATGTGTGTTTCCTTCTCCCACTGTTGCCAAAAAGTAATTCCCTAACCTTTCTCTATGCTGGTCTTATGGAGACTGCTATTCACAGCTTTTGTTTATAAAAAGTCTCCTAGCATGGTTGTGTTGTAAAGTGTGTATATATGTATTTTATCTTTCTGTGCAAAGAAGGTATTCAGAGTTTTAACAAAAACATGCATGTAATACTTGTTCATGTTTGCGGCTCTCAAACATCTTATGTTTATTCTATGTTACTTTTACATTAAACAAGTTTGGCCAACCCTGTATTTGGCAAATGTATGGATGACATTTATTTATTAGATTTTTTTAGTTGCTGCTCACCTAAAGGTTCTCACAGCTACTGAGAACATTATAACAGTATAAATAAACTAAAAACAGCATAAAAGCAGATAATAAATATAAAATATCAACATTAAAATGTTAAACTATTAAAATATGTGGTTAGCACCATACCACTAACAAAACAACCCAAACATGTTGATTACATTCTAAAGGCCAATCTAAACAATTCAGCCTAGCATGCCCTGTGAAAACAAAAGTTCAAAATGATATGCTTATCAATGTCTGTTGCATGATAGCAGACCCGTAGCCAGAAAATTTTGGGTGGAGGGGCCCCCGAGGTAAGAAATTTGGTGGGGGGCCACAGGGCCAGATGGCCTCGTTTGCACAGAGTGTTCCTCTTGAGGAGCCCTTTGGGCAAACTCCACCCCCGCTGGGCTTTCCCCCGGCATGGGAAACACCAGCAGGGGCAGATTGCCCCGCTTGCACTAAGGGCTCCTCTTGAGGAGACCTTCATGCAACCTCCAACATGGATGAAAACAAAGGAAAAGAAAAGGAAAAGTCTTTGTTTCCCTCCTGCAGTGCTAGCTGGAGCTGTTTGGCATCTGCGGGGCACTGGCCGTAGTGCGTGCTCGGAGAAATGCCGCCGGATGGAGAGAATCACCCCCCCCTTCCACCGGGACCAACGGCTGCCTTGTCAGTTTCAGGAGTGAGTGCAAAAGCCGCCCCCAGTTGGAGCCAGTTGCTTTTGCTTTGCCTTTGATTTTTTAAACAATCCCTTAAGGTTTTTTTTTTCTCTGTCATTTTTTTCCCCTCTGTGCAAATGCCATCCTCACTGAGCAGCAGCAGCTCTAGAGGCCCTCCAATGGAGGGGTCCTACAGGGGGAAGGGGGGTCTTAATAGAGGGGCTGTGGCTATAGGCCTGCATGATAGTTAATTGAAACCTTCATGTTCAGAGGCAGTATAACTGCATACCAGATGCTGAAGCCAAATTGTTGTTTAGCATTTATATGCACCCACTCACCCAACTTAAACCGACTTTCAGGCTGGGATGCTACCAGTCCTCCTCTGGTATGTCCTCTGAAGAGTGTTATGCTCTGCTGGGAACAAAATACTGGTGATCATTAGCCCTAAAGAAAGATGCCTGGCTGTCCTTGATTAGAGCCAGGGCCTTTTTAATCCTGGCCCCAATCTGGTGGAACTCTGCCAAACAACATCTGCACCCTATGGGACCTCATGCAGTTCCACAGGATGCTCTATCAGGCTTTCAACTGAGGACAGCAATCAGTGCTCAACCCCCTGCACTAGGGGTTCTGCCGTTTGAAGCAGATCCCTGTGCTGTGCGCCCCCCAGGAAAATGATTGTGCATGTGCTTTGCACGTATGGGGCACAATGACATCAATGAAAGTGACATCATCGTGCAGGCTAAGTGAGTGGGGGACGAGGGAGCGATGGGCGGCGCACAACAGTGCTGTTACACCGCTACTTTCCCTTGCAGCACACTATTCAGAGGCTTCCTTGGAAGACTCAGAAGAGCACACTGTTTTAGCAGTGCCCAGCCACTTTTGTGTTGAAAGCAACTGAGCGGCGCCTTCCCATTGCCCTAATGAACACAATGGGAAGGCGCCCCTCAGTGGCTTTCAACCCTAAAGCGGTTGGGCACCGCTAAAACAGTGTGCATGCATACTGCATTCCTTGCAAAGAGCGCGCTATGCCAGCACTGGCCCCAGCCCTGCTCAGGCTTCCCGCATTGCAGGAAGCCTGATTGGGGTTGGGGAGAGCTACGATACTTGTGTACCACGCTCCTTGCAAGGAGCGTGCTATGCAAGTGCCATCCCCAGCTCCCAGCTTCGCTCAGGGAGAGAGGGGGCACTCAGTGGCACCCCAGGTGGGTGGTGCCTAAGGTGGCTGCCTACCCCAACCTACTCCCATGCACCGGCTCTGTGGTTGCTATCTTACCTGGCACTCCCTTCCCCTCCCCTACTGTGCTTTTTCTGCTTATTGTGAGACAGTGGTGCAGAGTGGTAAAGCTGCAGTACTACAGTCCAAGCTCTCTGCTCACGACCTGAGTTTGATCCTGGTGGAAGCTGGGTTCAGGTAGCTGGCTCAAGGTTGACTCAGTCTTCCATTCTTCTGAGGAAAGCAATGAAAAACCACCCTGTAAAAAGTCTGCCATGAAAATGTTGTGATGCGACATCACCCCAGAGTCAGAAACGACTGGTGCTTGCACAGGCAAGTACCTTTACCTTTTTAATGCATATTATATGTTAAGTTTGGTGCCATCAAATCTATTTTAACTTTTTTAACTTCTGGATTTTAAATTGTACTGTTCTGTTGTTAACTGCCTTGAGCTCTGTGAATTCAGAGAAGGCCAATTTATATATCTAAATTATAAATAAAATTATGTGTGTGTGGGGGGGGAGTGGCAGAACCGGATCGACATGTTTTTGAGGGGGGGTAAAATTAAAAAATGGCACCCCCTTATGGGCCATTCTATCTTATGGTCCCATAGAACACAATGGACTCCATACCCAATTTGGCCCCCCCTCTGTTGGCGCCTGGGGCAAGCACTCCCCTCAGATCTGGCCCTGGGGAGTGGTAGCCTCCGTATTCAGTTGTAGACTATCTAGAAACATCTGGTTGGTCAGTTTTGGAGAAAGGATTCTGGACCAGAATGGATTGTTCATCTATTTTTATGTGTGGAAAACATTTTCTCTCTTTCTTTTCAGAAATCCTTTACTGACAAAGTTACAAGGTAAAAAGGTCGACTACACAGCTGACTATGATGGAATACCTAAAAATACTCAACCCCCCCCCCAAAAAAAAATGAATAAAAAGAAAAATGAGATGCAGTGTGAAACAACAAAAAAACCCATGTAAATCAAACAAAAGGTGGAACGGATACAGCTTATCCAGGCTTCAGCCACTAGCAATTACTTATTCAGATAACAGATTATTAGTAGAGAGAGACAATCACTTTTGATATATATATCTCACAGCCTGAGGAAATATGTGAAAAGGCATCTGGCTCAGTGCATAGCAGAACTATTCCAGATGTTTCCATCTGGCACCATGCCGGTTGTTTGTCAAGGCAAAAATGGGAAATGTCAGAAATTTCGTGAAAAATAAGAGTAATAGGTAAAGTCATGACTCCTTATGTTAACATGGTTTTGCATTCCAAGTATGCAGAATAGCCATTATTAATAACTTTAAAAATAGATATTGCTGTATTGTGTTATATGTCATATTTAAGCTGTTTTGAGGGGATTGCTTTTCAGGGCTTCTCTACCTGATCATTCAAAGGTAGCCCAAATTGGGTTAGGGAAAGAGAACTCTTTGTGTAAACATTTTATAATGGTGAAAAGATATTTAGTAGTGCATGACAACATTAATTGAACTTTTAATGATAAAGAGGTACTGTGCTATTGTGATAAAAGTATTAGTAGAACATAGCTACGTAGTAAATATATATATATGAGAGTTAAGATAAGACTAAGATAGAGGAAGCCCTGGAACTGAATTAATAATTATGTGCGATGTGTTTAATAAGTGCTAAGTGATTATTAGTGAAAAGGTTAGTGAATGATACATATATATATATATTTTTTTCTCTCTCTTATTTCTTCACTAAGATTCTATAATTGTGAATTTACCTCTAATATGCTTTTAATCTGTTTTAAGTACCGGCGGAGGTCATGAATAAGAGTGGGGGGGGGGGGGGGGGAGGAAATATGTAATGTATTGGAGAAGTATATTTGAATCTGAATAGGTGAATGTACTTCAATATATTGCAAAATAAAAGTTTGGTCACACACAAAGGTAGCCCAAATTGCTGTGGAGAAATGCACTGCACTTCAGATTACATCAGACTATTGAGAATTTGGGGTCTCCAAAACTCCCACAATCATTCTAAAAGGTTTCTCTGTTGGTACACGAACAGGAAACAGGGTGCTTGAGAGAGCCAGCAACAGGATGGGGGGTGGTAAGCCATCCCTGTGAAGGCAAAAGCAGGAGACTTGGGTACTAGGCAGAGCCTTTAAATGGCAATGCAAGACAGAGTGCTGGGAGTGCTAGCTCTCTTAGCATGAAATACTCTAATCAACCAGCTGGTAGCAGCATGGATACCAAGAGAGAAGTGAGGAACATCTACAGAAGCTGAGTGGGCTCTGGAGAGTAGTGCATCACTAGGGAGAGCCCTGGGACAGATGGTGAGTGTCTCACCCTTTTGGAGGATCCAAAACAGCACGGCATTTTCAGTCAGTGAGGTGTTCTGTGATATACAACAATCCTTTAAGTTCCTTTTGAGATACTGTAGCACAGTCTCTTCTGTCTGTGCAAGGGATATGGATCAGCAGCATTTTCTAGTTTTAACCAGACTGTTTGGAATTCTTATCCACTAGATTTTATAAATTAATGTCAGAGATGTGAGAACATAAGGAGGACCCTGCTGGATTAGACCAATGATCCCTATATTGCAGCATCCTGTTTCCTCTAGTGGCTGAATAGCTCCCACCACCCCACAGAAGCAACATGGGTTTCAGAAGTATACTATTTCTAAATATGGAGGTCCCAGTCAGTTATTATGGCTAATGGCTGCTGATAGATCTCTCTTCTATGAATTTATCTAATTGGCTTTTAAAGTTATTTAAACCAGTCATCATCTAAACATCCTATGGCAGTAAATGCTGCAAGCTATAATTATGCTTTGTGTAAAGAAGTATTTTCTTGTCTTTGCTCTGAATTTCTGCCCATCACCTTCACTGGGTGCCACTTGTTAGCCCCAGACCTCTCTTCTTGCTGAAGGGAGAACTTGCCACCTGGAAGAAGTAAGTCCAAGTGCCTTTCATCTTAAATACATATCAAGATCACATGTTCTGGACACTGCCTGGTCTGCAAAATGGTTTTGGTGTCACACAAAATGGATGCCAGCAAACACAGGCCAGAGACATGCTTGGGCAGAGATTTTGTAAGGTGTAAAGTCATGGGTTTGTCTGCTGATGACCATGTCCATGCTTTAAGGCCATACACAATGGCAACAATGGGTCTCATCAAAAGACATTGTTTCACCTTAAACAAAGCATTTCCCCACCTGACCTGATCTTTCTTGACATGTTTACCATAATTATGAAACCACTTAACACCTTCCAGTCATCCCTGGTCGCCTCCTCTTCCAGCAACAGAGGGTTGTTGTAGTGTCTTGTGCTGAAACAAAGCACCACGCGGCCCCGCAGTAAAGGGCGACCAGGGGAAGTCCCTTGGTCACCCAGCGCAGCGCGGGAAAGACTCAGCCTATCAAGATCAGCGGCAGGAACTTTGACTGGCCAGGATTGGGCTGGCCAGCTAGGGGGCTGTTCCGGGATAAATGTATATAAAGTGGGTCCCGGCCCGCGTGCCTCAGTTCTGTTGTGATGTACTATCCATTAAAGCATGTTGCCTTCAACACGTCTCGTCTCTGAGAACATTACAGTTGTCAAGCAACTATTAACTACTACATTCATGCACAAAATCACAAGTTCCTCCAGATCATTGTTAGTTCCTGGAAATGCTATTCAACATTTCCCAACACATTGTTTTACTTCCAGCTAATCCCTATTCCAGCTACCCCTAAGGTACTGTTTTATCCTATAACTGGACAACCTCTGCCCTACTGCTGAGTGTGTGTTTTCCTGGATCCAAACTGCACACCGAAGGTGCTGGATGTCTTGCTTTTCTCCCAGACCTTGTCTCTGCAATCTCTGCAAGATTGATATCTATAACACCCCCCTGCCTACTCAGCTCTATATTTCCAATATCTTGTGTGCCTCTTTTCCAATGTGTATTTATTGCTCTATATGTTATTGTTAACAGCACTTCCTCTTTTAATTAAAAATAACCTTTCTTCATTACGCAAACCGACTGGCTCATTTTCTGAGAGTTTCTTTAATGGAAAAACCCCTATAAATTCTGGTAGGGGGATCTTGCTAGATTGCCCTCCTCTCACAAACTCTGTCTCCTTGCTAATCCCCCCAGCAAAAAACAGGAAACAGCCCCTTTTGGGCAACACATAGCATTTTGGGGCAGCACACTGATTTTTGGGGGGTGGGGATGGGAGTTTTCTCTATCCATTTTCCATAAATTTATGAAACTTTAGAATTAAAACCACACAATGGTGTGGTCATGATGGAGGGAACAGAAAGTTGTGCCATTTGCCACTATTCATATCATAGCAGTCCGTCCGTCCATCCATCCATCCATCCATCCATCCATCCATCCATCCATCCATGCATCCAAACATGTTTTCTTTCCAAATGGTTCATGGCAATATAAACACAATATCTAATAGGTCCAAAGTCCAAATGGCACATCCAGAATAATAACATTATATCTTTGGGAAAAAATGACATTTTCCAGATGTGAGATATAACATATCCAGTTCTGGGAAACTATGCTTGCAACAAAAAACAGACCTTCATCTATGCATTGGGCACCACAGTAGCATATCTCACAGAACTGTGCTGAAACTAAATGCAAGGAATATCATGAAGTATCATCATAGAAGGCTAAAGATTCTTCTTGCCAGACATTTGCAGAAGAAAGGTCTGAGCATGGCTTGAGGATATATAGTGAGTAGGCGGTGTCAATATCAGTTGATAACTTGGCTAACTGGTCAGCAGGGAAGGTGAGCTGGACTTATCACCTGCACCATGTTGTGTGCCTTTTGCCAAGAGAGAGAAAGAGGTTTGTGCAACAACAGAAATTATTAAGATAAATAGGGAAAGGTAAACATGGAGCTCCAATGACAGTTATCATAGCTACCCAACACTGGAGCAAATAAGCAGGTTTTAAATTAGCAGTGCCTGTTCCACAGAGTGCTTGTTATATGAATAGGATGTAGTGGAAAATGTGACATCCCTACTGGACTATGGAACACTGAGGGGGCTTTGGAATAAGGTGCATTATCTTAGCATGGGGAGCATCTGGAATTGCTCCTCCAGTCCAGAGGGACAAGAACAAACGTGCTAAGAGATGTTTTTGCTTTCATCTACCAACCAGTTGGAGCTGAATGAGACACTGGCAAAGTTGGAGTTCACAATATGACATTAAATTGGCAGAGACCAGTATGAGCACAGTGGTGTCCTGGCTTCACTCCAATTTGCTCTGAACATGGCTTTGCTGTATTTGCAACATGGTGAGATTCTCTGGTTACCTCTCAGCACATCCAGAAGTGGGTTAAGAGTTGCCACGGATGGGTTACAGATGTTTTGCAGTGATTAGTGTGAAAGAGAAGTCTAAGGAGCCCGTCAGTTATAGCCCCTGCCCTATAGCAGCCCCTGTTTATTGTTCCTTCTGATCCCATTTTACTCATTCTCTTTCCAAGAAACAAAAAATTCAATAGTCCAATAGTTTAAAAAGTTGTAATGTGGCTAATGCATACCTACCTCCCCTCCTGTCCCTAAGTGGTGGGATATTCTGGACGAACGTTTACAGTGGCCTTCCTTTAGAGAAGTGATTTAGAGAGATACAATTAAGCAAATATCACTTAAGCATGTAAAAAAGTATATCGGAATCAGTGTGAGTCTGAGTCCCAGAGGGATTTTGATGGACTGCACTTCAAAATCTCAGAAGTACTATGTTAACCAGTGATGGACTGTGAAAAATTAATCCCTCACAGAGTCAGAGAGCTTTGAGTGACAGGCTGCTCCAAGAGATCTGATTAAGAACATAAGAGAAGCCATGTTGGATCAGGCCAATGGCCCATCTAGTCCAACACTCTGTGTCACACAGTGGCCAAAATTTTTTATATACACACACACACACACACACACACACACACACTGTGGCTAATAGCCACTGATGGACCTCTGCTGCATATTTTTATCCAATCCCCTCTTGAAGCTGGCTATGCTTGTAGCCGCCACCACCTCCTGTGGCAGTGAATTCCACATGTTAATCACCCTTTGGGTGAAGAAGTACTTCCTTTTATATGTTTTAACCTGACTGCTCAGCAATTTCATTGAATGCCCATGAGTTTTTGTATTGTGAGAAAGGGAGAAAAGTACCTCTTTCCCTACTTTCTCCATCCCATGCATAATCTTGTAAACCTCTATCATGTCACCCTGCAGTCGACATTTCTCCAAGCTAAAGAGCCCCAAGCATTTTAACCTTTCTTCATAGGGAAGGTGTTCCAAACCTTTAATCATTCTAGTTGCCCTTTTCTGCACTTTTTCCAATGCTATAATATCCTTTTTGAGGTGCAGTGACCAGAATTGTACACAGTATTCCAAATGAGACTGCACCATCGATTTACACAGGGGCATTATGATACTGGCTGATTTGTTTTCTGTTCCCTTCCTAATCATTCCCAGCATGGCGTTGGCCTTTTTTATTGCAATCGCACACTGTCTTGACATTTTCAGTGAGTTATCTACCATGACCCCAAGATCTATCTCTTGGTCAGTCTCTGCCAGTTCACAACCTATCAACTTGTATTTGTAGCTGGGATTCTTGCCCCCAATGTGCATTACTTTACACTTGGCCACATTGAACCTCATCTGCAACGTTGACGCCCACTCACCCAGCCTCAACTGATCCCTTTGGAGTGCCTCACAATCCTCTTTGGTTCTCACCACCCTGAATAATTTAGTGTCATCTGCAAACTTGGCCACTTCACTGCTTACTCACAACTCCAAATCATTAATGAACAAGTTAAAGAGCATGGGACACAGTACTGAGCCCTGAGGCACTCCACTGCTTACTATCCTCCACTGCGAAGACTGCCCATTTATACTCACTCTCTGCTTCCTATTAATTAGCCAGTTTTTTTCAGGTTTTAAAACAATTTTATTCCAGTAACATACAGTAACAATCAATTCTTCGCATTATCAATTACTTCTTTTTATCTATCCCATATATTACTTTTCTAACCCCCCCTCCCCCTGTTACTTGACCCCTGCTGGTGTTGTATACTTAAAATACTAATATTTAAAGGTACCACTAATAAAACAAAAATTTCTATTTTTCTTTCTTTTAAGACTTAATCATTATCAAAAATTGTCCAATGTCCTTTTATTTTCCACTCTTTTTTCTATATAACTTCTAAACTTCTTCCACTCCAATTTAAAAGTTTCTAGATTATAGTCTCTTAAAATTCTTGTCAATTATAACATTTCACTCCATGTTATAACTTTTAAAATCCAATCAATTTCTCTGGTATTCTCTCTTGCTTTCACAACAGTGTATACAATGTCCTAGCAGCTGAGAGCAAGTACCAAATTTTAGTCCTATCTTCTTTTGGAAATTTTTCCATATATAATCCTAACAGAAAAGTCTCTGCAACTTTCTTGATGTCATATCCCAAGATCCTTCATGTTTTTTACACTTCCAACATCTATCTGGCATCTTATTGTTCATCTTTGCCAACTTTTTAGGAGTTATATACCATCTATACATCATTTTAAAACAGTTCTCTTTAATACTATGACATGTGGAAAGCTTTATAGAATTCTTCCAAAGATATTCCCAAGTTTCCATCTGTATTTCTTTATTTACATTAATTGCCCACTTAATCATTTGAGATTTCACTACATCTTCTGTAGACCATTTCAAAAGCAGTTTATATAGTTTTGAAATTAATTTTTCATTCTCTCCAAGCAGAACTATTTCCATTTCTGTCTTATTCCTTCAGTTTTGATATCTTTTTCCACCAAGCTCTTTATTTGTTGCATTTGAAACCAGTCATATTTATTATTCAACTCTTTCGCAGTTTTCAACTCTATTTTACCGCCTTGTATTTTTAATAGCTGATTATATAACCACTTTTCTTCACCCACTTCAGCTGTTATTTTTATCACTTCTGCTGGCACTATCCATAACGGTTTTCTCTCATCACCATATTTCTTATATTTCATCCACGTAGACAACAAATTATTTCTTATATAATGGTGAGAGAAAAAACCATCCATCTTTTTTTCCCCATAGTACATATAAGTTTGCCAGCCGAATTTATTTCTA
The DNA here is from genome assembly GCF_032191835.1 of Heteronotia binoei. Taxonomy (NCBI): domain Eukaryota; kingdom Metazoa; phylum Chordata; class Lepidosauria; order Squamata; family Gekkonidae; genus Heteronotia; species Heteronotia binoei. Next base: position 178,758,303 of record NC_083223.1, read on the forward strand.
TGACCTTCCAACGCCAAAAGTTTTGTTTAATAGCATCACCCATTCTTTTATCCACACTAAGCAGACTGCTTCATGATATAGTTTTAAATCTGGTAATTGGAATCCTCCTCTCTCTTTTGCATTTGTTAAAATTTTCATTTTAATCCTTGGTTTCTTCTCAGCCCACACAAATTCTGAGATCTTCCTCTGCCATCTGTTAAACTGTTTGCTTTCCTTCACAATCAGAATAGTTTGAAATAAATACATTATTCTTGGTAAAATATTCATTTTAATTGCAGCTATTCTTCCCAACAATGACAAATTAAGTTCATTCCATTTTATCATGTCTTCATCCATTTTACGCCATAGCTTCTCATAATTATTTTTAAACAAATCAATATTCTTCATTGTTATTTCCACACCCAAATATTTTACCTTCGAGGTAACTTCACAACCCGTTAGCTTTTGTAACTCCTTTTGTTTACTTACTTGCAAATTTTTACATGAAATTTTTGATTTTTCTTTATTTATATAAATTCCTGCCAGTTCTCCATATTCTTGTATTTTAGCTAACAGCAGGGTGTTACTTGAGTGGGATTTTCATTTATAAACATTATATCATCTGTAAATGCTCTATATTTATAAGTAAATCCTTTTATTTTTAATCTTTCTATTTCTTTGTCTTGAATTTGCATCAGCAAAATTTCAAGTGTCATTATAAACAACAGTGGAGAAAACGGACACCCTTGTCTTGTACCTTTACTAATTATCATATCTTCTGTAAGGTCTGCATTTATACATAGCTTTGCACATTGTTCAGTATATATTGCTTTTATCATCCTTATAAAGTCTTCTCCCAACTCCATTTTCTCCATAACTGCAAACATAAAGTCCCAGTTTAGATTATCAAATGCTTTCTCTGCATCCGCAAAGAATAATGCTACTTCCTTTTCTGGATGTCTTTCATAATATTCTACAATATTTACAACAGTCCTAATATTGTCTCTTATCTGTCTTTTGGGGAGAAACCCCACTTGATCTTTCTTTATAAAGTTTATCAAATATTGTTTAAGTCGTTCTGCCAGTATTCTTGTGTATATTTTATAGACATTATTCAATAATGAAATTGGTCTATAATTTTTTACATTCATGAAATCTCTATCTTCTTTTGGAATTAACGAAATCACTGCTTCCTTCCATGTATTTGGTATTTTACCTTTTAATCTTATCATGTTCATCAATTTTTGGAGTTTCAGTATTAATTCCTCTTTAAAGGTTTTAAAAAAACTTAGCTGTATATCCATCTGGCCCAGGTGCCTTTTCAATTTTCATTGCATTGATCGCTGCTTCAATCTCTATTCTTTCAATTGGCACATTCAAAACTTTTTTCATATTTTCTTTTAAGGGTGCTATTTTAATATTTTGTAAATACAATTCCATCTTTTCTTTCTTTATTTTAACACCCTTAAATAGTTTAGCATAATATTTAAAAAATTCTCTTTTTATTCCTTCTTGATCTACCATCTCTCTTCCATCAGCCACAATCTTTCTAATAATTTTACTTTTTCTTTTTTTTTTTCAATTGCCAGGCCAGGTATTTTCCAGGTTTATTTGCTCCCTCAAAAGACTTTTGCTGTAATTTTTTCAAATTCCATTCCAGTTCTTTATTTAACAAATGTCTCATTTGTGTTTGTAATGTTGTAATCTACCTCATAACTTTCTTTTTCCCTGGCCTTTTCATGAATTCACTTTCTTTTTTCTTTATTTCATTTTGGATGTCCAACATCTGTTTATCTTTTACCCTCTTATCTTTATTGTTCAATGTTATCAATATTCCTCTCATTACTGCCTTATAGGCATCCCACACCATCTGGAATTCAATATCTTCTCTGTCGTTTATTTGGAAGAAAGCTTTGGTCTCATTTTCTAGAGATGTCACTATTTCTTTATTCTATAATAAATCTTCATTTAATCTCCATCTTCTTGATTTTTTCAACAAATTTGTAATCCACATTATTGGGTTATGATCAGCTCCTATTTTAGGCAAAATTTCAATTTTCTTTGTTATAAGGCCCAAATCTTTAGTGTCCCACAACATGTCAATTCTAGAAAAAAAATTATGTATTGCTGAAAAAAAGTATAGTCCCGTACTTCAGGATTAAATTTCCCTCCATATATCTTCCAGATTTTCTTGTTTAATCAATTCAAAAAAGGATTTTGGCAATTTTCCTTTATTATTTTTTTTGTCCAGATCTATCCAATGCATTCTGAATTGTTCCATTAAAGTCCCCCATTATCAAAACTTGATCATATGTCAATCCATCAAGTTGTTGTTTAATATCCTTTAATACATCCTTCGTTCCATTTGGTGCATACAGTCCCAATAACAACGTTTTTTTCCCATTCAACATTATTTCTACTGCTACCAATCTTACATTTTTATCTTTAAGTACTAATTTCGGATCCAATTCCTGTTTAACATAAAAAAATCACTCCCCTTTTCTTCTGCTCAGCCAGGGAATAAAATTCTAATCCCAATTGTTTATGCCATAAAAATTTATAATCCTTCTGTTTTATATGTACATCTTGTAGACAAACTATATTACAATTTTGCTTTTTAATCCAATTAAATGTTGCCCTTCTTTTTTGTGGTGAATTTAGTCCATTTACATTCCAAGATAATAATTTGTAATCCATCATGGTGCAAATTCTTTATGTTCTTCATAAAATCTACGCAGTTCCTGTTCATTTGTAATTGTAATTCTTTTTCCCTGAAGTTCAAACCTTCAGGTATTATCCATCTATACCTCATTTCATTGTTCCATAATTTCTCTGTCAGTTTTTTGTATGTTCTTCTGTCATTTATCACTTGCCTTGGTAACTCCATCATGATTCTTACTCTCCTGCCTCCCACTATCAATGTCTTTTCAAAATTTTTGTTCATGATCTTTCCCACCATTTCCTTTGTCATATATCTTATGACTACATCTCTTGATAGATTATTTTTTTTGGCATAGCATGACTTCACCCTATACATATAGTCATACATATTTTTAGTCTCTTCAGGAACTTCCTCCAAAAATTCTGCAATTATTTTTATTATATATTCTTTCAAGTCACTTTCTTCCTTTTCAGGTACTCCTCTCAGACGTATCTGACTCTCCATCAATTTGCAGTCATGGATTGCCACTTTTGTATTTTCAACAAGGTGGAATCATGTACTTTCATTCTCCCTTCTACCTCCTGCACTTTTTTTAGATGTTTCCTCAGTCTCATTTCTGAGATCCTCAATATCTTTTTAAATATCTTCTATAATTTCTTTCTTAGAGGCAGTTATCATCTCTTTCATACCTTTCATCATTCTAGCCTCCATTGCTTCTAATTATTCCTGCATTTTCTCCAGAGAAGTAGCCCTTGTACGGGTTTGCTTATGCTCTGACATTTAAAAACACCAAAAATTTTGTTCTAACCAATTTAAAATTTAACTATCAGGTTTAAAAGATTAGAGCTTGTTTTTTTCCAACAAGCCTAATTTCGCCGTCCTCAAAGCCTCCTAGGTTGAGATATTAATTTTTAAAGTTTTTATTTCTTTCAAAATGGTGGTTACGACTTTCTATTTCCCTTTAAAAAAATTATTTTTTCCTTCAAAAGCTTCTAAAATCTATTATTAACAATAATGTCCAATAGTATTTATCTTTTCATCACCACCTCAATTATTTCCAACAATTTTAATGTCCCGAACACCTTAAAAATATTATTTTAATTTTGACCTTGTAATGGTTGCCGATGTTTTTCTATGGTATTATAATCCTAGAATAGGCTTTTCTTCTAATGCTTCCTGCTTTACTTGCCACCAAATCCTGTTTTTGCTGGTAGAGAGATCTCACGATACTTGACGTACTTTCTGTGTTGACTGTGTATGCTGCTGGTCTGTGACGATGGTGCTCTTTTTTCAAAACCGCAAATAGACCAAACAATAAATTCCTTCTCACTTTTTGCACTGTCCTGTAAATTTAAAAAGTCCAAATTTCACCTCTTCATCCCTTCTTCTTTCAAGCTTTCTAGATTTCCATTTCCCACCTTCTGATTTTATTCTGTTTAACTTTAAATAGTCCTGAAATGAAAGATAGTAATCTGTACCTTTTCTGCAAATTAACCAGATCCACACCGGTCTTGTATAACTTTAGATGTTTAGTAATATCCAAGAAGGTTAGGATTCTGTCGAGCTTATGTCAAATAAATGACTCTGTAAACTTCTGCAGATGATGAAAATGCAACTCTTCTCCGGAGATCCCCCGGGACTCCCTTTTAGCCAAGGTAAATCTCCTCAAAGTTTTCTGTGCATATCTTGGACTAATCTCTGACTGAGAAAAGTAGGCAGTAGGCATTAGTTTGCCTTCCACTACCCCGAACAGAAGCTCCAGCCTGCTCCCTTTATGAAAAGCAGCTCTGCTTGGCATTTTCCTACCCCGGAAGTCTTAATTAGCCAGTTTTTGATCCACAAGAGGACCTGTCCTTTTACTCCATGACTCTCGAGCTTACTAAGGAGCCTTTGATGAGGAACTTTATCAAAAGCTTTCTGGAAGTCAAGGTAAACAACATCTATCGGGTCCTCTTTGTCCACATGTTTGTTCACTCCCTCAAAGAACTGTAACAGGTTAGTGAGGCAAGATCTTCCCTTACAGAACCCATGCTGAGTCTTCCTCAATAACTTGTGTTCATGAATGTGCCTACTCATTCTTTCCTTGATAATGGTTTCTACCAAGTTTTCCGATATTGAAGTCAGACTGACTGGCCTGTAGTTTCCCAGATCTCCTCTGGAACCCTTTTTAAAGTTGGGGGTGACATTTGTTACCTTCCAGTCCTCAGAAACGGAGGCAGATTTCAATGAAAGATTACATATTTTTGTCAAGAGATCCACAAGTTCAACTTTGAGTTCTTTCAGAACTCTTGGATGTATGCCATCTGGACCTGGTGACTTATTAGTTTTTAATTCGTCAATCAGTTGTAGGACCTCCTCTCTTGTCACCTCAATCTGACTCAGGTCTTTCAACACCCCTTCCAAAATTAGTGGTTCTGGAGCGGGCAAACACTTCTCATCTTCCACAGTGAAGACGAAGGCAAAAAATGCATTCAGCTTCTCAGCCATTTCCCTATCCTCCTTCAGTAATCCTTTTACCCCTTGGTCATCCAAGGGCCCCACTGCCTCCCTGGCTGGTTTCCTGCTTCTAATATATTTGAAGAAATGTTTATTGTTGGTCTTTATGTTTTTTGTAATATACTCCTCATAGTCCCTTTTTGCCTGCCTGATCACAGTCTTGCATTTGATTTGCCACTGCCTGTGTTCCCTTTTATTAATCTCACTTGGACTAGCTTTCCACCGCTTAAAGGAGTCCTTCTTACCTTTTACAGCTTCCATTACTTTCTTTGTTAACCATGCAGGCCTTTTCTTATGCCTGTTTGTGCCTTTCCTAACTTGTGGTATATATTTTATCTGAGCTTCTAGGATCATAGTTTTAAATAGCCTCCAAACTTTCCCAAGGGTTTTGACTGTATTTACCTTTCCTTTCAGTTTCCTCTTCACATGCCTCCTTATATCAGAGAATTTACCCCTTTTAAAGTTAAACGTAGTTGTGCTGGTCTTTTGGGGCAACTCCCTATTTATACAAATGGTGAAATCAATAACGTTATGGTCACTGCTCCCACACGGTGCAATCACTTTTACATCTCTCAGCAAGTCTTGGGCATTACTTAGGACCAAATCCAGGATTGCCCCACCCCTGGTAGGTTCTGTGACCATCTGCTCCATAGCACAGTCATTGAGAGCGTCAAGAAACTCAATCTCTTTCTCTTGACTCGAACATATATTAATCCAATCAATCTGCGGGTAGTTAAAATCACCTATTATGACACAGTTTTTACATTTAGCCACTATCTTTAATTTTTCCATCATATTATAATCATCCACTATCTTGTGATTTGGTGGGCGATAATAAACTACCATAGTTAAATTTCCTTCTCTACCCTCTATTTCGACCCAAAGCATTTCTAGAAGGGAATCTAATTTTCTGACCTCAGTCTTACTGGACTATATATCATCTTTGACATACAGAGCCACCCCACCTCCAACCCTTCCCTCTCTATCCTTCCGATATAACTTATATCCAGGAATCACCGTGTCCCACTGATTCTTCTCATTCCACCAAGTTTCTGAAATTCCCACATTGTCTATGTTTTCCCCCAACACTGAACATTCCAACTCACCAATTTTACTTTGAACACTTCTAGCATTTGTATATAAACATCTATAATTTCCCAGGCAAGTTGGGCCTGCAACCTTCCTCCTGCTGCCTCGAGACTTTGGCAGACAGTCCATACTGTTTGTCATCATCTCTAATCCATTACCCAGTAGAAAAGTAACAGCTAACCCTTCATCTCTTTGAGATGAGTCCTCCCAAACCAGAGACATTTCATCTCCTGTTGACTTTCCCCCAAGATTTAGTTTAAAAACTGCTCTGCCACCTTTTTGATTTTAAGCACCAGCAGCCTTGTTCCATCTGTGGACAAGTGGAGATCATCTCTTTTGTACAGCTCCTGCTTGTTCCAGAAAGCACCCCAGTGCCTAACAAACTTAAACCCTTCCTCCCTACACCATTGTCTCATCCACACATTGGTTAACATCAGTTCAGCAGACAAAGACTTGAAAGCTGAATGCTGAGAAGAGGGTAGTCTGAATTCAGCCCTGACTGAAAAGAGTCTAGTACTGACAGAGAAGGATTTAGAACTGACAGTGTTTGTGTTTAGCCCTTCATGAGATCAGTTTAACACAGATAGAAGGCTGGGGAGGTTGGCAGGAGTAGTGGATAGATCAGAGAATACTCCCATTCAGGCCAGAAAAGGGGATAGATATTCTACTGAGAGAGGAATTTCCCTATCCAGTTAAAACAGGGAGATAGGACTAAGGAGTGAAGAAATACCTGGTTTGTTTTGTTTAGAAACTACCCTTTAAAACCTGAGGAGTCAGTTAAAACTCAAGAAGAGTACTGGTATGTTTAGTGAAGGAATTTGGGTTCAGGACACAGTTTCCCTGCCTTCTGGAAATCAAAAAAGTCAAATACACTCAAGAAAGTATACTGGAGTGATTAGAAAACACTGAAACAAAACCTCTCATCTTAAAAATTATACGTCACTGTGAGAAACTTAAGAAACTCTCTGTTGCTTGAAACATATAATTGCAGTCTGTGCCTACATTAATTTACTTCAGAAATTTCCCCCCAATTTCACTTGACCTTTCCCCTCTGTGTTGAATAAAATATTTTGTTATTTTTGAACTTTTAAAAAGCCCGAAGTGCTATTTCAGGAGTTTAAGTTAAAGCGGGATTTTGACCCTTCCCTCAGGCCCCTTGGCTAAGCTACCAACAAGATTTCATATTGTGACAGGGTGGGACAGCCATTGTTCTTCAGAAAAGAAGAGAATAGATCTAAAGGCCTGCTAAATCAGGCAGGGAGATAAACATGGTGGGAAAATCTTGCCTCTGAGGGAGAGAAGCGGGCTAGATCATCAGAAGGATATTATAACCCTGAATCACAGACTCTGCTTTAGGTCACTGGAGACCCTTTACCAACCTTTCTGGATAGGGATGAACAGATGTTCTTTATTTTGTTTCTTTTCTTATTCATTTAGATTTTTCAAGCTAGATAGCTATGTAGCAGTAGAAATGAATAAGAGTCCAGTAGCACCTTAAAGACTAACAACGTTTGTGGCAGGGTATGAGCTTTTGTGAGTCACTGCTCACTTCTTCAGATATCTGAAGTGAACATTTAGATTTTTATCAGTGTCTTCAGTTCTCCATTTTTATATGTCATTTATATGGTGTGTATATGTGTGTCTGTGTTCATTTATACATGCAATATATGTTAAAAGTATAATGATGATTTATTAATGTGCAATATTATTGCAATGTGCTCAATGTCTGGGGGAAATACTAGTGTGTGGAAAAAAGAGTCACCAGGTTTGATTCACAAAACAGAGAAATGAAACTGAAATGGGATTCTGGGGTCGAAACAGCTAAGATGGGAAACTCACAGTCATCCTTATGATCAGGGGATCAGGTTACTAAAACAGTCACATAGTTTCCATTTCAGGTTTCTTAGCACTCATACATTTTCTTCAGAGCAAAGTCCATCCTAACTGTCATCTCTCACCTGGGCACTTTAGAATAGACAATAATCCATTTGGGCCATCAAGGCTTTAGATTTAGTCATTTTTGTTTTGCTTTAGTCCTTTTTGGAGATTTTTAGGATAGCTATCTTGTAGTGGTAATTTTGCTTACATTGCACAATGAAGATCAGAGAAGATGATGAGAAGATGTAGAGATGATGAGAAGATGAGAAGATGTAGAGAAGAATCTTATGTTACTCTAGTTGCTAAAACTATGTCCAGTTGAAAAGTTCTAGCAACATTTCACAAAAGCTCATCCACCTGCAACTGACATAATAGTCAAATGCAGGTAGGAAGGCCCGGCTTAGATCCTGTGGGAAATTTCTATGAGGGTATTTCGGCTGATTCCCTGCTCCCATTGAAGACCTCTAGTTCCTTTCTAATGCTAATTCTTGGGTGTCCCCTGATCCTAAGGAGTGGCATTTTGGAGAGCACTGTGGGATGCAGCAGTGGGGTGAGGCAAGGAAGTCCCATCTCACTGACGTGCTCTCTTCCTTCAATACATGTTTATTGTGGCATCTGGGTTTGGCAAGAAATAATAAAATTTGGCTTAGTTTGGTAGTGTCAGTAGTTTAAAAATTCTAATGTGTGGCTTTTAGCAACAAAAGAAAAAGCAAAGTACTGATCACTTGTTTTCTGTTATGAGAGGATGCCTCAGTGGAACACAGCTATTGCTTTAGAAGTGGTAAACTACATTATATTGTTTTTATGGTTCAGGCCAGATAAACAGAATATGTTTTAATCTTTTATTTACACCAGCACTAGGTTCCGGTTATTGAAATTTCACTTACATTTTCCCCATCGGCTTCTCATATTGTTCTATATTCTAAGGGGTTTTTTTTCTCACTTCAGATATGATCATTTCTTCAGTTTGGGTTATCATATTCATTTTCTTTTGTTTACTTGACATTGATCTATCTCTATAAGTGGTAACATTTTTAACCTCTTTGCTGTAAAAAGCCATCCTTCCAATTATTAACCTTGTGGTGCTGTTATTGATATGTTGAAACATTAGTACATGAAATTCCAAATTAATCCTGTCAATCAGAGCTTTTACTGGCTGTGAAACTGGGCAAACTGGGTGCTTGAGATACATTTGATGCTGGAAATTGGGGAGCCAATCAGATAATCAATGGCTGTCGGTTTTAAATTTAAGTTGTGTTTTAACTAATTGAACTATTATGTTAATGTATTGTATATTGGCTGATGTAATCTACCCTGAGCCCACTTATGGGGAGGTCAGAATATAAAACAAAACAAAAAACAGAGAGAAATAAGTGGTGAGACCTCTCACCATCCCAAAACCTGGGATTCATGTGGTGGGGCCTGATGTTACATTGAATAGCACACAGTTTGGCAATTTCTTCACACTAATAAGTGTGCTGCATAGAATTTGTAAAAGGATGTATGCACAATTATGTGGCCTTGAAGAGGTAGACTGTTTTATCATAACCACAGAAATAACATGGAAATTAATTATGTGCTAAATGTAAAACGTAGTTAGTACCAGATAATTGGCTCCAGTCTTAAATTTACATGTGCAGTAGCTATCACAAGGCAGGCACACACGGAAATCTTAGAAGACGCCATCTAGTGGGCTAGCTGATGGTACTGGGATTTTACCCTCTTACCTATAATCCATCAGAATGGGTCCCAGTACTGAGCCTAAGGCCAAGGCAGACCCCCAGGGACCCAAAACCTCCACACAACATAAAGAAATAATTTGTTCAGCCGAAGAACATTTCTGCAACATATTCTTTTCTGCCAGTTTTAATGCTACTATACAGTGTTTTACTGTTTGAGAGGCCACATAATCAGCTTGTTGTCATCCAACAGGTCTATAATATAGGTCAGTGTTTTTATTGTAGCACACCACCTCTTTAATAGAAAAATCTAATGCAAGCAAGAGCACAGGAAGGAAACAGGAGTGCTGGGCCTATGCAGACTGTTCAGTTCAGTTCAGGGCAATCCTCAACTTATTGGACAGGAAGAAACAGGAAGTCATTTTTATATTTCCTTTTCAAGCCAAGCTGTCTGTCCTAAGGTTTTCAGTGTTGTTCAAAACAAACCAGTGCTTTAAGGAAGATGGGTGTCCACTGTGAAGTAGCTGTCAACATCCTGCAGGTGTGGGAATGAACTGGGAGAGCATGGCTTCACTAAGAGCACCTAATGAGTTCACAGCAGAAGTGAGATTGTCAACTCTGGCTTGGGAAGTTCCTGGAGATTTCAGGGTGGTGCTTATGGAGCAGAGTTGCCAGGTCTCCACGGCATGCTGGTGGGATGGTGGTGGGAGGGAGTCTTCCAGGAGTGGGGTGGGGTGCCACTCTAGACAGCAATGCTGCACAGGGACATTCCCAATGTGATGACATGTGGAAGTGATGTCATCACATTGGGAATGTTGCACAGTGATGCTCTGGCAAAACTCTATGATAAAATTACTCACAAACTATACAGTTTTGCCCCCAAACTTGAGTTTCACTGTGCAACATCCCTGATGTGATGACATCATCTCCACATGATGTTATCGCATCATGGACATTGCTACATGATGTCGCTGTTTGGGGTGGGGTTTCTCCCACTGGCCAGCAGGCTGGTGGCAGACAGAAGCCCCCCAAAGCAGGGGATCCTCTGCTAATATCTGGGGAATGGGAATCCTACGGGCGGGGGGGGGGGAGTGGAATTTAGGGAAGGAGCTCAGTGGGGATGTGATACCATAGTCTTCTATCCAAAACTCCAGTCTAGAGATCAGTTTTGATTCTAAAACTCATTGCCCCACCTGGAGGTTGGCAACCCTAGGCAGAGGTGAAGTTGGGTGCCTGGAATCACAGCGTGCACACACAAACACACACACCCTATACAGGTGACCCACTAGTGCTGACCATGCAAGGAGAGAGAGCAGACATGAGTCCACTGCCCCCTCAATAGCCAAGTCATTTGCATGTTGCAAACACACAGAGGAAGCACCCATGTGGACACTCGCTCCCTAAAATCAGCCACACTACCTTCTGAACACCACAGGGTGTGGGGGGGGGACATATATGCAGATACTTCCTCTGTGCCTTCACACCATGCAGACCACTCAGAGATTGCATGGAGGCAGAGACTGAGACCAGCATGCTGGTGCCTGCTCTCCTTCCCTCCATGGTCAGTCAATGTGTGGACTGGGTCATCTGTACCAAGTGACAGTCATTAGTTTGTATTGATTCCTAAAAGAACAAAAATATGGAGGGGGGGGGGAGAAAAGGATAATAAGTAAACACAGCTTACTGTCTAAGAGAACGAGCTGATAAATTCTTTATTTCAGTTGTACAGAATACGGAGAATAATGTCCAAGAAACATTTTCAGTACACAGAAAGTACTGAATTCATGCTAAATATTCCTATACATATGATGATGCCTATAGTTGTGTTTCTGCCATTTTGTTTCTTTAGTGTCATAAAATTAATATATTGGCTCATATATTACTATATATATTTTATTTTATTTTATGCATGCTGTTTGTGGTGTGCAATATCAATAAATAATATCTTTTTATGCTCAGAAGTTTTACTGTAGATTTGGCCCACATGTAACCATTACACTATTTCACAAAGCTACTAACAGCCTTCAGGTTGTACTATGCTAACAATTTTAGGTCACTGCTGACTTAGGGCATAATTGAAGCAGAGGCGTCACTAGGGTGGGTTGCACCCTGGGGTGTAACTGATTCAAGTCACCCCCCCCATTGGGCATCACCCCTTTTGGAGGGCTGCGTCACCCCCTCCGCACACAACCCTGCCCACTTCACATGGCCCCTCCCTCATCCACCCTCTGGTCACATGACCAGCCCCCGTAATCCAAGATACCAGTTTTGCAGCATTTAAGTTTCCCCCACTCACCCACACGCTTTTAGCTGAGCCGGTGGCAGCGCGGCCCTGGTTTCAGAATCCCGGCCAGCCCACACACAGCAGCAGCATTCTAGTCCCAGGGCCAGCCCCTTCCTGTTGGGGGGGGGGGTCATGGGTCAGTGCCTAGGGCCAATGAGAATGCTCTGGGGGAGGGCCGATGGCCCCCTTGGCCCCGCCCTAGTGACGCCGCTGAATTGAAGTGACAATTTAGAGCTGAAAGCTTCATGGCCCATCAGTATTTTGCTTTCCCAATGAGGTGCAGGAAATCTGCAACAAAATGAACTTTTTGTAGGTCTGCCACTGTATACTGTGTTATAGAGGACAATTGGGTCTTTTATAATTAGCCTACCTAGCTCACTGACCTCAAGTAGGTATGTGCTAGCTGAGTTACCTTGACCCTAAACTCTTCAGGTGCAAGCATCAAGATACCCTTCCCTCACTTACCCCCAAGCTCTTCTTCAAGTGAAGTTTGCTGTTTCCTAGAGAGGGCGTGCTCTGATGGTTTAATGAAACCATGCTAAAAACAATAATTAATCAGACACAAAGTGTTAGATAACAGAAATAGTTCATATAAGAATAGGCTTAGGAACAACTTCCTAATTTTTTTTATTTATACATACATGCATGCATACATACAAACTTTGGATTTATGAATTGCCCAAACCCTGAATACACAGGGCTCTGGGCGATTTACTTCAATAAAAGAGTACATATAAATTTCTTATAAATGTGGAGCAGAGGTCCATCAGTGGCTATTAGCCACTGTGTGTGTGTGTGTGTGCGTGTATATATATATATATATATATTGGCCACTGTGTGACACAGAGTGTTGGACTGGATGGGCCATTGACCTGATCCAACATGGATTCTCTTATGTTCTTATGTACATAAATACACCATGATACATTAAGAAACTTTTGAGCAACAGAACAAGTTGCCTGGGCAAGCTGTACATGGTCCATTGCTGAGGATTTTAGGAGTTAAGCAGCAAGTTTCCTGAAAGCTCTAGATGCTGTTCTGGAGTTAGTAGTGTAAAGCAAGTCATGGAACATTTCAGTGGCTTTTCTTTAAGGGCAATAGGTGGTAAATTCATTGCCCTACTTTTGCTGAAGTTCTACAAACTGGCTGCAGTACTGTGACCAAAACTAGATGTGCGGTTGCCTATCTGGTCCTCCCTTTCCCTCTCTGTAATATCTACTAGAATTGATTCATGTCTTGTCATTTAATGTTCTAAGTTTTCCCACTCTCAGTCCACATCACTGGCTGCCACTAAGATAGTGGTGGGAGGATGATGGGAAACTCATAACTTTATCGCCCTGTAGAAATGACAGATCAGTTTATAATAAACATGTGGGGGCAATGGGGAAAGTGGAATTGTATCCTGTTGCTAGGTCAGGATCTGCTTAGACCTCAGTCCTGGATGGGTAGAGTTGGCACTTCAGTTCAGAAACCCAAGGCTTCATGAAATCCATGAAGAATCTCCATGTAAGGCACAGTGAGAGAATCAGGAGCGTTCCACTTGCTTCCTCCAACCCTATACCTGCTATGGTCACTACCAGGGCCCTGGAAACATCTGCTGAAAATGGGACAAGATGCCACAAACTGATGGGCCTTTCTGGACAGAGCCCTGTGTCATTTGTATCAGTTCTATTTCTGGAGGCAGGTCACACTGTCCTGGGTTAACCACATGCCAGTCCCCTCCAGAATTTACAGTGGATGAAAAGGAAAGAAGGACATGTTAAACATTAGTTATGATAGTTGTTTCTGTAACTCTGCACACAGAAGGATCCTCCTTACTAAACTTTGCATCTATTTTAAACCTGTGAGGCTTCCTGATTCGTATGCCTGGTCTTCTGGATACAAGAAGTCTATATATACACAATATGTATGCACAAACTGAACCCTGCAGAAACATATAGTTCAGTTTTTCATAATTTAACATGTCCTCAAATGAGTGTGCTCATCATATACAAATTCTTATCACTACAGCTGTTGTTATCTAGCACTCTGATCACCCCTTTCCTCTTGCAAATATCCAGAAGCTCAACTAGATGATTTGGATATGTGTGACATGTGAATCGAGTTGGCTTACATCACTCTTCTCTTCTCCAGGGTTGCCAGGTGTCTGCTATTGGTCCCCACAGTCCAATATTTTCACTGACTGGGGAAAAAAACCTGGAAAAAAATAAGCTGTTTGTATAGTTTGGAGGAGGTGGTACCAAGTCAGTCCAAGCATGAAGCAGTGGTTATCGAGGTTCAAGGTGCTACTTCAAGCACACAATATGTGATTGATACCCATGCCATATGGCAGACTCCTTTGACACCCTTCAGTTTCCACACAGCCTGAGGGAGGGGCCTGCTGTGGAACAACTAGTTCCTTCTGCTCAAGGAAATATTGTATTTGCAATGTGGCCTGGAGCATAGAGCCAGTTGTGCAATTCTCTGGCACCTGACCATTGTCTTTTTGTAATCTTGAATCTTAAAGAGTTATCATCTTTGGCTGTCAATGTTCCAGACCTCCCCTCCTCAGCCCCCTCAGAAAACTCAAATAGTAATGTTTTTGATAATGGTTGATTATTTTTTTAACCAAAGTTGTTTTATTTAATAACATGGCATTGATAAGCAACTAAACCTGAAAACATGCTACTGTGAGCTTGTATCATAAAGTAGATGCTTTGGTGAAAATTTCATATATCGAATAATGGAGATCAGAATCAGGCCTATTTCCCACGTCACGAGCAGAATTTCTATGAAGGCAGGAGAAATTGCAAAGAAAGAAATGGGGAAGGAATGCTCAGCATATGAGCTAACAGCAACTCATAAACCTTTTCCAGACATGCAAAGTATGATGAATATGGTGGTGGTGGTGGTGGGGAGAAGTGGGATGCCAGTGACAAGCTTGACCTGTGTGAGTTCATTGGAATTATCCACAGAACCTTCACAAATATGGTATTTTCCATGTGCTTGGGAATCCTCAAAAACAAGGCTTCTAGGGTTGCCAAGTCCAATTCAAGAAATATCTGGAGACTTTGGGGGTGGAGCCAGGAGCAAGGGTATGACAAGCATAATTGAACTCCAAGGGAGTTCTGGCCATCCCATTTAAAGGGACAGCACACCTTTTTAAATGCCTTCCTTCCATAGAAAATAATGAAGAATAGGGGCACCTTCTTTTGGGGCTCATAGAATTGGACCCCCTAGTCCAATCATTTCAAACCTTGGGGGGCATTTTGGGGAGAGGCACTAGATGCTATACTGAAGATTTGGTGCTTCTACCTCAAAAAACAGCCCCCCCCTAGAACCCCTGATACCCGCAGATCAATTCTCCATTATGCCTTATGGGAATCATTCTCAGAGTGCCCAGTAGACATTTCCCTCCCCTCCCCCCACCCCCTCCCGCTTTCTGACAACCCTAAAGCAGGGGGAAGGCCTTCAAACCTGGGGATTGGCAACTCTCTCTCTCTCTCACACACATTTACTGGGTCTGGTTCCTCCACAACATCAGAAAAGAACAGGGGCTACGCTGCTCTCTCTCTGTGCTCTGAAACGAAAGCAAAACAAACGAAGGGACTGTGCTCCTGACCCTTGCCCATGAAGTACTTTCTGCTTAACTTTAAAGGCATACAAACACACACACATTTTGAAAGGGACCTGTTTGCAGGTCTCTAAGCCTGCCGAAGCTCTAGAAGTGCATGGTGGCTGTGGGGGTGGGGCTTCCCCTGCCAGCCAGCTGGCTGGGGGCAAGGGGAATCCTGTAAAACCGGGGGATCCCCTGCTGGGACCTGGGGATTGTGCAGAGAGTGCCTATGTTCATATGTACAAATGCATACTCTTCAGTGAATGTGATCAGGTGTAGAAATAATTTGCTGCAGAATGCTGTCCCATATGCACTCAATATTCACACTTTGAACATCTGAAAAGGGCTGTTGACTGTGCCATATGTGTGGTGGTGATTCAGGTTCTGGCTTCTTGGATAAGATAGGTTGGCTTGGATTCAATCAGATTTTCTGCTGGTGACAAAGTAATGACAGGTCCCCTTTGAACACCCAAAAAGTTTATTTAGGGATCATGGGACCTAAGTGTACAAAAGCCATGTGGAATGAGAGCTGGAAAGAAACTTACTGAGACTGGGTGAAAAAAGTGGCCTGGATCCACCCCATCAGCTGGTCTCACTTCAGTCAAAATTCAGCACAATTTTGAACTGAAACTGGTTTGATCACTGTGATGGAAGAAGCAGTTTGCTGAGAAAGAGGGAGAAGTGCTACCTTGTTGATTCTCCTGACCTTCCAAGTGGCTTTCCTTGTCACAAACCATGGTAACCTTCTTGACCACTCAGCTGCTGCTGTGATGGTATCAGGGGCACTATACTCTGGGTTTTTGTTCATGTCTGACTGGTAGTTCCCAAAGGAGATGGTGGGGGTTAAATGCTGAACTTCTTGGCATTTGTTCTATGGAGTCACATGGGGCTATCATGAAACTACTGTGGAAGATCATCCAGAGATCTGGAATAGAGAGTGATCAGCAGCTTGAAACAAATAAACAAACAGTATGGCAGAGGAACAACTTCAGCCAGTATTCCAGCACAGCATTTGGAGCCTGCATGGCCATGCAGCTCCCAGAATTCACCATTCTCCAGAGGCTGCTGTTTTGCTGTTGGTGTTGGCTAGCTGGAAATTGTAACCATGGCAGCAGTGGCAGCTTCTGCATTTCAAGATAGCTTAAGGGAGAGAATTTTTATTAAAAAGAAATGATTTTTTAAAAATTGTAATAATTATAGCGGCATAGCAGTCCTGCTGTGGTTCTGATTTCCTGAGAGTTTTGCACCTGTGACAGGTGCAGGTCCATTCTCCTGGGCACCTGGCTATGGTAAGAAGCACACAGAGAACATTAATAAGGAGGTGGTAGGAGGGGGAAAGACTTCGGCAGGCACCTTTTCCTCCATGGGAGTTCTTGCTTTGCATGAAGGGAGGGAGAGACACAGACTGCAGAGCTTGCTGAGGAGATAATAAAAGTTTCCGCAACTTGGTATTTTCATATTACAAAAATGGAGTCAGTCGGTGGGTGACAAGAAGGGAACTGATTAAGTTATTGCTAAGCGGCATGTTATGTCATGAAAAGGAGTACTACAGTCGATTTTAAGATCAGAGTTTTCCCCCCCTAAGTACTGTGGCTTATCTTCTGTTTCTGTGACATTTTTCTCCACTAGATTTTTTGTATCAATTTGCCATGTATCTGGGATTGGGAGGTGGAATAGGAAGGAAGAATAAGGGGTTGGAACACCTTGGAGCAGGGAGCAGGGGTCACTGGGGATGTATGTGTGTGTGGGGGATATATTTGTGAAGTTCCTGCATTGTGCAGGCGGTTGGACTAGATGACCCTTCTAACTGTATGATTCTATGAATTTATCCAAACAGAGAAAATAAAATATCTGTGACCTTAACACAATATGAATGCTGTGTCATGGCAACATCAGCCCTGCCATACATTGCATGGGATCACCAGAGTCACCAAACTCTGATTGAAATACTAGGCAAGGCCAGATGGAGGTATGGTGCTCATGAGGAAATCAAAGGTTACTAGAGGGATCTGTAGAGGCTTCCTAAATGATAGATTTCATGGAAGATCATGAGAACAAGCACTCCTGAATCTCAGATTGGTTAGGTCTTTGTAGATATGGAAATGTACTAACAAACAAAATAATAGTTTTAATACAGGTTGGTAACACTGGGGTTGCCAGCCCAGTGTTAACAACTCCAGGGAGACATTGCGGGGGGGAAGTCCTGGTAATCAGTGTTGCACCAATGCTGCATTGTCACTTCCAG
Organism: Heteronotia binoei; assembly: GCF_032191835.1. Taxonomy (NCBI): domain Eukaryota; kingdom Metazoa; phylum Chordata; class Lepidosauria; order Squamata; family Gekkonidae; genus Heteronotia; species Heteronotia binoei. Next base: position 178,776,210 of record NC_083223.1, read on the forward strand.
TGTAAACCTGAAAATGATATCACCATGTTGGGGTGACAAACAGGTGAATCCTAGAGGATCACAGTGATGCAGTGACATCACATCTGAGTTTGCTCTGGAAGTGATATTGCTGTGTCAGCACAGTGCCAGTTTCTTCCAAAACTTTGTTCCAGTGAGCAGCAGTGATATCAGTGAGTCCTGGGGCTGCCTTAGGTTGGTATAATATAGGTATACTTTCTTTGGTATGGCTCATGGGCAGGGGACAACCAGCAGATGTTGATTGGTTGAGTGTAAGGCCCTTCAAGGCAAATATGGGGAGGGGTGGTCCCTCAGATATGTCAGTCCCAGGCTGCACAGGGCTTTAAAAGTCAATACCAGAAAAAAGGTTAGGGTAGTCCCCTGTGCAAGCATCAGTCATTTCCGATTCTGGGGTGACATCGCAACACGACATTTTCACGGGGTGGTTTGCCATTGCCTTCCCCAGTCACCTACACTTTCCCCCCAGCAAGCTGGGTACTCATTTTACCAACCTCGGAAGGATGGAAGGCTGAGTCAACCTGGAGCTGGCTACCTGAACCAGCTTCCGCTGGGATCGAACTTAGGTCGTGAGCAGAGAGTTTGACTGCAGTACTGCCGCTTTACCACTCTGCACCATGGGACTACCATCAATACCAGTACCATGAAGCTAATCTGATACTTAGGGTTGCCAAGTCCTTCTACTGCTCCAGTGGGAGACTCTTCTCTCATGCACACTTTGCATGCGCTGCACAATGATGTCACCTGGAAGTGATGTCATTGCACCAGGCATGTTGTGCACTGGATCTTCTAGGTTGTGCAGTGGATCTTCTAGGATTATGGTACCATAGAGTTTTACTACTAATCCTAGAGCATCTGTGGCATGACATGCCCAGCACAATGATGTTGCTTGCAGGTGATGTCATCATGCAGGGCACATTGCATGGCAACAGAGCTGTTTGGGAGCAGGGAATCCCCCTGGTGATCTGCTCTGTGCCAGCAGGTTGGGTCCCTCAAACTGGGGGATCCCCTACCCCCAGCAGGATCTTGGCACCTGGTACTCAATAGGTAGCCAGTGCAATTGGTGTAGTGCCAGCCGTATGCATGCCTGTATAGGCAATGCAATTAAGCAAGTGTGCTGCTGCATTTTGTGCCAGCTGAAATTTCCAGATTAACCCCAAGGGCAGCCCAACACAGAGCGAGTTACAGTAATCCAACCTGGAAATGACCATTGCATGGGTCACTGTAGCTAAGTCCTGAGGGGAGAGATAGGGTGCTAGCTGTCTGATCTGCCAAAAATGGTAAAAGGCAGACCTGGCAACTGCAGTGACCTACCTCCATGGAAAGTGAGGGTATAAGAGGTAGATAAACATGTTCTGCAATAGTTGCTGCCATTAATTCCTGATTGTATTATATCCATTGTTTACATTAATTCCTGATCGTATTATATCAATTGTTTGTATGACAGAGTGTTTCTGTTTCTGGAAGGGCTGGGAGAGTAGGCTCAAAAAGCCTCAGATAAACTGGGCAGTAGTCTTGGGAAAGGAAGGAAGATACAAATATTCATCTTCATCCAACAACACTTGGAGTTGATCAGCCACCATCCTCTTGAGCACCTTGATTAGACACTGGTCTATAACTTTTTAGGACCGTGAAATTTGATGATATTTTCTGAAGAAGAGATCTGATTGGACTAGTCAAACCATGGCTTGTTAACAACCCTTCTAGCATCTTACAGAACAATGGATTTATTATGGTATAGGCTTTTGTGGACTGTCCATGATTGCCAATGGTATAATAGATATGTTAGTCTTTAAGGTGCTGCAAGACAATTAGGATCTTTTGCATGTTTAGAAGATAGCTGAATACAGTATCATGTACTGGTAGCTCCTTATTCCATCACTCAACAATCTACCAGCACAATGTACAAAAGTAGTTTCTCTCTTCCCACCATTTATTGCAAAATGATGTGGTACACCAATGATGAGTGCCTGCAGCTTTGTTAAAAGGTCACATGTGGCTTCATTAGATTATCACACCAGGGCTTTTTTTTAGCAGGACAGGAATACAGTTCCATCTGGCTTGGTGCCAGGGGGTGTGGCCTAATATGCAAATGAGTTCCTGCTGGGCTTTTTCTACCAAAAAAGTGCCCTGGATCACACATTCTGTATGGCCAAGGACCCGTTTACCTGAGGGACTGTCTGTCCCCACACATTCCTCAGAGGGTACTAAGATCTGGATCCCAACATCTCCTAGTGATTCCCGGGCTGAGGGAGGCGAGATTAGTGACCACCAGGGACCGGGCCTTTTCAGTGGCAGCCCCATCCTGGTGTAGGGGTCCCAACCCTCCCGCCCTGGCGGGGGACCCCAGGATTTACACCCTCTTCTCCCGCTCCCCCAAAAAATGGAAGCGGGGGGAGAAGGGGGAAATGGCAACCCTACCCCAAGCCATTCCTCAGGAAACGGTGTGGGAGGGAGCCCCTCTTGCTCCTCCCGAGGAGACCCTACCGCCAGGCACAGGCTGTGCCTCGAGTGCAGCACAGCCCGGGCACCTGCTGGCTGGCTCCTCCCCCCTCCATGCCCTGCTGCGCTCCAAGGCCCCGCCGGCCACAAAGGGCAACCCCCCCCCTTTCCTTTCCCCCAGGCCAGCCAGAGGGGCGCTCAGGAGCCCACTGGCCTCTCGATCAAGAAGGCCCCAAAAGGCAAGGAGGGAAGGGGACGGGAGGGAGGGAGCCTTCACGGTGGGGGCGGGGGAGGCCAACGTGCAGGAGCTCCAGACGGGAGAAGGGCAGCACACAAACACACACGGCCCAGCAGGAGCACCCCTGCCCAGCGCGCCGCCAAAGAGGCAGTCCCTCTCTCTCCTCCCGAGGAGTCCCTGCCAGTTTGGTGTAGTGGTTAAGTGTGTGGATCTCTTAAGTGTAAGGGTCTCTGTTGTGGGGGAGGAAGGGAAAGGCAATTGTGAGCTGCTTTGAGACTCTTCGGAGTGGAGCGCAGCCAGCCACGGGAGAGGGCGACTCCCGCTTCTCCTCTAGACCAGCCGGAGGGGGGCACTCTGGAGGGCGAACCCAAATGGCAAAGAGGGCAGGGAACGGGAGGGAGGGAGCTGTCGGGGGTGGGGGGAAGGCGAAGGCGCCAGAGCTTGGGAGAAGCGCAGCAGCCCCTGTCCTAGCGTGCTCCCAACCCCTTCCCTGGGCAGCCCCCCCTCTCCTCCTGAGGAGACCCTACCGCCAGGCAGAGCCTCTTCCTTGCTGGCAGCACGGCTGGCTGGCTGGATCCTGACGCCCCCTCCCCAAGACTCCACCCCGAAGGTCTCCGACGGCCCGCCCTTGAATGTTGCCAAGCCCAGCCAGGCAGGTGATTGGCCCCGCTCCCCTTCGCCCGCTCCCTTCCCTCCCTCCCCTGGAAACTAAACAATCTTTTCTGCCTCTTGAAAGACTCTTCTACATATTAAGAAAGCCTGGATTTTCTTAGTGACCTTCCTTGGGGAGTCCAAAAGAAGGTTTTGTCCGTGGGTACAAAGTTACCATGATAACACCAAATTCATAAAAAGAAAAACCATATTTAAAATGTAAGGTGATGAATATGGAAAGGGGGGGAAGGGAAGTGAGCAAAATGTTGCTAACTACAAGGCAAATCATAGAGAATTGATCCACGGGTATCTGGGGCTCAGGGGGGGGGCTGTTTTTTGAGGTAGAGGCACCAAATTTTCAGTATAGCATCTAGTGCCTCTCCCTAAAATAACCCCCAAGTTTCAAAAAGATTGGACCAGGGGGTCCAATTCTATGAGCCCCAAAAGAAGGTGCCCCTATCCTTCATTATTTCCTATGGAAGGGAGGAATTGAAAAAGTGTGCCGTCCCTTTAAATGCGAGGGCCAAAACTCCCTTTGGAGTTCAATTATGTTTGTCACAGCCTTGATCTTGGCTCCACCCCTAATGTCTCCTGGCTCCACCCCCAAAGTCTCCTGGCTCCACCCCCAAAGTCCCCAGATATTTCTTAAATTGGACTTGGCAACCCTATCCTGGTGGAATCAACTGCTGGAAGAAGTTAGGGCCTTGCGGGACCTTGCCCAGTTTTGCAAGGCCTGTAAGACCGTTCTCTTCCAGCAGGCCTTCAACCTATCGTAGGAGAATTCTGGAATAACTGCCATCCTGGAACTATGAGGAACATCTAATGTGTTAGACCAAGCTGTATATTGTTTTAATCTATGTGTTTTAACTTATATATTTAAGTGGTTTTATTGTTTTTATGACTGTGATCATAGCACGCTATGACTGTGATGTAAGCCGTCCTGAGCCTGCCTTGGCAGGGAGGGCAGGGTATAAATCGAATTAAACATAAACAAACATAAACATAACATTCTACCATCTACACTGGTGCATTGAGAACACTTGTCAAGATAAAGACTAACAGACCTCCATGAGACACAGATTCAAGTCCCTTTCATGCAGACATTATGTATTTAGTGCCAAAAGTATGCTTGACTACCTAGAGGAAATTAGACAGAGCATCACCAAAACTCCCACTCCCTTCCACCACCTAAAGAATAAGTAACCAACAACAATATTGAGATTTAAAAGCAGGACAGGAATTCAACATTCAGATAAATGTATGCATAAATAAGATGATATGCTGGCGACATACATTTTCCCTCCCCCAAGGATATGTTACTGCATGATCTGTCACTTAGGATGAGAAGGTGAATTTCATTAAGAGACAAAAGCCAGGATTTGGAGCAGGAACAAATACTTCTGTGAGCGAGAATGGCAGACAAGATGGAAAGACTTCTGGAAAAGTACTGAATTGCATCTGCGTTTAGCAGATTGATGGTGCTAATTAAGGCAGCAATCCTGTGCCCAACAGGGGTGTGCAGAAAAAAGGAGGAGAGAGTTGGATTTAGGTCATTTGTCATTTTACAAATTTGAGTCAGATTCTTTGATATCAGAAGCAGTCATTTCCATTGGTTTCTGGGTGTAACTTCTCTCTCTACCCACATGAATGGAATGAAATTCTCAAGGATTTTACTCCTCAACCTGGGAATCCTCATTCCCAAATTTCAGGAAGACAGAAAAAAAATCAGAGATTTATAGGCAAAGAGTGAATTGGTGAGTGAATGAGATTTCCCCTCCTTTTTAAGGATACTCAAGGAGATGGAGGAGGGGATTTCTTTTTTTAAAAATTGAGTTTGTGAGTGAGGGGAATTAAGCCCTGCCTTCTCCTGAGCATTACATCTCAGTGCCTTCTGCTCCAGAGCCATTGCAGGTCAAGAAAACAGTGCATGGAAGGAAACTTCTTCTCCCCCCATTCCAAGTTCCCAGTCTGCACTGGGGCCCAGAGTGTTTGACAAACAAGTTATCTGCTGCTCATATTCTCAGAGTCAGGTCAGGGGAACCTCAATCCTTCATGCTGCTAATTATAACATGTACTTTGGACATGATAGTGAGGCTGGCCTTGCATTCTCTCACTCACTGATATTTAGGGTAATGAGTCAGACGAAAGTTCTTTGCATGGTGTTTAACATGTGGCTGTTTCACACATTCCACTAGATCCACGTCCAGTAGCACCTTAGAGAAGGGAGCTTTGACTCTCAAAAGCTCATAACCCAGAAATCTTGTTGATCTCTAAGTAGGGTTGCCAAGTCCAATTCAAGAAATATCTGGGGACTTTGGGGGTGGAGCCAGGAGACATTGGGGTGGAGCCAGGAACAAGGGTGTGACAAGCATAATTGAACTCCAAGAGAGTTCTGGCCATCACATTTAAAGGGACAGCACACCTTTTTAAATGTCTTCCTTCCATAGGAAATAATGGATAGGGGCACCTTCTTTTGAGGCTGGTCCCCCTGGTCCAATCATTTTGAAACTTGGGGGGTACTTTGGGGAGAGGCACTAGATACCATATTGAAAATTTGGTGCCTCTACATCAAAAAACAGCTTCCCCAGAGCCCCCCGAAACCTCCAGAACAATTCCCCATTATACCCTATAAGAATCGATCTCCACATAGGGAATAATAAAGAAGTTTCCCTCTCTCCCCCCACCCCCCGTTTCTGGCGAGTCTGAAGCAGGGGACTGGCTTTTCTACTCACCAGTTGCTGCCAGCTTCTTCACAGCAACACAGACACACCATCCCAAATTGAAGCCTTTCCAGTCAAGCCTCCGGAGGTGCAAAGGCACATGGTCCTTTGTGGGCGGGGCTTCCCCCCCGCTAGCCAGCTGACTGGGGGCGGGAAGCAGCCTGGGAAAATGGAAGAAAGGCTGCTGCGATGGTGCTGGGTGGGAAGGGAAGGGCAAGGAGAAGCTGCTGGGATCAGTTCTGGGTGGGAAGGGCTGCCATTCCCCCCCCTCGCTTTCTGGATTTTTGGCGAGTGGGGGGAGGAGGCTCCAAATCGGAGGTCCCCCGCCCAGGCGGGGGATTGGGGAAGCCTATCTCTAAGGTGCTACTGGACTTGAATCAAGCTCTTCTACTGCAGACCAACATAGCTACCTGTTGAAACTCACACATGCAAATAAGGTTGCCAGGTCCCTCCTGGAACTGGCAGGGGATGGGGTGGGGCAAGGATTGCAGAGCCAGAACAAGTGCAGAAGAGAGCAACCAAGATGATTAGGAGGTTAAAGCACCTTCCCTTTGAGGAAGGCTGAAGATTCTGGGGCTTTTCATTTAAAAAAGAGGTGACTAAGAGGGACATGATAGATGTTTATATAATTTTGCATGGGGTGGAGAGATAACAGAGAGAATTCCCCCCCCCCCCATCCCAAGATAGTAGAACTCGAGGGCATCCAATGAAACTGATGTAGGTTCAGGACAGACAAAAGGAAATACTACTAGGTTCAGGACAGACAAAAGGAAATGCTACTTTACAAGAAGAGTGATTAAAATGTGGAATTTGCTGACAGAGAATGTAGTGATGTCCACAGGAATCAGCAGGTGGGGTGAGGCCTGGCACCAGGGGATCTCTGCCTCCACTGGGGTGTGGGACTGGCAACCCCACATTCAAACAATCACTTTATGTTGGGAGATGTGTCTGTGTGAACTCATCATACCTGCTGTCAGGGCTTGTTTGTAGCAGGAATTCCTTTGCATATTAGACCACACCCCACTGATGTAGCCAATCCTCCTGGAGCTTAAGGTAGGCCCTGTACTAAGAGCCCTGTAAGCTCTTGGAGGATTGGCTACATCAGGGGTGTGTGGCCTAAGATGCAAAGAAGTTCCTGCTACAAAAAAGCCCTGCATGCTGTTATATTAGTGTGATCATGGAACAAATGCACTTCAGTAATGAACCTCCATGAAAAAGAAAATCCAGACGTTACTGGAGTCATAAAGGACAGAAGCATTCTCTGTTGTGTCCAGTTGCATATGCAGCTGTTTCCTGTGGACTAGATGTTCATGAGAACATGTGATGGAAGACATTTTGTCATCTGTTAGAGTTTCCTTGGAGCTCCCATGATGCCTTCCTGGTTGTGAGGAGCTTGGATAAGAAGTGACAGAAACCTCAGAATTCCATTTTAACTGTGCAACCTTGAAAGCTTGCTGAATTGGAGAAGTGAACTTGAGAATAACAGCGCAAGGAGGTGGGGGCTGTCATGTTGAATGAGAAGGCCTTGTCCCTAAACAGGAATGCTCCCCAGCTGACACCACTTCATATCTCAGATCCATCACTTTAGTGGAGGGGGGTTGCATTAAAAATTAACCAAAAACATGTTCATCATTAACATGTGGCAGCTTCATTCCTGAAGCTCTTTGTGCCCATTTGTGGGGCTTCTGTTATGCATTTTTCAGTACTTTGTCTCTTTAATTGTTCACTCTCCTCTGACAGCCCAGGCTAGGGCTTGCATAGTGGTTGTCAACATGAAGTTTGAGAATGAAAAGGCCTACTTGGACCCACCTGGGTGGCTCATTTACTGAAATGGAAATCTGGTGGACTCTAGTTCTGCATACATTATAGGTCAAACTAAATGTGATGATGGGGATCTCTCATTACATTCCCTGACATGCAGTTGAGTCACAAAAAGGCAGAGAAGAGGCAATATTATTCAGAGTGTGTTTAATTCCTTGCCTGTGCCATTTCCCTTACTAAAAATGGCTTCACCAGGCTCCTTTGGGCTCCAGAAGGGAAACAGAGAGGGCCAGGGTGAATATATTTCCCCCCTACTTGGTTTAAAGCTGATAATGATCCATTTTTGCTTTGGGAGAACACCAAGTTAACTCCCTTTCCCTAGTGGCTCTGATTCTGACTGGGTAATTCCACTGCGGCTTTTTCATACTGGGGGACTCACTTGTGTGTAGTCTGGCCCTTAGCTATAGGGTCCCTGCTCCTTCTCCGAAGAAAGCATTCAAATAAATATGGATCTCTTGGGCTTGTGTTTTAATTTATGCTATTTTATCCCGCTATATTTTTATTCCAGGTCTAGAGTGCTTTATTAGAAGAGTTATTGGCCCTCTCCAGATCTATCAGATTTTTCAGTTGTAGATTCTGCTGCAAAAGTACTGGATCTTTGTGAAAGTAGTTGCTTTTAGCCCTGTAAAATCTAAATTATGATGTCCTGTGAATTCTAAATATTCTCTAAAATTCAACTGTCTGTCCATGTTTAGACAAAGATTCATTCATCTGAGTGGCACAGGAACATAAGAAGAATCCTGCTGGGTCAGACCAGTGGTCCATCTAGTCTAGCATCTTGTAGCACACAGTGGCCAATCAGTTGCCCTGGAGGACCAACAAACAGGACATAGATATGTTGTCACCAGAGGCTTGCTAATTCTGAATGTGCATGTTACCTTTAGCCATCATGGCTTAAGGGTCATATCTGCAGAGTGGGCTCATTCCTCTCTATTTGGAGTGGTGTCAGTGTGCTCTGTTTAGGATGCTTCTAAATTATCTTTATGTAGATGAGCTTTTGAATGGCTTTTCCACTCAGAGCTACACCTCACTACCTCAAGTGAGCAGTATGATACTGTGGTGGATACGGTTCATGGACATGGGGTTCCTGGCACCAGAAATATGCAGCAGCAGACACAGTGTATTATTTGTTTTGATTGTCTAAGGAATTGTTCCCTCCTATGCACAGTTGCTCAGAAAAAAATATTCCTATCCCTTAGGAGCTATGTTTCCAACTGGGATTCTGGCAACAGGTTCCAAGTACTGAAAGCCACAAGCCTGATCACTGGCTGGAACTCCAGCCATGATTGGAAGGAAGAAGAGTGGTTTGGATGTTTGCGCTAAGAACTGCATTCCTGTACATTTCTGCTTAAAAAAAAAGCCCTGGGTGTAGGGCTGAACAGGTGCTTCTTTACTGTGCTCATTTGGTGTAAGTGCATGGACTCTTATCTGGGAGAACCGGGTTGATTCCCCATTTCTTCACTTGCAGCTGCTGGAATGGGTTAGCCATAGCTCTGGTTATCCTTGAAAGGGCAGCTTCTGTGAGAGCTCTCTCAGCTCTACCTACCTCACAGGATGTCTGTTGTGGGAGAGGAAGGTAAAGGAGATTGTGAGCTGCTCTGAGACACTGAGATTCGGAGTGGAGTGGGATATAAATCCAATATCATCATCATCATCTTCTTCTTCTTGTCATGCTCCTGTGAAACTAAGTGCTGCATGTATGGCAATCATACTATGTTGCAGATTCTACTTTGCCATTTGCTAGGCTGCATCAAGAATCACAACAGCTTTTCAGGTTTTGCAGTACTACTGTCCCCGCCAGACAGAGAAAGCAAAAGCCAAGCCTTGTGATTAGTTTGGCTTTTTAAAAATCATCTGGCCCCCAGAGTTTCTGCAAGCTGGCTAACATATGCTGGCATTTGATTTAATTTGGGTATATTGGTAACCAGATTAATTCTGGCATTCACTGTTTTCGTAATGTGACTGCACATATATCCAAATTTTAACTGCTAAAAAATACTCTAGTAGCTCACACTTTATCATGCCATGGCATAAAGAAGCTCATTGTATCTATACAGCAACTAGAAATATCTAGTGATAGCTTACCTCTTTATAATTACAACCTAGACTGATTCTTTGCAGTGGTCCAGAGTTGAAACATTACTATTTCCAGAGAAGATGCATATTTTTCATTCAAGAATTTTCCCAAGTGTTTTCGATCATTTATTACTTTTGCATGAGTCATTGGAGTCTCAAAATATGACCATGCCAGATCTTAATTTAAAATGTCTTTATTTGAAATATTTATATGCCACCTTCCCACCCAGATAAGGTTCCCCAGGTGGTGAACATTGGGCATCAAAATGTTTAAAAATTAAAATAGCATTTAAATATATTTATAAATATTTAACAAGGTAATAAAAACAAATACAATCAGGGAGGATGTCCAGTAAGAGTTTACTGGGGGTATACCAAACAAAATGAAAAGTCTTCACCTGTTGCCAGAAGACAATGACAAAGGAAGATAGATGAATATACTTAGGGAGGATGTTGCAGAGTTTCAGTGCCGTGACTGAAAAAACCTTTTCTTTACTTTTGTTGTTGTTGTTGTGTGTGTACACCTGGAAGTCATGGTGACCTCTTGTAACTGACCCCTACTGGGAGTCTGAAGGATATTCAGAGAGGTGACTGAATAAAGCTTGCCCCCACCTCTGCCTCTGTTATCCCAAGGAGGTCTCCTATCCAAGTACTCGCCAAAGTCAACCCTGCTTAGCTTCTGAGATCTGATGCTATTGGACTTGCCTGGGCTAGCCAGGTCAAGGCTGAGAAGACCCCTTTTTGAGTTGCCGCCCAGATTACTGGGGCACCTGAAGCAAGGCCTCCAAAGATGATTGGTGTGGACAGGTAGGTTCATATGAGAGAAGGCAGTCCTGTGTTCTAGGGCTCAGATAGCAGCTATGCTACTCAGCTGTATGGAATTCCTCCAGACAAAAGGACCTTTCAGCCATAGGACTCATAGCCAGAATAATGCCTAATTAATCCCTAAGGCTTGAGACATGTGCATGCTAAAATGGTATAGTGGTTAAGTGCACAGACTCTTATCTGGGAGAACCAGGTTTGATTCCCCACTCCTCCACATGCACCTGCTGGAATAGCCTTGAGTCAATCAGAACTTCTTGCAGAGCTGTTCCTCTCAAGAGCAGTTTCTGGGAGAGCTCTCTCAGCTCCACCTTTCAGGGTGTTTGTTGTGGAGAGAGGAAGGGAAAGGAGATTGTAAGCTGCTATGAGACTCCTTTAGGTAGTAAAGGATGGGGCATAAATCCAATCTCTTCTTCTCTTCTAAATAAAGCCAGCTATGCCTCTAGAATACGTTCTCAGCCAACAAGAAACACAAAGGCATGAGGAATGCAGTTACACAAAGTTACCAGAGGTCAGCAGTATTTGAAACAATGGATACCCAGTGACTTTAGTGACCCTGCATTACAAAGACTCTCATAAGTCACAGTAATTAGGATTTGGGATGTGAGCCACAGAAGTGCTTGCACTGAGGAAGCAGCAACAACATGGGAGGTTTGAAATTAAAAGCACCTGGAAGAGCACTGCTGCCTGCCATTGTTTAAACTGAATAATTAAGGAGATGTGTGTGTGAGAGAGAGTCTGTATGCTTTAATCATCTATCAGAGTGAAATAAGCCATTCGATAATTAATTGATGAAGTCCCAACTCTGCATTCCAACACTGTGGTAGAGGGTGGGCACTCAGCATTTGCAGACAAACGGAGTGCAAAGTAATTGCTTGATGAAGAAAAGAAAGATATTAGCATAAGATTTTCGAGGTTCCTCACAGGAATTCATCACAGTGGGTCTGAGGCTTTGGATGGGATTTACGCTGGCAATTCATCACTAATTAATGTTCTAAATTGAACTGGACATGGGAGAAAGGGGAGGGGGAATCTAAGCATTTTCCAGAAAAGGTTAAAGACAAAGATAGACAGAAATGTCACAATTTCTTTTTAGGTGTGAACATGTGGCTACAAAGGAAGGGAAAGACAGATCACCTATAACTGAAAGAATGTGATCCCAGGCCATGAAGCTCTTTAAAAGTAATGGCCTGCTCCTTGGACTGGATCTGGGAATCAAATGGCATCTGATGAATGCTCTCAACACAGGCATGAGATGTTCACTCTGGCTTCCTCCAGTTTAGCAACCAGGGAACTGCATTTTGTACCAGCTGAAGTCATTGTCAAAGACAGTTCTGTGTGCACCATAGTCTAGCCTTGAGGTTACTGTTGCATGAATAAAGGGATCCAATATGTAGAATGTACTATGTCAGCTGGTCTTTCCAAACAGCACCCCCGCCATCATGTTGAGATTTAGGCTCAGCATGCTGTCCATTAACCATTTGACCATGGCATAAAAGCAGTGGTCTAGAATAAAGAAGGCAGTATCTGGTGGAGGTCAGTTAGAGAGATGTATAGCTGGAGGTTATCAGCATATACATCAGTATCCTACTCTGGCCCAGTTTGTCTAATTTGATTAGCAACAGATTCCAGTTTCCAGGCTGAGTGTGCTGCCATAGATCCTTTGTTTGGATGTGCCAGTGAATGGGAATTATTTTTTTATGCATGTGCTCTGTCACTGGGTAAGAGCCCCATGGCGCAGAGTGTTGAAACTGCAGTACTGCAGTCCTAAGCTTTGCTCACAACCTGACTTCGATCCCTGGCGAAAGCTGGGTTTTCAGGTAGCTGGCTCAAGGTTGACTCAGCCTTCCATCTTTCCGAGGTCGGTAAAATGAGTACCCAGCTTGCTGGGGGGAAAGTGTAAAAGACTGGGGAAGGCAATGGCAAACCACCCCGTAAAAAGTCTGCTGTGAAAACGTTGTGAAAGCAACGTCACCCCAGAGTCGGAAACGACTGGTGCTTGCACAGGGGACCTTTGCTTTTCCTCTACCATTGAGCTATGCCATCTTTGAAGTTTCCTTACAAACAGAATTCCAGAAAATTTATGATACAGAATCATATTTGCAGTGGCATCCAAGGCAGAGCTACACCTTCTAAGTCCATTGAGGTCACGGAGCTTAGAAGAATGTAACTCCACTTAGGGCTGCACTGTTATAGTTTCAGGAAGTTACTCCGGAAGTTAAAGAATCAAACTGCACTTTTGACTAGCTTGAAGGTTGATTCTGTTTTTTTGTTCTTTTTTTTTTGGAAAACCTTACCTGAAAGAAAGCCCTTTGGATCAAAGGCAGATAGATCTGAGGAACAATGAAGTTTCAAACTCCGGGCAGAGGCTTTGTATGTTGGAGGCTTTCAGGATTTTACATTTCAAAGGGTGGGTGGAGGTAGCTTGTCCCAATGGATATTGGAGCAGCCTTCTTCTGACTTTTAAGCCAAGGTTGCTAAACATGTAGGAAGTATATGCCAGGTAATGGCAAGGTAACGCTCACCACATCTATATAGCAGCTCAAAAGCTGCATCAAGTGTACACCTAGCTACAAAAACCATACTAACCAACCAAACAAACAGCATCTCTAAAAAATTTTGTACCAGATATTTTTACAATTGAAAATAATGGTGGTACTTTGCTCAAGACTGCAGGGGTTTTTTTTAACTGGCAAAGAGTGTGTTCTAAGCATCCGCCTATCTCTGGATGGTACCACTTAAGGATGTTGGTGAGGTCTGAGATGGTGGAATGCACATGCAATGGAAGATATTTTTCAAACATTCCCACTCATACAGTCAAAAAAACATTCCTGTACCTTGGTACAGCTTCCAGTCAAGAAATTGCTTGACAAAGATGAACCAAGTTTTGGAAGCTGCCGAAGTTGCAAGTTCTTCCACAAGAAGATGATGAACTTCAGAAAATGATACCTGTTCCCAGCAGGATATAGGGTATGGTGTTTCTTACTTTCTCCCCCCCCCACCCCACTACTTTATTACAACAAATTATTGTTTGCTTTATTCTCATACTTCTTCCATCCAGGTGATGGTAGGAAAAGCAAGACTGATTGAGATATTCTGTCTTTTCTGCAGAGGTTTTTGGTCCCCAGGTTCTTTTAAGGCTCAGATAAACTTGGATGGAGAACACTACAAGCTCATTTCTTGTCTTTTTGGCAGAAGCCTATAGAGGGCTTTTCGAAAGATGCATTACTGACAGTTGGCAATGCTGTTATCCCAGATTTAAATTTATTAGCTCTGGGGTCTGCTGCTGTATCATTAAGCATCCTGTGCTATGCACTAATAAGTATCTGGCTAGAGTTCCCTAGTCACTGCATTTCCCCCCATTTCATATTGTATCTGTTTGGTTCCTGTTCAGCTATCTTGCACTTTTTAGGTTAGATTAGCTGGAGCATTCTCTGTGGGAAATTCCTCTAGAAACCTTAAGGATAAAATAGATGAAGTTTAGCCTGGCTCATTTGCTACCATTCATGCCTGGTCTAGACAAGTAGTAAGATAAGGTGATCTGAGTTAGTTCTCTGGTCAAGCCACTGATTGGGGTGCCACAGCAGAAAGGCTACCTAAGCATTGCCAAAGTTGAATGGAATATTGGTCACTAGTGGTATAGGAAGTGAAAGGCATGGCCTCCAGAACCCATGGCATTATCCTGTGGCAGTCCCCAGGAACCCTGCTCAGACCCAACTGATGGTGTCAGAGCAAGCTTGGGGTTAAAAAAAAAGGCCCTAAATTAGCCCTGAAGAATTCTGAGTTAAAACCACTAAAGGTATGTATGTGGGTATAACATTCTCAATGTTCTCCTGCCAAGTAAAACTCCCTGGAAATAAAACATCAGCAATAGATAGTCTTAGCTTAGCCTTTAACACACTGCACTCCTTTTTTCACTTACATGCCATTATTAATGCCAAGGAAACTTGAAGTATAGAACCCCTCACATGAAGAAGTACAGTCAGTTCTCTGCTTAGCCCAAACATTTCAGCCTCTTTAAATGATAGCATTTACTTATTTGTTGCATCAAGTTGAACTTCATGGGGCTGCCAGAAGGCACAGACTAGCCCTAGTCCTGCTTACTTTAAGTAAGCTTGCTGTATCATGTTACCCTTCAACCAGGCCCTGGAAACTAATATATTTAAATTGGATTGCACTACTGCATTACAGAACTAATAAGACACTAATAATAAATAGTGCTGCCAGTGATGGCACGTTCAAAGAAGTTGAAGGACACACATGCAGCAACCTCAAATCTATCAAGCCCCCCCATCACCACATAGGTGTTGTCATCTAATCTGAGAAGGAAAAATTCCCTACAAATTTAATTTAGTACGTCAGAGTTTGGGGTGAAAGAGCCAAAGGGGATGTGATGAGATGGGCATTTAGCCAAGAAAGCGTGTTTATTGATGCCTCCTAGTGGGTGTCAGCAGGTCCTTAACTCTCCTCCTCATAAAATGCCTGCATTCGTTCATTCAGGCCACTTTGATAGGAAATCCAATGAGCATTTACAAGCTCCCAGCCCATTAATGAATGGGTTCATAAAGCAAGAACAAAAGATAATCAATACCCTCCTTGTGGGCAGGGAGGGAGAGCTGAAAGGCTGTGCTAATCACATACATGCTATTGGCCTTATTTCTCAAACATCCTTGGGCGGGGTGGAACCATCTGCTGAGGAACAGCTCTGCACCTATCATCTCTAGCTTCTGTAAATCTCTCCCCCACCCCCAGTAGGAGGAGGAAGCAAATAACAGAGGGGGTACCACTAATGGTGACTGGCTGCTAGGATCAATAGAAAGGAAGCATATTAAATGGGACCTCCAGGGAGGATCCCTGTCAATAGGAGGGATGGGTCTGAGCAAAGCTAAATTGCACAGATGTGATGCTTCATAAATACCAGGTCGTAATGATCACCCAATAGACGGTAAAGAAGCCCCCCTCTGGGGAGGCTCCTTTCTGCATCACATCTTTTCTATAAAAGCACCGTACACAGAGGATGCCCTCTTCTCATCCCGACAGCCACCCTGTGAAGTAGGTAAGGCTCCAATGAGCCACTTGCCTAAGCCATCCATTGAATGTCCTGGCTATGCAACAATTTGGACCTCGCCCTCTCTATCAAAGCCTGACAAACTATACAGGGAATTAATCTATACTATTAAATTGTTGAGATTTAGGTGAACAGGGAGCTATTTATTTAGCTCCTGGAACTCAGCATGTTACCTTGTGTGTGTGTGTGTGTGTGTGTGTGATTTCTTAATTTCTTTATCTCCTTTTGGCATTTTCTCACAGACTCTGGCTTTCCTTAAGCTATTATCAAAAAAACTAAAGAAAAGTTTTTGTCTATCAAGTCTCCTGCTTGATAGACATAACACTGGTATCCAGATCCCCAACCCCACCTTATTTTGTAGCAAGGTATTGTTAAGATAAGCAGCTGGTAGAGTTGTCCTGCTTGCCACCATGGCAGAATCTAGCACAACAGGCTTATTTTGCAAACTGTGATATGTCTGGCACTCCAAGAGACTGGACTGCACTTTGGACCCCTAGTTGGCACTGGGCAGAGAAGCCCGGAGAAGGAAGTTGCTTCCAGTTGATTGGCCCACAGCATAATCTTCTGGAAATGCTTCTGGCAAAAGTTCTGGCTAACAGCATGGAAAACAAAGACGCTTAATAAGACGTCATTTGTGACCAAGGTGAGCACACAGAGCAGCAATCCTGTTTATGCCTTGTTTTAATCAGAAACAGGTATAGTTGTAGAGATTTGGAAAAAAATTCTGTGGGGAAAAATCACTACATGGTGATATTTTTTTTAAAAAAAATTACCCTTGTTTTTGCTTCATGATCCTAATTGTTCTCTGTGGCCGTTTTCGCACTAGCGTTTGCTCCGGCGTAGCGCCCCATTTACCTCCGGATCTTCTCTTGGATTTCGCACATGTTGCTCCGGCGCTTCAGGGATTTTACGCCGGAGTATGTTTTTCAGCAAGTTGCCGGAGTTTCCGAAAACCTCCGGATCCACTCCGGATCCACTCAGCGGAGTTTCCTGTGCGAAATCCATCCACGCCGGATCGACTGCTTTGGGGGCGTCACCCTCTCCCTTTCCGTCCTCCCACCCCATCCACCCGCTTGGCCAATCATCAGCCTTTCGCGGCGCTTCCCCAAAGTGCCGGCACGGCCATTTTTTTTTTAAACTTCACAGTTTTGCGTAATAGCGATATTTCGAAATTAACAAATAGAAAAAAAAAAAACCCTCCTGGAATAGCCTCAATTGGCACTTCAATTGGTTTCGTTAGAATTTTTTTTTATTATTGACTTTAGTTGCGTTATTCCGCTGTTGCGTTATCTCGATAATGCGAAAACGACCATTGTTGGGGGGGGGGAATGTAGTGCCGGTGCGGGCCAAAGCGTCCATGTGTGTGTGTTTTAAAAAGGGAATGCCTCCCTCAGCTGTGCCACCAGGATTTCTGGACCTGCACAAAATCGCCATGTATAAAATGGGAAGTTGGAGTCCTGCATTCTTCTCCCTGGCTACATTCCGCTCGGTTAGAAAGTAGACGCGAGCGAGCTCCTCACACGCGCCACAGAAGGGGAAGGAGAGAATGGAGCGGCGGGGGGGGGGGGGAGCTCTGGCAGCAGGAATCAGTCAGGTCCCCGTTGCAAGCGCCAGCCGGGGAGGGGAAAGAGAGCGGAGGAAATTTGGGGGGGGGATCTAGTGCTTCAGAATTTGGGGGGGGGGAATCTAGTGCTAGGATTCTCCACTGTGAATGCTTCCGTTAATACATAAAGGGCTGTGGAGGATTCTACAGCTGCAGCCAATCCATAAGCAGCAGCAGCACACGTGATGCGGTTTGTCCAAGAAAAGAAGGGGAGGGAACAGCTCGATGTTACGTTAGTACGTTAGTACGTCATTACGCAACCAGACTTGCGCTTAAAAAAAAAATGATTGACAGGGCATCGGACTCAAGCCGATGCCAGTGGGAAAACGATTTGAGCCGGGGCTTCAGGGAAGGCGACTCCGCAAAGAGTCACTAGTGGGAAAACGAGAAAAATGATCCGGACATAATTGCGCCGCGGAAAAAGGGGAGCAAACGCTAAGTGCGAAAACGGCCTGTAATAGAAAACTTACAGACTATAACAGAAAACCTAATGACCAAGTGTCTTGGATTCCCCCACTCACAGAAAAATGTGTATACCAGGAGTGGCCAACAGTAGCTCTCCAGATGTTTTTTGCCTACAACTCCCATCAGCCCCAGCCAGCATGGCCAATGGCTGGGGCTGATAGGAGTTGTAAGCAAAAAACATCTGGAGAGCAACCGTTTGCCACCCCTGGTCTATACAATTATTTTTTTGTATACAATTATTATTCTCTCTCTTTCACCCACACCCACACTTTGTGGTCTCACTGGGGCAATTTACTCATCATGGGAGTTGTTGAATGTTGTACACTCAACCAAGTTATTCAGACTAACACAGGGAAGCTAGAGCTTCTATTTTACTGTGTAAATGAGTTCTGGAGGGGCTGTAAAACATACAGAGGGAGGGGGCTTTTTCCCTTCCTCAGAACAGTCATATTCTGCAGGCTCACCACACCCCCATTCAGCCTGGCTTTGGAGATTTAAAGGTACACACACCTTTCAAAAAGCAAGCCCTTCCCAAGTCTTCTAAGCCTTCCCATGTTTTGTTTTAAAACATATAAGTTTATTTTAGAAATTCCAAATTATACAGAACTTTGTTGGGTGAAGTAGTATCAAGTAGATTAATTCCATATATAACAAAATTCTACTATGCATAAAGTACTATGGTATATATATGACATTGTAGAACATCTTATTTAGCATTTACGATAACATCCAGTTCGCCAATCAATCAATCAATCGATCAATCAATTTGTAGATAAATAAATTAATAAATATCTTCTAAGGATAAATTAACTGGTAATTGGGCTAGAATTTTGACTCTTAAGCTAAGAATAATGCCTTGCTCCATCCCAAGCCAAACAAAAGGGAATATTTAAATACAAAGAGAAAGAAGGGATAGCATAAGTTAGAAAGAATTATAGTGAGAAAAACTGAAGGTAAGTTGTGTTAGTAGGTAAAATGTTTTTGGATTCAGTATATATCAGAAACGGAAGCCATTTTTCTTCAAAAGATGTGACCTTGGGGTAAATGTTGAACAAGGAAAGTTGTGCCATGATTTTCTCCATTATTAAAATGTCCCAGATTTTTGTAAACCAGAGTTCAAGTTATAGTAAGGTGTTGGATTTCCATAGAGATGCTATAGCCATTTTAGCAGCTGTAAAAAGACTTTCAATCAATTTGCGAGAAAGCTTTGGAATCTTCAGAGGTTGCCAGTATTGCAAAAAAAAAAAAAAAAAAGACTTCAGGAGAGTGTGGGATGCTGTAACCAGTAATGTGCTTAATGTGTTCAAGAATCTGTCTCCAGAAAGCTTCTATTAGTGGACATTGCCATCAGCAATGTGCAAATGTACCGACATTCCCACAGCCTTTCCAACATAAGTTGGTGTACAATGAGGAAACTGAAAGTCTTTTGGGGCTTAGGTACCATCAGGTTAAAATCTTGAACTTCTGTAGCGTCATAAATTGAGATGATGAATTGGCCAAAGCAGATTTCTAAATTTCTGACCAGTGCTCTTCTGTAAGTTCTGTAACAAAGTCTCTGTTCCAAGATTGTTGATAGTGAAGTATCTTTGGTTTGGAGCCTTCCCATGTTGAAAGGCACATGGTGGCTGTGCAGGTGGGGCTTCTCCCTTTCAGCCAGCTGACTGGGGGCAGGAAGGAGGCTGAAAAACCAGGGGATCCCCTGCTGGGACCTGGGGATTGGCAAACCTACTTAGCTTTGGGACAGTGAAGTCAAAGTCCAATATGTCCAACACACACACAGATACACACAATAGGGCTGCCAAGCCCCCGGTCTGGGTGGGGAATCCTCTGCCCTGGAGGTTCCCAACCTTCTGGCCCACATTGGGTACCATAGCTCACAATAGGTACCATAGAGTTTTAACCTCCCAAATGGCTAAAGCGTCCAGGAAAACCACAGAGTTTTCCCAGAAATGCCTAAAGCGGCCCCTGCGTGTGTGCCACCATTTTGATGATGTCACTTCCGGGTAACGTCATTTCATTGCATGCGCCCCCCTGCCGGGGCTTCGAGAGGACTTGGCAACCCTAACACACACACAAGACTTGTGAAGGACTGAAAATAAATGTAATCTTTTCCAGCTAACTAAAACAATTCAAAGCATAGTTACCAGGTTCCAAGAAACATAAAAACACTCTAGCTTTCACAAGGTGAAACAAGGCCTTTAACCTTAAGGAACAGATGAACTGCCTTTAGCCGCTGACATAGTGAAGGTGTCAAAGGTTCAAGCAGCCCACCCAGTCATGCTACCTATAGAGTGAATGTCTTCTAGGCAAGGCATAACTGAATTTATGGAAGTAGAATCTGAATGCCTTCCAGGCCTAAGGAGCCAACCAGAATCTACAAAATGATGCAACCTTCCAGTTGGTTGCCATAGAGATCAAAGTCAAATGCTGGCTAATCTGATCTTGGGTCCCAGGCTAGATGCTTGCCCACAGCTGTAAGGAATTCTCTAATTGGAAGCCAGTAAGAGATAGCAGTACCAGCTTCTCAAGTTCCTGATGAGTTCACTAAAAGGCCATTAAGCAATTACCTTGTTATGAGAGCATTGTTTTTGCAACTAAGGAGCCTAGCAGAAATCTAAGAAATCAGGCCAAAGTTACAAGTTGACCAAAGTTTGCATGGAACTTTGCAAAGCACTACACCAAGTGATGTGACCCAGGGTAGCCTGTTCTTGTCAGATCTCAAAAACTAAGCAGGGTCTGCCCTGGGTAGTATTTGGATGGGAGACCTCCAAGGAATACCAGGGGCATGACATGGAAGCAGGCAATGGCAAACCACCTCTGAACATTTTTAATGATAATCCCAAAGCAGGGGAGAATTTCATCGAAAAATGTTTTTTTTTTTACTATATAAATGCTAACTCATCAAAAAAAAAAATGAAATGCCTAAGAAATATTTAAACTTTGTCTTATTTTAATTTAAAGACTCTTTGATGGGTTCTCTGAGCTTGGCTGTGGAGTTTGGAGCAGTAATACAAGGGGTTTTTTTGTTTGTTTTGTTTTTTTTCTCCCCCCCCTTTCTTTTCTCCCTATACATTGTGTCAGTGTTTGAATTTAAGCTGTATTTGTATTGAAAAGTGTTGTTTATTGAAAAATAAAAATTTTGAGTTTTAACCCCCCCCCCCCCCCTATGACTGCAACTTGATGGCAAAAAAAAAGCCTCTGACAAATGTGGTGAAATGGGGTCACCCACATACAGGATTGGGTTTTCTGTATACTAGAGATGCAAAAATATTAAACTGAAAAAGATACACTTTTATAATCTAATAGTAAAATTAACAAAACCCATGATATGGAGTGGCAAATTTTTTAAAAGCAAAAAAATATAGCATGGAAAAAATCAACAAAAAGCAGATAAAAGAGCAACATATATATTTTTTTGGAAGCAAAATATACAACTAACTAAATCATCAGAATTCAAAGAAAACTTATATAAAATGGTGTATCGATGGTACTTGACTCCAGAAAGACTGGCTAAGATTTATACGAACTATTCTAATAAATGTTGGAAATGTGGGAAAATGTGTATTGAGTAGGTAGTATTTATGTATGTATATTAGTCAATAAGATTGTTCAATAAAATATAATTTTTTTAAAAAAAAAAGAGCAACATAAAACAGTTCCTGTCTTTGAAAAGACTTTCTGCTAGGACCCCCCACAACATGCTAAAGAAACCCTCACAGGCAAATAAAAATATTTTCAGTTGGTGCCTAAAGGCTGGAAAATCAAGAGCCAGGCAAATTTCTATGGGAATGCCACCACGAAGAAAGTCCTGTCTCTGGTTGCCACTCATTTCATTTCATGACCTTCCATGGACTTTCTGTTCAGTTCACTGAGATTCTTGTCAAAGAACATCAGCATTGAATTCTGATGCCATTAGAAAATCCACAGAATCTGAGCTACCTGAAAAATCAGTATTTAACCAAAAAATTATTGCAGCTACCAAACTGAACTTGAAGTCACACCACTCCTCTGTGTAGCAATAATTGCTATCTTAAAACACTTTTGTTACTATGGCTACATAATAGTTCGGCCTAGGCTTCTGGTATCCACACAAAATCTTCACATTCTGGAATCATCTATGAGAAACACTTTTCCAAAGAGGAGCAAGGGAAGGTTTTTCAGCCATATGTAGATGACAAAAAAAAAAAAGTTTACGGTGGTATTTGACCTACTTCTAATTCAGCCCAGGCTAGCCTGATCTAATCAAATCTCAAAAGCCAAAGAGAATTGGCTCTGGCTAGTATTTGGATGGGAGACCTCCGAGGAATACCAGGCTCAATACGCAGGCAATGACCAACCACCTCTGAATGTTTCTTGAAAACCCTATGGGGTTGCCACAAATTGGCTGTGACTTGACAGAAAATTTATATATATATATATAATCAAGCATCTACAGTGTGCTATCTTGTCTCAGTGTAATGGAAGAGTGGCCATGTTTACCTTCTTTAAAGTCAGGAGAAATGTGCTCTGCAGTGCTGAAGAGGAAGAACTCTCAATATTAATAAAATCTTGTTAAAATATACAGTAAGCACTTACACATATGAAGAACATATGAAGCTTCCTAGGGTTGCCAAGTCCAATTAAAGAAAAATCTGGGGACTTTGGGGGCGGAGCCAGGAGACTTTGGGGGTGGAGCCAGGAGACACTGGGGGTGGAGCCAGGAACAAGGGTGTGACAAGCATAACTGAACTCCAAGGGAGTTCTGGCCATCACATTTAAAGGGGCAGCACACCTTTTCAAATGCCTTTCTTCCATAGGAAATAATTAAGGATAGGGGCACCATCTTTTGGGGCTCATAGAATTGGACCCTCTGGTCCAATCGTTTTGAAACTTGGGGGGTATTTTGGGGAGAGGCACTAGATGCTATACTAAAAATCAGGTGCCTCTACCTCAAAAAATAGCCCCCCCAGGGCCCCCAATACCCACGGATCAATTCCCTATTATTCCCTATGGAAATCATTCTCCATAGGGAATAATAGAGTGCCCAGTAGACATTTCCCTCCCCCCCACACTTTCTAAAGGGAGGGAGGGCCTCCATACCAGGGAATCCCCCTCCCTCTCTCTCACACACACAAATACTTACTTGGTCTTCTTCCGGAGAACTGTGCCTGCTGAGAAAACGAAAGCAAAGAAGGGAGGGGCCGTTCTCCGAAGCCCTTCCTGTTTCCTCCTTCCTGCCCAGCCTTAAAGGGACAGGGATTTTACAAACTGCTCAGGAGCTCTACAACAGGAGCTCTATAGGTATGTTCTCCCCCCCTCCACCCCCCCCCCCCGCTTCTCAATTTTTGAAGACCGGGAGATTAAGCTGGGAACCCAGAAGTCTCCCGCTAAAGCGGGGGGATTGGGAACCCTAAAGCTTCCTTATACTGAATCAGACACTTGGTCCATCAAAGTCAGTATTGTCTTCTCAGACTTGCAGTGGCTCTCCAGGGTCTCAAGCTGAGGTTTCTCACACCTATTTGCCTAGACCCTTTTTTGGAGATGCTGGGGATTGAACCTGGGACCTTCTGCTTCTCAAGCAGATGCTCTACCACTGAGCCACCGTCCCTCCCCATCCCTCCACATAATGGGGTGTTATTAGAGAGGCAGATTTGCTGGGTTGTGCCATCTTATTATTTTCATGAAACTTGGCAATAAGCATTTGACAGCTGTTTGGAAGTCACTTGGAAAATAAATGTAAAAACTTTAGTGATGCAAAAGGAGCAGTCATGAATGGGAAAAAGAAGCTATATTCCTCATTACCAATGACATCATGGACACTATCCAATAGCTGCCTGAGACTCTTGAGTAACCATATTCTAGGCACCCCTCACTTCTGCAATGTGTGCTAGCTGGGCAGCGGGCCATATTACATTTTCTTAATGACAAATATTGCTGTTTAAATGCTGGGAAAATGTTAATTCCTTGCAACAAAATTAGTACATTGTGTAAGACAATTAAGTGAATGAATGACCAGGTACTGTGGAAGAACACATGTGCACCCCCCCCCCACTCCCTATTATCACAAAAGGCAGTTACCACATTTGCCAGTGAAAGAGGCTGAGACAGTCTCAAAGCCATATCGGCTGCCTCATTTTGGTACTAGACTGAGAAATTTAGTGGCCAAGATTTCCCCTCAATAGCACCAGATTTGAAGCAATTTTGTGCATACTCTGATAAATTTGAGTCAAATTTAATTTGCAAAAAAAAGAAAGAAAGAAAGAAAAGAAAAGAAAAGAAAAAGCTTCTGCCTATAACTTCTTGGCTACCAGCCCAAACAAAGGAAAGATGCAATGACTCAAGCATCCTCAGTCAACCATGGCCAGGACCTGATAGAGCATATTAGCACACAGCGGGAGGGGAAAATAACAAGCAGAGAAAACAAAAAAGTCATGCCAGCTGTTCAGTGTCTTTCTTCCTCCCTAGGGACTGTTTCTGCTTGGAGAAACCTTAGAGAGTGTCAGTTCAGTTTTCTTATTTATGTAGTATGTGACTGTGAGTGACTATGTATACCTATCTACGTGTCTGACTGTCTATCCATCTAATCTTCTTTATCTGCTCATTGTTGGTAGAAATGAGACTGGACTCACTTCAAAGAGTTAAATGCAACACAGAATAGTTCCAATTCAAGCTACAGCCCTTTTGTACCACTGATGGATCCCTTTTCCACATTCAGCTGCAGGCAGAATTGAATGGATTAATATATACAACACTTAATAGAGCATTATATTCCATTAATATCATCCCCACTGGCAAGTTTCTCCTTCATATCTATTTGGAAATAAGTGTCCTTCAACAAAAGCCCCAGATTGTTCCTGCCTTTTCAGTCTAATTGATTACTTCCTGTTCTATCCTTGTTAGCTGGTTTTTCCAGGACTCTTATGAATAAATACTTAAATATCAGGTTTAGTTTATTTGGTAGTAGGGATGTGTACTGCTTTTACTTTGTAGCAAGGCAAAACTACTGCTCCTATTTTTTATTTTATCATTAATGATAGTAATGGCAGAATTACAAAATGATTATTAATTAAAAACATACTGCCCAATGATTTTAGCTAACGAAGTAGTGCAAAGCAGTACTTAAGTCTTACCCCACCAAGAGAACAGGAAGTAGTTCTTTAAGGTGCAAGGAGTGGAAGAGAGAGAATTTTAAAGGGGCAGTAGATCTGGGAAGCCTCAATAGTATTTTGACTGACCATGCAGAACCTTATGATGTAATTTCATTATAAATTTTAAACATTTACATAAATCAGATTTGAATGGGGAAGACAATTCAGTGGGCTAACTACAACATATTAAGGCTTGTCAGTCCCCAGGTCTCAGCAGGGGATCCCCCAATTTTTCAGACTGGCGGGTGGGGGAAAGCCCCACCCTAACAGCCACTATGTGCATTTAAACCTTGGTAGACTTAGAAGATGCTTGCAACTGTTTGTGTTTTGGAATATGTGTGTGCCTTTAAATCTCAGCATTAGGAAAGCAGGGAGGAGGGTGAGCAGGCAGAGCCACTAGTGTGTGAAGCTGTGAGAAAGGTAGAGAGCAGGGTTCCCCTGTTTTGCATTCACTTCTGAAGTAATTTTTAAAGCAAAATGTATAGAAAAGAGTTAGCTAGAACCTGATTAAGGGATGGAGGAAAACTCCACCTTCTAGGCTGCTGTCCTTTCCTGTTCCAGTCTGGAGAAGTTGGTTGAAATACACCAGTGTGTTACATTCAGCAACTCCCATGAATAAATTGCCCCAGTGACATCACAAAAGTGTAGGCTTGTAAACTCTGTTTATTTTGATTGCTTTGAGTGTGTGTGTCCCTTAAAAAAGCCATGCTTGGAAATGCTTCCAAAGCCTTACAAGGCAGTTTGTGGTGGGTATGACAATTTTTACTTTCATTTAGTGGAAGTACAGCCACCAAGGTAGAAAAAAAAGAGGATGAGGAAATGAAGACTGTATTCAGGGGAATTACACTGCTGTTATTTATTTATTTAGGGAATGGGAAAGTCTCCTGGCTCCACCCCCAAAGTCCCCAGATATTTCCTGAGTCAGACCTGGCAACCCTAAGCATATTCTTGATAGCCTATAAAAATGGGTTGAATGAACTGTGGTCATTCCAACTTAAACAGTTTACCCTACAAAGATTGCAACAAATCCATGTTTTTCCTAATGTCTTCTGCTCTCACAGCTACAGTATAAATCTGGAAGCAAATGGATCTCATATGTAAAACCTGTGAAGAATTAACACACATGCATAGAGTAGATTTGGTGGAGCAGAAATACCTAAATTCTGATGCATTTTGACTATTGTCACCTTTCAGTGGGGGAACAGAACATCAATTTTGTCAGCAGTTCTTTTCTGAATAAGAGAAAGCAGCCACTTGAATGGATGTTTCCCAGATGATGTTTCCCAAGACAAATGCTACTAATTCCTGAAACACCTTAAGAACATAAGAACATAAGAGAAGCCATCAGGCCAATGGCCCATCCAGTCCAACACTCTGTGTCACACAGTGGCCAAAAAAAGAAAGGAGCACTTTGCCCCCCTCCAAGCACCAAGAATATAGAGCATCAGTGCCCCAGACAGTTCCAATAATATGCTGTGGCTAATAGCCACTGATAGACCTCTGCTCCATATTTTTATCCAAACCCCTCTTGAAGCTGGCTATGCTTGTAGCCGCCACCACGTCCTGTGGCAGTGAATCCCACATGTTAATCACCCTTTGGGTGAAGAAATACTTCCTTTTATCTGTTCTAACCCTACTGCTCAGCAATTTCATTGAATGCCCACGAGTTCTTGTATTGTGAGAAAGGGAGAAAAGTACTTCTTTCTCTACTTTCTCCATCCCATGCATAATTGAAACTTACACTCTTCTGCTCAGAAATGTATTCATTTGTACCTTTTTGGAAATGGATTTTTTTTACCAGATTCTCTAGCTGAAATTATTGTCCTCAGTCTTTTAGGCTATTTCCCATAACTGGGTGAGAACTGCCCACAGAAAAAGGACACAGAAAAAAGACTAGGAATTATCCAGAAGATCCAAAGAAAAATGTGCCATTCTAACAAATTAGCAACACTTTTACCTGATTCTGGCTTTGTCTTGGCAAAATTCACTCCCAAATTCTTTGGATAAAATGACAGCTGGCTTCTAAAGAGGTTTGCTAACCTCCAGGTGGTGACTGAAATAGAGCTCAAGCCTCAGCCTCTACCAGAAAAAGCTTGTACACCTTTAAATACTTATGTAGCAAATTTAACAAAATTTTTCCAAACCAGCAATGTGACTCATCTTATTTTAAGTACTTCAAAACAGAACACACAACAGCAGCCTATGGCCAGGGAATCCAATTTTGTAAAATTCCTAAAAAGTTCAAATCAAGTATCTTAATATTTTTGTCCTTTAGAGGGGAAACCCCAGTCCATAGAACAAAAGGCAATATATCCAAATCTTTAATTTTTAATCTTTCATGAGTCCAGCCTTCATAGCAGCATAGCGGCAACGAACTGGTACTCCTTTTCTTCATTTCACAAGATTGCTTTTCCCAAGCTGCATGAAAAATTAAATTAATATATATAGAAAATAAAAGCATGACAATATTCAAAAATCTTAGATTTCTTTACAGCCTACCTTTCTACTTCAAAATAAAATCTCTTGGCAAGAACACTCACTCACACTTCATAATTTCCTGTGGGGTGACCACCAGTCTTGCAAAATCTACTATGTTATGATAGGCATCTTAACCATCCAACTAGGTGTAGTGCATTACAATAAGCAAACATTCCTTAAAGGGACAAGGCAATCAAAGCCCAGTAAAGTCCAATATAAATGATGCACAATTTGTAATTATCTAAAAAACCCATGATGGATCCCATTCATTATTTAATCTCTTAGGTGCTAAGGTCTGCAATTTAAAGAGCTAGCACATCTCTTGCTGCTTGCCAACATCAATAATCTCTCTATTTAAATCTATGTACAATCTCTCTATTTAAAAATTACAAAAAATTGCAGAGATTAGTTCATCTGGAGAAAATGGCTGCTTTAGAAGGTGGGCTCTGTGGCATATCCCGTTGAAGTTCCTTTCCTCTCTAAACCCCATCCTCCTCAGGCTCCACTCTCAAAATATCCAGGTATTTTTCAACCCAGCAGTTTGCCCCTTCCTGACTCCCTCTTCTGTTGAAAAGCTTCTGGAACTCAGTAGTACTTGTCTGAAGCTTTTGCCATAAGGGACTATCTCGCCTGAAAAACAGGAAGATGCAACAATTGCTCAAAACTTGTTGAAGGGGGAGGGTAAGAAAATGCCAGCCATAGCCTCCTTTTGCACTCCTCCTTTTTTCTGAGAGCAGCACCTTAAGCCATTTTATCTCAAGAAAATGCTTTGAAAGACTGTGGATGTCTTTTTCTTCTGTGACTTTGCCTTTTCTGTTCAGAGGAAAT
Source organism: Heteronotia binoei (assembly GCF_032191835.1). NCBI lineage: Eukaryota > Metazoa > Chordata > Lepidosauria > Squamata > Gekkonidae > Heteronotia > Heteronotia binoei. The sequence continues at coordinate 178,804,564 of NC_083223.1, forward strand.
CTCTGCTATCTCTCAAAGCCAATCTACTATAAAGGGTTCCTTCCCTTCTTTGTTCCCACTGTCTTCCCAATAGCACTGCCAGGGGGAAACTGTCTGCAGTTTACCTAAGCCAATGTGAGAAGGAAGGCTCCCACTCCATATTCTGCTGTGGTTGTTTGCATGTTTCTGTTGCAAGTGAAGAGGACAAGCAAATAAAATCTCTTTTCCACAGCAGGCTACCATTTCTGTTGGGGCAATAACACCTCCAGAGCAGGAAAAGAGGCCACCTCCATCCATTCAGCATGTGATCCTGTTCAGCTTTTGCTTGAATCTCTCTGGCCATGCTAGAAACTGCATCCATGAGTGTCCATCTATCAAACCGTTTGCACCAAAGTTACTGCTCCACAGAGCAATCCTGAATTCTGTTTTATTTGCCCTTAAGTGAGAGTACAGATGGGCTCATATCTGATACAGAGGATCTTGATTTTGCCAGGTCTTTGTGGTTGAGGTGGCAGATGTTCATAAATGATTTAGAGTTGGGAGTGAGCAGTGAAGTGGCCAAGTTTGCGGATGACACTAAATTGTTCAGGGTGGTGAGAACCAGAGAGGATTGTGAGGAACTCCAAAGGGATCTGTTGAGGCTGGGTCAGTGGGCGTCAACGTGGCAGATGCGGTTCAATGTGGCCAAGTGCAAAGTAATGCACATTGGGGCTAAGAATCCCAGCTACAAATACAAGTTGATGGGGTGTGAACTGGCAGAGACTGATCAAGAGAGAGATCTTGGGGTCATGATAGATAACTCACTGAAAGTGTCAAGACAGTGTGCGTTTGCAATAAAAAAGGCCAATGCCATGCTGGGAATTATTAGGAAGGGAATTGAAAACAAATCAGCCAGTATCATAATGCCCCTGTATAAATCGATGGTGCGGTCTCATTTGGAGTACTGTGTGCAGTTCTGGTCGCCGCACCTCAAAAAGGATATTATAGCATTGGAGAAAGTCCAGAGAAGGGCAACTAGAATGATTAAAGGGCTGGAGCACTTTCCCTATGAAGAAAGGTTGAAACGCTTGGGACTCTTTAGCTTGGAGAAACGTCGACTGCGGGGTGACATGATAGAGGTTTACAAGATAATGCATGGGATGGAGAAAGTAGAGAAAGAAGTACTTTTCTCCCTTTCTCACAATACAAGAACTCGTGGGCATTCGATGAAATTGCTGAGCAGACAGGTTAAAACGGATAAAAGGAAGTACTTCTTCACCCAAAGGGTGATTAACATGTGGAATTCACTGCCACAGGAGGTGGTGGCGGCCACAAGTATAGCCACCTTCAAGAGGGGTTTAGATAAAAATATGGAGCACAGGTCCATCAGTGGCTATTAGCCACAGTGTATGTGTGTATATAACATTTTTTGCCACTGTGTGACACAGAGTGTTGGACTTGATGGGCCGTTGGCCTGATCCAACATGGCTTCTCTTATGTTCTTATGTTCTTATGCCTCCCTTGCTTTAACCTGCCTAAGTTGTGCCTCCCCTGTTCTACATTGTGAACTATACCAATTTGTGCCATAGGTGGCAGCTTGGGCCCGTGTGCTTAATATGCTGGCCTTTGGGGGCAAATGTACAGCATACACCCAGGGCTTTGTTGAATTACCAGTTCATGATCATGACAATCAAGAGCCTGGTTTTCAGGGTTTTAATTGGAATTATATGGAAATTATTTCTATCTGTTCTATGGGCAACTGCTGCCCTTAGTCTTAGTACGTCCCCTGTTTTTTTGCTTTACTGTAACCCACCCTGAGTCCACTTGTGGGGGAAGAAGGGATAGAAATCCCATAAATAAATAGATATATTATCACATGGGTGGATACTTAGATAGGTTAAGAACATTGCTTTCAGAAAGTTGCTGATCTCAGGTGGTCGCTTTCTCTGCATGATCACATTGTGCGGCTGACCAGGCAATTGTACATAGCCAGCATGCTCATGCCTGCTTTCCCTCTCTGCCATGAGTCAACATGTGGGGGGTATCTATACCAGGCTCTTGAATGTCTGGCATTTAGGGCTGAAAACTCTGAGTCTGAGCCTGGGAGCCTGGAGAAGAGAGGGACTTCAATTGGGTATAATGCCATAGAGTACACCCTTCTACACCCCATTTTCTCTAGGGGAACTGTTCTTGGTCTTCTGGAGATCCATTGTCATTCTGGGAGATCTCCAGGCCTCACCTGGAGGATGGCAACAATGCGGCTTCACTGAATGTGGCTTGGACATGTAATAGCCTAACCTTCTAGTAGTGAAGGAGACAACAATCAGGCTTCAAGTTCTTACAAAGCTCTTCCTTCTTCTCTCATCCTGGCTGTGATCTGGATTTTACTGCTCACCTGCACCCATTCCTATGACTTCCTTGCCTTTCCTCTTCTTGGGCTTCTGTCACTCAAGGTCTTGTCAGTATTTCAGCATTCTTTCCCTTCTTGAAGTTTGGAAGCAGGATTATGCAAGGTAATAATCATGTGCATGGTTAATGTGTCATATGCACATTGAATTAATCAAGACAAACATTTATGAGTTTCTTATTGTTAAAACAATTTTATTTAGTAACATATGGTAACAATATCTATTTCTTGTATCATTAATAACTTCTTTTTAATCTATCCCATATGTTATTTTCTAACCACTCCTGCCCTGTTACTTGACCCCCGCCGGTGTTATTTACTTAAAATACCAATATTTAAAGGTACCCTTAACTAATAAAAACAAAGATTAATATCCTTCTTCCTTCTAATACTTAATCATTATCAAAAATTGTCCAAAGTCCTTTTACTTTCCACTCTTTTTCTACATATCTTCTAAACTTTTTCCACTCCATCTTGAAAACTTCTAAATCATAGTCTCTTAAAATTCTTGTTAATTTGTCCATTTCACTCCATGTCATAATTTTTACAATCCATTCCCATTTCTCTGGTATTTTTTCTTGCTTCCACAACTGTGCATACAGTGTCCTAGCAGCTGAGCACAAGTATCAGATTATAGTTCTATCTTCTTTTGGACATTTTTCCATTTGTAATCCCAACAGAAAAGTCTCTGCAACTTTCTTAAATTCATATCCCAAGATCCTAGAAATTTCTTGTTGAATCATCTGCCAATACTTTTTTGCTCTTTCACAAGTCCACCACATATGGTAGAAAGAACCTTCATGTTTTTTACATTTCCAACATTTGTTTGGCATCTTATTGTTCATCTTTGCCAACTTTTTAGGAGTCATATACCATCTATATGTCCTTTTAAAACAGTTCTCTTTAATACTGTGACATGTCAAAAGTTTAATAGAATTCTTCCACAAATATTCCCAAGTTTCCATCTGTATTTCTTTATTTACATTAATTGCCCACTTTATCATTTGAGATTTCACTACTTCATCTTCCGTAGACCATTTTAGAAGTAATTTATATAATTTAGAAATTAATTTTTCATTATCTCCAAGCAGAACTCTTTCTATTTCTTTGCTTTTTTTCTTATTCCTTCAGTTTTAATATCCTTTTCCACCAAGCTCTTTATTTGTTGCATTTGAAACCAATCATATTTATTATTCAGTTCTTCAGCAGTTTTCAATTCTATTTTGCCACTTTGTATTTTTAATAGTTGGTTACATGACAACCACTTTTCTTCACCCATCTCAGCTGTTATTTTTATTACTTCTGCTGGCACTATCCATAACGGCTTTCTCTCATCCCCATATTTTTTATATTTCATCCACGTATTTAACAGGTTGTTTCTTATATAATGGTGAGAAAAAAAACCATCTATCTTTTCCCCCCCATAATACATATAAGCATGCCAGCCAGATTTATTTCCATGACCTTCCAACGCTAAGAGTTTTTTGTTTAACAGCATCATCCATTCTTTTATCCACATTAAACAAACTACTTCAAGATATAATTTTAAGTCTGGTAATTGAAATCCACCCCTCTCTTTTGCATCTGTTAAAATTTTCATTTTAATTCTTGGTTTCTTCCCAGCCCACACAAACTCTGAGATTTTTCTTTGCCATCTATTAAATTGTTTACTGTCTTTCACAATTGGAATAGTTTGGAACAAATACATTATTCTTGGCAGAATATTCATTTTAATTGCAGCTATTCTGCCTAACAATGACAAATTAAGTTTATTCCATTTTATCATTTCTTCATCCATTTGACGCCATAGCTTCTCATAATTGTTTTTAAACAAATCAATATTCTTCATTGTTATCTCCACACCCAGATATTTTACCTTTGAGGTAACTTCACAACCCGTTAGCTTCTGCAATTCCTTTTGTTTATTTACTTGCATATTTTTACATAGAAGTTTTGATTTTTCTGTATTAATATAAAGTCCCGCCAATTCTCCATATTCTTGTATTTTAGCTAATAACAAAGGTGTTACTTGTATGGGATTTTCATTTATAAACATTATATCATCTGCAAATGCTCTATATTTATAAGTAAATCCATTTACTTTTAATCCTTCTATTTCTTTGTCTTCTTGGATTTGCATCAGTAAGATTTCAAGAGTCATTATAAACAACAGTGAGGAAAGTGGACAACCTTGTCTTGTACCTTTGCTAATTATCATATCTTCTGTAAGACCTGCATTTATACATAGCCTTGCACGTTGTATATATTGCTTTTATCATCCTTATAAAGTTTTTCCCCAACTCCATTTTCTCCATTACTGCAAACATAAAGTCCCAATTTAAATTATCAAATGCTTTCTCTGCATCCGCAAAGAATAATGCCACTTCCTTTTCTGAATGTCTTTTATAATATTCTACAATATTTACAACAGTTCTAATATTGTCTCTTATCTGCCTTTTGGGGAGAAACCCCGCTTGATCCTCCTTTATAAAATTTGTCAAATGTTGTTTAAGCTGCTCTGCTAATATTCTTGTATAAATTTTATAATCATTATTTAATAGTGAGATTGGTCTGTAATTTTTTACGTTCGTGACATCTCTGTCTTCTTTTGGAATCAACGAAATAACAGCTTCCTTCCATGTATTTGGTATTTTCCCTTTTATTCCTATCATGTTCATCAATTTCTGAAGTTTTGGTATTAACTTCTATTTGAAGGTTTTAAAAAATTTAGCTGTATATCCATCTGGCCTAGGTGCCTTCCCAATTTTCATTGCATTAACCACTGCTTCAATTTCTATTTTTTTCATTTGGATCATCCAAAACTTTCCCCATATTTTCTGTTAAAGGTGCTATTTTAATATTTTGTAAATACTCTTCCATCTTTTCTTTCTTTGTTTTAACATCCTTAAATACCGTATTTTCCGCACCATAAGACGCACTCCCCCCCCAAAAAAAAAGTGGGGGGAAAAGTGTGTGCGTCTTATGGAGCGAAGGTACCATACGTACCTTCCTCCGGGGGGGGGGGGATCCGGCGCTTCCCCGCACCTGCCAGCCTGGCTCCAGCTCTGATGCTTACAGCAAGCGCCAGGATTGCTCCCTCTGCCCTTCGATCCCAGCGCTTGCTTTAAGCATCAGCGCTGAAGCCATGCAAACAGGCAGGGAGAAATCACGCCGCCCCCTCCACAGCCGGCACTCGCGAAGCGCTGGGTTTGCGGAGGGGGCGGGTTCTTCCTCTGTGCCTGTCTGCCTGGCTTCAGCTGCTGCTTATAGCAAGTGCTGGGATCGGAGGGTGGAGGGAGCGATCCTGGCGCTTGCTGTAAGCAGCAGCTGAAGCCAGGCAGACAGGCACGGGGAAAGCACCCGCCCCTCCGCAAACCCAGCGCTTCGCGAGCGCCGGCTGTGGAGAGGGCGGCGTGCTTTCTCTGTGCCTGCGTGCCTGGCTGGGAGACAAGCAGCGAGATCGCTCCCTCCGCCCCCATCGCAAACCCAGCACTTCGCAGGGAGCGATCTCGCTGCTTGTCTTCCAGCCAGGCACGCAGGCGTGGGGGAAGCATGCCGGCGCCTGCGTGCCTGGCTGGGAGACAAGTGGCGAGATCACTCCCTCCACCCCCACTGCAAACCCAGCACTTTGCAGGGAGCGATCTCGCTGCTTGTCTCCCAGCCAGGCATGCAGGCGCGGGGGAAGCATGCCGGCGCCTGCGTGCCTGGCTGGGAGACAAGCGGCGAGATCGCTCCCTGCGAAGTGCTGGGTTTGCAGTGGGGGCGGAGGGAGCGATCTCGCCGCTTGTCTCCCAGCCAGGCACCTGTGTATAATGATCCGGAGCGTCCAATGGACTGAAAAATACGGTAATTTGGCATAATACTTAAAAAATTCTCTTTTTATTCCTTCTTGATCTACCACCTCTCACCAACCACAATTTTCTTAATAATTTTGCTTTCTCTCTTTTTCTTCAGTTGTCAGGCCAAATATTTTCCAGGTTTATTTGCTCCCTCAAAAGATTTCTGCTGCAATCTTTTCAGATTCCATTCCAGTTCTTTATTTAACAAATGTCTCATTTGTGTTTGTAATATTGTAATCTCCCTCATAATTTTCTTTTTCCTTGGCCTTTTTCTCAGTTCCCCTTCTTTTTTCTTTATTTCATTTTGAATGTCCAGCATCTGTTTTTCTTTTGCCCTTTTGTCTTTATTATTCAAAGTAATCAATATTCCTCTCATTACTGCTTTATAAGCATCCCATTCCATCTGAAATTCTATATCTTCTTTATCGTTTATATGGAAGAAAGCTTTAGTCTTGTTTTCTAGAGATGTCACTACTTCTGTCTTCTGTAGTAGATCTTCATGTATTCTCCATCTTCTCGAATTTTTTAGACAATTTTGTAATCCACATTATTGGGTTGTGATCAGTCCCTATTTTAGGTAAAATCTCTATTTTCTTTGTTACAAGGCCTAAATCCTTAGTGCCCCACAACATATCAATTCTGGAAAAAGTATTATGTCTTGCTGAAAAAAAGGTATAGTCCCGCACTTCAGGATTAAATTTTCTCTATATATCTTCCAAGTTGTTTGACCAATTCAAAAAAAGACTTTGGCAATTTTCCTTCCTTATTATTTTTTCCCCCCAGACCTATCCAGTGTATTCTTAATTGTTCCATTAAAGTCCCCCATTATCAAAACTTGATCATATGTCACTTCATCAAATTGTTGTATAATGTCTTTTTAAAAAGCATCCTTTGCTCCATTTGGTGCATAAAGTCCCAATAATAATGTTTTTTTTGCATTTAATATTATTTCTACCACTACAAATCTTCCATCTTTATCTTTAAACACTAATTTTGGGTCCAGTTCTTGTTTAATATAAAAAATCACTCCCCTTTTCTTCTGTTCAGCCAATGAATAAAATTCTAGTCCCAATTGCTTATTCCATAAAAATTTGTAATCCTTTTGTGTAATATGTACTTCTTGTAGACAAACAATATTACAATTTTGCTTTTTAATCCAATGAAATGTTGCCTTTCTTTTTTTGTGGTGAATTTAGTCCATTTACATTCCAAGATAATAATTTGTCATCCATCATGGTGCAAATTCTTTGTGTTCTTCAAAAAATCTACGCAGTTCCTGAGTATTTGTAATTGGAATCCTTCTTCCTTGAAGTTCAAAGCTCAAACCTTCAGGTATTATCCATCTATACCTCATTTCATTGTCCTGTAGTTTTTCTGTCAGTTTCTTATATGCTCTTCTGTCATTTATCACATGTCTTGGCAACTCCTTCATAATTCTTACCCTGCTGCCTCCCACTATCAATGTCTTTTCAAAAAATTTTTTCATAATTTTTCCCACCATTTCTTTTGTCATATATCTTATAACCACATCTCTTGGTAGATTATTTTTTTTTTTACCATAAAGTGAATTCACTCTGTACATATAGTCATACATGTTTCTAGTCCCTTCAGGATCTTCCTCCAAAAATCCTGCAATTATTTTTATTATATATTCTTTCAAGTCAGTTTCTTCATCCTCAGGTACTCCTCTCTGACATATCTGAGTCTCCGTCAATTTGCAGTCATGAATTGCCACTTTTTCTTGTATTTTTAACAAGGTGGAATCATGTATTTTCACTCTCCCTTCCACCTCTTGCACTTTTTTTGATGTTACCACAATCTCATTTCTGAGATCCTCTATATTTCTTTTTTGGAAGCAGTTATCATCTCCTTCATCCCTTTCATTATCCTGGCTTCCATTGCATCCAATTGGTCCTGCATTTTCTCCAGTGAAGCAGTCCTTGCACGGGTTTGCATGTAAAAACATTGAAAAATTTGACCTCACCAAATTAAATTTCAGCTATCAGGTTTAAAAGAGTGAAGCTTGCTTTCTTCAATAAGCCTAATTTTGCCGTCCTCAGAGCCTCCTGGGCTCAGATATTAATTTTCAATGTTTTTATTTTCTTCAAAATGGCGGTTGCGACTTTCTGCTTCACTTTTTTAAAAAAATTCTTTTTCCTTTAGAGGCTTCTAAAATATTTATTAGCAATAATGTCCAATAGCATTTACCTTATAATCATCACCTCTGTCGGCTCCACCAATTTTTAATGTCCCGAACACTTTAAAAGTTTTATTTAAATTCTGGCCTCCTTGCAATGGCTGCCGATGTTTTTCTATGATATTATAGTCCTAGAGTAGGCTGGCTAGGGAGAAGAAAGATGGAGGACAAAGCAGAACAGAGACTGTGAAAAAGTAAGGTAAAGGTAGTCCTCTGTGCAAGCACCAGTTGTTTTCAACTCTGGGGTGACGTTGCTTTCATAACGTTTTCACGGCAGACTTTTAATGGGGTGGTTTGTCATTGTCTTCCCCAGTCATCTACACTTCCCTCCCCAGCAAGCTGGGTACTCATTTTACCGACCTCGGAAGGATGGAAGGCTGTGTCAACCTCGAGCTGGCTACCCGAACTGCCTCTTCTTCCTGCAAGCTACAAAATACTGCTTTTGTTTCAGATTTAAAGAGAGGAATATAAGGGGTTTAGGATGAGGACTTTTGAGGGCAATGGGCAACCTGTACCGATATCTTTGAGTTTTCAAAAGTGAGCAGGTTTGAGTTGAGGACTGTGTCTTCTAGACATATATTTAGAGAACTGAGTTCTGCATAACAGTTTCCTTCCTTCCTTCCTTCCTTCCTTCCTTCCTTCCTTCCTTCCTTCCTTCCTTCCTTCCTTCCTTCCTTCCTTCCTTCCTTCCTTCCTTCCTTCCTTCCTTCCTCAAAAAGGATATTATAGCATTGGAGAAAGTCCAGAAAAGGGCAACTAGAATGATTAAAGGGCTGGAACACTTTCCCTATGAAGAAAGGTTGAAATGCTTGGGACTCTTTAGCTTGGAGAAACGTCGACTGCGGGGTGACATGATAGAGGTTTACAAGATAATGCATGGGATGGAGAAAGTAGAGAAAGAAGTACTTTTCTCCCTTTCTCACAATACAAGAACTCGTGGGCATTCGATGAAATTGCTGAGCAGACAGGTTAAAATGGATAAAAGGAAGTACTTCTTCACCCAAAGGGTGATTAACATGTGGAATTCATTGCCACAGGAGGTGGTGGCGGCCACAAGCATAGCCACCTTCAAGAGGGGTTTAGATAAAAATATGGAGCAGAGGTCCATCAGTGGCTATTAGCCACAGTGTGTGTGTGTGTGTGTGTGTGTGTATAATTTTTTTTTGCCACTGTGTGACACAGAGTGTTGGACTGGATGGGCCATTGGCCTGATCTAACATGGCTTCTCTTATGTTCCTTCCTTCCTTCCTTCCTTCCTTCCTTCCTTCCTTCCTTTATACAGACAGTTTTAGGTGAAATTTTAGATGCTAAAGCAGAAGCTAAAAGCAGGATGAGGCTTTAGTCTGTCTCTCCATATGGCAAGCAGAAGGGGGGAAATTATGCAAAATATGTTAATATGTGTAAATGGGTTTATTTTTGCAATTTGCAAAGGGTTGTTCTTGCTGCTGAATTTGTAGGAACCTGGCAGAGATTTTGATTTTCTTCATAGTACACAAACCCTTGCTTTCTAGCCATTGCGGAGGCACTTGGGGATTTCTTTGGGTGTCCTTGGCAAGTTGCTTGTTTGTCATTATCAGAATATTTGGTTGCAGAATAACCAACTGCTCTTGCATCTCTTTCCCCTTTCTTTTGATTACCACTCATCTTGGACCCCCCCCAATTTCCTCTCGGTCCAGTTCCCACCACACTTTTAAACCTCCCATTCCTTAACCCTTTTTATGGCCTCTCTGCTTTTTTCTTTAATCTTTCTTCCTAGCTCCCAGTGCCTAGTTTATTCTTTTGCTGCAATTGAAAGAAGTCTTTTGAAGGGAACTTGCCAGTAGAAGCATTAGCTAGAAGCAAAGCTGGGGCCTGGGAGGCTAAAAACAAAGGGAGCCTGAAATAGAGGGCAGTGAGTGAAGAGCAGGTCTGCATTAAGTAGCTCTTTATCACTACTGAGTATAAAGCTTGCCCCTTGTTGCACATTAGTCACCAACTCATTTCTGAAATGGTTTCAGCCAGCCCAATTCACATTTCCTAATGAAGATGGTCACTTCAAGGCTTCCCCGCCTCCTTGGGCCCAAGTTCTATTCACTCTTTTTGTTAACCATTGTGCCAGAGAGACATAATGAGAATCATTGTCCCCTTATTTCTCTAAATAATGCTGGAGAGATGACAAAATGCTCATGTTTTAGGCAGAGGTTGCAATTCCATAGGAAAATGAATGCATAATGTGCTGTCAAGTTGCAACTGACTCATGGTGATGCCATCTATGGGGCATTCAAGGCAAGAGTAAGCAGGGGTGGTTTGCCATTGCCTTCCTCTTCATAGCAGCCCTGGTCTTACTTGGTGGTCTCCCATCCAAGTACAGACTGTGAGCAACCCTCCTCAGCTTCCAAGATCTGAAATGTGAAGCTTCTAAGCTAAGCTGAGCCATTTAGGCTGATCTTGTACAGATATGCACTTGTGACTACATATTTGCAGACCTACTAATGTAGATGTATGTATGTATGTACTTTTTCATGCACCCTGAAGAAATATAAATAGCAGTTTATTCTGAAATGTGATGTCTCATGAATTCTTTGTAGATTTTTACTTTTCTCCTGATGATTCAGAAGGATTCCATGGTTGAAGGCATTAAAAAGTGTTTGGAGCATCAGAATTGACAAGGATGTACTTCCCAGCATAAATCATCAGTTACAGTGATCACATCAGTTTCTTGCCATTTCATCTCCTCCAGCTCTTAAGCACAACATCAACTTGAAAAGTCCTAATCCAGGGAAGAAGGCATTTAGGAGTGACCATGTCTACGATCCATAGTCATTTCACCATTAAGAAGTCAACCAGAACCTCAGCAATTATATAGAAGGAAGAATTTTGGCACATGCAGCTTTTCCCACCTTAAAACATTATGACATGGAAACAGACATCTATTTTTTTAAAAAGAGGAATGGGTTGAAGGAAGTTACATGTTATTTTCCCTGTACATCTGCCACTTGGGTGCTGGGCACCTCTTGCGGATTTAATGTCTCTTAGGGTTGCCAAGTCCAATTCAAGAAATATCTGGGGACTTTGGGGGTGGAGCCAGGAGACTTTGGAGTGCAGCCAAGAGACATTGGGGGTGGAGCCAGGAGCAAGGTTATGACAAACATAATTGAATTCTGAAGAAAGTTCTGGTCATCACATTTAAAGGGCCCACACACCTTTTAAATGCCTTCCCTCCCATTGGAAATAATGAAGGATGGGGCAACTTCTTTTGAGGCTCATAGAACTGGACCCCCTGGCCCAATTTTTTTAAAACATGGAGAGTATTTTGAGGAGAAGCACTGGATGCTATGCTGAAAAATTGGTGCCTCTATCTAAAAAAAACAACACATCCCCCTTGAGCCCCAGATACCTGCTGATCAATTCTCCATTATACCCTATGGGAATCAGTCTCCATAGGGAATAATGGGAGTGCCCAGGACCATCCCCCCTGCTTTCTGATTACTCTGAAGTGGGGACAGCCTCCAAACCTGGGGATTGGTAACCCTACTTGACAGAGCCAGTTTGGTGTAGTGGTTAAGTGCATGGACTCTTATCTGGGAGAACCGGGTTTGATTCCCCACTTGTGAGGAAAAGACCCCTAATTTCAGAACATTGTAATCACCTGTTTGGTTGCCAGGGTGCCTGGAGATTCAACTCACACACACCTGCCAGGAAAACGTGGGTTTTGTCTACCAGAATGTAAGGGACTTAGGTGAGTACTAACAGCCACAATGTTGCAGCAGCACTCGGTATCTCTGGAAGAGTGCTAAGCAGGAGGTCAGATGCATTTCCAGCTGCTCCGTGCGCGCACCATCTTGGCCGTTGCAGCAGAAGTTGCGCCGCCAGGAACTGTCCGGGCAGACGGTTTCCAGCCTTGACCACGAAATCCATGTTGGTAGGCTAACATCATCAGTAACTATCTTCCTGCAGTGCCAGACTCCATAACAGCGAAGCGAGAAGCTCACGTACGCAGCAGCTGTCACTTATGCATAAGGCAGTCAAGCTTATCTTAGGCATGGATCCTGTCAGACTGCCTAAGCTTTTGTCCAATGGAACCCAAGACAAAGGATGGTGCCAGTAGAGGAGTGAAGAAGAGGAAGAACATCTTCATCTAGGGTCAAGCTTCTTTGTATAGATTGGGTGTTATCTTAGGTAGCAATTTGGCCATCTATTGTCACCTTTTAGATAAGTTTTGATAGCTTGTTAATCCCTTCCACCCCAATAATTTCATCCATTCTTTCCCTTAATGCTCATCCTGGAGCCTCCCCCCTTTTTCCCATTGTTACCTGAAGGCCCAATCAGGTAACCAGGGTCAGGTATGCTCATTGGCCAGGTATGGGTACCCAATCAAGTGTCCCCAATAAACTGGCCATTGGACACCGCAAAAGTCCAGCCTTATGATCATTGCGGAACCTCCCCTTTTTCTGAGGTCACCACCTGTCATCTGCCCCTGCACCTCCCATTCCCTAAGGGCTCAAGGTAGTCCTTATAACCTCTGACCCAGCTCCCCCCAGGTGTGCATCTAGCAGTACCCCATTCGTGCTGTTTAGATACATCCCCGATTCCTGATCAGTTGAGGGTCCCTTCCCCCATTGCCCTAGTTTGTCGCCATTGGAGCCTTCCTCGAAGACTTCGATCAGTCATTATCACCCTGTTTGTCTATCCCTGTGTTACCTCTATGCATTTCTCTCTATTTTTATTAGGCCTGTATGTGTGTTATATGTATCCATTACCTTGTATGTGTGTTCTATAAGTTTCTGTAATAAAAGCATAATTGTTTTACTTAATTAGTGTCCTTGGTAAATTTTGCAATAATTTCTGGAAGGGGAATCCTGTATATATAGATTCTAGGTCCTTTTGAGCCAAAGTTGCCCACCTGTCAATTCCCCAACCTCTATTGAGGGCATTTTGGCTTACACACTACTCCACTTGCACCTGCTGGAATGGCCTTGGGTCAGCCATAGCTATCACAGAGGTTGTCCTTGAAAGGGCAGCTCCTGTGAAAGCCCTCTCAGCCCCACCCACCTCACAGGGTGTCTGTTGTGGGGGGAGAAGCAAAGGAGATTGTAAACCGCTCTGAGTCTCTGATTCAGAGAGAAGAGCGGGGTATAAATCTGCAATTTTTCTTCTTCTTCTTCTGTAGTAGTAGGTCTTTACTCACCCTGAACTATTAGTCAAGATATGCACATTGTACAGAAATCCACATGACTCTAGGGGTGGTTCAGGTAAAGTCTCTGATTTACTCATACACACACAGAGAGAGAAAGAGAGAGATATATTCATCAAAAAACTTGAATTACATTAATATGCATTGCGGAGTAAATGATACTGCTAAGCTTTTGTGCATGATTTTAGCAGAAATGCCTGCCTGCCTACTCCGATTTCAGTGTAAATAAGTTACTTTTATATTTATGAGTTCCACAAAATGAATTTATTCTTATGACTTTAATACATGTCTCCTCTTGAAAAATAAGTGTGCGTTTTTCCTCCAACCATTGCAAATTGCACCTATGGAAAGGAAGTCAAAGGACAAGTCAGATCTAGATAAAAGTATGTTTCCAACCCTGATCTATAGTTCAATAAAGATGAGGAACCCACTGGGAGTAGAAAAAGTCCTCCCATTTGCTGTAATTCACCTCAGATGAGTTGGGAGCACTGAGATGGTAGCATCAAAAATGTGACTGATCTAAGTGGAGAAACTGCATGGTTTGCAACTCATGCTCTGTCTTGACCACAGTGAAAATATATAACACGGAGAAATAGATGTACTGCCTGCAAGCAGTGTTCAAGTTGCTAACACTGCTTTATCAAATCCAGGCAAGTAGAAAGATACTCTAAATACAAGAAGAGTCCTAGGAGTAAGGCTTCCAATCCTATTAGCTACGGAAGTATCTTTGCACTTTCTTTTGTCCACTTCTTTGATATTCTGGATTACTATGGCATAGTAAATCAGTTTTGAAGAAAATCATGCAAAAATAGAACTATCTAGAAATGTTGAATTTCTACAAATATTGCACTTCTGTTAAGACACATCACTGTTTGTCTTTTTACCTAGATGTTGCTTGTATTAAGAAAGAACCCCAAAAGTTAATTTTCATTTAGAGCCAAAATACAGAGTTGGAGGAATAGTCATGTACTAGTGATGCACACTAGAGGAAAAAATCCTGATACCAAACATATGTCTGTCGGGTCTGAGAAGTTGTGGTGGTGACTGAGAAGTTGACCTGTTGGGGTTATATGTTATATACTTAAACTTAGGATAGGATGTGTTAATCACATCCTATCCTAACTTTCAAGGTATAGTCAGCTTACACCTAAATTTTTCAGACTTGTATTATCAGAAAAAAGGTAATGTTTGTCAGAAGAGATACTTCTCTCATATTTTGGTTGGTCTCCTATCCCACTTGTGGAAGTGAGTCTTGCTGAATTTAGGCAGGCAAAATTCTAGCATGATCAGAATTACAAGAAGGAACATTTCAGAAGATGCTCTTAGCCAGAACTGACCAATAGGACCAAGAAAAGAGAACAATAGCTAAGAATGAACACAAATTCAAGGGCAGGGGACTTACCCATGAATTTGAGGAATGAGGAACACATTCATGAGTTTCTGTTGTATCATCAAGTTGACTGACTTGCTTCTGAGAACAAACAAAGGCTGAGAGCAAGGGAAGTCTTCCTC
Source organism: Heteronotia binoei (assembly GCF_032191835.1). NCBI lineage: Eukaryota > Metazoa > Chordata > Lepidosauria > Squamata > Gekkonidae > Heteronotia > Heteronotia binoei. Next base: position 178,819,650 of record NC_083223.1, read on the forward strand.
TAGTTTCAGGATAGGAGTCAGATTAGTCTGGCCGCTGATTAGCAAGGAAGAACAATTAACCTGTCTTTTCAACACATCTGGATGGACCGTCGTGCAGTTTCTTCTCTCTCATCTGGTGATCCTGACTACATTGAGTTACATACAATAATACACACAGCAGGACATTGTAAGTCCATCTAGCTCAGTACTATCTGCTTTTGCAGGAAACAGCTCTCCAGGACCTTAAGGCAGAAAAGGCAGTTTCCTGCAGGAGATCTTTGAACTGTAGACGCCAAAGACTGAACTCTTGGCCTTCCATGCATGTTCTCTGCCCACTGAGCTACAACCATTCCACAGAAATGCAGCTGTCATACAAAGTAAAACTATGGTTTCATCAAGTCGGTATTGTCTCTGAGAGACAGCAGTTCTCTATGGTGTCAGGATAAGGATGGTCTTCCTCAACTAAAGTTGCTAACCTCCAGGTAGGACTTGGAGATCTCTCAGAATTAGAGTTGCCAAGTCCCCTGTGGCCAATCCAGACTCTTCTTGTATTTAGACTATCTTTCTATTACTTGTGAGTGATGTCATCGTGCCGGTGATAGTGGGAGGGGATCCCCCTCACCGGCCCAATGCAGGCTGGTGGGTTGGGGACCTTCAGAGCAGGAGAACCCCCACCCTGCCTGGGAGCTTGGCAGCCCTACTCAGAATTACAACTGATCTTCAGGTGACAAAGATCAATCCTCATGGAGGAAATGGGTGGACCCTGTGACATTTTTTATCTGGCTGAGGTCCTCCCCTCTCTAACCCCACCCTCCTCAGACTCCACCCTCCAACTCTCCAGGAATTTCACAGCCTGGAGTTTACAATCCTATTCTCAACACCACAAGCCCTTTAATGAACAAGATCCTTTAACTAGAGATGTTAGGGACTGAACCAAGCATCTTCTGTGTACAAATCATGTGATCTACTACTGAGTCCAATCTCTCCCCCATCTTTCTCACATCAGATTTCATCAAATGAATTTCTGCTTTGCTATAGTGCTGAGGCTGCGGTCACTCAGGAATATGCTGAACGTAAACAGAGTATATCTATATTCAGAACAAATTAACATGAACAAAGAAAGGAGAATGAGGCCCACAAGACTCTTTCATGGCACCTTACTGAGATCCAGCCTGTAGTGAGAGCTATAAGTATAACTTAGTTACTCCAGATTCTGGTACCTTGAAGCCAGGGGTCATTTTGTAGAAAAAAAGGTGCAGGAGCTCAGTAGCATATCTCATTTGCATATGCCCTGGAATCTGTGTGCAGCAGGGAGAGAACTCCCCACTGCATGCAGACCCTGGCTGGAGGTTCAGGAGCTCTGCTCCTGTGAGCTCCTGCTGAATTCAAGCCCTGATTGAAACTGACAAAATATGGACTTCTGAATATTACAAGCAGGGCATGGATTTTAGTTAGTGTGTTAATCTGCTGCCATCTGCTCCTGCTTTTTAAATAGTTAAGATAATACTCATCATACACCAATAGTTCATGACATGCAGTACATTCTCAGTATCAAGATGAGCTTTACCTTAGCTCAAATGCATCAGAAGGGGAAAAAAATTGTAACCCAAATGCCCCAAATCACCCATTGTGTGAACAACCATTGTGTGAACAATGAACGCATTAATTAACATTACAGTTATATCTATTAAACTTTGATTCATTAACCATTAGTATTCCACAACCTAAGTCTAGTTGTCTAATTAAGCTGTGGTGAAGAGGTGAGTTGAAAACAAATTCTAAAACCAGATCCCTTTAATGGCTATACTAAGTAATGAAAGTGATGAGATGAAAGTAAAGATAAGATTAAATGAAAAACATGGTCTGAAATGTGTACACACACACACAAAAGCACAAACTTTGTGCTTTAGGTACTGTGTTGGACCCTATCGCAAAGGAGTTAGGAGTTTCCTTTGAATAGCAGGCTTCAGCTACAGAGGGCACAATACAAATTAGGAAGGACTATATGCTGCCTCCAAGGACAAGGAGACTCTTTGAATCATTCCTAATTTTGCATGTAGAGAGATGCAATGATCCTTTAGCCTACATTCATCAGAATGGCTCAAAGAGAAGTTGGAAACTCCTCTCCAGTCATAGTGGACTTAAAGATATATTTATTGACATCTACTGCATCACTCTTCTAAGAACTCTGCATCTTTTGGCCTTGTTTTAACCACTAATCTGGCCACTCTCTGTGGTGTTAACTGTCTCGTAGTGCATTCCTATTTATGTTAATTGGTTTTGGAAGGTGGAACTGCCTTGTTAATCTCTAAAATGCTCTGAAATGATCCTTTATAGTTGGTGGCTATAAACAACAGTCTTATGTAGACACAAAAAATAGTCCTTCTGACTCAGGGCTATCTGCTTTCTCAGACCTGTTTTTTGACATCTGGAGATGGGAACTGCACAAAGGTAACATAGGGATGGACAAATAGGGTGATAATTACCTATCGTAGTCTTCAAGGAAGGCTCCAATGGCGACAAACAAGGACGATGGGGAAGGGGACCCTCAACTGGCCAAGAATCGGGGATGTATCTAAACAGCAGGAACGGGGTACTGCTAGATGCACACGTGCAGAATGTTGGGTCAGAGGTTATAAAGTCTACCTTGACCCCTAAGGGGGTAGGAGGTTCAGGGGTGGATGACAGGTGGTCAGCTGGTACATGACCTCAGAAAAAGGGGAGGCTCTGCAATGACCATAAGGGCTGGACTTGTGTGGTAGCCAATGGCCAGTTTATTGAGGGCACCTGATTGGATACCTGGATACCTGGCCAATGAGCGGACCTGGCCCTGGTTACCTGATTGGGCTTCCAGGTAACAATGGGCAAGGAGGAGGCTCCAGTGTGACAGTTTGGGCAAGGAACGGCATCTGGATCAGGGTGGCTCGGCAGTACTGATGCTGTTGGACCTATCGGCGGCGTTCGATACGGTCGACCATCGGTTGCTGACTTGCCGCCTTGCCGATGCGGAGATTCAGGGGTTGGCCTTGCAGTGGCTTTCCTCTTTCCTTGAAGGTCGGGGACAAAGGGTCATGATTGGGGGGGAACTATCCCGGAGGCGCTCACTCGACTGTGGGGTGCCCCAGGGAGTGGTTCTCTCCCCGATGTTATTTAACATCTATATGCGACCTCTTGCCTAGATTGCCCGAAGGTATGGGCTGGGGTGCCACCAGTATGCTGATGACACCCAGCTCTATCTGCTTATGGACGGCCAACCGGTCTGCGCTCCAGGTAACTTAGATCGGGCATTACAGGCCGTGGCTGAGTGGCTCAGACTGAGTGGACTGACATTGAATCCTGCGAAGACAGAGGTCCTTTGTTTGGGCCGTCGGGGGGGAAATCCCCCTGCCAGTTTTTGGCGGTGTCCTGCTGAGGCCGGCGGACAGGGTCAAAAGCTTGGGGGTGCTACTGGAGCCATCCCTAAATATGGAGGCCCAGATAGTGACCACTGCCAAGTCCGCGTTTTTTCATCTTAGACGGGCAAGGCAGTTGGCCCCCTTCCTGGACCCCGACGACCTAGCAACAGTGATCCATGCTACGGTCACCTCGAGGTTGGATTACTGCAATGCCCTCTACATGGGGCTGCCCCTGTGCCGGACCCGGAAATTGCAGCTGGTGCAGAATGCCACGGCCCGGCTGTTATTGGGCCTCCCAAGATGGGGGCACATTCGGCCGGGTCTTCGGGCTCTGCACTGGCTTCCAATAATATACCGAGTCCGGTACAAGGTGCTGGTCATTACCTTTAAAGCCCTATATGGCCTGGGATCTGCCTACCTGAGGGACTGTCTCTCCCCACACGTTCCCCAGAGAGTACTGAGGTCTGGGACTCAAAATCTTCTCACCATCCCCGGGCCCAAGGAAGTGCGCCTCAAAACAACTAGAGACAGGGCCTTTTCCACAATGGCCCCTATGTGGTGGAACCAGCTACCGGAAGAGGTGAGGGCCCTGCGGGATCTTACTCAGTTCCGCAGGGCCTGTAAGACGACCCTCTTCCGGTTAGCCTATGCCTGACTAGACAAATGTAGCTTTCTAGATCTTAGATTTTTGTGATTATACTGTACAGTTTTAATGTAAAATGTAAAATTTTAAGGTTTTTAGGTTTTAAATGTTTGAATTTAAATGTATTAATTTGTTCCGATTTTATTGTTTTATTGTTTGTTGTAAGCCGTCCTGAGCCACTTGTGGGAAGGGCGGGATATAAGTTACGGAATAAATAAATAAATAAATAAGGAATGGGTGGAGGTATTGGGTGGAGGTGATTAAACAAGCCATCCAAACTTATCTATAAGTGACAATAGAGGGTCAAATTGATACCTAAGGTGACACCTGATTTATACAATAACTATGGCTTTGAGTGAAGCTGTTCTTCCTCTTCTTTACTCCTCTGCTGGCACCATCCTTTGTCCTGGGTTCCGTTGGACAAAAGCTTAGGCAGTCTGGCAGGATCCACGCCTAAGATAAGCTTGATCGCCTTATGCAGAAGTTGAAGCAGCTGTTGGATACGTGAGTCTCTTGCTCTTGGATACGTGAGTCTCTTGCTGTAATGGAGTCAGGAAAACAAGATGGATTCTGGTTGTGTTAGCCTTTGGTTCATGGAAACAGGCTGGAAACTGTTTGCCTGTACAGTTCACGGCAGCGTGGCTTCTTCCACTACAACTGCCGAGATTGTGCACACAAGGAGCGGCTGGAGGCTCGTCTGTAGTTCTGGCTAGCACCCATCCAGAGATGTAGAATGCTGCTGCAAAGCTGAGGCTTATAGTATTCATATAAGCCTTAGAAACCGTGCGCAAAGTCTACTTCTTAGAGCAGATGTGTGCGAGTCAAAACTCCAGGCACCCTGGCAACCATACCGGTGATCACAATGTCCATGTGTATGAAAAGTAGGGGGCTTTTTCTTACACTGTGTGTGTGTGATCACAGCCATGGTGGCTGACCTGGAACAAACTACACTATCAGCCTGCAGTCTGCTACAGTTGTGCACTTATGTGTTTCTACAGAGATAGTAGGTTGAGGAGCTGTGAAGATGGACCCTCTGAGGCTGTATATGGTTTCTGTGGCCCTGTGTGGTAAGTATGTATGAAGCTTTCAGGTCTGTGCTTGTGAGAAGAAGTTGATATATTCTGACAGGAAATAGCTGCTCTGTTTAACAAGTAACTCTTGGTTGTGTAGCCTCATTTCGTACCATAACCTGGTGGTAACTTTCTATCATTTCAGATTGTTTATCTAGACAAATCCTAAAATTGTTTGAGATAAAGACGGAGTTTGCTTGCTTGTTTTCTGTTGTGTATATGAACTAAAGTTGTGTATTTTCCTTCTTTGATTTATAGACAGCTTTTTAGATCAACTGCTCCCCAAAGCAGTGAACAAATGATCCCTTGAGCACAGCAGCTACAGAGTGCAAAGTTGCCACAGATCACCACAGGAATAGATCTATGGCCGATTCTGCATTGATGTTTAAGCCAGCTTTTCTGTGGACTGAAGCTGGCTTATATAAATCCGGAGTATCCTCGAACAATCCACACTGTCTGGGTGTGATGATCCTGAGGGCTGTATTGATTCACTTATCCACAAGGTGGCGGCATTGCTCTCATTGCTTTTGGACCACAGATCCTTATGGATCCATGTGATTTCTGCTTTATTGGTTGCAGCCACCATGCTGTGTCATGATTCCAAAGATGCAGAAAGGCTTAGGGAAGTCGTACACCCTTGTTCTACATGCTGTACTCTTGGCTCACCAGGTCATGCTAAGCCAGTATGTTGTAGTGGTTGGAATATTACATTAGGATCTAGTAAACCTAGGTTCAAATCCTGACTGCCATGGAAGCTTGCTGTGTGACCTCAGGACAGTCATGCACTCTCTGCCTAACCCACCTTGCAGGGTTTTTGTGAGCATAAAAGTGGAGGACAGAAGAATGATGTCAGCCCTTTTGCTTTCATTGGGGAGAAAAGTGATACATGCACGAAGCCAGCAAACAAAGGTAGTTTTGGAGACTAATGGAATGAGATGCAAAAGGAGAACCCATCCTCGAGTCCTCCCATATACATGTGGAATATGGGGTGTGGCTGGGCCTTTTCCCTCATCAAATATGACTGAGGACAGAAGTGTTGTCATACATATGTGATATGTGTCTTGATGGGACACCTTGAGAATGAAACAGGGTCAGTGGCAAAGGGTTGACTTTTTTCCATACATCACTTATCTGCTTAGAATTAAAACTTATTGAGTCTTCTTTTAATTACAATAAAAACATAGTGATTTTGCATAATCTGTGGTTTTCCCATGAGAGAGCAAGCTGTGCACTCCGCCTTCTATGCTTGAGGGCAAAAGAGCTTCATAGGTCGGTTTCTGAAATGAGACTAGGAATTTCAAGGCCTGCTCTGTTGTGTGATATTCTGATGAATCCATCTCTCTCCCATTAGCTGAACCAGGATTGGATGATGTTACCGAATGACCATACTTTTCCTTACAGATATTCAGACTGGAGTACAGCTACCTATTCTTTGATTTGGTGCTTTTAGTGTACAGAAATGACAGCTGCTCTTGCGTGAGCTCTCTGGATGTAAGTGGGGGCAGAATATAAGGATCATGCTACAGTTTTACATAAAAGCAGTTTTGTGGACTGCTGGCCTATTTATAGTTCCGGGTTTTATTTTCGAAGTCTCAAACAACTGCAGGATTTTTTTTCTGAACCTAGTTGCATATTCATTATAGCATGGGGGAGACTTATCTTTGCAGCACTATGTATGAAACTAATCTAGGGGGCTTCATGGACCACACGCTGAACATGAGTCAGCTGTGTGATGTGGTGGCCCAAAAGGCAAACACAATTTTGGGCTGTATCACCAAAAACCAAGTGTCCACATCATGTTCAGTGATTGTGTCATTTTACTCTGCTGTGGTTAGGACCCTCCTAGACTGCTGCGTTTAGTTTGGGGCACCACAGGTTAATAAGGAAACATGCCCAGAGGATATGCCCAGAGGGATATGGAGACGAAGTCCTATGAGGAAAGGTTGAAGGAGCTGGGGATGTTTAGCCTGGAGAGGAGGCGGCTGAGAGGTGATATGATCACCATCCTCAATACTAGAAGGGCTGTCATATAGCGGATGTTGTGGAATTGTTTTTTGTGGCCCCAGAAGGTGGGATCAGAACCAATGGGTTGATATTAAATGAAAAGAGTTTCCAGCTCAACATTAGGAAGAACTTCCTGACCGTTAGAGCGGTTCCTCAGTGGAACAGGCTTCCTCGGGAGGTGGTGGGATCTCCTTCCCTGGAGGTTTTTAAACAGAGGCTAAATGGGCATCTGACAGCAATGAAGATCCTGTGAATTTTGGGGGAGGTGTTTGTGAGTTTCCTGCATTGTGCAGGGAGTTGGACTAGATGACCCTGGAGGTCCCTTCCAACTCTATGATTCTATACAATTTTATGATTTTAGTGTAGAACAGGGGTGGCCAACGGTAGCTCTCCAGAAGTTTTTTGCCTACAACTCCCATCAGCCCCAGCCATGCTGGCTGGGGCTGAAGGGAGTTGTAGGCAAAAAACATCTGGAGAGCTACCGTTGGCCACCCCTGGTGTAGAATGTCAGTTTGGGGACACCGCTAAACCAGGAATAAAGGTCTACTGTGAAATTGTTTTCCAAGACTCCTATCTTCTCATAAGAGGAACCATGAGGATCCGTGCCTCAAAAACATGTTTTGGATCCATGGTGCTGCCACGAAGCCATGGATCCGTTATATCTGTGGGGAAAGCTCTTTCCATGGACGCAACATGAGATTGGATGGTGAGCTTGGGATGATCCAATGCAGATATCATGAGGATCCATGAGGATATGTGCTTCAAAGCCATGTTTTCGCTCCATGATGTTGCCACGATGCCCAGGATCCATGATTTCTGTGGTGCAAATTCTGCCCATGGACGTAATAAGTGACTGGATGGAGGGCTTGGGGGGATCCGAAGCAGAAATCATGTGGATCCATGAGGATCCATGGTCCAAAATCAAGTTTTTGGTCCCCGGCACTGCCATGAAGCCGTGGATCCATGATTTCTGTGGTGCAAACTCTTCCCATGGACAGGATATGTGATTGGCTGGTAATCTTGGAGTGGCCCAAAGCAAAAAATATGAGGATCCATGAGGATCCGTGGTTTGGAAACATGTTTTTTCAGTGCTGTGGTGCCACAAATTCGTGGAGGCATGATTTTTCTGGTGCTGCCTATAGTCTAAGAGAGGATCTACAACATGATGGTGGTTTGATTTCATTTCACCATAAAAATCATATGAATTCATGAGGATTCATGCTTTGCAACTCAGTTTTTGCACTGCTGAGGCGCCACGAATTCGTGGAGGCATGATTTCTGTGGTCCTGCCTATAGTCTAAGACAGGATGTATAGAATTAAAGTGGTTTGATTTCATTTCAATGTAGAAATCATATGAATTCATGAAGATCCATGTAGATCCGACTTTTACCCAGACCCTTCAGGGACACTGCATGATGAACAAATATGTCAGTCACCTTCACATTGGTCGTGCTGAAGAAAGTAGCCTTTGGCCCAGTACTATTAGCTTAGCTGTTCAAACCTTAAATTAGGAGGTGCACCCAGGTTAATACTTGGCCCTTAAATAAAACATATATCTAGCCTACTGAGATCGACTGTGGGCTTTTGTGAGCAAGAGGGGGGATGATTAGCATTTCTTCCTGATGGAGGAGGAGCACGAGTGCTGAGCATTTGCAATACTTTAGCCAGCTCTATTTGGGCTAGTCTTTAGGCACTCCATACAAGCTCAGAGGCTATACCACTGTAAAATTCATAGAGCTGAGGCAATTAATATTTTCTGATTTTATAAGTGGCAGAGAAAGATGAGCTTGGGAGTTTCAAAGATTTACATTCAGCCAATTTGAAAGTTGAAATGGTCATTTCCTAACCATTTGCCCTGAATGTTTTGAATTAACAAAACCTTTTTCAACCTCTTTTTCTCAGGTTCTTGATTCTGCCATTTTAAAGGGTTAAAATAAAGATATTACATCAAACTCCCTTCACCCTGCAGAAAAAACTGAAGGCTGGAAACCTTGCTGGGATTCCAGGGGATCTCCAGCTCTTGGCTGGAGAACTGCCCTTGTCTAATGTTATTTCTCTTTTTTTGTATTTACTTGAGGGAAAAGATGCCTCTGTTACCTGTTAACCTTACAAAACAAGGTTTCTGTATTCAGGTTTTAAAGTTAGATTTCCCTTGGGGGGAGGGGAGGCTCACAGACAAAGCCTGCTCATGTGGGAATGCCATTCTCTGAAGTTCCCCAGAATTATGGCTTTCAAGTTTCCCAAATGGGATGAGCTAAGGACAGAACATTTCTGGGGGAAAGAACTGGGGCTTCCTCATGTGGGAGTGCTTGAGCTAGTACTTGCTAAAAGGAATGCCTTATGCCATGAGTGTGGAACTCTGCATAGGCTCAGAGACCATTCTTCCTTCATGATTCTTGGGTAGCAGAACTGAGAAACGGGTTGCCTTCTCAATTTCATTTCAAGCGCACAGACTGCCTAAACCTTTGTCCCTCGGATGGTGCCAGAAGAAAAAAATGCATCTTCACATGAAAGCCAAGTAGCTTTTTTGTGTAGACCTGTCGCCTAGGTGTCAATTTGGCCATCCATTGATATGTTTAACAGCTCTCACAGCAGGAGTTTTCCTCTCCTTTTGTTACCTGGTAGTCCAATCAGATAACATAGGACGTCACATAGGACCCACCAATGAGGATTGCTGCAGGAAGCGCCACCTGCTGGTGGTAATGAAGAAAAGCTACAGAAAGAATAAAACCCACTAAAAGTCCGCTGGAAAACAGCTCTTGGAAAGTAAGCAGAAACACAGAGGCTAATGCAGCTTCACTCCTGTTCCAGGATTTCAAGTGTAGATCGTACCGAAAAAGCAGGAGCTAGACAGGAGTGAGGCCAGTTTTCAGTGTGGATTGAACCATCTGAGAGGGTAGTATTACTGGCTCTTGTTTCTACCAGTGGTTGCTTGTAAAAGCATTGTGGAAGATGTGGCAATGAGCCAGGGCCTCTAAATGGCAACACAAGTATGACTATGTCTGGCAGGAGAGGCTCTTAAAACTCATTGGTGGCAGTTGGTGGCTACCCATTTTGTAATGGGCACCTTTGAGTATCCTTGGGGAGTGAGGGAAGAAACAGGGAAAGGCTTCAAAATCTATTCCTTCACAACAATGAATGGCGATAAAGAGACCCTAAAGCTAAATTCTGCAAAGCTTGTTGCCTGATCAGAGAGATAAATGAATATCCCTTGAACGGGTGCCTCTGATACTGTTGGAGACCTAATATATTTCATGGAAACTCTGTGGTTTGGATGGTGGCAGCACTGGTCTATTGAAAACAGGCTTCTGCACTGGTCCATTCTGGATGGCATTCAGTATCTTCTATGACTGGTGTGACAATCATTGAATTCATGTAGCATCACAAGGCAGGCAAAATCTGGACAGAAAACCTCTCCAGTCCTGTTCACATAAAAGCCATGTACAGTTAACGTTTGATTTTTTTTTTTTAAAGTGTGTTGAGTAATTCATATGTTGCATTCAGAGCACATACAACTGAACATGTGATACATACCCCATATTTATTATTTATTTATTTAATTTATATCCCACCCTCCCCACCAAAGGCAGGCTCAGGGCAGCTCACAAACACATTAGTGTGACTGATACAATAAAACAACAATAAAAACATAAAAACAATTTAAATCAATTGCATGTGCTACAATAATAATTTCAGGCAGCAATTTAAATTCTGGTGGTTAGCTATATTCAGAGATCTCAGGATCGCCATAGCGCAGTGAAGTAGGCCATTGGTGGTGTTCTTGTGGGCCAGTTCCATTGCTGCAGCTGTTACCATTCATGTAAATGCATGGTGAAAGAGTGCCGTTTTGCAGGCCCTGCGGAACTGTAAGAGCTCTCGCAGGGCCCTAACCTCCACCGGCAACTCATTCCACCAGCTAGGGGCAGCAACAGAAAAGGCCCTGGCTCTTGTTGTTTTGAGTTTTGCTTCTCTGATGTTGGGAACTGTCAACAAGTTTTGAGACCCGGACCGAAATGCTCAGTGGGGCATATGCAGGGAAAGGCGGTCCCTGGCCATATAGGGCTTTAAAGGTAATTACCAGCACCTTGAAGCGAATATGGTATATTATCGGTAGCCAGTGCAGCACTTTCAGCACAGGCTAAATGTGTTCCCATAAAGGAACTCCCATAAGCAGCCTGGCTGCAGCATTCTGCACTAGCTGGAGTCGCTGGATTTGGGACAAGGACAGCCCCATGCAGAGAGCATTACAGTAATCCAGTCTCGAGGTGACCATAGCATGGATCACTGTTGCCAAGTCATCATGTTCAAACAAGGGGACCAACTGCCTTGCCATCCGCAGATGGCAGTGGCAGCTACTTGGGCCTCCATTGTTAAAATAATAATAATAATAATAATAATAATAATAATAATAATAATAATAATAATAATAATAATATTTTATTTATATCCCGCCCTCCCCGCCTAGGCAGGCTCAGGGCAGCTAACAACATTTATAAACATACAGAACAATAAATATAGGGCTTAAAAATTAACATTATTAAAAACCAGTCAATATACAATTAAAATTTAGCTTAATCTGGCAGTGATGATGGTATTTCCGGTGCTAATTTCTGTCAGTTTACATAGTGTACATAATAACATAGGTCCTTAAACAGAACCATATTGGCGGCTCCCTTTATAAACAACCATAATTCAGCAGTCCGTGTATGCTAACTTGAAGAGGGTGGTCTTGCAGGCCCTGCGGAACTGATCGAGGCTCCGCAGGGCCCGCACCTCCTCCGGGAGCTGATTCCATAGGGAAGGGGCCGCGATTGAAAAGGCCCGTGCACGGGTGTTCTGAAGTTTAACTTCTTTCGGCCCAGGGGTAGTCAGTTTATTTTTCCCGGCTGACCTCAGTGCTCTCTGGGGCTCATATGGGGAAAGACGGTCCCTCAGGTAGGCCGGTCCTCGGCCATATAGGGCTTTAAAGGTAATGACCAGCACTTTGTACTGGACCCGGTATGTAATCGGCAGCCAGTGCAGTTCGCGCAGCCCCGGCTGTATATGCTCCCACCTCGGGAGTCCTAGCAACAGCCTGGCCGCCGTGTTCTGCACTAGCTGCAGCCTCCGGGTCAGGCACAAAGGCAGCCCCAAGTAGAGGGCATTACAGTAGTCCAATCTTGAGGTGACCGTTGCATGGATCACTGTTGCAAGGTCCCGACGCTCTAGGAAAGGGGCCAACTGCCTCGCCCGCCTCAGATGGAAGAATGCTGACTTGGCAGTGGCTGCTATCTGGGCCTCCATTGATAATGAAGGCTCCAGTAAAACACCCAAGCTCTTTACCTGGTGCGCTGCTTTCAATGGCGCTCCATCAAAGGCTGGGAGAGATATTTCCTTCCCCAGAGCGCCGCGACCCACACAAAGGACCTCTGTCTTCGTCGGGTTCAGCTTCAGCCCACTCAGTCTAAGCCACGTTGCAACAGCCTGCAAAGCCTGATCCAGATACCCTGGGGCGGAGTCGGGCCGGCCGTCCATTAGTAGATAGAGCTGGGTGTCATCTGCATATTGATGGCAACCCAGCCCAAACCTCCGGGCAATCTGGGCAAGGGGGCGCATATAGATGTTAAACAACATCGGGGAGAGAACTGCTCCCTGAGGCACCCCACAATCTAGTGTGCGCCTCTGGGACCGCTTGCCCCCAATCGCCACCCTTTGTCCCCGACCCAAGAGGAAGGAGGAAAGCCATTGTAAGGCCAACCCCCAAACCCCTATGTCGGCGAGGCGGCGGGTCAGTAGCTGATGGTTGACTGTATCAAATGCCGCCGACAGGTCTAACAGCATCAGTACCGCGGCGCCCGCTCGATCCAGTTGCCGCTGGAGGTCATCCACCAAGGCGACCAGCACCGTCTCCGTCCCATGGCCCGGCTGGAAACCAGACTGGCACGGGTCCAGGACGGAAGCGTCATCCAGAAACCTCTGTAGCTGCAATGCCACTGCCCTCTCAATAATTTTACCTAAAAACGGTAAATTAGACACCGGGCGGTAATTTGCCAATTCGGCCGGGTCTGCTGTACATTTTTTCAAGAGGGGGCGGACCAAGGCCTCTTTCAGAGGTGTTGGAAAACGCCCCTCTACGAGGGATCTATTTATGATGTCCCATAAAGGACATCTAAGCTCCCTCTGGCAGGATTTAATCAGCCAAGAGGGGCAAGGGTCCAAATTGCATGTTGTTGGGCGAGCAGCAGAGAGGATTCCGTCGACTTCCTCCAGGCTGAGTGGGTCGAAGTGATCCAGCACTAAGCCTGAAGACAGGCACGGAGCCTCAATTTCACTTACTGTATCCAATGTGGTAGGCAGGTCTTGGCGGAGCGACGAGATTTTATCTGCAAAATGTTTTGCAAATCTCTAATTCTCTAACATTTGGTTTGCCTTGGGGCAGTGTTATAAGGTCCCAATTATTCTAAACAATTGTGCTGGGCGCAAATTTGCAGATGCAATCTTGGTTGCAAAGTAGTCTTTCTTTGCAACCTTGACTGCCATCTCATAAGACTTCATAAACGTTCTATAGGATGTTCACGTTGCTTCGTCCCGAGTATGCCTCCATTGCCTCTCTAGTCGTCTGAGCCCTTGTTTCAGCTGGCGCAACTCCAAGGTATACCATGGGGCCCGCCTCACACGAGGGTGCAGAGGGCGCTGAGGTGCAATTTCATCGATAGCCCTGGATAGCCGGCCTTGCCAGGCTTCCACCAGGTCATCGAGGGAATTACCAGTGGGCCAGGGATCCCTCAGGGCCGTTTGGAACCGTTCCGGGTCCATCGGGCCCCGAGGGCGAGCCAAAATAGGCTCTCTGCCCATACAGGGTTGGGGGATCCAAGATCACCCCAGGTACTCAGGTACTGTTCCCCAATTTCATTTGTAAACTAAACATTCACTATAACATGTGAATAGGACTTCCATCAGGGGAAATGGGGAACAAGTCAATACATTTTCCCCCAATCCCTTCCCACAGCTTGGTAGAACACTGAATGTGTGTGTGTATGTAGAACAGTGCAGGGGTGGCCAATGGTAGCTCTCCAGATGTTTTTTGCCCACAACTCCCATCAGCCCTAGCCAGCATGGCCAATGGCTAGGGCTGATGGGAGTTGTAGGCAAAAAAAAACATCTGGAGAGCTACTGTTGGCCACCCCTGGAATAGTGTATTTGTGTGCATATGTACTGCTCCTAATATGGCTTATATATATTGATAACCCTGACAACTTTAGTTTTATCTCTCTTCCACTCTATCTTTGAGAGTATTCTTTAGACTTCAAGACTGGTATTGAAGGTTCAGGGGATGTAAAGATAGTAGGTTCGGATGGCAATGGTATAGTTGCTAGGATTGCAACCATACCACTAGGAACACAATTTTAAAAGTCATGAGAGCCCTAACAGTCACTAAGATGGGAGCCCAACTCATGAGGAGCAGGTGCTAGTAATGCTGTTACAGAGATAGGAAATGTATTTATTTGACTTATAGACTGTCCTCCCCAGAATGTCCCCCTGCTAAATGGCAGAGCATGGCTTTTAGCTCCAGAGCACGTGAGCCAGGCATACTGCTAGTGCTTTCTGAGAATACATGACAGATGGGCTAAAAACTAAACCAGGTCTTATTATGCTCTGTGGGCATCAGGTGTGAGTCTGTGTTTTTATGTACTCAAACTGGTTCTCAGTGGCTTTCTGATCGCATAGTGGGTATGTACATATGTTGCTGGCAGTGTACCAATGAGCATGTTGAGAGGCTTAACAGATACTTAAGGGTGTGTTTTCAATACATTAGCTAAGAAATATATTATCAATTTTCCTTGTTTAGAGAAGTTAAATATGTGCAAATTAACTGAGCATAATGTGGTAGCTTGTGCAGGGGTTGCCAATGTGTTCAAATAACTAGTCACACATTAATTTTATTGATGCAATGTTGCCAGTTCATGCAGAAAATTACATGGTTTAATAGGGTCAGCCTCTTGGCTAGCTATGGTAAGGTGGTGTGACTATAGCTGAAGCAGGTGGTTGCTAAAGCTATCTTTGTGCTCATGAGGAGGTGGTTCATATGGGAACAGAAGAAGAAGAAGAAGATATTGGATTTATATCCCGCCCTCCACTCCGAAGAGTCTCAGAGCGGCTCACAATCTCCTTTACCTTCCTCCCCCACAACAAACACCCTGTGACGTGGGTGGGGCTGGAGAGGGCTCTCACAGCAGCTGCCCTTTGAAGGACAACCTCTGCCAGAGCTATGGCTGACCCAAGGCCATTTCAGCAGGTGCAAGTGGAGGAGTGGGGAATCAAACCCGGTTCTCCCAGATAAGAGTCTGCACACTTAACCACTACATCAAACTGGCTCTCCTAGTTATATGAAGATATAACTAGGAGTATAATTATATAGAAGTATATGAAGCTATCTTCTCCATAGGGGTCCATATCCTAATATACCTGAGCACTGGAATGTGTTATCTGTACCCTGTAAAAATCAGAGGGTACTGATTGCACATTCAGGGCCTTTGAGCTTGGAGACTTGGTACAGCACATAGACCTTGGTACGGGAGTTACAGTCAGCATGGCAAAGTCACAGGGCTAGTTAGTTTAGTTTAGTTTATTTGATTTCTATCCCACCCTCTCTGCTGAAGCAGGCTCAGGATGGCTCACAAAACATAATAGAATAACAATAAAAACAGTTAAATTAAACATTTAAAACAGTTTAAACAATTTGGTGCTAATTCCATATTAGTTAAGGATGGCATTCAGTGTTCTTGGACATCCAATTGGATCTAATATCCTGGTGGTGGTCATCATTCAGTTAAAAGCTAACTGAAATAATATTGTCTTGCAAGCCTTGTGGAACTGGACAAGGCCCTGCAAGGCTCTGACCTCAGACAGTTGGTTCCATCAGTGAGGGGGCAGTGATGGAGAAGGCTAGCAAGCACATTCTTGAATCCTTCCCTTTGTGTGTATATTTTGACTGAAAGCTTAGCTGTAAATACATATGGCATCAGATTGGTAAAGAATGTGGATTTGTGTAAGCTTCCCATCTGGAATATGGAAAGCTTCAGCTCCCTGAACTCTTGTGTATTTCTTTCCCTAGCAGGCTTATTAAGGCTATTGTGCTTGGAAGCTTTGCTAAAAGAAGAACTTAGGTGGATGTGATTTACCAAAGCCTGCCCACAAGCTGTGTGAAAAGCAGGAGTTCACACTCTGAGGGTACAGACACTGTGTTAATGTCAGGTCTGAATTTATGCCCTACTTTGGCATCTGTGAAGAGGGCTCCACTTTTCAGTCACATCGTCCACATGTGCCTATTCTATATGCTGCATATATTAAGAAACTGTTTATCTATGTGACATAACTTTGCATCCTGGACTTTTCTAAATTGTTAGTGGCACAGGATATGGAGAGGAACTAAAGGAGGGAGTCTGTGCGGAGAGTATACAATATTTAAAAATCCATTTGAGAAAATGGATGTTAAGTAAGAGTGTAATTGCCAGGGTATGTTGGCAAAACATGGATGGAAAGATTTGGGGCTTTTCACTTAGACAGGTAACAGAGACCGAGGCTGTGGTCACACAGCAGGCATGGCGTGATCTGGCTGTGCCTCTAATCACATCATTTTATTTTGTAATGGAAAGTTTTGATCAGACATCCCACCCTGAACCAGCTTCACCATACGCTTGCTCATAGTCAATTATTCAGATTGTTGTGGCATCCTTTTTTTTTGTTTATCTTTCATGCATGCGCATGAGTGTGTATCCAAAACTCTGGTCCTTTCTGACAGCTCCACAATCCCTCCACCAAGTACTGTGGCCCCCTCTCAGCCTCCCTCACATTGCCTCTCTTCCTTGAAATACATGGTGGGGGGGAGTGTGAGCAAAATGCAGATTTACATGAGAGTAGCTCCAGTGACATCAGTACATTTACTGCTGTGTCAACCATGGGATGCTCTCAAACAGCAACACTTTTTGTGTCAACACAGTTTGCATGGGGGAAAGTGGGATGGGGAGTAGGGTTGCCAGCCTCGTCAGCCTCTCTGCCAACATGGGAACCTAACTATGGGCTATTTCCCTGGCTTTCCAACCCCATGAAATGGGAGAGGTTTGGAGGAACTGTCACTCAAAAACAATTCCCCCAGGGGCTCCCCATCCTGACAGAGTGTTGGGTGGAGAAAGGCATAAGTGGTGATTCAGAGCCCTGGGGCGAAGATCTGCTTATGTGCACAACCTTATTTTTAAAAAAGTGTTTAATAGGTTTATTGAATTTAAGGTACAAAGGAATGGGGGAGGAGAATAGAAGGAAAGGGGAAAGGGAAGGGTACATGAATTTGAAAAACTTTGTAGTGTTTCTACTTATACATTGCTCAATTCATATTGTCATTGGTATCAGTGATCTTATAATATTCACTGCAAACAGATCTTATCATTTAGTAATACAATGCAATAATCATTAATATCTCTTAAAACTCCTACTAAGACAAGAATATAATTTTATACAGCAATAGTTATCATAAATTACTTTATTGTCTTATTTTGGAAGTTTACATATGACAACATAACCAGTTATATAGTGGTTCCCATATTTTCTAAGTTCCACAGAGACTGGCATCTCTCAGTCTGGTTGATAGTGTATCTATTTCTGCAAATTCTAAAAGTTTAGATATTAACTCTTTTCTTGCTATTTCTTGAAGTTTCCAGTATTTGGCATATATTATTCTGGCTGCAGTCACAGCGTGTATTAAAAACAATTTCGTCTGTCTGGAATAATCTTCTGGTAGTATATTTAATAAGAATAGCTCTGGTTGAAGTCTAATGTGTATTTTCAGGATCTTTTGTAGTAGCTTGTGCACCATCTTCCAATAAGATTCTGTCACATAACCGCCAGACATGATAAAAAGTTCCAATTGCATTTTTGCATTTCCAGCATTTGTTTGACACACTATGGTACATCTTTGCTCATTTTTCTGGAGTTAAGTGCTATCTATAAAAAATCTTATAAATATTTTCTTTTAAGTTCATTGATCTGGTCATTTTTATATTACATTTCCATGCTTTCTCCCAGATTTCAAAGTCTATATTATGTCCCAAGTTTTGGGCCCACATAACAATGCAATCTTTGACTATCTCATCTTGCATCTTTAAATTTAAAAGAAAATTATAAAATTTTGTTATTAGCTTTGTTTCTGGTCCAAACACTATCTTGTCAAAAGATGATTGATCTTTGACAAAGCCAATCATTTTATCTTTTTAGAAATAGCAGAAGAATTAAACTTGGTTGATGCATGGCGTACTAGATACCTACATTCAAAGGATTATACTTTCTTCTCTGTTCACGTATAGATATGTGTTGGATTACAGCGAGATAATGAAAGAAGTGAAAGAGATAGAAATACTCTTGTGACCTTTTGCAACCCAGTTTAGTTAAAGCTGAAGAATTACCGCAAAAAATTTAGATAGTCATTAAATTTACAAATTTTGAGAGAAGATCAGAGGAACTGAAGAACTTTTAAAAACAAAATATACAACCTGAAATCAGTATCCAAAGGCTTTCTTTAGAGGTATTGCTATTAGATATCTAGCAAGATGAAACAAGGAAAAGAAGAAAAGATATCAGGATCTTTTGAAAGAATTGAAAGATAAAGAGATTCAACTAAAAAACCAACTGCAAGAGGTGAGGCTAAGAGAGAAGGTCCAAAATATTCAACATCAGATGCTAGCAGGGCCTCTTTTGGTCAAATAGCATAGGGGAGCCCATGTCAGGGATGGGGATTTCAGTTGGAAAAGGGCAGGGAAAGTATGATGGTGGGAATAGGTTATGAAAACAGAGAGGGAGCCAGAGATATGGAAATGTTCGGACCCCCTCTCATCTATGTCCCATCCCTAGACATGTTGGTTGTGGGGCTAGGATAAATCACCCATCTCCTTCACTGGTGTTGATAAATGCCAGGTCCATTAATAATAAAACCGCTACTTTGCAGGACTTTATTACAGCACAACAAATGGACCTGGCCTGCATGACGAAGACCTGGGTGCGGGATGGCGAAACTGTCGCCTTGAACCAGCTTATCTCACCTGGGTTTGCCGTCCTTCACCAGTCTCGGACAAATGGGCGGGGGGGGGGGAGTTGCAGTGCTCATTCAAGACTCTTTTTCTTTCAGGGCACTCCCTGACCCGAACATCACTGGCATAGAGTGTACTGGCCTGGTATGGGAAAGTGAGGAGAGTTTGGCGATCTGGGTGGTGTACCAACTGCCTAATGCACCACCGGAGAGCCTACCTGCCGTTCTGGACGTGGTGTCCACCTGGGCATTGGACTTCCCCAGACTTTTAGTTTTGGAGGATTTCAATGTCCATGCGAACATTTTGATGACGCGGCGTCCTTGCAGGCACAGGACCTGGTGTCATCCATGGAAACACTGGGACGCAACCAATTTGTATCAATTCCCACACACTGGGCTGATCACACGCTAGATTTGATCTTTGGGGTAGGGATATCAGTGGATCTGATGGCAGCAAACGCTATTCCATGGTCAGACCACTATGCCTTGAAAGTCCGACTGGACCTTCAACTTCCACCCTGTTTAGGCGGCGAGCAGATTTATGCTCGCCTGTGGAGCCAAATGGACCCAGAGCGGTTCCAAGAGGCTCTGTGGGATCCGATGCCTCCTGGTGGGTCATTAGATAAGCTTGTGGAGGACTGGTATTCCTGTCTCTCCACTGCCATCAACGACATCGCCCCCCAGCATCCTCTTCACTGCCATACTGAAGCAGCTCCCTAGTATTCCTTGGACCTGCTAAGGATGAAACGGCAGCTTAGATGGTTAGAGAGAGTGTGGCGGCGTGCTCATGATGAAGAGTCTAGAACCTCTTATAGAATGCTTATGAAAGTCTATGAGAAGGCTGTGAAGTCCACTAAGAAAACTTTCTATGCGGCCTCCATAGAGTCTGCAAAGTTGCGCCCAGCCTAATTATTTAGAATGATTCGGTCTTTGACAACTTTGCCATCGAGCAACCAAAAAGATAGAGAATTGGATATCGGCTCTGAGGCTTTTGCGACATATTTTGCAGATAAAATCTTGACTCTCCACCAGGACCTCCCAGTCATGTGAACTGGAAGCTCCTTGGCCATCAGATGGTCTGATATTGGACCGCTTCAGGCGACTCACGTTGGAGGATGTAGACAGGATCCTAGCTGCAGTGAAATCTACCATCTGCCCCCTGGACTCCTGTCCATCCTGGATTGTGAAGGCTTGCCAGGATGGTATTAGGGACTCTCTGGGTGATATTGTTAACCTGTCCCTGACAAGTGGGACATTCCCAGAGATATTAAAGGAGGCTGTAATTATCCCACTTTTGAAAAAATCTTTGCTGGACCCTAGTGTGCTAGTTAACTACTGCCCAGTTTCTAACTTGCTGTTCCTGGGAAAGGTAGTCGAGAAAGCGGTAGTGGAGCAGCTGCAGGTTTTCCTGAATGAAACATCCGCCCTGAACCCATTCCAGTCCTGCTTCTACCCAGGCCATGAGACGGAGACGGTACTAGTCACCCTCACAGATGACCTAAGAAGGCACCTGGACCAAGGCGGGTCAGCGCTGCTGATTCTTCTTGACTTATCAGCAGCATTTGACACGGTCAACTATGACCTATTGACCCACCGCCTTGCCTTTGCCGGGGTGTGAGGGGTGGTCTTACAATGGTTTTCCGACGGGGACAAAGGATGATGCTTGGCGAGCAGACTTCCCTGCGGCACCCACTTATATGTGGAGTGCCGCAGGCAGCTATTCTCTCGCCTACATCATTTAACATCTATATGCGCCCCCTTGCCTAGATTGCCTGAGGTTTTGGACTGGGTTGTCACCAGTATGCTGATGACACCCAGCTCTATCTGTTGATGGATGGCAGACTGTCTTCCGCCCCTGAACAGCTGTTGGAGGCGTTAGGAGCCATGGCTGGATGGCTACAGCAGAGTTGACTGAAGTTAAATCCAACTAAGACAGAGGTCCTGTACCTGAATCGAGGGGGGATGGGTTCGTATATCCAGTTCCCAGCCCTGGGCAGGGCCACCTTGGTACCGGCCCAGCAGGTGAAGAGTTTGGGAGTGATTCTGGATGCTCCCTTTCCATGGAGGTCCAGGTCACAACAGCTGTGTGATCTGCCTTCTTCCACCTACGGCAGCTAGCACTGTAGCAGCAACCTTAGCCCTTGGTGGTCAAACAGAAATGAGGCCACAGGCGAAATCAGGAAGAAACAGCCATTTATTTAACGTGTACACGGACCCCAGATCAGACTCATGTTTAAACGAATCTGGGAGCCCCGATTTCAGGAAGGTCTACAGTTTTATAGTCACAGACAATTTCCAGTAAACAATCGCACAATTACAGAAAAGGACCACCCCACATCCCATACATCATTACAAGCGTCACATTACTAAAGGAACAAGGAGGAGACAGGAAGGGTCTTTCCATACATGGCATTGATGTTGCCAACACTCTCGCAGCAATATCCTTCATCAAAAACACATTTGCACCGTTGACTTGCTCCTGAGACATTTTCCAAGGTACATTTGCTCAATGCTTATTTCAGTGCTTATTCCAGCCAGTTTCTAGTTCCACTTTTAGGCAACTGCGGCAGAGCCAGTGGGTGAAGGATTAACTTCCTCTTTCCTTACTTTCGCAATCTAGAAGGCACCTAGCAAGCACTTTTAAAATCTTTTTGATCTTTTGTTTTCTTGCCCTTGTGCCTAATTGATAGCTTTCAATTTACCTTATTTAATATCTCTTTATTTCAGCCCTGCTTCAGCACCATACCTATCCTCCCAAGATTTGGCTACAGTGATCCATGCAATGGTCACTTCCAGGCTGGATTACAGTAACCTGCTCTACGCTGGCTTGTCCCTGAAACTGATCCGGAAACTACAGCGGGTGCAGAATGCGGCAGCTCGCCTGCTGACTGCATCACCTATATGGGTGAGCATACGGCCAGAGCTCCGTGGCCTGCACTTGCTTCCTATAGAGTACCGGATCCATTTCAAGGTGTTAATTTTGACTTTTAAAGCCTTATGCGGCCTGGGACCAACATACCGTATTTTTCGGACTATTAGACGCACCGGACGATAAGACGCATCTAGTTTTTAGAGGAGGAAAACAGGGAAAAATTGTTTGAAGCTGTGCACCCAGATCTGGGCACCTTCCGCCTCTCAATCCTGCCTCCGATCCCAGCCCTTGCTAGAAGCAGCAGCTGAAGCCTGGCAGACAGGCACAGAGGAAGCCCCCCCCCCTCCGTAAACCCAGCGCTTTGCCAAGCGCTGCATTTGCGGAGGGGGGGGGGCTTCCTCTTTACCTGGCTTCAGCTTCTGCTGATAGCAAGGGCTGGGATCCGAGGCTTGGCTGCCTCTGAACCCAGCCCTTGCTATCAGCACAAGCTGAAGCCACACAGACAGGGACAGAGGACGCCCCCCCCCAAACGCAGTGCTTGGCGAAGTGCTGCCTTTGCGGAGGGGGGGGGGTGATTCCTCTCTGTCTGGCTACAGCTTGTAGCGGGGCTTCCCCCACCCTTCCTCAGAGGGAGCGATCTCGCTGCTTCTCTCCCAGCCAAGCACCCAAGAACAAGGAAAGAATGCCTGGCTGGGAGAGAAGGGGCAGGATCGCTCCCTTCAGAGTGCTGGGGTGGGGGTGGAGGGAGCGATCTCGCTGCTTTTCTCCTAGCCAAGCACCCAAGAACGGGGAAAGAATGCCTGGCTGGGAGAGAAGGGGCAGGATCGCTCCCTTCAGAGTGCTGGGGTGGGGGTGGAGGGAGCGATCTCGCTGCTTCTCTCCCAGCCAAGCACCCAAGAACAAGGAAAGAATGCCTGGCTGGGAGAGAAGGGGCAGGATCGCTCCCTTCAGAGTGCTGGGGTGGGGGTGGAGGGAGCGATCTCGCTGCTTCTCTCCTAGCCAAGCACCCAAGAACGGGGAAAGAATGCCTGGCTGGGAGAGAAGGGGCAGGATCACTCCCTTCAGCATGCTGGGGTGGGGGTGGGGGTGGAGGGAGCGATCTCGCTGCTTCTCTCCCAGCCAAGCACCCAAGAACGGGGAAAGAATGCCTGGCTGGGAGAGAAGGGTCAGGATCGCTCCCTTCAGCGTGCTGGGGTGGGGGTGGAGGGAGCGATCCTGCCCCTTCTCTCCCAGCCAGGCATTCTTTCCCCGTTCTTGGGTGCTTGGCTGGGAGAGAAGCGGCGAGATTGCTCCCTCCACCCCCACCCCAGCACGCTGAAGGGAGCGATCCTGCCCCTTCTCTCCCAGCCAGGCACACAAGGATGGGGAAAGCATGCCTGGCTGGGAGAGAAGCAGCGAGATCGCTCCCTGCGAAGTGCTGGGTTGGCGATGGGGGCGGAGGGAGCGATCTTGCCGCTTCTCTCCCAGGGGCTGCAGGCCCCTCCCCCTCATCTTTTAGTATTCGGACCATAAGACGCACGCACTTCCCCCCCCACTTTTTTGGGGGGGGAAGTGCGTCCTATGGTCCGAAAAATATGGTACCTACGGGACCATCTCCTTCCATATATGCCCCGGAGGTCACTTCGTTTGACCTCCCAGGATCTTCTGATAGTCCCCAGCCCAAGGGATGCCCGTCTTGCCTCTACCAGGGCCAAGACTTTTTTGGTCCTGGCCCTGACCTGGTGGAATCAGCTCCCAATGGAGATCTGGGCCCTACCTGGCTTACTGGTCTTTCGTAGGGCCTGTAAAATGGAGCTGTTCCGCCAAGTCTTTGAATGAGGCAGTGGGCATTCATCTATTAGATCGGTTGGCCTCCCCCTACACCCTTACAGCCCATTGCACCACTGTATTGTGGAGCTATACCATCTTGCTTCATATCACCTTGCTCAACTAACTTACTGCACTTACTGAATGTTGAACTTGTTTTCATTATGATTTTATTGTGATTTTAATTTAAATTGTTGTACTCCACTCTGAGTCTCCCAAAAGGGGGAAGGGGCAGAATAGAAATAAACTAATAAAAACTAATAAAAAGGTCCCAGGATCTCTTCAAGAGGAATACTTGAACCAACAGAACTTGACCCCACTTACGGAAGAACAAAGACATATCCTAAATGATCCTATAACTATGCAGGAAATAGGAGCGGCAATAGACACACAAAAAAATAGGAAGACACCAGGCCCCGATGGGATTCCAGCAGAGTATTATAAGAAATTTGAGGAAGTATTATTACTACCTTACGAACAATTACTGGAGTGCATAAGCAAAAAGGGGGAAATACCAGATACGTGGCAGGATGCAACCACTTCACTAATTCCCAAAGAAAGAACTGACCCTAGAGAGGTGAAAAATTACCGACCTATCTCTTTGTTGAATGTGGATTACAAAATCTTTGCAACCATTTTAGCCCAACGTATGAAAAGAGTCCTTTAAGAAGTGATACATCAAGATTAATCTGTCTTCCTTCCGAGAAGACAAATGAGAAGAAATGTAAGAATGATTTTGAATGTTTTAGAATATTATCGACAACACTCAGACAAACAAATGGCAATAATTTTTCTAGACGCAGAAAAAGCATTTGGTAATGTAAACTGGGACTTTATGCTACGCCAACTAGGAGTGTTGGGATGTGGAGAAACTTTCATTAGACAAATCCGAGAGATATATGCAACGCAAATAGCAAAAATTATTGTGAATGGTGATTTATCTGACCCCATTAAGATCAAGAAAGGTACAAGACAAGGTTGCCCTCTATCCCCGTTGCTATTTATTTTAGTACTAGAAACACTAAATATCCAGATGAGAAAAGAAACAACAATAAAAGGACTAAGGATTAGAGACAAAGACTATAAATTACTGGGTTTTGCAGATGACTTGGCGTTGGTGTTAGAAGACCCATTATCCTCAGTGGTGGCCATGAAAGAAAAATTTGAAACGTATGGTGAAGTGGTGGGTTTGAAAATAAACTATCAAAAAATGAAGTTTATATCCAAGAATATGCCAAAAAGGCAGATTAAAGATTTTGAAGAGAAATCAGGTTTTAAATGGGAGTCAAAAGTAAGATATTTGGGCATTCAAATCTCTCCAAAATGCAGATCAGTTAAAACAGAAAATTATGATAAACTGTTGAAAGGAATAAAATCTGACTTAGAGAAATGGAAAGATTTACAAATTTCTCTATTGGGAAGAATTGCAACAATCCAGATGAATATCCTACCAAGAATTCTCTTCTTATTCCAAATGCTCCCAGTTAAACTTTCTAAGACTTTTCCCCCCAGGAGACAGAGTTGAATAGACTGGTGTCTAAATTCATATGGCAAAATAAAAAGCCAAGAGTAAGGCTCAAGGTATTACAGGACTCCAAAGAAAGAGGAGGTTTGGCCCTCCCGGACTAGCAAACATATTATAAGGCATCATCCCTGGTTTGGCTACAAGACTGGATCCTGTTACGAGATAAAGGATTATTACTATTAGAAGGTGTAGATCTGAACTGGGGATGGCATGCATTTCTTTGGTATGCAAAACCAGAAAGCTACAAAACCTTTACAAATTATGAAATAAGAAGTTCTTTACTTCAGGTCTGGAGTTGGTTTAAAACCCAAATATACACGAGATTCCAAAGTGGGTCTCTCCCATAGAAGCATTTATGCAACCGAATCTGCTGGACTTCCAAAAAATATGGAGATAAGACTCCCTTCTTTCTGACTTAGATGAATTAAAGACAGATGATGAACTAAGCCAACAAGAGATTATACTAGACTGGTGGACGAAGCTACAAATCAAATCTAGATTTTTTTAAAAAGTGGTGGAAGGGAATAGGGTTGTCAAGTCCCCAGCTTCCTACAGTGGGGGACTCTCTCTCATGCGTGGAGCATGTGCTTCGACGTGATGATGTCACTCAGACATGATATCATCAAAATGGCGGCGCCCATGCGGGGCCACTCTAGGCATTTCCGGGAAAACTCTATGGTTTTCCCGGACGATCTGGCCATTTGGGGGAAAAAAACTCTATGGTACCTATGGGCGCCAGCAACTGGGGAATGGGAGGTAGATGTTGCTGTCTGATTGTGCACTTAAAATCCAGAATAGAACTGCAACAATATTGGGTCAAACTGCGCATCTGATTGCAACCTGACTGAATCATTTGAGCTCCAGTTTTACTGCCTGTTTCCCCATCTGAGAAGCCTTTGCTTGGATTGAATGGAAAAATTCCAAGTCACTTCCACCTGAAGATCTGAGGAGTGGCCATCCAAACATTGAAGGACATCTGTGTATTGGTCCCACTGACAAGAGAACATGGTAACAATGATCTTCTATAAGCATGTGGCCATTGTTTTGTGTAGCTATGTAGCCACACAAAATTGTTTGAAGGCTGTTCTTCTTGTGAGCTGAATTTCATTTGTACACTTCTAAGTGCCTGAATCTAGCTACTCTGGCTGATCTACAAGAGAATCTTTTGCACAGCTGGTCTTGTGCTCCAGCAGTAATACCACAGGAGGCTGGGCAATACCTACCATAGTCCTCTCTTGGCTTCCCATGGCCTCCTCTCGTTTGCTCTGCACCCACCAGGGTTCTGATCCAGATTCCACTTAGGGTAGAATGCAGCATAATTCTCACAGGAACTGAAATGTAACCTAAGTCCTTCAAATTGTACAAATCTTCTAATACCACAAGTAGGGTGGCCAGACCGTCCCGGTCTCCCGGGACTTTCCCGGATCTGGCCCCCAATTCCTGGCTCCCGGGCTGGGTATACCGGGACCATTTTGAGGTCCCGGTTTAGCCAGCCAGAGAGCCGGGGGCCGCGCGCCCGGGCGGGGAAGGCGGCGAGTGAGGGAGGGAGCGACCCTGCGCGTGCGCAGATCGCCCTGCGCACGCGCAGGGACGCTCCCTCCCTCCCTCGCCGCCTTCCCCGCCCGCGCACGGGGCCCGGCGGTGGCGGCGGAGGCCCGGGAGGGCATCGGAAAGGCCCGCAGGGGTCGCTGGAGGCCCTCCAGCGACCCCCGCGGGCCTTTCTGACGCTTCCCGGGGCTCGAAACCCCCACCCCTCGTCCTCCTCCGCCCGGGAGGGCGTCGGAAAGGCCCGCGGGGGTCGCTGGACGGCCTCCAGCGACCCCCGCGGGCCTTTCCGACGCTTCCCGGGGCTCGCAACCCCCACCCCCCGTCCTCCTCCGCCCGGGAGGGCGTCGGAAAGGCCCGCGGGGGTCGCTGGAGTGCCTCCAGCGACCCCCGCGGGCCTTTCCGACGCTTCCCGGGGCTCGCAACCCCCACCCCCATCCTCGTCCGCCCGGGAGGGCGTCGGAAAGGCCCGCGGGGGTCGCTGGAGGCCCTCCAGCGACCCCCGCGGGCCTTTCCGACGCTTCCCGGGGCTCGAAACCCCCCACCACCCCGTCCTCCTCCGCCGAGAGGGCGTCGGAAAGGCCCGCGGGGGGTCGCTGGAGGGCCTCCAGCGACCCCCGCGGCCTTTCCGACGCTTCCCGGGCTCGCAACCCCCACCCCCCGTCCTCCTCCGCCCAGGAGGGCGTCGGAAAGGCCCGCGGGGGTCGCTGGAGGCCCTCCAGCGACCACCGCGGGCCTTTCCGACGCTTCCCGGGCTCGAAACCCCCACCCCCCGTCCTCCTCCGCCCGGGAGGGCGTCGGAAAGGCCCGCGTGGGGGTCGCTGGAGGCCCTCCAGCGACCACCGCGGGCCTTTCCGACGCTTCCCGGCCTCTACCCCCCCCCCACCGTGCTGGCGGAGGCCCGGGAGAGGGCATCGGAAAGGCCTCTCCGTCGCCGCCGCCGGGACTCAGCCGCCGCTGCCGCCGCCGCTGGACTCGCCGCCCGCCGTAGGTAAGGGGGCCGAAAGCGGGGGGGGGGTGGGGCTGGCGGTTGGGGGTGGCCTTCCTTTCTTCCCCTCCCTCCTTCCTTCCTTCCTTCCTTTCTTCCTTCCTTCCTTCCCTCCTTCCTTCCTCCCTCCTTCCTTACTTCCTTTCTTTCTTCCCTTCTTCCCTCACCTCCCTTTCTCCCTCCCTTTCTCCCTCCCTCCCTCCTCCCTCCCTCCCTTCCTTCCTTCCTTCCTTCCTTCCTTCCTTCCTTCCTTCCTTCCTTCCTTCCTTCCTTCCTTCCTTCTTCCTTCCTTCCTTCCTTCCTTCTTCCTTCCTTCCTTCCTTATGTTCTTATGTGACACAGAGTGTTGGAACTGGATGGGCCACTGGCCTGATCCAACAGGGCTTCTCTATGTTCTTATGTGACGCAGAGTGTTGGACTGGATGGGCCACTGGCCTGATCCAACAGGGCTTCTCTTATGTTCTTAAGTGTGACACAGAGTGTTGGACTGGATGGGCCACTGGCCTGATCCAACAGGGCTTCTCTTATGTTCTTATGTGACGCAGAGTGTTGGACTGGATGGGCCACTGGGCTGATCCAACAGGGCTTCTCTTATGTTCTTATGTGACATAGAGTGTTGGACTGGATGGGCCACTGGCCTGATCCAACAGGGCTTCTCTTATGTTCTTATGTGATGCAGAGTGTTGGACTGGATGGGCCACTGGCCTGATCCAACAGGGCTTCTCTTATGTGACAATACTGACTTTGTGGACCCAAGCACTGATTCAGTGTAAGGGAGCTTTGTGTTTGTGTCTTCTAGTGCAATTTTGTTCTCAGATCCTGTATTTACTTCATCAGTATATGGGATAAGGCACTTTCTCAACTGTGCTGCATAAATCAGCCTATTTATTTTGTCCTGTTGGCTCTGTTGGCTCTATCTGCGCCACCTTCATCACTTCGGGGTGTGGATCCCCCAGTGGAGTGGTCTCCCCGACTCCCTCCACCGGCTGTTTCTGATAGCCCTGCGCCCCCTCTTTCATTTGATATGTGTCCCGTGCGGGTGCCACCCTCCCGCCGGGAGATGCCGCAAAATGAGCCCCCTTGAGGCTTATGGCGGCAGGGGCGGGGGAAGCGAGCTAGACTGCTGTTCTTTTGAGGGGTTATAGAGTGTTTCGAGCCCGTCCCTGTGGCATCGTCCCATCGTTGTAGGGCCCAGGGGGCCGGCGCAGCGGCACGCTGAAGCAGCCTGTCGGTCACTTCCAGGTTCCTGTCCTGCATCTCGACCTGTGTTATTAGTGACAGGCTGCTTCGGCGTGCCGCTGCGCCGGCCCCCTGGGTCCCACAACGATGGGACCGATGCCACGAGGGACGGGCTCGAAACACTCTATAACCCCTCAAAAGAACAGCAGTCTAGCTCGCTTCCCCCGAGCCCTGCCGCCATAAGCCTCAAGGGGGCTCATTTTGCGGCATCTCCCGCTGGGAGGGGTGGCACCCGCACGGGACACATATCAAATGAAAGAGGGGGCGCAGGGCTATCAGAAACAGTCCAGCGGAGGGAGTCGGGAGACCACCCCACTGGGGGATCCACACCCCGAAAGTGATGAAGGTGGCGCAGATAGAGCCAACAGAGCCAACAGGACAAAATAAATAGGCTGCATTATGCAGCACAGTTGAGAAAGTGCTTATCCCATATACTGATGAAGTATATACAGGATTTGAGAACAAAATTGTTTCCGGCGGTGATATTTGGGGGATTTTTGGGGACGTCACAGGAAGTGCTGTGAAGTCACTTCCTGTTTCCGGCAGTGGCATTGGGGGAAATGATGTCATTTGGGGGAAATGATGTCACAGGAAGTGATGTCACTTCCCGTTTCCGGCAGGTGACGCGGGGAAAATGATGTCACAGGAAGTGATGCCACTTCCTGTTTCCGGTGGTGGCATGACGTCACCGGAAGTGACGTCACTTCCTGTTTCCGGTGGCGCACAGCGCGCGCATCCGCGCGCTTCGCACCCGCTGCCTCCCCCCCCCCCGTTGTCCCTGGCTGGCCTTCAGACATTATGGTCACCCTAACCACAAGATAGATTTCCATTTTTTTTAAAAAAAATCCATGTAGCTGTGTACCCCTTGCCATAGATTCCAGAGTGCCCTGATATTTACCTTCTTCTCTTGCTTTGCTTTTCCAGATAACTATCATCCATAGAAGCTGGTTTCTGCTGCTCCTTAGAGAATCACATAGCAGAAGGAAATCAGGGAGACAATAACATGAAGCTACAATTAAAAAGAATCACCGAACACTAATGGGAAAGTAATTGAGCTAAATTGAAATGTAATTGAAAAAAAATGTGGCAAGCAGCAGTTTAACACATTTTATTTTAATTTGAATGCAAAGTTTTATAGCTTCATGCTAGGTCCTGGGCAGATCTTTCTAACTGCCTGACTATAGTCTTAATATGATGGGAAGGTTTTCTCTTGGACTAGGAACAGCAACCCAAATTCCTTTGATAAATGTAAGCCTCTTTTGATCATCCTTTTTTTAAAAAAAGATTCTGCTAATGGCCAAACCTCAGATTTTTTCACAACACAATATTGCAAAATGTGTAGTTCCTCAGCCCAGGTATTGCACAAGATAATTACTTAACCTTCCCAGGAAACATCCAAGTTTGAGGGGCTGTTCTGTTTCAAATTTGTGGTGACTAGCTTTTGTAGGTTTGCTAGCTGAATTTGATAACAAGGGTAATATACTAGGAATAAGACCTGTTGTGAAGAAAAATACAATAGACCTCTAGAAAGAGGCTCTGGGTGAATGCCCCTTCAACCTTGCAGTCCTTCCACCCACACAGTGAAGACATTCACCTCCCCCCCAGGGGAGCTGATCTCTGCCATCTGGAGAACAGCTGTAATTCTGGGTGATCTCCAGCCCCCCACCTGGAGATTGGCAACAGTGGTTCCCCAGGGGGAGCTGGCTAGTTTGGAGAATGACATTGTATCTGAGGTCCTACCCCTCCTCAAATCCATCTTTCCCAGACTCGTCCTCTCAAATCTCCAGGAATTTCCCAACATGGAGTTGTATTGTGGCAGTGGTGGTTCCCTGTCTATTTCTCTCAGCTTTTGGAGGCTATGTGTGCTGGGAGTCTGTCTGTGTGGACTGTTGATGGGGCAGCAGAAGTCTGTTGCCAGTGACACTTTTCATGAGGCTGGTTGACAGAGAGGACACAGAGAAGAGTAGAAGACATATCTGTCTCTGAGGTAAAACTGTTTTTGTGGTTTGTTCAACATTTCCAGGCCTGCAGTAGGCAGGGGCAGGGGAGTCAGCCAATGTATGGCCAGAGATGCTGAGTGAGCTGTGATGGGCCAATTATTTGTTGAGTGTATGAAATGTATGAATTAGCCAATGGGAGAACTCCATTTGGCCACCGCCATAGGGGGATTATATATAATGATAACCAGGAACTCACAAGAACTTGTGGGGGCATCTAATTTCCTCCTCCTCCTATTGTGGAGTGCCTCAAGGATCTACCCTGGGACCAGTTTTGTTTAATATCTTATTTGGATGAAGAAATAGAAGGAATGCTTATTAAATTTGTATTTGATGCTAAATTGGGAGGGGTAGCAAATGCAGTAGAAGACATGGGCAGGATACAGGATAATCTTGATGGCCTGGAAAATTGGACTAAAACAAATAAAATGAATTATAATGGGGATAAATGTAAAGTTCTGCATTTAGATGGGAAAAATCCAATACATAATTATAGGATAGGGAACACTTGTCTTGGCAGTAGTATGTGCAGAAAGGATCTAGAGGTCTTAGTGGACCATACACTGAACATGACTCAGCAGTGTGATGTGGTAGCTAAAAAGGCAAATGTGATTTTGGGCTGTATCAACAGAAGTATAGTGTCTAGATTATGCAAAGTGATGGTATTGCTTTACTCTGCTCTGGTTAGGCCTCACCCTAGAGTATTGTGTTCAGTTTTGGGCACCACAATTTAAGAAGGATATAGACAAGCTGGAACACATCCAGAGGAAGGCAGCAAAGATGATGAGGAATCTGGAGACCAAGTCCTATGAGGAAAGGTTGAAGGAGCTGGGTGTGTTTAGCCTGAAGAGACAGACAATTGTGTTGATATGATCACCATCTTCAAGTACTTGAAAGGCTGCCATATAGAGATGCAGAATTATTTTCTTTTGCCCCAGAAACAGGGCCAGTGCTGGAGCTTTTGCTGCCTTACTGCTGCCCTCCAGTGGGGGAGAGCCCTGAGCGCTGGCCCAAATGCGGGCCCCGTTTGCACAATGGACTCCTCTTGAGGAGCCCACCGTGCAAACGTTTCCCCCTTGCTTGACCTGCCCGCGGCCTGGGAAAGCCGAGCAAGGCCAGATGGTCCTGTTTGCACAGTGGGCTCCTCTTGAGTGGTGCAGGAAAGCTGAGCAGGGCTGGATGGCCCCATTTGAACAGGGGGCTCCTCTTGAGCAGTTCCACAGTCATTAAAATTGAGAGGAAGGGAGGAGGATGCTGGGGAGGCAAACAGGCATTTGCCTATGGGGCGAGGGGGGAGGCCAAATTTGTCACCTCATTCTGCTGGCACCCTAGGCAATTGCCTAGTTTGCCTAGTGGGCAAGCCGGTCCTGCTTGCCCGTGAGGGAAGGCAGCCTGGGAGGGAGGCTGAGCTGGCCAGCTGACATGTGGACAGGGGGCACCTAGCAGTGCCCCGTAGGCCATGCAGTGCCATGATGTGCTCCCACATGCCAGCCATGCCCAGAAAGCTGGACCAGAAGCAATGGACTGAATTTAAATCAAAAGAGTTTCTGGCTAAACATTAGGAAGAACTGATAGTGAGAGCGGTTCCTTAGTGGAACAGGCTTCCTTTGGAGGTGGTGCACTCTCATTCTTTGGAGGTTTTTAAACAGAGGCTAGATGGCCATCTGACAGCAATGCTGACACTGTGAATTAGGCAGATCATGAGAAGGAGGGCAGGAAGGGTTGTATCAGTGCTTAGTTCTCGTCCCCCTCTTACATGCCCAAGGAAATGGTGTTCACCACTTTGGGACCAGGCAATAATCTTTCTGCAGGCCAGGGATTTTTGAGGGTTTTTGCCATCTTCTGGACATGGAGTATGGGTCACTAGGTGTGTGTGGGAAGAGATATTTGTGAATTTCTTGCATTGTGCAGGGGGTTGAACTAGATGATCCTGGAGGTCCCTTCCAAGTTCATGATTCTGTTATTTCATTTTTCTCTTCCCTGAAAGCCCCTATAGCCCCTCCCCTTTTCTGATTTCCATCTCTCTTTCCAGCCAAATAACTAATCTATGTTTACCTGCCCCTCTGTCTTCAGCTACTCCTCCCTACCCAATAGCACAGGTAACAGTGTATTACGCACAATATAATTCACCTGTTGAATTTTTACTCTCACACAAAAAGCATGTAAACAAACATTTAGTGCACAATTTATAATAAGTCCATACAGCATAATAATAGAACGAACACCCTCATGGCGGTCCCCCAGTCTGTTTTCCTAAAGTGCGTCTCAGAAGCACTGTGAGGAAAAGCCCCCTTATAGAACATCGTAGTCACCAGCTTGGTTGCCAGAGCACCTGGAGTAGTAACTCACACACGTTTGGCCAGAGAGTGTGGGTATGCCTAACCGGGTGCAGAAGGGACTTGTACAGTACCAGCAGCCATAATGCTACTAAAGCACTCAAAACCAGTAAAAGTATATAAATTACTTTTACAATGGTCTACAGAAGATGAAGTAGTGAAATCTCAAATGATAAAATGGGCAATTAATGTAAATAAAGAAATAAAGGTGGAATCTTGGGAATATTTGTGGAAGAACTCTATGAAACTCGCAACATGTCAAAGTATTAAAGAAAACTGTTTTAAGATGATGTATAGATGGTACATGACTCCAAAAAAATTAGCAAAGATGAACAACAAGATGCCAGACAGGTGTTGGAAATGTAAAAAGCATGAAGGTTCTTTCTACCATATGTGGTGGACTTGTGAAAGAGCTAAAATGTTTTGGCAAATGATTCAGCAAGAAATTTCTAAGATTTTGGGATATGAATTTAACAAAGTTGCAGAGACTTTTCTGCTGGGATTACAAATGGAAAAATTTCCAAAAGAAGATAGAACTTTAATATGGTACTTGCTCTCAGCTGCTAGGACATTGTATGCACAGCTGTGGAAGCAAGAAAAAATACCAGAGAAATGGGACTGGATTATAAAAGTTATGTCATGGAGTGAAATGGACAAATTAACAAGAAAATTAAGAGACTATGATTTGGAGCTTTTTAAATTGGACTGGAAGAAGTTCAGAAGATACGTAGAAAAAGAGTGGCAAATAAAAGGACATTGGATAATTTTTGATGATTAAGGTTTTCTTTTTTTTTTAAAAAAACAAAAGTATAATTTTTGTTTTTTTAATAGTTAAAGGTACCTTTAATATTTGTTTTTTTAAAAACTAAATAACACTGGCAGGGGTCAAGTAACGGGGGGAGGGGTGGGGGAAAGTAAGATATGGGGTAGAATAATTTCTCTTTTTAAAGTCTTTATAAGATGTAGATATAGTTTTGCTACCATATGTTACAAAAAAATTGTTTATTAAAAAAAAACCCGGTAAAAGAGTGCCAGCCAGGAGAACAGATGGTTTCCCGTCATTCCGTGTGACATCCATCTCGGCCATGGAGTGGAAGAAGTTGCTCTGCCAGGAGCTATCCAGGCGAACGGTTTGCAGCACTGACCATGGAATCCATCGTGGGAGGCTAACACCACACACAGCTATCTTCCTACCATGCCAGACTCCATTCCAGCGAAGCGAACGGCTCACATACTCACCAGATGTCACCTTCACATGCAGCAATCAACTCATCCCAGGCGTGGACGACTGTCCAACCGCCACTGTCTTTGTCCAGCAGAACGCTAGACAAAAGACTGGTGCCAATAGAAGATTGAAGAAGAGAAAGACCATCTCCACCCTGAGCCAAGTGTCTTTGTGTAGATTGGGTGGTACCTTAGGCAGCAATTCGGCCATCTATTGTTACCACTTCAGTTGAGTTCAACCACTCCCATGTACCTCCACCCCAGTAGTTTCACCCTTTCTTTCCCTTGACAGCTACCCTGGAGGATCCCACCTTGGCCCATTGTTACCTGGCGGTCCAATCAGGTAACTAGTGCCAAGACCTCATTGGCCAGGAGTAGGCAACCAATTAGGTGTCCCCTCCAAGCCAGCCATTGGCTACTGCACAAGTCCAGCCCTTATGGTCACTGCAGAGTCTCCCCTTTTTCTGAGGTCATGCACCAGATCACCACTTTCCTCCACCCTCATACCGCCCATTCCTTGAGGGCTCAAGGTAGTCCTTATAACCTGTGGACTACCTACCCACAGATGTGCTTCTAGCAGTATCCCAATTCCGCTGTCTAGATCCAACCCCGATTCTAAGGCCAAGTTTCGGGTTCCCTCTCCCTCATCCTCGCTCGTCGCCATTGGAGCCTTCCTTGAAGACTACGATAGGTAATTATCACCCTGTTCGTCTACCTATGTGTTTCTCTATGTCTCTCTAATTTTCTTAGGACTGTATGTATGATTTTATGAGTATTTTATCCTGTGTGTGAGCTCTATACTTTCTAGAATAAATTCAAATTGCTTTTACCTAATTAGTGTCCCTGGCATATTTGAGCAATAGTTTCTGGACGTGGAGCCTGTATACACAGACTCTTATCCCTTTTAAAGTCAAGTGCCCACCTGTCAATTCCCCAACCTCGGTTTTGAGGGCATTTCGGCTTACAGCACTGCCTTCAGCCACTTCTCACAGTCCAGAATCTGGGTAAAGACTGGGGTGTCGTTCTACACAACTTCTCACAAAGAGATCAAAAGACCTTATTTCCTGGATTTCCTATGGTTTTGTTGGTTTAACCCTTCGTCAGTCTTCTCTCAATGCCGTTTTAACTGGAGCCACAGTACAATGAATTCAGTCATGGATCAATGCATACATGCTCAAGTCTCTGTTGTTGGCTCTCCGAGGAAAACTATGCCATAGGTGTGCAGTGCCATCCTCTGGGCCAGGCCCACTTGCATGGTATGGAACCTTGAAGGACTTGTGAAGGACTTCCCAACATTATTTTCCCTTACCCTCCTCCTGGAAACCCCTGTATCCTCTCCCCTTTCCCTATCTCCTTCTAGCCCATTCATCAACCTACCTTTTATCTGGATCTTCAGATATATTTATTATTTATTTTCTCATTTATACTTTGTCTTTCTCCAAAGTGGGGAGTGAAACAGATCACATAATTTTCCTCTCCTCTTTTTTATCATTACAATAACCCTGTGAGGTAGGTTAGGCTGAAAGCATGTGACAAGCACATCACCTAGTGAGCTTCTATGGTAGACTGGTGATTTGAACCTGGGTATCCCAGATCATAAGAACATAAGAACATAAGAGAAGCCATGTTGGATCAGGCCAATGGCCCATCCAGTCCAACACTCTGTATCACACAGTGGCCAAAAATTTAAATATATATATATACACACACATACACATACACATTGTGGCTAATAGCCACTGATGGACCGTGCTCCATATATTTATCTAACCCCCTCTTGAAGCAGGCTATGCTTGTAGCCGCCACCACCTCCTGTGGCAGTGAATTCCACATGTTAATCACCCTTTTGGGTGAAGAAGTACCTGCTTTTATCCGTTCTAACCCGACTGCTCAGCAATTTCATTGAATGTCCATGAGTTCTTGTATTGTGAGAAAGGGAGAAAAGTACTTCTTTCTCTACCTTCTCCATCCCATGCATAATCTTGTAAACCTCTATCATGTCACCCCAAAGTCAACATTTCTCCAAGCTAAAGAGCCCCAAGCGTTTTAACCTTTCTTCGTTTTAACCTTTCTTCATAGGGAAAGTGTTCCAAAGCTGTAATCATTCTAGTTGCCCTTTTCTGCACTTTTTCCAATGCTATATTATTTATTTATTTATTTCATTTATATCCCGCCCTCCCCCACCACGGCAGGCTCAGGGCGGCTAACAACATTCTACAATCATACAATAACAAGTAAAACCTTAAAATTACAATATAGAGCAATAAAACATTAAAATATTAACTTAAAACCAATCCAGTAATACAGTTGTGATGCGGTATAGATCTTTAGACCGCATTGGCGGACCCTTGGTTACCGTTTTTCCTAGCAGTCCGAGTATGCTAATTTAAAAAGGGTGGTCTTGCAGGCCCTGCGGAACTGTTCAAGGTTCCGCAGGGCCCGCACCTCCTCTGGGAGTCGGTTCCACAGGGTAGGGGCCGCGATCGAAAAGGCCCGTGCTCTGGTACTCTGATATTTAATTTCCTTCGGCCCAGGGGCAGTCATTAGGTTTTTCCCGGTTGACCTCAGTGCTCTCTGGGGTTCGTATGGGGAAAGACGGTCCCTCAGGTAGACAGGTCCTCGGCCATATAAGGCTTTAAAGGTAACGACCAACACTTTGTACTGGACCCGGTATATAATCGGCAGCCAGTGCAGTTCACGTAGCCCCGGCTGTATATGTTCCCGTTTTGGGAGTCCCAACAACAGCCTGGCCGCCGCGTTCTGCACTAGCTGCAATCTCCGGGTCCGGCACAGAGGTAGCCCCAAGTAGAGGGCATTACAGTAGTCTAGTCTTGAGGTGACCGTTGCGTGGATCACTGTTGCGAGGTCCCGGCGCTCAAGGAAAGGGGCCAGCTGCCTTGCCCGCTTCAGATGGAAGAATGCTGACTTGGCAGTGGCTGCTATCTGGGCCTCCATCGATAGTGAAGGCTCCAGTAAAACACCCAGACTCTTTACCTGGCGCGCTGCTTTCAATGGCGCACCATCAAAGGTCGGGAGAGCTATTTCCCTTCCCAGAGCGCCGCGACCCACGCATAGGACCTCTGTCTTCGCTGGATTCAACTTCAGCCCACTCAGCCTGAGCCATGTCACAACAGCCTGTAATGCCCGGTCGAGGTTCCCTGGGGCGGAGTCGGGCCATCCATCCATTAGTAGATAGAGCTGGGTGTCATCTGCATATTGATGGCAACCCAGCCCAAACCGCCTGGCAATCTGGGCAAGGGGGCGCATATAGATGTTAAACAACATCGGGGAGAGAACTGCTCCCTGAGGCACCCCACAATCCAGTGTGCGCCTCCGGGACCGCTCGCTCCCGATAGCCACCCTCTGTCCCCGACCTAGGAGAAAGGAGGAAAGCCACTGCAAGGCCGACCCCTCAACCCCAATGTCGGCGAGGCGGCGCGTCAGTAACCGATGGTCGACTGTATCAAATGCAGCCGACAGGTCTAACAACATCAGTACCGCAACGCCGCCCCGATCCAGTTGCCGTTGGAGGTCATCCACTAAGGCGACCAGCACCGTCTCCGTCCCATGGCCCGGCCGGAAACCAGACTGACATGGGTCTAGGACAGAAGCGTCATCCAGAAACCCCTGTAGCTGCTGCGCCACGGCCCTCTCAATAATTTTACCTAAAAACGGTAAATTGGACACCGGCCGGTAATTCGCCAATTCAGCCGGGTCTGCTGTAACTTTTTTCAGGAGAGGGCGGACCAAAGCCTCTTTCAGAGGTGTTGGAAAATGCCCCTCTAAAAGGGATCTATTTATGATGTCCCGTAAAGGACATCTAAGCTCCCCTTGGCAGGATTTAATCAGCCAAGAGGGGCAAGGGTCCAGATCACATGTTGTCGGGCGAGCAGCAGAGAGGATTCTGTCGACTTCCTCCAGGCTGAGTGGGTCGAAGTGGTCCAGCACTAAACCCGAAGACAGGCACGGAGCCTCAATTTCACTCACTGTATCTAATGTGGTAGGCAGGTCTTGGCGGAGCAGCGAGATTTTATCTGCAAAATATTTCGCAAATGCCTCGCAGCCTATTTCTAATTCTCTAACATTTGGCTTGCCTTGTGGCAACGTTGTAAGATCCCCAATTATTCTAAATAATTGTGCTGGGCGCGAATTTGCAGATGCAATCTTGGTTGCAAAGTAATCTTTCTTTGCAGCCTTGACTGCCATCTCATAAGACTTCATAAACGTTCTATAGGATGTTCTCGTTGCTTCGTCCCGAGTATGCCTCCATTGCCTCTCTAGTCGTCTGAGCCCTTGTTTCAGCTGGCGCAACTCCAAGGTGTACCATGGAGCCAGCTTCATACGAGGGCGCAGAGGGCGCCGGGGTGCAATTTCGTCGATAGCCCTGGACAGCTGGCCCTGCCATATTTCCACCAGGTCATCGAGGGAATTGCCAGTGGGCCAGGGATCCCTCAGGGCCGTTTGGAACCGTTCCGGGTCCATCAGGCCCCGAGGGCGAGCCAAAATAGGCTCTCCGCCCATACTATAATATCCCTTTTGAGGTGCGGTGACCAGAATTGCACACAGTATTCCAAATGAGACCGCACCATCAATTTATACAGGGGCATTATGATACTGGCTGATTTGTTTTCAATTCCCTTCCTAATAATTCCCAGCATGGCATTGCCTTTTTTATTGCAATCGCACACTGTCTTGATATTTTCAGTGAGTTATCTACCACGACCCCAAGATCTCTCTCTTGTTCAGTCTCTGCCAGTTCACACCCCATCAACTTGTATTTGCAGCTGGGATTCTTGGCCCCAATGTGCATTACTTTGCACTTGGCCACATTGAACCTCATCTGCAACGTTGATGCCCACTCACCCAGCCTCAACAGATCCCTTTGGAGTTCCTCACAATCCTCTCTGGTTCTTACCACCCTGAACAATTTAGTGTCATCCGCAAACTTGGCCACTTCACTGCTTACTCTCAACTCCAAATAATTTATGAACAAGTTAAAGAGCATGGGACCCAGTACTGAGCCCTGCAGCACTCCACTGCTTACCGTCCTCCACTGCCAAGACTGCCCATTTATACTCACTCTCTGCTTCCTATTAATTAGCCAGTTTTTGATCCACAAGAGGACCTGTCCTTTTACTCCATGACTCTCAAGCTTACTAAGGAGCCTTTGATGAGGAACTTTATCAAAAGCTTTCTGGAAGTCAAGGTAAACAATATCTATCGGGTCTCCTTTGTCTACATGTTTGTTCACCCCCTCAAAGAAATGTAACAGGTTAGTGAGGCAAGATCTTCCCTTACAGAACCCATGCTGAGTCTTCCTCAATAACTTGTGTTCATCAATGTGCCTACTCATTCTGTCCTTGATAATGGTTTCTACCAACTTTCCCATTATTGAAGTCAGACTGACTGGCCTGTAGTTACCAGGATCTCCTCTGGAACCCTTTTTAAAGATGGGGGTGACATTTGCTATCTTTCAGTCCTCAGGAACAGAGGCAGATGTCAATGAAAGATTACATATTTCTGTCAGAAGATCCACAAGTTCAACTTTGAGTTCTTTCAGAACTTTTGGGTGTATGTCATTCGGACCTGGTGACTTATTAGTTTTTAATTCGTCAATCAGTTGTAGGACCTCCTCTCTTGTCACTTCAATCTGGTTCAGGTCTTTCAACACCCCTTCCAATAGAAGTGGTTCCGGAGCAGGCAAACACTTCTCATCTTCCTCCTTCAGTAATCCTTTGACCCCTTGGTCATCCAAGGGCCCCACTGCCTCCCTGGCTGGTTTCCTGCTTCTAATATATTTGAAGAAATTTTTATTGTTGGTCTTTATGTTTTTTGCAATATGCTCCTCATAGTCCCTTTTTGCCTGCCTGATCACAGTCTTGCATTTGATTTGCCATTGCCTGTGTTCCCTTTTATTAATTTC
Organism: Heteronotia binoei; assembly: GCF_032191835.1. NCBI lineage: Eukaryota > Metazoa > Chordata > Lepidosauria > Squamata > Gekkonidae > Heteronotia > Heteronotia binoei. Next base: position 178,860,252 of record NC_083223.1, read on the forward strand.
ACTTGGACTAGCTTTCCACCGCTTAAAGGAGTCCTTCTTACCTTTTACAGCTTCCATTACTTTGTTTGTTAACCATGCAGGCCTTCTCTTATACCTGTTTGTACCTTTCCTAACTTGTGGTATATATTTTATCTGTGCTTCTAAGGTTGCAGTTTTAAATAGCCTCCAAGCTTCCCCAAGGGTTTTGACTGTATTTACCTTTCCTTTCAGTTTCCTCTTCACATGCCTCCGCATCTCAGAGAATTTACCCCTTTTGAAGTTAAACTTGGTTGTGCTGGTCTTTTGGGGCAATTCCCTATTTATACAAATAGTGAAATCAATAACGTTATAGTCACTGCTCCCAAGCAGTGCGATCAGTTTTACATCTCTCACCAGGTCTTGGAAATTACTTTGGACCAAATCCAGGATCGCCCCACCCCTGGTAGGTTCTGTGACCATCTGCTCCATAGCACAGTCATTGAGAGCATCTAGAAACTCAATCTCTTTCTCTCGATCTGAACACATATTGACCCAATCAATCTGCGGGTAGTTAAAATCACTTATGATGACACAGTTTTTTCGTCTAGCCACCATCTTTCAGCCTTCCATCATATTATAGTCATCCTCTATCTTTCGATTTGGTGGGTGATAACAAACTCACATAGTTAAATTGCCTTTTGGGCCCTCTATTTCAACCCAAAGCATTTCTATAAGAGAGTCTAATTCTTTGACCTCAGTCTTACTGGACAGTATGCCCTCTCTGACATACAGAGCCACCCCACCTCCAACCCTTCCCTCCCTATCCTTCCAGTATAACTTATATCCAGGAATCACCGTGTCCCACTGATTCTCCTCATTCCACCAAATTTCTGAAATTCCCACAATGTTTATGTTTTCTCTCAACACTAAGCATTCCAACTCACCAATTTTACTTTGAAGACTTCTAGCATTTGCATACTAACATCTGTAATTTCCTAGGCAAGCTAGGCCCGCCACCTTCCCCCTGCCACCTCGAGACTCTGGCAGGCAGTCCATTCTGATTGTACTCTAAAGCTCTAACTGCTATACCCCACTCGCTGCTGTTGAACAGCAGCAAGCAGCCAGGCCTTGGTGAATCATGCAGTTGGGTGGTATTAAGTCACCCAGTGGATTGCTGCCAGGCCTGGCCCTCACTTAAAGGCCAGAATAGCCCTGGAAAGGGTGCTGCCTCCTATTCACTGACAAAACCCCAAGCCCAGAATGCTGTGGTTGCCAAGCAACTGTCACTGAGGGCTTCCATTTTTTAAATGCTATGGGCATTCCTTTTATCATTCTGAGTTTTTAAAAACTTCTCAATGCATTCTTTTTTATGGTTTCAGAGTAGGGTTGCCAAGTCCAATTCAAGAAATATCTGGGGACTTTGGGGGTGGAGCCAGGAGACATTGGGGCGGAGCCAGGAGCAAGGGTGTGACAAGCATAATTGAACTCCAAGGGAGTTCTGGCCATCATATTTAAAGGGACAGCACACCTTTTTAAATGCCTTCTTTCCATAGGAAATAATGAAGGATAGGGGCACCTTATTTTGGGGCTCATAGAATTGGACCCCCTGGTCCAATCATTTTGAAGCTTGGGGGGTATTTTGGGGAGAGGCACTAGATGCTACACTGAAAATTTGGTGCCTCTACCTAAAAAACAGCCCTCCCAGAGCCCCTGATACCTCCAGATCAATTCCCCATTATACCCTATGAGAATCGATCTCCATATAGAGAACAATGAAGTGCCCAGCAGACATTTCCCTCCCCCCCTCCCCCGTTTCTGGCAACACTGAAGTGAGGGATTGGCATCTCTACTCACGAGTTGCTGCCAACTTCTTCAAAGTAACACAGACACACCATTCCAAGAGGAAGCCTTTCCAATCAAAGACTGAAGCCTCCGGAGGTAGAAAGTCTCATGGTGGCTGTGGGGGCGGGGCTTCCCCCAGCTGGCCAGCTGACTGGGGACAGGAAGGAACCTGGGAAAGTGGGAGAACCCCCATTGGGACCTGGGGATTGGCAAGCCTATCAGAGTTTTCATTTTTAACCTCCAATGTATTTTTTTTAAGACTTCAGATTCTTTTTGCAAACCTGGGGCATTTTTCAGATTTGTAGAAAGATCTGTCTTGTCAGTTCATAGCTCCAATCAATGGATTTAAGAATCCTCAGATTTGGCTAACTTTGCTATTCCAATATATGAGATTGTTATGATGATTCTTACTGTATGCTTTGTTTTGAATATACCTTCTGTCACACATGCAAGCTCTTCCTTGAATGCCATTAGCAAAATGAAAAGAAGTGAATGAGGCAAGAGTGGGAATAATTACATGTCCTTAGGTCCCTTGTGAACTAGAATTGACCAACTATGCAGCAGTCCATAATGAGGAATGTTTAACTGAGAGAACATGAGAGATCTGAAGAAAGCTTAGTAATAGCCTCCTCCTTCACCCCAGCCACTGCAAATAGGAAATGTGGAGTGGCAGCTCTGGATGAACCAGGAGCTAATAAGGGTGTGTGCATTATGTGTCAGGAGCAAATTTAGCCCATTACCTGAACAAGCTGGGTTGACCAGAGTGTCACTAGACTCTCTGACCTTATAGAATGAAACATACAAGATAAGCTCTCTTTACTCAAGGTTGCAGTTCTGCTGCAGCCTATCATATTTTCTGGACAATCTAAGCACAATGTTCTGTATCTAAGAAAAGTCAATACTTCCCTCCTATACATAGACAATGCTAGCGGTGTGGAATACAAGGCCTTGTTTACATACCAGATGAAAGAATAAAAGGTACCACTCCAGAATTGAAGAGATGGCCCTAGTTTTAAGTATTAAGTTTGCATAAAAACTTCCATGCAAATAGAAAAGTAGCACAGAAGAGAGAAAGCTATTACCCCCTTCTCTAATTTCAGGGATTTTTTTTCTTTACATTGGGATTCAAAAACATGAGCTTCTGTGTTCTCTTACTTGCAGTTTGAAGTGATATAATCTGTTCTATCACTTCTGAATTCCACTGCCTTCATTCTGGCTTAATTTTGTTGCATGGATAAATCAGGCCTGATTGCACATTTATCAAGTAGGGATGGCAACCTCCAGGTGGGACCTGGAGACACTCCCCCCCCCCCCCCCGAATTATAGCTGATCTCCAGACTACAGAGATCAATACCTCTGGAGAATATTGATGCCTTAGAGGTTGGACACTATTGTACATCACTGGGGTCTCTGTTGCCCCCAGGCTCCCCACTCCAAACCTCCAGGAGTTTCCCAACCTGGAGCTAACAATCCCTTCTCCCTCACCCCCTGCCAGATGGACCTGGCAACCCTACTATCAAGTGGAGATGTTTTATTGTGCAAACTGAATCTTCCATTCACACACCATTTTGAGAACCGTACATATGACCCCCTCCCTCCCTTTTGTGATATTGCTGGATTTAGGGCTTACTTGAGGTGTCAATTTGTTGGGATCATATGGAGATGCCCATTATATGGACTGACTTTGACCATTTCTTGCAGCAATGTCAGCACTTGTGGGTTATAAAGTGTAACAGCTGAGCTGAAAATTGAAATAGTAAAAAGTATAAAAATAAGAACAGTTAGCAGCACTTTAAAATGTCAGAAAGAGCAGCAAAAACCCATTCAGGGAAGAAAATTAGTTTCAAAATACTTTAACAACTAGCAAGTAACAGCAGACAGGCATCTGAAGGCTAACTGAGGGGGTCTTCCTCAATGAGAGAATTCCACAGCCTGAATACTGCCATAGAAAAGTGTGGGAACTCCTAGGACTTCCGGGGTTGGAAAATGCCGAGCTGAATTGCTTCTCAGAAGGGGAGCAGACTGGGGCTTCTGTTCGGGGTAGTGGAGGGCAATTTAATACCTACTGTCTACTTTTCTCAGTCAGAGATCAGTCCAAGATATGCACAGGAAACTCTGAGGAGATTTACCTTGGCTAAAAGGGAGTCCCGGGGGGGGGGTGCTCCTTTGAGGCTTTGAGGGGTCTCTGGAGACGTTGCATATTCATCATCTGCAGAAGTTTCCAGAGTCATTTATTTGACATAAGCTCGACAGGATCCTAACCTTCTTTGAGACTGCTAAACATCTAAAGCTATACAAGACCGGTGTTGGATCTGGATAACTGCAGAAAAAGGTACTGATGACTATCTTCATTCTGGGACTATGTAAAGTTAAACAAAATAAAATCAGAAGGTGGAAAATAGAGATTTAGAAAGCTTGGAAGAAGAAGGGGAGAAGGGGCGAAATTTGAACTTTGTAAATTTAAAGGACAGTGCTAAAAAGTGGAAAGGAATTTATTGTTTTGTCTACTTGCGGTTTTGGTGAAAAAGCCCCATCGTCACAGATTTGCAGCTCTCACAGTCAACACAGGAAATATATCAAACATCTTGAGATCTTTTTACCAGTGAAAACAGGATTTGGTGGCAAGAAAAGCAGGAAGTGTCGGATGGAAGAGGGAAATCATTGAAGTGCTAGCCTACTCTAGGACTATAATATCATAGAAAAACATCGGCGGCCATTGCTAGGAGGTCAAAATTTAAACAAAGTTTTTAAAGTGTTCGGGACATTAAAAATTGGTGAAGCTGACAGAGGCGACAATTATAAGGTAAATACTATTGGACATTATCGCTGATAATTATTTTAGAAGCCTTTTGAAGGAAATTTTTTTAAAGGGAAGTCGCGACCGCCATTTTGGAAGAAATAAAAACTTCTCTGAGGACAGCGAAATTAGGCTTATTGAAAAGGGCAAGTCTTAATCTAACAAATCCGATAGTTTAAATTTAATTTGGAGAGGTTAACATTTTTGGTGTTTTTTTAAATGTCAGAGCATGTTAACCTGTGCAAGGACTGCCTCAATGGAGAAAATGCAAGAGCAATTAGAAGCAATGGTAGCCAGGATGATGAAAGGGGTGAGAGACATGATAACTGCTTCTAAAAAAGAAATTAGAAAAGACATTGAAGAGCTAAGGAAAGATATAGAAGATCTCAGAAATGAGACTGTGGTAACATCAAAGAAAGTGCAAGAGGTGGAAGAGAGAGTGAAAGTACATGATTCCACCTTGCTAAAAATGCAAGAAAAGGTGGCAATTCATGACTGCAAATTGATGGAAACCCAGATACGTCTGAGAGGAGTACCTGAGGATGAAAAGACTGATTTGAAAGGATATATAATAAGAATAATTGCAGAATTTTTGGAGGAAGATCCTGAAGGAACTAGAAGCATGTATGACTATATGTATCAAGTGAACTCACTATATGCCAAGAAAAATAATCTACCAAGAGATGTGGTTATAAGATATATGACAAAAGAAATGGTGGGAAAAATCTTAATTTTTTTTTTGAAAAGACATTGATAGTGGGAGGCAGCAGAGTAAGAATCATGAAAGAATTGCCAAGACAAGTGATAAATGACAGAAAAGCATACAAAAATTGACAGAAAAACTACGTGACAATGAAATGAGGTATAGATGGATAATACCTGAAGGGACTAGAATTTTATTCATTGGCTGAACAAAAGAAAAGGGGAGTGATTTTCTTTATTAAACAAGAATTGGAGCTGAAATTAGTGTTTAAAGATAAAGATGGAAGATTTGTAGCGGTAGAAATAATATTAAATGCAAAAAAAATGTTGTTATTGGGACTGTATGCACCAAATGGTGCAAAGGATGCTTTTTAAAAAGACATTATACAACAATTTGATGAACTGACTTATGACCAAGTTTTGATAATGGGGGACTTTAATGGAACAATAAAGAATACACTGGATAGGTCTGGGGGAAAAAAATAATAAGGAAAAAAAATTGCCAAATTCTTTTTTTGAATTGGTCAAACAAGAAAATTTGGAGGATATATGGAGGAAATTTAATCCTGAAGTGTGGGACTATACCGTTTTTTCAGCAAGACATAAAACTTTTTCCAGAATTGACATGTTGTGGGGCACTAAAGACTTAGGCCTTATAACAAAGAAAATAGAGATTTTACCTAAAATTGGGGCTGACCATAACCCAATAATGTGGATTACAAAATTGTCTAAGAAGTTGAGAAGATGGAGATTGAATGAAGATTTACTACAGAATAAAGAAATAGTGACATCTCTAAAAAATGAAACTAAAGCTTTCTTCCAAATAAACGATAAAGAGGGTATAGAATTTCAGATGGTCTGGGATACTTATAAAGCAGTAATGAGAGGAATATTGATTACATTGAATAACAAAGATAAGAGGGCAAAAGAAAAACAGATGTTGGACATTCAAAATGAAATAAAGAAAAAAGAAGGGGAACTGAGAAAAAGGCCAGGGAAAAAGAAAATTATAAGGGAGATTACAATATTACAAATGCGAATGAGACATTTGTTAAATAAAGAACTGGAATGGAATTTGAAAAGATTGCAGCAGAAAGCTTTCGAGGGAGGAAACAAACATGGAAAATATTTGCCCAGGCAACTGAAGAAAAAGAGAGAAAGTAAAATTATTAATAAAATTGTGGTGGATGGAAGAGAGGTAGTAGATCAAGAAGGAATAAAAAGAGAATTCTTTAAGTATTATGCCAAGTTATTTAAAGGTGTTAAAATAAGGAAAGAAAAGATGGATGAGTACTTACAAAAGATAAAAATAGCACCCTTAGCAGAAAATATGTGAAAAGTTTTAAACGATTTAATTGAAAAGATAGAAATTGGGAACTTCCGGGGGAGGAAAATGTCGAGCTGAGCTGCTTCTCATAACGGGCGCATGCTCGAACTTCTGTTCGGGGTAGTGGAAGGCAATTTAATGCCTACTGCCTACTTTTCTCAGTCAGAGGTTAGTCCAAGATATGCACAGGAAACTTTGAGGAGATTTACCTTGGCTAAAAGGGAGTCCCGAGGAGGAGGCTCCTTTGAGACTTTGAGGGGTCTCCGGGAAGAGTTGCATTTTCATCATCTGCAGAAGTTTTCAGAGTCATTTAATTGACATAAACTCGACAGGATCCTAACCTTCTTGGGCATTGCTAAACATCTAAAGCTTTGCAAGACTGGTGGGAACTTGGAAAATTGGAAGAGAAGGTACAATTACTATCTTTCATTCCGAAACTATTTACAGCTTAATGGAATAAATTTAAAAGGTGGGAAAGGAAAATCTAGAAAGTCTGGAAGAAGAGGGGAGGAAGAGGTGAAATTTGGACTTCATAAATATAAAAAACAGTGCTAAAAAGTGGAAAGGAATTTATTGTTTAGTCTACTTGCGGTTTTGAAAAAAGAGCACCATCATCACAGACCTGCAGCACATTCAAGCAAGACAGGAAGTACATCAAGTATCGTGAGATTTCCTTACCAGTGTGAATGAGACTTTGTGGCAACAAAAGCAGGAAGTAGCGGAAGGAAAACCTACTCTAGAAATTTATTACCATTGAGAAACATCGGCAGCCATTGCTGGGAGGTCCAAATAAAAACAATGTTTTTAAAGAATTCGGGACATTAAAAATTATTGGAGTTAACTGAGAAGAGGGTAAGAAGTTAAATTCTATTGGTCATATTATTGTGTGGACCTCGGATGTTTTTAAAAGAGGAGAAAAATTGTAAGGAGCAGTAAAAAAATCGTGACCTTCATTTTGGGAGATTTAAAAAATTTAAAAATAAATATCTTGACTTTGGAAGCTCTGAGGATGGCAAAATTGGGCTTGTTATAAAGGGCAAGTCCTACTTTTTTGAATCTGATAGTCGAATTGGAAATTGGTGCGGTCCAAATTTTTGTTGTTTTTTAAATGTCTGGACACAAGCAGCCCCGTACAAGGGCTACTTCATTGGAAAAAATGCAGGACCAATTGGAGGCAATGGAGGCCAGAATGATGAAAGGGGTGAGAGAGATGATAAATGAATCGGGAAAAAAAATTATTGCAGAGATTAAAAAAGATATGGAAGATTTTAGAAAGGAAACTGAGTAAACATCTAAGAAAGTGCAGGAGGTAGAAGGTAGAATGAAAGTATATGATTCCACCTTGTTGAAAATGCAAGAAAAAGTGACAATCCATGACTGCAAATTGATGGAGACTCAGATACGTCTGAGAGGAGTACCTGAGAAGGAGGATGGTGATTTAAAAGAATATATAATAAAAATAATTGCAGAATTTTTAGAGGAAGACCCTGAAGAGTCTAAAAACATGTATGACTATATGTATAGAGTGAACTCACTTTATGCCAAGAAAAATAACTTACCAAGAGATGTTGTCGTAAGATATATGACAAAGGAAATGGTGGGAAGGATCATGAGTAAAAACTTTGAAAAGACATTGATAGTGGGAGGCAGTAGAGTGAGAATCATGAAGGAGCTGCCAAGGCAAGTGATAAATGGTAGAAGAACATATAAAAAGTTGACAGAAAAATTGAGAGACAATGGAATGAGGTTTAGATGCATAATACCTGAAGGCTTGAGCTTTGAACTCCAGGGGAAAAGAATCACAATGACAAATGCACAGGATATGTGTAGATTTTTTGAAGAAAATAAAGAATTTGCACCATGATGGATTACAAATTATTGTCTTGGAATGTAAATGGACTAAATTTACCACAAAAAAGAAGGGCAACATTTCATTGGATTAAGAAACAAAACTGTAATATAATTTGTTTGCAAGAAGTGCATATCGAACAAAAGGATTATAAATTTTTATGGAACAAGCAATTGGGAGTGGAATTTTTTTCATTGACTGAACAGAAGAAAAAGGGAGTGTTTTTTATATTAAACAAGAATTGGAGCTAAAATTAGTATTTAAAGATAAACATGGAAGATTCGTAGCAGTAGAGACAATATTAGATGGAAAAAAAACCCCATTGTTATTAGGACTCTATGCACCTAATGGTGCAAAGGATGTTTTTTTTTAAAGACATTATACAACAGCTTGATGAATTGATCTATGACCAAGTTTTAATAATGTGAGATTTTAATGGAACAGTTAAGAACTCATTGGACAGGTCGGAAGGGAAAAACAACAATAGTAAAGAAGGAAAATAGCCAAAGTCTTTTTTTGAACTGGTTAAACAAGAAAATCTGGAAAATATATGGAGAAAATTTAACCCTGAAGTTCTGGACTATACTTTTTTTTCTGCAAGACACAAAACTTTTTCTAGAATTGACATGTTGTGGGGAACTAAAGATTTGGGTCTTATAACAAGGAAAATAGAGATTTTACCTAAAATTGGTGCTGATCATAACCCAATAATGTGGATTATAAAATTGTCCAAGAAGGTGAGAAGATGGAAATTGAATGAAGATTTGCTACAGAATAAAGAAACAGTGACATACCTAGAAAACAAAACTAAAGCTTTTTTCCAAGTGAATGACAAAGAGGATACTGAGTTTCAGACGGCCTGGGATGCTTATAAAGCAGTAATGAGAGGAATGTTGATTACTTTGAATAATAAAGATAAGAGAGTAAAACAGTTGTTGGACATTCAAAATGAAATAAAGAAAAAGAAAGGGGAGTTGAGAAAAAGGCCACGGAAAAAGAAAATTTTAAGGAAAATTACAATATTACAAACTCAATTGAGACATTTGTTAAATAAAGAAGTGGAATGGAGTTTGAAATGACTTTAGCAGAAATCCTTTGAGGGAGCAAATAAATCGGGAAAATATTTGGCTTGGCAATTGAAGAAAAAGAGAGAAAATAGAATTATTAACAGAATTGTGGTAGATGGAAGAGAAGTGGTTACTCAAGAGGGAATGAAAAGAGAATTTTTAAAGTACTATGCCAAATAGTTTAAAGGTGTTAAAATAAAGAAAGAGAAGATGGACGAGTATTTACAAAAGATAAAAATAGAGCCCTTAACTGAAAATATGCAAAAAATTTTGAATCGTCCAATTGAAAAAATCGAAATTGAAGCAGCAATTAATGCAATGAAGAATGGAAAAGCACCTGGGCCTGATGAATATACAGCTAAATATTTTAAAACTTTTAAAGATGAGTTAATACGAAAATTGCAGAAGTTGATGAATATGATAAGAATAAAAGTGAAAGTACCAAACATATGGAGAGAAGCTGTTATTTCGTTGATACCTAAGGAAGATATAGATGTCACGAACGTAAAAAATTATAGACCAATTTCACTATCAAATAATGACTATAAAATATTTACAAGAATCGTGGCAGAACGGCTTAAACAACATTTGTTAAACTTTATAAAGGAAGATCAAGCAGGGTTTCTTCCCAAAAGACAAATAAGAGACAATATTAAAACTATTGTAAATATTGTAGAATATTATAAAAGACATCCAGAAAAAGAAGTAGCATTATTCTTTGCAGATTCAGAGAAAGCATTTGATAATTTAAATTGGGACTTTATGTTTGCAGTAATGAAAAAAATGGAGCTGAGTGAAAATTTTATAAGAATGATAAAATCAATATATTCTGAACAAAGTGCAAGGTTGTGTATAAACACAGATCTTACAGAAGATATGAAAATTAGCAAAGGTACTAGACAAGGCTGTCCACTTTCACCATTGTTGTTTATAATGACTCTTAAAATATTGATGCAGATCCAAGAAGAAAAAGAAATAGAAGGATTAAGAATAAAAGGATTTACTTGCAAATATAGAGCTTTTGCTGATGATATAATGTTTATAAATGAAAACCCCATACAAGTTACACCTTTGCTGCTAGCTAAAATACAAGAGTATGGGGAGTTGGCAGGACTTTGTATTAATAGAGAAAAATCAAAAATTCTGAGTAAAAATATGTGGATGAACAAGCAACAAGAATTACAGAGACTAACAGGTTGTGAAGTCACCTCTAAAGTAAAATACCTAGGGGTGGAGATAACAATGAAGAATATTGATCTGTTTAAAAATAATTATGAGAAGTTATGGCGTAAAATGGGTGAAGACATGTTAAAATGGAATAAGCTTAATTTGACATTGTTGGGTAGAATAGCTGCAATCATAATGAATATCTTACCAAGAATAATTTATATGGGGAGTTGGCAGGACTTTGTATTAATAAAGAAAAATCAAAACGTCTATGTAAAAATATGCAAATAAATAAGCAACAAGAATTGCAGAGACTAATGGGCTGTGAAGTTACCTCTAAGGTAAAATATTTGGGTGTGGAGATAAGAATGAAGAATATTGATTTGTTCAAAAATAATTATGAGAAGCTATGGCATAAAATGGATGAAGATATGTTAAAGTGGAATAAACTTAATTTGTCACTGTTGGGTAGAATAGACACAATTAAAATGAATATTCTACCAAGAATAATGTATTTGTTTCAAACCATTCAGATTGTGAAAGACAGTAAACAATTTAATAGATGGCAAAGAAAAATTTCAGAGTTTGTGTGGGTGGGGAAGAAACCAAGAATTAAAATGAAAATTTTAACAGATGCAAAAGAGAGAGGTAGATTTCAATTACCAGACTTAAAATTATATCATGAAGCAGTTTGCTTAGTATGGATAAAAGAATGGATAATGTTGTTAAACAAAAAACTCTTAGCGTTGGCTGGCACGCTTATATGTATTATGGGAAAAAAAAGATAGACGGCTTTTTCTCTCACCATTATATAAGAAACAGCTTGCTAAATACATGGATGAAATATAAGAAATGTGGAGATGAGAGAAAACTGTTATGGATAGTGCCAGTCGAAGTGATAAAAATAACAGCTGAGATGGGTAAGGAAAAGTGGTTGTCATATCTCTCTCGGCTTGACTTTGCGAACGAAGATTTAAGAAGGGTGCAGTAGTCCACGTCTGCTGCAGGCTCGCTGGTGGCTGACAAGACCAATGCGGGACAGGCAGATCCGGCCACAGTGGCTGCAGGGAAAAGTCTGATTTGGGTTTGGTGCTGTAGCAGTGCGATTCTTCCTCAATCTCCTTTTGTCCTCAAGACCCGCTATGTGTGCGTTCTCAAAGGAAGAGACAGCCTGGTGGATGGTGTGCCTCCATGCTTTGCGATCTGAGGCTAGGTCAGACCACTGGTGATGGTTGATGCGACAGGTGCCAAAGGATTTCTTCAAGGAAGTTGTCACATAATCAACTATTAAAAATACAAAGTGGCAAAATAGAACTGAAAACTGCTGAAGAGCTGAATAATAAATATGATTGGTTTCAAATGCAACAAATAAAGAGCTTGGTGGAGAATGACATTAAAACTGAAGGAATAAGAAAAGAGCAAACAGAAATGGAAAAAGTTCTGCTTGGAGACAATGAAAAATTAATTTCAAAATTATATAAATTACTTTTTAAATTGTCTACGGAAGATGAAGTAGTGAAATCTCAAATGATTAAGTGGGCAATTCATGTAAATACAGAAATACAGATGGAAACTTGGGAATATTTGTGGAAGAACTCTATGAAGCTTTCGACGTGTTATAGTATTAAAGAGAACTGTTTTAAAATTATGTATAGATGGTATATGACTCCTAAGAAATTGGCAAAGATGAATAATAAGATGCCAGATAGATGTTGGAAATGTAAAAAACATGAAGGTTCTTTCTACCATATGTGGTGGACTTGTGAAAGAGCAAGAAAGTATTGGCAGATTGGCAAGAAATTTCTAGGATCTTGGGATATGAATTTAAGAAAGTTGTAGAGACTTTTCTGTTGGGATTACAAATGGAAAAATTTCCAAAAGAAGATAGAACTATAATTTGGTACTTGCTTTCAGCTGCTAGGACATTATATGCGCAGTTGTGGAAGCAAGAAAAAATACCAGAGAAATGGGATTGGATTGTAAAAGTTATGACAAATTAACGGAAATGGACAAATTAACAAGAATTTTAAGAGACTATGATTTAGAAGTTTTTAAGATGGAGTGGAAAAAGTTCAGAAGATATGTAGAAAAAGAGTGGAAAATAAAAGGACATTGGACAATTTTTGATAATGATTAAGTCTTAGAAAAAAGAAGAATATTAATTTTTGTTTTGATTAGTTAAGGGTACCTTTAAACATTAGTTAAGTAAATAACACCGGCTGGGGTCAAGTAACGGGGGGAGGAGTGGGTAGAAAGTAATATATGGGATAGATAAAAGAAGTTATTCATGATGCAAGAAATATAATTTGTTACCATATGTTACCAAATAAAATTGTTTTAACACTCAGAAAAGTGTGGGAACTCCTGGCAACTGGAAGAGGATGGTGAGGGGACTTATGAGGAGGAAGGCCTAGGCATTGTCACCAGCATCACACAGGAGCTGATGTCCAGGTGATGTCCAGGTAATGTACAAATATTTGGGCAACAACACTATGGTAAAACTGGCTTCTACCACAGAGTTTTTGCCCAAATACCAGTTGCTGATGTAATCATGTCACTTCCTGTGTCATGCTGTCAGCAAGGCCTAGGTCTTCTCCTTTCACCTGGTAAATTTCCCTACTTGCCAGCTGATCAGTTGCTGGAGTAGGAATCTGGCAACCCTACCCCCACCATATCGCTAAATTGGGAGAACATGGAACAGGACTTTTGTAAATGATCACTGTTAACAGCATCAAGGGCTGATTGTGTTCAGCAAGAGACAGAATACAGTCTTCTTGTAATAGAGAAATACAATCCTTTAGTTCTAAAAAGCAGAACTTTGAGTTGGGCTCAGAAACCAACTGGGAAGCAATTAACCTTTTTCCAGACCAGAACTACATAGAAATAACTATGTGACTCTGTCTCAGTCTAGCTATCAGAGATTGTTATGAAACTAAAACATAGCTGTCTGGGGTGGCATCTCCACCCCCATACTCCCCAACAGGTCCTCCCCCCCCCCCCAGAAAAAGAGGTGCCAGAACTTTCAAGAAAGAAATGAAGGAGAAACACATGGGTACCCCTCATGAACTTTTAAATGGTTGTTTTGTATTTGTTGTGTCTTGCATTTCTCCCCCAAACCCACGGGGCGTGTTTGTCATGGAGCCAATGTAGGGGTTCAGTGAGGGTGGCTTTGTGGGGCAAAAATGAGTGATAAAAGTTCAAGAGCCCCAGGAATGTCTGGAGCTCTGCCTTGCATGTGGGGACTGGAGCTTGGACAATTGCCCTTGATTTAGCTTCGGTTGGGTGGATTCCGGTGGCATCGACTGCAAATCCCAAAAACTCCACCCTGGGTACCCCTAGTGAACACTTTTTGCATTTTACTTTAATGTCTATGGTCTGGAAATGGCGCAGGACCTCACGGAGATGGCTGCTGAATTCTTCGATGCCGGGGGCTGTGATTAGAACGTCATCAAAGAATGCCTGTACTCCAGTTCCTGGACTGGTACCTCATCCATCACATACGGCTTGCCCCATTCCACCCGGCTGCTAACGACCAAGCGGAGCGCATGGTCTGCATTACTAAGGAGGCTCTAGGGCACATTGTGTATGGGGATTGGGACCACCGCTTGGCCACCTTTCTTTTCAGGAACCGGACTACCCTGAACTGGGCTGGTGGTTGATTACCTGGCTAGACAGACTGCATCCAGACCGAGCTCCAGACCGCCACAACTCCCCTGAGATCTGGGAGGCCACAAGGGGATTTTTCCTGGGGGGGCCAGCTCCTCCATCGGCACATCAACCAATTGTGTCACTACACCCTGCTGGATGAACCAGATGTACCTGAGGAAGTGGGGAATGGGGAGAGCGTAGGATCACCACCGGCAGCCACCCCGCGGCCCCAGTCTTGCTGACAGCGGAACCTTACAGAGACTGTAGCAATCTTCCCCCGGCAGGGGAGAGGGAAGAGCCTCTGCTGCCACAGCAATCACAGGGCAGGTCTCTTCCAGCCTCACCACACAGTGGGGAACCAGCTGCACTGTTTATGATTCCAGTGGCTCCCGGTCGAACCTAGGTGATCACATAAGGAGCAATGGCCACCAGTGCACCTTAAAGACTATGTACCTTGAACTAGGGGGGGGGGGGGGGGGGAGGAGTGTTGTGTCTTGCATTTCGGTCCCTGAAATTACAACACAGCATGGCTACGTGCATTGAGGTGAGCCGTGGGAAACCACCTGACTGTAAGCAACCGATGCTAACTGCCTATGAAGATCTGTGGCATGAAGTTTAAGTGGTCGGGATTGGACCTGATGACTAATGACAAGATTAATGGATATTGTGAAGTGTAAAGTGTGTACAAACTAAATCTGCTATAAACCCAATCTGTATGCTGTTCAGAAATCCAAATGACATCCTAAGTGTTTATTACCATATAGTTAATTATTGTCAGGCTGCCTACTGCGTATCCCTTGTCTGGATGCTCTGCTTCCACAGCACAACCTTTCAGCCTGACCTTTGTGTATAGTCTGACCTTCACTTGTCAGATTCTGACTTCCTTTCATTTTCTTGTTTGGTTTGCGATTATCTGTCACAGTCTCTTCATTCTCCTTGACCATATTCTGAAAATACCACCTTTACCTCTGAGTCTTTCCTTTGGAAATCCAATAAAATATTTGTAGAAATGCTGAGGTTCATAGAAAGATCAGTCTGTTATTCACTATCCTGATTGCCAAACCCTGAAATGACTTAGTGATTTTTGATACAAGCTCTATTTGGCTGTAGTTGTATCCACATGGAAACAATTCTCCATGTAGCTTTCATAGCCATGATGAATGCCTCTGCAGTGCCTTAGCACTGGCAACAGAGCATCCACACAAAATTTTGTGCACACTTTTCTCTGTTAGCTCAGCCGCCATTCTCCCCCGCCATGCTCCTGGAGCCCTGGCCTGAACAGCCCAGAATATGCCAATCTCATCAGATAGCCCTGGTTAGTATTTGGCGGGGGGGCCATCATGTAATACCGGGGTTGCAATGCAAAAGCAAAGGATGGCAAACCACGCAGGAACATCTTTTGGAGTCACCAGAAGTTGACTGAAATTTGATGGAAAGAAAGAAAGAAAGAAAGAAAGAAAGAAAGAAAGAAAGAAAGAAAGAAAGAAAGAAAGAAAGAAGCCACTTGGAAGGCTTTATTTCTAGTGATTTAAAAAAATCAATAATTGCTATTGTGCATTGTGCTGTAATGTTATAGTGTGGTTTTTTCCTTTAAAAGTCTGCCAACCAAAAAAAGCTCTGTGGTGGTACAGGCAGAAAATGGCAGCTGTCAGGGGATGAGGCAGGGGAAATTGTGCTGATCTCATCCAGATAGCTTGCTAATGTGTTTGGAATATATTCTTTCTAGAGAGATTGTACCAAATCATCTTAGAGAAAGAATGCATGAAGTCAGGAAAAGACTGGGAAGTGGGCAGTTAGAGGCCCACATTGTGTGATACTCCAAAAATCCCCACTTCAGTTTTGAAGCCAGAATAGGGAATAGCTCTGTGTGGATGCAGCTTGAACCTCACTTCTGCACTGTTCTATATAACTGAGTTTCAAGATGGCATTTCCCCCCCAGGTGGGAAGGACTGGTATAATCTGGCTAACCTATCTGCACTTTAATAAGTAACTAATCCCAGGATGCCTGAAAGGTTTTCCTTTCAGGCTCTTGCTCATTCAAGCTTAACTTTTTCCCAGCGTTTATAATGTATGATCCAGCACTCCTGGGAACTTGCTTGCATTGTGCCATGTTTTATTCAGGCACACTTCAATGGAACTCTCTTCATACTGAGATGGCCAGCAAGGATTAGATAATTGCCTGGGTTGATTGTGCCATCCATTCCGTCCACTGTCCTGCTTTCATTAACCTTTCCTTTCTATTATTTCCAACACATGCCTGGTATACTTGAAGTTTAATTCCCCTTCTCTCTTACTTAGGAAGCATTATGTCTCCTATGGGCCTCTCAGGCCCTTTTCTTGCCACTCGATCTCTAGTTTTTGCCATTGGTTTTTGTCCTTCAACAATGTCACTGTCATTGTCCACACAGGAAGGAATCACATGACATGATGTGGTTACTCCCTGTATTACACAGAGCTAAATGTTCATGAAGAACCAGAAGCTTTCTTACTTACTTGCTCCCGAGTGGAAGATTGAATTATCCAGGTTACCAGAAATTTTAAAATATTTTTAAATGATGTTTACATTATAAGACATAAGCTTCCAATCACCTTTCCTCCGGAGGGAACTACCTCAGTAAGTACTTCACCTGGAACTTTTGGCTGCTTGGGGAAGTGGAAGCATGTAACAATATGGCTGAGTCCAACACAGGGATGGCTCCCCTGTAGCTCAAAAAATGCAGACCACACATGCACATCTGCCCAGCGGCCCACTCCTGTACTCACCTCATCCCTTGCCGACTGTAGAGTGCCTAGAAAAAGCTACCACTTACTATGTGGTTGCAAATTATGAGGCATTTCCAAGGCACCTTTCTTGGTTGTCTGGATGGCTTGGAAACACCAGGGGAGTGGCTTTAAGGTGCATGAGTGCTGTGAAGGTTCCCGTGGTCCATCTCTGTTCTGGCAGTGGACTGTGTGGTGTCTGGATGCCCCAGGGAACTTCTGTTTGTGCCAGCTTACTTCTGAGTCAGCACGTTGCTGCCCCAAGCTGGCGGTCTGGACCCTGCCTATGATTGGTTATTGTACCGCACTGTATTATGTATAAACAAATTTCCAGGTATCTAAAGACTTTTAAGGCCCCTGATCCTATCTGTAACTTGAACTAGCTGATAAATATTGTGGAGACCCAGGGCCAGCTGGTGTTTGTCTTAACAACCATGCCCTGTACTTAGTGTTGTCAAGCACCAGGTGGGGTGTGGAGAATTACAAGTGATCTCCTAACTGTAGAGGTCACTTCTCCTGAAGAAAAGGGTGGCTTTGGAGAGTGGACTCTATGGACTCCACTGAGGTCCCTCCCCTCCTCCAAAAATTCTGCTTCCAAATCTCTGAGAATTTCCCGGCTTGAAGGTGGCAACCCTGCTTTATACTCCAGCCAGTTTCCCTCCAAAGGTTTGCAACTTAGAAAAAAATAGTAACTGTCATCACCAGTCTATGAATGTGCAAACTTCTTTTATAAAAATACTGCCAAAATGTCAGGTAGCAAAATAAATTGATTAGGCACAGGTTTAAAACAAAGGCAACATATTGCAATTAAAAAGAAAGGCATTTATTTTTAAGCAAATCAGAAATTGAAAATATTCAGATATTGAAAGAAAGAAATGATATCTAAACAGGCTCAAAGACCATCTGTGTTGAGATGATAAAAAGACAAGGCTCACACTTTCATAGTTGCAGATGATAGAAATCAAAGTGCATTAACCACAATAAGATCTCAAGATCTAAGAGGTGTATGGGTGTCCATGAAATTCCATATTTCTCTGTTGTTCAAAACAAAGAGGCAAGAAGAACCACCTTATGATCAGTAAATGAACTGGGGGGGGGGGACTCCTTCACCAAAAGTTCTGGGCCCTGCCCAAGAGAGACAGTCTTGTTTGCCAATCCCATTTTGGGAACTGGATATGAACATATTAAGCTGCCTTATACTGAAACAGACCCTCAGTCCACTAAAGTCAGTATTGCCTACTCAGATGGGCAGCAGCTCTCCAGGGTCTCAAGCTGAGGTTTTTCATGGCAGCTTGCCTGGACCCTTTTTAATTGGAGATGCTGGGGACTGAACCTGCGACCTTCTGCTTACCAAGCAGATGCTCTACCACTGAGCCACCATCCCTCCCTACATCAAACAACATCTGATGCACTGCAATGCCACTTGGACCAGTGAGTGCCAGACAGTGATCTCTTTCTGAGGTTTCCACTCCTTATACAATGGAAGGGTGATTTTTGGACATTGACTGATCTTCCTGAGCTATGTTTGTAATTGGGTACCTGAAAATCAAGTTGTTTGTGAAAAGGTAAATGATAGCCTCCCCCCCCCCCCCTTCAAGTCCAGTTCTGAGCTTGGAGTTGCATCAAAGTTCTGTTTTGCTGGGATCACATCATTAGAAACTTTATGCCCTTTACCAAACTACTCCTAGGGTCCAGAAACCCCTCAGTTTCCTCTGTACATCCCAAGCCTCCTCAGCCAATGGGTGAAAGGGTAGAGAGTCCCTCTTCCCTTCTCTGCCTATCTCTCCCTCCTTCCCTCACTTCTGGAATGGCCTCGGGATAGCCATAGCTATCACAGGAGTTGTACTTGAAAGGGCAGCTGTTGTGAGAGCCCTCTCAGCCCCACCTACCTCACAGGGTGTCTGTTGTGGGAGGAGAAAATATAGGAGATTGTAAACCGCTCTGAGTCTCTGATTCAGAGAGAAGGGTGGGGTATAAATCTGCAGTCTTCTTCTTCTGTATTGACAGTATCCAAGGCTGCTATGTTGCATTTTAGCAGCACCAAGCAGCTCCAAGGGCCCTTTAGGAAATATAATTCTCAGGGTGCTTGATATTAAGATAATCTGGCAACTATACTTCCCAGAGCGCACTTCAGTGTGAAGCTTGAGACAATGCTGGAACAGTATCTGTGATGTGAGGGCTGGGGGGGAGGAGAGAGAAAAACTCTCTGAAGTGGGACAGATTGAAGGGGATGAAGAAATAACACATGGAAGATTTTCTATGGCAGTCATAGAAGAATGTGTGAACTGCTAGTATCCATTTTGATTCAGGGATTACAAATTCTTAATGCCTGAGTTCCAAACCCAGGGGATAGAAATTCTGGGCATCAGCTCTAGTAATCTGAATTAAGCACTTTTAAATGATTAATTATATTCAGTGGTTCTTCACACTCTATGGGGCAGTCTGACAACAACTAAGAATGTTAAAGAACCTAAAGGGACACTCTGACTGTTGAGCAACAACATCTGGGCAGAAAGGGGTGGGAAGGAGAAGAAGGCATCTGCTATTCAGCAACAACAAATCCCCTGCTCTGTAAACTGTGGCTGCCAAGATGGCATCCTGAAAAATGCAAACTTCTTGGAACTAAAGAGGCTAGATCTTCAAATTCCAGCAGAGATAGGTCATTACAGGCCTGATTCATTTTCACAGTAGATCATGTAGTAGAATGCAGAGACAGGAAAAAGAACTGCTCCATTTCAGAGTGCAAATGGAGAACACAATTTTGGAATGCTCTGCTTCAATAAAAATTCTGTGTTTAGAAAAACAATCCAGCAAGAGAGCAGAACTCTTTCTTTCTTTCTTTCTTTCTTTCTTTCTTTCTTTCTTTCTTTCTTTCTTTCTTTCTTTCTTTCTTTCTTTCTTTCTTTCTTTCTTTCTTTCTTTCTTTCTTTCTTTCTTTCTTTCTTCCTTCCTTCCTTCCTTCCTTCCTTCCTTCTTTCCTTCCTTCCATAATTTTCCTTTCCTCTGTTTTATTCTTACAACAAGCATATGATGTAGATTAGGCTAAGACTATGTGACTGGTCCCATGGTTACCCAGCAAGCTTTCCAAGATTCTAGTCCAACACTTTAACCACTACACCACTCACTTTTTCATGGATTTTCTATTTGCACTGAGTTGGTTTTTTTAATGCAAATAAACATTCAAAACTGGAATCTATCACTTGTAGGCTGACAGGCTTGCCAGTCCCCAGGTCTGGGCTGGGGATCCCCCGGTTTTGCAAGCTTCTCTCCCCACCAGCCAGCTGGCAGCAGGAAAGCCTCTCCCCAACAGCCATGATATACCTTTAAATTGCTGCAGGTTTAGAAGAAGCTTGCAAACTGTTTTTTTTTTAAAATGTTTGTCTGCCTTTTATTTCAGCAGGAGGATGGCTGCGTGGGAGTGGGTGTGAGCAGGCATATAGAAAAAAATTAACTAGAACCTGATTATGATATGGAGGAAAACACCATCCCTTAGACTGCTCTGTTCCTTACTTTCATTTTCCTGTGTTAGTCTGAAGAACTTGGTTGAAAAACAGCAGATTGTTACATTCAGCAACTCCTGTGAGTAAATTGCCTCAGTGAGATCACAAAAATGTGGGCTTACAAACTGTGTTTATTTTGGCTGCTGTGTGAGTGTGTGTGTCCCTTAATAAAGCCATGCTTAGAAATCCTAGCAAAGCCTAACAAGGGACTTTGGGTGGTATGACAAATTTTACTTTCATTTAGTGGAAGTGCAGCTGCTGGGGAACCCTTTGAAGGTGAAAAAGAGGACAAGGAAATGAAGACTGTATTCAGGGGAACTGCACTGCTGATATTTTTTTTAATGGAATGGCAAAGTCTCCAGGCTCCCCACCCTCAAGTCCCCAAGTGTTTCCTGAGTTGGAGTGTAGTTGTGTAGTGAAGTCCATTCTATTACCTCAACATTCTTCAACTTCATTCCCAACTCATTCTTCTGCCAGTTTCAGCCAGTGTCCAGTGCTCACCCCAGTTTCCCTTGGATGCATCTCAGTGGTGCCAGATTCTCTCTCAGGCCAGTCAACAGGGCAGTGAGTTTCTGCCCCAAGTTAAGAGTCTAGGTCTACCAGCTGACCCAGAGTCCATGGCTGCTGCTGCATCAGGACCAGTCAGCCCCAACAGGAGGTCAGGTTTTCAAAATAAGCACAGGGCTGGCTGCTGTGCTGGGCCCTCAGGGCTGAGTACAAGAAAAAAAAAATTAGCTGTAATAGCGTTTCAATAAATTTCATAAAACATTATAATGTGTGTGTGTACTTTTTGTTGTTAGTCACATTACACAGAATAAATTTCATAAAACACCATAATGTGTGTGTATTTTGTTGTTGTTAGAGAATCCTAGGTATACATCTCGTTGCAAATGCTGTTCTGCAGTGAACCTACTATGGTGACTGAATTGGTCCCTAGTAAATTATGGCAATTTTCCACAGTGCCCCAATATTTTCAATTCCATTATTTAATTCTCTCTAGCAAGGCACCATCAAGGATTTCCTCATCACAGATTCAAGCATCCAATTCATAGTGTGGTGTAGCATAGTAGGTTCACTGAAGAAGAGTAATCGCAATGAGATGTATACCTAGAATTCTCATATGAACAACAAAGTGAATTTTGAATACTGTATTGTGAACAATGAAGTGAATTTTGAATATTGTATTGAATACTGTACTGAATAGGTGGATTAATATTGTATTTATTGCTTGGAAATGTTATAGTGCCACTATTGATATAATTTTGTGCCCCTGAAGTTATATTGTGAATTATTCTGATATTTGTATATGCCTTTCATTCCTAAGGATGTTCTATGTAATGTGACTAACAAAAAAAAATACACACACATTATGGTGTTTTATGAAATTTATTGAGACCCTATTACAGGTAATTATTTTCTTGTACTCCTTAAATATATTAGGACCCTCAGGGTTGCCAGCCTCCAGGTGGGGTCTAGAGATCTCCCAGAATTACAACTGAGTGACAAACTAGAGAACAGTTCCCCCGGGGGGGGGGGGGGGAATGGCTGCTTTGGAAGTTAATAGGCACCTGGAGATGTTCTGCTATTACAATTTATCTCCAGGTGACCCAGATCAGTTCCCCTAGAGAAAATGGCTGCTTTAGAGGTTGGATTCTGTGGCATTATCCCCTGTTGCGGGCCCTCCTCTTCCCAAACCCTACCATCTCCAGGCTCCACCCCCAAAATCTCCAGGTATTTCCCAACCCAGATCTGGCAGCCCTAGCTCCTTCCCTCCTTAAACCCTGCCTTCTCCAGATTCTACCCCCAAATCTTCAGGAACTTTCCAACCCAGTGTTGACAACCTTATATTTGCCCCTGCCTTGCATAGGCACCAACTCAGCAGGATCAGCACTGGCCCATGGGTGTGTGGCGCACCAAGCAGGATCCCTGCTTGCCTCCTCCCCACCGCCACCCTCCTTCCCTTCATGGTGCTGCAAGCCAGTGCCGTGCTCCATCACCCCCTTCCCGCCGAGGCTGGTCCTTGCTCTTCCACTGCCCTTCCTTACAGGCTTCAATGTGGCTGGCACAGTATCTTATCCTTTGAAGAGCTCACGAGAGGAGACTTCACTCCCCCTCCTTCCCAGAACCAGAAGTGAGGGGGAGTGAAGTCTCCTCTTGTGGGCTCTTCAAAGGATTAGAAGCCATGCCAGCCACATCAAAGCCAGTAAGGACCAGCTGTGGTGTGGGGGTGGGGGTGGTGACAGAGCACAGTGCTGGCTTGCAGCACTGCGAAGGGAGGGCAGTGGCGGGGGTGGAGAGGAGGGAGGGAGGCAGGCAGGCAAACTAGGTTAATGCCGTGGGCACCGAGGGGGAGCCCAATTTGGGGGCCCCCGCCTCCCAGTGCCCTTGGCAACTGCCTAGTTTGCCTAATGTGCGAGCCGGCCCTGAGCAGGATGCAATGCTATAGAGTCCCTCATCCAAAACAGCCATTTTTGTCCAGGAGAACTGATCTTGGTTGTTTGGAGATCAATTGTAATAGTGGGAGATCTCCAAGTGCCACTGGGAGGTTAAGCAACAAAAGTGAGGCTCATGGATAGAAGTGACTAGGAGAAAGCGCAACACTTCCATGTAAAGCATCTGCAGAATGCTTCTTAAAGGTATACACACTTAAAAGGATTAAAAAGCTTAGAATAATTTTTTCTTTCCCAAATAACAATATACTTCATACATAACAGAACCAAATCAATGAGAGAGGGACAAATCACAAACAATAATTCAACAGGTAAGTCCAAAATAGTTCTTCTTTTCTTTCGGTGAATGTTCACTGCTCCCACAGCTGAAGAAAAGGCAAGATGGACTGAAGAGCACAAAGACTTGAGGGCAAACTTCAGACTGATAGCAGATCTCAGATGTGCAGAAAATATTTCCAAGGTTCCAAATCATAGCTAAATGAGTTGTCCTGGAATATCCTGACCTCGTTTTCACCAGAGCTTTATCTAAGCTTTCATTCATGACAAGGCACTTCAACCAATCCAAAGGGTTCCAGGCTTGTTTGTGATTTGTCCCTCTCTCATTGATTTGGTTCTGTTATGCATGAGGTATATTGTTTTTAAAAGAGCCCTGTGGTGCAGAGTGGTAAAGCTGCAGTACTGCAATCAAACTCTACTCATGACCTGAGTTTGATTCCCGTGGAAGCTGGGTTCAGGTAGCCAGCTCAAGGTTGACTCAGCCTTCTATCCTTCCGAGGTCGGTAAAATGAGTACCCAGCTTGCTGGAGGGAAGTGTAGATGACTGGGGAAGGCAATGGCAAACCACCCCGTAAAAAGTCTGCCATGAAAACGTTGTGATGCAACGT
This sequence comes from Heteronotia binoei, assembly GCF_032191835.1. NCBI lineage: Eukaryota > Metazoa > Chordata > Lepidosauria > Squamata > Gekkonidae > Heteronotia > Heteronotia binoei. The sequence continues at coordinate 178,884,203 of NC_083223.1, forward strand.
CACCCCAGAGTTGGAAACGACTGGTGCTTGCACAGGGGACTGCCTTTACCTTAACCTTGTATTGTTGTTATGTGGAAGAGAGGGTTAAGTACTGCCTATTCCTTTCTTCTCCTCTCTGTCCATACTTGCTGTTTTGTTTGGTCAGGAGGAAGAGGATGTCCTCCTCAGTTCTCTCAGCCATTTTCAAATTGCTCTGGACAAAATGCATAGCCTATACAGGCTCTCCATCCTCTTTCATAAGAAGCTGGAAGCTGTGGTAGGTGCCTCAGTAACTGTTCTGGCATTTTCCCTGACTTCCATATTTGTGAAAGGCACACTAAGGGCGAGTGGGTTGCCCTTCCTGTCCCATTCTGGAGAGGTGGCTGACAGTCATTCCAGCAAGAAGGGTGGATGTGGCTCACAAACATCCCTTGAGTAAACTCTATGATGAGAAAAGACATTTTTGTAATAGGCACTTGCCTGGGTGCCTTAAGTAAGAATTTAAGTAATAAGCTGCTTAAACAGGGAAACTTTAGGAAAGACAGTATAGGTATAAATGGTATAAATAAATGCAGTGGCAGCAAGTGCCATCAAGTGGCAGCTGATTTATAGTGATCCTGTAGGGTTTTCAAGGCAAGAGACATTCAGAGATGGTTTGCCATTGCCTGCCTCTGCATAGCAACCTTGGTCTTTCTGGGAAGTGTCCCATCCAAATACTAACCATGGCCAAGCCTGCTTAGATTCTGAGATCTGACAACAAATGATATGGGCTAGTAACTTCTGTAAATTTGCTTACAAGGCAGACTAAATGGTCTTTGGAGCTGGTCTTCACTTCTGCTTGTGCTGTGCTTGCCTGTGAGGCATCTTGTGTTTGGTGAATTTGAATTTATATCATATTGCCACTAGACAACTACAGCCAATGTTTGACTGAAATTCCAAAGTACCTCTACTTAATTAGTCTGATTCTATACATATTAATTAGTCTCTGAATTGTGGCTTATTCTGATGTAATCAATAATAGGATTGTAACCTATGTCCTCCAGGAGAGAAGAGCAGTAGATGTCGCCGCAGCCATCAGTACACTTGGTCCTCAGTCACTGAAAGCAAGTGATTTGTCTTTGCTTTCACAGCACCTTGTTCAGGAAGAGCTACTGCCAAAGAAAGTGACAATGTCTGCTTTACTTTGATAGCCACAGCCACTGAGGACTGAACCATCTCTCTGCCCATCTTTGGCTCTCTCTTCCTCCTGCTCCTCCCTGGAACAATTCAAGGTGTGGCAAAGCTGTTTCAACAATTTAAACTGGCAGAACCAGCGCCAGAATATTTTTATTGGTGCCAGATACATTTAACTTAACTTAAATTATGTATTTTAATTCTATTGACGGGTTTTTATATGTTTAATTTTTAATTGTTACATTTAAAGTTTTACCTATCTATGTAAATGTATGAAATGTTGCTAGCCGCCCTGAGCCGCCTAGGCGGGGAGGGCGGGATACAAATAAAATTTATTATTATTATTATTATTATTATTCAACTGCAATGTATGATAAAAGATTAAAGAGTAGATACCAAAGACTGGCAGAACTGAAATGCTTGGGTCAGGAACCTCTTCTCTGAAGGAAAGCCAGCCACCAATTCCCGTGTTTTCTGACATCTTTCATTTTTTTCTTTTTTAAAAAAATACTTGACAATTTTTAGCCCAGCCTTCTGAGGACAGCTCACCTCGTTTCCCTGAGCTTCCTTTCACAAATGTGATCCTTGTCAGCCTCCTGAAGAGGTCCCTTTGGAGAATGTTCTCTGACCTTTCCTCCCAAATCTTATTATAATGCTGTACCTCCTCCACGCCCCCAAATTCACAGGTTCCTTGATGAGTTATGCTTCTCTTTTGTCCTGAGGGCTGATTGGAATTCTGTGTCTTAGGTGATTCCTGTGGCTTTCAAAAGAATGCCTAGGCACATGTCCATAAAGATTAAGTAAAAGTGCCAATCAGAACGTCTCTTGGCTGCAAATTATGTAACAACAACAAATGGGTTCCTGAGTCAGTCCAAAACATGTCTTGATCCAAACTTCAAACCTAAGTCCTGCTACAATTCTACACATCCAGGAACATATGCTACATTCACTTAGGCCGGTACATAACCCCATATTTTTCATACAGGGTATTAAGCAACAACTCATAACTCACCATCTTCCACTTGAATGGCCTGACTTGTGGGGTTTGTGAGTGGTAAGGTCCTGATCCTCCCCATACCTTTCTGGAGTTTACAAGGGATACACAAGTCTAGAAATGATTTTTTTCCTCACCCATAATTGGACAGTGGCTGCTTTTCTTTTTGGCCCACACACTTCTAAATTTTCCTCCTGCACATGAGGCAAAGAGGTCTGTAAAGAAGTTCTTCCATGACTGCAGGCTGAAGCTGTTCTCCCTAATTTGCACTCAGTCCAGCCTTCACTGTACTTTTTCCAACTCATACACATTCTTTCCTCAGCATTTCTCCCATGCTCAGGGCTGTTCTTCCAGCTCTTCCCTTTCCTGGATGCTGGAAGCCTTCTGAACGGACCAAAGCTTCTTGTGTTTCAGCTACTGGCCACATCGCTACACAGTCAAGGCCCACTGAATGTTGGATTTTCTGCCAATATGCTTTGCTTCCTGCAGAGAGGGCTATTTTTGATTCCTTCATTTTCATGAAAAAGTTATGGCCTTCTCCTAGGAGTACTATCACTTCATCTGTTCAGTGCAGCTCAGTCTCACCAGCCCACAGTTGCACTTTAGGGAAGGGAACACAGCCCCGCACCAGTGATAAATGTTCCCAGGGAAGTGAGAAGCCCAGCACTTTAAAGGACTTGGATCCCTTTGGAGGAGAGAGAGCATTGGAGACCACTGTGTTTCTGCAATATTTACTTCATTTACAGATGTATAAATAGAGCACAGGTGGATGTGAAGAGGCATTCCTGTGGGACAGCAGATTCATTAGCCCTTCATGAAATCCTCAGAGAAAGAGAGAGATTCTGTGTCCCCAAGATGCTTTAGCCAGCTTACAGCAATGTCAGTCTACTTTTCTGTGGCTCTGCCAGACTCCTAACCCACCAAGTAATACACTGTCTTTCAGTTTGCAAAAATATATTATAAGGATTGTGTACAACACATAATAAACAATACAATGATAGAGGCGGGCAGTGCTAGGGCCTTTTAAAGTAACAGAAACCCCAAGGGGCCAAAAGACGGTGTATTACTTTGTGGCTTTGATCAGTCTACTAATTACACCAAGTACCCTTCAAGCAGCAGACTCCTAACCCACAGCTGCATGTACGAAAAATGTCGACTTGGTGTGCGACTGCACTAAAAAAGGCAAATGCTGAGTTGGAGATTATTGGGAAGGGGATTGAAAACAAATCAGTGACTATCATAATGTCCCTCTGTAAATCTATGGTGTAGCCTCATTTAGAATACTGTGTAGTTCTAGTCACTGCACCTCAAAAAGGATATTATAGCATTGGAAAAAGTGCAACTAAAATGATTAAGGGGATGGAACACCTTCCCTATGAAGAAAGGTTAAAGAGGTTAAGGCTCTTTAGCCTGGAGGAACAACAATTGAGAGTTGACATGATGGAAGTTTACAAAGTTATGCATGGGATAGAGAAGCAGAGAAAGAAGTACTTTTCTCCGCTTCTCACAATACAAGAACTTGTGGCCACTCAGGGTTTTTTTTTTTTTTTAGCAGGAACGCACAGGAATGCAGTTCCGGCTGGCGTGGCATCAGAGTGTGTGGCCTAATATGCAAATGAGTTCCTGCTGGGCTTTTCTACAAAAAAAAGCCCTGTGGGCACTTAATTAAATTAATGAGCAACGGGCTTAGAGCAGATGAACGTAAGTACTTCATACGAAGAGTAATTAACTTGTGGATTTCATTGCCACAGGAAGTGGTGGCAGCTACAAGCATAGACAGCTTAAAGAAGGATAAACATGGAACAGAGGTCCATCAGTTGTTATTAGCCACAATGAAACACTATGTCTGGGGCAGTGATGCTCTATATTCTTGGTGGTTGCGGGGGAGGGGCAACAGTGGGAGGGCTTCTGGAGTTCTGGCCCCACTGGTGGACTGCCTTATGGCACCTGGGTTTTGGCCACTGTGTGACACAGAGTTTGGACTGGATGGGCCATTGGCTTGATCCAACATGGCTTCTCTTATGTTCTTAGGTTTCACCTGCCTTTATGCAAAGATACAAGCTTTCCCTGCATGAGTTCTTCTTGCTATAGGAATGTATGCCTGTTATGGAAATGCATAGGTATGTATGCATACACTCCAGACAGCCATTCACAATTTTATATTTTAAAGAGAAGATAAAATAGAAGTAAGGAATAGATCCCACCCCCCCTTGAATAATTCATCAAAATTCACAATTTAGGCAACTGATTTTTTTTTTGCACTAGCAAGAAAACATCTGTGAATTTGGACTAAGTTTGTGCAGAAAGGGAGAAGATACAGGATCCCAGCAGTTGTTCACACAAGTGGAGCTATGCTCTGCCATCTTCAGGGCGGGGGGCTAAGTAGATAAAATTTGGGAGCTCTGGTCACCCTGGGGGCTCACAGAGATGGGCAAATTATAGGATTTGTTTACATATGATTGTTTTAAGTCTAGGTGGCATGAGGGAATGATTGTCTAGTGAACTTGTGGTAGATCTCAGGAGCTCACACTGTCCACTTACTGATAATTTTGACCATCCAGCCATCTTTTCAAGTGCTGACTAAGATTCTTAGAGTCACATGGTGCAGAATGGTAAGCTGCAGTACTGCAGTCCAAGCTCTGCTCATGACCTGAGTTCGATCTTGGTGGAAGTTGGTTTCAGGTAGCTGACTCAGCCTTTCATTCTTCTGGGGTGGGTAAAATGAGTACCCAGCTTGCTGGGGGTAAGTGTAGATGACTAAGGAAGGCAATGGCAAACCACCCCGTAAAAAAGTCTGCCATGAAAATGTTGTGATGCGGTGTCATCCCAGCGTCTAAAATGACTGGTGCTTGCACAGGGGACTACCTCTACCTTTTAAGATTCTTTACAGCAGTTCTATAATATTTCCCTGTGCTAAAAACAGTAAAACCACATGTCTTTTTATTCAACTCATTGACTGACTTAAAATTTCGTTGTAACTTTGAGCCTCTCCCCCAAGTTGCTCTATTTCTCCACTACAATATCAGAAGGAGCCTTTAGATCTGATCTGTCATATATGAGAATGATCAAGAACAGCACACATATAATCCATTGGCTTGGTTTGCCCTGGACAGAGATATTACCAGTTCTGATTTAGTTTAAATACCCTCCTAACCAGAAACCGGCCCCAAGGAAGTTCTTCCATGCCCATTTTATGCACTACTAGCAGCAGGCTTTGCAAGGAGGTGGGTAATGAAGAGGAAAACTCATGGAAATGTCAGAGTATGGAGCATGTCAGCTCCAAAATATTTGCGGTGTCTTGCAGGGTGAAGAATTCTGCTCGTCCATATCATTAGGACGCTGGGTGATTCTCATCCTCCCTCCCTGGGCAGTTCCTCATCATCACTCCTGCAGGGGATGTTGGAGGAGGAATTACATTTCTCTCTGCCCCACCTGGATGGAATGGCTGTGTAAGCTGTCAGCCTAAAGCAAATTGGAAGAGCCTCCCCACTGGGTTCTGACTGTTGATTAAAGCAGCAGCCCTTCCTATTGTCATTCCTAACAGATCAACACTAAATTTCTTGAGACGGCTGCTGCTGAAGATACTCTTTGTTCAGCTGGTTAAAAATTATCTGATATTATTCCTGGCGGGTGGGGGGAACGTTCTCCTTTAGAGTGCAATCTCCCCCCTTCAGAAAAGGCCCATCATGTTCTTGTGTTGTGCGGACAAATGTCATTGTGTTCCCAAATCACAATTTGAATACTCTTTTTATAAGGGTAACTAATGCAACCCACCCTGGGCCATCCTCACATTTGGAGAATTAAGTAATTGAGCAATATCAAAACATAACGGTTGCAAAAAGCAATGCAAATAGCTGAAGGATTGAAGACTATAGCCCTATGTACTCTTGAAATATGTAAGACTTATCAATGCATTTATATTGATGTAAATTCCTGGTCAAGTGCAAGATAGAATTGCAGATTTCTTAGAAGTGACAGATTCCAAGTTGGTGTGGGATCACCACTTAGAACATAAGAGAAAACATGTTGGATCAGGCCAATAGCCCATCCAGTCCAACACAGTGGCCCCCTCAAAAAATTCCAGTTCTTGTCTAAGCAGCAGATTCTGCAGTCCTAAACAGAGGGTTTTTTTTTTAAAGGGGTTGGGGGCGTTGCCATCAAGTTGCAGCCAACATACTGCAATTCCATAAGACAGAGGTATCAAACTCATTTGTTACGAGGGCCAAATCTGACATAAAAGTCACTTTGTTGGGCCAGGTCATGTGTGTCATAAAATGTAAAACCAGATACCGGAAATATAAATTTTATAAAGGTGATTTCAGATGCTGAATGGTAATAGCAGGTGAATGATAACAGCAGGCTCGGATGGATTAAGTGTGATATGTAGAGGGGTAGTAGGCGTGGAGATACCAGCATTGGTAATGAGATAGGAAACCTAGGTCACAATTCCATCCAAAAGGATTCATTCCAGGAGGATGCAAAGAATAAATGGACATAAGTCTGACTACAACATTCAGTTGCTGACCTAAAAGTAGCAGTGGAATTTCAAACAGAGATTAGAAAGAGAGACTGCTGAAGTGCAATTGATAATAAAGTTCAGGACAATGCATCCTCCTGGACTGAACTGAGAATTAGTTTTTCTGTGTGGTATATGTGCTGTTACCATTTGGCATCTGAAACCACTCTACGCTCCAAAATATAAGGACTAGTCCAGGTTTCTAATTCCTAATCAGGGTCTTTTTGAAAGAAAATAAATCCAGATAGGAACAGAGAAATCCAATTTTTTTTTAAACTTCCAGAATAAGCCAAAATGTACATTGTGCTTGTCAGAAGAACCCATCCATCCACCCTCCAGAAGAAGTGTCCTTGCACACAAAAGCTTATATCTAGAATAAAATGTTGTTGATCTTGAAGCTGTTTTCTCTCTTTCTCCTTCCTCTCCTCCCTCCCTTCCTCCCTCCCCAAAGGAGGAAGAGCAGCTCCAGAGAAAGAAGCAGAAGCTGTGTGCGTGTGTACAAGAGAGAGAGGGGGGAGGGAGAGAGGCAAGAGCAGGAAACAAGAAGCAGAAAGCAAAGAGCCACTTAGAGAGCTGGGGGGGAAAGCAAGCTACAGTGCAGCTGCAGCAACAGTCTTGGAAAAGGAAGCAGGAGAACAAAGTTGCTCAGGGATCAGATTTGAGTCCAGCACAGGATGGATGCGGTCCATGGGCCACATATTTGACACCCATGCCATAAGGTTTTCAAGGCAAGAGACATTCAGAAGTGGTTTGCTATTGCCTGGCTCTGCATTGCAATCCTCTTATTCCTTGGTGGTGTCCCACCCAGATAGTAACCAAGGCTGACCCTTAGCTTCTGAGATCTGATAAGATTGGGCTAGCCAAGGCTATCCAGGTCAAGGCTATATTGAGTTACATCCTTCTAAGCCTGTTCACTTCAATGGACTCAGAAGGGTAGCTTAAGAACCCCAATCGTCATGACGTCATGATGAGTTACAGCAGTGGTTTTTGTACTTATCATTTCTGTGAATTCCCAGGGCAGTTCTCTATGCTCTGTTTTGGTTCTTGCTATGATTCTCATTGGTTGGGCTAATTAAGAATGTTTAAACACAGTTCCACATCTCTAGAAAGGAGCAGGCTCTTCTTTCTGTTCCACACACACACACACATATATATGTATGTATGTATGTACCATCAATTTGCAACCGATTTATGGCAATCCCAGCAAACAGCTCTCAAGGCAAGTGAGAAGTAAAGGTGGTTTGCCATTGCCTTCCTTTGCAGAGTCATCCTTAGTGGTCTCTCTTCCAAGTACCAACCATGCTTTGCTTCTGAGATCTTATGAGATTGGGGCTACACTGTTCTGTCTTCCTTCTCTGTTCCACCTACCACAAAACCAAAAAAGATCAAGAGAGAAATTGCCATTATTAGCAAGTAGCTAACCTGTAAAGGAAGGGTGTTGACATTATGTATCAAGGGTAGCTAAGCAAGTTACCACAAGAAGCTCCTGCACCTTCATTTGAATCTTGCATGATAATGTGAGGCTGACATCCAGTTGTGTTTAGAGAAACAAATGGTAGACAGGAAAAACCAACTATTAGTGTATGAGTGACATGCCAGGCAAGGTCATGGCAATTTTCTGTGCTTCTGAATAACATCTGTCAGTAAAATATACTGACTGCAAAAAGAGTCTCTACTTTGGTGACCTCTTGTCCTTTTCAGGAAAGGGGAATATCAATTTTTCAAAGACCCATTATCTTGTGTGCCCGAAATCATAGGCAGTAGCAGCTGCTTCTGACCCTTTTTTATCCAGATGCATTTCTCTGTGCAAGGACAACCTGTGCCAGGGCAATGAGAGAAAAAAAATAATCAAACACCTCTTCAGAGACTAGGTGTTTACCATACTGGCACCATCCATTCAAACCCCTTATGATCATCTCCGTAAAAAATTAACAAGCAAGCTATCAAAAAGAATTTTTTATTATCTATTATCTAAGCAATTAGTATAACATCTCTGCTTTAACCTCCTTTCCTGGTTTCTTATTTAGCTTGTTACTTCTCAAATCAATTAGCATGCAGCCCAGCCTTTCCACACTACCAGCTAAATATAAACAAACCTTTTTTATATATTTTCCCCTCATGGGGAGCTGTTGATACTAGAATTCTTTGTCTGCATGAAAGGTAGCAGGATTAGACATGGGGGATGCATTTGTATACCTGTATTGTTCTTAATTGAGCAGCCACAAAGAACTGGTGGGGTGACTATTAACTGGTCACCACTTCTGATCAAGTCTGGAAGCACTGTTAAGAACGCTATAAGGGTGTTGATGGTGGAGAATTAATAGCTAAACAGTGAGGAATGTTGTTTACAAAATCACCACTCTGATAGTGTGGAAATGGCATTCACATTTACTGATTATGCAGTAAGCCTGGAATAAAAAAATATTGTGAGTAGCTTCCATGCTTCAGACACAATGCAATGTAATGGTTACAAAGGAATGGGTGAAAAGACCCAAAGCCTGTTTGTCTGCCTGCCTGCCTGTTTATTTATTTATTTCATTTATCCCCTCCCTTTTTTCATGTGGACCCAAAGCAGTTTACATTATTCTCCTCTCCTTTGTTTTATTCTCACAACTACCCTTAGAATGAGAGAGTATGGTTAGGATGAGAGAGCATGACTGGCTCAAGGTCACTCAGTAAGCGTCCATGGCATGAGTGGGAATTCGAAACTGGGTTTCTCAGATATGAGTCTGATTCTCTTAAACACTACATCACATTGGAATCTCTCTCTGTATCCATATTTGTATCCATTGTTTACTATGTACCTGTATAATTCATGTTGAATACATAATTAATGTAATTTATCATTCAAATACATTAATAAGGTTGTTTTTAAAAAAAACATTGGCAAAAAAGAGGTAATTTCTTTGAGAAAAACCTTGCACCTTAACTTTTACCTGTTTTTTTTTTCCTTTTTATTCAACTAGGTGGACAAAGTCTCATTGTTCACTTCCACTTCTTGCTCCTGGACATTGGCATAATTTGGCAAAGGTTTGTGTGGCAAGCATTACAGGGACAATCTAAGCCTTGAAAGGTGACTGAGATTTTCAGAGGAATTCATGTAGTGGGAACATTTTCCTGACAGCAGATCACTTAGAGTCATCTCTCAAGGAAATGTGGCTCAAATGAGTTGGAACGAACACTGGTGAAGATCAAGTAGATTGGGAGCAATTGTGCACAGGCCCTCTGGGAAAAGGTGTGATTGAGCTAATAGTTCTATTCTGCCTCTGGATTCTGGAAACATTTAACTACGGAAAAAAAGCATATAGCTTTGACACACCTTCCTCTTGGTTTCCTGTATTGTCCTCCCTAATAAAGCAGCCAGCTGGACCATCATTGTGAACCACTGCTCTGTTTGTTTAAGTCCATTTGATGACTTCAAATCCTCTTTTGCTCCAATTGCTTTATTCAAAGTTCTGCATAAATTTTTGTCATTACTTACAGTACGTCCAGCTAGCTGTATGGAAAGAAGGCTGATATAATAGATACACTTCTTTAAAGCTGGGGTGGTGGTGTTGCATTCATCTGTGTTATTTTAAATTGATTTGTTCTGATCCAGCTGAGGGAAAATATGTGCATGGAAGCAAGCTTCGACATGCATACCTCTAGATGAATGAAGAACAATGCACACACATGCACAGTTCTTCAGTACAGACAAGTTCTTCAGTACAGCAACCAGAATGCCCTTTGGAAAATCAGTCGACTGCTTAGGTAAAGGAGGATGCTTTAGCTTACTTTTCTACTGGCAAACAGCTGATTGACATGACTGCTGCTTTGCTAACAGGGCTCTGCTTCACTCAAGTAGTTTAAGATGCTGCAGTGTGCATATGGTTGGATTAGGGCCATAGTCTTTTAAAACATCTATGAACTTTGTAAACATTTAAATTTCTTTTTTTGTGCAACACATGGTGCATTCGATCAGACATTAACACAACCTTTTTTTAAAAAAAATGTATTTTACAGCTCATGTACATGGAGTCTTCTGCCTATTTCATTCTCCCTCCAATCTTCATTAAACATGGGAGCAGGATCAGTACAGATTGTTATATAATCTATGCAGTTGTCTTTAACTTGTCCAGGCAAGATTTGTTTGTTCATTATAGCCCAACACTATGAAGAGTGAAGATATGTTTCTACAAATTGTTTATATATAAAAACAAACCAAATGCACTGAACCAGCACCATGCTAAGTAGCCAGTAAGTTAACCAATTATGAGCTTATTGGAAGATGCTATTGTGGTGATTAGCCATTATTGCTGTTATGTAAATCAAAAGGAAGCCTATAGGAAGCATGAATGAGCCTTGGCAGCTTGGGACTAGAAACACCCTTTGCTTTTTCTGATGGCAGGTCCAATTAAATGCAATTGGCTGACATGAGGTTCTGTTTTCTTTGCTTTTCTTATCGCCCAGCTCAAGGTGAGAGCACAATCTACTGCTTATGCAGAAAAGAGTTATAGCTTTACTTCAGGTGGTAAAAGCTAGAAGATGACAATGGATTGGGATGCCAGCCTCCAGGTAGGGCCTGCAGGTCCCCTGGAATTATAGTTCATATCCAGACTACAGAGATCAGTTCCCCCAGAGAAAATGGATGCTTTGAAGAGTGGACTCTATATTATTGTCTCCCACTGAAGTCCTTGCCCTCTCCAGGCTGCATCCCCAAGCTCCATCCCCAAATCTCCAGGAATTTCTCAAACTAGATCTAACCACTCTACCCCTCAACACCCACTGGTGGCCAGGGGAGACTTCCAAAACATCCAGGCTGAAGGTGTGGAAGTTTGCACATTGAGTCCTTGAAAGGTTGTATCCTTCATAATTAACCAATTTAATTTTATCTCTGCCTTTCCTTATAGCATGTGCAAACAAAGCCTATTTACTGCTGCCTGCCAGGAAGTGGGCATTGCACCACTCAATGAAATAGTTCATCCAAACAAGATTCAGACTTAAAGAGAATCAGAAAGCTTCCAAAGTAAGCGAGACAGTACAATGGCTGGCAGAAAGTAGAACCACTTGCACTGTAAAAGCTATTGAGATGGTCCTTTTTGGTGAGAAGACCGGCTAACTGTTCTGTTGAGCTACATCCCTGTCAGTCACATATCCACTAAGTCACTCATCTTTGCTGCCTTTCACACCCATACACAGTAATTGGGAATACTATGGCATGGATTAATGTGATCTTGGTCACCACCACCAACACATCCTTACACTGAAGGATCTTTTTTAGCTGCTCTCCCCAGTTTCAGTCTCCTTCAGTGCAGTCTCCCTTTTGGCTGAAGGAGCCAAGAAACAACATTTTGAACAATCTCAATTTTTTCAACCTTAAAATTGTGTAATTCTCCAGTAGTCATTTCTTTTGTCTTTTTGACGTTCAGATGTAATCCTGCTTTGGCACTTTCTGCTTTAACATTCACCTTTAGTGGTTTCAAGTCTTCACTGTTTTCTGCCAATAATGAAGTATCATTGGCATGTTTCAGATTAGTAATGTTCCTTCCACCAATTTTAATTCCACCTTCATCTAAATCTAACCCATTTCCTTATGATATGTTCTGCATACAGATTGAAGAGATAGGGAGATAACATGCATCCTTGTCTGACACCTTTGCTGATTGGAAACTGTTCTGTCCTAACAGTGGCCTCTTGCCTGGAGTATAGATTAAACATCAAAACAATCAAATGCTGTGGCAAACCCATTTCCTTTAATGCCAACCATAGCTTTTCATGATCCACACAGTCAAAAGCATTGCTTTAATCTATGAAACAAAAGCTGATTTTTTTCCTGAAATTCTGTCATATGCTCCAGTAACCAACATAGATTTGCAATATAATCTCTAGTGTCTCTTTCTTTTTAGAACCCAGCTTTGTAGGGAGGTTACAATGGGATGCAGTGGGAAGGAGGAAAATGAGAAAGCCTCATTCTGTGTGCAGAACTCTCCTTGCTTTCCATAGGATCCACATTACTGTGTTTGAAAAGCCTAGAGAAGACATGAACATCCTGTGATGGTACATCTGTGGTAGCTCATTCACTTCTTGATGCTGAAGTCATTCCTTGATGTTGATGTCATTCTGTGATGAACATGCACATGTCAACCAACCCTAGGTTTGCAAAGAATTCTTAATCTGAAGACAACATTTTGAAACTATCTAGGAGAATGTTTGGTCTTAGAAATGGCTCAGTGCTTGTTCCACTGATGTTCGCTACTCTCTCTCTTTAAGGGCCACTTTACAGATTATTTTTTGCTTTGTGCAGGAAAGAACATGAAAAATCAGTGTATAAAATTGTCACACAGTCATGATCTACATCCTCTTATCATGCTTTTCCCCACGTGCAAGTGTGGTGACCTTTGTTTAAGGCCTGCTTTTAACAGTGACATGCTGGAGCATATGCTGGTGTTCAAACATGAATTTCTAGGAAGATTTTTGTGATTGCTTATTTTTTAAAAAATTGACTACTAGTTCTGTGGTCACATCAATGCTACAAATGAGTCATTTTTAAAGATTCACAAGTTAGGACTTCCCTTTTATTAGTAACACAATGTCCTTATATAAATCTTGTAGAAATACTACCAGTATAATGATACTCTTATGGTGCAGCTGTATTTAAATAGTATGTACAGTTCTGGCTGCCCCGTCTCAGTATCAAACCACTAAAAACAAAAGAAAGAGCAATCCAGATGATCCAGATGTATTGTTTCCATATGAGGAAACAATACATTTGTAGTTTTCTAGCTTAGAATGAAAGATGACCTAAGGGGGATCGTGGTTATTCAATAATGAATGGTATTATGAGAATAACATTCTAACTCCAGATCCCCTAATGAACGTAATTGGCTATAGGTTAAAGACACAAAAGGAAGGTTTATTTCATAAATTCATAGTTATAAAATTTACTGCCATAGGATGTAATTATGGCCACTAGCTTAGGTGACTTTAAAAGACGGTTAGGCACATAAAAACATAAGACAGCTGGATGAGACTAATGGTCCATCTAGTCCAGCATACTGACTAGCATACATTGGCCAACCAGTTCCCTTGGAGAATCAAACAAGAGGCATTGAGGCTAAGACCCTCACTGTTGCTGCTTCCCATCACTGGTATTTTCTGCCTCTGTATATACAGACTCACCTCAGTCACCATGGCTAGTAGCCACTGATGGACTCTCCTTTGTGAATCTGTCTAATCTCTTTTCAAACTGTCTATGCTTATGGCCCTCACTATTTCCACTGGCAGTAAATGCCATAGTTGAATTACTCAATTACTCAAAGAAGTATTTTTCTTTGTCTCCAGCTATCTTTCAAAAATTTCATTGGATGACCCCAAGTTCTAGTATTATGGAAGAGAAAGAAAAACATTAATAGAGTTAATCAGAGTTAATATATCAACCAGGATAGTTCAGTAGAGCCTCTGTGTTCAGTGGGAGCAGGGCTTTTTTTTAAACAGGAACACACAGAAGCGCAGTTTCGGCTGGCTTGGTGTTAGGAGGTGCAGCCTAATACGCAAATGAGTTTCTGCTGGGCTTTTGCTACAAAAAGCCCTATACCAAACAATGGTGATGTCAGGGGTAGGGATGTGCAAAAAAAAAAAAAAATTGGAATTACACGGATTCGGAAGTATACGGGGAAAAAAAATTCGGATTCCCCATATACTACTGAATACCATATTCGGAATAGCCGCATATACGGTAATGCGCGTCTATTTCCGAATATATGGCCCTATTATACCCTATGGGCCATTGAAATCAATGGCAAATAGGGTATAATTGAAGCCGCCTGGAGGGGAGGGGGTTTGAGGGAGAGCCCCCAAATTTGCAGGGGACCTGCAGGGGACTCTCCCCTCCAACCCCCCCAAGTCCCAAAAAGATTGGGCCAGGGGATCCCATTCCAGGGGCACCCAAAGAGGGTGCCCCTATTCCATCATTATACCCTATGGGCCATTGAAATCAATGGCAACATAGGGCATAATTAGAGGCTACTGGGGGGCAGGGGGTTTGAGGGAGAGCCCCCAAATTTTCAGGGGACCTGCAGGGGACTTTCCCCTCCAACCCCCCCAAGTCCCAAAAAGATTGGGCCAGGGGGTCCCTGTCTTTGGGCTCCCCAAACAATGATGGGGAAAGCCCAATTAGCCACTTCCTCACTGTAATTGTCGTGGGAAAAGTGGCTCTGGGAAGCAGGGGGTTTTGAGGAGATCCCCCCAAACTGCTGTGCAGCTTCAGGGCACTGTCCCACACAAAACCCACAAGGCCAAAAAAAATTGGACCAAGGGGTCCAATTCCTGGGGCACCCAAAGCCAAACCTAACCACATCAGAGAATCTCTATAGGACCCAAATGCACTACATCCCTCTATCTACTCTATGAACCCTGCAGGCCTGGAAGCAATATAAACCCAGTTGCCAACGTCACTGCCACACAAAACACAATCTGCTCAAGGTCTGCTCTGCAGACCTGGCTGCAGCAAACCCAGATGCCAGCTCTCCAGCCCAGCCCCAAACAACACGGGGAGAGCTGGCCAACCACAACAAACCTGCTGGTTCTGGGTCTCTCACCCAGGTGCCAGCTTCCCTGCCACAGAACACACAATCTACAGATGCCAGCTCTCCAGCCCTGCCCCAAACAACACGGGGAGAGCTGGCCAACCACAACAAACCTGCTGGTTCTGGGTCTCTCACCCAGGTGCCAGCTTCCCTGCCACAGAACACACAATGTACTCTATAAAAACAAGAAAGTGACCCAGCCCACACACATCCTCGCCAACTCCCACACCAACCAGAGGTAATTTAAAAAAAACCAAAACAAAAACAGCAGAATCACAAAAGGCCAAGTGTTAAAAAAGTGGCCTTTTCACCAACATGAAAGCTCTGGCCAAATCAGTCAACCCCCCCCCCCCAATAACCTGAAGAGAAAAGTAACACAGCAGCAACACAACACAGCAGCAACAAATCAAACACTGAAACAGTAAAAAACTCAACTTTTAACAATACAGGAACTTTTCCCACCCCCCCCCCCCAAACCCCCCCCCTTCACCCTAACCCCAAGAAATCCAAGCCACCCAAATCAGGAGAAGTAAAAGGACACTGCACTTTTAAAAGTCCTCTCACTAAATTAAGATATGGGCAAATTAGCAACCCCCACCCCACCCCAGGCCCCCACCCCCAGCAGAACCTAACTCCCCAACCCCAAATAGGCTACCCTACCCACCCAGTACTCACCCACCCAAATCTGGACAAATAAAGGGACTCTAGTCCTTTTACCAACAAAAACTAAAACAAGAACCCCAAAACTGTCTTACCTTGTCTTCTCTGAGTCCAGGGAAGTAAGACTGAGTGAGAGAGCAGCAGGCAGCAGCAGGCTGAAGCCAAGGGCCAGCCACCAGCAGCAGCACAATCTCTCTCACACACACCAAGCCACACACCAACACAGCAATGGAGGAGTCCAGCAGGAAGACTCCTTAAGCAAGAGATCAAAATAACAACAATGTAGCTGATGGCCCAGCCCTGCAAAGCATGCATTTGCAATGCATTTTGCAAATGCATGCTTTGGATTGGCTGCTGGGGCTCCTCTTCCCCCTCCCCCCCTCCCTAATCCCAGGGAGGCTATGGATGAGGCGGGAAGAGGCCACTAAAGGCGGGAAAGCAGCTCCTTTGAGGCTGCAGAAGCCATTCCCGCCTTTTGCTTTGACAGCTTTGACAGCCATATACTTCCGAATAGCTATTCAGAAGCATACGGCGAGCCGTATTCGGCTGCCGCATAATAGGCGGCAATGGGAATCGGCTACAGGCGATTCTGAATACAGCCGAATCAGTGTTGATTCGGCTGTATATTTGGTTTGGCCGAACCGAATGCACATCCCTAGTCAGGGGCTGTGGTCTAATATGCAAATGAGTTCATGCTGGGGGTTTTCTACAAAATAAGCTCTGAGTGGGAGTATATTTCTGAATGCCAGATACTTCAGACATGAAGTAGAAAAAGGCTGTGGGCTTCATGCCTGCTTAAAAGTTGCTGAGATGCATCTGGCTGGCCACCAACAGATGGAGTAGATGGACTCTTAGTCTGACCCATCTAGATGGAGTAGATGGACTCCTAGTCTAACCTATCTAGACTCTTCTTATGTTCTCTGCTTTGTCCCCTTGGTGAATGCTATTGCACTGCCTCAAAGAAAGGAGAGAAATCCAGGGGTTTTTTTGGGAGGGGGGTTGCTTTCATCAAGAACCAACAAATTGCTTCTCTGCTAGATGGAGCTTCCAGGATTTTCCACCATTACTGTATAGCATCTGAGGAAAACCTTGGATGGAAAGGAACTAATCCATATTACTTATAACATATGGCAGGAAACTCTTGACAATTTTGGAAAAAATAAAATTTCATTCTAAAATTCTAAGGCAAAACAAATGTATTTAATGTTAAGACCTGTGGGCTAAATTCTATTTACATGAAAACTCTATT
Organism: Heteronotia binoei; assembly: GCF_032191835.1. Taxonomy (NCBI): domain Eukaryota; kingdom Metazoa; phylum Chordata; class Lepidosauria; order Squamata; family Gekkonidae; genus Heteronotia; species Heteronotia binoei. The sequence continues at coordinate 178,901,338 of NC_083223.1, forward strand.
TCGGCAAATGCAGAAACAGAACAGCCCTGAAATTCTGGGTTTACTTAAGTACTGCTATGTCCTTTCTTTGTCTTGGGGGGAAATGTATAACATACTGTGGCCAAAATAAGCTTTATTGATATGAGAATATTCTAAGAATTTTACACAGTCCTTTGAACCTGCCTCAGGCTTCCTGCACTGTTGTGGCTGTCACTCAAAGGAGTAATTTAAATATGTGCAAGCTTGTGCATGCATGCATGCTCAGCCTTCAAAATACACCTTCCTTTTCCAAATGGAAGCTCTCTATGCATGCTTCTCACTGACCTTGTGCCTCACTGTTGTACCTCACCAAATTTGTAAGCGGGTCTAGCACAGTTCATTTAAGTGGCAAGGCGATCAGGGGCATTTATGTCTCTTTAGAACAAATGAAAGGCATCCTTTTTGTATTCGGGGCAGGTACACGCTAGTGGAGGGGTAGCCCAGAGCAGCTGAGCTCCCAATCAGTAGCAAATAGGAGTATCAAATTTTCCTCTTTCTGCCTGAGAGGCAATTGCTTTATGCTCACAGGGCATCTGCTAATTTTTCTATTTTACCCTTGATATAGAAAATTGCGGGTTTGTCACTGCTGTTTGCTGCTGGAAAGGGCTCTGCTTTTTCCAGACAATCACCATGGAAATGGACTCTTCTGTATAGTGAAATCAGACTGTGAGCTGCCTCATAAGCTAATGGGGTATGCAAGCAAATGGGGAACCCAGTAGTAGTTTTACATGACAGAGTCCATCTGCAGCACATATGGAAACTGATGGCAGCACCCTGCTACCCCAAACAGTATGCATCAATGGCGTGACTATGCAGTGAAATAAATCCAGACATGATGAGGTGAAACAAAATACTAGATGATTATGTTTGGATGCGGAGGCTGCTATTCTAAGTGCATTGCCTGGGAATTAAGAACCCAAGTGAACTCAGTAAGACTTCTAAGTAAAACCCACAATCCATGTAATACTTTTTATTGGAACCCACCAAATAACACATAACAGGGTGTGACATTCTGACTTCCCTGGAGTCCTTTCTTAGACTGGACATTACAAAAACAAACAAACAACCAAGGGACTTGCAGGGGGTAGGGAGAAAAATGCATCAGGACATGGGTGATTCTGTTCCATTCTACCACTTCACTGAGCAAAATGTGAAGCCTTCCTCAAACTTAAGTGGTTCTTCTGTTGGAGAAACAATCCCTAAGATGAAGGAAGGCTCCTTGGAGGATGGTTGGATCCAGTTTGACATTACATCCCGTTCAGATTCAAACAGGGCTGGTTACAGGTTATACTTAGAGTTTCTTGGAACAAAACCCAATAAACTACATACGCCCCATAGAACCTCTCTAAATTTGGTGAGACCCGATTATGTCTTTATTAAAGAGATCACTGAAATCGCTTGGTGTTCATTGTGTTACTTCATGAGAAAAAATTAAGATGGTGCACAAAGTATAGAGGCAAATGAAGCTAAACTGGGTAGTTTTACCTCCAGTTGCATTCTTATACACACACACTCTATTTCTAGTTGCATTATCTTCCAGTTGTCACAAGCCTTTTTTATCAGCTGAATTTAAATGCTGTAAAAGTAAGAAGTTGTTTACAGCCATACCTATACAAAAGCAAAACTCCAAACTAAGAGCACTAATAAAGTAATACCTTTTATTACGGTCAGCCAAATGACACATAAGCTGTTTAGGGCCAGCCAAATGACAGGCAGTTTGGGGCAACTCAGAGATGCTTCAGAAACCAACTTGAGAAACCCGTCCAAACAAGCACATCTGCTGCCTGCCCCCATCCTGTACTCATCCTGTCCTCTGGCATCCTTAGAGCAGCTCAAAAAGCTACCACTTTTGAAGTGGCAGGACATTATTGAGCTGCACCCCGGTCACCTCACTAGTGTCTGATGTGGAAGTGCACAAGCAAGATGCCTTGGTGGTGTGAACCCGCCAAGCTGCCCCAAGGCACTTCTGGCTTTAAAAAAAAAAAGATATTGGTTTCAAGCATATGGGCGCATGAGCGCTCATGTGCATGACCAAAACATGAATGCGGAAAAAAGAAGCCCAAACCAAGCTACAGGGGATGATGAGCAAAAGCCATCTGATTGCACCAAGTCACTCTGCAGATGGGATGGGAACAGCTTGCAGGGGAGTGTTTGGATGCTTTGGGATACTTCTTTTTTGAGCTGGCCTGATTTGGACACCTCCCATCCTGCCCTGCCTGTCTGTTATCAGCTGTTGTGTATGAGCTTTTGAATTCTCTAAAAATAAACCTGTAAATGCACCTTGAAGAAAGGAAGTATTTGGGTAATTCATATACTGGCTTTGGCTAGGAGATACACAAGTGAGGATCTCCTGTTGCTTCCTAGAATGACAACTAAATGATTTGCCAATGGTATGAAAGTCAGCATCCTTTGAATCAAGGTCACAACAACAACAGCAAAAAATAAAACTGTGTTGGCTTAGGGCATTTTGACACCAAAACAAAAAGCACTCATGTTTTTTGGATGTGTGAATGTTCTTTGTGGACAGAAAATGGGTATGAGGCATTTTTAAAACCAGAACAAATCCATTTTCTGTGGTGACTGCCTGGAGAAAGCAGAGCCCTTTTCAGTTCCAGACAGTAACACCTTATCTGACAAAGAGAGCTTTGGCTTTCAGCAGCTTATGTCCCCAAAATTGTGTTGGTCTCTAAGGTGCTACTAGGGTTGCCAGGTCTGACTCCGGAAATATCTGGGGACTTTGGGGGGTGGAGTCAGGAGACCTTGAGATGGAGCCAGGAGCAAGGTTGTGACAAGCACGATTGAACTCTGAAGGGAATTCTGGCTAATACATTTAAAGGGACAATTCTTTTAAATGCCTTTCCTTCATTGGAATGAATGGAGGATAGAGGCACCTTCTTTGGGGACTTATAGAATTGGACCTACCTAGTCCAATCTTTTTGAAACTTGGGTTTCTTTTGAGGAGAGGCACCAGATGCTATTCTGAAAATTTGTTGCCTTTACCTAAAAAAAAACAAAAAACCCCCCAGACCCCCGCTACCTGTGAATCAATTCTTCATTATACCCTATGGCAATTGTCTCTATAGGGTATAATGGAGTGCTCTGCAGACATTTCCCTCCCCTCTCTGCTTTCTGATAACTCTGAAGTCGGGGCAGGGTCTCCAAACCAGTGGATCCCCTGCCCCACCTGGGAATTGGCAACCCTAGGTGCTACTAGACTCAAATCAAGCTCTTTTAGTGCAGACTGACATGGCTACCTTCCTGAAACAAAACCTATGTACGTTCCACATTTGTGGTGGGGAAAACAAACCCCATTTTAAGACTCACATATGAAAATCCCTGTACCTTTCAGCATTGTGAGGCTTGTTGTAGTTTTTGCAACTGTAGGCTTCCCAGTAAGGCTGGTTAAAATAATTCCAAAATAGAAGATGGAAGGAAGGGTATCAGCAATGAATCTGCGTCAGGAGCATTTGGCATTCAAGGTGGAAAGTGAATATCTGCTGATATAAGACTTTCTTTCTCTGAGCATTTCTGCTTAAGAAGACAAAAAATTTCCAAAGATTATATTGTCAATTGAGCTTTTTTAAAAAGTTGGCTTTCAGACAGAATTGAGCTTTTTGACTTGAACTTTTTCTTTTCTGCTGTAGGGCAAGATTTTCTTTTTCTTTTCTTTTTTAAATGGCTAACCAGCTGAAAAGGTCTGAATGGTTAATGGGGAGGGGAGTTAAGCACTGTATTTCTGCATTCAAATGTATGTAAATGTTTTCCAAAAATTGTACCAAAATTGTTGTCAGGAAGTTGAGAACATCATACATCTGTCACTTATGCACATATCACCACAAGCATTTAAATATGTCCTTTCCCTCAAATTGTTCTATAACTGTATTGAAGTATATATCAATGTCTGCTGATTGGTTCAGAGGCTCCATCAAGGCTCAGCATGGTAGAGCATCTGTCCACAGTCTAGCAGGCGTCTGCCAACAGAGCTACTTGGTCCATCTGCACCCACCAGGAATGGAAGGGAGCTTAAAGGGAGGGAAGCACAACTCTTTTCTCCTTCTTTTAGCCTTGCCAACACCAACAGAATTTAATAGAACTCTCCCTCTTCTTGAAGGCAAGAGAATGTGCCAGGATGTGCTTCCTTCTCTAGAAGGGTACACACAAACAATGTATTTATTTTTATTTATTTTATTTATATTTACATTTATATCCCGCCCTCCCCGCCTAGGCGGCTCAGGGCGGCTAACAACATTTCACATATTTAACAAAGGATAAAACTTTAAAATTTAACAATTAAAGAAATTAAACATAAAAACCAGTTAATTAAGTTAAAATATTTAAAATACATAATTCATTACATAGAATAAATCTGGCAGCAGTAAACTTGTTTGGCGCTGGTTCTGCCAGTTTAGATGGTTCCATAATCGTATAGTAGATGGCGGCTCCTTATTCTTAGCAACTCAGCAGATATCAGCATAGGCTTGCCTAAAAAGAGCGGTCTTGCAGGCCCCGCGGAACTGGTCAAGGTTCCGCAGGGCCCGCACTTCCTCCGGGAGCTGATTCCACAGTACAGGAGCCGCGGCTGAGAAGGCCCGAGTTCTGATATTTTGAAGTTTGACCTCTCTCGGCCCAGGGATAGTCAATTTATTTTTGCCCATCGACCTCAGTGCCCTCTGGGGTTCATATGGGGAGAGACGGTCCCTTAGGTAGGCTGGTCCTCGGCCATATAGGGCTTTAAAGGTAATAACCAACACTTTGTACTGGACTCGGTAGGTAATTGGCAGCCAGTGCAGTTCGCGCAGTCCCGGCCGTATGTGCTCCCATTTTGGGAGCCCCAATAATAGCCTGGCCGACGCGTTCTGCACCAGCTGCAGCTTCCGAGTCCGGCACAGAGGTAGCCCCAAGTAGAGGGCATTACAGTAGTCCAGTCTTGAGGTGACCGTTGCATGGATCACTGTTGCGAGGTCGCGACGCTCCAGGAAGGGGGCCAACTGCCTTGCCCGCTTCAGATGGAAGAATGCTGACTTGGCAGTGGCTGCTATCTGGGCCTCCATTGACAATGAAGGCTCCAGTAAAATGCCCAAACTCTTTACCTGGCGCGCGGGTTTCAATAGCGCGCCGTCGAAGGTTGGGAGAGCTATTTCCCCTCCTAGAGCGCCGCGATCCACGCAAAGGACCTCTGTCTTCGCTGGATTCAACTTCAGCCCACTCAACCTGAGCCACGTCGCTACAGCCTGTAAAGCCCGATCCAGATTCCCCGGGGCGGAGTCGGGCCGGCCGTCCATTAGCAGATAGAGCTGGGTGTCATCAGCATATTGATGGCAACCCAGCCCAAACCTCCGGACAATCTGGGCAAGGGGGCGCATATAAATGTTAAATAACATTGGGGAGAGAACTGCCCCCTGAGGCACCCCACAATCAAGTGTGCGCCTCTGGGATCGCTCCCCCCCAATAGCCACCCTTTGTCCCCGACCGGAGAGGAAGGAGGAAAGCCATTGCAAGGCCAACCCCCCAACCCCTATGTCGGCGAGGCGGCACTTTAGCAACTGATGGTCGACTGTATCAAATGCCGCCGACAGGTCTAGTAGCATCAGTACCGCAGTGCCGCCCCGATCCAGATGTCGCTGGAGGTCATCTACCAAGGCGACCAGCACCGTCTCCGTCCCATGGCCCGGTCGGAACCCAGACTGGCACGGGTCAAGGATGGAAGCGTCATCTAGGAACCTCTGAAGCTGCAACGCCACTGCCCTCTCAATGATTTTACCTAAAAATGGTAAATTGGACACTGGCCGGTAATTCGCCAATTCGGCCGGGTCTGCTGTACATTTTTTTAAAAGAGGGCGAACCAGCGCCTCTTTCAAGGGCGTTGGAAAGTGCCCCTCGGTGAGGGATCTATTTATGATGTCCCGTAAAGGACATCTAAGCTCCCTCTGGCAGGGTGATGTGGTTAATGGAGAGTTTACTGGAAGGCATCATGCTCAGGTCCTCCCCCAAACTTGGAACTGGCATTCATTTGGCTTACCATTTCTGACCCTAAGCAGACAAAAGATTTGATTAAATCTGAAGTAAGCTACTGTGTAAATCTTAACTTCAGGCTGTGCTACTGGATGAAATTGGGTGGGTGGGGGAGAGAAGAGTAGCAGTGCTAAGGAGAGCAACACACACTTTATACTCCTCTAATCAGTTGGGTATCTTTGAACGCCTAACAGTGATCTGAGCAAGGGACTGGTTTGAGTTAATTAAACCCTTTGAGGGTATAAGGATTAAACCTCTTCCCTGAATACCCCAGTCTAAATCAGGCCCCTGCACAGCTGTATCTGAACAGATTTCTCAAAACATCCACCAAAAGTCAAAACAGGGGGAATGTTTTACCAGAGAAAAAGACCAGAAAATAGGAAATGTATCTGATAAATAGGGAATGCTGCATATGTTGACACATGTGAAGAGAACACTGGATATTATTCTTTTTGATACACTAACTCCTTCACTGCTTATTCCTGAAAATATTATCATGACTGGGAGACGTTAGGTTCTTTGAAACTCACCCAGTGGTTCCCAAGTTCTGGGAACAATGTTCTTTCCTGGGGAGAAGGGCCATAAAATGCTCAGAGTGGAGATCAGTTTCCTGCAAGCAAACTATTTGTCAAACTGCCAGGAAGGGGCAAGATGGATGGCTATTTGTATAACCTGAGCTGAGCTATAAACAGAAAAATGTGATGTGTGCTCCTCCTTGATTTGGGGGAGAAGTGCCAGGGTTCCACAAGAGCATTACTTTCCAAACTCAGGATTGATAAGGAACCCACCTAGCTAGGGTAGGAAGGGTTAAAAGATTAGAAGACCTTGTTAATGCTATTCAAGCTGGGCATTCAAGATGAACTGGAAGCAAGGGAGAAAAGAGGGAGATGTCAGCTTCTATTTCTTAAGTTCCAATAGTTTGCACCCATCCCACTGAAAGAATGCTGAGGATTCCAAAGGTGGACCAGTGAAAGTATTTTATTTTTTCCTTAGACCCAGCAATAGTCCTTTGTGTTATATCCCTTTCCTCTATGTACTGTGCTCCAGATTGTAAAGTGGTGTTGTAGTAAATAATTCTTTCTTGTTTAAGAAAATAGACTGTGTTCAAAGTGCCTCACCAATGTGCCTAGTGGCTCATTCACACATGCACAGAGAAAGGGGAGTGAGAGGTGAGGGCCTCATCAGTCTAGTTTGGTGCAGTGGTTAAGTGAGCGGACTCTTATCTGGGAGAACCGGGTTCGATTCCCCACTCCTCCACTTGCACCTGCTAGCATGGCCTTGGGTCAGCCATAGCTCTGGCAGAGGTTGTCCTTGAAAGGGCAGCTGCTGTGAGAGTCCTCTCCAGCCTCACCCATCTCACAAGGTGTCTGTTGTGGGGGAGGAAGGTAAAGGAGATTGTGAGCCGCTCTGAGACTCTTCGGAGTGGAGATATAAATCCAATATCTTCTTCAATATCTTCTAAACATGCACATAGAGCCTTTTACTGGTGCCCCAAACTTCTGGTAGATGAACCAGGCTAAAATTCAATTTGGATTGTAGAGATCCAAAGACCAGTGGGCAAGGAGTAGGAGTAGGAAAGTTCCCTCTCAGGCACACACATGCCGCTGCCATGTAATGAGAAATATTACTTCACTAATTCTTCCCTTCTCTATTCTTCCCAGTGAGGTAGGGTTGCCAACTCCCTGCAGATCTCTTGGGATTACAGCTAATCTCCAGATGACAGAGTAGGGTTGCCAAGTCCCCTGCATCCCAGAGCGGGGGACTTTCCACATGCGCAATGCAATGACATCACCCGTCACCCGGAAGTGACATCATCACGCCGGCAATGCTGTGCGTGGCTGCTCTAGGCATTTCCGGGAAAACCCTATGTTCTAGCCACTTGGGAGGGGAAAGATCTATGTTACCTATTGTACCATAGAGTTTTCCCTCACAAAGGGTTGGAGTGTCTGGGAAAACCATAGAGTTTTCCCAGAAATGGCTAGAGTGGCCACTGCACCCTGTCGCCGGCATGATATCACTTCTGGGTGATGTCATTGCACTGGTGACGTAGGGGGAGGTTCCCCCCGCTGGCCCAATATGAGCCGGCGGGTTGGGAACCTCTCGGGGGGGGGGAATCTATGCCCAGACCGGGGGCTTGGCAGCCCAAAGACAGAGGTCTGTCTCCATGGAGAAAATAACTGCTTTGTATATCTAACTAAGGCCCCTCCCCAAATAACACCCCAAAATCTCCAGGAATTTCCCAACCTGGAACTGTCATACCAGTGAGTATGTAGCTACTTGTTTTGCAAGAATCCCAGGCAGGCCTTAGATTCAGCAGGAACTCACAGGAGCGCAGCTCCTGAACCTTTCTGAGGGTTTCCTCTCCTCCTCCCCACCCACCTTGCCCATTGAATAGTAGGTGCAGCTGCATAACAATCCCTGGATTAGGAGAGCAGGCAGTCAGCCAGTCACCAGGGGCTTTGCCACACCCCCAGCAGTCCTCATTAACCCCTGGAGAAGCCCGAACCACCCTTTCTCCACTTTTTATGTGCTTTTGAGTGATGGGTGGCTTGCTGGCTTTTTGACTGGGGGGTAGGCAGCCCAGGAAAGCACCAGGTGAGCAAGGCCTGCTTGGGCTGGCTGGATCTCTAGCCAGCCCAAGCAGGCCTCACTCTACAGGGGCTCTTCTTTCTTGCATCAGGTTGCTTTTGGTTGGGGAGAGCATATGCTAATTAGTTATGCTAATGAGTTCTGCCACCTATTTTTCTACAAAACGACCCCTGATCCCAGGTACCATTTATAATCTCCCTCTCTCTCTTTCTCTCTCTGTATGTGCATGGGTTGTAGGTTAGGTTGGGGTTATAGTTTTATCCATTGGCTATAATTTTAAGCAAGTTTCCATGGACAGCTCTTTATATATTCAAGATTAAAATGCAAAAGTAAGGCAATGTAAGATCATTTATTGTGTTTAATATGGTTTAGCAGTGTTATTAGCTCCGGTCAGCTCAGGTTAATCACTTAGGAGCAAAGGGATTTGTGCCTTTGGCAGGCATCTCTGGTGGCTTCCACACAGAAACAGGCTTGGCAGTGGTTCTTCTATTGCTTTTGCATCAGCCAATAAAACACAGTGGTAATGGGGCTTCCACATGGCAGTTTTTTCCTGCCATTTCCCCACCCCAGTACTCCAGCAATGGCGATCCCCCTCCTCTGGGACTTTTCCATTTTTGTAAAAAATAAACTTCAGTTTGCCTTTCTCCTTATATCTCTACAATAAAAAGGGATAGAGACTTACTTTTTTTATAAAATGAAAGCTGGAAATTTACAGAATCTGTTTCACTTATTGGTATAATTATATAAACGATTTTTAAAAAACAAAGAAGCCCCCATGATTCAGGAGCTGCTGTCAGGACTGGCATAGGGGTTGGAAAATCCAAAATTTCCCATCAACATGCAGCTGCTTTACTGAGATTTACCCCAAAACTTCAGTGCAAACCAGGTTTCGGAAAGATCAGAGAAAAGCTGGGAAAGCCCCAGGAGGTGCACAAATCCACTGTAATGCTATGGGGAAGAAGACATGCCCCCACACTTCCCAACAACATTGAACCTGGGGCAGATAACCCATATGGAAGTCTCTTGTAGCCAAATGAGCCCAAGGAGCCTGAATTTTACTGACTGCACTGAATATGACCATGTAAGGAAAATATAATGACTATTCCCAGGGTTAGAAACCAATCCCCAACCACCCTGGGACTAAACAAGAAAGTCTTCCTTGCAGAGTCGGCTTGCAGAGCATGTTTCCCACAAAAGACAGTTAGGTGGTTTGCCAGTCTAGGCTTCTAGATTTAGCTTGAGAACTGTGAATGCATATAACCACATAAAGAATTAGAATATTTTTTTTTATTAAGGTGCAAGAATACTTTAAACAAGAACAAAAGACTGTGAGGATAAAACAAATCTAAAGATTTAAAGGCTAGCTAAAACTTTAATACATTGGTTCCAAGTTACAAGATATTACCCATTGCCAGGTCTGGGTTGGAAAATACCTGGAATAGGGTTGCCAATCCCCCAGTTTGGAGGCCCTCCCCCTGCTTCAGGGTCATCAGAAATGTGGGTGAGGGAGGGAAATGTCTGCTGGGCACTCCATAATACTCTATGGAGACTGATTCCCATAGGGTATAATGGAAAATTGATCAATGGGTATCTGGGGCTCTGAGGGGCTGTTTCTTGAGGCAGAGGCACCTCAAATTTTCAGCATAACATCCAGTACCTCTCCTCAAAACACCCCCAAATTTCAAAGTTTGGACCAGGGAGTCCAATTCTATGAGCCCCAGAAGAAGGTGCACCTATCCTTCATTATTTCCAAATGGAGGGAAGGCATTTAAAAGGTGTGCAATCTAGGGTTGCCAATCCCCAGGTGGGGGCAGGGGATCCCCTGGTTTGGAGGCCCTCCCCCCGCTTCAAGGTCATCAGAAAGCGGGGGGAGGGGAGGGAAATGTCTGCTGGGAACTCTGTTATTCTCTATGGAGATTTATTCCCATAGAAAATCATGGAGAATTGATCCGCGGGTATCTGGGGTTCTGGGGGGGCTGTCTTTTGGGGTAGAGGCACCAAATTTTCAGTATAGCATCTAGTGCCTCTCCCCAAAATACTTTCCAAGTTTCAAAAATATTGGACCAGGGGGTCCAATTCTATGAGCCCCAAAAGAAGGTGCCCCTATCCTTCATAATTTCCTATGGAAGGAAGGCATTGAAAAGATGTGCCGTCCCTTTAAACGTGATGGCCAGAACTCCCTTTGGAGTTCAATTATGCTTGTCACAGCCTTGATCTTGGCTCCACCCCTAATGTCTCCTGGCTCCACCCCCAAAGTCTCCTGGCTCCACCCCCAAAGTCCCCAGATATTTCTTAAATTGGACTTGGCAACCCTAGTGCAATCCCATGTGAATGCCACAACTCTCTTTGGAGTTCAGTAGTGCTTGTCACACCCTTGCTCTTGGCTTCACCCTCAAAGTCTCCTGGCTCCACCCCCAAAGTCCTGAGATATTTATTATACTGGACCTGGCAACCCTAACCTGGAAACTTGGGGCAGACCCAGGAGAGAGGTTTGGGGAGGGGAGGGGCCTCAGCATGGTACAATGCTATAGACTCCACCCTTCAAAGCAGCCATTTTCTCCAGGGGAGATGATCTCTGCCAGCTGGCGATCAGTGTAAAAGTGGGAGATCTCCAGGCTCCACTTGGACACTGGGCAGCCCTACAAGATGGAAGTGCCAGTGATCCAAAGTGGCTCTACTCCAGAGTCATCACAGGCCAAAGTTGTTTGGCCTATGCAAGCAAGTATCCAAGATGGCCAAAAGTGAGCAAGAAGATGTCCATATGGCTAGGTCTCAAGTAGCCATTATCAAGTTGAGTATAGACTACAATCTTACTGGTCGTTTTCGCACTCACCTCCAGCCGGCGCGACCCCCCTCTTCACCGCGCAGGATCTGCACGGATTTCGCACTAAATGCCGCGGAGCAGCCTTTTGCACAGGAAACTCCCAGCGCAAAAGCCGCTCAAACGCCAAACTGCTTTTTGGCGATTTACGTTTGAGCAGCTTTTGCGACGGGAGTTTCCGGCGCAAAAGGCTGCTCCGTGGCATTTAGTGCGAAATCCACGCAGATCCTGCGCGGTGAAGAGGGGGGTCGCGCCGGCTGGAGGTGAGTGCGAAAACGACCACTGTTTTATGGGGTAAGGGCCCCTCATGGTTCCAGGCCTATGAACCAATAAGGTCCAATAGAGTTGACACATAACCAAAGGTTTGAACCAGTGACTGACCAGATGACCTAAGTAACATCCTGACCTGGGAACGAGAAACAAAACCTAACTGCAGCTAGATCCATCCCTGTTCCCACAGGTGCTTAATTGGATGGAATGTGCTTAACTGAGGAGCCAGTACCAGACTCTCATTGCCCTCTGCAGCTGTATTATCTGCAACTCTGCAAGGTCAGTTTATTCTTTCTCAGCAAGGCAGTTTTGAACTCTATTTAACTCACAAGCATGCACTATCTGAACCAAACTTTAAGTCAACAACATTTTAAGGGAAAGGGCAAAGTCATGTCAGGATAACTGTGTGTAATGTACAGATTGGCCCTAGTGTCACAAAGGGAGACATGTTCTCTATGTGCATTACAAAAATCTAAACAGGAAAATAATAAAATCAAAGTACAACTTTAAACAAAGAATTCTTTTATTCTTTAAACAAAGAATAAAACAAACCCATAATCAATGAATCAATCATACCTGTAGGAATCAAACCAAATGAAAAGTAGCTTGGGAATTTAAAGCCCTCCTTAAAGACAGCAGAATCCTGAATCCTGCAGATCCCAGTATTACCAGGGACCAACAACAGAGAACACTTATTCAGAGGTGACTATTAGATTCCATGAAATATGAAACTGGGAAAGAACACAGGATGAAGGAATTCCTTCAGCTATCATAGCCAAAGTTCTAAAGGGCTAATCAGCAGGACTCTAAAGCTGGACTAGAAGCATACTGGGAAGCAATGAAGCAGAAAGAGACTGTTTTATGATATCTGAGACAGTTACCTGAAAACAATGCAGCTCCTGCATTCTGGATCAATTGAGACTCCTTATTTGTCTTCAAAGTCAGCCCTATCTGCAACACTTTGCACTATTCCAAATAGGAGCTTATTAGAGGCACACTTTAAAGAGGCCAGAGCTTGCATTAAAGTCAGGTTTTTTTTTGTAGAAAAAGCCCAGCAGAAACTTATTTGGATATTAGGCCACACCCCCTGATGCCAAGCCAGCCGGAACTGTGTTCTTCTGCATTCCTGCTGAATAAAAGCCCTGGTTAAAGTGAATGGTCAAATGGGATCTGGAAAGAGATGCCTCTGGGTACAGGATAGTTCAAATGAAACTAGAAGAATTGCAAAGTGTGTGGGAGCTCTGCCAGGATGTGATTTCTCCTTCCCCTGCTAGAGGTTTGATGGGTATGTTGGGCATAAGGGGCGAGGGGTGGAAGAGAGATTAAGTAGATATGGGTAAGGTTAATTAGAAATAAACAAATGGGCAGAAGGGAAAAGGTTTTCTGTAGAAGACGGTACAAATTTAAATGCAAAAATGTATTACTACTCAAGAAATGTAAGATGTATAGGGAGGTGGTAGGTGGTAGGAAGGTTAATAATTCTTGCACCACTTCTCTTACAAGAAACCCTTAATTAGGCTTTAGGTAACTAAAATCTTTGTGCAGGCAACTTCAGTATCTGGGGAGAATGAACACTGACAGCACTGATGCTCTGGATGGGAGAGGAAAGAAAGTTTGTAGAAGAAAACATCCCCTTGCCTGTTGCTTCCTGGGCCTGTGCTTCCCTGATACCTGGTGCATCACCCCGATTGCTCCAGATTGTGATGTCCTCTCTCGAAAGCAGCAAGGGTGCTGGCAGAGAGGGCTGGGTGATAGCAGCCTGTTTGTAACCCTTGATAAATGCCATGGTGCAGCCAGCGTGAAATGAAGAAATATTGCTCCTGGTAAATATTTATTTTATATCAGAAATTAGCATACCAAATGTAATTAAAAACAACTTTATGTGCACAGCCCCCCTCCCTTTGGTCTGTCAAATGACAACTTGGAATAACTAGTCATAAAGAATGTGGCCTTAATTAGCAAGCATCTCAGCCTACTGTCGCCATTTGATAATTACACTGCAATGAGTTTCTGAAATTAGGATTTTTTTTTTTAACCTTTCCATAGTATAAGTCACCGTTGGGTGGTTTTTGCCCCCTCCCTTTCCTTTTTTTTGAGCCCCTGTTTCAGAATGCATTATACTTTCTGTGCCTGAGCAGTCACACAGAAGCTTCCGAATGTCTTGCTTTGCTGATCATGTAAACTATGAGTGACACCTGTCTGCTCTTGGGGTGGGGTTAGAAAGGAGGGAGGCTGTGTATATAATTAAGTTGCTGCAGTCTGTCCAAGCCAGATTTGATAAGAGGCATCCCTGCCTTTCTGTTCTCATCTTAATCTTTTATCCATTGTTCTGATGCCTGTGATGTTAAAAAGGAGAGGTGAATTTGAGAACAAGAGGAAAAAGGAAATGCCTAAAAGCCTTTTCAAAATGTTTCCAAAGATGAAGGGGAACGATAAGAGAAAGTCTTACCACATACTAACCAGAAAAGATCTTCATAAGAGTAAAGGGAAGGTGTTGATTTCAATCTCTTGCATATCAGTGCAATTTCTTCTGCCCAGTAACAAAGGAAAAGGGCAAAAAGTGCACAAAAAAGACATTATTGAACATACATACTAAGACTTTTATCCATCAGACATGGTACCTTGGGAAGAAAAGGCTATTTTTTTCTGTAATAAAAACCTTGATGTTGGAGATGTTTCTACAATTAAAAAGAAAAACACTGTTTATTTCTCCCTTCTGTTGATTTCTATCATATATATGTATAGGCCTTGAATTCAGCAGGAGCTCACAGGAGCACAGCTCCTGAAGCTTTCTGAGGGTTCCCCCTCCTCCTCTCCACCTTGTCCATTGAACAGTATGTGCAGCTGCATAACAATCCCTGGATAAGCTCCACCACCTATTTTTCTACAAAATGACCCATGTCTATGTACCATTTTCCTGATCTGAAAAGGTATAGTTCGTGCATCGGGGGCTGCATGTGTACTGATGAACTATCCTTTTTATAATACTAAAACGGTTGTGGTATTTGCCAGATGGAGTTCTCCCATTGGTTCATGCCTGCGCTCCATAAACCATTGGCCCATCGTCATTCACCATCTCTGGGTTCCAACTAGCTGACTCCCCCGTCCCCCACCTACTGCAGGCCTGTGAACACTTAACAAACTGCCAAAACAGTCTTACCTCAGAGACAGACACATCTCCAGTTGGCAACTCCAGGTTGGAAAATTCCTGGAGATTTGAGGGGTGGAGACTGGAGAGGGTAGGGTTTGAGGAGGAGTGGGACCTCAGACATGTACAATGCCATAGACTTCACCCTCCAAACCAGTCATTTCCTCATGGGGAACTACTGCTGCCAATCTCCAGGTGAGGGCTGGAGATCACTCAGAATTACAACTGCTCTCGAGATTTATTTTATTTATTTATTTAGTTGACTT
Organism: Heteronotia binoei; assembly: GCF_032191835.1. Classification (NCBI taxonomy): domain Eukaryota; kingdom Metazoa; phylum Chordata; class Lepidosauria; order Squamata; family Gekkonidae; genus Heteronotia; species Heteronotia binoei. Next base: position 178,916,462 of record NC_083223.1, read on the forward strand.
ATAGTCCACCCTTACCTGCAAGTGGGCTCAGAGAGGAGAACAACATAATTTAAACCACAATCAGTACATATATTAAAACCATTAAAACAACATGATAAAACCATTCAAACAATAATATAATATGATAAGCGGCAGTTCTAATTTGGTATACTCAGCGTATCAATGTTGCTAGAGGCCAAGAATTTAGATAGAGAGATGGTATTATCAGAAGACAATGTTGCAGCAAGGGAGGCCAAGTAGATGAAATATGGGTGCCTGCTGCTTCAACTGAAGGCCCAGTGGAATAGCTCCGTTTTACAGGCCCTACGAAAAGGTAGTAGGTCAGGTAGTAGATGACAGAGATCAGTTCCTCGGGGGGGGGGGGAGTGAATGCCTTCACTTGAGTGGGTGGGAAGGCAGCAAGGGTGGGGGGTACTTACCTAGAGTCTCTTTCTAGAGCCCATTGTATTTTTCTCCACAACAGGCCTTATTCCTAATTAGATTATAATTTTATTTAGTGGGGGGATGATAGTGGAATAAAACAGTGTTTCCCATTGTGTGGGTCACAAAGCTTGTGAAAGTTGGTCCCAGGCACGGCTGCCAGGCTGCAGACTGGAATTGCCAAAAATATTTGAGGTCAAGGACAGGTGCATCAGCATCCCAGTGGTGCATGACTTCACTGCCACTGAAAACCAAAAAATGAAGTCATGATATCTGGGGGAGGGTTAGTAAAAATGCTATGGTTAAGCCAGAGAGTTTTTGGCAAATCTTAGGCTGTGGTCACACTATAGGTTTGGTGTGATCTGACTGTACCTCTAATCACACAAGTTTATTTGGAACTGGAAATTTTGATTAGCCATCCCACATGAAACAGCTTCACCCATGTCAATTGTTCAGATTGTTGAGACATCTTTTTGTTTGTTTGTCTTTCATTCATATTTCATTCAGGGCAATTTCCAACAGCATTGAAAGAAGCCATGGTCCGCCCCCTCCTCAAAAAAAGTACAGCAGACCCGGCTGAATTGGCGAACTACCGACCGGTCTCGAACTTACCATTTTTAGGTAAAGTTATTGAGAGGGCAGTGGCGCTACAGTTACAGAGCTTTTTGGATGACACTTCTGCCTTAGACCCCTGCCAGTCCAGCTTCCGTCCAGGCCATGGGACGGAGACAGTGCTGGTCGCCTTAGTGGATGACCTCCAGCGGCATCTGGACTGAGGCAGCGTGGCGGTGCTGATGTTGTTAGACCTGTCGGCTGCGTTCGACACGGTTGATCATCGGTTACTGACCCGCCGGCTCGCCGACGCAGGGATTACGGGGCTGGCCTTACAGTGGCTCTCCTCCTTCCTTGATGGTCGGGGACAAAGGGTGGCAATTGGGGGAGAGCTGTCCCGAAGGCACCCACTAGTATGTGGAGTGCCACAAGGGGCAGTTCTCTCTCCGATGTTGTTTAACATCTATATGTGCCCCGTTGCCCAGATTGCCTGGGGGTTTGGGCTTGGGTGCCATCAATATGCAGATGACACCCAGCTCTATCTACTAATGGATGGCCGGCCCGACTGCGTTCCAGAAAACCTGGACCTTGCATTGCAGGCCGTGGCTGGCTGGCTCAGGCTGAGTGGGCTGAAGTTGAATCCAGCAAATTCCCCTGCCAGCTCTTGACGGTGTGCCACTGAAAGTGGCCCACAGAGTCAGGAGCTTGGGGGTTCTTCTGGAGCCTTCACTATCTATGGAGGCACAGATAGCGGCCACTGCTAAGTCCGCGTTTTTTCATCTTCGGCGGGCAAAGCAGCTGGCCCCCTTCCTGGAGCGCCAGGACCTGGCAACGGTGATTCATGCTACGGTCACCTCCAGACTGGATTACTGCAACGCCCTCTACATGGGGCTGCCCTTGTGCCGAACTCGGCGGTTGCAGCTGGTGCAGAACGCGTCGGCTAGGCTGTTATTGGGGCTTCCAAGATGGGAGCACATACGGCCAGGGCTGCGCGAACTGCACTGGCTGCTAGTGGTCTACCGAGTTTGTTACAAGGTGCTGGTCATGACCTTTAAAGCCCTATATGGCCGAGGGCCTGTCTACCTGAGGGACCGTCTCTCCCCATATGAGCCCCAGAGAGCACTGAGGTCAGCTGGTAAACACCAGCTGAATATCCCTGGGCCAAGGGAGGCCAGATTAAAGACCACCCGGGATCGGGCCTTCTCCGTTGCGGCCCCACTACTCTGGAACCAACTCCCGGAGGAGGTACGGGCCCTGCGATGTGTAAATCAATTTCGCAGGGCCTGTAAGACATACCTCTTCAAAATAGCCTTCGCCCATATCGAACTAAGATAATGTCGCTGTGTATGTTTCTTCTCCTCTACTGAATTAAGATCTATTTAGCACCTCAATGTTAATTTTATTGTAATTGTATATCAATTTTATTGTTTTATGATTTTACTATATTGTATTGCATTCCTATGTTGTGAGCCGCCCTGAGCCTGCTTGTGCGGGAAGGGCGGGATACAAATAAAAAGTTATTATTATTATATGCAGAAGTATGTATCCAAAACTCCAGTCCTTTTTGACAGCTTCACAATCCCTCCACCAAGTACTGTAGCCCCCACTCAGCCTCCATCACATTGCCTCTCTTCCTTGAAATACATGGGGGAAGTATAAATAGCATGCAGATTTACATGAGAGTAGCTGCATTGACTTCAGTACATTTACTGTTGTGTCAATCATGAAATGCTCTCCAAAAGCAACACTTTTTCTGCTAACACAGTTGACATGGGGGAATGTGGATGGGGAGTAGGATTGCCAGCCTTCCTGCTGATATGGGAGCCTAACTAGGGACTATTTCCATGGCTTTCCAACCACAAGAAACAGGAGCGGTTTGGAGGGAGGAATTATCACTAAAAAAAAAACTCTCCTGGGGGTTCCCAATCCTGACAGAATGTTGGGGGCAGAAAGGCACAAATGGTGATTCAAAACCCTGGGACAAAGATCTGCTTATGGACCCATTGCTAACTGATTTTTTTAAAAGTGGAAGGGAAGGTTCACACTTCCCTACCATGTTGCATTCACAACAGGGGAGTTCAGATATCTGGGAATGTGGGGTGAAAGCACTGACATCCATAAAGACTAGACTTTCCCTGATGCCTGATAACTGCTTCAAAGGCGGGTCAGAACAGGGTGCTAACAACTGGGGAAAAGGAGGCAGATATCACTGCCTGATTGTGCACTTTAAATCCACAATGGAACAGCAACTACATTGGATCCAACTGCTTGTCTGATCTCAGCCCTAGAGTGTCTTACCCAACATGTCATCACATACATGCCTTACCCAACATGTCGTCACATACACTTTTTTTCTGAAAGTGATGGCACAATTCCAATGTGCCACTCCCCCCACCCTTCCCTCAATTTTTTTCTGCTGACAGCCTTTAGGTGAGGGCAGGCAATGACTGGGATTGTTGGGAGGTCAACTGCTATATCTATCTTGACATATCAGGAGACCTGGCAATCCAGGTTTTTGCAGTTTTATTGATTTCTGCATGCTGTTTTCAAAACAGGTCACCATACCAAGTAAATGTGGACTTGTAGCTCACCATACCAAAAAGCATTGGGAACCACTGGAGTAAAGGAAAGCCTTAGAGTTATTCCCTGTATGTTCTGCAAACTGGTAGGAAACAAATCGTAACTATAAATACAAGTTGATGGGGTCTGAACAGGTGGAGACTGCCCAAGAGAGAGATCTTGGGGTTGTGGTAGATAATTCACTGAAAATGTTGAGACAGTGTACGACTGCAATAAAAAAAGCCAACGCTATGCTGAGGATTATTAGGAAGGGAATTGAAAATAAATCAGCCAGTATCATAATGCCCCTGTATAAATTGACAACGCTGCCTCATTTGGCATACTGTGTAAAATTCTGGTCATCACACCTTAAAAAAGATATTATAGCATTGGGGAAAGTGCAGAAAAGGTTTGGAATGCTTTCCCTATGAAAAAAAGGTTAAACCGCTTGGGGTTCTTCAGCTTGGAGAAATGTCAACTGGGGGGTGACATGATAGAGATTTACAAGATTATGCATGGAATAGAGAAGGTAGAGAAAGAACTACTTTTCTCTGTTTCTCACAATACAAGAACTCGTGGGCATTCAATGAAATTGCTGAGCAGCTGGGTTAAAACAGTTAAAAGGAAGTACTTCTTCACCCAAAGGGTAATTAACACATGGAATTCACTGCCGCAAGAGGTGGTGGCAGCTACATGCATAGATGGCTTCAAGAGTAGATTGGATAAACATATGGAGCAAAGGTCCATCAGTGGCTATTAGCTACAACATGGGTGCGGTCAGACAGAACATTAACCGCGATTCATCCATGCCCCCAATGTGGAGTTAAACAGGACAGACATCCACATCTGTCAAACGATGTGGAGGCGTCATCATCCCGTCTTGCGCCGCATTTATATTGGGATAATTTGACAGCGGACAAAGTCCGGTCCTTTTCAGAAGACCCGCGACAAGGTCAGGTTTTCACAGTGTGGCTGTTCGACACGGGATACAGGCGCAACGGAACACCACCCTTTCCCCAGTGCTCACAGTTATAATTTGTGTATTCTTCCACTCACCAAACCAAAAGGCATATCCCTCAAATTAATATAAAATTAAATGGCAAGGCATTAAAAGGAAGGAAATGTAACCTTTTCCCAGATGTAAAGAATATAAGAATCGACTGCACAACGAAGTAGCCCCCTGCTGAATCTTGATTTGAAATCCACTGGCTGGTTGATGGAACTACTTATTTTCCGCCTATCGCTCTAAACACTTTTGTCCGCCTTGCAGAGAACGTTTAGAACATGTTGCACAACAAGACTGGAGTTCGTGGCTTATCATGGAGGAGAGAGGAGGTTTTGGACTTGCTTACACTCTGGGGGGAAAGCAGGGTGCAGAGAGTGCTCAAGCAATCTCACAGAAATATCGATATCTACAAGGAGATTGCAAAGGAAATGGCAGCAAGGGGCCACAAGAGGACGGCGTTAGAGTGCCGCACCAAGACCAAGGCGCTTCATTCTGAGTACCAAAAAGTCATTGCAGCTAATGCAAAATCGGGATCCAACAAGAAAAGCTGCCCGTACTTTGTCCGAACCGTGTGACGCAGAGCACTAGACGCCAGAGCTCTTTCTCTGGGTTGGAGGGGGGGGGGGGCAGGGAGGTGAGCCTCCAGACTCCATTCTTCTGTTTTCCCAGGAGGAAAGCGCTACCAGAGAGATGCAGAGCGAGGCTGCAAGAGAAGCTGTCATGTCAGGTAACAATTGTGACTGTCCCGTCTACCTGTAAGCATCCCCATGTTGTTTGGGGGGGGGGGGGTTTGTCAAAACCGGGTTGGTGGCAGTGAGATTGGGATGGGATGGAAAGCCTTATTTTCCCAAGGCTTGAGTGCTGTGGGATATGGGGAAGGGCTTCACATTTCTTTTTTTTTGGGGGGGGGGGGTTCCCATTCAGCAGCGTGACCAACTCCGGTGGTGAAATTGAGTGACTTCCTGTGACCGCATTGCTGTTGTGCCCCACAGGGTCTGCGCTAGACTGCTTTTGGCGGGAACACTTACCGGCCCCCCATCAGAGAAAGCTCTGAAAGCTCAAAGGTCTAAGACAAGAGCTGTGGCGCTGTTTGGCACGCATGTCTCGCCATCTCTTACTCTTTGAGTGATGCAATGGCTCAGTTACTTGACTATCAGGAATTTCTTTGGATTTTCCTGCTCGCATTTTGTCTTGCTTAACAAGACACTGTGGCCTCCACCTATTTTCCTTACTTGCTTCTCCCGTAGTTCCTCCCATCCTTCCCTTGTTCCTTTCTTCCTTCCCTTTTATCCTCTCCCTCCCCCCTCAATCCCCCCTTCATGTTTTCCACCCTCCCTCCTCTGTTCCTGTCTCCCTTCCTTTCCCCCTCTCTCCTTCCCTCTAGGCCTACTGCTCCCCCATCTCATGATCATGTGCTGATTTATTTCTTTTTCTGCAGGTTCCTGCGGTTCACCAGCAATAGATGCTGTGGAGGCAGAGATCCTGGATAGTGACGCCACGCAGGTGGACTTCCTGGAGAGTTTGAATGAGTTTAACATGGTATGATTACTTCTCATCCACTCCATTTCTAGGTGTCCTAGCTGTCGAGCTACGTCACACACTGTGCTATAATGTGTGTTTTGGCCAGTGTTTGGCCATGTTCCTCATCCAACACGCGCGGTGCATGATTAACTCTAAGTAAGAATTGTTTCACGTCACTCCTCCAAGACTTGGACTAAGGGAGACTTAATTCTCTCTACAAAACACACAATCGCACTGGACCTGGTTCAGGTGGATGTGAATGGGAGTGTTGGCACGGGTGAGGGGCTTGTTGAAGGTGAGTTAGCGAGGGTCGGCCTTGCTAAAAGCTTGGTTAAATGTTTACAGAATTTAGATTGGTCTCTTCCCCTGGGGCCCTTGGGTGGGGGGAGGTTGGGTGGGAGCACTGTGAAACAGGGAATAATCACAGTCTTTAACCATGCCCTTTGAGAGGTGATGATTTGGCTCGGAACTCACATCTCGAATTAGGGCAGCAAAGCAATGCTGACTGCAACACCGCACCGACTGTCTGATGTTGCGAAGAGCATTCATTTGCCAAAACACTCGTCAGCAACTCTGCTGCAGCATTTCTAGCTGATGTCTCAATTGCACTTTTCCCTGGGCCAGACATTTCACCCTTGTTCCCTTGTCTTTCCCCTAACTACTGCCATTTCCACACCGCCACCAACTACGCCCACGAAGGAGAAATCCTCTGTGAGTGAGAGGAATCCTGACAGTAAGTTTGCAAGTGGAGTAGGTGATCTGACCCTCAATTAAAATGGCTAATCTTGACTGATATACTGCTTTTAATTCCATGTCTGAGTGATGACGGGCTTGATGTCACAGACTAGCGGTAGTAGAAGCAAGTTTCCAGAATACAAAGTCTCAGTTTTGCTTTCCTTCCACTCTGTCCCAGGTGTGGGTTCTTCCCCTGACGGCCTCACGTGGTCAGGAATGGTGGACATGCTTTGATCCCAGGTATCTCTGATGGGATAATCCTGGCCCTTGCTGGCACACTTTTTAAAGACTTGCCTAAAAAGCTTCCTTCATCCCTGTCCATGTTATAGACTCTCTCACACTCAACCTTCAGCAACCATGCTCCATAGCTGGCTATTGGGTTTGGAATGGAGGGAGTTTTGGAGGATTTTTGTTGCCCCAAAAGGTGACCATGAGCTAACCAATGAGAAGTCCAATCCTCGTTATGATTTCAGCCTGTTACTCATGGTGCACCATCATTCCATCAACCTTTATTTATGTCTTTCTCCAATAACTTTCTCTTCACCCCATGCCCAACCTCAGCTTTAGTAGTTATCACTATTTTCAGGGCAATGTCAGAACCTGCTATGTGGAGTTCTATGTTTGCCCGACAGATTTAACAGGTAACTGTATCATTTTATTCAATTTCAGAGATTCCACTAGGAACACTAATGTCTGAGCTGACCCCTAGGTCACACGAGGCAGTTTTGAAGGCTAGGAGGAAGAAGGTTTTGGCGCTTCACAAGGTGGGAGAGCACCTCACACAGCAGGCCGCTCGTGACAAGTCCATGATCGCGTCCTCATGACAGGAGTACCTGGAGGTTCTAGAGGAAATGCAGGTCTCTCGGCAGGAGCAGGGAGCCTCTAGGGAAACCATGGAAGGCTTTATGAAGGCTGCAGTCACCACCATGGGGGACATCTCGAAAACCTTGCTTCCCTTGGTCCAGTTGATAACAGCACGTCAGCTGGACTTCAATGGAAATGATGCCACCTTGAACAGGGTAGGTGATGGCGGTTTGAGAGGTGCTTCTGTAGGTGATGCTACCTGAGAGCCGGGGTCCCCTAAAGACTCCAGCATTAATGGCAAGAGTCAATGCTCCAGGCATGCCCCTAAAAGGAAAACCCCTTACACACTGCCAAACTGAAATGTCATATGATGGCACAGCGGAGGTTGGCTATCAAAAGTTCATTGGCTATAGAGCAATCACAACTCAGTTATTGGCAAAACGATCTTAAGATTCCTCTAATGTCATGCCATGGCAATGTTAATGAGTTGGTGTCGTTTCCCCACAATTCATGCAGTGTACTGAAAGTGAAATCCGCAATTGTAGTGGGTTTCTGAAAATAAAGGTTCCTGAATCTGCCATTTCATAGTAGGTTTTTATTTAAACATCTACATTAAAGGTTGTGGTTGTGAGTGGCCGTGGCATGGCTCCTCACTAAGTCACAGAGATTGTAAACTCCACTCTGTATGAAAAGGGGGGTGGAATTCATGTTGAGCTAATGCGTGACAAAAACCGGTCAGAGAACTATAAATCAAATTCAGGGAGTGCTGCGAAGACCACCACCATCTGCCTATGCACTCCTCATAGACTGAGGACAACTCAACCAGATATTGGACTTTCCAGACACCCCAAATCCAACATTTTAATTATGGGCGGGGGTGCCTTTCAGCTGACCTGTAAAGATTTTTCCTCCTCCTCCTCCTCCTCTTCCCCCCTGCTCCTGTGACCCCTCCTCAATCTCCTCACTTCCGTGGTTTCCTTTGGTTGCTCCCTGCAGTTCCCTCATTCTCTCTGGCCTTTTGTTGACATGCCTTTCAAAACCTTTTCAAGGGAAACTTTTTGTGGGGTGGCTTGACATGGCCTTTGTAGGTAATTCATACGCCATCCTTTGCAAGGTGGGAACTCATTTTATCCAAACTAGAAATGAGGGTAGGCTGAGTCACACTGGAGTCAGTCAACATTTCAGGACACACTAATAAAGAGTTAACCATGGCCGGGACTGGGGGTTGGGAGAAAATGACCTGACCATGATGATGCCCATACATGCACACCTGTAAACATAGACTAGTAGAATCATGGCATCATAGACGTGGAGGGACCTCCAGGTCACCTGGTCCAACCCCCTTCACATTGTGGAACATTAAGAAATACTTTTGCTTTAATCTCTAGCACAACCTCTTGGGGCCGCTGAACACAGCTCCACACCCTCCTTTACATGACAGCCCTTCAAGTACTTGAAGATGGTGATCACATCACCTCTCAGCCGCCTCCTCTCCAGGCTAAACAGGCCCAGCACTGACTAGAACAAGCTGCTTTATTCACAACATCATTTCTTGTGGGCTCTCTAAGCTGCGTTGTGGAAAAAAGCATCACTACAAAAAAATGTAAATGATGCTTCAAGCACCTTGTGCTGCGATTGAGAGGCAGAGGTTGGCTTGCTACAATCCAGTAGTGCAATGTGAGCGGGTAGGGCGGAGAGGCAGACGCGGGAGACCGCTTTACCCCATCACTGAGTGAGTGACCGCCATCTGGGACAGGAAAGCTAGGGAAAGACCACGTGCAGCATTGCCTGTGAGTAGAAAGCTGAGCCAAAGCGAACATTGACAGACTTAAGGTGTAACGAAGATCTCTCTTAAAGGGTATTGTGGATTTTAAAAATCTAATTATATATATATATATATGGTGGATTTGATTTCTGGGCTGCTTGCCAATTTTTATTCTTCCAGCAGTGTTTTGGTTATGTATGACCTTGGAAGGAGTTGTTCTAATCTCCTAATTAATGGTTACCCTCAGCTGCATTGGGTTGATTGGTTCTTCCGGGATGCCCATTTTTGTTTTGTCATTAGCTAGCTGAGGGGGATTTATACTGTTTCCCAAAACCGTTTTTTTTTTTACTACTGTTTTCTTGGCAAAAAGCCGTCTTGCTTACCAGCTGGTGATTATGGTGTGATATAAGTCATATTGGGGGGTGGGGTGGGGGGGGCTCCCTCTGGGTATCCTACCCCCCCAGGGAAAGTGTATGCGCAATACATAGCCTCTTCTCTCCCGGTGTAGTGAATGCCGCGTGGTCACTGTCTGGCTATGCCTGGCAGATGGTCACTGCAATGGCCTCTCCTGCATTACTGCATCCGTAGCAACACCTTCTCGCTGGTCCCCCCCGTTTTTCACAGAGTTTGCTACGTCATGGTGCGACCGAATTGTCCGGCGGTATAACCGGATGGGCAGGCTGGGCCCACCAACCTTGCCAGCCTAAGAGAAGGAAAACTCTAACATCAAACCCGGGCAGATAGAGCTCGTTAATGTAACACCTACCACCTGGAGGACTCGCTGCCGGCGTCCCGGCTTACTGGGCCATGGCAGATGACCCCCAGGTGAAAGGGTGGAGCCAGTACCGCGCACACTGGGCTTCACCTAAAAAATTCCTCTGCGCAGGCCTGAAGGGCATATCCACATACACAACCCACAACGCATCAAGTCCTGCAGCGATGGGCAAGGGGCGAAACGGCAGGTGGAAGGTGCCACTGGAAGCCACAGTCCCGATCCTGCATGTAGGCGGTTCAGGGTATTGGTCGCCTGATGCTAACCCGGAGACGAAAGCATTTTTCGGCAGCACCCTGAACGACCAAGCAGCCTTATCTAGGGACAGCACTGCTTGCTCCACATGGAGAGGGGCCTAGAAAAGGTGGCCTAAACAAAGCTCATCTCCTCCACCCCAGTTGGCTAGCCGCGGTCAACGGGCATCCTTACTTGCGGTCAAAAAATAACAACAAAGAAAAGGCATGCACCTGCCTCACAAAGTGTGCAAAGACTAAAGCTTGCGTGTTGGAACATCAGAACCATGCTTGACACAGTAGACAGTGGTCGCCCTGAACGACGCTCTGCTCTAGTTGCCCACGAACTTCTCAGGTTGAATATCGACATAGCAGCTCTCAGTGAGTTCTGTTTCCCTGAGGAAGGTAGTCTTCAAGAACACGGTGCCGGCTATACCCTCTACTGGTCAGGTAAGTCAAAGGCTGAGAGCCGCCTTTCTGGCGTTGGCTTCATGGTCAGGAACTCCATTGCCTCCAAACTCGAAAACCTGCCAACAGGTCACTCAGATCGCATCATGTCCATGCGCCTCCCACTTCAAAACAAGCAGCATGCAACACTCTTCAGTGTGTATGCCCCAACCCTTCAAGCAGATCCTGCAGAAAAGAACAAGTTCTTTGCTGATCTACACAACCTCGTACGGAAGACCCCTACAGAGGACAAGGTGATCATCCTTGGCGACTTCAATGCCAGAGTAGGTAAAGACTCGGAAGCCTGGAAAGGAGTACTTGGCAAACACAGCATTGGCAACTGCAATGACAACGGGCGCCTCCTGCTAGAATTATGCATGGAGCACCAGCTCACCATCACCAACACTATCTTCCAGCAGAAGAACAGTCTGAAGACAACCTGGATGCACCCACAGTCCAAGCACTGGCACCTTATCGACTACATTCTGGTGCGCCAGAGAGACCTTCGAGATGTCTTACACACCCGAGTAATGCCCAGTGCAGAATGTCATACGGATCATCGTCTTGTACGCTGCAATCTCCGTCTTCACTTTAAACCCACACCCAGGAGAGGAGGTATCCCTCGGAGGAAGTTTCAGGTTGGCAGTCTCCAGTCAGCCGAAGTTAAAGCTGCCTTTCAGGCAAAACTCCAGTCAAGAATTGAGGACCCCAGTTGCCCCACAGACCCTTCTCCAGAAGCACTCTGGGAACACCTAAAAACTACCGTCCTGCAGATCTCTGAAGAAGTCCTCGGGTTCTCCACAAGGAAGAACAAGGACTGGTTTGATGAGAACAACCAAGAGATCCAAGATTTACTGGCAAAAAAGAGATCTGCCTACCAAGCACATCTTGCTCAGCCCTCCTGTCCTAGGAAAAAAGCAACCTTTCGCGCTGTATGTAGCAACCTCCAGTGCAAGCTTCGAGACATTCAGAACGAGTGGTGGACCAAGCTTGCTGAGAGAACACAGCTGTGTGCAGACACTGGTGATTTAAGAGGGTTCTACGAAGCCCTGAAGGCAGTATATGGTCCATCATATCAGACTCAGAGTCCCTTGCGTAGTGCAGACGGCCAAGTGCTCCTCACAGACAAGGCATCTATATTGAACCGGTGGTCGGAGTATTTTCAGGTTCTCTTCAGTGCCAACCGCGTAGTTCAAGATTCAGCAATTCACCTCACCCCACTTCAACCAGTGAAAACAGAGCTGGATGAGATCCCCACTCTAGAAGAGACTGTTAAAGCCATCAAGCAACTGAAAAGTGGCAAGGCAGCAGGAGTTGATGGAATTCCACCAGAGATCTGGAAGCATGGGGGCACAGTACTACATAGCTCACTTCACAAAGTACTTGTCACCTGCTGGGAACAAGGCAAATTACCACAGGACTTTCGCGATGCAATCATCATCACCCTATACAAGAACAAAGGGGAAAAGTCAGACTGCTCCAACTACCGGGGGATAACCCTGCTCTCCATCGCAGGCAAAATCCTTGCCAGAATACTCCTGAACAGACTCGTGCCCGCCATTGCAGAAGAACTCCTCCCAGAGAGCCAGTGCGGCTTCAGAGCTAACAGGAGCACCACCAACATGGTATTTGTTCTCAGGCATCTCCAAGAGAAATGCAGGGAACAAAACAAGGCTCTGTATGTGACTTTTGTCGACGTTACCAAAGCTTTCGATACCGTTAGCAGGAAAGGCCTGTGGCAAATCTTGGAACGTTTAGGATGTCCCCCAAGGTTCCTCAGCATGATCATCCAGCTACACGAAGACCAACGAGGCCAAGTCAGACACTGCAACGACCTCTCGGAGACCTTCCCAATAGGCACAGGTGTAAAGCAAGGCTGCGTTCTCGCGCCAACTCTCTTTACGATCTTCTTTAGCATGATGCTTCAAAGAGCCGCAGTAGATCTAGATGATGACGATGGTGTCTACATCCGCTATCGCACCGATGGCAGCCTGTTCAACCTGAGGCGACTAAAGGCCCACTCCAAGACAATGGAAAAACTCATCCGAGAGCTACTGTTCACTGATGATGCTGCACTCGTCTCCCACTCGGTATCAGCTCTGCAGCATATGACGTCCTGCTTTGCAGAGGCTGCCAAGCTATTCGGCCTAGAAGTTAGTCTGAAGAAGACAGAAGTTCTCCACCAGCCTGCACCCCAGGAAGATTATCACCCTCCCTGCATCACTGTGGGTGAATCAGTTCTGAAGACAGTCCAGCAGTTCAGCTACCTGGGGTGCATCATCTCCTCAGATGCTAAGATCGACAAGGAGATTGACAACAGGCTGGCAAAGGCAAACCGTGCCTTTGGCCGACTGCACAAAAGAGTGTGGAGCAACAAGCATCTGAAAAAAGGCACAAAGATCAATGTTTACAAAGCGGTTGTGATGACAACCCTCATCTACGGCTCCGAATCGTGGGTTTTATACCGTCATCACCTGCAACTCCTTGAGCGCTTTCATCAGCGCTGCCTTTGCACCATCCTCAACATCCACTGGAGTGACTTTGTGACCAACACTGAAGTTCTCAAGCGGGCGGAGGTTACCAGCATCGAGGCACTGCTGTTGAAGACGCAGCTGCGCTGGGCAGGGCATATTTCTAGGATGGAAAACCACCGCCTTCCCAAGATTGCCCTGTATGGCGAACTCTCCACCGGCCATCGAAATAGAGGGGCACCAAAGAAGAGGTACAAGGACTCCTTGAAGAAATCCCTTGGCACCTGTTGCATCAACCATCACCAGTGGTCTGACCTAGCCTCAGATCGCAAAGCATGGAGGCACACCATCCACCAGGCTGTTTCTTCTTTTGAGAACGCACGCATAGCTGGTCTTGAGGACAAAAGGAGATTGAGGAAGAATCGCACTGCTAAAGCACCAACCCTAAATCAGACTTTTCCTTGCAGCCACTGTGGCCGGACCTGCCTGTCCCGCATTGGTCTTGTCAGCCACCAGCGAGCCTGCAGCAGACGTGGACTATTGCACCCTTCTTAAATCTTCGTTCGCGAAGCCAAGCCGAGAGAGAGAGAAGTCGTATTAGTTAGTTATATTTTATAACGTTGTTGTTTTCTTTGTTCCAGTCTGTTTTAAAACTGCCTGCCAGCTTAATAAAGTAATATTTTTGCTTATCTTTGAGTTGTACTGCCTTGTCTGTCACTGTAAAGAAAACACCTTGCTCTGCCTTGAGCTGAGGGGAGTGGAGGTTGTTACACAAGGAATGCATTTTCATTGGGAAAGGGGAGATCAACAACCACCACGGTCAGGATGATAGTGCAAATGGTGGCTTGAGAGCTCCTAGGATTAGATTGGCTGGTAAAGAGGTAGTAGACAGTTTACGGGTCCATATTGACAGGGGGAAAAGGGAGGTTTGTGGACTCTGAGACATGATAAATTGGCAATAAAAGAAATTTAAAACCTCCAAGGACACATTGAAATGTGCAAAGTGAGATTGACAGCAAGCTGGGTCAAAATATTAATTTATTTTAATAAACACTTGTAACACCTGGGGATTGAGACAAGTAAGTGTTGGAGAAGGACCACAACACCAAAGAAAAACTAAAAACCAATATTGGTGACAGGCGTGCCTCACCCACTCGTAGCTCATAGGTTGCAATGACATTGTGACACAGGGCATCACAGCACATCCGTAGGGGTTCAGTGTCAACTCCCTGAAGCCACGATTCATGATGTATTGCAAGGCATGCCGAGCTGCACACCTATGCACACACTGAAAGTGTGCGGTTAACGCTGCACGGATGGCACGACCCATCTCCAGCAGCTGCTCATCCACATGGAGAAACCTGCACATTCTGGATTGTCACCATGGGATTTCCAAGAACCCAATCCCCGGAATCCATCAGGTCTATCAGGTTGGAGCAGCGTAGAACATAGGCATAATGGCACTTGCCACTGTAACATATTACCACATCCGGCCGGTGTGGTCCACTGTGCCCTGAAGAAGAATGGAGTAGAAATGCTTCCGGTTGATGTAGTCGTCTGCGAGTTGGGGCGGGGCGCGGAGTGTTATATGACACCCATCCACGGCTCCCATGCAATTTGGGAAACCCATTCTCATGAAAGCTTGCATAATCTGGGGGGGGGGGAATAGTGAGCTACCGGAGGCCACCCAACACCCCAAACCTTCCCCGTCCTCAAAAAGAGATCCTTTTCTCATTGATCAGGAGGAAACAACTCTCCCCCAAGCTCAATGTAAATGTGAAGTTTGACTATGCCACAAATTGCACATGGCCATCATGATGGAAGTGCTTGAGCACATGTTTCTAGAAGATCACTTCGATAGGTGGCCGACACAAGGGAGAGGCTGTGGACTAATTTTTACAAGAAATGAACCTGCACTCAGCATCACTCCATCAAAACCATGAGGCTGCGAAACTCGTCCTGTCATTGTTTTAGTGTTTCGGCCAACCCTCATTATGATACTCTGCATGCTGCGTGTTGCACCATCTCTCTAATCACCCTTCCCAACATCTCCCAAACAACACGACCCATTGCGCACCCGATTGTGAGAACCAAGGTAGGCTGCACGGTGAAGCAGATCCTCCTCCATAGCCTGTGTGACCTCCAGAACTATGCCTGCCACCATTGAGCGAGCCAGGCCAAATTGGTTTCCCACCAGTCTGTAGTTTGTGGTGTTGGCCAGCCACCAGATCGCAATTGCGACCCTTTTTTCAACAGGGACTGGATGTCGCATGCACGTAGTCTGCCGCTTCAATCTTGGTCTCAGGCAGTGGACCAGCCATGCAAATGTTCCCCTGCAAACAACACATGGCATTTAGTTTCTGCAGGTTCACCAGTGAGCATGTTCGAATGGATCTCTGGCCCACTCAAGCATTGTTAAACGCGATCCCCCATGATGGCATCTCGCTGCTCCCCTCACCCCAATCATTAAACACGTGGTGGTGATCCACCTTTCCCCATACATGTGCAGTTCTTTTACAAAACTGCACCATCATATGTTGCCTCCCAATTAGCACTGTCAACCGTGATGTCAGGGCAGGGAATACCCAATGTGTGACCCACCCTTTAGAGAGCAGGTGGGGGGAATGTATGATGACCAGCACATCATTTGCCATGAAGAAAGACTCCCAGGGTTTACACTGGATAAATCATCCTTGGGAACCTGTGCGGGGGAGACATGAACTGGGGGCAGCCAATCTTTAGCATGGCAGGAATTGACTCCTCTAAGACCACTCACGAAGCTTAAAGGACATTGGCTTCTGGAGTAAACCTATAGGTTCCACGAAGGAAAGAAACCCCATCCATCATTTTCACAACTGGAGGGAGGGCTTAAAAAAGTTGTGCAGTGCCTTAAAATGTGATGGCCATAGGTCATAAGAACATAAGAGAAGCCATGTTGGATCAGGCCAATGGCCCATCCAGTCCAGCACTCTGTGTCACACAGTGGCCAAAAAAATTATATACACACACACATATATACACACTGTGGCTAATAGCCACTGATGGACCTCTGCTCCATATTTTTTATCTAACCCCCTCTTGAAGCAGGCTATGCTTGTAGCCACCACCACCTCCCGTGGCGGTGAATTCCACATGTTAATCACCCTTTGGGTGAAGAAGTACTTCCTTTTATCAGTTTTAACCTGACTGCTCAGCAATTTCATCGAATGCCCACGAGTTCTTGTATTGTGAGAAAGGGAGAAAAGTACCTTCTTTCTCTATTTTCTCCATCCCATGCATTATCTTGTAAACCTCTATCATGTCACCCCAGAGTCGATGTTTCTCCAAGCTAAAGAGTCCCAAGCGTTTTAACCTTTCTTCATAGGGAAAGTGTTCCAAACCTTTAATCATTCTAGTTGCCCTTTTCTGAACTTTTTCCAATGCTATAATATTCTTTTTGAGGTGCGGTGACCAGAATTGCACACAGTATTCCAAATGAGACTGCACCATCGATTTATACAGGGGCATTATGATACTGGCTGATTTGTTTTGAATTCCCTTCCTAATTATTCCCAGCATGGCGTTGGCCTTTTTTATTGCAATCGCACACTGTCTTGACATTTTCAGTGAGTTATCTACCATGACCCCAAGATCTCTCTCTTGGTCAGTCTCTGCCAGTTCACACCCATCAACTTGTATTTGTAGCTGGGATTCTTGGCCCCAATGTGCATTACTTTGCACTTGGCCACACTGAACTTCATCTGCCACGTTGACGCCCATTCACCCAGCCTCAACAGATCCCTTTGGAGTTCCTCACAATCCTCTCTGGTTCTCACCACCCTGAACAATTTAGTGTCATCTGCAAGCTTGGCCACTTCACTGCTCACTCCCAACTCCAAATCATTTATGAACAAGTTAAAGAGCATGGGACCCAGTACTGAGACCTGCGGCACCCCACTACTTACCATCCTCCACTGCGAAGACTGCCCTCACTCTCTGCTTCCTATTAATTAGCCAGTTTTTGATCCACAAGAGGACCTGTCCTTTTATTCCATCACTCTCGAGCTTTCTAAAAAGCCTTTGATGAGGAACTTTATCAAAAGCTTTCTGGAAGTCAAGGTGAACAACACGTATTGGGTCTCCTTTGTCCACATGTTTGTTCACCCCCTCAAAGAACTGTAACAGGTTAGTGAAGCAAGATCTTCTTTTACAGAACCCATGCTGAGTCTTCCTCAATAACCCATGTTCATCAATGGGCCTACTCATCCGGTCCTTGATAATGGTTTCTACCAACTTTCCCGGTATTGAAGTCAGACTGACTGGCCCGTAATTTCCCGGATCTCCTCAGGAACCCTTTTTAAAAATGGGGGTGACATTTGCTACCTTCCAGTCCTCAGGAACGGAGGCAGATTTCAATGAAAGATTACATATTTTTGTCAGAAGATCCACAAGTTCAACTTTGAGTTCTTTCAGAACTCTTGGATGTATGCCATCCAGACCTGGTGACTTATTAGTTTTTAATTCGTCTATCAGTTGTAGGACCTCCTCTCTTGTCACCTCAATCTGACTCAGGTCTATCAACACCCCTTCTAAAATTAGTGGTTATGGAGCGGGCTAACACTTCTCATCTTCCGCAGTGAAGATGGAGGCAAAAAATGCATTCAACTTCTCAGCCATTTTCCTTATTTTCTCAGCCAGGTCCCATGGAAGATCATTCATACCTGCATTTACCAGCACCCATTCTCCTTTCCTAGCATCTCGCTTTTAGCTTGAAGGACTTTCCAGGTAGCACAGGCTACTGTAAGGGTAGACCTGTATCCCATTACTTCAGTGGCTCCTCCATAGCCCATACTTTCACAAATTATATTAAATGCTTTGGCGCACCCCAGCGTGAATCGCCATGTTGTGTGCTCCCTGGTTTCTCTGCAGCCGTGCAGTGCTGCAGAGACATATCACTTTCATTGGACATTTGTGCGCAGTTGAGCGTGAGCACTGATTCTGCCGGGATGGGGTGGGACATTGGGAGGAGAGACCAACCCTGGGGTGGTGGAGTAATCCTTTAAAGCCCACAGCATCATGATACTCCTATACATTGGGGATGGAATCATAACTGTGCGGACCCCAGGGAAGGGCACTGATGACGGCATGTGTCAATCTTGAGTCGTCAACTGTTAGTATGCATACTTACCTGGACATCCTAAAGTTGAGTATCCACTGTTCATCCTCCACACATATGTGGCAAAGACACGCCACCACTCCGTGGGTAGAACCACCATCTCCGGTGACATGCCAACACTGCGAGCCAGCAAACATTTACTATGTTGGGTGAGCCGCCTAAGCCGTCTACGCCGTCTTCGTAGGCAGCTGCAGGCAGTCGATAACCTCCCTCTCCTGGCACTCGCTGGCTCATCCAGACCATTGCATAGAGCCAGCATTAGAGTGAATATCACAGACAATGTCTCGGCCAACAGACCGAGCACAGCAGCCAAGATTTCCAACTCCATCTTTCAAATTGAGGCGGGAAGCCTTGACTGCTATGTGGAGTGCGAGGTAGAAAACATGAACCAGCCAAGTGATCTATAGAGTTGGAAGACCAACCAATCAAGTAGATGACTCAACTGTGTTGTGACCAGACGTCTCCGCCACGATTAGCGTTGCTATCATTTGCCTCCAAAATTCCTAGGTTCACACATCCTATCTTTTTAGCCAAATGCACTTTCATTACTTGTCTGATTGCACAGCGCCGATTTGCTGATCAGTATCCCGCTGCTGCGCGATCACCTGAGCGAGTGCCGTCATGAATGATCGCTCGCGAGCATTGTTCAGGGAAGACCCATGGAGGAGTGAAAATTTGGGGAGTGTGGGGCACGTCATTTGAACTATTGGTTATGGGGTTGCCGCCACATTGCACTGCTAATGTAAGGCTAGTCAACATTTCCCGCGCTCTGGGTGCACTATTAATTAGTCACAAGTGTGATAATCAGGGGACGAACTAAAATTCGGAACAACGATTGCCCATAGACTGAACATGCCTGCCCATAGAGAAAGCCCACCTGCCCATGGGGAACAATAGGGACTTCATTTCACGATAGGGAAAATGGAAATCAAGCTTCCCCTAAGCACAGCGCCTATCCATAGACTATACACGCCTGCCCATAGAGAAAGCACACCTGACCGTAGGGAATAATGGGGACCGTATCTTACCTTATTGAAAAAGAGAAATTAAGCCTCACATAGGCACAGTGCCTGCCTATAGATTATACACGCCTGGCCAGAGGGAATAATGGTGAGGCTTGATCTCCCTTTTCTCCTATGATGAAATGTAGTCCCCATTATTCCCTATGGGCAGGTGCGCTTTCCCTATGGGCAGGGGTGTACAGTCTATGGGCAGATGTCCTTAGGTGAAGAATAATTTCCACATTTCCCTTTGGCAAAATGTAGTCTCCATTACTCCCTAAGGGCATGTACGCTTCCTATATGGGCAGGCGTGGTCCATGGGCAAGCGCTGGTTCGAGTTCTTGATCGGACATTCCCTTCCTTTGTTGCACATCACTTACAAGGTGGGTAACCTGACATCTACAACCAATGCATCCCGCATACAAGGCAGCATGCGGCCCCCGCCCCCCTGCTATCAGTTATTAAAACGCTATCCACACCTGATGCATTCAGAGGTATTTTGCCATTGCCTGTTACTGAGTGCGGGTCCTCCCATAATGGCAACATCTACCTCACTAAACCAACTTGGGATTGAAGCATCAGGTTTCTGGTTTCCTTGAGGTGTGAACGTATTCCTGCCATTTTAAACCATTTAAGATAATGTTGCCTTCTGCAATGCTTTTTGGACCCCCCCCCCCACACACACTTAAGATCCAACATGGCACACATGTTGTGATTGGAAATGATGGATAAGTATCTCAAGTTGCTTGCCCTGACATCTGAACATCTGAGCTTGTAGGACATGAGTTGTTCTCTGCAGTTTTGCACACATCTTCCTTCCATATAGGCCTCAACATGTCTCATGCACATACAGTCATCATATCTTTTAAAACTCATTTGAATTTAAATGCTTATAAGTCAGAGTTTATGGAGGAGCTTGGGGCTGGCAGGGTGGGGGACTGGACCTTCAAGCAGTCAATGCATGGTTTCATGTAGGCTGCTGTGAGAATCCTGGGAGATAACTCAAGGTCCCTGGTTAGAACATAAAAACACAGCAGCCAATATATATATACACACACACACACACACACACTCTGTGGCTAATAGCCACTGATGGACCTCTGCTCCATATTTTTATCTAACCCCCTCTTGAAGGTGGCTATGCTTGTGGCCGCCACCACCTCCTGTGGCAGTGAATTCCACATGTTAATCACCCTTTGGATGAAGAAGTACTTCCTTTTGACCGTTTTAACCTGTCTGCTCAGCAATTTCATCGAATACCCACGAGTTCTTGTATTGTGAGAAAGGGAGAAAAGTACCTTCTTTCTCTACTTTCTCCATCCCATGCATTATCTTGTAAACCTCTATCATGTCACCCCAGAGTCGACGTTTCTCCAAGCTAAAGAGCCCTAAGCATTTCTTCTAGTGCAGCTCATTGCAGCTAGACTAGGGTGACCATAATGTCTGAAGGCCAGCCAGGGACACCTTGGGGGGGAAGGGGGGAGGTAGGGGTGCGCGCGCGAAGCGTGTGCGCCGCCGGAAACAGGAAGTGACGTCACTTCCGGTGACGTCATGCCACCGCCGGAAACAGGAAGTGACACCACTTCCTGTGACATCATTTCCCCACGTCACCTGCCGGAAACGGGAAGTGACATCACTTCCTGTGACATCACTTCCCCCAAATGACATCATTTCCCACAAATGCCACTGCCGGAAACAGGAAGTGACTTCACAGCACTTCCTGTGACGTCCCCAAAAATCCCCCAAATATCACCGCCGGAAACAATTTTGTTCTCAAATCCTGTATATACTTCATCAGTATATGGGATAAGGCACTTTCTCAACTGTGCTGCATAATGCAGCCTATTTATTTTGTCCTGTTTGCTCTGTTGGCTCTATCTGCGCCACCTTCATCACTTTCGGGGTGTGGATCCCCCAGTGGGGTGGTCTCCCGACTCCCTCCGCCGGCTGTTTCTGATAGCCCTGCGCCCCCTCTTTCATTTGATATGTGTCCCGTGCGGGTGCCACCCTCCCGCCGGGAGATGCCGCAAAATGAGCCCCGTTGAGGCTTATGGCAGCAGGGCTCGGGGGAAGGGAGCTAGACTGCTGTTTTTTTGAGGGGTTATAGAGTGTTTCGAGCCCGTCCCTGTGGCATCGGTCCCATCATTGTGGGACCCAGGGGGCCGGCGCAGCGGCCCGCCGAAGCAGCCTGTCACTAATAACACAGGTCGAGATGCAGGACAGGAACCCGGAAGTGACCGACAGGCTGCTTCAGCGGGCCGCTGCGCCGGCCCCCTGGGCCCTACAACGATGGGACCGATGCCACAGGGACGGGCTCGAAACACTCTATAACCCCTCAAAAGAACAGCAGTCTAGCTCGCTTCCCCCGAGCCCTGCCGCCATAAGCCTCAAGGGGGCTCATTTTGCGGCATCTCCCGGCGGGAGGGTGGCACCCGCACGGGACACATATCAAATGAAAGAGGGGGCGCAGGGCTATCAGAAACAGCCGGCGGAGGGAGTCGGGAGACCACCCCACTGGGGGATCCACACCCCGAAAGTGATGAAGGTGGCGCAGATAGAGCCAACAGAGCAAACAGGACAAAATAAATAGGCTGCATTATGCAGCACAGTTGAGAAAGTGCCTTATCCCATATACTGATGAAGTAAATACAGGATCTGAGAACAAAATTGCACCAGAAGACACAAACACAAAGCTCCCTTACACTGAATCAGTGCTTGGGTCCACCAAAGTCAGTATTGTCCACTCCAGTCACAAACACAAAGCTCCCTTACACTTAATCAGTGCTTGGGTCCACCAAAGTCAGTATTGTCACATAAGAACATAAGAGAAGCCATGTTGGATCAGGCCAATGGCCCATCCAGTCCAACACTCTGCGTCACATAAGAACATAACAGAAGCCCTGTTGGATCAGGCCAGTGGCCCATCCAGTCCAACACTCTGCGTCACATAAGAACATAAGAGAAGCCCTGTTGGATCAGGCCAGTGGCCCATCCAGTCCAACACTCTGCGTCACATAAGAACATAAGAGAAGCCCTGTTGGATCAGGCCAGTGGCCCATCCAGTCCAACACTCTGCATCACATAAGAACATAAGAGAAGCCCTGTTGGATCAGGCCAGTGGCCCATCCAGTCCAACACTCTGCGTCACATAAGAACATAAGAGAAGCCCTGTTGCATCAGGCCAGTGGCCCCTCCAGTCCAACACTCTGTGCCACATAAAAATATAAGAGAAGCCCTGTTGCATCAGACCAATGGCTCATCCAGTCCACCACTCTGGTCACATAAGAACATAAGAGAAGCCCTGTTGCATCAGGCCAGTGGCCCCTCCAGTCCAACACTCTGTGCCACATAAGAATATAAGAGAAGCCCTGTTGCATCAGGCCAGTGGCCCCTCCAGTCCAACACTCTGTGCCACATAAAAATATAAGAGAAGCCCTGTTGCATCAGACCAATGGCTCATCCAGTCCACCACTCTGGTCACATAAGAACATAAGAGAAGCCCTGTTGGATCAGGCCAGTGGCCCCTCCAGTCCAACACTCTGTGCCACATAAGAATATAAGAGAAGCCCTGTTGCATCAGGCCAGTGGCCCCTCCAGTCCAACACTCTGTGCCACATAAAAATATAAGAGAAGCCCTGTTGCATCAGACCAATGGCTCATCCAGTCCACCACTCTGGTCACATAAGAACATAAGAGAAGCCCTGTTGCATCAGGCCAGTGGCCCCTCCAGTCCAACACTCTGTGTCACAGAAGAACATAAGAGAAACCTTGTTGGATCAGGCCAGTGGCCCATCAAGTCCAACACTCTGTGTCACAGAAGAACATAAGAGAAGCCCTGTTGGATCAGGCCAGTGGCCCATTTAGTCCAACACTCTGTGTCACATAAGAACATAAGGAGGGAAGGAAGGGAGGAGGGAAGGGAAGGGAAGGGAAGGGAGGAAGGGAGGAAGGGAGGAAGGAAGGAAGGAAGGAAGGAAGGAAGGAAGGAAGGAAGGGAGGAAGGAAGGGAGGGGGGAGGGAGGGAGGGAGGGAGGGAAGGAAGGGAGGGAAGGAAGAAAGAAAGGAAGGAAAGGAGGAGGGAGGGAAGGAAGGAAGGGAAGGAAGGAAGGGAGGGAGGGAAGAAAGGGAGGGAAGGAAGGAAGGAAGAAAGGAAAGAAGGGAAGAGGGAGGGAAGAAAGGAAGGCCGCCCCCCCCCCGCTTTCGGCCCCCTTACTTGCTTCCAGGGTGGCGGTCGGCGGAGGGTCCAGCGGCGGCGATGGGGATGGGGAAGTGGGGATGGGGAAGCATCTATAGAAGTTTGTTTTATTCTAAAACAATGGTTACAAATCTTTGGTTGTGCTGCTGGGGGACAAATACACTAGAAAGTGCTAGAGAGGGAGCCTCCCTGGCATAGTCTGCTTGTTAGACCTGGTTCTTCTGCCAAGCTTTCCTGAGGAATTTCAATGAGCTCTAATTGCCCATCAGCAGTATGTGAAAGTAAAAGCCCTATGGCCTAATTTGCATCTGCTTTCCCTTGTGACATCTCTTTGGCTTTCTTCTTAATGACCCCT
Organism: Heteronotia binoei; assembly: GCF_032191835.1. Taxonomy (NCBI): domain Eukaryota; kingdom Metazoa; phylum Chordata; class Lepidosauria; order Squamata; family Gekkonidae; genus Heteronotia; species Heteronotia binoei. The sequence goes on from NC_083223.1 coordinate 178,940,453, forward strand.
GCTCCTTTAAAGAGCAGGAGGGCCATGGCAAGCACATTAAGTTGGTGTCAAAGGTGTCTTGACAACTTCCTTGAAACTCCTTCACTGTTGGCTCAAGAATTTGTACAGGCCACTGGGCCTTTCGATCTCAAGGATGAATAGCAATACCAAGAGGGAGCCAGCGGAGGCCATGCTCTGTAATTGGTGTCATTGCCCTTATTAGCTGTCTTGCTGTACTTTAAAAAACCCCCACAAAAGTCTAGCCCAGAGGTTCTCAAACTTTTTGAAGTGGGACTCACATAGGCACATACAGACACATATTAAATAAAACTTTGTTTAATTTCTGAAAGGACATAAAAGACAATTCCATATAAGCAATGTGCCTGCAACCTGGGTCCCTCCCCATATTCTCCCTTAACTGGTTTTCCTCTGGAAAATGTATGTCTTCCCCCCTAGGGTTTCAGATGTTAGTTGTGTTGGTCAACAGGAGAATAGCTAGAATCGAGTCCAGCAGCACGTTAGAAACCAACAAGATTTTCAGGGTATGAGCTTTTGAGAGTCAAAGCTTCCTTTGTCAGAAATGAATTGAAATGGAGATTTCTGTCTTCTTATACCCCAGAGTTGTCAACTCCAGGGTGGGAAGTTCCTGGAGATTCAAGGATGGAAGCTTGAGGAGAGGAGGGAACTCATTGGGCTACAATGATATACTCCAAAGCAGCCATTTTCTCCAGGGAAACTGATCTCTGTGGTCTGGAGATCTGCTGTAATTCTGGGAGATGTTTAGGCCTCCCCTGAACATTGGCAACACTATCCCCCCACCCTCATGCTTGGGCTCTGCAAACAGTCTATGACTCTAGTCTGTGGAGTAAATTTGGCTGTTCTGCCACACATGTTAATGTAGCTCTAGCATACTGTAATTTATTTATTACATTCATATCCTCTTTTCTTGTCCTATGGGACTCCAGATATCGTACCTGGAATTCCAAGGAGATCTCCATCCAGTAGGGTTGTCAGATGGTGGGAGACTTCATAAGAACATAAGAGAAGCCATGTTGGATCAGGCCAACGGCCCATCCAGTCCAACACTCTGTGTCACACAGTGGCAAAAAATTTTATATATACACACACACTGTGGCTAATAGCCACTGATGGACCTGTGCTCCATATTTTTATCTAAACCCCTCTTGAAGATGGCTATACTTGTGGCCGCCACCACCTTCTGTGGCAGTGAATTCCACATGTTAATCACCATTTGGGTGAAGAAGTACTTCCTTTTATCCGTTTTAACCTGTCTGCTCAGCAATTTCATCGAATGCCCATGAGTTCTTGTATTGTGACTGGCCTGTAATTTCCCGGATCTCCTCTGGAACCCTTTTTAAAGATGGGGGTGACATTTGCTACCTTCCAGTCCTCAGGAACGGAGGCAGATTTCAATGAAAGATTACAGATTTTTGTTAGAAGATCCACAAGTTCAACTTTGAGTTCCTTCAGAACTCTCGGATGTATGCCATCCGGACCCGGTGACTTATTAGTTTTTAATTTGTCTATCAGTTGTAGGACCTCCTCTTTTGTCACCTCAATCTGACTCAGGTCTTTCAACACCCCTTCCAAAATTAGTGGTTCTGGGGCGGGCAAAAAGTTCTCGTCTTCCACAGTGAAGATGGAGGCAAAAAATTAATTTAGCTTCTCAGCCATTTCCCTATCCTCCTTCAGTAATCCTTTTACCCCATGGTCATCCAAGGGCCCCACTGCCTCCCTGGCTGGTTTCCTACTTCTAATATACTTGAAGAAATTTTTATTGTTGGTCTTTATGTTTTTTGCAATATGCTCCTCATAGTCCCTTTTTGCCTTCCTGATCACAGTCTTGCATTTGATTTGCCACAGCCTGTGTTCCCTTTTACTAATCTCACTTGGACTGGTTTTCCACCTGAGTCAGATTGAGGTGACAAAAGAGGAGGTCCTACGACTGATAGACAAATTAAAAACTAATAAGTCACCGGGTCCGGATGGCATACATCCGAGAGTTCTGAAAGAACTCAAAGTTGAACTTGTGGATCTTCTAACAAAAATCTGTAATCTTTCATTGAAATCTGCCTCCGTTCCTGAGGACTGGAAGGTAGCAAATGTCACCCCCATCTTTAAAAAAGGTTCCAGAGGAGACCCAGGAAATTACAGGCCAGTCAGTCTGACTTCAATACCGGGAAAGTTGGTAGAAACCATTATCAAGGACAGAATGAGTAGGCACATTGATGAACACGGGTTATTGAGGAAGACTCAGCATGGGTTCTGCAAGGGAAGATCTTGCCTCACTAACCTGTTACATTTCTTTGAGGGGGGTGAACAAACATGTGGACAAAGCAGACCCAATAGATGTTGTTTACCTTGACTTCCAGAAAGCTTTTGATAAAGTTCCTCATCAAAGGCTCCTTAGGTCCTCTTGTGGATCAAAAACTGGCTGAGTAATAGGAAGCAGAGAGTGAGTATAAATGGGCAGTCTTCGCAATGGAAGACGGTAAGCAGTGGGGTGCCGCAGGGCTCGGTACTGCGTCCCATGCTCTTTAACTTGTTCATAAATGATTTAGAGTTGGGAGTGAGCAGTGAAGTGGCCAAGTTTGCGGATGACACTAAATTGTTCAGGGTGGTGAGAACCAGAGAGGATTGTAAGGAACTCCAAAGGGATCTGTTGAGGCTGGGTGAGTGGGCGTCAACGTGGCAGATGCGGTTCAATGTGGCCAAGTGCAAAGTAATGCACATTGGGGCCAAGAATCCCAGCTACAAATACAAGTTGATGGGGTGTGAACTGGCAGAGACTGACCAAGAGAGAGATCTTGGGGTCATGGTAGATAACTCACTGAAAATGTCAAGACAGTGTGCGTTTGCAATAAAAAAGGTCAACGCCATGCTGGGAATTATTAGGAAGGGAATTGAAAACAAATCAGCCAGTATCATAATGCCCCTGTATAAATCGATGGTGCGGTCTCATTTTGAGTACTGTGTGCAGTTCTGGTCGCCGCACCTCAAAAAGGATATTATAGCATTAGAGAAAGTCCAGAGAAGGGCAACTAGAATGATTAAAGGGCTGGAGCACTTTCCCTATGAAGAAAGAAATGCTTGGGACTCTTTAGCTTGGAGAAACGTCGACTGCGGGGTGACATGATAGAGGTTTACAAGATAATGCATGGGATGGAGAAAGTAGAGAAAGAAGTACTTTTCTCCCTTTCTCATAATACAAGAACTCGTGGGCATTCGATGAAATTGCTGAGCAGACAGGTTAAAACGGATAAAAGGAAGTACTTCTTCACCCAAAGGGTGATTAACATGTGGAATTCACTGCCACAGGAGGTGGTGGCGGCCACAAGTATAGCCACCTTCAAGAAGGGTTTAGATAAAAATATGGAGCACAGGTCTATCAGTGGCTATTAGCCACAGTGTATGTGTGTATATAAATTTTTTTGCCACTGTGTGACACAGAGTGTTGGACTTGATGGGCCGTTGGCCTGATCCAACATGGCTTCTCTTATGTTCTTATGTTCTTAAAGGAGTCCTTCTTACCTTTTACAGCTTCCATTACTTTGTTTGTTAACCATGCAGGCCTTTTCTTATGCCTGTTTGTGCCTTTCCTAACTTGTGGTATGTATTTTATCTGAGCTTCTAGGATTATAGTTTTAAATAGCGTCCAAGCTTCCCCAAGGGTTTTGACTGTATGTTCCTTTCCTTTCAGTTTCCTCCTCACATGCCTCCTCATCTCAGTGTATTTACCCCTTTTAAAGTTAAACGTGGTTGTGGCGGTCTTTTTGGGCAACTCCCTATTTATACAAACGGTGAAATCAATGACGATGGTGTATACATCCGCTATCGCACCGATGGCAGCCTGTTCAACCTGAGGCGACTAAAGGCACACTCCAAGACAATGGAAAAACTCATCCGAGAGCTACTGTTTGCTGATGATGCTGCACTCGTCTCCCACTCGGTATCAGCTCTGCAGCATATGACGTCCTGCTTTGCAGAGGCTGCCAAGCTATTCGGCCTAGAAGTTAGTCTGAAGAAGACAGAAGTTCTCCACCAGCCTGCACCCCAGGAAGATTATCATCCCCCCTGCATCACTGTGGGTGAATCAGTTCTGAAGACAGTCCAGCAGTTCAGCTACCTGGGGTGCATCATCTCCTCAGATGCCAAGATCGACAAGGAGATTGACAACAGGCTGGCAAAGGCAAACCGTGCATTTGGCCGACTGCACAAAAGAGTGTGGAGCAACAAGCATCTGAAAAAAGGCACAAAGATCAATGTTTACAAAGCGGTTGTGATGACAACCCTCATCTACGGCTCCGAATCGTGGGTTTTATACCGTCATCACCTGCGACTCCTTGAGCGCTTTCATCAGCGCTGCCTTCGCACTATCCTCAACATCCACTGGAGTGACTTTGTGACCAACACTGAAGTCCTCAAGCGGGCGGAGGTTACCAGCATTGAGGCACTGCTGTTGAAGACGCAGCTGCGCTGGGCAGGGCATATTTCTAGGATGGAAAACCACCGCCTTCCCAAGATTGCCCTGTATGGCGAACTCTCCACCGGCCATCGAAATAGAGGGGCACCAAAGAAGAGGTACAAGGACTCCTTGAAGAAATCCCTTAGCACCTGTCACATCAACCATCACCAGTGGTCTGACCTAGCCTCAGATCGCAAAGCATGAAGGCACACTATCTACCAGGCTGTCTCTTCCTTTGAGAACGCACGCATAGCTGGTCTTGAGGACAAAAGGAGACTGAGGAAGAATCGCACTGCTACAGGATCAACCCTAAATCAGACTTTTCCCTGCAGCTGCTGTGGCCGGATCTGCCTGTCCCACATTGGTCTTGTCAGCCACCAGCGAGCCTGCAGCAAACGTGGACTATTGCACCCTTCTTAAATCTTCGTTCACGAAGCCAAGCCGAGAGAGAGAGAGAGAGAGAGAAATCAATAACATTATGGTCACTGCTCCCAAGTGGCGCAATCACTTTTACATCTCTCACCAAGTCTTGGGCATTACTTAGGACCAAATCCAGGATCGCCCCACCCCTGGTAGTTTCTGAGACCATCTGCTCCATAGCATAGTCATTGAGAGCATCAAGAAACTCAATCTCTTTCTCTCGAGCAGAACACATATTGACCCAATCAATGTGCGGGTAGTTAAAATCACCTATTACGACACAGTTTTTACGTTTAGCCGCTATCTTTAAGCCTTCCATCATATTATAATCGTCCTCTGTGGGGGGGGGGGCAAGATGGGATAGCCAACAACACTGTGACTGGTGCCTCCAGCCCTAATCTTGTAATAGCCAGACTGGAGCCACTACAAACAGTTTCTACTTGCTGGAACTCTAGCCATTTAGGATGGGATATCCTTTTAAACATATTTATCATGTTATCCATTATATACTATTATCCTGTGCTTCTTCTAAGGATGTCACACATGACTTTTCTCTCCTGCATTTTATCCTCACAACAACCCTGTGGGGCAGAGTAGGCCAAGAGAGAACGATGGCTCCAGCATGAACATACACACAAAACTGCCTCATACAAAATCAGATGACTTGTCTATCAAGGGCAGTATTGTCTACTCTGACAGGCAGTGGCTCTCCATGATCTGAGGCAGAGGCCATTTACATCATCTACTACCTGATCGTTTTAACTAGAGATGTCAGAGACTGAATCAGAACCTGTTGCATGTCAAGCAGATGCTCTACCACTGAGCTACGGTTAGGGCTGCCAGCTGCTGCGAGGATTTGGGGGTGGGGACAGGTGCAGTGATGTTTGCAGTTCCCATACAAAACTAGAAGGGACAGCATGACGTCAGGGCAATAAGCTAGGACTTGCCTAAAACTATATGGTTAAGCCATAGAGTTTTGAGTAGGCTTGCCAATCCCCAGGTCCCAGTGGGGGATTCCCCACTTTTGAAGGCTCCTTCCAGCCCCCAGTCAACTGGCTGGCGGGAGGAACCCGCCCTCCCACACCCAGCACCTGCCTTTCCACTTTAGAACTAGAACAGGGGTGGCCAAACTGCGGCTCAGTAACCACATGTCTGTGGCTCTTTAAAGTCTTCTCTGCGTTTCCAAAGCTGTCTCCCCGCACCACCCCCCCATGCATCCCAGGACCCTGTTTTGAAAGCAGAGAGCTAGTAAAAAAAAAAATTAAAGCAAAGAGGAGGGTGGGCGGACAGGCTAGAGCAGCCAGGAGTCTTTGTTCACGGAGAGCTAAGCCTCACCCCCCAGCTCCCAGCAGCCTCCAATCCTGCCAGGATAAGCCCGGGGTGTAGCTGTTATCTCTTCTTGCTGCTGCCATGAGTTGGAAATGACTACCAGAGAGAGGGAGAGAAGTTTCTTTCCTACCCAGCCATGCAGGCTCCTTAAAATCTGCAACAGGAAAGGGGCAGGGGAAGCAGGCATGGAGCAATGTTGCTCTTCTAGGTGACGATGTGTGAAGCTGCACTGATCCAAAGAGAGGGAGAAAACAGTTCCTCGTAGGTTTTCCAATGTGCCTCTGCTTACTAAGAAGTCTCTTTCCTTCTGAGTCAGGCAGGCTCCTTAAAAATCTCTGGGAGAGGGAAGAGGGGGGGGGGGGAAGCAGGCAGGGAGCAATGTTGGTGTGAGGCTGCAGTGATCCAGAGAAAGAGAAAACAGCCCCTCTAGTTTTTCCAACATGCTTACTAAAAAGTCTCTTTCTCACCTAGCCCAGGCAACCCCCTTAAAATCTCTGCAAAAAGAAAGGGGCGGGGGAGGGAAACAAGGATGGAGCAAGTCTCTCCATGGTTTCTCCAAAGTGTCTCTGTTTATTGTGTAAATAGGGTGGTTTTTTTTTTTTTTTGAGGAGGGCAAAACACTGTCTGGAGAAGCAAATAAAAGCCTTTTTTTGCTTTAAATATAACTTGGGTAGGAAGTGCCTCTTTGCCCTTGCTTAAGGTGCTGAGCTGAGCAATCTGGGCGTTTGCAAAACTGTGTTGCAGATTCATTGTTTATTTTGGCTGCAGTGTGTGTGTCCCATAATAAAACCATGCTTGGAAATGCTACCAGAGGCTGACAAGGAGCTTGTGGTTGTGGGATACAACAAATGACACTTTCAGTTAGTGAGGGAAACAAAAAAGAGGAGGAAGTGAAGACTGCATTCAAGGAATGGAAAAACTCTTGTTTGAAAATATTTATTTTGAAAATATGTATTTATTTTGGGAATGGGAAAGTCCTGACTCCGCGCTAAAGTCTCCTGACTCCACCTCCAGACTCTCCTGACTCCACCCCCAAAGTCTCCAGATATTTTCTGAGTTAGACTTGGCAACTGTAATGTACTGAGTGACGAGACGGTTTGAAGGCAACATGCTTTATTCGGTGGTACATTACAAGAGCGAGACACGCGGGCCGGGTCCCGCTTATATACATTTCCTGGAACTGCCCCCCAGTCTGACCAGTCCAATCCTGGCCAGTCAAACTTCCCGCATCAGATCTTGATGGGCGGGGCGTCTAGCGAGCTACATCCGGGGACCCGTGGGTTGCCCTGGGTCACCTCTGTAGCGATCGCCATGCGGTACATTAGCTTATGTTTCAAGACATAACACTCCTTCCCCCCTAGTTCAGGACACATAGTCTTGCAAGTAAACGGGGGCCTTGTGTTCCCTGGTCGACCTCCTTGGTGTTACTTGTGGAGTAGGAGCGGTCACCGGGGCTGCCGGGGCCACGGCTGCTGCGGCGGACGGGGTGGCAGTTTCCCCACGTGGGGGTAGTGCCGGCCTATGGCTGTCCGCCACCTGTTGCCCTTCTGGTGCCCTTACTCCTGGGGGGTCGCCCCCGCCCCGGTGCTGCTCTTCCGCCCGATCGGTCGGAGCGGTCAGCAGGGGTGGGGTAGCTCGCAGTGTGGGTGCTGCTGTTGATTCATCCTCGTTCCATACTACAGCCGGCTCTTCCGGCAAGGTGCGGCGGCGCATCTGATCTATATGCCTCCGTAGGATTTGGCCCCCTCCGTTGAGACGTCATAGTGGCGGGACCCGGTCACGCACAGCACCCAACCCACTACCCACTTGGGGCCGCTTGCGTAGTTCCTTGCATACACCCGATCCCCTGGAAAGAACCTCCTAGCCACTTCCCTGATCTCGGGAGAGCTGCGGAGGTCGGTGGCCCGGTCAGGATGCAACCGGTCTAACCTTGTGATCAGCTTCCTTCCCATTAACAACTCGGCTGGGCTCACCCCTGTGACTGGGTTGGGGGTGATTCTATTGTCAAATAAGAAGGCGGCCAGGCGGTGGTCCCAGTCCCCCTGTACTATGCGTCCCAGGGCCTCTTTTGTGGTGCGTACCATCCGCTCTGCTTGGCCGTTGGTGGCCGGATGGAAGGGGGTGGACCGTATATGTTTTATTAGGTATCTCTGCAAGAACTCCCAGAATTCCCGGGAGGTGAATGCGGTCCCATTATCCGAGACGATGGTGTCAGGAATCCCGTGTGTGCAAAGGACCCTGCACAACGCTTGGACTGCCGCTGTCGTTGAGGTGGAGGCTATGGGGATAACTTCCAACCACTTGGTGTAAGCGTCCACCAGAATGAAGAATGTCTGGCCCTGAAATGGCCCCGCAAAGTCAATATAGTAGTTCCTTGCATACACCGGATCCCCCGGAAAGAACCCCCTAGCTGCTTCCCTGATCTCGGGAGAGCTGCGAAGGTCGGTGGCCCGGTCAGGATGCAACCAGTCTAACCTTGTGATCAGCTTCCTTCCCATTAACAACTCGGCTGGGCTCACCCCTGTGACTGGGTTGGGGGTGATTCTATTGTCAAATAAGAAGGCGGCCAGGCGGTGGTCCCAGTCCCCCTGTACTATGCGTCTCAGGGCCTCTTTTGTGGTGCGTACCATCCGCTCTGCTTGGCCGTTGGTGGCCGGATAGAAGGGGGTGGACCATATATGTTACATTTCTTTGAGGGGGTGAACAAACATGTAGACAAAGGAGACCCGATAGATATTGTTTACCTTGACTTCCAGAAAGCTTTTGATAAAGTTCCTCATCAAAGGCTTCTTAGTAAGCTTGAGAGTCATGGAGTAAAAGGATAGGTCCTCTTGTGGATCAAAAACTGGCTAATTAATAGGAAGCAGAGAATGAGTATAAATGGGCAGCCTTGGGAGTGGAGGACGGTAAACAGTGGAGTGCTGCAGGGCTCAGTACTGGGACCCATGCTCTTTAACTTGTTCATAAATGATTTAGAGTTGGGAGTGAGCAGTGAAGCGGCCAAGTTTGCGGATGACACTAAATTGTTCAGAATGGTGAGAACCAGAGAGGATTGTGAGGAACTCCAAAGGGATCTGTTGAGGCTGGGTGAGTGGGCGTCAACATGGCAGATGCGGTTCATTGTGGCCAAGTGCAAAGTAATGCACATTGGGGCCAAGAATCCCAGCTACAAATACAAGTTGATGGGGTATGAACGGACAGAGACTGACCAAGAGAGAGATCTTGGGGTTGTGGTAGATAACTCACTGAAAATGTCAAGACAGTGTGCGTTTGCAATAAAAAAGGCCAACACCATGCTGGAAATTATTAGGAAGGGAATTCAAAACAAATCATCCAGTATCATAATGCCCCTGTATAAATCAATGGTGCGGTCTCATTTGGAGTACTGTGTGCAGTTCTGGTCGCCGCACCTCAAAAAGGATATTATAGCATTGGAGAAAGTCCAGAAAAGGGCAACTAGAATGATTGAAGGGCTGGAACACTTTTACTATGAAGAAAGGTTGAAACGCTTGGGACTCTTTAGCTTGGAGAAACGTTGACTGCGGGGTGACATGATAGAGGTTTACAAGATAATGCATGGGATGGAGAAAGTAGAGAAAGAAGTACTTTTCTCCCTTTCTCACAATACAAGAACTTGTGGGCATTCGATGAAATTGCTGAGCAGACATGTTAAAACGAATAAAAGGAAGTACTTCTTCACCCAAAGGGTGATTAACATGTGGAATTCACTGCCACAGGAGGTGGTGGCAGCCACAAGTATAGCCACCTTCAAGAAGGGGTTATATAAAAATATGGAGCAGAGGTCCATCATTGGCTATTAGCCACAGTGTGTGTGTGCGTGTATGTGTGTGTGTGTGTGTATATATATATATATATATATATATATATATATATATATATATATATATATGAATTTTTGCCACTTTGTGACACAGAGTGTTGGACTGGATGGGCCATTGGCCTGATCTAACATGGCTTCTCTTATGTTCTTATGTAATATGTAACCTAGACCACGGCCTCCTATGGGCTTCCCTGGAAGTGCCCCCATAGCTGGACCGGGGCACTGGGTGGTTCGGGCCGGGACTTCTGGCAGGTTTGGCACCTTCGAACCCACCCCTCGATCTCCTTGTCCATCCCGGGCCACCATACATAACTGCGTGCTAGGCCTTCATCCGTACAATCCCAGGATGAGTTTCGTGTAGGGCCTCCAGCACTTGTTTCCGCAATGGGGGGGGGGAACTACCACCCTGCTTCCCCAGAGAAGACACCCCTTGTGCGTGGACTGTTCTTCCCTGTGTGTTGTGAATGCCCTGAATTCTTCAGCCTATTTTCCCTCGGGCCATCCCCTCCCCACCTAGTCGAGAACCCGCGCGAGTATTTTGTCCCACCCCGTGGCCTTTGCTACCTCGGTGGCATGGAGGGGTCTCTCCGGTAGCGTTTCAATGAGCATCACATGGTGGGCTGGGGCTGGGTCCAGATCCATGGAGGGCAGCGGCAGGTGATTGAGGGCATCCATGTGACCCATCGCCTTGCCCGGGTGGTTGACCAGGGCATACAAATAAGAGTTCAGGAACTGATTCCACCTCAGGATGCACTGCGACAGAATCTGTGGTGTCTGGCAGTCTGGGGCGAGGAGTCCCAGAAGCGGCTTGTGGTCCGTGGCGATCGTAAAATGTCTACCGTACAGGTAGTCATTAAATTTATGCACCCCCACCACGATTGCCAAGGCCTCCTTATCGATCTGGGCATAGTTGCGCTCTTTGGGGGTCAGGGTCCTGGAGTAATATGCTATCGGGACCTCCTTCCCGTCTGGGAGTTGGTGACCCAGGATGGCGCCCACCCCGTACGGTGACGCATCACACACTAAGACCACTGGCAGGGCTTCATCAAAATGGGCGGAGAGCCTGTATGGGCGGAGAGCCTATTTTGGCTCGCCCCCGGGGCTTGATGGACCCGGAACGGTTCCAAACAGCCCTGAGGGATCCCTGGCCCACTGGCAATTCCCTCAATGACCTGGTGGAAGTCTGGGAGGGCCAGCTATCCAGGGCCATCGATGAAATTGCACCTCGGCGCCCTCTGCGCCCTCGTAAGAGGCTGGCTCCATGGTATACCATGGAGTTACGCCAGCTGAAACAAGGGCTCAGACGACTAGAGAGACGGTGGAGGCATACTCGAGACGAAGCGACGAGAACATCCTATAGAACGCTTATGAGGTCTTATGAGATGGCAGTCAAGGCTGCAAAGAAAGAATACTTTGCAGCCAAGATTGCATCTGCAAAATCGCGCCCGGCACAATTATTTAGGGTAATTGGAGATCTTATAGCATTGCCACAAGGCAAACCAAATATTAGAGAATTAGAGATAGGCTGTGAGGCATTTGCGAAATATTTTGCAGATAAAATCTCGTCGCTCCGCCAGGACCTGCCTATCACATTAGATACAGTAAGTGAATCTGAGGCTCCGCGCCTGTCTTCAGATTTGACACTGGATCACTTCGACCCGCTCAGCCTGGAAGAAGTTGATGGAATTCTCTCTGCTGCTCGCCCGACAACATGTGATCTGGACCCGTGCCCCTCTTGGCTGATTAAATCTTGCCAGAGGGAGCTTAGATGCCCTTTACGGGACATCATAAATAGATCCCTCCTAGAGGGGCATTTTCCAACGCCTCTGAAAGAGGCCTTGGTCCGCCCCCTCTTGAAAAAATCTACAGCAGACCCGGCCGAATTGGCAAACTACCGACCGGTGTCTAATTTACCATTTTTAGGTAAAATCATCGAGAGGGCAGTGGCGTTGCAGCTACAGAGATTTCTAGATGACGCTTCTGTCTTAGACCCATGCCAGTCTGGCTTCCGGCCGGGCCATGGGACGGAGACGGTCCTGGTCGCCTTGGTGGATGACCTCCAGCGGCAACTGGATCGAGGCGGTGTGGCAATACTGATGTTACTAGACCTGTCGGCTGCATTTGATACAGTCGACCATCAGCTGCTGATTCACCGCCTCGCCGACATAGGGGTAGAGGGGCTGGCCTTACAATGGCTTTCCTCCTTCCTCATGGGTCGGGGACAGAGGGTGGCAATTGGGGGTGAGCGATCCCAGAGGCGCACACTAGATTGTGGGGTGCCCCAGGGAGCAGTTCTCTCCCCGATGTTATTCAACATCTATATGCGCCCCCTCGCCCAGATTGCCCGGAGATTTGGGCTGGGTTGCCATCAATATGCAGATGACACCCAGCTCTATCTACTAATGGACGGCCGGCCCGCCTCCGCCCCGGGGAACCTGGACCGGGCTTTGCAGGCTGTTGCAACGTGGCTCAGACTGAGCGGGCTGAAGTTGAACCCAGCGAAGACAGAGGTTCTCCAGGTGGGTCGTGGCACTCTGGGGAAGGAAATATCTGTCCCGGCCTTTGACGGGGCGCCACTGAAGACGGCGCAACGGGTGAAGAGCCTGGGTGTTTTACTGGAGCCTTCATTATCAATGGAGGCCCAGATAACAGCCACTGCTAAGTCAGCATTCTTTCATCTGAGGCGGGCGAGGCAGTTGGCCCCTTTCCTAGAGCAGCAGGACCTAGCGATGGCGATCCATGCGACGGTCACCTCAAGACTGGACTACTGTAACGCTCTCTACATGGGGCTGCCTCTATACTGGACCCGGGAACTGCAGCTAGTGCAGAATGCAGCAGCCAGGCTACTACTTGGTCTTCCAAGATGGAGGCATATACGGCCTGGGCTGCGCGGACTGCACTGGCTGCCGATTGTATACCGGATCCGGTACAAAGTGCTGGTCATAACCTTTAAAGCCCTATATGGCCAAGGACCGACCTACCTGAGGGACCGTCTCTCCCCATATGAGCCCCAGAGAGCACTGAGGTCAGTAGGCAAAAATAAACTGAATATCCCTGGGCCGAAAGAAGTAAAACTGCAAAGCACCCGCACTCGGGCCTTTTCCGCCGCAGCCCCACAACTCTGGAACCAGCTCCCAGAGGAGGTGCGGGCCCTGCGGAACTTAGATCAGTTCCGCAGGGCCTGCAAGACCGCCCTCTTCAAACAGGCGTTCATTAATGATGGTACCAATGTTTACTGTTAAATTAATAATGCTTACCGCCACTGTTAGTCTAGGAATGTTTTAATCACTGATTGGTTTTAATGTGTTCTTAATGTTTTATTATTGTATTGTTCATTTTAAATGTTGTAAGCCGCCCTGAGCCTGCTCTGGCGGGGGAGGGCGGGGTATAAATAAAATTTTACATTACATTACATTACAAAATGGTGGAGCACATTATTGGATACAAGGAGCTCCTTTACCGCCTGAAAAGTGGCTGCCTGCTTCTTTCCCCAGACCCACAGGGCATTTTTATCTAAGAGCCTGTGGAGGGGTTCTGCTATGGCCGCTTTGCGGGGCAAAAATGAATGATAAAAATTTAATAACCCCAAGAAACTTTGTAGCTCCGCCTTGCATTTGGGGGCCAGGGCATCCACTATGGCCTTGGTTTTGTCGGGTGGATCCCTGCAGTGTCCACCGCAAATCCCAAGAACTCCACCCTCGGCACCCCGAGGGAACACTTTTCCCGCTTGACTTTCAGTCCGGCCGCCTGCAATCTGCGGAGTACCTCTCTCAGATGGTTGCTGAACTCCTCCGCGTCTGGTGCAGCGATCAGAACGTCGTCGAAAAATGGTTGCACCCCGGGGATTCCTTCGAGGAGAGAATCCATCAGGCTCTGAAAGACCCCCGGAGCCACACTCACCCCAAATTGCAAACACCGCACCCTAAAAGCTCCCCTGTGGGTCACTATGGTCTGGGCTTTCGCCGTCTCGGCATCCACTGGGAGCTGCTGGTACCCCTTGGCCAAGTCCAGCTTCCCAAAATTTTTTGACCGCACTAGTGCTGCCAAAACGTGACTGACTACTGGGACGGGGTAGGGGTTATCTTGTAGTGCCTTGTTTATGGTGCACTTGTAATCGGCGCATATGCGCACGTCCCCATTTGGCTTCACCGGGGTTACTATCGGGGTTTCCCATGTGGCGTAGGAAACTGGTTCTAACACTCCCTGGGCTGTGCGGCGGTCCAGCTCTGCTTCAATTTTGGGCTTCAGAGCGAATGGAACCCGCCTGGCCTTTAGCCGTATCGGCCGCACATGGGGGTCAAGGGGTAAGCATATGGGAGGACCCTTGTAGCACCCTAGGGCCCCATCAAACACCTCCGGAAATTCCCTGCACACATGCTTGAACCCCTGCGTTCCCAGCTGCTGCACCCTCACAATCTGAATTCCCAACGGTTGAAACTAGGCCAGGCTCAGCAGTGTGGTGAGCTGGCATTTGACCACAAGTATATCCAGTTTCCCCCTAAAGCTCTTAAACTCCACCCTCACCATGGCCCATCCCAGGATCTGTACGGGATTCTTTTGGAAGTCCTGTAGTATGAAACCAACCGGTTGCAGCCCTGGCCGGCCACGTGGGCACAGTTTTCTTAGGAACTCCTCCAAAATTATGGAGATGGAGGAGCCCGAGTCCAGTTCCATCAAAGAGGGGCTGCCCTCGATCCTGATCGATACCTTGACCTTGTCGGGGGTATTGCTGGGCAAGTTCATTACCTGCAGGCTGGTCGAGGTGGTCAAGTAGTCCTCAGTAGAGTCTTGGTTGGTGGACTGGCGTCTGCGGGCGGCCTTGGCCCAGCAAGCCCGCACAATGTGGCCCATTTTCCTGCAGTTCCTGCAGTCCACGTTGCGATAGGGGCAGTCCCGACGCTTGTGTGGGTCCCCGCAGCTTGCGCACTTGGTGATGGTTGGTTTCTCCATTGCTCGTGGCTGCTGGGTCGCTCTCGGTCCCATCCCTGGTTGGCGGCTTAGCTGGTGCGTCTCCTCCCAGTCTGCCCCCCAGTCTGACCAGTCCAATCCTGGCCAGTTAAACTTTCCGCCACAGATCTTGATGGGCAGGGCATCTAGCGAGCTACATCCGGGGACCCATAGGTTGCCCTGGGTCGCCTCTGTAGCGATCGCCATGCGGTACATTAGCTTATGTTTCAAGACATAACAGCAACCCTAGTTCTGAGCAAATCCTAGATCATCACCCTGACCTCATGTTGTCATGTCATATGTTTTTGCTCCCATTTTCTTCTGTTTTCCCACTGCTGGCCATTGAAACATCAGAGGGGAAAGGGAATAATTGTTGGCCATCCTAGCCACCACCTCTCCCAAGCATCACCCCATGAACTTTGTGACTGAGTGGGGATTAGGACTTTTGTCTCCCAATCTGACTACTGTACTGTCTGTGTCTCCATATTCTTTCTTCTTTCCCATGAGGCTAAAGAATATGACTAAAGCCAGCTTTGCTTGCTGCAGCTCATTTTCTTCTGGGATTGGCATCTGGAAGGGCTTGATGCCCTCTACCACTATACAGTTTCCCACTGTATGCCTTGGATATCCCAGCTTTGCTGCTAAATGCACCATTAGACATGTGTTTTATTTCAGTTTCTTACATTACTGAAAACCAGAGACCAGCCCATGAGAGGGAGAAAAAGTTTCCACTTAACTGTGCTGTCACTTCCTTCCTTTTTATATCTAGGCAGATTTCAGGTTGTTGAAGTGGCTCCTGGATCCAGTGATTAGCTAAGGTGTGGGGGTGTGGAGTGGGGGTGTATGAGGTGTTATGAGTGCAGCCCAGCCTTAGGTCCTAAATATACCCTTTAGCAGTTTCTGCCACCATCTGGAGATTTAAGTATATTAATAGGCTGCTCTAGGCTAGCCAATAACTCTGCTGTTGAATGTAGTTGCATGCATGTGCAAAATAGGGAGAAGGATCCCAGGTCCCCCTTTTCTCTTTTAGTTGGCAGACTGTGCTTGAGCCTCAGGCTCATGAGGGAAAATAAAGAAATTCTCAGAATCAAATGATAAATTTAAAGGACTTTTATTCTATGCACACACAAATAAGCTAATGGGGAAGTCTAAGAGGTGAAAAATACAGACTACAGAATTTTTTTTAACCCAGTTTTTTGCTACATAAAACTTCCTAGATTTCTGATGGAAATGTACTACCATCCCCACAGTGGACTGCTGGAAGAGGGATTGACAAAAAGACTTGCTACCTCAACAGTAGAGAGTTGCTTTTGTTCCAGTTGGAAACTAGGGTGCTCATTGAGACTTCCTGTCAAAGAAAGATGTGGCCAATAAGCCCATTTCTCCACGACTAGGTAGTTCTTTGCATATAGGACCTGTAACATAGAATGGGTGGAGTACAGAAGGAATTTAATGGGTGTCAGAGCTGATGAAATTTTGCATTGCTCTTCCCTGGGTTGCTATTGTCAGTTCGACATGACAGATGACCAAGAACTTGCTTGAGTATACAGCATTCAACAACTCCCATGGTGAGTAAATTGCCTCAGTGAGACCACAAAGTGTGTGCTTCCAAATGGTGTTAATTTTGGCTGCTTTGTGTGTGTGTGTGAGAGGGGGGGGGGGGATGAGAAAATAAATTTGGAATACTGTATACAGTATTGATTGCTGCATCTCAAAAAGGACATTTCAGAACCGGGAAAAAGTGCAAAGAAAGGGAAACAATATGATTAGGGGGTCACAGCATCTTTACTATCAGGAAAGCCTGGAGAGTCTGAGACTTTTCAGTCTAAAAAAGAGTTGGCTAAAGGAAGACATGATAGAAGTTTATAAAACTATGCACTGAGTAGAGAAAATAGATTGAGGAAGCTTTTTCTGCCTCTTCCATAATACTAGAATTTAGGGGCACCCAGTGAAATTGTTTGGAAATAAAGACATGACAGACAAGAGGAAGTACTTCTTTATGTAGGGAATTCTGTTTGAAAAATCAATTGCTATATCTCAAACAGTTCGATGGATCGCTGGATCAAATAATCATTGAGAGACATTTAACAAGAAAGCAAAAGCCATATTTACTACTACAGGGGAAGGGTACTGGGAGGTAAAAACAACAAACAGTAAGAACTACATCCTAACACATTGAAGAACACATGCTTAATGGAGGATACTTCCCCCTTCTCCTTGACTTCTCTGCCTGAACAAAGGAAGTCACCTGACTAACTGACCAAACAAATAAACCAGTTTTCCCGCTTCTAGATCTTGATTGACAGCAGTCAGTATCTTTTTCCTAGGTCATGCAGACAATAGGAAATCAGGCACAGTGTTAACCCTATAATGACTGAAACTTTAGAACATTGCAAAGGACATACAGAACAGATACATAATTCCAACACTTTACTCAATAAGTAATTAAACTATGGAATTCACTGCCAGTGGAGGTGATAGCTACAAGCATAGATAGCTTTAAAAGCATTTAGATTTATGAAGCAGGGGTCCATCAGTGGTTACCAGCCATAAACATAAGCATGTAAGAGAAGCCATGTTGGATCAGGCCAATGGCCCATCCAGTCCAACACCCTGTGTCACACAGTGGTCAAAAACCAGGTGCCATCAGGAAGTCCACCAGTGGGGCCAGGACACTAGAAGTCCTCCCATTGTTGCCCCCCCCCACAAAGCACCAAGAATACAGAGTATCACTTGCCCCAGACAGAAAGTTTCATCTATACCTTGTGGCTAATAGTGACTGATGGACCTCTGCTCCATATGTTTATCCAATCCCCTCTTGTAGCCATCTATGCTTGTAGCTGCCACCACCTCCTGTGGCAGTGAGTTCTCTGTGTTAATCACCCTTTGGGTGAAAAAGTACTTCCTTTTAATTGTTTTAACCCAACTGCTCAGCAATTTCATTGAAAGCCCAGGAGTTCTTGTATTGTGAGAAAGGGAGAAAAATACTTCTTTCTCTATCCCATACATAATCTTGTAAACCTCTATCATATCACCCCTCAGTTGTTGTTTCTCCAAGCTAAAGAGCTCCAAGTGCTTTAACCATAGGGAAAGCGTTCCAACCCTTTAATCATTCTAGTTGCCCTTTTTCTCACTTTTTCCAATGCTATAATATCTTTTTTGAGGTGCGGTGAGCAGAATTGTACACAGTATTCCAAATGAGGCAGCACCTTTGATTTATACATGGGCATTATGATACTGGCTGATTTGTTTTCAATTCCTTTCCTAATGTTCCTCAGCATAGCATTGGCCTTTTTTTGGTGCAGTGGTACACTGCCTTGACATTTTCAGTGCGTTATCTACCATGACTCCAAGATCTCTCTCTTGGTCAGTCTCTGTCAGTTCACACCCCATCAACTTGCATTTATAGTTAGGATTTTTGGTCCCAATGTGCATTACTTTGCACTTGGTCATTTGCCATGTTGACACCCACTTGCCCAGCCTCAACAGATCCCTTTGGAGTTCCTCACAATCCTCTCTGATTCTCACCACCCTGAACAATTTAGTGTCATCCACAAACTTAGCCACTTTGCTGCTTTCTCCCAACTCCAAATCATTAATGAACAAGTTAATGGTGACTGAAGGAACCCTACGTATGCATAGGTAGCAAGCCTTTGAATCGCATGCTGGTTGGCCACTCTGTGAAACAGGATACTGGCCTTCAAATACATCAGAAGCAGAAAACCAGCCAGGGAGGTAGTGGGCACTTGGATGACCAAGGGGTGAAAGGATTACTAAAGGATGGTAAGGAAACGGCTGGGAAGCTGAATGCATTTTATTATTTATTTATTTAAGATTTATATCCCGCCCTTCCCACAAGTGGCTCAGGGCGGCTCCCAACAATTAGTCAGACATAAAATTAAACAATTATTTGAATATATAAACAATTAAAACATTTAGAGCAGATAAAACATTAAAACCATCAAACATTCCAAAGCTATGTGAACAGGAGTCTGGCAAAGCTACATTGAGTTTCTCGTCTCAGCTAGGTATAAGCTAGCCGGAAGAGGGTCGTCTTACAGGCCATGCGGAACTGAACAAGGTCCCGCAGGGCCCTCACCTCCTCCGGCAGCTGATTCCACCATGTAGGGGCCATAACAGAGAAGGCCCTGTCTCTAGTGGATTTTAAGCGGGCTTCTTTTGGCCCAGGGATAGCGAGAAGATTTTGGGTTCCCGATCTCAGCACTCTCTGGGGAACATGTGGGGAGAGACGGTCCTTCAGGTAGGCAGGTCCCAGGCCATATAGGGCTTTAAAGGTAATGACCAGCACCTTGTACCGAACGTCTTCACTGTGCAAGGTGAGAAGTGTTTGCCCACTCCAGAACCAATGCTTTCAGGAGGGGTGTTGAAAGACCTGAGTAGGCTTGAGGTGGCAAGAGAGGAGGTCCAACGACTGATGGACAAATTAAAAACTGACAAATGGCATACATTCAAGAGTTCTGAAAGAACTCAGATGTGAACTTATGGATCTTCTGACAAAAATATGCAGTCTATCACTAAAATTTGTGTCCATTTCCAAAGACTGGAAAATAGGTAATGTAACCCCTATCTTTTAAAAAGGTTCTGGAGAAGATCCAGGAAATTATAGGCTTGTCAGTCTAATGTCAATACTGAGTAAATTGGTAGAATCTATTATTAAAGATAGAATTAGTAGGCACATTGATGAATAAAAGCTATTGAGGAACAAATGGCATGGATTCTGAAAGGGAAGATCTTGTCTCACTAACCTTTTAGAGTTCTTTGAGGGAGTGAACAAACATATGGATGAGGGTGACCTAATAGATGTTGTTTACCTAGACTTCCAGAAAGTTTTTGATAACGTTCATCATCAAGGGCTTTTAAGTAAACTCAGCAGTCATGGGATAAGAGGACAAGTCCTTATGTAGATTAAAAACTGGTTAATTAACAGGAAACAGGCAGTGGTTGTGGAATTGTGGTAGATAACTCACTGAAGATGTCGGATCAGTGTGCAACTGCAATGAAAAGGGCAAATGAACATATGAAGCTGCCTTATACTGAATCAGACCCTTGGTCCATCAAAGTCAGTATTGTCTACTCAGACTGGCAGCGGCTATACAAATGCTATACTGGGGATTATTAGGAAGGGGAATGAAAACAAATCAGCCAGTATCATAACAACAACAACAATAAGAAGATATTAGGTTTATACCCCACCCTATACTCTGAATCTCAGAGTCTCAGAGCAGCTTACAATCTCCTTTACCTCCCGCCATCCACAGCAGACACCATGTGAGGTAGGTGGAGCTGAGAGAGCTCTCACAGAAGCTGCCCTTTCAAGGACAGCTCTGTGATGATAGCTATGGCTGACCCAAGGTCATTCCAGCAGCTGCAAGTGGAAGAGTGGGGAATCAAACCCGGTTCTCCCAGATAAGACTCCACACACTTAACCACTACACCGAACTGGCTCTCAAGGCCCCTGTATAAAGCTATGGTGCAGCCTCCTTTGTAATAAAGTGTATAGTTCTGGTCACTGCACCTTAAAAAAGATATTATAGCATTGGAAAAAGTGCAGAAAAGGACAACTAAAACTATTAAGGGAATGGAACATCTTTTCTATGAACAAAGGTTAACAAGGTTCAGGCTCTTTAGCTTGGAGAAACAATGACTGAGGGGTGTCATGACAAAGGTTTACAAAATTATGCATAGGGTAGAGAAGGCAGAGAACAAAGTTCTTTTCTCCCATTCTCACAGTGCAAGAACTCATAGGCACTCAATGAAATTAATTAGTGGTAGGCTTTGGACAGATAAAAGGAAGCACTTCTTCACCCAATGAAATTCACTGCCAAAGGAAGTGGTAGTGGCTACAAGAATAGATAGCTTCAAGAGGGGATTGGCTAGACATAGGGAGCAGAGGTCCATCAGTGGCTATTAGCCACGTATAGATGGTACACTATGGGCTTTTTCACACAGTCTATGTTTTCCGGTATGGAAGCTGGTCAGTTACTGAACAGTAACGGGTTTCTGCTGGCATTTCAGACAGACCCGATTCAGTAACTGGCTGCTACCGGAAAACTCTCACCTTTTCACACACTCCCGCGGCTGTCCCGGTAGTGAGGCGTGCCTGAGTCGTTACAAACAAAGAGCAGCTTCTTCCACTTTTCAACCCTCCTTCCGGGTTGAAATTGCTATGGGGTGCTGTGTGAAATGTCCAGTATCTAACCCGGGAGCAGTTTTCGCGCCCTTTTTTGCCCGCTGGCGCGCGCCATCTCTGGCTTTTTTTTTTGGGGAACGTCGGGCTAAGATCGCTATAGCGCTATAGCGATGTATCACAACAGCATCACCATAGGGATCCTGGGCTCCATTAAGATGCCAGATATCGCCACCGCTGAAACCTGGTAACTTATCTCAATAGAGCCTAGCCATCTCTATGGTGCTGCTGTTGTGATACGTCGCTATAGCGCTATAGCGATCTTAGCCCGATGTTCCAAAAAAAAAAAAAAAGCGGGAGATCGCGAGCCGGCAGGCAAAAACGGCTGGCGCTGGTGGAAGCGAGATAAGAGCGGAACAGTGTGAAATGGCTCGCTTCAATCACGGAACCCTACCGGAAAAAAAACCATGTGTCTGAAAACTCCCATCCCTGTCTCGGATTACTGCAAGCGGCACAATACCGACTCCCTTCCGGTTTCCACTGGTAAGTGTGAAAAGGGCCTATGTCTGGGGTGGTGTTGCTCTTTATTCTTGGTGCTTTGGGAGCAACAGTGGGAAGGATTCTGGTGTGCTGACTTCACTGGTGGACCTCCTGATGCCACTTGGGTTTTGGCCACTTTGTGACACAATGGGCGTTTTCGCACTCACCTTCAGCCGGCGCGACCCCCCTCTTCACCGCGCAGGATCTGCGCGGATTTCACACATAAAGCTGCGGAGCAGCCGGAAGAGCCGGAAACTCCCGGCGCTTTTGCGGCGCAAACGTAAACCGCCGAAAAGCAGTTTCTGTTTGTGCGGCTTTTGCGCCGGGAGTTTCCGGCTCTTTCGGCTGCTCCGAGGCTTTAAGTGCGAAATCCGCGCAGATCCTGCGCGGTGAAGAGGGGCGTCGCGCCGGCTGAAGGTGAGTGCGAAAATGCTCAATGTTTTTGACTGGATGGGTCATCGGCCTGATCCAACATGGCTTATTGCATTCTTATGGCTAGTTTGATCACTGGTCTGATCCAGCAGGCTCTTATGTTGTTATGCCATCATCACTTCACCCCACCATTTTACACCCATGGTGCTTGTATAGTCATTGGCCATACATGCTGTTGTATGTTTGCCACTTATGTCTGAAATAGTGTCTGTCTCTTCTGAATATGCTGCTCTGATTTTATTGAAATTGTTTTATGATGTTTTAATTTTGATGTTTGTTTTTATTGTTGTAAGCCACCCTGAGCCCACTTGAGGGATAGGGTGGGGTATAAATAAAAATAATTAAATTAAATTAAATTATGCCACATCTTTGTGCTGATCCATCTCTCCCAACCCTGAATGCCCATCTCATGATAAATTTGCTATTTAGCTATGGATTTAAGCCTGTTTTTTACTCAGAGCATAGGGATGTATTCCTTATGCCTAAAGGTTTCTGCAGTCCTTCTCACAAATGACCAAACTAGTTCCTGTTTCTTCTGTTAGCAATTACTTCTTCAAATATGTTTATCAGCTGGGCTTGGGTTCAGCCTATATGTCCGTTTTTTGCTCTTTCCAACTGATTGTTTTGCAGTAGGGTTGCCAAGTCCCTTGGATCAGCTGGTGGGTGATGGAACTTACCTTTCTGGGAGCAAAGAGAGAGAGGCAGGAAATAAATGCAACATGCCTATGTTGTGCAGAAGTGACACAGATATGTAGGTGATGCCATGGGAGGGAACCCTCTGATTTTTGGGCAAAACTCTATGGTTTGAAAACTAATTCTGCCATAGACTTTTGACCAAAAACCAGAGTGCCACCCTTGACATCATTGACACATTTATGTCACTTCTGTGTGATATAGGCACATTGTGTTTATTTCCTTCTTCTGTTTTTTTTATTGAGAGTAATTCCTCTCAGCTGTGGGACACTCCACAGCAGAGCAGGGTGCCAGAAACTGGGGGATCCCCCAGTCACTGGAGGAGGGGGGGGACCTGGCAAACCTGTTTTGCAGAGCTGGATGGTATACAGTGTTGTTGTTTTTTGTTTAAACCACAGATTGTAGCTAAACTGTAGTTTGCAAGCACAGAATACATCATATAAATAGAAAGTCAATAGTTGTTTAAAAATCTACCAGTTTTTCTGTTTAAAAGATTTTGTGTGTGTGTGTGTATATATATACACACACACACACAAAAGCCACAAATCCAAAGGAAGCTGTCTTTTTTCATAATATTCCTTTTGATATGGGCTAAAAAAAATTCATTTTTGTGGTTACATTTAATCATATGAAAGGAAGGAGGCAAACTTTTGAAAGCATAGACACATCAGGCTGTACCAAGGCGTCTCTCAGTCTGATTTATAGTAATGGCCAATACAGAGGAATTCACCTGACAATAGAATCGAAGCCCTCCTTCCGCTGAGGCTTCCCTTAGGATCTAAGAATATTGACAGCTGGTGTCAGTGGCCTCCTTTATTCTTGAACTGACGGTTTGGCCTGTAGTCTATAACAGTTTACCCTAGAATAAAAATGCATTAGTCCTTTCCAAGTTTGTTTTTATCTGTATTCTAATATTTTCTCTTCCTCAGTTCGGAGGAACCCAAACGTTTGCTTCAAGTGGGCATGCTCAGAATTCCAGATGTTCATTTCAATTAACTGATCAGATCTGTGGCAATTTTGGCAATAATCTTTGGCCTTTCATGGACTGTGGAGGTAAATTTTAACCTAGTAGTGATTATTCTGCACTTCCACATATTGTGCAGTTTTACTTATGTTCTGAATCAAGTCACCATGTTCTTGGTAACAATGTTATGCTCACATTATTATGTTGCCTGGCTGGTATATTGATGTGTGCTTGTGTATCTTACAATCTAATTTTGATTAAAGATTTCATTTGTGAGTAACACTTTTCAGTCTTTCAAATACTCTAAAATACAGCCCCAAAATGCTGTAAAATACTGATCTGTTTCAAGGTGTCAACATTCCAGTTGCTTGAGGTTTTAAGTTACTCTGGAATGTGATTTGTAGGCAATTAATTAAACCTATATATCATTTTGCTGTTGTAGAACTGAATCTAAAGTGCATATAACTATCCTGTTCTCACACATATGCCCCTTTTTGGTGCCACTCTTTGGCTTGCATCTCACTATTTTTCTCATCATTATTGGCGTTAGAGGGTGCTGTGGAGGCTACAAATGAAAGATATTTCCTTCTGGGAGAGAGTGGTGCATGGCTTAATTGCCAGGAGTTGGAAAGATTTTTGGAGTTCTGCAACGTGAACCACAGTAAATGAGGGACAGTTTCAGCTTAATTGCTCTCCCAAGGCAGTCTCACTTCTTAATTAGAAGATATTTTAAAAGATCCTCTTATTTTTTTCCCTCCTCTGATAGAAGTACCCTGTGGTGTGAAATAAAAACAGCATCATCTTCAGTTATTTCAGTGCCTTCTTTGGTACACACAAAATGTTCTGTGGCAGAACACTTCTCTTCAAACTTCACCACAGTGCAGCATCTTTCCTTTTAAGTAAAGGTGTACCCACACTCTTGAGATACAGATCCAGCACATTCTGATAATTTATTCTGATATTTCCTATCACTACCTATAAACCAGCTATGACAACCTTGATTTGTAGCAATAGTTAGTAGCAATGCATGTAAAATCTAGGAGAATAGGTGAGATGGAATGCTTAGGCAAGTAGTTCCTTTTAAAAATCTTTCTTTAGAAGCTGGCCCTGGTTGGGGAGAAAAGGGGGGGGGTGGAATTCCACCTTTGGCACCAAGGCTCTGGGTTTCCTAGCAACACCATAAAGGAAGGCATATGTCCTAGGAAACAGGGCAATTTAGAGATGCAGAACATCCTAGCAATACATTGATGTGGGCATCAATCTGCATTCCTACAGGGAAGAGCCTGGACTGTCACCAAATGGTCCAGAGATCAAAAAGCAGGAAAACAGGAAACCAGTATATTTTATTGCCCCTTCTAGGGTATCAGACCATCCCTCCTGGATGGGTAAACAAGATCTAGTTTCACCAATCCCCCCCTCCCCCGCAACTAAGACCTGCCAATAAAGAGGTGCCAGAACTAGGAGGCCTTATTTTGGGTCCAATAGTGGTTGTTTGAATGTTTAATGTATTCATGCATCATTGGTAGTACAAGAGGGTCTGCAACTCTTTGTTTCTCTGAGGAGTTTGGGACATCCTGGGGTTCTTTACACCCTGTGGGCTCAGACTTCTCCTATCAGTACTGGTATATTCTTATTAATAAAGCTTTAGATATTTTTCTCTCCTTCAAGATCTGTCCATGTGTTCCTTCATTGGGCTGGGGAAACATGAAACAGACTTTCTGTTTAACACTATTAACTACATTGGTTTATGTGTAAGATATATGGGGACAACAGCGTGTTTTCCAGCTGTATCTCTTCATAGGAACAGTTTCCTTTTCTGCTGTGGCATCACTCTAAAGAAGCACTATTGTCTCCTAGGGTGGAAGAAGACGCATAGAAAAGAAGCATAAAAATTAATTTACCTCAGACTTCCAGAACGCTTCCAGAAAATAGTGCTGTCCCCAGAAACCAGATGATGAGGAGGATGAGGACAGGATGCAAAAGAATTTATTTGGTTCCATAAGGAGCACTGGTTATTCCTTTGGATAACTTTAACCCACAGGCTGAAATACTGGCTGCCAAACATGTTCAATTTACAGACATACTTTAGCAGAAAAAATAAATATCAATATTGATTCCAGTTGCTCAGGGTTTGTGGATTACAAGTATCTCTTTTTCTAATCTGACAAAACAGGTTAAAGTTCACAACAGTCTGTGTAACAGTTAATAATCTTTTAAGTGCCATAAAGCTCTTTAATACAACAATTTAATAACAACCCTTTGAGACTTTTTAAATTTACTTAGTTCAGAGGCTACCTTTCTTTCTGAGATTCTAGGGTGACAACTTCCTTTTCCTCTCTAGTGGAAACTGCAAACATTCTAACTTTATTTTTAGCCAGAATGTTTTTCAACATTCTGTGGTAACACAGCTTAGAGTCCTTTTACATCTGGGTAAAGGCTAAATCCACCCCCCCCACACACACACACTGAAAAGCCAGTGTAGTGCTGCCACTCACCTCCAAGCATGTATATATAGTTTCTCTCTAGAACATATGTTCCCAAACTTATTTGGCCTAACACCCCCTTTTTAGAAGAAAAATTACTCAGTGCCCCCTGGAAATCTACCAAGAAGTGGACTAAAAGATGCAGTGACATATTTGCACACATGGTAAACAAAGATGTTGTAAAGAAGATACTTTGAAGCTTGAAATTCTAAAATTATTTTTTTAAAATCAACCATAGTAACATTTGCATACACAGAATTTTTTTTAATAATTATTATCCCACCCTCCTTGCAAGTGGGCTCAGGGCAGGTAACAGCAGTTGAAATATAGTATACAATGCATCACTTCCATCATATAGAACAATGCAACAAAACCAATGAAGATAAAATATGCATGTAGCAGTAAATGGGAAAAGCAACAGGCAGTCTGAGTTCAATTCACCAATTAGTTCTGGCTTGCAAAACGTTGTGGTCAGTTAAGTTCTACTTCTCAGTCTTGCTCATCCACTTCTCTTTCAAATAAATTCAGTTCCAACAAACTGGCAGCCCTGCAGTCTTCAACATGAAAAGATATACACACAGAAAATTAAGATAACAGAGGATAATATTAAAATAAAAATAGAGTATAATGGAGAATTGATCCATGGGTATCTGGGGCTCTGTGAGGGCTGTTTTTTGAGATAGATGCACCAAATGTTCAGCATAGCATCCAGTGCCACTACTCAAAATACCAGGTTTCAAAACAGTCAGACCAGGGGGTCCATTTCTATGAGGCCCCAAAGAAGGAGCCCCTATCCTTCATTGTTTCAAATGGAAGGAAGGCATTTAAACAACGTGCGGTCACTTTAAATGTGATTGTCAGAACTCCCTTCAGAATTCAATTGTGTTTGCTCCTGGCTCTACCCCAAGGTCTCCTGGCTCTACCCCCAAAATCTTCAGATATTTCTTGAGTCAGACTTGGGAACCCTATCCCCACATGAATAGTTGGGAAAAGGCCACCTTTGCAATGTCTTTAATTTTGAAATCATTACTTACCATCAGCAGTGCAGAGATTAGAGTAGTATCTGAAGCAGCAGCAGTTTATCTCAGTTAGCTCCATGGGAAGTAAGGTCTGAACATGGGAAACATGAAGTAATGAATGAAGCAGGCAGCCAGCAGTAGGCTCCTGGCTTCAGGCAATTCAGGAAACACTTAACTGCTTCCAGAATGACATGAAAGAATAAGGAAGTTTCTTTGAAGAGGCTTCACTATTATGGAGATAGAGAGAGGCTTCTTTGATGTAATACCAGTTGGGCATTGCTTAGTTTTTTAATGACTGTGTCATAGCTACAGAATTGGGTTGGGAGGGCAGACTAGACTGCCATGGTGCACCATCCACAAGTTGCAGAAGCCATATTTTTATCTAAACTCCTGTCAAGAAATTGAGCATTTCATCAACCATGTGTGCAAGTGTTTGTCTGCATCATTACCTGGAAAATGACAATACCCAAGTTCTAGGTGTTTGTGTGGGTTGCTATCAGTTTAAGTAAGTCTAGAGACCATGTTCTTAATGGTAAACCCTTGTAAAATAGTAAACACCTGTGAACCGTCAATTCCAACTGACAGGAGGCCATCTAGTTTGACAGGTATTTGACAGGAGAAGATCTAGATGGGCCTAGCTAAATTGGTTGTTTTGTACCAATGATTGGTTGCACAATTCTAGCACTTTAACAGCCAGTCAGGGATATAAGTGGATTATGTAGATTAGTAAAATATCAAAACTCAAGAAGAGGAGCAGCAGATCAGTGCTGGTGCTAGGGGTTCCGCCACCCTAGGCATGCCCCTCCTCGTGCACTCCTAAGGGGAGGATATTCTTCGCACACCAGCGATAACATCATTGCGCCAGCCAGCAGGCAAGCCGAGAGCCCCGGCGGCACACACAAATGGGCCGTTGGCCTGATCCAACATGGCTTCTCTTATGTTCTTATGTTCTTAAGGAGCTCCTGCTAGAATTCCAGTTTATGATGCAGTTGGAAGATAGTGCAGGTTAAAACAGATAAAAGGAAGTACTTCTTCACCCAAAGGGTGATTAACATGTGGCATTCACTGCCACAGCAGGTGGTGGTGGCTACAAGCATAGCCACCTTCAAGAGGGGGTTAGATAAAAATATGGAGCAGAGGTCCATCAGTGGCTATTAGCCACAGTGTGTATATATATATATATGTGTGTGTGTGTATATAATTTTTTTGGCCACTGTGTGACACAGAGTGTTGGACTGGATGGGCCATTGGCCTGATCCAACATGACTTCTCTTATGTTCTTATGCTGCATCACCATTTTTCTTCACAGGGCAAACGCTGTCTGTGCTTATCGGAGGCTTCCTTTGAAGATATCTCCCAGAAACGTGTTGTTTTGACACCTACCAACCTCTTCTCTTCTCTTCTCTTCTCTTCTCTTCTCTTCTCTTCTCTTCTCTTCTCTTCTCTTCTCTTCTCTTCTCTTCTCTTCTCTTCTCTTCTCTTCTCTTCTCTTCTCTTCTCTTCTCTCTTTATGCTTCCACCACCCCCTTATTTTTATGCACCGCCCCCCAATTGCACCCAAGGCTCCTACCGCCCCCCAGATCATTCCAGCACCCCCCAGGTGGCAATATCACCCACTTTGGGAAACACTGCTCTAGAAGAAAGGAAGAAGAGAATGCAGAGAAGAGGGAGGGAGAGAGGGAGGGAGGAAGGAAGGAAGGAAGGAAAAATGACAAAACTAAAGTACTTCTCTTCATTTTCAATCTCTAATCTTTTATTTCTCAATTATTTTCAAGAAACAAACAACCCCTTTATTATACCTAATTGACAGTAGTACTTAATCTCTGCTACACAACGTCTTCCCCCTGTGCAAAATGTATCCAGCTGCCCACTGGAATAAACTCCATGTGACAGATATCAGGGGCAGGATAGTTGTCACTGGCTTGGTAGTTTTTCCCAAGACTGTATAAATCATTTTCCCGTGTGGGTGTGCATTTACATGAGATGAAAGCAATGGACTCTAATGAAGCCACAATCCCTTAGCTACTACTCTGGGCAGAAAGGGGGCTTCAAATGAAAGAGAAATAGGCATATGGAGAGGAACAGATTTAGTGTTCTTAGCCACTAAATGGAACTTGTATCATGGAAGAAACCATGACATCTTTTGCTTGGGTGCTTTGGGGACAATAGGATAAAACATGAGGTATGCTAAAAAATGAAGGGGAAACTGATTCACTTTTCATGTTCCTGCCAAGGCAAAGTCTTTCTCTCTCTCTTGCTTTCCCTCTTGACTTCTTAACAAATACAAACTTTTACAAGATCCTTTCCTTGAGAAAGCAAAAGGATGTATGAGCTCCAGGCAATCAACTGGTGACAAAGTCCCCTTAGCGGCCTTTCTCATTCTTCCACCCCAATACCTGCCTTTCTCTTACCCAACTGTCATTTTCCACCCAGTGAGCTCTGCAAACATTTTAATTTCATGCCTGGTTGTCATTGCTGGTTTGTAAAACATCTGAATTATATTAGTGCAATTTAAAAATGTGACAGGCTGAGGAGCTGCCACCTCTAGCGATTGCTTATTCCAGATGGTTAAGTGACAAATCTCACGTCTAGGTCTGATGTCTTAACTAGAACAGTAATGGGGGCCATTAAAAAAAAAATCCAAACAAACAGTACATTTGTTGTCTGTTGGCTTTAAAGCTGTGATCAACAAAGAGGAGCCAACATGGGTGGACCATGACATCAGAAGGAAATCCCAGTGATGAGAAGTAGTAGATAGGTGGCCGCTATCATCATCAAGCCACATTCCAAAGTGGCAGCTGCCCCTTTCACACACGCCCGAACACACAAAAATGAACGCCGTAAGTTTCCTTATGGAGGAGTGATGCAACAGTCCCCCGACGGGAGGCTAGAGATCCGCCCACCCAAGGAATGCTGGATGTTTCCTAAGGGGGAAAAAGGGGGATCAGCCACTGGTGTAGCAAGCTTCATATTGTTTGGGGAAAGCGTGCAACACAGACGTTATTTAGAGAATTGTGGAGATGCCAAAGTGCTAAGCGGACATAGTTTGGAGAGGAGACATACCCAACGAATAAAATGATGGCTTTAAAACTGAACACGGCTAACCTTATACGTGTAACACGTCCCTTTAACAGCATGTTGCATCAGGTTGCATGTCAATACAACTCATGCTCTTTAACTTGTTCATTAATGATCTGGAGTCGGGAGTAAGCAGCAAAGTGGTCAAGTTTGCAGATGACACTAAATTGTTCAGGGTGGTGAGAACCAGAGAGGATTGTGAGGCACTCCAAAGGGTTCTGTTGAGGTGGGGTGAGTGGGCATCAACGTGGCAGATGAGGTTCAATGTGGCCAAGTGCAAAGTAATGCATGTCAGGGCCAAGAATCCCTGCTACAAATATAAGTTGATGGGGTGTGAACTGCCAGCGACTGACCAAGAGAGAGATCTTGGGGTCGTGGTAGATAACTCACTGAAAAAATGTCAAGACAGTGTGCGATTGCAATAAAAAAGGCCAACACCATGCTGGGGATTATTAGGAAGGGGATTGAAAACAAAGCAGCCAGTATCATAATGCCCTCCTGTATAAATCGATGGTGCGGGCTCATTTGGAATACTGTGTACAGTTCTGGTCACCACACCTCAAAAAGGATATTATAGCATTGGAAAAAAGTGTAGAAAAGGGCACGTAGAATGATTAAAGGTTTGGAACAGTTTCCCTATGAAGAAAGGTTAAAACGCTTGGGGCTCTTTAGCTTGGAGAAACGTCGACTGTGGGGTGACGTGATAGAGGTTTACCAGATTATGCATGGGATGGAGAAAGTAGAGAAAGAAGTACTTTTCTCCCTTTCTCACAATGCAAGAACTTGTGGGCATGCAATGAAATTGCTGATCAGTCAGGTTAAAATGAATAAAAGAAAGTACTTCTTCACCCAAAGGGTGATTAACATGGAATTCACCACCACAGGAGGTGGTGGCAGCTACAAGCATAGCCAGCATCAAGAGGGGATTGGATAAAAATATGGAGCAGAGGTCCAACAGTGGCTATTAGCCATAGTTTATATATATGTGTGTTTGTGTGTGTGTGTGTACACACACATATATTGGGCACTGTGTGACACAGTGTTGGATTGGATGGGCCCTAGGCCTGATCCAACACGGCTTCTCTTATGCTCTTATGTTCTCTGCATGTTTTACGGGGAAACTGTTATAAAGATATGCATGACTAGTTCGGCAACCCATTCTAATAACACTGTCCCATTAATTATTAATTGCAAACACCTATAGTTTCTTATTAACATTAAAGCCTCTCTTTCTAGCATCTTCAGCAACCTCTGTGAATTCAGCTCTGCAACCCACCACCAATAGGAGAGTTGCCATTGTTCAAACGGGTGTGGGTGGGTGGGTGGGGGGTGGGGTCAGCACAGGATTCTCTTTAAATATGGGAAAGCCAGGCACTGTTTTGACGGCTCCATAGCACCATGGAGAAATTTTCTAACATGGAGGGACCCCTAGGCATTAAGTCCCACAAACGTTCAAGAAAAGGCAACGGTGATGAGATAGAAGCGGAGAATACTGACCCCAGAAGACCCCTCTAGAATCTATACCCGAAAACATGGAAGAGGAGAGCTTGAAGAACCAGGAAGCAGAAACAGATGCACAGGTAAGTTGTGAGAAAAGAGGACAGTGGGGAGGATTGCAAAGGCAGGTCATGTAGTGTTATACCCTTTCTTTTTTTTTAAAACAGGCAGCTGAGGGATCAGAGACTAAAGCCGCTGATTTAGAGGATTTGGTCATGTGTGGGATGCTAACCCTGGTTTTGCTCAGTCTTTAAGAAAGCATGGTTCTAATCTCAAGAACTCAACAAAGGTGAACAATAATGAATCCCCTTTGAGGGAAAGTTCCATAAAGAAGGCTTGGGAAAAGACAGAGCTCTCTGAGAATGGCGTCTCTATCAAGGAGTCAGAACATGGAGGGAAGGCACAAGAAAATATGGAGATTGTGTAGGAAACGCTCTATTTGAAAGCACTCTATCTGGATGGAAGGCCTAAAAATGAGGTGTGTGGGATTGGGGGGGCACAGTCATGAGGCAGGATACTCATTTTTTCTTTTTTGCTTCTTCAAACTTCTAGGTAGAGAATGTGGCAGCAGTCAACTCAGGGAGGCTGGACTCCTGTCACTGCCCATACTGTGGGGGTCTAGCTCACTTTCAAGATTCAGGCGATAAAAGGGATGATGAGGAAGATTCCCTAGCAGATGCTGAGCATGGTACCACTGGTGATTCTGGAGCGGACATGGAGGATACCTCTGGAGTGTAAGTTTTTTTTATTTTAAAGGGTGAGATGCGGATGTCTAGAAGGGAAATAGAAAGACTTAGACATTTTTTTTTCCTGACAAGGTAGGGAAAACTTGCCCATATTCGGAGGTGGCAGATGTCTTCCCTATGTAGGCGGAACCAAGTAGCTGCTGGGAATGCAGGACTGTATATAACGTTCAAAATGAAAAGGAGGATCATGAGAAAGAAGGAGGAGTAAAGGAACCATCATCTTCTGAAGTGCAAACACCAGAGTCTCCAAAGAAGGTTGATTCCCTAATGGGGGAAGAAGAGGCTGCAAAGAAGGAAAAACATGCTGATTAGAATCGAGCATATCCCAATCACCTGTAGATGAGAAAACACATACGTCTGTTTGTCAGAGTATACAGTCATCAGACCACAGCTAGAGCTGCAATGGTCTACAGGACAGTAGATGATCTAACTGACAATTGACAGCTGGCAGTCCTCCAGATTGCATCAGATAGGATGATGTAAGGGGGAAGAGTATAATGACTCAGCACTAAGCTAATTGGATAATGAACTATGCTGAACTGTATAAATGTAAAGTAGCCCAGTGCTACGTGTGGTGGATGGATGGTGGTTGTATATGCGGAGCACTTTGTTAGTCTGTGTATATATCCGTAAATAAATACAGTATATAGTTTGCCTAACAGCAGCTGTGTGCAGACGTTATTCCTTTGAGTCTCAAGAGACCACACACTAAACGCCAACAGGGTTATGGGCCCAGCATGCTTCCGCTGCACCTATGTACCTTGAGTAGTGGTGGTTCGTTGGAAGGAGATGAAGGAAAGCTCCAAAAGTGAGGGAGAAGGCTGCTTGGAGGAGGAGATCAGCGAGGCTGATAACCAGGTGTGGAGCAGAATGGCTCAGGCTATAGCTATGTTGCTGGTGGAGAAGCTAACTCCTGTTAACTACAATGTGTGGGCGGTGCGGATGGAACACTATCTGAAATGAGAAGGGCTGTGGGAATGCATATCCTATCCTCTCGATGCACCCACACCTGCAGAGACCGTCTGGGACCAGAAAGCCCTTGTCACCATAATCCTCAGTGTTGCAGACGACCAGTTGGTGCACTTATCGGGAAAGATGTAGGCAAAGGAAGCCTGGGAAGGTCTGAAGGCCGTGTACGTGCAACAGACTGCTGGCTCACTAATTGCCCTGACAAGGAAGCTATATCATAAAAGAATGCTGCCAGAGGAGTCGGTGAGAGACCACCTCAATGCCTTGTCAGTGTGTTTCCAGGAGCTGGAGCAGAGAGGAAAGGTGATTCCTGATGAGGATAAAGTCTACATAATCTTAAGCTCTCTCCATGAGCGGTTTGTAATGCTGCTCATGGCTTTTGAAGCGCAGGATGCTGATAAAATCACGTTGAGTTATGTGATCGGAAAGCTCTTGGCAGAGGACCAGCGGCAGAAGGAATATTGAGAGCAAGCTGCCCATGCTAGACTCAGCCATAGGCTGGGGAAAGTGAAAGAACCAGACAAAAGAGGAGTTACGTCCAGCTGGAAGCAGCCGGAGGAGCGAGCTCTACAAGTAAGAAAATATTTTTCCTGCGGGTCTGAGGAACATCTGAGAAGAAACTGCCCTGAGGTGCAAAGAGGCCAGAAGAAGTCGTCTCAGAGACAGCAGGCTATGCTGGTGAGGACAGACTTGCACTTGCAGAATGCTCGGTGGATTGTGGATTCGGGAGCTACACAGATGTTTTGCTGTGAGAAGAAATTACTCCAAGACATTGCGCCAGCAAGTCTAAAATCTGTCAATCTTGCAGATGGCAGGACGACTGAGGTACTGTGCATGGGGAGTGTATATTTTCCAGAGCTAGAACACAAGTTTGAAAATGTGCTGTGTGTTCCAAGCTTAGAGACTAGCCTGCTGAGTGTGTCAGTCTTGGCCAAAGCAGGTTTTTCTGTGTCTTTTGATGATAAACAATGTAAAATCTTTAAAAGATGTAAATTGTTAGCTACAGGTAATTTAAAGGAGAATGTCTATGTGCTAGAACAAAATGCAGTAAGAGCAACGTTGGTGTTGAATAAGAAGCTGCATCACAGGTGTATCCACCTGTTGCATAGGCGTCTGGGGCATGTGAGTTTCAACACAATAAATAAGACCTTAGCCATCCTAACAGGGGAGAAGATTATGCCCTGTGATACATATTTGGATTGTAACATATGCAAACAGGCTAAGTTAAAGCCTATCCTGTAGCAAAAAGGAGTAACAGGCTGTCTGAGAGGCCATTGCAATTAATACACGCATATGTTATTGGTCCCTACCCCCCATTTAGTATGTCTAGAAATAGGTTTGCCTTAATACTGATTGACTATAAAAGTCGTTTTGCATGGGTATATGCTATGAAAAATAAATTTGAGGTGTTTACCACATTTAAATACTGGGCAAACAGAGTGCAAAAGCAACTGAATTGCGAAATTGGTGCTTTGCAAACTGACATGGGGGGGCGGGCATTCGTTGGACATTAGTTCAAGTCCTGGTTGAGTGAACAGGGGATTGAGCATTGAATTGTGTCAGCACTAGCTGAAAATGGGGTGGCTGAACGAAAAGTGGGCATACTTCAAACTATGCTCCATGCTATGCTCAAGGATAGTGACCTAAAAATCACACACTGGTATGAGGAACTGAAAACCTGATGCTTCGTTGTAAACAGACTGTGGACACAGGCCATAAATGAGATATTAGGGTTTGTAGAATCTTTCGGGCTCAAGTGCCGTGTTCTACTGGAGAAAGTTTTTCTTCCAGACGTATCATTCTCGGCTGAGGAGAACGAAACGTCTGGAAGAAAAACTTTCTTTAGTAGAACATGGCACTTGAGCCTGAAAGATTCTACAAACCCTAATGATGTTACCAGCCGTGAAAACCTGAAATCTTTGATAAATGAGATACCTTATAAAGTGTTATATGGCAAAAATCCAAGTCTAGAGTTCTTGAGAATTTTTGGCACAAAAGCCTGGGTCAACACACTGGTGAATAAAAGGAGAAAGGGTGGAGCCAGAGCTAAGAAATTATTACTTTTGGGCTACCAGAATGGTATGAAATCTTATAGGTTTGCAGATGAGCATAACATGCTAAGCTTTAGTAGGTCTGCATCATTTTGTGAGGATCAAAACTGGAAAAGGGTTCATGCAAATGAAATGCCTTCACCTGCAGTGTTACCTCTATCTCACATCCTCACCAAGAGCAAGACAGAGGTCACAGTCCTCTGAGAATTCAGAGAGTGCAAAACAGGAAATAAGAATGTCTAGCAGAGTCAATAAAGGTGTGCCTCCAGAGATGTACGGGTTTAGTACGGCTATAAACTATGTGTATTCTAAAGAGCCACAAAACTATGAAGAAGTTCTAGCTTTAGACCATGAGGAACAGGATGGTTGGCTGAGTGCAATGCAGAAAGAATTTGACTCACTGAAAGAAAACAATGTATTCACACCTGCGGTTCTACCAGCAGGTAAAACAGTCATCGACTGTAAATGGCTGTATAAACTAAAACACCCGACTGATGGGTCTTTACAGAAAAAGGTGAGGCTGGTAGCTAGAGGGTTTACACAGCTAGAGGGCAGAGATTTTGTCGTATAGACAATTTTATTAGTAACATATGGTAGCAGAACTATATCTACAACTTATAAAATCTTAAAGTAAAAGAAAAATCTTTCTACCCCATATCTTACTTTCCCCCCACCCCTCCCTCCGTTACTTGACCCCCGCCAGTGTTTCTTAAAAAAAAAACAAGTATTAAAGGTACCCTTAACTATTAAGAAAAAACAAAAAAACCCACAAGTTATATTCTTATTTTAAAAATCTTAATCATCAAAGATTGTCCAATGTCCTTTTATTTTCCACTCTTTTTCTACGTATCTTCTGAATTTCTTCCACTCCAACTTAAAAAGTTCCAAATCATAGTCTCTTAGTTTTCTTGTTAATTTGTCCATTTCACTCCATGACATAACTTTTGTAATCCAATCCCATTTCTCTGGTATTTTTTCTTGCTTCCACAGCTGCGCATACAATGTCCTAGCAGCTGAGAGCAAGTACCATATTAAAGTTCTATCTTCTTTTGGAAATTTTTCCATTTGTAATCCCAGCAGAAAAATCTCTGCCACTTTGTTGAATTCATATCCCAAAATCTTAGAAATCTCTTGCTGAATCATCTGCCAAAACATTTTAGCCCTTTCACAAGTCCACCACATATGGTAGAAAGAGCCTTCGTGCTTTTTACATTTCCAACACCTATCTGGCATCTTTGCTAATTTTTTTTGGAGTCATATACCATCTATACATCATCTTAAAACAGTTTTCTTTAATACTATGACATGTTGCAAGTTTCATAGAGTTTTTCCACAAATATTCCCAAGATTCCATCTTTATTTCTTTGTTTACATTAATTGCCCATTTTATCATTTGAGATTTCACTACTTCATCTTCTGTAGACCATTGTAAAAGTAATTTGTATACTTTGAAATTAATTTCTCATTATCTCCAAGCAGAACTCTTTCCATTTCTGTTTGCTCTTTCCTTATTCCTTCAGCTTTGATATCATTCTCCATCAAGCTTTTTATTTGTTGCATTTGAAACCAATCATATTTATAACTCAGTTCTTCTGCAGTTTTCAGTTTTATTTTCCCACTTTGTATTTTTAGTAACTGGTTGTATGATAGCTGTTTTTCTTTGACTGTTTTAGCCGTTAACTTTATCACTTCAGCTGGCACTATCCACAAAGGTCTCCTCTCATCACCATATTTCTTATACTTTATCCACACATTTAGTAGACTGCTTCTTATATAATGGTGAGAGAAAAGACCGTCCATCTTCTTTTTCCCATAATACAAGTATGCATGCCATCCGAATTTTTTTCCATGGCCTTCCAACACTAAAAGTTTTTTGTTTAACAGCGTTATCCATTCTTTCATCCATACTAAACAAATTGCTTCATGATACAGTTTCAAATCTGGTAATTGGAATCCACCTCTCTCTCTTGCATCTGTCAAGACTTTCATTTTAATTCTTGGTTTCTTCCCGGCCCACACAAATTCCGAAATTTTCCTTCGCCATTTATCAAACTGTTTAGCATCTTTCACAATAGGGATGGTTTGAAACAAATACATAATCCTTGGTAAGATATTCATTTTTACTGCAGCTATTCTGCCCAACAATGACAAGTTGAGCTTGTTCCACTTTAGCATATCTTCTTCTATTTTACGCCATAGTTTTTCATAATTGTTCCTGAACAAATCAATATTTTTCATTGTTATCTCTACCCCTAGGTATTTTACCTTAGAGGCAACTTCACAACCCGTTAGTCTTTGTAATTCTTGTTGTCTATTTTTCTGCATATTCTTACATAAAATTTTTGATTTTTCTTTATTTATATAAAGTCCCGCCAACTCCCCAAACTCTTGTATTCTCGTTAATAACAAAGGTGTAACTTGTAAGGGATTTTCATTTATAAACATTATATCATCAGCAAATGCTCTGTATTTGTAGGTATATCCTTTTATTTGTAACCCTTCTAGATCTTTTTCTTCTTGAATCTGCATCAATAAAATTTCAAGAGTCATTATAAACAACAATGGCGAAAGCGGGCAGCCTTGTCTAGTACCTTTACTGATTTTCATTTCGTCTGTAAGATCTGCGTTAACGCACAACCTTGCCCTTTGTTCAGAATATATTGCCTTTATCATTCTTATAAAACTTTCTCCAAGCTCCATTTTTTCCATCACTGCAAACATAAAGTCCCAGTTTAAATTATCAAATGCTTTCTCTGCATCCGCAAAGAATAATGCTACTTCTTTTTCTGGATGTCTTTCATAATATTCTACAATATTTACAACAGTTCTCATATTGTCTCTTATTTGTCTTTTGGGAAGAAAACCAGCTTGATCCTCCTTTATAAAATTTATCAGATATTGCTTAAGTCGTTCCGCCAGAATTCTTGTAAATATTTTATAATCATTGTTCAAAAGTGAAATTGGTCTGTAATTTTTCACATTTGTAACGTCTCTTTCTTCTTTGGGTATCAAAGAAATAACAGCTTCTTTCCATGTGTTTGGTACCTTCCCTTTGGTTCTTATTACATTCATCAGCTTCTGTAATTTTGGTGTTAATTCATCTTTAAAAATTTTAAAGTATTTAGCTGTATAACCATCTGGCCCAGGAGCTTTATCATTTTTCATCACGTTGATTGCTGCTTCAATTTCTATCTTTTCAATTGGGTCATTCAAAACTTTTCTCATATTTTCAGTTAAGGGCTCAGTTTTTATTTTCTGTAGATATTCATCTATCTTTTCTCTCTTTACTTCAGCACCTTTAAACAACTTGGCATAATACTTAAAAAATTCTCTTTTTATTCCCTCTTGAGTAACTACGTCTCTTTCATCTATCACAATTCTACTAATTATTTTATTTTCCCTCTTTTTCTTCAGTTGCCACGCCAAATATTTCCCCGTCTTATTTGCTCCTTCAAACGATTTCTGCTGAAGCCTTTTCAGATTCCATTCCACTTCTTTATTTAACAAATGTCTTAATTGAGTTTGCAATATTGAAATTTCCCTTAGAATTTTCTTTTTCCCTGGTCTTTTCCTCAACTCTCCTTCTTTTTTCTTTATTTCATTTTGAATGTCCAATAGTTGTTTTTCTTTTTTCCTTTTATCTTTATTGTTCAGAGTAATCAACAACCCTCTCATTACTGCTTTATAAGCATCCCAGACCGTCTGGAAATCAATATCTTCTTTGTCATTCACTTGGAAAAATTCCTTAGTTTCTTTTCCTAGGAAAGTCACTGTTTCTTTGTTCTGTAGCAAATCTTCATTCAGTCTCCATGTTCTCAGTCTTTTGGACAATTTTGTAATCCACATTATTGGGCTATGGTCAGCTCCAATTTTAGGTAAAATCTCTATCTTCCTTGTTATAAGGCCTAAATCTCTGGTTCCCCACAGCATGTCAATTCTAGAAAAAGTCTTATGTCTTGCAGAAAAAAAAGTATAGTCCCGCACTTCAGGATTGAACTTTCTCCATATGTCATCCAAATTTTCTTGTTTAACTAATTCAAAAAAAGACTTTGGCAATTTCCCTTCTTTCCCACCATTTTTTTCCCTCCGGATCTATCCAGTGAGTTCTCAACTGTTCCATTAAAATCTCCCATTAAGAGTATTTGATCGTAGGTCAACTCATCTAACTGTTGTGTAATGTCTTTAAAAAAAGCATCTTTTGCACCATTAGGTGCATATAGTCCCAATAGCAGCGTTTTTTTCCCATTTGATGTTATTTCCACTGCTACAAATCTTCCATCTTTGTCTTTAAAAACCAATTTTGGCTCCAGATCTTGTTTGATATAAAAAACTACTCCCCTTTTTTTCTGTTCAGCTAACGAAAAAAATTCCCTTCCCAGTTGCTTGTTTCATAAAAATTTATAATCCTTTTGTTTGATGTGAACTTCTTGCAAACAAATTATATTACAATTTTGCTTCTTGATCCAATGCAAAGTTGCCCTTCTTTTTTGTGGTGAATTTAGTCCATTAACATTCCAAGACAATAATTTGTAATCCATCATGGTGCAAATTCTTTATTTTCTTCAAAAAATCTCCTCAACTCTCGGGCATTTGTAATTGTGACTCTCTTCCCCTGAAGTTCAAAGCTCAAACCCTCAGGGATTATCCATCTGTACCTTGTGCCATTGTCTTTCAATTTTTCTGTCAACTTTTTGTATGTTCTCCTGTCGTTTATCACTTGTTTAGGTAGCTCCTTCATAATTCTCACTCTGCTACCTCTTACTATCAATGACTCTTCAAAATTTTTCTTCATGATCCTTCCCACCATTTCCTTTGTCATAAATCTTACAACAACATCTCTTGGTAAGTTGTTTTTTTTGGCATAAAGCGAGTTAACTCTATACATGTGATCGCACATGCTTTTGGTCTTATCAGGGTCTTCATCTAAGAATTCTGCAATTATGTTTATTATATATCCTTTCAGATCATCATTCTCTTCCTCAGGCACTCCTCTCAAACGTATTTGATTTTCCATTAATTTGCAGTTGTGGATCGTCACTTTTTCTTGAACTTTCAGCAAGGTGGTATCATGTATTTTGACTTTCTCTTCCACCTCCTGCACTTTCTTAGCTGTTTCCCCAGTTTGGTTTTTGAGCTCATCCACTTCTTTTTTAATCACTGTGACAAGTTCTTCCTTCAATTCTTCCATCATTTTCTTAACTCCTTTCATAATTCTGGCTTCCATAGCCTCCATTTGGTCCTGCATTTTTTCTAATGAAAGGGCCCTTGTTCGGGGCTGCCTGGGCTCAGACATTTAAGCAAAGAGCAAAGGGATAAAAATAAAGATACCAAAAATTTCTGTCTCACAAATTACAAGTTTGACTACCAAGTTCAAAAGGTCTAAATTTTCTCTCTTAGTTAAACTTTATTCTGTTTTCTTCTGAGCTTCCCAGGCCCAGATATAAATTTTTAAGATTTTTTTTTTCCCTTTAAAAAATGACAAAATTTTTGACCTCACCAATCTAAAATCTGACAGTCAGGTTCAATAGAGTAGGGCTTGCCTTTTCCAGCAAGCCCAATTTCGCTGATTTCTGAGCCTCCAAAGCCGAGATATTTATCAAAAAAGTCTTCAAAAATTCCAAAATGGCGGCCGCGATTTTTTCTCCTTTAAAATTTTTTTTTCCTTTTAAGATCACCCCAGGAGCCCACCAATAATATAGTCAATAGTTCT
Organism: Heteronotia binoei; assembly: GCF_032191835.1. Classification (NCBI taxonomy): domain Eukaryota; kingdom Metazoa; phylum Chordata; class Lepidosauria; order Squamata; family Gekkonidae; genus Heteronotia; species Heteronotia binoei. The sequence goes on from NC_083223.1 coordinate 178,981,785, forward strand.
TGTCTTCTTACCCCTTTTCCAGTTGATTCTGTCGATTTTTAAAGTCTCAAATCTTTTTAAAAACAATGTTTTAAATTGGACCTCCCAGCAATGGCTGCCGATGTTTCTCTATGGTATAGAGTAGGCTTTTTTCTTTACTGCTTCCTGTCTCTGTCACCATCAACTCTCATGGAAATCTCACGATACTTGACGCACTTCCTGTCTTGCTCAGAAGCGTTGCAGGTCCGTTCCAGTATATTCCAGTGCGACGTGGCTGTTTTCTTTTCAACAAACCGCAAGTAGACTAAACAATGATCTCTTTTCAGTTTTTAACAGTTTTTAACACTGTCCTTTATATTAAAACAGTCCAAACTTCACCATTTCCTTCTTTTACTTGCAAGCTTTATATTTTTTTCCTTTTTCCCACCTTTAATATGTCCCTTTAGTCTATAAATAGCTCCGGAGTGAAAAGAGAGCTTCTGTACCTTTTTCTCCAGTTATCCAAGTTCCACTGGTCTTCCAAAGCTTTAGTTGTTTAGAAATGTCCCAGAAGGTTAGGATCCTGACGAGCTTATGTCAAATCAATGACTCTGAAAAGTCTTGCAGACGCTGACTATGCAAACTTCCCAAGACTCCTCAAAGCCTCAAAGAAACCCCCTACAGGGCTTCTTTTCAGCCAAGGTAAATCTCTTTCCAAAGTTTCTGTGCAAGTCTTGGACCTTTCTCTCACTGAGAAAGGTAGGCAGTGGGCTTTGGTTTGCCCTCCACTACCCCGAACAAAATTTTCAGCCTGCTCCTGTTACGAGAGACAGCTCAGCTCGGCATTTTCCTCCCCCAGAAGTCCTAGAGGGCAGAGATTTTGATGAAAGCTTTGCACCTACTGTAAGATTTGAAACACTGAAAGCAACACTGTGTAAAGCAGGGGTGAGTGGCATGGCAGTACATCTTTTTGATGTTACGACCGTATATCTAAATGCGACCATAAAGGAGGAATTATATCTACTGCCAATTCCTGGGTTCCCTAATGCAAATGATTTGCCTGTTCTAAAAATAAACAGAGCCTTGTATGGTCTTAGGCAGTCAGTGAATGAATGGAACAAATGTTTAAGTAAAGCACCAGAGAGTATAGGATTTAATCAAAGTGTGGCTGACCCTTGTTTATTCAGTCATGAGGTATATTGGCAAGAATGCTACATTTTGTTCCATGTAGATGATTTCCTAAGTAAAAGCAATAAGTAACTTGAGTGGTTTGTGAAAGAAGCTCAAGCTCTGTTTAAAATCGAACACCTGGGGGAGATACAGCACTATCTCGGCATGGGGATTACTAAGAGTGCAGAAGGCCATTACCAATTAAGTCAGGAAGAGAAAATTCAAAAGCTCTTAAAGGTGTATGGGATGTCTGAGTCAAATGTCATGCAGAGTCCTATGACAACTGGTTATATAAAAGAAGAGGATGATATTGTTCTAGAAAATAAACAAATGTATCAGTCCTTAGTGGGATCACTATTATATTTGGCATGATGGACCAGACCCGATATTTGTATGGCCATACATCTGCTAAGTCAAAAATGTGCAGAGCCAAGGCAAGGGGACTGGATTGCAGCCAAATGGGTCCTTAGGTACCTGAAAGGTACAGCAGGACACAAATTAACGATGAGCACTGACAGTGAACAAGTGCTAATGGCTTACAGTGATGCAAGTTGGGGGGAAAGACTGGACGGGAGGTCTACCTCTGGAAGTGCAATATTCATGTATGGTGCACTAATTAGTTGGAAAGCACATATTTCAATGAACAGCTGTGAAGCAGAATACTCTGCAATAAGTGATACTATCATCCAAATTGAATGGTTAAGACAGCTAATGAGGAATCTGAGAATGCAAGATCCAACACTGGTGGAGGTGTATTGTGATAGTACGGCTGCTCAGCTTCTAGCAGTTGACAGAGGAATAAAAAGCAGGAGTAAGCACATAAATATCCATTGCCAAAATGTTAGAGAAGCTGTAAATAACGAAATGGTCATTCTTAAACATTGTAAATCTTGTGGTAACGTGGCAGATATATTTACAAAGAATGTAGCAGTTGACAGATTCTTAAAGCCGAGAGAAATGTTGAAGCTAGTGGTCTGAGACATGAGGAGGGGTGTCAGAGTATACAGTCATCAGACCACAGCTAGAGCTGCAATGATATTTGTTGGGTGATTCATATTGTGGCTGGCACCCACACCTCTCAGACCACAGAACTAATTTTTTTTTAAATGTCCATTGTGTTGAAGTGTGAGGGGAACTAATTACTTAAAAACATGTAACAAACAGACATAGCACTGCACAGCTCTTTTGCACATCCAGAAATGCTGTGCATTAGGGATGCCATGATGATGAAAATTGTTGAGTTGTATGCTAACAGTGGATCTTAAAAGCTTTGTTGCACTAAAGATGGTTCTTCACCCATTCTTAATATATCTGTTTGGGGGTGGGGGTGGGGACTCAGAAAATATATGGCAACTTGACCGCGTCGTGATATCCTATTTTCCCCAGTTCTCTCTGTTTATCTTGTCCTGTCTAAGCTGTGTCAGTTTTAATAATATCCATAATTTGTTAAGATTCTTATTAATGGTAGTCTCACAGGTGAGTGCCCTCCTACATCAGAGATATATACATTTCTGCACTTCCCATTAGAAAACCACCAACCTAGAGCACTTGACCTTTTAGGACCGTTTGCGGGTCAAATACTTTTGTCTCACAATTAGCAATATATAAGATCGATATACTTAGAAGGTAGCTATCAAAACATCATGAAACTGAAAACCTCTACCTTGGAAGAAATAACTTTCCCAGACACGGTTCTGTGAGAACGCTCTTGCAAGGTCGTGCTTTTTGTTTTGACAGCCATAGTTAGATTCTCCAGTCTGGAGACTGGCAACCTCCCTGGGTGCTTGCAGAGAACAAGAGATAGTTTTCATGGTCGTCTGAGAACAGGTTGCTGAAGATGCTAGAAAGAGAGGCTTTAATGTTAATAAGAAACTATAGGTGTTTGCAATTAATAATTAATGGGACAGTGTTATTAGAATGGGTTGCCAAACTAGTCATGCACGTCATTGCAACAGTTTCCCCATAAAACACACAGAGAACATAAGAGCATAAGAGAAGCCGTGTTGGATCAGGCCTATGGCCCATCCAATCCAACACACTGTGTCACACAGTGCCCAATATATGTGTGTGTATACACACACACAAACACACACACATATATAAACTATGGCTAATAGCCACTGTTGGACCTCTGCTCCATATTTTTATCCAACCCCCTCTTAAAGCTGTCTATGCTTGTAGCTGCCACCACCTCCTGTGGCGGTGAATTCCACATGTTAATCACCCTTTGGGTGAAGAAGTACTTCCTTTTATACATTTTAACCTGACTGATCAGCAATTTCATTGCATGCCCACGAGTTCTTGCATTGTGAGAAAGGGAGAAAAGTACTTCTTTCTCTACCTTCTCCATTCCATGTATAATCTTGTAAACCTCTATCATGTCACCCCTCAGTCGACGTTTCTCCAAGCTAAAGAGCCCCAAGCGTTTTAACCTTTCTTCATAGGGAAAATGTTTCAAACCTTTAATCATTCTACTTGCCCTTTTCTACACTTTTTTCCAATGCTATAATATCCTTTTTGAGGTGCAGTGACCAGAACTATACACAGTATCCCAAATGAGCCCGCACCATCGATTTATACAGGGGGGCATTATGATACTGGCTGCTTTGTTTTCAATCCCCTTCCTAACAATCCCCAGCATGGTGTTGGCCTTTTTTATTGCAATCGCACACTGTCTTGACATTTTTTCAGTGAGTTATCTACCACGACCCCAAGATCTCTCTCTTGGTCAGTCTCTGCCAGTTCACACTCCATCAACTTGTATTTGTAGCAGGGATTTTTGGCCCTGACATGCATTACTTTGCACTTGGCCACATTGAACCTCATCTGCCACGTTGATGCCCACTCACCCCACCTCAACAGAACTCTTTGGAGTGCCTCACAATCCTCTCTGGTTCTCACCACCTTGAACAATTTAGTGTCATCTGCAAACTTGACTACTTCGCTGCTTACTCCCATCTCCAGATCATTAATGAACAAGTTAAAGAGCATGAGTTGTATTGACACGCAACCTGATGCAACATGCTGTTAGGGACATGTTACACGTATAAGGTTAGCTGTGTTCAGTTTTAAAGCCATCATTTTATCCATTGGGTATGTCTCCTCTCCAAACTATGTCTGCTTAGAACTGTTGCATCTCCACAATTCTCTAAATAACGTCTGTGTTGCACGCTTTCCCCAAACAATATGAAGCCTGCTACACCAGTGGCTCACCCCCCTTTTTCCCCCTTAGGAAACATCCAGCATTCCTTGGGTGGGCGGATCCCTAGCCTCCCGTCGGGGGACTGTTGCATCACTCCTCCATAAGGAAACATACGGTGTTCATTTTTGTGTGTGCAGGCGTGTGTGGGAGGGGCAGCTGTCACTTTGGAATGTGTCTTGGTGATGATAGGGGCCCCCTTTCTACTACTATGAGAAAGTCCTTAAGGATGCTGGAGGAGCATCTGCCCTCTAGATCATGCTGAGAAAGATGGCGTTTGCAGCATATGATACCAAACACAAACACCAATACAATCTTGCAGTCCTGAAGGACTACTGTTTTGTCATAAGTTCAAGTGGCCAGCTGTGTTGGTCTGAAGCAGTTGAACAAAGCAGGAGTCAAGTGTCACCTTTAAGACCAACAAAGTTTTATTCAGAATATTCTGAATAAAACTTTGTTTGTCTTAAAGGTGAAACTTGACTCCTGCTTTATTTTGTCATAAGCTAGACAGAGCCCTTCTGATCAGATGCAATAAATGTGTACTCAGTTGATAGATGAGAAAATGGAAAATGTGATCCAAAGGCAAGGGCATGTAACCAGTGAACCTGTGACATTTCTCTGAAAAGTCGGAAGCTAGGGTATGTGGGGTGGATGTATTTTAATAAAGAAATAAATGCAGGCAAAATATATATTCATTCACAAAAGCAGTCATAGGTGATGTTTCAGTGCAAATGCACTAGATAACGAAACCTTCCCAGGATTGTTACGCTAGTTTAATGCCTGATTAGATATTAAAGATAACTTCCTAATAATTTTGATTATTAAATTAATTTGGCTTACCCAATGTCATAATGAAATGTATTCAATTAATTTGGCTTACCCAATGTTATAATGAAATGCATTCAGTAACAGCAAAGACCCAAAGTAGACATTACATTTTTAAAAGAGTCAACCTGGACTCTACTCTCTCTCCCCACAACCACACAGCAGTTGCAGTGGCTGTTTAAATATAAAGGAGAGTTTAAGTGTGCTGTGAACTATGATGGAGGAGGCAGAGCAGCTCTTACCTTTCTCTCTGCACCTTTTCTGGATCTGAAACAGCATGTGTGTGTGGTGGGGTATTATTTCCCTCGTTTTGGCAGCTCTGTGTGCACCTGTGAATGCAGCCAGAGGTACAGACACACCACTCTACTGTGCCTTAATTAATATACGCTACGTAAACAGCTTTTCAACATCTGCTTCTTGCTTTGCATTTGAGAGGCAGCAAGTTTTAAATTAATATGTCAGTCAAATGGTTGTCATACAAAAAGGATGATTTACAATTGCCTTTTAGCCTTCTCACACTTTACATCTGATATTTGCCAGGGGCTTAGGTTCAGACTGTGATGTTCACTGAGACCCCTGAAAGTACCACAGTTTTTGACTGCAAAATATTGGCAAGTGGCAATCCTGGAAATATTGATTGCCCAGTCACTTCCATTTTGCAAGCAAATCCTGGGATTTGTGGATGTGTTTGTGCCATTTATACATGATGATATATGCATGTAAATAAAAGTGTCATTCAGTGATTGGAATGGTAGATCAGGACATGAAGGAGGATAAAATAGACTCAAATCCCCCCTTCTGCCATGAAACTCATGAATGACTGTAGTAATCACCTCCCAAAGTTCTGCCTCTCTTCCAGGGCTTTGAACTGAACCAATTCTTGTCCAGTGAAATATCTATGAAAAAATTATTTCTATTTACCTCATACATAATTACTGCCTTGGTCTAGCAGGTTTCCAAATGAGAGACCATGATCAAAGCTTGTATCCTCCTTTTTACCTGATTCTGGGCAGCTGAGACTTAAAGAATCCATAGGAGAAGCTAGAGTGGGGGATTAGACATTCTTCAGTCCAGAGAATAGTTACCTCAAAGGCCTGCTTCTCTTCCCCAATGCATGATTGCTTTAGTGACTGTTATTCTCTGACCGATTTTTTACTAGGTTTGTTCCAGTCTTGGAGCCCTCTCTCCCCACCCCAGCAAAACTGGTGATTTTATCTGATTTCGCACAACTTGCCATGCCTGTTTCCCATGGGAAGCAAGATCCTCTGAAAACCAGTTTCTGCTTGCCATGGGAAAGAGGTGGGGCAAGTCACAGCCCTACAGTAACTTGTGGAGAATCAGACAGAAGCGCCAGGGGAAAAAGGACTCTGAGACTGAAACAAGCCTAGTGAGAAATCGGTCTCTGTGTGTATCTCACAGTGGCTCTTACTCTCTCTCAGCCTATCCTACCTCTGAGAGTTGAAATGAGAATAAAAGGAAGGAGGGAAGACTCATATACACCAGTCTGATTGTAGAAAGGGTGGGATAAAAATATTCTTGATAGACACATTCTGTCTCAGTTTCTAAGTTCAAAATACAAAACATGTAGCATCCATATGAAGAGAAATTTTTGTTCAGATTCTCATTCTTCTCTAGTTAACTTCTTGCACATTTGAAGCAGCTAGACAAGAAACTGCAGCCACACAAGGGGCTTGTTACAATATTTAAACTTTTGCTTGTTATGTTACTAAAAATGAAAAATTAGGCCAGTTGAGTTGCACACAGTTTTGTAATAAAGTAGCACAGGCAGTTGTGCTTCAGAAATGTGTATGTTTAATTAGCTTAGAGAAATGATGGTCCCAAAAGAGAGAGAGAGAGAAGTGGAGGGGAGGATGGAGATCAGGCTCATAAGAAAAAATGCTGAAAAATCCAGGAACACTGCTTATAATGGCTTATAATTACACATGTTTTTTTTAAAGGAGATCTACACATCTACTAAGAAAAACCTGAAAGGATTCATGCATAATGTGATCTGTATATTATTTTAAAAAGCAAAAGTTATCAAAAGGACCATAAAATATTATTTTCCTGTCAGCTGTATGCTTTAGATATACAGAAGCAACAGGGGTATGTTGAGATGTATGAGGTCCAAGTTCCAAAATAGGGGTGATTGTTGTGATGTAAAGGTCCATATTTACTACATACAAAATCTACTGACAGTAAAATGCCTATAGCAGTAACTGAAATGGCATATCTTATTGCTATGCAATTATTGTATGATTTTATTGTTCTTCAGCTCGTAGAGAGATGGTTTATACATTTAAATAATGCTCCAGCCAAAGTTTAGCCAAGCACTTTTATGTTTTATAACTTTCCATGAGAGAGTTCAGCAGATGCTTAAGAATCCTAACTTTAGCTGGATCATGACTGCTGATAAAATGAATGAGGGCAAAACAATCTTATAAACTGCTTTAGGTCTCCACTAGGAAGGAAAGCAGGCAAAACAAAGCCAAAGAAATAAAATTTAAACCATGAGAGCACCTGGATTATACAGGCACTAGTGTGGTACCAGGGTAGTTTTGCTGTGGGATATCTCTAGCAATGTTCCCTCTAAGTTGAGTTAGTGTGAGCTAGCTCATGATTTTTTAGCCTCCAGCTCATACATTTTTGTCTCAGCTCAGGAAAAAATGGCCCCGGAGCAAACTAATTTATATAGTAACACAACTTTAATGCCAGTAGCTCACAAAGTAGAATTTTTGCTCACAAGATTCCACAGCTTAGCGGGAACACTGATCTTTAGGTATGATGGCTTGTGGTCAAGACAATTTGGCATGCTGTTAAGATCTAAGACATTCAGAGGAATGACTTAGGATAATGCTGCAAGTTTCCCCTTTTGGAAATTATAGGACCAGTCAATGAGCATAGAATGGTTCAACCCTGTTCAGGATGACATTGCACTATTTATCAGCACATATCACATCTATGTAGTGTTTGGACAAAGGACCATTGTAGCATTCAAAGTTACATGAAATTGGGAATGTTCAGGCTAATTAATCAGATGTATCAATTGTCAATACCTATATGTATGAAACCATTTCATCCTTGAGTTGTTGAATTAACCATCCTAGGCAATGATTATAGACAACAATTGGTTAACCAACAATTGGTTAACTAAGAGCAAATATTTATTATTTTATATATACAATTTATACTGTGTTTTTTTACCCTCCTCAAGGTGACTTAAGATATTAAAAACGCACATATTAAAACACATTTTTTTTTAATAAAATAAAATAAAACCAAACAAAAGTAATCATTCAAGTGGTGGCTAAATGGAGCTCTCCCATTGGCTCTCCATACACTTCATAAACCATTGGTCCATCACAGTTCACTCAGCATCTCTGGCCTCCCATTTGATGGCTCCCCTGCCCCTACCTACTGCAGATCCAGGAATGTTGAATAAACTGCCAAAAAAGTCTTACCTCACAGACACATTTACGATGCTTCTAGGCCCGTAGCCAGAAAATTTTGGGTGGAGGGGCCCAGGAGCTGAAAAATTTGGTGGACGGGCCATGGGTGTTGCTCTCTTGCTCTCCCGCTTTCTTTCTCTCTGTCACTGTCTGCCCCCCTCTCTCTTACGCTGCCGTCCTGTCCACATCCTCAGACTGATTAAATTGAAAAGTGTCTTAAATAGCTGGGCAAGACAGCACCCTGGCACCCTGTGATCTCATCACTGCTAATATATAGTCCAAGTCAGGGGTCGTTTAGTAGAAAAAGAGGTGCCGGAGCTCCACTCATAGCACAACTTATTTGCATAATCATGCCACACACCCCTGACATCACTGGAAGGTGAATTAAATTATATCAGCTCAGCATCTACCTTAAAATGCTTGTTGAATTGTAATTGTCATAATAAAACCTCACTCCCATCATACTTTTTAAATCACTTTCTCCTGTGTGGCCACAGTGGCATGATGAAGATTTCCATCTGTCTGCTTTATATGTTTTGATTATTTCCCCATTTTTTGTGGGGGAAAATATTAGAAAGTTTGTCAAATCTTAAAGTTCAGCAAAATTCTCACATGGGGTTTGAACAATGGAGCCCAGAAGCAAGTATTGAGGTGGGGGGAGTAAGAAAGAAAGCACACAATAAAATTTAGAGGTGCCTGCCCAGAATGAGGCCTGGTCCAAGTTAGTATGAAGAGAGCTGGTTTGCAAAGTAGGCTTCCCAACCCCCCTGCCCTGGCGGGGGACCCCCGAATTTGCGGCCTCCTCCCCTGCTCTCCAAAAATCCGGAAGCGGGGTGGGGGGGAGAACATACGTGTAGGCATCATGTTGTTGTAAAGCTCCTGATCCGTTTGTAAAATGTGTGCCCCTTTAAGGCTGCGCAGGAAACAGGAAACAGGAAGGGCTTCATTGGAAAGGGTCAGTAACAGTTTCCATGGATAATGGCCCCTCCCTATCTTTCACTTTCGTTTTCACAGCAAGCAAAGTTCTGCAGGAAGAAGATCTAGTAAATATTTGTGTGTGTGAGAGAGGGAAATGAAAGCGTGGGGGGAGGGAAATGTCTACTGGGCACTCTATTATTCCCTATGGAGAACGATTCCCATAGGGAATAATAGGGAATTGATCCATGGGTATTGGGGGCTCAAGGGGGGCTATTTTTGAGGTAGAGGCACCAAATTTTTAGTATAGCATCTAGTGCCTCTCCCCAAAATACCCCCCAAGTTTCAAAACGATTGGACCAGAGGGTCCAATTCTATGAGCCCCAAAAGATGGTGCCCCTATCCTTAATTATTTTCTATGGAAGAAAGGCATTTAAAAAGGTGTGCTGTCCCTTTAAATGTGATGGCCAGAACTCCCTTGGAGTTCAATTATGCTTGTCACATCCTTGTTCCTGGCTCCACCCCCAATGTCTCCTGGCTCCACCCCCAAAGTCTCCTGGCTTCGCCCCCAAAGTCCCCAGATTTTTCTTTAATTGGACTTGGCAACCCTATTGCAAAGTGTTCAGTAAAATTGTCACAGCAGGCCACTGAGCAGCCCACCTCCTCCTGTGGGCCAGATCCTAACAAGTCTCTGACTACCAGGAACAGCTCCACTGGTTTCCAGGTGGTCTCCAGCCTCCAGGTGGACTTGGGGATCCCCTAGAATTACAGCTCATCTCCAGACTACAGAGATCAGTTTCCCTGGGGAAAATGGATGTTTTGGAGGTTGGACTCTGTGGCATTGTAACCCAATGAGTTCCCTCCTCAAATGAGGCTCAATCCCCAATGAGTCTCCATCCCCAAATCTCCAGGCAGCTCTACTCCTCTGGCAACTGAATTTGGCAACCCTACTCCTCCACCCCCCACTGATGGCTGGGGGGGGCGGACCTGGTGACCCTAAAAGGTCTGCACTGTGCAGATGCAAAGGATTTGTTCTGCGTCTTCATCCACTGCTGCTCTAGTAATTTCCTTTGTATTTTCATCACCTACAGTCGCTCAGTCAACAAAAAGCTACCTGGGCTCCAACACCTAAGAGAAGGCACCTGGGAGTGATTGTGTCAATCACCCAACTCATTTCATTATTCAAGAGATCAACCAGGGTATCAACAAGAGCTCCAACCATATCAACAGGAATATCTCTTAGAGCTTTTGGAAAGACATTTGGAACCATCTAGTTTGGGAGTGGATCATTTTAATAGATCCCCTACCCCTGCAGAGCTTGGTATCCCTGTGAATCTAAATCTGAGTAAACAGCAATCTGTCCATGAAAAAGGAACCATAGTCAGTTCCTCCACCCTCAAATCACATTTGTCCTGCCTAGAACAAAATGCCAGATCAAGAGTGTGGCCAGCACAATGTGTAAGACCAGTTATTTCCTGAGACAGGCTCATGGAATTTATGGAAAATTCATGGAGGTAATGAAATTCTGAGGTGCTGTGCATAAGCAGCCTAGCGGTCTTCATCTCTCTCTCTCTCTCTCTCTCGGCTTGGCTTCGCGAACGAAGATTTAAGAAGGGTGCAATAGTCCACGTTTGCTGCAGGCTCGCTGGTGGCTGACAAGACCAATGCGGGACAGGCAGGTCCGGCCACAGCGGCTGCAGGGAAAAGTCTGATTTAGGGTTGGTCCTGTAGCAGTGCGATTCTTCCTCAATCTCCTTTTGTCCTCAAGACCAGCTATGCGTGTGTTCTCAAAGGAAGAGACAGCCTGGTGGATGGTGTGCCTCCATGCTTTGCGATCTGAGGCTAGGTCAGACCACTGGTGATGGTTGATGTGACAGGTGCTAAGGGATTTCTTCAAGGAGTCCTTGTACCTCTTCTTTGGTGCCCCTCTATTTCGATGGCCGGTGGAGAGTTCGCCATACAGGGCAATCTTGGGAAGGCGGTGGTTTTCCATCCTAGAAATATGCCCTGCCCAGCGCAGCTGCGTCTTCAACAGCAGTGCCTCGATGCTGGTAACCTCTGCCCGCTTGAGGACTTCAGTGTTGGTCACAAAGTCACTCCAGTGGATGTTGAGGATGGTGCGAAGGCAGCGCTGATGAAAGCGCTCAAGGAGTCGCAGGTGATGACGGTATAAAACCCACGATTCGGAGCCATAGATGAGGGTTGTCATCACAACCGCTTTGTAAACATTGATCTTTGTGCCTTTTTTCAGATGCTTGTTGCTCCACACTCTTTTGTGCAGTCGGCCAAATGCACGGTTTGCCTTTGCCAGCCTGTTGTCAATCTCCTTGTCGATCTTGGCATCTGAGGAGATGATGCACCCCAGGTAGCTGAACTGCTGGACTGTCTTCAGAACTGATTCACCCACAGTGATGCAGGCAGGGTGATAATCTTCCTGGGGTGCAGGCTGGTGGAGAACTTCTGTCTTCTTCAGACTAACTTCTAGGCCGAATAGCTTGGCAGCCTCTGCAAAGCAGGACGTCATATGCTGCAGAGCTGATACCGAGTGGGAGACGAGTGCAGCATCATCAGCAAACAGTAGCTCTCGGATGAGTTTTTCCATTGTCTTGGAGTGTGCCTTTAGTCGCCTCAGGTTGAACAGGCTGCCATCGGTGCGATAGCGGATGTAGACACCATCGTCCTCATCTAGATCTACTGCGGCTCTTTGAAGCATCATGCTAAAGAAGATCGTAAAGAGAGTTGGCGCGAGAACGCAGCCTTGCTTTACACCTGTGCCTATTTGGGAAGGGCTCCGAGAGGTCGTTGCAGTGTCTGACTTGGCCTCGCTGGTCTTCGTGTAGCTGGATGATCATGCTGAGGAACCTTGGGGGACATCCTAAACGTTCCAAGATTTGCCACAGGCCTTTCCTGCTAACGGTATCGAAAGCTTTGGTAAGGTCGACAAAAGTCACATACAGACCCTTGTTCTGTTCCCTGCATTTCTCTTGGAGCTGCCTGAGAACAAATACCATGTCGGTGGTGCTCCTGTTAGCTCTGAAGCCGCACTGGCTCTCTGGGAGGAGTTCTTCTGCAATGGTGGGCACCAGTCTGTTCAGGAGTATTCTGGCAAGGATTTTGCCTGCGATGGAGAGCAGGGTTATCCCCCGGTAGTTGGAGCAGTCTGACTTTTCCCCTTTGTTCTTGTATAGGGTGATGATGATTGCATCGCGAAAGTCCTGTGGTAATTTGCCTTGTTCCCAGCAGGTGACAAGTACTTTGTGAAGTGAGCTATGTAGTACTGTGCCCCCATGCTTCCAGATCTCTGGTGGAATTCCATCAACTCCTGCTGCCTTGCCACTTTTCAGTTGCTTGATGGCTTTAACAGTCTCTTCTAGGGTGGGGATCTCATCCAACTCTGTTTTCACCGGTTGAAGTGGGGTGAGGTGGATTGCTGAATCTTGAACTACGCGGTTGGCACTGAAGAGAACCTGAAAATACTCTGACCACCGGTTCAGTATGGATGCCTTGTCTGTGAGGAGCACTTGGCCGTCTGCACTATGCAAGGGACTCTGAGCCTGATATGATGGACCATATACTGCCTTCAGGGCTTCGTAGAACCCTCTTAAATCACCAGTGTCTGCACACAGCTGGGTTCTCTCTGCAAGCTTGGTCCACCACTCGTTCTGAATGTCTCGAAGCTTGCGCTGGAGGTTGCTACATGCAGCGCGAAAGGTTGCTTTTTTCCCAGGACAGGAGGGCTGAGCAAGATGTGCTTGGTAGGCAGATCTCTTTTTTGCCAGTAATTCTTGGATCTCTTGATTGTTCTCATCAAACCAGTCCTTGTTCTTCCTTGTGGAGAACCCGAGGACTTCTTCAGAGATCTGCAGGACGGTAGTTTTTAGGTGTTCCCAGAGTGCTTCTGGAGAAGGGTCTGTGGGGCAACTGAGGTCCTCAATTCTTGACTGGAGTTTTGCCTGGAAGGCAGCTTTAACTTCGGCTGACTGGAGGCTGCCAACCTGAAACTTCCTCCGAGGGATACCTCCTCTCCTGGGTGTGGGTTTAAAGTGAAGACGGAGATTGCAGCGTACAAGACGATGATCCGTATGACATTCTGCGCTGGGCATTACTCGGGTGTGTAAGACATCTCGAGGGTCTCTCTGGCGCACCAGAATGTAGTCGATAAGGTGCCAATGCTTGGACCGTGGGTGCATCCAGGTTGTCTTCAGACTGTTCTTCTGCTGGAAGATAGTGTTGGTGATGGTGAGCTGGTGCTCCATGCAGAATTCTAGCAGGAGGCGCCCGTTGTCATTGCAGTTGCCAATGCCGTGTTTGCCAAGTACTCCTTTCCAGGCTTCCGAGTCTTTACCTACTCTGGCATTGAAGTCGCCAAGGATGATCACCTTGTCCTCTGTAGGGGTTTTCCGTACGAGGTTGCGTAGATCAGCATAGAACTTGTTCTTTTCTGCAGGATCTGCTTGAAGGGTTGGGGCATACACACTGAAGAGTGTTGCATGCTGCTTGTTTTGAAGTGGGAGGCGCATGGACATGATGCGATCTGAGTGACCTGTTGGAAGGTTTTCGAGTTTGGAGGCAATGGAGTTCCTGACCATGAAGCCAACGCCAGAAAGGCGGCTCTCAGCCTTTGACTTACCCGACCAGTAGAGGGTATAGCCAGCACCGTGTTCTTGAAGACTACCTTCCTCAGGGAAATGGACCTCACTGAGAGCTGCTATGTCGATATTCAACCTGAGAAGTTCGTGGGCAACTAGAGCAGAGCGTCGTTCAGGGCGACCACTGCCTACTGTGTCAAGCATGGTTCTGATGTTCCAACACGCAAGCTTTAGTCTTTGCACACTTTGTGAGGCAGGTGCATGCCTTTTCTTTGTTGTTATTTTTCGACCGCAAGTAAGGATGCCCGTTGACCGCGGCTAGCCAACTGGGGTGGGGGAGACGAGCTTTGTTTAGGCCACCTTTTCTAGGCCCCTCTCCGTGTGGAGCAAGCAGTGCTGTCCCTAGATAAGGCTGCTTGGTCGTTCAGGGTGCTGCCGAAAGATGCTTTCGTCTCCGGGTTAGCATCAGGCGACCAATATCCTGAACCGCCTACATGCAGGATCGGGACTGCGGCTTCCAGTGGCACCTTCCACCTGCCGTTTCGCCCCTTGCCTATCGCTGCAGGACTTGATGCGTTGTGAGTTGTGTGTGTGGATATGCCCTTCAGGCCTGCGCAGAGGAATTTTTTAGGTGAAGCGCAGTGTGCGCGGTACTGGCTCCACCCTTTCACCTGGGGGTCATCTGCCATGGCCCAGTAAGCCGGGACGCCGGCAGTGAGTCCTCCAGGTGGTAGGTGTTACATTAACGAGCTCTATCTGCCCGGGTTTGATGTTAGAGTTTTCCTTCTCTTAGGCTGACGAGGTTGGTGGGCCCAGCCTGCCCATCCGGTTATACCGCCGGACAATTCGGTCGCACCATGACGTAGCAAACTCTGTGAAAACGGGGGGGACCAGCGAGAAGGTGTTGCTACGGATGCAGTAATGCAGGAGAGGCCATTGCAGTGACCATCTGCCAGGCATAGCCAGACAGTGACCACGCGGCGTTCACTACACCGGGAGAGGAGAGGCTATGTATTGCGCATGCACTTTCCCTGGGGGGGTAGGATTCCCAGAGGGAGCCCACCCCCCACCACCCCCCAAGCGGTCTTCATCACCACCCCCAAGACCACCTTTGTCCACTTAGGCAGGGAGACTGTTAGGCAGCAGGATGGCCAGTACAACAACAGAATCCCAATCCTGTCTCTCAGTCATGACATTAAGTACAGGGCCTCAAATCTGGAAATGTCCTGTATGGAGGATAAAGTTTTTGTAGACTACAGTAGTACCAATACCCTGCTCACCAGATCTGGGCTGATGTATCACCAAATACCCTGGGGGACACAGATGCAAGAGATTAACTACCCCCAAAAAAAACTTTCAGCGAGACACTCATCCCAGTATGATCATTCAGTTTATGATTTCAAATAACAGAATAATGACAGAGAATATACAAGATTATAAAAACATGTGCTGGGAATTAAAATGCATAACCTTGCTAAAAATGAACAGGATGAGACATACCTTGGCTTCTTGGGACATTACAGGTCCAGTGCTTAATGCCTTTTAAACACCTAGATGTTGGCCTTTGGCCTCAATTCAGCTATACAACAGTCTAATTTGCTGCTTTGTGTGAGGTTGTGGCAAAGTGTTTGTTTCTTCCACATGGAAAACAAAAGTCATGTGGCTTTCATAACCTTGCATAAAGCTGTACAGCAGTATACAGAAAGTAGACCTTTGTGATCAGCACACTTTCTGCATATATCTGTCTATCCCATGGCCTGTGAGCAGTGCCCTTCTGCTTTTTATATAGGACAAGTTGGTCAGTTTCTGTAAAAGAAAAAAGGACACAAACTGGTCATTAAAAATGGCAACAGAATCTAATGAGCTACTATTCTATCTTCCATGAGACTTTGCTGATGACACAGAATTTGGCATACTTTAACAAAAAAGGTCTTCTAAGATGTGAAACAACTAAACTAGAATTTATCAGCAAATCTGCCTCTGTTCCGTTTGGTTTCAGTTGTGCCTGTGGTATCTTTCTCTTTACATAGTCTCCAAGTGTTCAATTAATATATCAAGAAAAAATGATTTTCTCTCTACAGAATGTTAAGGCTCAGTTTGTTCTTATCTTGTGCACTGACCAGAAACATGACAGGCCTTGACTAGCTGTTGCACTTCATAGCCTTTTGACATTACTGTACACACTTTTTTCACTGTACCCACGGACATACTTATTTGGATGCAGTAAAAAAAAGTGTACACAATAGATTCACTAGCTAGCACAACCTCAGCAAATGCTGAGATTTTGAGGATGCCTGGGAAATGTTGAGCTTCAGGAAGATGTGATGTCATTTCCAGGTGATGCTCTAGGAATTTTCTCTAATCTGTATGATACAGACTATAGAGATATGGGAATGAACATATGAAACTGCCTTATACTGAATCAGACCCTCAGTCCATCAAAGTCAGTATTATCTACTCAGACTGGGAATGGTTCTCCAGGGTCTCAAGCTGAGGTTTTTTACACCTATTTGCCTGGACCCTTTTTAGTTGGAGATGCCAGGGATTGAATCTGGGACCTTCTGCTTACCAAGCAGATGCTCTACCACTGAGCCACCGTCCCTCACCATTATAGTAGTGGCTAGAGCACTACTATAAAGACCATTTTATCCTGTTCCTCACTTTCTCGCAGGCAGGGGACTGGGGCCAAGGCAGGTGTAGGAGGACAAATACTAAGCCTAGCAATTCTCAAGGAGTTATCTCAGTCCCACCTACCTCAAAGGGTGTCTGTTGTGGAGAGAGGAAGGGAAAGGGGATTGTAAGATGTTCTGAGAGTCTGAATGAAGGGTGGGGTATAAATCCAATCTCTTCTTCTAGTACACAATAGGGTAAAAGGAGTACCCACATGATTGAATACAAGATTAGTACAAAGCAAACCATTCATAACATTCTGTAGTGGCAAAATTATTTTTGTCCACATGTGTCCATGTGCAGAGGTCAAAAGCAACTGATAGGAGAATGGAAAAGCATAATGAATGAAGGAAGGAATGAATGAATTTGTGTGCATTGCACTAGTGATTGGATACAGTACATATGTTTCTGCCATTTTGTGGCTGGCCCTGCTTTCTGTGACAGCCATTTTGTGGTTGAACCCACCATCTGTGTCAAAATTCCAAGGGTATCCACAGCTTCAAAAAATTTGGGGACCTATGCTCTAGAACTTTATGGGTGAAACAACTTAATGTTCTTTTGTTACATTACTAAGTTTAAATCAAATCAAGCCTGAACATTCCATAGAAGTTAAAATGATTAAACTGAGGCCATTGTACTTTGGTCACATTCTGAGAAGTCAAGAGGCACTGGAAAAAATAATAATGCTAGAAAAAAAATGAAGGCAGGAGGAAAAGAGGAATATCCATCATGAGATGAATTGATTCAGTCAAGGAAGATATATCCTTCAGTTTGCAAAGCTGTTAATGATAGGACATTTTGGAGGACATTAATTAACAGGGACATTTTGGAGGACATTAAGCAAGCAGCTTGATGGCATAGCACACAAACAACATTACTAAGAACAAACAAAGAAATCCTGTCCATTAAAGTGAAAAAATTAGCTACTGGGTCTAATAAAGTTTTATGGCTTCAAAATTTGGAAATTCTTTCAGTATAAATATGTATAAATGATGGTATCACGAAGTATTTGTATCAGAGATTTGAATCATATAAAACCAAAATTAACCCAAGTTTATCACTTGCTCTTTTCTTCCTCTGAACACCAGATTCCCTCCAATCACCAAAGAATTTTACCACATTGTTACTATAATTTCAGTTTCTAGTTATCAGTAAGTTACCATACGTTAGTTTTTGTATTGCTTACCTGTAGCTGTTATCTTTATTACTATCTTCCTCTGGGCTGAAAAGCTGTTAGGCAGATTTGTTTGGGAATGCCTGATAAAAAAGTTGAATTGCTCAGAGAGGTCTCAGAGTTTCAGTATTCTTGGCTTTTAAAAGATCCATAACATTATTGTTTTCAAGGATGTGGAATAGTAATATGACTGATGGAAAACTTCTGCCAATAGAGGCTAAAGACTGGATCCTATGAAGCTGTTCTGCTAGCTAAAGAACAGTTTTGCTGTGGAAAAAGGAACCTTCTTTCACTGGAACAGATCTTCATCATTTGAATCTTTGCATGGCAGAGCTGCCAACCTCCAGGTGGGCCCTGGAGATATTTTGGAATTAGAACTGGTCTCCCAGCTATAGTGATCAGTGCCCATGGAGGGAATGGCTGCTTTGCAAGGCAGACTGTATGGCATCACATATCTTAAAGAGGCTGTGGTCCACCCCCTCTTGAAAAAAGCTACATCAGACCCGGCCGAATTGGCAAATTATCGGCCGGTCTCGAATTTACCCTTTTTGGGTAAAATTATTGAGAAGGCAGTGGCGTTACAGTTACAGAGTTTTCTGGATGATGCTTCTGTCTTAGACACCCACCAATCCGGCTTCTGCCCAGGTCATGGGACGGAGACGATGCTGGTTGCCCTGGTGGATGACCTCAAGTGGCATCTGGATCGAGGCGGATCGACTGTGCTGATGCTGTTAGACCTATCTGCTGCGTTCGATATGGTCGACCATCGGTTACTGACCTGCTGCCTCGCTGACGCAGGGATTCAGGGGTTGGCCTTGAAATGACTTTCCTCTTTCCTTGGTGGTCAGGGACAAAGGGTGGCAATTGGCCGAGGACTGTCCCAGAGGCACCCACTTAATTGCGGGGTGCCACAGGGGGCGGTTCTCTCCCCGATGTTGTTCAACATCTACATGTGCCCCCTTGCCCAGATTGCCCGGAGGTATGGGTAGGGCTGTCACCAATATGCTGATGACACCCAGCTCTATCTACTGATGGCCGGCCTGACTGTGTCCCAGAAAAACTAGATCTGGCGCTGCAGGCTGTGGTGCAACCTGAGTAGGTTGAAGTTGAATCCAACGAAGACATAGGGCCTTTGCCTGAGTCGGGGTGGTCCAGGAAGGGAAATTCCTCTACCAGCGCTTGACGGTGAGCCACTGAAAGCAGCGCACAAGGTCAAGAGCTTGGGGGTACTCTACTGGAGCCTGCCCTGACAATGGAGGCCCAGATAGCAGCCACTGCTAAATCCACTTTCTTTCATCTTAGGCGGTGTGGAGAAACGCCATTTTAGTCAGTGGTGGTGCTTCATTTGGCAGGGGTCAGTAAATCCCTCAGCAGGCTTTGTAGCCTTCCCCTCACTCCCCCCTCCCTTCCAGAGCCAAACCAACAACGCTAGGGGGAAAATCTCCTAGAGAGGCAGGAAGTGCTCTTGTTCTTGGCATGTGTGTTAGCAGGAAGAGAAGGGGAGTTGGAAGCCAGCGCTCGAGCAAGCATGTGGTGAGCAATGGAGGCTCCTGCCTGGGGGGCCCCAGGCAGGCAGACTAAGTAAGTAATTCACAAGACAGGACAAGTTTAGATCAGGGCCAGCAGGACGCGTTTATAACACATTTTGTTTGTCAGGCTGTTTGCTGTGCGTGTGCTGTGCTGTGCTAACTTTTTAAATGCAACTGTTTTTGTTTTGTTTTTCTTTTCCTATCTGTTTCTCTTTTTAAATAAATATATTTTTACTGTTTAAATGCTGGCAGTCAATCTCTGCACCACATAGATCCCCAGACCGCTTTAGACCACGCTGTGTTGAGAAGGGGGCCCCGGGGAAGGGGGAAGGCATGCAGTTGGATAAGGTGCCAATCCTCCAGGGGTGCCCCAAAGAAGCGCTGAGGTCTCTGTGAAACCCAAGTGCAGGGTGGCAGAGGACCTTGAGGCCTGGCCTCACGGCTGGAGAGGGGGATTGGGAGTCCTGTTCCTCTCAATCTGAACCCCGGGACTGAGCAGGTGGTGGCAGCGAGCCCAAGGGGCAGGAGGAGAAATAGCTCCCTCCAGGAGTTGGCGACTCACCAGGGAGCTGACAGGACCGGGTCTGAAGGCAGAATCGGGCCGGTTCCGCCACACTTGGCGGCAGCGGTGGGATAAGAACAAACAGAGAACTTGATTGGCCAGGAATTTTGGGGGTTTTTTGATACGTGCAAGCACCCAGAGAAAGCAACAGAGGTTTTGTTTTATTTTCGGGTCAACTGGAGTAGGGAAAGTTTAGTTAGTTAGGATGGAGCGTGCTAAGAAACTGGAAATCCTGAAGATGACAAAGCCACAGCTCCAGGAAGAGTGCGCAAAACAAGAGCTGGAGTGTGACAACCTGACTGTAGCAGATATGCAAGTCCTCCTGTTGGAGTATCATCAGCAGGCAGGGGCACCTGTAGAAGGGCACCCCACCCAGTCAGACGCAACCTTGCGGCTACGGATGGAACTGGAGAGAATGCGTATCGAGGCGGACAAAGACTGCAGACGGGAGGAACGAGAGAGAGAGGAGAGACAAGCTGAGATCCGCAGACAGGAGGAAAGAGAGAAAGCTGAGATCCGCAGACGGGAGCAGGAAGAGCAACGTCGCCATGAGCTTGAGGTGCTACGTCTGAAAGCTGAACAAAGCAAAAAGGTCAAAGTCACCCCCAAAGACTTTGCAGTGTACAAAGAGGGAGAAGACCCCTCCATATACCTCTCCAACTTTGAGAAGGCAGCCAAACAGTGGGGGATTGCAGAGGAAGAGTATATGTCTTGCCTCTGTAGCATCCTGACTGGAGAACTTTCAGCCATCTATCACAGCATGCCTATGGAAGATGGGGGGATAACTTTTGCAGCCTATAAAGCAACTGTATTTAAAAGGTTTAAGCTGGGGCCAGACCACTTCCGAAAGCAGTTCAGGGGTTTAGCCCCACAAGAATGTAAATCCTATTCGGAATTTGGTGTAAAACTAGGTGATCTGGGGAAGAGATGGGTAGAGGAAGAAAAAGCCCAGGATTTTAAGGCTTTGTTTCAGTTGTTGATTCTAGACCAGTTCTACTTCAAACTTCCCAAAGAGTTGAAATGCCTGGTAAAGGATAGGAAACCTAAAACCATTACAGAGGCCTCAGAGCTGGCGGACGAGCTGGTGCAGAACAGAGAGGGGTTGACCTGGATCCCCTCCCAGTTGGGAAGGGGACAAAGGGGGTCCCTAAGGGGTGGGAAGGAACAACCATCACCAAAAAGGGAAGGGAAACCTGCCCAGGAACAGGGTAGAAAACCCCCCGATGTGACTAATCAGGATCGGCCCCAGATTCGAACGTGTTACAGCTGTGGCCGGCCTGGGCACCTAAGGTCGGCCTGCCCAGAGCTGCAAGCTGCAAGCTGAAACCCCCAGACCCACCACAAAAGCACCAGTCACTCCAAAGGTGAAGGAGGAGTATGTGGCCGTGGTAAGCCATGAATGTCTTTTCACCAGAGTGGAGCCTGCAGAGGCCTGGAGTGATTTCGTTGAACCAGTAAGGCTTAAGGACCGGTTGGTTTTGGGATATGCTGACACGGGCTCTTCAGTCACCCTTGTGAGGGCAGATCTGGTGTCAGAAGCTGACATTGTCCCTGATAGGGCATTCAGAATCAAGGGAGTTCTGGGACCACCCGCCATGATTCCTGTGGCCCGGATGCCAGTGGAATGGCGAGGGTCAGCAGGCCTTATGGAGGTTGGGGTAATGAAGGAACAGACAGTTCCAGTTTTACTGGGCCAGGATTTGTTGGTTGGCCAGTACTCTATCAATGCTGTAACCCGCAGCCAAACCCTCAGAGGAAAGTGGGGGGAGGAAGGCAACTTTAGGGAAGCCCCCTCACCACCAACCAGGGAGGGGGAGGACCAGCCTGTCTCAAGCCCTGCAGGAGGGGGTGCCCAATGGGGAGAGGGGTGCCAATTTCCGCAAGGGCAGCGGGATGCTGTGGAGCCTTCCAGGCAGGAAGAAGCTCAGTTGGTTGACACTGAAAAACTGACTGAGGGGGCGGAGAACCCAGATCAAACTTTGGCTGAGTGTCCTGGGAATAGTGGGACTATGGGTGGCTTGAAGGAACAGATGATAGGAAGTCTGGGGGAGCCAGAAATGTTCCTGTCTGAGGTTCAAAGTGACCCTAGGCTGGATCCACTGTGTGAGGTGGCAAGGGACCAGAAAGTGGAGTTCTCAGAAGCTGAGACAGGGGATAGGGTGATGGATTTCCTGCCCCTTCATACTGGTGAACGGAAAGTGGAATGGGAGGGACCCCATGTGATTGTGGATGACCTAGACGAGGCTACTTATGTGGTGGCTATGGAGAAGACAGGAAAGGCAGTTAAAGTGGTGCAGGTGAATATACCACAGCCAGTCTCTGCGAGGTCCATGAAGTTGCATAGAGGTAGGAAGGAAGGAGACAAAAAGAAGCTGGGACAGCAATTGTTTGGAGCCCCAGAGGTGGTTTTCTGGGAGGACAGAGTGGACAGAGGGAATATTCCACCAATGAGGGATAAAGATGAAGCAACTGTGTGGGAACTGGGCAGTTTCCATCCCCATATGTGGGGCCAGGAATTTCCTCCTTTGATGAACCACTCATTCCAGCAACAGCAGCAACGGAGGGAGAGCACCAAACTCCAGAGGTGGTCCTGGGAGATGGAGGAGTACATCTTAAAGACTGGACATTCCTTCTGCATGCAGCCATGCAACGTTTTGTCCAGAAAGGACATGGACACCTAGGTTGTGGGACTTTGTGTATTATTGGAGAAATACCTGAATGTTTGTGTAATATTTTGGTTAATGGGTTTCTCCTTAGTTGGTTGGATTCTGCTACGGGGTCACCTCTGTAGGAGGCAACCCCTCCGGCTCAGAATTTAAGGAGGGGGACGTGTGGAGAAACACCATTTTAGTCAGTGGTGGTGCTTCATTTGGCAGGGGTCAGTAAATCCCTCAGCAGGCTTTGTAGCCTTCCCCTCACTCCCCCCCTCCCTTCCAGAGCCAAACCAATAACGCTAGGGGGAAAATCTCCTAGAGAGGCAGGAAGTGCTCTTGTTCTTGGCATGTGTGTTAGCAGGAAGAGAAGGGGAGTTGGAAGCCAGCGCTCGAGCAAGCATGTGGTGAGCAATGGAGGCTCCTGCCTGGGGGGCCCCAGGCAGGCAGACTAAGTAAGTAATTCACAAGACAGGACAAGTTTAGATCAGGGCCAGCAGGACGCGTTTATAACACATTTTGTTTGTCAGGCTGTTTGCTGTGCGTGTGCTGTGCTGTGCTAACTTTTTAAATGCAACTGTTTTTGTTTTGTTTTTCTTTTCCTATCTGTTTCTCTTTTTAAATAAATATATTTTTACTGTTTAAATGCTGGCAGTCAATCTCTGTACCACATAGATCCCCAGACCGCTTTAGACCACGCTGTGTTGAGAAGGGGGCCCCGGGGAAGGGGGAAGGCATGCAGTTGGATAAGGTGCCAATCCTCCAGGGGTGCCCCAAAGAAGCGCTGAGGTCTCTGTGAAACCCAAGTGCAGGGTGGCAGAGGACCTTGAGGCCTGGCCTCACGGCTGGAGAGGGGGATTGGGAGTCCTGTTCCTCTCAATCTGAACCCCGGGACTGAGCAGGTGGTGGCAGCGAGCCCAAGGGGCAGGAGGAGAAATAGCTCCCTCCAGGAGTTGGCGACTCACCAGGGAGCTGACGGGACCGGGTCTGAAGGCAGAATCGGGCCGGTTCCGCCACAGGCGGGTGAGGCAGTTGGTCCCCTTCCTGGATCGTGACGACCTGGCAACAGTGATCCACGCAACGGTCACCTTGAGGTTGGACTACTGTAATGCCCTCTACATGGGGCTGCCCCTGTGCTGAACCCAGGAATTACAGCTAGTGCAGAACACGGTGACCTGGCTGTTATTTGGCCTCCCTAAGTGGGAGCACATACAGCTGGGGCTGCGGGAACTGCACTGGCTGCCAATAGTGTACTGGATTCGTTACAAGGTGCTGGTTATTACCTATAAAGCCCTATATGGTTGAGGACCTGTCTACCTTAGGGACCGTCTCTCCCCATATATTCCCCAGAGGGTACTTTGATCTGGCTCTCAATCCCCATGCTGAAGGAGGCCAAACTGAAAGTCACCAGGGAAAGGGCCTTTTTGATATCCGCCCCCCACTGGTGGAACCAGCTGCCAGAAGAAGTGCACGCCTTGTGGGATCTTGGCCAGTTCCACAGGGCCTGCAAAACCATCCTCTTCAAGCTGGCCTTTAACTAACATGGTGCCTACAGTGCAGATAGAATGCGGTCACACTGGAAAAAATTGAATAATATTTAGATCTTAGCACTAAATGACATGTAATGCTAATTTTAATTACGGAATGTATAATTTTATTGAATGTATTATTTTATAGCTTGTATAGTTTACTCTTGTGGAGTTTTATATTGTGAGCCACCCTGAGCCTGCTCCCGCGGGGAGGGCAGGACATAAATAAAATAAAATAAAATAAATTGAGTTCTCTCCCCTCTCCAAACTTTGGGTTTTCCCCAGAAATGACAAAATGGTAAGATAGCTCTAGGAACAGAGTTTCTGCTGATTCCAAAATCTACTTTATGTCACTTCCATATTTTTGCCAGTAGTGATGTAATGCCACCTGTAATCCTGCCATTTTTTTTTTTAAAAAAACCTTCTACCCTGCTACTCCAAGTGGTGATGGGTAACAGGAGCTGGCTGCAGGAGATCACTTCCCCCCTAGGTGTGTTGGGGAGTCTTAATATGGTCAGGAAGCAGTTTGGGTGCTCAGGCTGCTTTGGCCAGCCCTCTTTTGCTCTTTGCTTTCAGTAGAGAAGGGAGGATTGTAGAGGGTCTTTGGAAGAGGCAGAACGGAAGAGAGATGCATTTCTGGTCTCCTGACATCTCCTGCCTGAATTTCTTTCTCCTTTTCTAGATTAAATAGGCATAGCAGCAAACAAGTCTTCAGGGCCAAACAAAAGACAGTGAAGGTGGAAAGCAGGCATGTTCCCAAATGTCCTTTGCCCCAGCTGCTTTGTCTCTCTGTCCTGTCTGCTTTTGCCTCTCCCCAAAGATGTTCCTTTGCTCCAATGCACAGAGCAGAATGATTGTCCTATATATTTGCAAGTGAATAAATATAACTATACAGTACAATCATAAAACCTCTCCAGTGTTCTTGTCTCTAAAGGAAATTGACATACAATATATAGCCTGCTGTTTTGGGGGGGAGCAAATAGTATTTAATGAACTAATCCCTAACCGCAACGAAGGCAGGAAAGAAAGGAAAGATAACCAAAGGTATTCATGGACTTGGTCAGTAGCTATTTCCTCTATTAGGTAGGCAGCAGGGAAATGAGAAAGGCCTACTGATTGATTTCAATATGGTCTATTATATCTATCATCTAGGTATTGACGTATTAATAGTACCATTCCATTAAGGAGCAAAACCCTTCAGTTCCCCAGAGGACCCTGTAATTAGCAAGCACAGCTACACTGTACAAGTGGCTTACAGCAGAACAAAGATGAAAGACTGGCTTATTTATCAGATTTCTTGCATGCTACAGGAAGATGCCTGCTGTTACTGATGTTGTACTGAGATTCTGAGCTAGGTGGTTTTGTTTGAGAATGACAAGATTTGCTCAGTCTGTCTCTGCAGCAGGCTATTAAGCAGGAGGACCATTTGGCCCTTGCCTCACTCTCAGACCAGCCAATATGTGCTGGGGTTGCCTTGATTAGCCTTTTATGAACTTGTTTTTAGGATTGCCATCTCCAGGGCAGGACATTCCTGGATATCTGGGGGGCAGATTCTAGGAAAGGAGGAGTTTGGGGAGAGGAGGGAGGTCACAGGGATGTGATACCTCCAGAGCTGCCATTTCCTCCTGGGGAACTGATCTCTGTAGTCTGGAGATCAGCTGTGATTTTGGGAGAATTCCAGTCCCCACCTGGAGGTTGAACAATGGAAAGCTGAAGGTTTTCGCAATTGCTATTACTGATTCTCTTAAAGGAATCACAATTCTATTACAAAAAAAATTATAACAAACTTAATCAATTCTAATTTTCACTTTCAAAATACACCCAAATACAGTCCTAAACTCAGCCACCCTGAGCCTGCTTCGGCGGGGAGGGTGAGACAGAAATATAATAAATATTTTTTTTTTAAAAAAATACTCTCAGTCACTTGATAGTCTCTTTAACCTCCAAAGCTGCTCCAATTTCATGTGGTTTTGGAGAGTCTCTTTAACTTCCGAAGCAGCTCCACTTTCACACTGACCGATTTTGCACTCACCCTTGTGCCACTCTCACATCTGTCTTCTCAGCGCTGCATCCTCCCGATTTCCCACTATTTGTGCTGGGGCTGCAACAAACATCGCTGTTTTCGAGCAGCAAACAGAAACCGCTAAAACCAGTTTCCATTTGCTGCATGAAAACCGCTATGTTTGCTGCAGCCCCAACACAAATAGTGGGAAATCGGGAGGATGACACGCTGAGAAGATGGAGGTGAGAGCGGCATAAGGTGAGTGCGAAATCGGCCACTGTCTTGGAGACTGCCAATGTGGTTAATATAGGTTCCAAAGATTTCAGGATGCAGAAGCAATCCTCCAAACAGCCAATAAATCCAAGTTTAAAGGGAGCAGACTATTTCTTATCCATCCTGGTGATGAACAGTCAGCCTGAGGTGCTCGTTTCACCCGTTGGTTTCTTCGCGGTTGGGATAGGATAGGTTGGGATTTTGTGTTAATTCACAAAAGTCTCAAACTCATAACATTTCATATCACACAAGTCTTCATTTAGTCAATTGGCAGCTCTATGACAGAATACTAATCCTGGGCCTATAGACAATTAAAGTATCATTTCCTCTATTTTTTATTAATTAATCTGGAATAAGTATTGACCTTGCTTCTGCTCATCTCTATGAATTTCCAAACTTGATTGCTCTACCTTTGATGGCTCTGCCAGTTAATGGTGGGAAACAGGCAGGTTGGCTTGGCCCTCAAACCTCAAACGGCATTTGATTAATATTGCAACTTATTTTATGCATACATGCAATCATTTTTTAATTTTTTATTATGGCTGGGAGGGGGGCTAGGATTACCCACCTTTGGGTAGGGCCTACTGTTCTCTTGGAATTAGAACTCATCTTCAGGCCAATGAGATCAATTTCCCTGGAAAAAATGGAAACTCTGTGACATATATTCTAGGAGAAATGGAAATCCTGTAGCCCATAGCTAATATCCCCAACATTGAGATGGGACCATTTTAGGTAACAATTAGGGTTGCCAATCCCCAGGTGGGGGCAGGGGATCCCCCGGTTTGGAGGCCCTCTCCCCCGTTTCAGGGTCGTCAGAAAGCGGGGGAAGGGGAGGGAAATGTCTGCTGGGAACTCTGTTATTTCTTATGGAGATTTATTCCCATAGAAAATAATGGAGAATTGATCCACGGTATCTGGGGCTCTGGGGGGGCTGTTTTTTGAGGTAGAGGCACCAAATTTTCAGTACAGCATCTAGTGCCTCTCCTCAAAGTATCCCTTAAGTTTCAAAATGATTGGACCAGAGGGTCCAATTCTATGAGCCCCAAAAGAAGGTGCCCCTATCCTTCATTATTTCCTATGGAAGGAAGGCATTGAAAAGGTGTGCTGTCCCTTTAAATGTGATGGCCAGAACTCCCTTTGGAGTTCAATTATGCTTGTCACAGCCTTGATCTTGGCTCCACCCCTAATGTCTCCTGGCTCCACCCCAAAGTCTCCTAACTCCACCCCCAAAGTCCCCAGATATTTCTTAAATTGGACTTGGCAACCCTAGTAACAATCCCTCCCCTGGTATTGCCTCCAAGTCTCCATTAGTTTCCAAAACAGAGTTGGCTTGGCAACTCTAAGAGGCCTCAAAAGCTGGAAGTGACCTAGTCCTTTTTTGTCCTCTGCGAAGTCTGATATGAACTCTCCCCCCCCCCCCCCGATAAGGATGATGTTTATGATTTTGTGAGTTGACAGGGACGTTTTAGATCTTTGCAGTTCATTCACAGATGTAAATTGCTACTGAATGTTGTGAAACCAAGTGATGAGCATGAAGACATGAACTAGGCACAACTGTAATTGCAAAATGGGTGTTGAGAAGTAACCAAGCTTACAAAGTGATGTTGATAGATCCAAGCGGGCAGCTGTGTTGGTCTGAAGCAGTTGAACAAAGCAGGAGTCAAGTGGCACCTTTAAGACCAACCAATTTTTATTTAGAACATAAGCTTTCATGTGCTCTTAAGCACACTTCATCAGACGAGGAATCCAGCACAGTAAGCAAAGCCATACATAGCTGAGCAGAGCCATACATAGCTCTGCTATGTTCTGGGCCACTGCCTACCAGCTATGTATGGCTCTGCTCAGCTATGTATGGCTTTGCTCACTGTGCTGGATTCCTCATCTGATGAAGTGTGCTTAAGAGCACATGAAAGCTTACGTTCTAAATAAAAATTGGTTGGTCTTAAAGGTACACTTGACTCCTACTTTGTTCAAAGTGATGTTGAGTATGTGGCCAAGCAAATGTTTCTGTTGTTTTCTGGTAAGTGATATTTGGCAGCCATATATGTTGGCTACATTTGCATGTGACATTTGATCCATTTCTGCAAAGTCCTTGAAGTGTTTTCTTAAGTATAATTCTACAGAGAAAGTGGAATGAGGGCTTTTAGCCAGACTAATTTCTATTGAAGATGTAAGGTGCAAATTTTGGAATCATGCTGGATTTTTAAAAAGCTGGATGTTAAGAAAAACCTCAAAAAGGAGGAAGAAACTGAAGAAGTGCTCTCACACAGAAAAGCTTATACCCAGAATAAAACTTTGTTGTCCTTAAAAGTGCCACTGGATTCAAACTTTGTTCTGTTGGTAAGCACATAGGAGTTAGGCTTTACATAATTTAAATAGATTCAGGGGGGAGCTGTGCTGTTCTGAAATAGAACGGTTAGATTTGAGTCCTTAGAGACTAACATGATTTTCCAGGTATAAGCTTTCAATAGTCGAAGCTCCCTTACTCAGATAAGATTTGGAAAGGAAATTTCTAAGTCTTTATATCTCAGTCAGAAGATGGGAGGGGTATTGCAAAGAAGAAATGCAGATGTATAACACACATTGTAATCAGATAGATTGGAGCAGAGGGGGAATGCTTGGGGAAGAAAATTAGCATCTGTAGTGAGAGAAGAATCCTATGTCCCTATTCAACCCTGGGGGGTAGGCATTGTTCTGAACTTGTGAATGTACTCAGGTTCAGCAATTTCACATTATAATCTCTTGAAGCTTCTCTGTTTGAAGACTGCCACTCTTAGGTCAGCAGTGGAATGTCCTGGCTTTTGACTGTTGAGATTTTTAATGTTGGATATATGTCCATTTATTCTTTTGAATAAGACCCCTGTTGTACAGAGGTTGTACAGCTGCAGTACTGCAGTCCTAATCTCTGCTCACGACCTGAGTTCGATCCCAGCAAAAGCTGGGTTCAGGTAGCCAGCTCAAGGTTGACTCAGCTTTCCATCCTTCTGAGGCTGGTAAAATGAGTACCCAGCTTGCTGGGGGGGAAAGACTGGGGAAGGCAATGGCAAACCATCCTGTAAAAAGCATGCCATAAAAATGTCGTGATGCGATGTCATCTGTGATGTCATGTTGGAAATAACTGGTGCTGGCACAGGGGACTTTACCTTTATTCTTTTGCATAAGAACTGACCTGTTTATCCGCTCTAGAGAATGGAAGGACATTACTGAAATTTGATAGTATGCATCATGTTGGAAGATGGATAAGTGAACAAACTTGAGATGGTATAGCTGATGTTAGGTCCAGTGATGGTGTTGACATCTTAATCTATTACAGGTAATAAATTGTTTACAGGTGATAAATAAGTTTAGAAGGTTGCCTATGGGCAAGAAAAAGTTTGCCTCCCAATGTCTGTGAGAGAGCAGTATCATTGTTCAGCATAGATTTTAGTGCGTTAATGATGTATTGAACCAGTTTGAGCTGAGGCCTGAATATGTATTTGTCACCTGTTCTGACAAGGTACCTCAACAAAGACTTCTTAGTAAATTTAGCAGGCATGGAATAGAAATCAAAAAATAGTTAAATTCCCTTACAGATCAAAAATTAGTTAAATGACAGGAAGCAAAGAGTAGGAATAAATGGACAGTTCTCACAATTGTGGAAAGTAACCACTGAAGTCCCACAAAGATTGGTATATGGGTCGGTATGAACACCCCCGGGGCCCCTTGTAATCCAAATGGCATAACTAGGTATTCAAACTGGCCCATCGGTGTGTTGAAGGCTGTCTTCCACTCATCCCCCTCCTTTATCCATACCCTGAAGTATGCGTCTCTCAAGTTCAGTTTAGTGAAGATTTTCCCTTCTGAGACAGTGCTCAGTAGGTCTCTGATTAGGGGATGGGATAAGCGTTGGAGGTCAAAATCCCATTAATCCCTCTAAAATCTGTGCAGAGCCTGAGGCTGCCGTCCTTCTTCCTGAAGAGCACGGGTGCAGCGTGTAGGGCAGTTGCCGGTCTAATAAAGCCCCTCTTGAGGTTTTTGTCTAAAAATTTCCTCAGCTCTGCTTTCTCAGCCCACCCCATGGAGTACAATTTCACCTTGGGTAACTCCTGTCCAGGGATGAGTTCAATCGCACAATCTGTGCTCCGGTGAGGGGGGAGTTCATCCGCTTCCTCCTCACTGAACACCCTTTTCAGGTCCTGGTATTCTTTAGGGATGGACTGGACCTCCTCTATAGCTAAGCATAGTTTCTCATTTTGGGGAGGAGGATCTGATCCTCACGCCTTGATCCACTGGTGGCATTTGCATTTACTGTCCGTAAAGTCTATGCTTTGATCCCCCCATCTAATGTCCAGTTCATGCTTGGCTAGCCAGCCAACTCCTAAGACCACATTGAAAGATGCGGAGGGGGCGATCACAAACAATTCTATGTCCCAATGGTTCTCTATGCCCATAGGCACCTCCTGGGTTTGCTCTATGCAGGGCTCCCCCTTTTACTGAACCATCCATCTGCTCGAATTGGATGGGATGGGGCAAGGGGGTTCGCGAGAGGCCGAGGGCTACTAACTTGGGGGTAATTATCTCCCTCGTACACCCGAAGTCGATCAGGGCTCTTAGGTGTACAAATCTCTTAAGTTTGGGATTTAGTAAAGTCAATGGGATAAAAAACAAAGATCTAGTTATTCTCACCCTCAGTGGTGCCGTTAGATCCATGACCTGCTGCTCGGCACCTTTCAGTGCAGGCTGTCCTCGTTTTCCGCTGGCTTTTCTTCCCAGGACATCTCACTCAACTCATCCAGGATGATGGTTTCCTCCTCGGTGATGGTTGGAGTGGTGGTGCTCCCTTTTGCTGACTCCCTGGTGCGCGTCGGGGCCTTCTTAGGTGCTGCCGCAATCGGCTTCAGAGTCAGGGGGAGGCCTTGAGGTTTCTCCAGGCAATTCATGGCTAAGTGATTTGGGTCCCCACATCGATAGCACTTACGTGCCGGGGGGATTTTAGCGATTCCCCTCGCTTGCGGGGTCTTCCTTATTTCAGTCTTTGCCCCCAACCGAGACTCACGTCCCCTCTTTTCCCCCTTGCTGCTGTTGCCATTGTAGGGCCACCCTCTTCATGTTGGTTTCTACTTCTCCTCCCAGCTGCACCCACCCTACCAGCGTGGTGGGGTGCGCTTGCTGGAGGGCCCAATCCAGTACACTCATGTTCAGGCCCCTCTGAAACTGCTCTATTTTCATCAGCTCATTCCAACCCTAGACTTTAGCTGAGCTGGCTCTAAATTCGGCTGCATACTCATGCACCGACTTCGATCCCTGCTGCATGTCCTGCAAAGCGGTCAAGGCCCGAGTCTCTTGCAGCGGGTCCTCGTATTGGGTGAGCAGGGCTTGCAGGAACACCGCTACAGTGTCCAGCTCTGGGCTTCTGGTCTCGCACAGACTCACATACCATCTCTTGGTGGCCCCTTTAAGCTTGGAACCCAGGTAGTCCACCCTGCTGAATTCATCTGGGAATGTATTCCCCCAATAGTGCACGTAACTATTGGCCTGGATGGAGGCCAGCAAGTTCCTTCAGTACCTTTGGATGCAATTCATCTGTCCCTGAGGACTTAATTTGATTTAGAGAAACTAAGTGTTTATGTACCATCCCTATGCTTATCCTAGGCTGCAACTCCCTTCCCTCGCCATATGTTCTATTTTTTCCAGGTTGAACAATAATTTCCCTTGCAAGAGAAGACTGAGGCATAGTGGGAAAGAAGCAGTTCTGCCCTCTCTTCATCATCTGTTAAAATGTCACTTTCCACTCCCTGCAATGGGCCTACTACTTTCTTTTTCTTGCTCTGAACATAACCAATGAACCCTTTTTTGTTGTGTTTATCATGTCTTGCTAGCTTAAGCTCTTACAAAGCTTTAGCTTTTCTAACATTCTTTCTGCAAGCACTGGCTATTTGTTTATATTCATCTTTCCTTATATGGCCCATTTCATAGATGAGTATTTTTAAATTCTCAGGTCTTTAGAAAGCTGTTTATGGAGCCACCCTGGCGTCTTTAGGCTCTTCTTGTTTTTCATTCTCATTGGAATTGTTTGTGATTGTGCCGTTAATATCTTGCTTTTAAGAGAAGAACAAATATGGGGAAACAGAGGTCAGTAGCATGGCTATTGTCTGATGAAAGCACTTCTGGGTTGCATTGCAGATCATCAGGAAACAGGGACCCATGTTTCAGGAATGGGGTCCCAGACCAAATAAAACCAAATGCTGCTCATCATTCAAGGACTCTTGTAGGTCTAGATCCTGCTTTTGTACACATTGTATCTATTGGGATAAATTGCTAACTTGACCCATAGGGGAATCAGTATGATGTTAGTGGGGGTGCTGTAATGAATGACAGTGGAGTTGGGATTCCACCACTAAGTGATGAAACTCAGTTGGTTAACTTGGGCCAGTCACCTACTTTTGATCTAATCTACATCACAAGGTGGTTGAGAGAATGAATTGGGATGCTGGCAGCCAGGAGCCCCTCACAGAACGAATAGGATCCAAATGTGGTGATGAGTAACATGTTGCAGCTGAATAGGATTGAAAAGAAAAGCAGAAAGCGGGAGCAGTGGCAAGTGTGCTTATAGATGGGCTGAGGTGAGGATCCCAAGAGGCACTGAGAGGGCAGGGGTCAAAGGAAGACACAGGAGCAATACCCAGGAAAAAAGGATGAGACTGATTCTAGGTCAGGGACTTACACACTACTGTTCTTTATGGTCATATTTCCATAATTTGGTGTTTATCTTTCTAGTTTTAAAAAGCAGCTACTACTAATACTGTGTTATAACAAGAATTCTTCTGAGACAGAGTTGAGGCTGGCTTTCAAGAAGTCCCTTATTCATCATCTATTGCAAGGAGCACCTTGAGAACAAAGAGGCTTGTGATGGTGAAATTAGCAGAGGTTGTTTTATAATTGATCAAAGGTACAAACGCTTTACACAGTCTGGTGTAGTCCTGCAAGAGCTATTGCTCTTGTCAATTACTTAATGATTCTCTAATTTGATGTTTCCTAATTACACTTGTAACTTGTGCCATCCACAGAAGTATGAAGGCAACTGAATACAGTGCTCCTGATGCTGGCACCTCAAAGCACTGTCTCACAATTCCGCCTCTGCTCATGCTTTTTAAGGGACTGGTAGAGTGTTTGTTGATGTCTGTCTATCAGGGAGGTTTTGTCACTCTAATTATCCAGTAACTGATCTATACTTTCAACAGTGGGAATACTGGGACAGACCAAGATTGTTTAGCACCCAAGGTAAGGCTACTTACTTGTTCCTACTTGTTCCTCCCCCCCCCCGCCAATGCACTGATAAGCAATCCTATCGTATGGGCCCATAGGATAGAATAGAGTCCATTCTATCCTATGGGCCCATAGGATAGAATGGAGAGATCAGACTGCTGCTGCAGCACGATGCTAAAGAAGGGGTTTTAAACTTTAAATTTCTTCTCTGGGGTTGCTCCACAGCAGTGGCCCAGTCTCTTCATCCTATCCTATGGTCCCATAGGATAGAATAGAGAGATCAGGCTGCTGCTCCAGCCTGACCCCAGAGAAGGGTTTGCCCCACCAGCCCATGCTTTTCAGAGACTCCCAGAGGCATGGGAGAGGAGGGAGAAAACTCTGCAGCCCACAGCTCTTGGAGATTCCAAGAGGTATGGGGGGTCGGGGAGATTTGCAGAAAGAAAGCCCATGCCTTTCAGCGACTCCAAGAGGTGGGGAAAAAAAATCTTTGTCCTCCTTTTGCACCCTGCCAGTCCAAGGGTCCAAGAAGAAAACCTTGCCAGTCCAGGGGTCCATTTCCGAGCCTCTAGACTGGCAGCACTCAAGGCGATTGCTTAAATCGCCTAGTGGGAGGTTCAGCCCTGGGAACAGAGAATTGGCTGGGGAAGGGGGTTGCAAGGAGACAAGAACAGGTGGGAGAAACACCCATTCCCATCAAGTGCAGCACCCTTCCAATTTAACCTTTTTATTGTTTTGCTGCAAATACATAGTTGCTGAAGGTTCCCAGGCTCCTGTTTGTGGCCAAATATGTCAGTTGGCCATTAGACAGGGTTTCATTGAACCTGGAGAGAAAAAAAGTCCTGTCCCTTGAAGAGACTTAATGTGTGGGAATGAGTAAATGAAACCTTCATGACATCTGCTGGCAAATTAACACCCTGTTATGCCTCTAGAGAGCCAGTTTGGTGTAGTGGTTAAGTGCATGGACTCTTATCTGGGAGAACCGGGTTTGATTCTCCACTCCTCCACTTGCACCTGCTGGAATGGCCTTGGGTTAGCCATAGCTTTGGAAGAGGCAGCTGCTGTGAGAATCCCCTCAAGCCCCACCCACCTCACAGGGTATCTGTTGTGGGGAAGGAAGATAAAGGAGATTGTGAGCCACTCCAAGACTCTGAAATTCGGAGTGGAAGGTGGGATATAAATCCAATATCTTCTTCTCTAATAAGAGGGCGGAACACATTTTCTTGTGATTGTTGAGAACCTTATTCTTAAAGGCTCCATGCTTTATGCATAGTAAATTTGTTTCTTTAGATAATTATACTTTCCCCCAGTGGCTTACAATCCTCTTCTATTTTATCCTAACAACAACCTTGTGATCTAGGTTAGATTGAGAGAGTATGACTAGCTCAAGGTCACCTAGCAGCCTACTCTGGCAGAGTGAGGATTTGAACCTGAGTCTCCCAAACTGAAGTCTGACACTCCAGCCAGTATACCATGCTGTCTCTCTGCTATGGTTATGTAGGTGCTGCCTGCAGCGAACACCTAAAGTATGAGGGCACACTTGCATACCTAACATATGCAGGGCCCAGGCCAAGGAGCCCTGTTGGGTTCCTTGAAGGAGTATTGTTGCTTATGCACACAGGCACTCCCAAACCTGATCTATGCAGGGTAAAAACATCCTCAAGAAATGTCCAGGAACTCAGACTGAGCCAGTAGGCAGGGAGAAAGCTCATCTTTGGTGGACTGGCAAAGCTGCAGCGATAATGCAACCATACTGTGTGTGGAGGCCCTTGGGGAAGAAAGGTGATCTGAGGCTGCAGCCTGCAAGTTAATAGCTCTTCTCTTTCTCATTAGCTTACAACGGGATCCTGCCATGCAGAGTTCTGTGATGCTGCGTGTCAAGGATGCCAGAGAAAGCAAAACAAATTGAACTGCTTTGTAGGCAGCAAGACACATTAGGAAGCCTTTGTAGAGGCTTTTGTTTGTTTTTCCTTTCAGTTCCAAGCAGAAATGGAATAAAAAGAAAACTAAAAAGCCGCCTGAGATGTGGGAGATTGTTACAGCCTGAATAAGGGGATTTTTTTGGCTAGGGTAGCAGAGAATGGTGTATGTGAGAGGGGGATGGGTTATTTGAAAAATGGGAGGAAAGGTTATTTGAAAAATATTTCTAATAAGGTGCACTAATGATTTGAAATGCAATGCTGGAGTGAAAGTAAAGAAGAATGCTCACTTCAGAGAAATCATCTCTGAAGTTCATCCTGCAGTGATGGCAAAAACATGGCAAAAACAGAACATATAAGGAGGGTATGAAGTTTCAACCTAGGATCAGCGTAGGGGTAGTACATAAACACCTAGTTTCTTTAAATGAAACTAAGTCCTCAGGGTCAGATGAACTGCATCCAAGGGTTCTAAAAGAGCTCGTGGATGTAATTTCTGAGCCTCTGGCTATTATTTTTGAAAATTCTTGGAGAACAGGAGAGGTGCCAGAAGATTGGAGTCAGGGGAATGTTGTCCCCATTTTCAAGAAGGGGAAAAAAGACAATCCGGGTAACTACCGACCCATCAGCTTGACATCTATACCTGGAAAAGTTTTAGAAGAAATCATCAGTCAGTCAGTCCTGGAACATTTAGAAAGAATGGATGTGATTACTAAGAGCCTGCATGGTTTTCTCAAGAACAAGTCATGTCAGACTAACCTGATCTCTTTTTTTGAGAAAGTGACTACCTTGCTGGATCAGGGGAATGCTGTAGACATCGTTTATCTTGATTTCAGTAAGGCTTTTGATAAGGTTCCACATACTATCCTTGTTGACAAGTTGGTAAAATATGGTTTGGATCCTGTTAACGTTAGGTGGATCTGTAACTGGTTGACAGATCGCACCCAAAGAGTGCTTGTGAATGGCTCCTCATCCGCTTGGAGAGGAGTAACAAGTGAAGTGCCTTAGGGATCTGTCCTGGGACCTGTTTTGTTCAACAGCTTTATCAATGATTTGGATGAAGGAATAGAGGGGATGATTATTAAATTTGCAGATGATACTAAATTGGGAGGGGTTACAAACACAGAAGAAGACAGAAACAGGATACAGGATGACCTTGACAGGCTGGAAAACTGGGCTAAAACCAATAAAATGAATTTTAACAGGGATAAATGTAAAGTTCTGCATTTAGGTAGGAAAAATCTAATGCATGGCTATAGGATGGGGGAGACTTGTCTTGACAGTAGTATGTGCGAAAAGGATCCAGGGGTCTTAGTAGATTATACGCTGAACATGAGTCAACAGTGTGATGCAGTGGCTAAAAAGGCAAATGCAATTTTGGGCTTTATCAACAGAAGTATAGTGTCCAGATCACGTGATGTGATGGTATCACTTTACTCTGCTCTGGTAAGACCTCATCTGGAGTACTGTGTTCAGTTTTGGGTGCCACATTTTAAGAAGAATATAGACAAGCTGGAACGGGTCCAGAGGAGGGCGATGAAGATGGTGAGGGGTCTGGAGACTGAAATGAAGAAAGGTTGAAGGAGCTGGGGATGTTTAGCCTGGAGAGGAGGCAGCTGAGAGGTGATATGATCACCATCTTCAAGTACTTGAAGGGCTGTCATATAGAGCATGGTGTGGAATTGTTTTCTGTGGCCCCAGAAGGCAGGACCAGAACCAATGGGTTGAAATTAAATCAAAAGAGTTTCTGGCTCAACATTAGGAAGAACTTTCTGACCGTTAGAGTGATTCCTCAGGAACAGGCTTTCTCAGGAGGTGGTGGGGTCTCCTTCCTTGGAGGTTTTTAAACAGAGGCTAGATGGCCATCTGACAGCAATGATGATCCTGTGAATTTAGGGGAGGTGTTTTGTGAGTTTCCTGTATTGTGCAGGGGGTTGGACTAGATGACCCTAGAGGTCCTTTCCAACTATATGATTCCATGAAAATGGTGCTGAAGGGGCCAAATTATGTAATTCTGACAATGAAAACTGGATGGTGTACATTTAGACTCCTTGTTTCTTTATTGTGTTTGGCACATTTGTATCCCCCCATTCCTCCATAGAACTAAAGGCAGCAGCACATCTTGTTTGACCTGCTTCTGTTTGATCTTCGAAGCAACTTTATAAGGTTGGTTAGGGTGAGATGTGGGACTGGCTCACGGTTACCCAGCAAGCTCCTCTGGCTGTTTCTCCCTACATGTTAACCTCTACATGAGGGGTGTCAAATGTCTAGCCCATGAGCCAGAACTGGCTCATCCAAGGAATTAATCAGGCCCACAGGGCTCTTTTCTCTCCCCTCCCTCCTATCCTCACCCTTTGAAGCTCTGAGGCTGCCAAGTTCCCAGCTCCTTCTTCCTTGTCTTTGCAGGCTGAAGCAGGAAACAATTCTGGACTTGCAAAGCTGCAAGAAAAAGGTGGAATGGATTTTCCATTAAGGTCTCTGGGAGTAGTCTATCTGGACACAGAGATCTTAATGAAAAGTCCATTCCATGTTTTCCTTGCAGCATTGTCTGTGCTGCAATGTATTTTAATGGAGTGGAGCTCAGTTTCACTTTTCAGTGTTTGCATGGCCAGTTAGAAGCTGTTCCTTGCTGGAGCTGTATGACTTTGCAAATAAAAGGTTGATGCTCTGACCCAGCATGTCTCTGCTGAATGGAACTTAGAACTAGAGCCTAGTAAGTACTTTAACCTGGGAACCCACGGTCAGGGCCAGCTCACTCACTAGACAAATTAGGCATTTGCCTAGGATGCCGGCAGGGCGGGGGTGCTGAATTCGGCCCTCCCCCCTCCCCATGCGCTAGACAAATTCTTAGTTTGCCTCCTCTGTCACCTGCATGCCTTCTTCTCCTCCTCCATTTGCCTGCCTCTTCCACTGTCAGTCCACCCATCTGCCTTCCGCTCCTCCGTTGCCCACTTGCCCCTTCCCCTCCTCCATCGCTTGCTCACCCACATCTTCTCTGTCACTTGCCTGCCTGCCTCTTCCTCTGCCTGCCCCTTCCCCTCCTCGGTAGCTTGCCTGTCCTCCTCTTCCCCATCACTTGTCCACCTGCGTCTTCCCCAGCCTCCTCCTCCCTCCCTTCCCCACTATTTGAATGCCCGGGAAGGGGTGGTGGAACGGCCGCGGCTTCCCAGGCTATTTAAAGCCCCTCTGCTGATCAGCTGATCGGCAGGTAAAACAGTGCCATAGGCTCATGGCTCCTATGCTGGTCCTCCGGCACAATCACTATCAGTGCGGGGTGAGCGGGCAGCAGCAGTGGGAAGAACAAGCCACCATCTCCTCCCCCCTTCCTTCCTGGATCATGTGGGATGGAAGGGGGAGGAGGCAGAGGCGGAAGCAGGGCTTTTTTTGCAGCAGGAATGAACAGGAACACAGTTCCAGCTGGCTTGGCATCAGGGGGTGTGGCCTAATATGCAAATGAGTCCCTGCTGGGATTTTTCTATTAAAAAGCCCTGTGTGAAACAATGGTGACACCAGGAGGGTGGTCTGATATGCAAATGAGTTCCTGCTAGGCTTTTTCTACAAAAAAGCTCAGGGCAGCAGTGGCTGTGGCTGCTCCTTCAGCGATTTGTCCTTCCTTCCTGCTGCTGCTGCCCCCTCACCCCGCACTGATAGTGATCTTGTCGGAGGGCCAGCATAGGAGCCATGAGCCTCTGGTGCCATTTTACCTGTTGATCAGCTGATTGGGGGGGGCTTTAAATAGTCCAGGAAGCTGCAGCTGCTCCACTGCCCCTTCCTGGGTATTGAAATAGTGGGGAAGGGAGGGAGGAGGAGGATGGGGGGAAGGACCTCCGTAGCTCTCAAGCCACGTGAGGACCCTGTCATTTGTCCACCATGTGAGCAGTGAGGTGC
The DNA here is from genome assembly GCF_032191835.1 of Heteronotia binoei. NCBI lineage: Eukaryota > Metazoa > Chordata > Lepidosauria > Squamata > Gekkonidae > Heteronotia > Heteronotia binoei. Next base: position 179,021,326 of record NC_083223.1, read on the forward strand.
GGCACCACAGGGTGCCACCATGGAGGGGAGCAGCAGGCGGTGAGTCTGCCTGGGGCACCAGGTGTCCTAAAGCTGGTCCTGCCCATAGCCAAAGGGTGATGTTACACTGAAGAACCATTGCCAACCTGAGTAGATCTGGGGGAGGGAGAAGCTTGCAATGCCCAGTCATTTAATGTTTTCCTAAGCCCAGAGTATTTTAGATTTTTGGTTTATATTTTTAGTTTCTTCTGTGATCTTAGCGCTTTTTCTTGATGTTTTATTTTTAAAATTGCATTGCTAAATCGCACTATTCCCCCACCTTTCCATTTTAAACAAAAGTCACAAGAGTTTTAAGCATGTTTGCAGTTTAAGTTAAAAAAACCCCCTTTACTTGTGTTTCTCTGTATCCTTTATAAAGTTTATATCTCCACTACCTGGCATTACATTTTATGATATGCATATGTGGCCCCACAAAGTCGCATTTATGTCAGATCTGGATCTCGTAACAAATGAGTTTGACATCCCTGCTCTACACTATGCTGCCTCTCTCAGAGCTCTGTTCCTAAACGGAGAGATAATGTGTTGCAGTGGTTACAACAACAACAACAACAACTTTTATTTGTATCCCGCCCTCCCCGCCAGAGCAGGCTCAGGGCGGCTAACATTTCATACATCAATTATACAATAATTAAAACTACTACATTAATAGTGTAATTAAAATTCTAGTTAAAATTCTAAAATTAATAAAAATTAATAACATATATACTGGTGCTATGATTACGTTTATGTTTATGATGGCGAGTTCTTTAGCAGTTTCCCCCTTATTCGGTGAAGGCCAACCGGAAGAGGGTAGTCTTGCAGGCCCTGCGGAACTGTTCAAGGTCCCGCAGGGCCCGCATTTCCTCTGGAAGTTGGTTCCACAGGCGTGGAGCCATAGTAGAGAAAGCTCGGTTGCAGGTGCTTTGCAACTTCACCTCTTTCGGCCCGGGGATGTTCAGCAGGTTTTTCCCAGCTGACCTCAGTGCTCTCTGGGATTCATACGGGGAGAGACGGTCCCTAAGGTAGGCAGGTCCTCGACCATATAGGGCTTTAAAGGTGATAACCAGCACTTTGTAACGAATCCGGTATACAACTGGCAGCCAGTGCAATTCATGCAGCCCAGCTGTATGTGGCCCCACATTGGGAGCCCCAACAGCAATCTAGCCGCCGCGTTCTGCACTAGCTGCAGCTTCCGGATTCGGTACAGAGGCAGCCCCATGTAGAGGGCATTACAGTAGTCAAGTCTTGAGGTGGTTAGAGTGCCAGACTAGGATCAGGGAGACCCAGGTTTAAATTTCCACTCTGCCATGACCTTGGGCCAATCACACTGTCTCAGCCTAACCTACCTCACAGGGTTGTTGTGAGGATAAAATGGAGGAGTGGAGAATTATGTAAGTCACTTTGAGTCTCCAAGGGGAGAAAAGCAGGGTTATGAATCAAGTAAATAAATAAGAGCCAAGCTCAGCACTTAATTTTTAGTGTCATTGTGCTCTTGTGCCACGCCTGGAGATCTTTCCTCAATCCATTTGGTCACCACAAAGCCTGTGGTACAATGGAGAGTGAGAAAGAGAGAGAGAGAGAGAAAGAGAGAGAGAAAGAGAGAGAGTAAGAGAGAGAGAGAGTATTGCATTGTCTCTAGTTCTGTCTGTCCTTGACTGTCCATCATTCTTCATGGACATATTTCTAATAAATAATAACAGGGGACTATAAAGTATCCTGGAAATTAAAAATGCTATACAGGCTGAGGGCAGACAAATGAGGAATAGCAGGAACTGGGGCTTCAGAAGGTACTGGATACAAGTATTCAATGTAGGTTGTGACTTTTTTCCCAGGCAACCCAACACAGACATGAGGAAGCAGGCATGGCACTTCAGCCACTTTGTCCTTGATTTTCCTTCACTTTGATTAAGTGTTTTCAGATCTATAAATGGAAAAGAGCAGCTAATAATTAGAGATGGGAATAATACTCTCCTGATCTCGCTGGGTGATAATCCTATGCCTTGAAGCATGAGAGTCAATTATGTCTGTTGCAGTATATGACTAAAACATTACTTGTTTGCTTTCTAATTTCTTTATTAAAAGTTCATTCTTGAAACTCTATTTGACAAGCAATGAACTTTGTTTCCTCTGAGGAATTTTAATATATATAGCTGATGCAGTTAATCTGTCCATTTAAACCCTCTTCCTGCTTTTGGCATTGTATGTGTGTGTGTGTAGGGGGTGAGTGTAAAAATGAACATCCAATATATTTTCCATACACTTTTACTGGCAAGTTAACTCCCATAAATATGTCTGACTTCCATCCTTCTCCTGGAAACAGGTTTTGCAACCGCTCATTTCTACTGTGCCAAGATTTCTGTTTCTCTGGTTTCATGTCAGTGTTTCAGTGCAAAGAATTCACGTCTGTCCATAGGTTTTCCAACATCTTATCAAAGGATTCAGACTTGACACCCAAAGGTAAAAATGGAAGTCATTAGTGATGGGTGAGCTTGGGGGGTAATCCCAGTCCTAGACCAAAGGGATGAAAGCAAGAGCCTTGACAGGACTCTGGCTTCCACTAATGATGTCTCATGTTCTTTGAGAACTGCTGACTGGGAGGCAATGTGCTCATGTACCACAAAGGTGGGAGGATGAACTGTGAAAGTACAGTAAACTGTAAGAGCATCTGTTGTGATAATTTTATATTTATACCATTCCTCAATATCACTACGAGAATGCTTCCAGTGTAGGGCAACAGGATCCTTTTCAAGCAATCATATTGGGCATAAGCCAGTTGGATAATAACAGCGAATTATATATGTACTCCCTCCAGGGACTCAGTGGGCACATCCACACTGAAATATGGTCTCACCAGAGGTTTTTTGGGGGGCTGGAAAAGCCCAGCAGGAACTCATTTGTATATTAGGCCACACACCCCATATCACCATTGTTTCACACAGGTCTTTTTTGTAGGAAAAGCCCAGCAGAATTCATTTGCATACTAGGCCACAACCCCCCCCCCCATGCCAAGGCAGCTGGAACTGTGTTCCTGCTAGGGGATAAAAAAGCCCTGGGCCTCCCAGACCCTATCCTGACATCCCACTGGCTTTTGTGGGGCAGCTGGTTTTTTTTTTTTAAATTTAACATATATAAATGATACATATATGACATAATATTAACCACACTAACACAAAAGAATTCAATTTACAAATTATCAGAATAAGTTATCAAACACCAAATCTATAGAAACAAAGCAATACCATACATCACATCTCATAAATTATGCATAATTATATTTAAAAAGATTTTAAATTCTTTGGAACCATTTCAAGTTGCAACAAATACTCTAATACAATGGACCAAACTTCAACAAAACCAGAACAAGCTGGAAGCAATTTGTAAGATGAGATGGGGCATGCATCTGGCCTAGGTGAATCATGCAAGCTGCATCATAGTAAATTGCTTGGCCCCTTGAGCCCTCACTCAAGACCCAAACAGTCCTGTCCCAGGCCTGTAGCCATGGGGGGCCCAAGGGGGCATGCCCCCCACCCAACCCCCCTGGACCTTTATGGCCCCTCCTTTCCCCAGCTGGCATGATTTCTTATCCTTTGAAGAGGCCACTAGAGAAGACTTTCAGGAAGGAGGGGGAGCAAAGTCTTCTCTAGCAGGCTCTTCAAAGGATAAGAAGCCGCTCCAGCAGCCTACAAAGCAGTAAGGAGCAGCCATGGTGCAGGGTTGTATGTGCGACAGAGCACAGCAGTACTGTGAAGGAAAGGAGCCTCCCCTTCCCTTCAAGGAGGGCGGGGGCAGAGGGCAAGGACCAGCCGTGGAGGGAGGGGGGAAGAATGAGCAACGAAGGGAAGGAGGGCGGCAGCAGGCAAGGACCAGCCTCAGTGGGGATGGACGACAAAGGGAAGGAGGGTGGCCCAATCTCCCCACGACTCTGGCGGCCCTGCCCCCCTCCCTCTCACTCACCCACCCGGCCTTGGGGCGGCTTTTCCCGCGATCAGGTGATCGTGGGGGGTGTGAGGAAAAGCCCCCTACTTTTCATACATGTGGACATCGTGATCGCCAGTGTGGTTGCCAGGGTGCCTGGAGCGTTGACTCTCACACATCTGCTCTAAGAAGTGGACTTTGCTTACAGCTTCTACAGCTTTGCATTCTACATCTCTGAACAGTGTTAGCCAGAACTACAGACATGCTCCAGCTGCTCCTTGTGTGCCCAGTCTTGGCCACTGCAGTGGAAGAAGCCAGGCCACCATGTTTCCAGCCTGGCTCCATGGACCTAAGGCTAACAACAGCAGAATCCATCTTGCTTTCCTGACCCAAGCTTACCCTGCCAGGCTGAACTCATTCCTTCTTAGTGGGGAAGTCACACGTACATACCCTAGCCTGCAAGCAACCTCATGAATGGATTAATAGCTCCATTGTTGATCCTAATTGCTCAGCAATACCAGAACAATAAATCTTGCCCAGCAGAAGATGAGATAAGAGGAAGGACATCTCCTGTCTTCATCAAGTCTTTTGTCTTACCCGGGTGGTACCTAGGCCAGCATTTGATTCCCTATTGTCACCTTCCCAGCTAATCCCATTTAACCTTAAGTATCCAGCCATTCCCATTCTCACCCTAGTCTAATACCTTGGAGCCGCCCCAGGCAGCATTGCAGCTTGGAAATTTCCAGCTTCACCAGACCAAGGTGAAGTTCATTGGTCAAAACTGGCATCCAATTAGGTGTCAGCAAGGGATGTCCAGCCTCCTTGGTCATCACAGAGCCTCCCCCTTGCTCCTCCCCAAGACCTCTCAGCCCCTAAGGGTCTAAAGGAGTCTATTTAACCTCTGACACAACTCCACTCATGTGTGCTTTCTATTCAGCAACCCCTATTACCCGCTGTCTAGATCCATCCCCAATTCTGGCCACAGTGTTGGGTCCATTTCCCCTGTCCTCTTAAGTTGCCATTGGAAACCTTCCCTGAAGTCTACGATGGTAAATATGACCCTGTTTGTCTACCCATATATGTTCCCCTATCAATCTATCTGTGTTTCCTAGACCTGTGTGAATGTGTGAGTGTTTTGTATTTTTACCTTGTATGAAAGAACTATTATTCTGAATAAATTACAATTGGTTTTCATTAAATTAGAGTCCAGTTAATTGAGCATTGACTATCTGAATGGTTGAGCCTGGTATACACAGATAACAAAGATTCCTATTGGGCCAGCTGTCTCTCAATCTAATTCCCCAATCTCATTTTGAGAGCAGTTACCCTAACAGGGGGCGCCTTGAAAAAAACCCAGGAACCTGCTCTTTACTGTTGCTGGGTTGGTGGGTGGGTGGGTGGGAGGGGGAGGTGCCATGTAGAGGGGGGCGGAGCTGCCAGAGAAGTGGCAGTGGAGAGAGTGGGGGATGCCAGGGGGGGAGCCCTCCTCCCAAAATTTTTTACTGTGGGCCCCCCACCAATGAGAATTTTCTGGCTACATGCCTGTCCTGCCCTCTTCCCTCCCCTTTTACTGACAGAAAATGAAACCAAGGCTGGAAGGCCATAATACTCTTGTAGTTAAGAACATAAGAACATAAGAGAAGCCATGTTGGATCAGGCCAACGGCCCATCAAGTCCAACACTCTGTGTCACACAGTGGCAAAAAAATTTATATACACACATACACTGTGGCTAATAGCCACTGATGGACCTGTGCTCCATATTTTTATCTAAACCCTTCTTGAAGGTGGCTATACTTGTGGCCGCCACCACCTCCTGTTGCAGTGAATTCCACATGTTAATCACCCTTTGGGTGAAGAAGTACTTCCTTTTATCCGTTTTAACCTGTCTGCTCAGCAATTTCATTGAATGCCCACGAGTTCTTGTATAGTTGCCTAACAATGGCCACTGAGGGTATTTGTTTCTTAAAGCTACAGGTGCTACTTCTATAATTTGTGGCAGGGATGAGCCTCCCAGTGTTTTTTTTCATCTGTAATCCTGGAGCTTTTCTCAAGTTTGTAGAAGCATCTGTGTGGTCTGTTCATGGCTCCACTTTTCAGATTTGAGTATCCACAGATGAGGCCATATTGAGAATTAGATGCGTTGATGCATCTAGAAATATTTTGTATATAGCAGTGTTAGTTTCCTCATCTTACAGGCAAGAATGCTCTACCAGCTGCTTTCATGGGTTGTGACTTTATGGTTTTCTAGCTAACATAGTGCTGTATTGGAAGAATGTAACGTGCAATATTCATGTTGTTTGTTTCATCAAAAAGTTCAGATTCAGAACATTGTCATGAGGCACTAACTCTACATAGGCTGAATATTACCAAGTAGAGTATTTCTTTTCTATCTTTCCTGAGACCAAATTCATAGTGGTAGGCAAATGTGGTGAAAGGCCTGGACAACCTCTTCCACATATCCTTGTATAAGTGTGTTGTGTGGGGGGGAGGGGAGGAGGGGAGGTCTGTTCTGTTTAGGCCAATCTTTAATTTGTAGTAATCTTGCAACATTAAGAGACAGTACAGCCTTGCCAAATTGTCTCAAATTAGTTAATTCTGTTTGTCTGCTAACATCCTTGGAAATAGAACAGTAGGTTTGGTGATCCCAAGCCTCCATTTCTAGCTAGTGATGGGCAAATTTCCCTAGGTCTGAAATAATCTTTTTTAAAAAGAAAGTTTACTTTTTTATTGAGTTCTAAATTGGCTCACTTTTTTGACATGTGTGTTCCCAAATTGGGAGTTACTGCTTTGGAACTGTAGTGAAGGAGTTGGGAGGGAAGGCAGCATGTTGTCTACAATTCAATTTTTATATATATATATATATATATATATATATATATATATATATATATATATATATATATATATATATATATATATATATATATATATATATATATATATATATTTCCTATTTTTAAATTTAGTGAATGGTTTTGTATTATGCATGCTCTGTCCATGGTCTCTCTCTCTCTCTGTAATTTTTTAAAACACAGATGTTTCTGGCAAAATTAATTACTGAAGTCAGAAACCAGGGTATTATTCTGAAAATTACACTTCCATTTTAAAACAGTAAAGTTTAAATAGTCATTGAGACTGTGGTGGACTCCTACAGTTTCAGGGGAATTTAGGCGTGTTGTTATAAACTTTCTGCCACTTCCAAGGCGGTATTCTGTAACAATGTATTTAGGGTTTTATTTCAATGGTTGTAAAATAGTGGGATCCCTATTATGAGGTAAGTTTTATTTTCCTTTCAGGATGCTGAGACTCTTGAGGAAGGAGTTTAAAAAGAAAACATGGTTTTACTTACCTGTAACTTGTTCATTGAGTTGTCATCTGTTCAGGCACACACCACAACTGCAGATATGCAAGGTGGCCTTGGAAAGAACTTTCTATCTTCTAGTGACTGAAAAGGTGCTCCTCTCCCTTGGCTTGCAAGTTGACCTCTTTCCGCCAAAATGGTTGCATGCCATGAAATGGGGTGCCATTTTCCCTCAGGTCTCCTGAGCTGTTGGAACCCAAATAACATATATAGAGCTCACACTGGGAAAGAAGGGTGCAAATGTGTGCCCACATGGAAGGTGACTTGACAATTATATGTGGAGTCTGTAGACTTCCAAATAATTCATACAAGGAGACAATGATGAGTCAGCCAAATGAAGATGTATTTTGTAGCTGCAGGCTTTATGCAGCCTTTGCTAGTGTCTTCACATGAGAACCTGTGATTCTATCCAAGCACTATGAGCTCTATGTCTGATGTTAGTAAATACTGAAATCGGGTTCTGTCATAGCAGCCACATGAACTTAAAAAAAAAAAAAAATCATTGAAACATTCTCCAGTAGTCAGAAAAGGCATCTTCATTTGGCTGATTCATCATTGTCTCCTTGTATGAATTATTTGGAACTATGAACTCCACTTGTGGACATATGATTTTTTTTCTCCTGGGGAAATGGTGTACTTATCAGTTTTCATGTGCTTCCTTTTGGTGTCTGTGAGCCTACTTTGCTTTGTTGAGTTATTATTTGGCTGTTAGCCATTGGCTAGATATTTCCACAATATTAGAGTTTTGAATTTTGTTAATTGTTGTGATCAGGGGTCATTTTGTAGAAAAATAGGTGGTGGAGCTCATCCAGGGATTGTTATGCAGCTGCACATACTATTCAATGGACAAGGAAGTGGAACTCTCAGAAGGAGGAGGTGGAACTCTCAGAAAGGTTCAGGAGCTGTGCTCCTGTGAGCTCCCACAGAATCTGAGGCCTGGTTGTGATTCATGCTTGGTGGTTTCTTGTTTTGCATTCCTCACACTGAGTTTCCTTGTTTGTTGGACTTCTGTGACTAGAGATGATGGAGGTCAGTTAAAAAAATGCACTACTGCTTGACTGTATACATGTTTTGTAATTTGCACAAAGTTGCTTAGATAGAAGATGGTTTTCCCCAAATGCTTGTGGTGATGTTGAGGAAATCTTGAGGAAAAGATGGGAACTGAGAGAAAATGGCATCCTTCCCTGATGGGTTGTGTTGATTTTGCCAGGAAGACCAAGGGGGAGGAGGGGAGCCTTTTCTGTCACTAGAAGCTAGAAAGTTCTTTTTGAGGGTGGCCTGTGCATGTGCGGTCCCAATGTGGAACTGCATAGAAGACCAAAAACAAACATGAGTATTTTGTTTTTCTCTTTACAACTTTTCAAATGTATAGGCACAGTGAACAAGTTTAAAAAACAAAGTAATGTTACAGCTAGGGTTACCAACCTCCAGGTGGTGGCTCCAGCTGATGAGATCAGTTCACTTGGAGACAATGGCTGCTTTGGAAGGTAGACTCTATGGCATTATATCCCATTGAAGTCCCTCCACTCCCCAAACCCTACCCTCCTCAGGCTCCACCCCCAAAACCTACAAATATTTCCCATGCTGGAGCTGGCCACCCTAGTTGCAGCTTGGGCTGATATAAATATTTTCTTCAACAATTACAGGGTCAGGAAGTTCTATATACAGTTTAACAATAGCTCACAGACACCTTAAGTAATATTTCACAACTAAATGAAGTGGTGAAATCTTCTTAGACAATAAACTTTCAAGGACTTCCCCTTGTGACAATGAACATCTGTTAGACTCTCATAGTCTTGACAAACAATTCTAAGGTTGCCAGGTCCAACTCAGGAAGTATCTGGGGACTTTGGAGTTGGAGCTGGGGGACTTTCCCATTCTCTAAAAATAAATAAATAAAAATACAGCAGTACAGTTTCCTTGAATACAGTCTTCATTTCCTCCTCCTCTTTTTTGCATTCAAATAGTTCCACAGCAGCTGCACTTCCACAAAAATGAAAGTGAACTCACACACACTCACAAAACAGCCAAAATAAACAGTTTGTATACCCACACTATTGTGATCTCCCTGGGGCAATGGTATAGATAACTTTACTCACCGGAGCTGCGGAATGTAACAATCTGCTGTATTTCAACTGACGTAGAGGTCTAGGAGGAGGAGTTTTCCTCTATCCCAGGTGTGTTGAACTCATTTGTTATGAGGGCCGGATCTGACATAAATGAGACCATGAGGGGCTGAGCCATGTCAGGCCAGGCCATGTGTGTACCTGTTTAAGATTAGGTAGCAGAGATATAAATTTTAGAAAGAACACAAACACAAATATATATTTTTTAAAAAACGTAAAACATGCTTAAAACGTTAGCACTCATTGGTCTTAAAGGTGCTTTCTTTGTATTTCTCCCATGGGATACAGGGTACTGTGTCCGGGACACAGGACGGAGACAGTGCTGGTTGCCCTAGTGGATGACCTTCAACGGCATCTGAATCGGGGTGGCTCGGCGGTGCTGATGTTGTTAGACCTGTCGGCTGCGTTCGACACGGTCGACCATCGGCTACTGACGTGCCGCCTCGCCGACGCGGGGATTCAGGGGTTGGCCTTACAGTGGCTTTCCTCTTTCCTGGAAGGTCGGGGACAAAGGGTCGCAATTGGGGGGGAGCTATCCCGGAGGCGCACACTCGATTGTGGTGTGCCCCAAGGGGCGGTTCTCTCCCCGATGTTATTTAACATCTACATGTGGCCTCTTGCCCAGATTGCCCGAAGGTATGGGCTGGGGTGTCACAAATGCTGATGACACCCAGCTCTTTCTACTGATGGACGGCCAGCCTGTCTGCGCCCCGGAAAATCTTGACCAGGCATTACGGGCCGTGGCTGAGTGGCTCAGACTGAGCGGGCTGAAGCTAAATCCTACGAAGACAGAGGTCCTTTGCTTGGGTCGCCGCGGCCCGGGGAGGGGGATCCCCTTGCCGGCCTTTGATGGTGCGCCGCTGATGGCGGCGGACAGGGTCAAGAGCTTGGGGGTGCTATTGGAGCCTTCCTTAAAGATGGAGGCTCAGATAGCAGCCGCTGCCAAGTCCACATTTTTTCATCTTAGGCGGGCAAGGCAGCTGGCCCCCTTTCTGGAGTGCGACGACCTAGCAACAGTGATCCACGCTACGGTCACCTCGAGGTTGGACTACTGCAATGCCCTCTACATGGGGCTGCCCTTGTCTCGGACCCGGAATAGCAGAATGCCGCGGCCCGGCTGCTATTGGGTCTCCCAAAGTGGGGACACATCCGGCTGGGTCTCCGGACTCTGCACTGGCTTCCAGTGATATACCGAGTCCGGTACAAGGTGCTGGTTATTACCTTTAAAGCTCTATATGGCCTGGGACCTGCCTACCTGAAGGACCGTCTCTCCCCACATGTTCCCCAGAGAGCACTGAGGTCAGGAACACAAAATCTCCTCACTATCCCCGGGCCAAAAGAAGCCCGTTTGAAAGCCACCAGAGAAAGGGCTTTCTCCATTATGGCCCCCGTATGGTGGAATCAGCTGCCGGAAGAGGTGAGGGCCCTACGGGACTTGGCGCAGTTCCACATGGCCTGTAAGACGACCCTCTTCCGGCTAGCCTATACTTAGCTAGGACGATAACTCGATGTAACTGGCCAGCCATCTGTTTACAGGAAATTGAAATATTCTGTTTTTAAGGTTTTAACTGTTTAAATATTTAATTGTTTTATACTTGAAATTGTTTAAATTTTATGTTTGATTAATTGTTGGAAGCCGCCCTGAGCCATTCGTGGGAAGGGCGGGATATAAATCTCGAATAAATAAAAAAAAATAATAAAATACTGGGCAAAGGAAACTGGCTCTTTCCTTCCTTCCCCAGGGACTGGGCGGGGGCGGGGGGGGAAGCCTCAGTCAATAGAAGGGAGAGGTTTGGCTCAGTAGCTCTGCTGTGTGATTGAATAGAGCCTGGCAAAGCAAGCTAATCCTCCCCCCTTCCTCCCCAAGGGTGGAGCCTCAGCCAATGGAGGTTTTGCTCTGTAGCTCCTGTGCAATTGAGTAAACCTGGCAAAGCAAGTTGTCATGCAGAAGGAAGGAAGAAGATGACAGCCAGTTGCTTGGGGGCCTGATAGGAGCCCTCTGGGGGCCTGATTTGGCCCCTAGGCCGCATGTTTGACACCCCTGCTCCATCCCATACTCAGGTTCTAGTTCTCTTTACTATCCCTTTTACTACATAACCAGGTTCTGAAAGGAATACAAAGTGAACAGAGGGATTGGGCTCTCTGGCTTCTTCTCTCTCATACATATGTGGCTCTTCATCCCCTCTCACTACAGCTTCAGTCTCGCTGTGTTTTAAAGGCACTCACACACACCTTCCAAAACAGCAGTTACACGTTTCTGAACCTGCCTGAGATCTAAAGGCACATCATGGCTATATTGGGTTGGGGCTTCCCTCTGCCGGCCAGCCGGCTACTGGTGTGGAGGATCCCCTGCCTGGACCTGGGAACTGGCAAGCCTAAAGAATTTATAACTAGTTTATTTCTTTCTGAAGAATAGACTTGAAGCAGAATAGATCCATTTTATACATAGGAGTTCTAATCTACCCAGTCTGCTTTGCCTGAGTCAGTCTGACCTTATAATGCATCTGTTCTCTCCAAGAGTCAGGCTTCTGGCTTAACATATCTGCTCCCTCCAGTCAGACTTCCACTGTCAACTGCCTTGCCAGACTATTGTCAGGGCTCTGAAAGCTGATTGGATGTTACTGTAACCTTCAGGCTGGCTCAGGCATTCACATGGGATTGGGTTTTGATAAGCAGGGGCCAGACATCACAGAGATGATAATCATAGAATCATAGAGTTGGAAGAGACCTCCAGGGCCATCTAGTCCAACGCCTGCACAGTGCAGGAATTTCACAAATACCTTCCCCTACACACATCCCCAGATAAATCAGATGAATGCTAGCTGTGCAGTCACAAAATACACACCTATGGTTGTAATATTTTGTTACGCAGTAAATTCTTTATTAAGAGCTATGAAAATTCATGTTATCAAACTCATTGTTCTTGAATTTTGATTAGTGTACTATTCCTAATTTGTCTTCAAAGTCTTTTTTTAAAATGCAAGGCATCTTTTTGGCCTATACAAATCCATCAGTTAAGCATTGCTGAGCGGAAATGTGGACAGATGGAATAAAAATAGGTAAGCCTTGACAAACTCTATAGAGTCATGTAATTAGACCTTCTAAAATAGCAGCTATGCCTCCAAATATAAGCAAATGACAGGTTTTCTATGCCTTCTGGAATTGATCAAGCTAATGGAATGTGATTTGCATGAAAGGTTTCCTGGGGAGCAAGAATCCCTAACATCACCTGAACTACTATGCCCAGAATTCCTTAGATGAAACCACAACAATTGAAGTAGTAGTGATAGGAAAACTTCCCAGGCTTGAGATGCAAAGGGGCTGGCAATTTGCCAGTGACACTGGGGAGCTCTTTTTTTAAAAAACATTTTTTCTCAGTTTTGAAACTACTTGTAAATTGTCCTTTTCTGAGTGGTCTCCAATATCCCTCATAAATTTTGAGGCTCTCACCATACATTCTCAGTCTCCTTATCTTTGACGAGGGTGGGCACTGCTGCCTTTCTGGTGGTGAGGGAAGTGTTGGGATGTATAGTTTCAAGTGTACAAAAGAAGACACTCCCGCAGGGAGTAGTAAATAGGATAGCTAGTCAGATAAAGATGTGGCTGCTGCTCTTCTTTGTTGTTCTAAAGGTTGTTTGCTTGTTTCTACTCAGAATATAACTCTCAGGCCTTCTCCTCTGTAAGAAAAAGCCCCCTACTTTTCATACACATAGACATCGTGATCACCAATATGGTTGCCAGGGTGCCTGGAGTTTTGACTCACACACATCTGCTCTAAAAAGTGGACTTTGCCCACGGTTTCTAAGGCTTATGTGGATACTATAAGCCTCAGCCTTGCAGCAGCATTCTACATCTCTGGATGGGTGTTAGCCAGAACTACAGATGAACCTCCAGCCGCTCGTTGCATGCACAATCTCGGCCGTTGTAGTGGAAAAAGCCACGCCACCATGAATTGTACAGGCAAACAGTTTCCAGCCTGTTTCCATGAACCAAAGGCTAACACCACCAGAATCCATCTTGTTTTCCTGATTCCATTACAGCAAAGCAAGAGACTCACGTATCCAACAGTTGCTTCAACTTCTGCATAAGGCAATCAAGCTTATCTCAGGTGTGGATCCTGCCAGACTGCCTAAGCTTTTGTCCAACAGAACCCAAGACAAAGGATGGTGCCAGAAGAGGAGTAAAGAAGAGCTTCACTCAGAGCCATAGTTATTGTATAAATCAGGTGTCACCTTAGGTATCAATTTGTCACTTATAGATAAGTTTGGATAGTTTGTTTAATCACCTCCACCCAATACCTCCACCCATGCTCTGCCCTAACTGTCACACTGGAGCCTTCCCCTTGCCCATTGTTACCTGGAAGCCCAATCAGGTAACTAGGGCCAGGTCTGCTCATTGGCCAGGTATGGGTATCCATCAGGTGCCCCAAATAAACTGGTCATTGGCTATCGCACAAGTCCAGCTCTTATGGTCATTGTGGAGCCTCCCCTTTTTTCTGAGATCATGTACCAGCTGACCACCTGTCATCCGCCCATGAACCTCCTACCCCCTTAGGGGTGAAGGTAGACTTTATAACCTCTGACCCAACATTCTGCACGTGTGCATCTAGCAGTACCTCGTTCCTGCTGTTTAGATACAGCCTCAATTCTTGGCCAGTTGAGGGTCCCCTTCCTCATCGTCCTCGTTTGTCGCCATTGGAGCCTTCCTTGAAGACTATGATCGGTAGTTATCACCCTGTTTGTCCATCCTTATGTTACCTCTATGCATTTCTCTCTATTTTTATTAGGACTGTATGTGTGTTATATGAGTCTATTATCTTGTATGTCTGTGTTCTATAAGTTTCTGTAATAAAAGCATAATTGTTTTACTTAATTAGTGTTCTTGGTAAATTTAGCAGTAATTTCTGGAAGTGAAATCCTGTATACAGAGATTCTAGATCCCTTTTTAAGCCAAAGGTGCCCACCTGTCAATTCCCCAACCTTTTTTGAGGGCATTTTGGCTTACACCTCCTCCTCCTAATCCCCCCTCCCTCTGAGTTCCTGCCAGCCTGGTAACAATTTAACTCTCTGTCTCTGATAGGGTAATATATACTCCCCTAAATAAATACTCCCCCTCCCCTTTAACTGGTTACACCTTTCAGTGCAGATCATTGTAATACTCTGCTAATAGGGAGATCATTTTTAAATCTCCCCCATTCCTATGGTAAGTGGAAGGAGATCTTGGCTTCCTTCTCTGTCTCCTTGGTTGCAACAACATTCAGTGTGCCAAGGAGACTGGGATATGTAGTTTTTCCAATCAGACTACCTGCCATAACAACATATGCAACAGGAGCCAAGATCTCCTTCCCTGCTGTAGCCATTACTGTTGCTATAGCACCTGAGGAGGAGAGAAGAAAAAATAGCTGATTTCTCTCCCATCAGTGGGATAACAAGCTGCTGCTACTGCTGCATACAGGAGCTAAGAGTACAGTTGCCAACCTCAAGGTATGGCCTGGAGATATTGTGAATTTACAAGAAATCTCCAGATTACAGCGATCTGGAGCACCCTGCTACGGTTTCTGCCCCCACTATGTCTTGCCCTCCCCAAGCTCTGTCCCCAAATCTCCAGGAATTTCCCAACCCAGAGTAGGTGATGCTAGGTGAGAGTGAGGAGGCTTCTGGCATGATTCATCCAAGATGTAGAAGAACCTGGAACTGGAACCCTTCTCTTCATTCTGAAGGCGAGCAAAATGAACCACTGAGTTTCATAGTGAAACTTTCAGAATTACAAACAACAGCATTGTTAATAATAACAAACCTACAAGGGCCAAAGTTGATGTTCATCAGCACACCTGTGTCTTATAGTTTGGGCTGGTGCCAATTATCTATAAAAGAAAAGGGAGACAGAAATATTTTAAGTGGAATACTGGTAGGAAGAAGTCTTGGCCAGCCAATCCCCGGATCCCTAATTAAACACATAGAACCAAAGCTGTGCAAATAAAATTTAAGTATTCATCACACCATTTATTTATATAATCTTTTTTTCAGACACTTCTGTCCTTATAAGTTTTTTCAGAATCCTTCACAGTCCATTTCATAACACAATAAAAAAAATCCACTCTTGGATGCCAAATTTCATTGTAAGATACCAATGCCTGCTGTCCAGTGTGACTTTTATCCGCAGGAAGTACCGTGTATTCAAATTCCTTTCCTTTCAGGCAGCAGTCCGCTTATCCGCCAGGTGCAGCAACACGATTCCGGCTATTCCCGTATTTCATTTAAACTTCAACAGGCTGTATATTTATGCTAGGAACCTGTGCTTAGGCAACTGCTCTCATTGGCTTTTATGCTCCATTCACAATCTGCACAACATGGCTCCTGCTTTTGCAGGCTCCTTCCCACCCTCAGTCAGCTGGCCGGAGGGGAGGGAAGCCCAGCCCCAACAGCCACCATGTGCCTTTCTACTTTGGAAGGCTTAAGAAGACACTTGGAAAGCTTTGCTTTTTAGATGGTGTGTCTGTCCCTTTAAATCTAGGAGTCAGGCTGAATGGGGGCAGGGTGAGCCAGCAGAACAATGTGTCTACTCCCAGTGAACTATGAAGCTGTAAGAAAGGAAGGAAAAGCAGCCCAGACCCTCTGTTTGTTTTATAATCTTTTCAGAAGTCATTTACATAGGAAAGGGTAAACTAGAACCTTTGTTTTCCCTGTGTTAGTCTGAAGAACTTGGAACTTCAACAACTTGTGAGTAAATTGTCCCAGTGAGACCACACAAGTGTGGCATTGCAAACTGGTTATTTTGGCTTCTCCCTCTGTGTTTGTGTATGTGTGCAAGAGAATGTATACAGGATGTGTAGCTGCTTGGGGAAAATTAAGTGAAGACTGTATTCAGGAGAACTGTATTTGTACTTATTTTAGGGAATGTGAAAGTCTCCTGGCTCCACCCCCAAAGTCCCCAGATATTTACTGAGTTAGACTTGGCAACCCTAAAGAAGACAATGAACCCATCATCATCTTACACACACCCCTTTACCATTACTATTTTTCTTTGCTCTGGGCCAAACAGCTGGGGTAAAAATTTTTACCCAGCTGGGGTAAAAATTGCCCAAATGGGGGTGATGTAGGTGTCAGGCAAATGAGGGAAAGGTTCAGTGCCTCCCATCTACCCTACTGCTTCTCTGTTTGGAAACACTTCCCTTGCACCTTTACAGATGTTCAGACGAACTTCAGATGTGGATCACCAAAACATTCAGGTATAAATCTGTATTGTCTATTACAGGGTCCTCTACTAAGTGTTGGAATAGTAACTCTTTCTCAGCTGGGTTGCCAACTCTGGAATGGGAAATTTCTCAAGATTTGGGGAGAGTGGGGTTTGGGGAGGGGCCTCAGCAGGAATATCATCCCATAGAGTCCATCCTGCAAAACAGCCATTTTCTCCAGGGGGACTGATCACCATAGTCTGGAGATCACTTATAATTCCAGAAGATCTATAGGCCCCACCTGGAGGCTGGCAACTCTATAACCTCACCCAAAACCCAGAAGTATTATTTACCTATTGTACTGTGTTATTCTGATAGAAAACACAGCAAAAATATCGTAAAACTTCCTGCAACTATAAAATGCCACACAGCAACAGCATCTCCATGTGGATTTAAAAGTATTAATGTGTTCATTCAACTGCAATGCATTGAATGTTGTCCTGTTATCAGTGTCCCTCAAGTGGCTCTGGGGCCAGGAACGGGGTGGATTTCAGTGACACTGAATGACTTGGCCTGATCTGTCCTTGCCCTTCTCATTTCTGCTGAAATCCTGTCCGGAGGCAAGAAATGGCAGGCAAGGAATGAAGAGGGCCTGCTGGGAGCTCATGAAGGGCAGCATTCACATCACCTCCAAAGAAGTAAATGAAATGCTTGGCAGAGTTCCCAAGATGGGCAGGAGGAGCTTGACTGTGGAAGTTCCTTAAGGGCTGCTTCTTAATACTTGTCAACAGCTGACTGGCAAGAAATCAAAGTTGCTGCACTTGTCAAAGGCTTTGCAATGTTTTTGTCTGACAAAGAGGCAAAAGGAGAAAGAGAGAGGTGCTGTGAGCGAGCCAGGCAATGCCAGTTAGAAAAAGGGCAAGAAGCCACCAGAGAGGCAGTATGGGCTGTGCTGGGTGTTGGATAATAGAAGCTTAATCCTCTTAATGAAGATCTCTGCGCAGATCATTAAGCTGCTTATTGATGCCGATGCTGGTTGTTTGTTGACTTTTCTGATCCTGAGCATGGTGCTCATTCTGCATTGACATTTTGCAGGAGATGTCAAGAGAAATCCAAGCTGGAGCATTCATCTCAGGAGCTTTGCCTAAGGAGGGAGTTCTCGCATGGAGGGCAGATGCCTTGCCGGTCGTTCTTGGCACCGGTTGGGCTTGAGATGGAAAGCGCCTTTTACAGGCTTAGTCCCCCCCCCCCCGACACACACACCATCCCATTCTGCTTTGGGAACTAAACCGTAGCACTAAGCTTGACCTTACATTACAAAAGCATGTCTCTACTTTGATTCCAGAAAATGACCAAATTAATAAACAGAACAGACTGCATTCCCTGCTCAGCACAGCACCTGATAATAGTTATAGCAATCCTCCATTTGCCACTAGGGCATATGAGAAATTTAGCAGGAGCATCCTTTAGGCAAGAAAATTTTACTCCAAAGGAGGGCTGCCTTCTGCTTCAGTTGTTTACAAGCAAAGCAGAGACAGACGTCCTGGCCTGGTGACTGCCACCTACTGTGCCTTTGAAACGGTGTTTCAAATACATGAGTCTTAAATTGCCTTGCAGCCTCTCTGATCATTTTTCATGTGGAAAAAAAGCGGAGAGGCATTTGTAATGTGAACAAGTTCTCTTTCCTGTGTAAGCTTTACAAACCCAGTTGAAGTAAAATCCGTTTCAGCTCCTGTGTGAAAACTTCCAGTTTTGCAAAGATGAACAGCAGCATATTGCCCAGGAGATCCATCATTAGATCTCCCATAATTTTAAAAAAAGACTTTAAAAGCAACTGGAAGGAGGAATTGGATGAAGATCATGTTGCTGGGGCTAGGGGTTAATCTTTTGCTCTGCTGCTTTTGCCAGATGGAAATGGCCCTACCCATAAAATCATTAGCGCCCACCCCTAACTCCCCCACTCCCATGTAAATAGCTATACTGTATTATTTTATTTTGTTTTCCTGCTGTGGTTTGCAGAGGGTGGGTTTCCATTGGGAAAACTGCAAAAGTGGAGAGGTTAGTTCTTTCATTTGCTTTGATCCTTTTCACAGACGCACACAAGTGACTGCTTTTTAGTCTAAAAAAAGGCACAATGAGAAATCCAGTGACTAATCTCTTCAATTATGTTTGTTTTACTCCATAAATCAAACAGTGTATCTTATTACCATGTCCTCCTCCTTCCTTAATTGGCTACGCCTTTCCTATGGAAAACACCATAATTTGTAGCATCAAGAGATTCTTGTTAAAATCAGGAAGGATTTCAATCATCTTGCAAAGTCCCATAACACATAACCTATAGCTGTAGTACAAAATTTGTAGAGAGATAGAGTTTTGTAGTGGATAGAGTGACAAACTAGGATGGAGGAGACCCAAGTTGAAATCCCCAGTCCACCATGGAAACTCTCTGGGTGACCTTGGACCAGGCATACACTGTCAGCCTAACCTTCCTCACAGGGTTGTTGTTGTGAGGATAAAATGGATGTGAAGAGAACTGTCTGCTTTGGTTCTCCATTGAAGAGCAAGATGGGGCATAAATGAAATACATCCATATCAAAATATTATTTGATACGTGTTGGATTTGAACCTAAAGAGCTATGTCCAGCCAGTAGTCTGAATAATAGCAACGTCCTCTTTTTTTCTGGCTGTTTTATGTAATGGCCCCGCTTGCCCATGATCCCTTTTCCATGTTGGCCCTTGAAATCATTCGTGCACTTGGTTGTTCCAGGTCTCCGCCCGGTGATGTGCTGCTCTCCTGAGTCCTCCCAACTCTTGGTGGAGTTCTCTCATATTTGTCCTTTGGTACAATGACACCAACTGGTCAGTTTTAAGACTTTCTGCCAAGACAGTCAGCACTCCTAGCTTTCTTTCTACAATGCACTCCTAGCTTCCCTTCTACAACTTAAAGGCTTCACCAGTGTCCCCGCTACCCAGCAACTGGTTAGTATGGGCATAGCTTGCTGCACTTGTGCACTCCTGGGGAAAAAGTGATCTAGAAATCAATTGACACCCTTCTCCTGGTGCCTGTTTTAGACAGTGTGTTTGAACAGTGGAGGTCTTTGTGGCATATAGAGCAATTAATAGCATTTAAAAGACAAAAGGATATACTGAAAAATAAAAATCCATATGATACCCTGCACAATATTAGATCAAGTAAGGAATACAAAGAAAAGTTGCTAAAAGGCACTCCTCTGTCCTTCAGCCCTATACATGCCTGTAATGTACTCGATGACGAGACGTGTACTTTATTAGATGGTACATCACAAGAGAGAGAATGGCAGGCCGGGTCCCGATTATATACATGCCCCGGAACAACCCTCCGTGAGGCCAGGTCCAATCCTGGTCAGTTAAACTTCCCACCACAGATCTTGATTGGCGGTGCGTATTAGCGAGCTACATCCGGGGACCAGTGGGGTTCCACTGGTTGCCTCTGTAGCGTGCGCTGTGCTGTACATAGAGATTAGAATGCAGGACATAACACTCCTCCCCCCCCAAGTTCAGGACACATAGTCTTTCAAGTACGCTGGTGCCCGGCGTTCCCTGGTCAACCTCCTCGGGGTTGCTTGGGGAGTCAGTGCGGCCGCTGCGGCTGGCGGGGCGGCGGTTTCCCCTTGTTGAGGTGTTGCCGGACACTGACTAGCCATCGCTTGTTGCTCGTCCGGAGTCTCTTCTCTGGTGGGGTCGCTTCCGCCGCTTGGTGCTCTTCTGCCCGTGCAGTCGGTGCAGCCGGCCTGGGCAGGGTATTTTCCGGGGGTGTTGCTGTCAGTTCTTCCCCGCTCCCCCTGCCCCCCATGGTGGTCGGTTCCTCTGGCAAAGTGTGGCGGCGCAACTGATCGATATGCCTCCTGAGAACCTGGACCCCTCTGTTGAGACCTCATAGGAGTGGGACCCAGTCACCCGCAGCACCCGGTCAGCCAACCACTCCGGGCCGTGCAGCTTCCCTGACTTCGGGGGAACTGCGGAAGTCTGTGGCCCTGTCAGGATATAGCCTGTCTAACCTCGTGATCAATTTCCTCCCCATTAGTAATTCGGCAGGGCTTGACCCGGTGACAGGGTTGGGGGTGATTCTGTTATGAAATAGGAAGGCTGCCAGGCGGTGGTCCCAGTAGTCACCTTGTACAATGCGACCCAGGGCCTCTTTGGTGGTGCGCACCATGCGCTCTGCCTGGCCATTGGTGGCCAGATGGAAGGGGGTGGACCGAATGTGCCGGATGAGGTATTGGTTCAAGAACTCCCGGAATTCCCACTTCCGGGGAGGAAAATGGCGAGCTGAGTTGTCTCTCGTAACGGGAGCAAGCTGAAGGTCTTGTTCGGGGTAGTGGAGGGCAAACCAAAGCCCACTGCCTACCTTTCTCAGTGAGAGAAAGGTCCAAGACTTGCACTAAAAACTTTAGAAGAGATTTACCTTGGCTGAAAAGGAGCTTTGGAGAAGGGTCCTTTGAGGCTTTGAGGAGTCTCAGAAGTTTGCAAAATTATCGTCTGCAAGATCTCTCAGAGCCATGGATTTGGCATAAGCTCGTCACGATCCTAACCTTCTGGGACATTTTTAAACAACTAAAGTCTTGGAAGACCAGTGGAACTTGGATAAATAGAGGAAAAAAGGTACAGAAACTCTTCTTTCACTCCGGAGCTATTTACAGATTAAAGAGACGTTTTAAAGGTGGAAATAAGGGGAAAATATAAAACTTGCAAGTAGAAGAAGGGAAGGGTGAAGTTTGGACTATTTTGACATAAAAGACAGTGTTAAAAACTGCTAAAAATTGAAGAGAAATCATTGTTGTGTCTACTTACGATTTGTGGAATGTAAACAACCATACTGCGCAGGAATATACTGGAACAGTCCTCTAACTCTACTGAGCAAGACAGGAAGTGCGTCAAGCAATCTATAAGGTTGAAGGTGACAGAGACAGGAAGCAGTAAAGAAAAAAGCCTACTCTACATCATAGAGAAACATCGGCAGCCATTGCTGGGAGGTCCAATTTAAAACATCGTTTTAAAAAGATTTGGGACTTTAAAAAGTGACAGAAACGACAGGGGAAAGGGTAAGAAGATAAGAACTATTGACTACATTATTGGTGGGCTCCTGGGGTGATTTTAAAAGGGGAAAAAAAAATCTTTAAAAGGAGAAAAAATCGCGGCCGCCATTTTGGATTTTTTAAAGACTTTTTTGTTAAATATCTTTGCTTTGGGGGCTCAGAAACCAGCGAAATTGGGCTTGCTGGAAAGGGCAAGCCCTGCTCTATTGAACCTGACTGTCAGATTTTAAATTGGTGAGGTCAAAAATTTCGTCATTTTTTTAAAGGGGAAAAATTCTTCAAAAATTTATATCTGGGCCTGGGAAGCTCAGAAGAAAACAGAACAAAGTTTAATTGAGAGAGAAAATTTAGACCTTCTGAACTTGGTAGTCAAACTTGCAAATTGTGCGACGGAAATTTTTGGTATTTTAATTGCATCCCCCTTGCTCTTTGCTTAAATGTCAGAGCCCAGGCAGCCCCGAACAAGAGCCCTTTCATTAGATAAAATGCAAGACCAAATGGAGGCTATGGAAGCCAGGATTATGAAAGGAGTTAAGAAAATGATGGAAGAGTTGAAGGAAGAACTTACTACAGTGATTAAAAAAGAAGTGGATGACCTCAAAAACCAAATTGGGAAAATAGACAAGAAAGTACAGGAGGTGGAGGAGAAAGTTAAAATACATGATACCACCTTGCTGAAAGTACAAGAAAAAGTGACGATTCACGACTGCAAATTAATGGAAAATCAGCTACGTTTGAGAGGAGTACCTGAGGAAGAGAATGATGATTTGAAAGGATATATAACAAACATAATCGCAGAATTCTTAGAAGAAGACCCTGATAAGACTAAAAGCATGTATGATCACATGTATAGAGTCAACTCGCTATATGCCAAAAAAAATAACTTACCAAGAGATGTGGTTGTAAGATTCATGACAAAGGAAATGGTGGGAAGGATTATGAAGAGAAACTTTGAACAATCATTGATAGTAAGAGGTAGCAGAGTGAGAATTATGAAGGAGCTACCGAAAGAAGTGATAAATGACAGGAGAACATATAAAAAGTTGACAGAAAAATTGAAAGACAATGGCACAAGGTATAGATGGATAATCCCCGAGGGTGTGAGCTTTGAACTTCAGGGGAAGAGAGTCACGATCACAAATGCCCGAGAACTGAGGAGATTTTTTGAAGAAAATAAAGAATTTGCACCATGATGGATTACAAACTATTGTCTTGGAATGTTAATGGACTAAATTCACCACAAAAAAGAAGGGCAACCTTTCATTGGATTAAAAAGCAAAATTGTAATATAATTTGTTTGCAAGAAGTCCACATTAAACAAAAGGATTATAAATTTTTATGGAACAAACAATTGGGAAGGGAATTTTTTTCGTTAGCTGACCAGAAAAAAAGGGGAGTAGTTTTTTATATTAAACAAGACCTGGAGCCAAAATTGGTATTTAAAGATAAGGATGGAAGATTTGTAGCAGTGGAAATAACATTAAATGGGAAAAAAACGCTGTTATTGGGACTATATGCACCTAATGGTGCAAAAGATGTTTTTTTTAAAGACATTACACAACAACTAGATGAGTTGACCTACGATCAAATACTCTTAATGGGAGATTTTAATGGAACAGTTGAGAACTCATTGGATAGATCCGGAGGGAAAAAAAATAGTGGAAAAGAAGGAAAATTGCCAAAGTCTTTTTTTGAATTAGTAAAACAGGAAAATTTGGAGGACATATGGAGAAAGTTTAACCCTGAAGTGCGGGACTATACTTTTTTTTCTGCAAGACATAAGACATTTTCTAGAATTGACATGCTATGGGGAACCAGAGATTTAGGCCTCATAACAAGAAAGATAGAGATTTTGCCTAAAATTGGCACTGACCATAACCCAATAATGTGGATTACAAAACTGTCCAAAAGATTGAGAAGATGGAGATTGAATGAAGACTTGCTACAGAACAAAGAAACAGTGACTTTCCTAGGAAAAGAAACTAAAGAATTTTTCCAAGTGAATGATAAAGAAGATATCGATTTTCAGACGGTCTGGGATGCTTATAAAGCAGTAATGAGAGGGTTGCTGATTACTTTGAACAATAAAGATAAAAGGGAAAAAGAAAAACAACTACTGGATATTCAAAATGAAATAAAGAAAAAAGAAGGAGAGCTGAGGAAAAGACCAGGGAAAAAGAAAATTCTAAGGGAAATTTCAATATTGCAAACTCAACTAAGACATTTATTAAACAAAGAAGTAGAATGGAACTTGAAAAGGCTCCAGCAAAAATCGTTTGAAGGAGCAAATAAGACGGGGAAATACTTGGCGTGGCAGCTGAAAAAAAAGAGGGAAAATAAAATAATTAATAGAATTGTGATAGATGAAAGAGACGTAGTTACTCAAGAGGGAATAAAAAGAGAATTTTTTAAGTATTATGCCAAGCTGTTTAAAGGTGCTGAAGTAAAGAGAAAAAAGATAGATGAATATCTACAGAAAATAAAAATTGAGCCATTAACTGAGAATATGAGAAAAATTTTGAATGACCCAATTGAAAAAATAGAAATTGAGGCAGCAATCAACGTGATGAAAAATGATAAAGCTCCCGGGCCAGACGGTTATACAGCCAAGTATTTTAAAATGTTTAAAGATGAATTAATACCAAAATTACAGAAGCTGATGAATGCAATAAGAGTCAAAGGGAAGGTACCAAATACATGGAAAGAAGCTGTTATTTCTTTGATACCTAAAGAAGAAAGAGATGTTACAAATGTGAAAAATTACAGACCAATTTCACTTTTGAACAATGATTATAAAATATTTACAAGAATTCTGGCAGAACGTCTTAAGCAATATTTGATAAATTTTATAAAAGAGGACCAAGCCGGTTTTCTTCCCAAAAGACAAATAAGAGACAATATTAGAACTGTTGTAAATATTGTAGAATATTATGAAAGACATCCAGAAAAGGAAGTAGCGCTATTCTTTGCGGATGCAGAAAAAGCATTTGACAATTTAAATTGGGACTTTATGTTTGCAGTGATGGAAAAAATGGAGCTTGGAGAAAGTTTTATAAGAATGATAAAGGCAATATATTCTGAACAAAGTGCAAGGCTGTGCATCAACGCAGATCTTACAGATGAAATGAAAATTAGTAAAGGTACCAGACAAGGCTGCCCGCTTTCGCCATTGCTGTTTATAATGACTCTTGAAATTTTACTAATGCAGATTCAAGAAGAAAAAGATTTAGAAGGACTACAAATAAAAGGATTTACCTATAAATACAGAGCATTTGCAGATGATATAATGTTTATAAATGAAAATCCTTTACAAGTTACACCTTTGTTGTTAATGAGAATACAAGAGTTTGGGGAGTTGGCGGGACTTTATATAAACAAAGAAAAATCAAAAATCTTATGTAAGAATATGCAGAAAAATAGACAACAAGAACTACAAAGACTAACGGGTTGTGAAGTTACCTCTAAGGTAAAATACCTAGGGGTAGAGATAACAATGAAAAATATTGATTTGTTTAAGAACAATTATGAAAAGCTATGGCGTAAAATAGAAGAAGATATGCTAAAGTGGAACAAGCTCAATTTGTCACTGTTGGGTAGAATAGCTGCAGTAAAAATGAATATTTTACCAAGGATTATGTATCTGTTTCAAACCATCCCCATTGTGAAAGATGCTAAGCAATTTGATAAATGGCGAAGAAAAATTTCGGAATTCGTGTGGGCCGGGAGGAAACCTAGAATTAAAATGAAAGTCCTGATAGATGCGAAAGAGAGAGGTGGATTCCAATTACCAGATTTGAAACTGTATCATGAAGCAATTTGTTTAGTATGGTTAAAAGAATGGATAACGTTATTAAATAAAAAACTTCTAATGTTAGAAGGCCATGGAAAAAAATTCGGCTGGCATGCATATTTGTACTATGGAAAAAAGAAGATGGACGGTCTTTTCTCTCACCATTATATAAGGAGTAGCTTATTAAATGTGTGGATAAAGTACAAGAAATATGGTGATGAGAGGAGACCTTTATGGATAGTGCCGGCTGAAGTGATAAAGTTAACGGCCAAAACAGTCAAGGAAAAACAACTATCATACAACCAGTTACTAAAAATACAAAGCGGGAAAATAGAATTGAAAACTGCAGAAGAACTAAACTATAAATATGATTGGTTTCAAATGCAACAAATAAAAAGTTTGATGGAGAATGATATCAAAGCTGAAGGAATAAGGAAAGAACAAACAGAAATGGAAAGAGTTCTGCTTGGAGATAATGAGAAATTAATTTCAAAAGTGTACAAATTACTTTTACAATGGGCTACAGAAGATGAAGTAGTGAAATCTCAAATGATAAAATGGGCAATTAATGTAAATAAAGAAATAAAGATGGAATCTTGGGAATATCTGTGGAAAAATTCCATGAAACTCGCAACATGTCATAGTATTAAAGAGAACTGTTTTAAGATGATGTATAGATGGTATATGACTCCAAAAAAATTAGCAAAGATGAACAATAAGATGCCAGATAGGTGCTGGAAATGTAAAAAGCATGAAGGTTCTTTCTACCATATGTGGTGGACTTGTGAAAGAGCTAAAATGTTTTGGCAAATGATTCAACAAGAGATATCTAAGATCCTGGGATATGAATTCAATAAAGAGGCAGAGACTTTTCTGCTGGGATTACAAATGGAAAAATTTCCAAAAGAAGATAGAACATTAATATGGTACTTGCTCTCAGCTGCTAGGACATTGTATGCGCAGTTGTGGAAGCAAGAAAAAATACCAGAAAAATGGGACTGGATTATGAAAGTTATGTCATGGAGTGAAATGGACAAATTAACAAGAAAATTAAGAGACTGTGGTTTAGAACTTTTTAACCAAGAGTGGAAGAAATTCAGAAGATATGTAGAGAAAGAGTGGAAAATAAAAGGACATTGGACAATTTTTGAGGATTAAGATTTTTAAGATAACAATACAATTCTTGAAGGGGGTTCTTCTTCCCTATGTTTCTTTTTTGTTTTGTTTTTTTTTCTTGATAGTTAAGGGTACCTTTAATATCTGTTTTTTTAAAGAAAATAACACTGGCGGGGGTCAAGTAATTGGGGGAGGGGTGGGAGAAAGTAAGATGTGGGGTAGAATGATGGTCTTTTTCTTAATATATATTAAGCTTTTTATAAGTTGTAGTTATAGTTCTACTACCATATGTTACTAATAAAATTGTTTATTCACAACAAAAAAAAAAGAAAAGAACTCCCGGAATTCCCCGGAGGTGAAAGCGGTTCCATTGTCCGTGACCAGGGTATTGGGGATTCCGTGTGTGCAAAAGACCCTTTGCAAGGCTCTGACTGCTGCTGCTGTGGAGGTGGAAGCTACAGGGATCACCTCTAACCACTTGGTGTAGGCATCGACCAGGATGAAGAATATTTGGCCCTGGTATGGCCCTGCAAAATCTAGATGAAGCCAGGACCACAGCCTCCGGTTGGACTCCCAGCGGTGGATGGGGGCACTGGGAGGATCCGACTGGGACTCCTGGCAGGGTTGGCTCCTTCTCACCCACCCCTCTATCTCGTCGTCCATACCCAGCCACCATATGTAACTGTGTGCCAGGGCCTTCATCTGCACTATCCCTGGGTGTGTTTCATGTAAAGCTTCTAACACTTGCTTCCGCAGTGGTGGGGAACCACCACCCTGCTACCCTAGAGTATGCACCCCTTGTCTCTGTGCGATGCGAATGCCCCCTTGTCTCTGTGCGATGCGAACACCCTGAATTCTGTGTCCAGTTTGCCTGTAGGCCACCCCCTTCCCACCCAGGCCAAAACTCATGCGAGTATACGGTCCCCGCTCGTGGCCCGAGCCACCTCAGCGGCATGTAGGGGCCACTCGGGTAGAGACTCCAGAAGCATCACATGGTGGGCAGAGGCGGGATCTGGGTCCATCGCGGGTAGCGGCAGGCGGCTGAGGGCGTCTGCGTGCCCTATAGCTTTGCCTGGGCGGTGAACCAGGGTGTATGTGTACGAGTTCAGAAACTGGTTCCACCTCAGGACTCGCTGTGACAAAATTTGTGGGGTCTGGCAGTCTGGGGCAAGGAGGCCCAGGAGCGGCTTATGGTCCATGGCAATCGTGAAACGTCTACCGTACAGGTAATCATTGAATTTATGCACGCCTGCCACGATTGCCAAGGCCTCCTTGTCGATCTGAGCGTAGTTGCGCTCTGTGGGGGTCAGGGTTCTCGAATAGTAGGCCACGGGGACCTCCCTCCCGTCTGGGAGTTGGTGCCTCAGAACTGCGCCCACCCCGTACGGGGAAGCATCGCAAGCCAAAATCAGTGGTAGGGCTTCGTCAAAGTGGTGGAGCACCGCATTGGAAACAAGGAGGTCTTTGACTGCCTGAAAAGCGGTGGCGTGCTGCTTTCCCCAGACCCATGGGGCGTGTTTATCTAGCAGCTTGTGGAGGGATTCTGCGATGGCCGCTTTGTGGGGCAAGAACGAATGGTAAAAATTTAATAATCCCAAGAAACTTTGTAGCTCTGCTTTGCACGTGAGGGGCGGGGCGTGGACTATCGCCCTGGTCTTGTCCTCCGTCGGGTGGATTCCTGCGTCATCTACCGCAAAGCCCAAGAACTCCAGCCTTGGCACCCCTAGTGAGCACTTTTCCCTCTTTACTTTCAGACCCACCATCTGGAAGCGGTGGAGTACCTCTCTCAGGCGGCTGCTGAACTCCTCCGCGTCCGGGGCGGCGATCAGAACGTCATCAAAAAACGGTTGCACTCCGGGAATCCCTTTGAGAAGAGAGTCCATTATGCTCTGAAAGATCCCCGGAGCTACACTAACCCCAAATTGCAACCGCCGTACCCTAAAAGCTCCCCTGTGGGTCACAATGGTCTGAGCTTCTGCCGTCTTGGCGTCTACTGGGAGTTGCTGGTACGCTTAGGCCAGGTCCAGTTTCCCAAAAACCTTAGAGCCAGCTAGGGCCGCCAGGATGTGGCTGACCACCGGAATGGGGTATGGGTTGTCCTGGAGCGCTTTATTTATAGTGCACTTGTAGTCAGCGCATATTCACACCTCCCTGTTTGGTTTCACTGGCGTGACTATGGGGGTTTCCCAGGCTGCATAGGACACTGGTTCTAGTACTCCCTGGGCCGTGAGTCGGTCCAGCGCTGCTTCTATTTTAGGTTTTAGAGTGAACGGAACTCGCCTGGCCTTCAGTCTTATCGGTCTAACGAGGGGATCGAGAGGTAAGGTGATGGGCGGCCCCTTGTAACTCCCCAGGGACCCATCAAAAACTTCAGGGAATTCCCGGCACATGTGCTCGAAGTTATTTGTTTGCATCTGCTGCACCTCCACTATTTGAATACCTAGTGGTCGAAACCAGGCCAGCCCCAGTAATGTGGTGAGCTTGCGCTAGAATGTCCAGTGGCCCCCTGAAGTTATTCCTCTCTACCTGTACTGTGGCCCAGCCCACAATGTGCATGGGGTTTTTCTGAAAATCCCGCAGTATAAAATCAGCTGGTCTCAATTGGAGCCGGCGACGGGGGCACAGTTTTCTTAGGGTCTCCTCCGAAATTATGGAGATGGAGGAGCCCGAGTCCAACTCCATTGGGCAAGGAGTGCCCTCGATTAGGACCGACAGTCTGACTTTGTCGGGGGCGGTGAGGAGCAAGTTCATTACCTGCAGCCTGGTCGATGCTGTCGTGTGAGCCTCGATCGAGTCGTGGTGAACGGTCTGGCATCTGCGATTGGTCTTGGCCTGGCAAGCCCGCACTATGTGGCCCACCTTTCCACAGTTCCTGCAGTCCATGTTGCGATAGGGGCAGTCCCGTCTCTCATGGGGGTCGCCACAGCTGGCACATTTGCTGTTGGCCGGTCTCTCTGTTGCTCATTGCCGCGTGGGTGTTCTCGGCCCCATGCCTTATTGGCTGCGGAGCTGGTTGGCCTCTTCGTCCTCTGGGTTGCCAGGCGCCATCTCTTCCTGGTGGACTGCTTTCCCTTGCGGGTTGTACGATTTGGTGGTTCTCTCGAATGTGGTTGCTTTGTTGAAAGCTTGTTGCAGGGTGAGCTCCTCCTTTGCGAAGAGCTTTTGTTGCAGCCTTTCGACTCGGAGGCCCCAGACGAATCGGTCTCTCAGGGCTTCCTCCCGCTTGTCGAAGGAGCAGTTCCCTGCAATCTGGCAGAGAGCGGCCAGGTAGACAGCAGCCATTTTTCCGGGCCCTTGATCTATCTTGTGGAACAGGAATCTGTGGGCGATGATGGAAGGCTGGGGCAAGAAATGTCCGGTGAGGAATCTGACGATCTCCCCATACGTTCTCTCGGTGAGCTTCGTGGGGGCCGAGAGACCTTTGGTGATCTCGAAGGTGGCCTCCCCGCAGACGCTCAGAAGTACGTCCCGCATGCTGTTGTCAGTAATCATGTTCTCCCATAGGTAGCATTTGACCCTCTCCGTGTAGGTCTCCCACCTCTCTGGGTTGGTGGGGTCGAACTCAGCAAGGTGGCCTGTTGTTACACTCGGGTTTGCCATGGTGGCGGCGGGCGCTTCTGTCCCTTGCGGCTCCGTGCCTTCATTGTCTCCAGCCAGGTCAGCGACTTCCCGCATTCTAAAAGCTTTTTATTACCTTGGAATCTTTGTCTGGGCTTTTTGCCTTCCATCACTTCCATGTTGCAATCACCACCATCCAAGATGGATCCTGATATGAGAACTTCTTCCTGCATGCTATCCCCAATTGGAATTCATCCAAAGTGAATCCTATTCCCTCTGTGCTAAAGGAATTTATCTCCTCTTTGTGCCCTCTCTCTTGTAAGTAAATTCTTCCCTTCCTGAGATCTCCAGGAAGATGCAGTCTAGCATCTTGCATCCTAAGTCTCTTTCAACTTTTAAGTGTCAGATTCCAGCTAAAGTGAATGTTGGCCATTTCATTGTCTTTAATGGGGAGAGCCATGTGCACTTATAAAACTTTCATGGCTGTGTGCTCCTCAAAGCAATTGGCAGGATGGGTGATACTTGTGAAAAATCTACTCTCCTTCATCCCACCAGTCTTCTGACAACAGGAAGACCTTTAAAAAGAAGAGTGGCCTTTTCCTAAGCTTCAAATGCTGAAATATTGGGATGTATCCCTGAAGTAAAGGGCATTTCTTCAAAGGCTGCTAAATATTATAATTCTTCCTGGTCAAGGGCAAAAGGAAGGCAGTGATTCAGATAATTTGCTCAGATGCTAGACTGAAAAACAGGCAGGTTTCAACTCACAGGATTTGATGCAAGTCTTTGTGAGAAACGCAGATCTTTTTTCCTTTCCATTCCTTCCTTGGAGACACAGCCATTATAGCACACTAACCATTATTCCCTGTTAGCCATAAGGGAACATGTGCTTGGGAGTTTCCCCAGACATTTGCATTCTTGAATTTCTGTTCCGCAGGAAAAAATATGTCATTAGCACACAGTGAAAATGCAAAACAAAACATCATTTGGTCTTGTTTCTCTTGAATGCAAAGCTGCATTGACTACATGGTCATTTGACTATAGAGTTTCTTGCTTCTGCTTTTTATACCCATAACATTCAGAAGTGGCACTTTGTAAACTAAAAAAAATGCTCTTGGCATAATGTCATTTACTAAAAAACAAGTCCTAAAAGGCCTAAAACATCACCTTTCTCTCGCATACACCCCCCTTTACAGAAGGTGCCTCCTCCATGGTGTGTGGGAAGTCTACCTTACTATTGCCAAGAAAAACACAAGGTTGCTATTTGCTTCATAAATGTCAGTCTAACGCCTTTAACCAGGAATCAATTCCTTTTCAAAAAGGCAGGAAAGAAAAGTTAACAGAAATTATTCTTAAATTGGAGCAAATTGTTTTAAAGCTACAACTGAATAACTAGTGCTTAGGAAGTGCTGCATATTTCAAATAAAAGGTAGAAATAGTACTCTAACTATATTCACCTAATTAGCTGTACTTTCTCTTCAAAGGCACAATTCTAATGTTCTCATCTTGCAGCAATTAAAAAAAGCATTTACCACACATTGGAACTTTTAATTAGGTCTAATGTCTAATAAAATTAGAATAAACTTAACAAATATTTTCTCTATTGGTGAAGAGTTTATAACTGGCTTTTGGAGGCACTGAATTTCAAATAACAATCATCCAGCACTTTCAATGGCCTGATGGGAGATTTCATTGTGAATCATTGTTGAGCCCAAATCATCTGAAGAAAGGGAAAAAACAACTCTTCATAACAAGTTTTTCTTTTTTGGGGGGGGGGGGAGCAGGGAGATGTGGCCACATGATATGTCTGGTTTCAGTGTTTGGCCATGAACTATCTAACACAAAGGTAGTCCCCTGTGCAAGCACCACTCGTTTCCGACTCTGGGGTGATGTTGCATCAGAACATTTTCATGGCAGACTTTTTTACGGAGTTGTTTGCCATTGCCTTCCCCAGTCATCTACACTTTCCCCCCAGCAAGCTGGGTACTCATTTTACCAACCTCAGAAGGATGGAAGGCTACCTCAACCCAGCTTCCACTGGGATTGAACTCAGGTTGTGGGCAGAGCCTGGACTGCAGTACTGCAGTTTACCACTCTGTGCCATGCAGCCCCAAGTATGAACTATCTACATCTCCCTTATTTTAAAGAATGTTTAACCTTTGAAAGCATTATACCTATTTTGACGCATGGCTCCCTTCAGGTCCCCTTGTGGTTTCTTAATCCATAAAAGACAGCCACACAAAGCTGCGAGGGGAACTGAAGGGAAACAGTTGTCAAAATGTGCCAATGTAGCAACTGGTAAGAAATAGATTGCTTGTGCCAAGGAAAACAGAAGCCTGGGGGTGGAGCGATGCTAGTGAGAAATCGGCCCCTTCCCAGCCGCACTGGCAACGCCAGTTATAGGCTGGGGGCCGCGCTTTGCCCTCCTGGAAGGAGGGAGGCTGATTCCAGCTTCCCAGCCATCCGGGAGTTAAAGGATGGGGCGTGGTGTCAGGGCTATAAAGCCCCGACCCCCGCCCGTGTGGCACAGTTCTTTTGTGGCTCTCAGCAGGGAGAGCCACGTCGTTGGAGTGAGCGTCGGGCCAAGGTTTGACAGCGCGAGGCAGGGAGTATCGTGGCACGAGCCTTGACTGCTCTGCAGCTGATCAAGGCTGTGAGGAGCGGCTCGGTGCGTTCGCGTTGCGGCGGCTACAGGGTGGCAAGCATGTGGTCTGTTTTGGAGCGGCGTAGGGACATGGAGATTGATTGCGGGGCTGAAAAGAGCCTGAGTTGGGGGTGTAGGGCATGTGGTGAGGCCTGAGGGCCCCCCTGCCCCCTTTTCCCTCCCCCCCCCGGTTGAGCTAGAGGGGTGGTTTGAAGAGTGCGGGGCCTTTGTTCTGGACATCATTTTGAGTTGTGGGTAGGCACTGCCCCCCTCCGCTTGCGGTTCCAGAAAGGAGCGGTGGCTCGGTGGCAGGGCATCTGCTTGGTAAGCAGAAGGCCCAGGTTCAATCCCCGACATCTCCAGCTGTAAAGGGTCCAGGCTAATAGGCATGGAGGGCCTCAGCTTGAGACCCTGGGGGGCTGCTGCCAGTCTGTGTGGACAGTACTGACTTGGATGGACCCAGGGTCTGTTTCAGTATAATGGCAGCTTCATATGGTCATATGCTAATTTACTGCTCCCCCTTTACCTATATGTAAGGAGGACTGATAATTTCCATTTCCTCATATCGGTAGTATTGTGTTTGTCTTAAAGGTGCCACTGGGTTCAAGCATTGTTCAGAGGGAAACCAGCCTGCCAAGAGGCAGGCCCAACAACCCAGTTTCCCGGGTGACTTGGGCATGGAAGCCCAGCTCCGGCAGGCCATTAGGGGCCAGAGGCTTAGGAGTAGCAGAGGGGCTCAGCAGGTGCTCCCACATGGGAAGGGTGCCACAGGGCTACAGTCCAGTTGTCCCAGCTAACTTTTGAGAGGGAGGTCCTGGCTCGTCTTCCTGCGTTGCAGGGCAGAGCCGGGGACGTGGACATGCGCCTAGAACGGTGATAGCGGGGGACCTTTATGGGCCTGGGGTGTGCTTATGAATCATCTCAAGGCCAGATTTTTGTTTGGTGCGCCATGCAGTACCTTCCACTGACAGTTACTAAGGCGTCGTCGCAAAGCGCCTCTGCTTCTCAAGCAGAGCCGGGCGAGCTGTCATTGCGGGGGCAACGCTAGTGGTTACAGCAGGGAGAGTGGCCAGGTTATCAGTGGTGTGCATGGATTTATCTTATGGTCCTTATGGGGCCATCCCCTTCCATGTCTTCCCATATGGTGATACGGCGTTGCCCTTGGAGAACCACTTTGCAGTGGCAACCTGGGATAAGATTTTGTGGGGCGAATACATGACGTGTTCAGCCCCTCTTTCGAGAGGTGGAAAGAAGGACAAAGGCGGTCTTAGATGACAAGGAGACTGAGAAGCTGAAACGGGGATCGGTGGATAGCACCTGGTCCAATTGGCTGCCAGGTTTCATGATCCCTGTTGGGGTAATAGCTAGGGTACAGCCTTTACAGGCCGCAGTGCTGTTTGATGTTGCGACATAGTGCACCGCGTATATACGGACTTCGCCGGTGTGACGTCGTCGCAATACGATGAGGCCTTTAGGATCGGGGCTGCGGTCAACCCAGGGCTCCCTTGGGACCCGATTAAGCATCAGCTTTGGCTATAGTTGATGTCCCCAGCAAAGCCCAATTCAGGTGATAGGGCCGATGGGCACCTAGGGCATAAACAACAGATTAGCGTGGGTGCCTGCAGTGCAGTCGGCCAGTTGGGTCAGCCCCGTCTGGTATGTGGGAACTTACGTTTAAGGGCGTGGGTTCCTGGAAGGCATGAAAACTTAAATATGAGTGCCCACTATGTGGGGTGTCACACGCCTCCTCAGCTTGCGGTAAATCCAAAGCAAGGGCTGGGTCAGGACACCTTGGGGGGAAAGTAACCAGTAGCCGCCAGAAAAAAAAGGGGGACTCAGTCTAATGTGACTGAGGGTACTTAGGCGGTTGTTGTGCAATTACCCCCTGATGGTGTATAGGGGCTATTTGATGGATGTTTTGACCCATGGGTTTTAGGATCCTGTAGCAGGGACTTTGGGTCCCTTGTATGTCTCCTAACCTTTGTGGTAGTGGGGATTGAGCATGTGGTTTGAGCAAAAATAACTAAGGAGGGTGCGGAGGGCAGAGTCCTCCGCCAGTACCCACTTTACAGGTATCCCCCTTGGGGGTGGTGCCTGATACACCATTTGTTTTACCCCAGGGGTGGAGCAGTGAATGATTCCATTCCGGAGGTTCTCTGTTTGGTCAGGTACACCTCGTTTGACCAATCGGTCAAAGTGGTTCTGGGTTGTGGTGTGTGGGCTGCAATGGCAAGATGTGACATTAAGTCAGTGTTTCGCCTTTTGCCCGTGCACCCAGAAGATTTCCATCTTCCGGGTCTTGCCTTTGAAGGAAGTATTACATGTATAGGGCCCCATCCAGGGGATGCTCAGTATCCAGCGCCGCTTGGGAGCGGTTAGTTCCTTTATGGAATGGGCACTTCGGATCAAGTCTGGGTTGGGTGTTATTGTTCACTACCTGGATGCCTACCTTTCGTGGCCCTGCCATCAGGGCAATGTGTCAAGAGGTTGCGGTCATTTGGGAACCTGGCGCTGGTTGCATGGGCCCCGAAAAGACAGAGTGTGTGCAACATTGTGGCTCCTGTGAGGGTCTTCTTGCAGGGCCTATGTTATGCCATGGGGCTCCTGCAGTTCTCTCGCCTAGAGTACGAATGACCGCAGGCATGCGGATGGATCTAGAGGTATGGGTGGAATTTTTGGATCCTTCAATGGAATTTCCACTTGGAGGAAGGACTTGAAGTTGGAAGCTGAGCATCAGATATCTTCGGATGCGGCAGAGTATATTTTAGGGGACATTGTGCGCGGAGCAATCGCTCAGCGTGGTTTGACAGTGGGTTGTGCTGTGATCTTACCTTTTGGAATTTTTCCTATTTTAGTAGTCGTTTGGCTTTTGGGTGAGCAGCCGGCCATCCACACAGTCCATTTCTGGTGTTATAACATGCTCGTGGTACATGTTATCAACTCCTTGTCATACAGGTCACCAGTGGTGATGAACTTGGGGCAGTCATTTATTTTGCGATGCCTCCGTTTGTTTTTGGCAAGGCATGTTCCGGGGACGAGCAATGGGGTGGTGGACTCTCTATCTTGTCAGCAGAGCGAGCGTTTTGGCCAGCTCGCTCTTGAAGCGGATCTGCAGCCAGTGCGAATGCCACCGGAACTTTGGCAGCTTGGGAGGCGGAAGCCGGTATGGCACTTCTGACTAGCATGGGCACCAAGTACAAAAAAGCATATTAAAGGGCGGAGTTGCAGTTCTGGGTTTGGATGAGGGCTGCAGGGCTCATGGACACCTGGCCGGCCTCAGTGGTAGACATTATCCAATTTTGCATCTATCAGAAGGACAGAGGGTTAGGTATCTAGTCAATTAAAGGCTAATTGGCCGCACTGGTTTTTATTAGTAAAGCATAGGGCCTTTCAGAGGGCCCAGGCAATTTTTAGAGGTAGGAAGATGTTGGAGGGTGGGGCAAGAGAGCGGGGGCCCATCAGCCAATACCCTCACCTCTTAATGCTCAAGGGATCATAGGATCCGGCCTGAAGTATGCTCATCTTCCTTTGTGGCCGCTCTTTTTCACACGGCCTCTTTGGTTGCCTTTTCTTTCAGGTGCACTTCGGATCAGCGAGTAGGTAGTGCAGTCGAATACGGACAGTTCTGACCAGGCGTTGTATGCCAGGGATGTTAAATTTGTAGGGGGACAGGTCAGGCCGACTGTACAGAGGTCAGAATCAGACCAGCAGCAGAGGGGCTCTGCTATTATGACTGGTTAATGTGTAGTGGCGGAGCTGTGCCCAGTCAAGGCCTTGGAGCAGTATTTACTGCTCAGGGGTGAGGGTGTTGGCCCGCTGTGTCGTTATGGCGATGCCCCCCCTTACAAAATATCATTTTGGGCAGTGTCAGGTAAGGCGCTGGCAGAGCTGGTATCGGGGTTGTGTGTAAAATTTGGAACACATTCGTTTTGAATTGGAGCCACATCTATGGCGGCATCAAGGGGTTACACCCCCCCCCCCCCCCAGCCATACGTCGAATTAGACGGTGGCGGTCAGCAGCCTATACGTTATGTTTGCATGTTGGTCTTTCAGTGAGTGTGTTGGGGCCACATGAGCAATGGGTGGCCCACAGGCATGATTTTCTGGTTTAACTGTTTTTCTGTTTTTCAGGTGCTGCAGCTCGTAGAGAGAGGTGGCGAATTCTTATCTGTGGGTACAGCATGGTTTTTGTGGCCCACCGGGCCAGGAGATCACCAGTGGGCACCCAGTTGGGTCTCAGCGAGAGGGCGAAGGTTGAGGGGCTGGGTCACCATGGCCTTCGCTGGCTGGGGATCATGCCTCTGTTGTTCCATGGGAGGAGTGTGCTTCCTCCACACATCCTGGTCCTCCATCTGGGGGATGTTGTTCCTCCCATTAAACAACAGATGCATGACCTGGGTTGTTGAATGGGAGGCCCCCCTTTTTTTTTCTTTGCGGACGCAGGAGGATCTGCGGGCCATTATGCAAAGATAGCCTGGAGTCACTTGGTTTGGGTGGCATTTTTGCCAATAGGGTCTGGCGGTCTGCCCTGTATCCCGGGGGGATTGAACGTACCAGACTTAAGGCCAACCGGGCCTTGCAAAAAGCCATTGAAGGGGGGGGGGTTGGACATATTTCTTCCCCACCTGGCCATACGGGTCGAGAATGCTGACCTGTATAGGTCAGATGGGTTTCAGTTATCTGAACTGGGTACCTGGGCCTTTTTGAACGAGCCAAGGCAGGGGTTGCGGTCGGCTCTGGGCCATCCGGTGGGCGCTAATGCCTAAGCAGAGGCTTGGCATTGGCGGTGGCAGGATGAGGTGTTGGCTACAGTCTTTTCAGGGGAGCACCTATGGCTCTGCACCAGTGGGTGCAGGTGGTCTGTATGAACGGTAGATGGGCTTTACGGCTCAATGCTGGGAGTGCAGATCACGACAAAGCCTCACCGGGGCAGATCTCTCCTGAGTGATTGATGCCAACTGAGGTGGAGGTGGAGTTTGGGCCTGGCCGCTCAGCACCAGTCAGATGATATTGGGCTCGTGCTGGGGGCAGGGTGGCTCGCCCTTCTGGGACAAGGCGGGGTCCGGGGTTTTGACCCCAGGGCTTGTTCTTGTAGGCCATTACCTCTTGCCATCCTTATTCGTTCAAGTTATGTTTCAATAAAGCGGCCCGGGTTTTTATCCAACATACTGTGTCAGCCTCTTCATTCCGACTGGGGGGCAAATTGGTAAGTGGCTTCCAGTATTTCATAAGGGAAAGAAGGAACATTCTTGCTCATGGATGGGTGGGGCAAGCAACTTCTCTAATGTGCCATTAGCAGAATCAAAACCTAAAACTACATGCAAGGAGAGTGCACCAGATGATAAACAGTGCACTATATTGGACAGTATTGTACAACCCTAGGCTTGCCAGCTAAAGGCTGGCAACTAGCAGGAAACCTCCACTGAGATGAGTGATATCATTTTCAGAACTGCCAGGAAATGACATCAATATGTACAGGACAATACTGTAGCATTTGTCCAAAACTCCATAGAGTGATGTCATGACATTGATGTCATGGCATTGCCGGTATTGCCAGTCACCCCCCACCCCATTTTCTCCAAAAGTCTCTCCCCATATCCCAACTGAACAACAGCAGGGAGACTTGACAAATTATGGAAAGTCTGTTCATGGAATGCCTAATTTTCTCCACATTCCTCTCTGCTTTTGCAGCCCCTTTCAGCTCCTGGAAATATCATTCCCAGGATTGTGGGACCACATGGAGAAGAAGTAGAGGAGTAGGTTTTTATACTCCACTTTTCTCTATCTCAAGGAGTTTCAGAGTGGCTTACAATTACCCTCCCTTCCTGTCCCCAAAACTGGCACCCAAGACTTAGGGATTCCAGCCTCCAGGTGGGACCTGGGGATTCCCCAGAACTACAGCTCATCTCCAGACTACAGAGATCAGTTTTCCTGAAGAAATGGGTGCTTCAGAGGGTGGACTCAATGGCATTGTACCCCACTGAGGTCCCTGTCCTCCCCAGGCTCCATACCGAATCTCCAGGAGTTTCCCAACCTGAATCTGGCAACCCTACCTCCCCCACCATTTCCCTTCCAACCTGAATCTGGCAACACGGAAGTTGGGGCCAAGAGAACTTTGAGAGAACTGTGATTGGCCCAAAGTCATCCAGTAGACTTCATGTGAAGGAGTGGGGGATCAAACCTGGTTCTCAGATTAGAGTTCACTGCTCTTAACCTCTACACCATGCTGGCTCCCTGTACAGAGGAACAGCTATGTGGGTTGGTGGGGGAGTCTGGAGTGAGGAGGACAAGGAAGTGAAACTGCTCCTCCTCCTCTTCCACATGTTAGTAAGGTGAAGGACTGTGTGCTGTTTCATGCTTCAGACTTCAGAAGGTAATCACAGTTTTAATCAGATAGACAGGTCAGGATACACAGAGCATCCTTTCCTTCATGTTATTTGATCCTATCCATTGAAAGTAGAATGTTATTCTCAGGGATAAGATTCCTTCCTTCCAGCTTGATACCTCTTGATCACACTTTCTCACACACACACAAAGAAGGGACATGCTGTCTCCATCTTTGAACAATGGATATAGGGCACATTCCCTTGTACCCATACCATCCTAGTTAGCTAGATTAGATCCTATCTTTATCTCTCATCTATACTGTCTAGAATGGAGTTCCATATATTAAAGAACTCTTATTAGTATTGAATCTGACTACTGGCTCTGTGTAATTTTTATTACCCAAGAGACGTGCCTGCTCAGTACCAAATCTTGCTGTGTGGAAATGTCTTGTGCATTCGGCTATATTGATAGTGATTCCTGGCTGTACTAAAACCAGCAAATCCAACACCACAAATGCAGCTGCACTGAGAAAAGTGCTCAGTGTTAACCCCTTGTCCCTCCCCACTTCTGGACACTGGCTAGGGATGGGCACAAAGTGGGAAAATGCAAACTGAACTAGTTTGTGGTTTGTGGCCCTGAAAATTCCTTTGAAAGGGAATACAGTCCCTTTGCACTGCAGAAGACAGTGCAAAACAGCTGTGGGGTGGGAAGGCATGGCTGTTCCCCTGCGTAGGTCCTGCCATGACAGTCTTCATTCCAGGGGCCTGAAAGAGCAGCAGGAAAGGAGTGGCACATGAAGAAAATCAGTGTGACTTCTGCACACAAATGGTAGTCTACTGCCTATTGGTTTTATACCAGTTAGAGGATACTGGTACCATTTTATATGTAAAGAACACTAAGGCACAGCAGGAAGTAACTAGCTCAAAAACTTTCAATGCATCTATGAGAAAGATATCTTAAGCAGAAGTATGCAATTAGGTAATGATAAAGAAAGTACGTATGAGAATATGCAGTGTACTTTCCCCCTCACTGTGGCCTTCTTTTGCCACAGAAGCTTAGAGGTAGAGTCAAGCTGCAAATGATTTGTAATGAGTAGTGAGTGAGTTCCCCTCACCTGTCTGTGACTACACAATGCATGTGATGTGTGTCATGTGGGCCCCCCAACCTGCATGTACCACAAGTGTCACCTAGTTTGGCACTCAGATTACAGTCCTGGGGAAATCATTTCCCAAGTATGCAAGACCCCAGTTCAGCTGGAAGTTGTGACATAGTGGAACAAAGGGCTTCAGCTCCCCCCAGTTTTGTTTTCTTGACCTGAAATGGCATGGGGGTTGCTATTTGTCTTCGGGGGGGGGGGAGGAGCTGAATGTGTACTGACAGGCCACATGAACAAATGTTCATTAACTTTGAAATGCTTTATTTGCAACCTTGCTTTACAATCTTTGGGCGTTTTCGCACAGGGCTTACCCCGGAGCGACGTCCCTCTTCACCGCGCAGCGTCTGCACGGATTTCGCACCAACTGCTCTGCAGAGCCACAAAGCGCCGCGGCTTTTGTGTGGCAAATGTAAACTGGTTTTTGGCGGTTTACATTTGTGATGCAAAAGCCGCCGCACTTCGCGGCTCTTCCTGGTTCTGCGGAGCAGTTGGTGCGAAATCCGCGCAGACGCTGCGTGGTGAAGAGGGACATCGCTCCGGGGTAAGCCCTGTGTGAAAACGCCCTTTGTTTCACTACCAGTTTGATTTTGAATAAGTGGATCATACACTGAACATGAATCAACCATGTGATTTGGTGGCTAACAAGGTGAATGCAATTTTGGGCTGTATCAACAAAAGCAGGCCTCAGATTCAGTGGGAGCTCACAGGAGCACAGCTCCTGAACCTTTATGAGAGTTCCACCTCCTTGTTCATTGAATAGTAGGTACAGTTGCATAACAATCCCTGGATGAGCTCCACCACCTATTTTTCTACAGGAGTAGGTGTAGGGCTGCCAACCTCCAGGCCCTCACGTACCTGTCATATTGTGTATGATATACTTAAAGATTATTTGGAGATAGCATCTTAAAGGCTTTTTTTGTTTTGAAAGCTAGGACAAAAATGGCTAGATTCAAATCCAGTAGCACCTTAGAGACCAACAAGATTGGGGGGGGGGGGAGGTGTAATAACTCTTGAGGGTTGAAGGTCGCATTGTCAGACCTGACAAACTTATAGCCCAAAATGCATGTTGTTCTACTGGACTTAAATCTTAGCTGTTCTGCTACAGGCCAACATGGAAAGACATGATCTCTGTTGTTGCCAAAGATTGCTGTACAGTCCTACTAAAATGGGCTGTATTGATGCCTTTACAACCTCATAGTCAATTTAGACTGTTTACTCTTTAAGAAAAGTGCTCTTTGAAAGGCATGGTGGGAGTTTATACTTCAAACTTTTTTCAATTAGGAAAAAGAAACAATCATTAGTTAGAACTGATAGCCTGCACTCCAAGGAGGTACAGTGAAGCTATCGCATTTCTAATTTTGTACCTTCTATTTAGGCTATGTTGTTGTTCAGTCGCACAGTCAAGTCCAACTCTTCGCAATCCCATGGACAAAGTCACGCCAGGCCCTCCTGTCTTCCACCATCCTCCAAAGTCTGCTCAAATTCATGTTAGTTACATCAGTAACGCTGTCCAGTCATCTCATCTTTTGCCGTCCCCTTCTTCTTTTGCCTTCTGTCTTTCCCAGCATCAGGATCTTCTCCAGTGAGTGTTCCCTTCTCATTTGGTGGCCAAAGTATTTGAGCTTCAGTTTCAGTATCTGACCTTCCAGGGAACAGTCTGAGTTGAATTCCCTTAGGACTGATTGACTGGATCTTCTTGCAGTCCAAGGGACTCTCAAGATTCTTCTCCAGCACCACATCTCAAAAGCATCTGTTCTTCTGCGCTCGGCCTTCCTTATGGTCCAGCTCTCACAGCCATACATTACTACTAGGAATACCTTCGCTTTGATTATATGGACTTGTTGGCATGGTGATGTCTCTACTTTTTATTATACTGCCCAGGTTCGCCATAGCTATCCTCCCTAGGAGCAAACGTCTTTTGATTTCATGGCTACAGTCACCATTTGCAGTGATCTTGGATCCCAGAAATGTGAAGTCTGTCACTACTTCCATGTCTTCCCCTTCAATTTGCCAAGATGTGATGGGGACAGATGCCATGATCTTAGTTTTTTTGATGTTGAGTTTCAAGCCTACTTTTGTGCTCTCCTCTTTCACCCTCAACAAGAGGTTCTTTAGGTCCTCCTCACTTTCTGCCATTAGAGTGGTGTCATCTGCATATCTGAGGTTATTGATGTTTTTCCCGGCAATTTTAATTCCGGCTTCTGCTTCATCCATGCCAGCATTCCGCATGATGTACTCTGCATATAAATTAAATAAGCAGGGTGACAATATACATCCTTGTCCAACTCCTTTTCCTATTCTAAACCAATCAGTTGTTCCATATCCCATTCTGACAGTTGTTTCTTGACCCTTATACAGGTTTCTCAGGAGGCACGTGAGGTGGTCTGGTACTCCTATCTCTTTAAGGACTTGCCACAGTTTGTTGTGATCCACACAATCAAAGGCTTTAGCATAGTCAATGAAGCAGAAGTATACGTTTTTCTGATACTCCCGTGCTTTCTCCATAATCCAGCGAATGTTGGCAATTTGATCTCTAGTTCCTCTACCTCTCCGACACCCAGCTTGAACTTCTGGTAGTTCCCGATCTACATACTTCTAAAGCCTAGCTTGTAGGATCTTTAACATGACCTTGCTGGCATGTGAAATGAGTGCAATTCCTTCGCTATTTTGGCCCTGACATGTTCCATCCCTATCACCGAGCGGAGATTAGGGGCTGAACCAGGGACCCTAGGTCCCTGGTACGGAATCCTAAATCCATAAGTAAAACCATCCATCAGATAATCCCTATCGGTCATCAAGGGGTAACTAGCCAACACCCTTCTAAGTACCCTCAGATGAATGGGACTGGGCCCCTTTCCAGGCAGCTGCTGGCTCCCCCCCCCAGGGTGCTTGGTACCAGCCTTCGCCTTTGATTTATCACAGGCTGAAAAGGCGTGAGGCCCCCCGCACAGCGGGCACTCATGTTTGAACTTGCAGGCCTTCCTGGAACACACGCCCTTGGACGTAAATTCCCAGCAAAGAAGCTAGGGTTGAACTGACTGGCCCGCCACACTGCGGGCCCCTGCGCTGTTCTGCTGTCTATGTACCAGGTGCCCGCTATCGACCCTGTCCCCTGTATTGGGCTTCGTGGGGGACATCAACTGGAGCCAAAGCTGCTGGTTGATTTGATCCCACGGGAGCCCCAGATTAACTGCAGCCCTCATCCTAAAGGCCTTATCATATTGCAACCATGTTGCACCCACGAAATCCATGTACGCACGGTGCATAATGCCACAATACTGAAACAATGCCACAGCCAGTAAAGGCTGCGCCCTTGCTATGACCCCCGTGTAAATCAGGAAACCCGGCAACCAGTTGGACCAGGTCCTGTCCACTTTACGACATTTCAGCTTCTCTTTCTCCTTATCGTCGAGCTCCTCCTTGTCTTTCTTCTCGAGCTCTCTAAAGAGGAGACTGAACACATCCACATGTTTGCCCCTCAAGATTCTATCCCGAGTTGCCACCATCAAATGATCCTCTAGTGGTAGGGCAGTGTCACCGTATGGCATGACATGGAAGGGGATGGACCCATACGGATTGGGGGGATAATGCCAGGTACCCCACTAATAACCAGGCCACCCAC
This sequence comes from Heteronotia binoei, assembly GCF_032191835.1. Taxonomy (NCBI): domain Eukaryota; kingdom Metazoa; phylum Chordata; class Lepidosauria; order Squamata; family Gekkonidae; genus Heteronotia; species Heteronotia binoei. Next base: position 179,065,207 of record NC_083223.1, read on the forward strand.
CTTGCTGAGACAGCTGATGCTGGCCCCCCCACAGCAGTACCCCCGGCAATGCCGCTGAAGCGGATGTGCCTTGTGATGAAGTTGTGGCCATCCCTTGCCTGGAGGGTTGTGAAACAGGCCCAACCAAACCTGCATATTGAGGTGCTGCACAAGGCGGGCCCCAAGCCCAGGAGGGTCCAGCCTGTGCCTGTTGCCCTAAAGGCACCGCCTGTCCTGACGATGTCACTACTGGACCTGCTGAGCCCTGCAGGGCACTAGGCTGGACCGGGCCCCATGGCCAGCTTGGCAGCTGGGGTTGTCCTGGGGATTTACCCATTACCCCCAAAGGGCAAACCACCACAGCCGGAGCTGGGTGCGCTACTTCCCCTTCCGGTCCCTGAGTGCCACGCTTCCCGCTGGCTACCGCCTCTGTATCAGCCTCGTCTTCCCGATCTGGTTCTTGCCGCATGACCGCCGTTGCACCCTGTAAAGCAGAAAGGCAAGCCAGGACTTCTTTTTCAAAGGTTAGCTTGGAAGACTAACCGGACGCCCGGCGAAGGCCCTCCCATATAGGAGCCCCGGCGGTGCCCTGCTGCTGCTCCAGCACATCCAGCTGCCTGATAATGGCCTGCCTCAGATGGGCTTCCTTGCTCGAGTCCCCGGGGGAAGTGGGCCTCTGGGTACGCTTTTTGGCAGGCTGCTTCCCCTTGGACGTGCCCTGACCCTTCTTGGGGCCATGCAACCTCTACTAAAACCTGTCCCTGCAAAAAAACCCACACCCCACCAATTGGTTCCCAGTCACCCGGTTCCCAAGACAGGGGTGCACTTGAAAATGTGGCGATGGGGGGGTGCGCCTTGCAGAGGACGACCAATGCCCCCTGGCTGCCTCTCACAGCCCTGCTACCCAAGGGAGTGGGGGTGGGTGGGCGAGGCCCATCTCCCTCCCCAAGACCTCCCTACTCCTGTCGAAAACTTCCTGCTGCCCTCTTGAAGAGGGGGAGGGAGGAGATCGGCAGGCAAGGGAGGGTGGGGGGGTAGACTAAGAACAAAGAAAGGGGGGGAGCCCAACACCCCCTAGTTGCCTTCTACCGCCCTTAATACACCAGGGGGGCGAGGTCCAGCTCCCACTCCAATGCCTCCCTACCCCCGTCAAAAGACCCCCCCACAGCAAACTTCCTGGTTCCCTGGCTGGCTAACATGGAGCCACATGCTTTGAAAGAACATGCGCCGTGCTGCCGCCCACTCTGCGCTGTGATAGCCGCCTCAGCCCTGCTCGCGCCGCACTACAGGCCGGACGTGCTCCCTCTCCCCAGCCTCACTCAGCTCCCGAACAACGCGGCTCTCTCGCACCAAGAGCCAAAAAGAACTGCGTTGTTTGGGGTGGGGGCGGGGCTTTATAGCCCCCACGCCACTCCCCATCAGCTTCCCATATGTCGGGGAGCTGAGTCATCCTTTCCTCGTTCCGGGAGGGCAAAACCCGGCCCCCAGCCTGAAATGGTGATGCTGTTCAGCTAGGAGGGGGCCAACTTCTATTGTTTTGGATTGTTCCTTCAGGAAGGCCTCCTTATCTCTCCTTGCTGTTCTCTGGAAATTGGCATTCAGTTGGGTGAATCTTTTCTTTTCACCTTTGCCTTTCGCTTTCCTTCTTTCCTCAGCTATTTGTAAAGCCTCATCAGACATCCACTTTGCTTTCTTGCATTTCTTTTTCTTTGGGATGGTGCTGATTGCATCCTTCTGTACAATGTCAAGAACCTCCGTCCATAGTTCTTTAGGCACTCTATCAGCTCTAGTTCCTTAAACCTATTCTTCACCTCCACTGTATATTCATAAAGGATGTGATCAAGGTCAAACCTGAATGGCCTAATGGCTTCCCCAGTTTTCTTCAGTTTAAGCCTGAATTTTGTGATGAGTAGCCCATGATCTGAGATGCAATCAGCTCCAGGTCTTGTTTTTGTTGACTGTAAGGAGCTTCTGCATCTTTGACTGCAGAGTATATAATCAATCTGATTTCTGTGTTGCCCATCAGGTGATGTCCACATGTAGAGTCACCTTTTAGGTTGTTGGGAGAAGGTGTTCACTATGATCAGCTTGTTCTCTTGACAAAACTCTATTATCCTTTGCCTGGCTTCATTTTGTTCTCCAAGGCCAAACTTGTCAGTTTTTCCGGTCACCTTTTGACTTCCTACTTTGGCATTCCAGTCCCCTATGATGAGGAGGAAATCTTTTTTTGGTGTTAATTCTAGAAGGTGTTGTAGATCTTCATAGAACTGGTCCAGTTCAGCCTCTTCTGCATCAGTGGTTGGGGCACAGACTTGAAGGGTGCTCTAAAAAGAACACCATGGAAGTTTTAGAAACTTAATACAAATAATCTCCTTGGCATTAAACACTCAGTGACAGCAGCTGCTGAATAATATTTTCTTGGCACCTCCCAGCTCTTCCTATCAAGGATCTCTAATTATTTAGAGATGGAATTAACAGGAGCTTTGTGCACCTTAAAGACTAACTTTTTAATTCTTAAAAATTAAAAAGAAAGTCTTTACGGTTCCACAACACTCCTGGTTGTTCTTGCTCCTACAGACTAACATGGCATCTCTGAAATATTTAAAGATGGTAATCCATGAAGATTTATCACCAACCAACAGGATAAACACAGTGTCCATGGCTTTATTTTGCTATCATCATCATCATAACATCTGTCAAATACATGGCATTAATAGGACTGAGAGACTACATGATGACATAGCTAAGAGAGATCTCCCAGATGTGACTGAACAGGACTCCAGGGTCAATAAATCATGGTTACTGCTCTAGATGAAATCTGTTTAGCATATGCCAAGGGGTGCCAATCATCAACATAGATCTTGACTAGAGCACCTTAGCAGGTTTCAGTTAAGGTGATCATGAAATGTCTGGCCACAGCAGTCAATTATCTGAAATCTATGTAGAGGTTTTGCTTGCGTTTTAAATACAAAAATCTGTTAAATGAGAGCTATAACATGGAATCCAAAACCAAACCACAATTCATGTATTACCTTACACAGGAACAAAACAGTACACAACTTTCAAGCTCTCCAGGCTTGAAGTTGCAAACTTTTAGAGAGAGAGAGAGAGAGAGAAGGGGGGGGGGGAGAGAGAGGGAAGAGAGAGAGAGAAGAGAGAGGAGAGAGAGAGGGAGGGGAAAGAGCGGTTTCAGGCCACCTGCATCCCTGTGAATGTCCATCAGGTTTTCTTTTTCATTCTGCATTGTTTTCCCTTCCTTCAGTGCTCAGTTCACTTTCCATTCACTTTTTCTTCGGTTTTTCTGAGAGTGCTTTTGTGCCAGTTTGTCCTTTGCTTTGCTTCCAAGTCAAAGGTAATTATAATAATAATAATAAAATTTTATTTATACCCCGCCCTCCCCACCGAGGCAGGCTCAGGGCGGCTTACAGAGTGTGGCAAAAGCCATGTTAAACAATAAAACAATTATACATTCAGTACCATTTAAAATTACCATAAATTTACATAATATAAAAATCTAAAATCAATCTAAAATAATCTTATCTTATTGCTAACTCAATTGTTGATGTTAGTGATGGCATGGTGTTCATTTCAGGTTTCATCTTGGAAGGCTAGCCGGAAGAGGGTGGTTTTGCACGCCCTACGGAATTGGCTAATGTCCCGTAGGGCCCGCACCTCTTCCGGCAGCTGGTTCCACCATTGGGGTGCTTTTATAGAGAAGGCCTGTTCTCTGGTTATTTTTAGTTTGGCCTCCTTTGGCCCAGGTACTTCCAGAAGGTTTTGTGAGCTGGATCGCAGTGCTCTCTGGGGAACATATGGAGAGAGGCGGTCCCTAAGGTAAACAGGTCCTCGGCCATATAGGGCTTTAAAGGTAATAACCAGCACCTTGTAACGAACTCGGTAAATAACTGGCAGCCAATGCAGTTCCCGCAGCCCAGCCCGCACATGTTCCCACCGAGGTAGGCCCAATAACAGTCTGGCTGCTGCATTCTGCACTAGCTGCAGCTTCCGGGTTCGGCACAGGGGCAGCCCCATGTAGAGGGCATTACAGTAGTCTAGCCTCGAGGTGACCGTTGCATGGATCACTGTTGCCAGGTCATTGCGCTCCAAGAAGGGCGCCAACTGCCTCGCCCGCCTAAGGTGGAAAAAGGCGGATCTGGCAGTGGCTGCTATCTGGGCCTCCATTGTCAAGGAAGACTCCAGTAGCACTCCCAAGCTCCTGACCCTGCGCACTGGTATCAGTGACGCACCATCAAAAGCTGGAAGGGAGATCCCTCCCTCCGGACCACCACGCCCTAGACAAAGGACCTCTGTCTTTGCTGCATTCAGTTTCAGCCCACTCGACCTGATCCAGTCTGCCACGGCTTGCAGCGCCCGGTCCAGGTAATTCAAAATCATACAGATTCCCTTGGATTTTCCCCCACCCTTTCCCCTCCCCTTGAAGGTCACTCCACCCACTCTGCACATTCTGCCATCCTCCCCTCTGAAACAGTGTAAAAGCTCCATATTCTCTTTGTTGTTTTAAGTTTTTAATTTTTGATATGAGTCTATGGCAAAATAGGGTATATTGGAAGCCACCTGGAGGGGAGGGGGTTTGAGGGAGAGCCCCCAAATTTAAATTTGCAAAAGACCTGAAGGGAGCTCTCCCCTACAATCCCCCCAAGTCTCAAAAAGATTGGGCCAGGGGGTCCCATTCTAGGGGCACCCAAAGAGGGTGCCCCTATTCCACCATTATACCCTATGGGCCATTGAAATCAATGACAACATAAGGTATATTGGGAGCCGCCTGGAAGGGAGGGGGTTTGAGGGAGAGCCCCCAAATTTTCAGGAAACCCGAAGGGGACTCTCCCCTACAAAACCCCCAAGTCCCAAGATTGGGCCAGGGGGTCCCTGTCTTTGGGCTCCCCAAAAGGCCCATTGCCACCAATGCTGGGGAAAGCCCAATTAGCCACTTCCTGCACTAAAATTGCTGTGGAGAAAGTGGCTCTGACCAGAGGGGGGTTTGAGGGAGAGGCCCCGAAACTGCAGGGCAGCTTCAGGGGACTCCCCTGCATGCAACCCCCCCCCAGCCCAAAAAGACTGCACCCATCTGTGGGCACCCCAAAAGGAACACTGTTCCCAATGGTGAAGAAAAGCCAATTAGAACCACTTCCCCCGCTGTAATTGTTGTGGGAAAAGTGGCTCTGGGGAGCAGGGGGTTTTGAGGAGAGCCCCCCAAACTGCTGTGTAGCTTCAGGGCACTGTCCCACACAAAAGCCACAAGGCCAAAAAAAAAAAAAAAAAAAATTGGACCAGGAGGTCCAATGCCTGGGGCACCCAAAGCCAAACCTAACTTCACACCAGAGAATCTCTATAGGATCCAAATTCACTACATCCATCTATCTACTCTATGAACCCTGCTGGCCTGGAACCAATATAAACCCAGTTGCCAATGTCACTGCCACACAAAACACAATCTGCTCTAGGTCTGCTCTGCAGACCTCGCTGCAGCAAACCCAGATGTCAGCTTTCCAGCCCTGCCCCAAATTACGCAGGGAGAGCTGGCCAAGCACAACAAGCATGCTGGTTCTGGGTCTCTCACCCAGATGCCAGTTTCCCTGTCACAGAACATGCAATCTACAGATGCCAGCTCTCCAGCCCCGCCCCAAACAACACAACTCTCAAACAAGAGAAGCGGTGGACCACACCTAGCTCCACATCATTCTGTATCTGACACAAAGCAAGAAGCATTTAGACTTACCTTGAGTGATGGGTGGTTGGCTGGTCCAGGCTCTTTTGTGTTACCCAGGGTGCACCACAAGGAGGCGAGCCAGAGTTGCACCCCAAATGAGTAAGTTCACTGGGAGGGCCTCAGATTGTGTGAGAGGAAGGGAACCATTCTTTCTCTCTCAGCTCAGCAGCAACACACAAGCTATCACTGTCCCATTAGAGGGACCTCAGCATTGGTATGGCTGCTGGCTGCCTGTCATCATCACTGGCACCTCCCTCTTTCTTCCCCCTGCCCCTGAAAAAAAAACCTGGGTTATCCTGGCTGGGCCTGTGGGTGCTGTCAGTTACAGTTGGGGGCTGCAATGGCCCTTTCAGTATTATTAGGAATGTGTGGATGGGGACTGGGGAAATTTGGATTGCTTTGCAGATTTTAAACCAGCATTCACTTTTGGTTTGGGGATGGATGAGGGGTGGGGGGATGCACTGCCAATCAATTTGTGAGTACGTTTTTGGGCTGTCTTTGGACTCTAGTCTATGTTTAGTGGGAGAGCGTTTTACAACCACCTTCCAAGCGCGGGCCAAGAGAGGATGCAGGCAGAAGTAGGTGCTCACTTCATTCACTCTCAAAGTCTACGTTTGGGAAGCCAAACAGAGGCAAGTTGACCTTCAGGAAGACCAACTGCTCAACTGCCCAGGGTCAACCAACAACAAAAAAACTGTGGAAAAAGAACGAAAAATTAGTGAAAAATACTTCAAAAGTGTAATAGATAATTAAACACTTCAACTTTAGGAGGTTTTCTCCAGAGCTAGTGTCATAGGAATGTTGTATGCTGGAAGTTGATGGGTGGAATACGTCTCTCAGATGAAGACATTTGAAACAGTATTACAAGCTTTACTGTTAGAGGCTTATGACCTTCCACTATATAATAAACGTCTTTAAAGAAATGAAGTTTAAAGCAACATCTTAACATCATAAATTCTTTGCTGAAGAACAAGAATTATCTGCAGTTGCAACACATTGGACACTGGCACTTTAATTAATGGTTTTCAAGGACTTCAAACTGGATATGGACTAACTGCAAGCACTTTTGAATATTTATTCATTGTACTTTATAACTTTATAACTTACATTTGTGATATGCTGTTGTATGTAATGGTATGTGAAAATGTGTGAAGTTGAAGTGTTTAATTATCTATTACACTTTTGAAGTATTTTTCACTAATTTTTTGTTATTTTTCTACAGTTTTTCGTTGTAGGTTGAGTCATTCTCTGTGGAACTCTAGGCTTTTCATCAACTGCCCAGGGTTGCAGGCGATTGTGATGTGGGCAGACAATGCTGGCCATATGCAAAAAGACACGCTCACTCTGCATGCTTGTTGGTGGGCATTGGAGGAATGCCTTGGCCATAGAGGAGAGGGCCGGCCAGACTCCCTCCTTCGCAATCCAGTAGACCAAAGGAGATGTTTCCTGCGACTTGTTGGGCTCCAAAAGATAGTCCCTCACCATCGCAGCACCCATCTCCACTCCCAGAGGGGCCAACGAGCCACCTGATGAGTGTCATCTTGGCACTCTTCTTGGTGTGAGTCTGGTGGGAAACACTGCCTAGCCAGGGAGGTTGGGGATGAACAGCAGTGGAAGTGGCAGATGAGCTGCTTCCACCCCCTTCCTCCTCAGCTACCGGCACTGGGCCAGCCCTGACTCTGCAGCTCTTGACCTTCTGGGAGAGCTCATCTTGCCAGCAATTGAGCTTGTTGGCCTGCTCGGCGATCGTGCCCTTATGTCAGAACTGGAGAACTTCAAATGAGACGCGATACTTTGTTTCCAAAAGTTGAAGCATTTATTGAGAACTACATTCAGTGAGGAAGCAAATTGACTCTGATAACAGGTATGGCTATCGGTGCATTCTTTATACAGGGGTAACAGAAACAATAAAACTCTTTCTCACACTTAGGGAGACAGTTGTCTGTTCCCAGGCCTCTTATCTCTAAGGCGGAGGAAGGAACCCTGCTGCTTTGCTCTGGCAAGCCAGCTTCAAAGGACACCTGCAGATGCTTCCCAGAGCCTATCAGTCACCCTTCAGTGGTTTGGGGTTTGTTTGAAATGCAGAGGCATTTGGTTAGTAGGCATAAACGCAAAAGCACTTGGTTAGTAAACATTTCCAACATGGAGTCAGTCAGGCTAACATTACTATGTTCAGCATACATGAAAGTTACAAGTTCTGACATATTGCCCCCCCTAAGCTTTCGCCCGGGGCTTGTGCGGGTACAGCAGGTGGAATTTCTTGAGTAATTGGGGAGCTGACACATCACTGGCCTTAACCCATTTGTCGCAGCTAGGAGGAAAGTATTTCCACCTTATGAGATAGTACAGTACTCCCCGTTGGACCCTAGAGTCCAAAATTTCCTGCACCTCCTGGTGGCTCTGGCCCTTCACTTGAATAGGTGGAGGCGCTGGAGGGCGAGGGTGCCAAAATGTAGCTCCAGGATCTTTGCGAAGAAGGCTGCAATGAAAAACAGGGTGGATCTTACTAAACATCTTAGGTAACTCCAATTCCACAGTAACCTCGTTGATCACTCTCTTTATTCTGAACGGGCCCAGGTATTTGTACGTCAACTTCCGGCAGGCTTGAGGGAGGGGGAGGTTCTTAGTCGACAGGAACACACTCTCCCCCGCCTTGAATGTCCACTGTGGGGAGTGCTTCCGGTCAAAGTGTCTTTTATAGTCCTCCTTGGCACTCTCCAAGTTTTCTTGTATCACCTTCCATCCCTCTCTAATCCCCTCCCACCACTGCTGACACGAGGTTGGTGCTGGCCCCCCTTGTGGGGTCGGCAACAGGGGAAAAGGTTTCCCTTCGTAACCATTGACAATTTGGAAGGGAGAGGCTTTGGTGGAGCTGTGCAGGCTGTTGTTATATCCATATTCAGCAAAAGGCAATAGTTCCACCCAGTTGGTCTGCTGGTAATTGATGTAGCACCTTAAATATTGCTCCAGCAGCCCGTTCACCCTCTCCGTCTGCCCGTCAGTCTGGGGGTGGTAGGCGGAGCTCAGTCCTTGCTCCATGCCAGTGACCTTACAAAACTCCCGCCAGAAGTTGGCAACGAACTGTGGCCCGCAGTCACTAATCACCTTGTCGGGGAACGAGTGAAGGCGGACCACGTGATGGAAGAACAAATGGGCCAGCTTCTTGGCAGTGGGCAATTTTTTGCACAGGATAAAATGGGCTTGCTTTGAAAAAGTGTCAACTACCACCAGAATCATGGTTTTCTCTTGAGAGGGTGGTAGTTCGACTATAAAGTCCATGGAAACTACTGCCCACGGCCTCGCGGCGGTGGGCAGCGGCTGTAACAGACCGGGAGGCTTCCCACCCCTCCGCTTTGCCATGATACAGGTGGGGCAGGAGTTTACAAACGCTGAGATGTCTTTTTTCATTTGCGGCCACCAAAATTGGCGGGCTACTAAGTGCACCGTCTTCATGTACCCGAAGTGCCCGGCCAATCGGCTTGAGTGGCATTGTTCCAGAATTTCCCCCCTCAGGCACTTCGGTACATATATTTTCCCATTGTAATACCACAGCCCTCCTTCCCCCTTTTCCACACCGTCCGGCCTCTCCCCCCCCTTCCTTCTCTGTTTCTGCTTCTAAGCGTCTTTTCTCCTCGGGGTCGGGGAGGCCGGTTTTCTTCCCTGATCGGGTGGTGACCCCCCCCCCCCGCGATCTGGGACGGGGGAATGAGGGAGTCTACCACATCTTCCCTCTGGCTCTCGTGCTGGGGCATGCGCGAGAGGGCGTCGGCTAAAAAGTTCTTAGTCCCTGGTATGTGCTTCAGCACGAAATCAAATTTGGTGAAAAATCCCGCCCACCAGATTTGCTTGGCCGTTAGTTTACGCCGGCCGGTCAGCACCTCTAGATTTTTGTGGTCCGTCCAAATTTCGAATGGGACTCGCGCCCCCTCTAGCCAGGAGCGCCATGTTTTGAGCGCGTACGTTACAGCGAACGCCTCTTTGTCCCACACTGACCAATTCCTTTGTTCATTAGAGAATTTGTGGGAAATGTAGGCGCAGGGTCTTAACCCCCCTTCTTCGTCTTTCTGTATCAATATTGCCCCCACCGCGACGTCGGAGGCGTCGCATTGCACCACGAACGGTTTGAGTTCATTGGGGTGGGCTAGCACAGGCTCACTGGTAAACAGTCTTTTCAACTCATCGAACGCCTCTTGGCACTTAGGCGTCCAGTCTAGGCGCGCGCTGGGTTTTTTCGCCTCCTCCCCCCTCTCTTTGGTTTTGAGGAGCTCCGTGAGCGGCAACATCACCCGTGCAAACCCCTGTATCAATCCCCTGTAAAAATTTGCGAACCCCAAGAAAGATTGTAGCTGCCGTTGGGTTCGGGGGGCTTCCCAATCTAATACCGCTTGTATTTTGGCGGGGTCCATTGCCAACCCTTCCCTGGACACCCGAAACCCGAGGTAATCTAGTTCCGTCTGATGGAACTCGCATTTGCTCAGTTTGGCATACAGTTTGTTCTGGTATAGGGTGGTCAATACTTTCCTGACCAGGGGGACGTGCGATTTTAAGTCTTTAGAATAAATAATGATGTCATCCAGGTACACCACCACCCCTTTGTACAGGTACTCCCTCAGTACTTCGTTTATAAAGTTCATGGACACCCCTGGAGCCCCCTGCAGCCCAAACGGCATCACTAAATACTCAAACTGTCCCATGGGGGTGTTGAACGCCGTTTTCCACTCGTCCCCCTCCTTAATCCGCACCCTAAAGTACGCATCCCGAAGGTCGAGTTTTGTGAACACTTTTCCCTCGGCCACCGTGCTTAACAGGTCTTTTATCAGCGGGATCGGGTAGGCGGTGGACATAGAAATCCCGTTTATCCCGTGAAAATTGGTGCAAAGTCTCAGGCTTCCGTCCTTCTTCTGGAAGAGGACTGGGGCCGCGTGCGGCGCGGTGGCCGGGCGGATGAAGCCCCGTTTCAAGTTTTTGTCTATAAACTTTCTCAACTCCTCCTTCTCTGCCCACCCCATAGAGTAAAGCTTGGCTTTCGGTAGCTCTTGCCCGGGTATGAGCTCGATTGCACAATCCGTGGGGCGGTGGGGCGGCAGCGCGTTGGCCTCCTCCTCGCTAAACGCCCGCCTCAAATCACGGTACTCTTTAGGGATCGATTTGACCTCTATCATTAGGCACAGTCTCTCATTTTGCGGCGGCGGGTTGGGGCCCCATTCCCCTCGCCAGTGGTGGTGCTCACACCTCCAGTCTGGGAAATTAACAATCTGCGCCTCCCATTGTATGTCTGGTTGGTGCCTTGCCAGCCACCCCGCTCCCACCACCACATCGAACGAGGAAGAGGGGGCCACCACGAACACTTCTACCCCCCAGTGCTCTTTCGTCCCCACTGGCACCGCCTGTGTTTCTTCCGTGCAGGGTTCCCCCTTCATCACCGACCCGTCCATCTGTTCGAATTGGATTGGGTGGGGTAGTGGGGATTTGGCCAGCCCTAGAGCCTCTACTAAGCGGGGGGTGATGATATCTCTGGTTCCCCCCAAGTCTATTAAGGCCCGGACGTGCATGAATCTCTTTAACTTGGGGTTTAGCAGAGTCACGGCCATAAATAAGAGTTCCCCAGTTATTCTCACTGTCATTGGTGCCGTCGCTTCCTTGACCTGCCTCGCGGCACCCATCAGAGCAGTTCGCTGTCGTTTCCCGTCAGCTCGGGGTCCCAAGACTCCTCACTCGACTCTTCGATGGTTATAGTATCCTCGTCAATCGCCATGGAAGTGGCGACGGCGCCCCGACTGGGCTCCTTGGCTCTCCCCCCGGCTTTTTTCGGGGCCGTGGCCGTGGGCTTGGGTGGTGGGGTGGCGATTTGTGGTTTTTCCGGGCAGTTGGCCGCCAGGTGCCCCGCGTCTCTGCATCGGAAGCATCTCCTTCCCCCCGTCACTCCCGGGGGCACTGCGGGTGCTGGTGCCCTCTTCCCTTCGGCCTTCGCAGGGGTTGGCCTCGGCTTTCCCCCTCTCTTCATCAGTTGTCACTGGCGGTGGATCCCCACGTGCTGCAGGTTCGTTTCTACCTCGCCTGCTAATTGGATCCAGCCCACCAGGGTATCGGGTCTTCCTTGGTGGTAGCATCGGTCTAGAATGTTGGCGTTCAGCCCGTTCTTGAATGCGGAGTACTTCATTAGCTCGCTCCAGCCCCGCACTCTCGAGCAGTGTGTCATGAATTCGGTGGCATACTCTCGGACGGTGCGGGTTCCTTGCTCGATGCTCCTGAGGGCCTCGACCGCTTTCACCTCTTGCAGGGGGTCGTCATACTGGTGTAGCATCGCCTGGAGGAATCCCGCCACAGTCGTCAGCTCCAGCTTCCTCCCGGCGCGGATCAGAGTCAAAATGTCAGAACTGGAGAACTTCAAATGAGACGCGATACTTTGTTTCCAAAAGTTGAAGCGTTTATTGAGAACTACATTCAGTGAGGAAGCAAATTGACTCTGATAACCGGTATGGCTATCGGTGCATTCTTTATACAGGGGTAACAGAAACAATAAAACTCTTTCTCACACTTAGGGAGACAGTTGTCTGTTCCCAGGCCTCTTATCTCTAAGGCGGAGGAAGGAACCCTGCTGCTTTGCTCTGGCAAGCCAGCTTCAAAGGACACCTGCAGATGCTTCCCAGAGCCTATCAGTCACCCTTCAGTGGTTTGGGGTTTGTTTGAAATGCAGAGGCATTTGGTTAGTAGGCATAAACGCAAAAGCACTTGGTTAGTAAACATTTCCAACATGGAGTCAGTCAGGCTAACATTACTATGTTCAGCATACATGAAAGTTACAAGTTCTGACACCTTAAGGCGATCGCCATCATGTAGACCTTATCCTGGGTGAAAGTCTGAAAGCGGGCCTCAAGCCCTTTCTGCAGCCTAAAAACCAGGGCGCGCACCACTGGAAGAATGTCTGCACAGTCTTGAGCTGGCACTAGAAATGAGGCCAGGTCCTCACGGGCCATGTGGACCATGGGGACGATCAGTGCAATGCTTGCCATGTCAGACAAGAGCTTTTCTGTGTGGGTCTTGAAGGGCCCAAGAAACTCCACAGTCTGAGTAGTGACCACCCAATCCTCTTGGGTGAGACGGTTCTCATCCCGAAAGACCCTTGTCTCAGAGACAAAGGCATCCAGGACTGCTCTCTGCTCCACCATGCACTCCAGCATGGCACAGGTGGAGTTCCAGCGTGTGCTGATGTCACTGATCAGGCGGTGCCCTGGCACGCCTGTCAGTGTCTGTTTCTCACGCAGCAGATATGAGTCCGTATTGCTGCATGAGAAGTGACTCATGATGTGCCGACGCTTCTGGAGCAGAAGTCGGTACTCCTGGGTTGCAGCTAGATACCGATGATCCTGGCTTTTTGTCTGGCCCAATGGATCCTTAACCATGAGGTGAAGAAGGTGGGCCATGCAAGGAAGGTGTTTTAGGCCCTGATGCTGGACAGCCGCCTTGATGTTGGAGCCACTGTCAGTCACCACGAAGCCCGTGGTGACATCCCTGCTGCCTTCCCAGCCCTCTAACTGCCATGAGAAGATGGCTCCAAGAGTGTCTGCCATGTGCAACGCGTCGACTGCTTCGGTGTGCAGCAAGGCCCAGCGATAGCCAGCCTGGCAATCCTGACCCTGCTTGCCGCTACTGCCACCCCCACCCTGCAGTTCACTGGGTTGCCACCAATGCGCAGTCGGGGAGAGATACCCCTCAAACGCATGTTGGGAGCTCCAGGTATCTGAGGTGAAATGAACAGTCCCTCTGGCAGCACGGGACAAATGCTCCTTCACCACAGATCTGGTTGCCCTGAAAACAGATGGCACAATGGTCCTGCTAATGGTGGTTCTAGCAGGAACTTTGTACCAGTGCGCCAGGTTCTCGAGCAACCCTAGCACCCCAGGATTCTTGACCACTGAAAATGGAAGCTCATGGGTGACTGACCTGGCAAGGTTCCAGGCGATCACCTTCCTGCCGTATCTGATTCCCCCTCTTGGCACACAGGTGCCACCCCCACCAAACATCTCAGGCAGAGATGGTTGGCGTTCCTGCCTTGTTATGGAACTCTCCTGGAGAGCTCTGGAGGTAGTTGCGATGGGACGGACCTCCTGGCTGGGTGGTGTTGGTCGCTTGGGCATCCTAGCACCAGACTGCTTCTCCCCCTTAAGAAGCACCGCCGGGTGGTGTTTGCACAGGTGGTTCCACATCCTCTCTGGAGTCAGGTGGGCAGGGTCACGCCTACGACTGATCCAGGCCCTGCACAGCTGGCACTGCGCATAGCGTGAATCCTCCATAAGTCGAAAATGCTTCCAGACTTCGGAGGTGAATGGATGCTCAAACTGACCGGCAGCTTTGGTGTCCGAAGCCACCTCCTGTGAGGTGCTCGGGGCAGACACATTGTGTCTTGGGGTGGCAGGAGGGGCTGGCCGCCGGGGGGGAAGTGGGCGGAGATGGAGGCACCTCATGTGTCTCCATTTCTTCCCCCTTCACCCCATGCGGCCTCCCCTCCTGGCCAGCCCCTGAAGGACTGCTGGTGCCCAAAGGAACCGAAGAAGGGGGCTGGTCCTCCTCAACCAGCTTCTCCTCCAGCTCCTGCACGACACTCTGCACCCTCCTTGGAGTGATTGTTTTGGACAGAAAACTGTCCCGAAAGTTCATCTCCAGGGAGGGCTGCTCTTGCTGCCCCTCCTTTGGCTGCTGAGGCCAAGCGACATCAGCTTCAGGAGAGACTGCCCGAGCAGCAGACCCTTGCTCAGTGCCAGCACCTAATGTCACCTCTGCTGGAGGCGCCCCAGCAGCAGCCTCGATGAAGGGCCCAAGGCGGGCCTTCTTTTTCATCACACTCTGGCCAGAGGTTGGAGTGCTGGAAGGCGGCTGTGGAGTGGCCTTACGCACAGGTGGGGGGGAAACCTGGGTCCTCCCCCCCCCTTCACCCCTCTAGTCTTCTCCTTGGCCTTGCCCCCAGGGCCCCTCTTCTGCTGCCTGTCACTCATGTCACCCTTGGCCAGTCTCACACAACCTGAACTGAGAGTGTGATTTTTTTACAAACCTAACTCACTGCACTGTACACTGAACCAACAGGTGCCCTGACTTCTTTTTAAAAACCCTCCCACCAAAACTTGTTTGTTTGGTTTTTTTGGTCCCTAACCTGTTCTTCTTTGGGTTGGGGTAGTAGTAGTCTGGTAAAGTTTAGGAGACAAAGTGATCCTGCCTCTACCTGGCTACAGTTTTTAAAAGGCTACCTTGAGATGAAGGCAATCCTTGTTATATCCTCCTAGTTAAACTTCTCCTAACTAGATCCTGGGACAAACCGGATTTCCTTGCAAACTAGAAATCAGGTGTCCCCTATAACTTGAGAGAAGCTGTGGTTTACCCTATGGAAATCCAAGGATGCACCAGCTTTCAGTGGCTGAAAGCAAGATGCACTGCAACCCTAGTCTCTTTAAAAGGGAGCCTGATGTGGCCTAGTAGTCACACTGCCTTTTATGAGAAACCTAAAATCTTTTTAAATTGCCCCTATCTGGCCTAGTTGAATTTTGAAAAAAGATAAAGCCCTAAACTGGATTAATTTTTTTTTTTAAATTTCAAAAAACACAATCCCTAAAAACACCCTTATTAGTGTGGCAGCCTATTTAGTGGCCTTAGCCAAACCGAAAGCACCCTCAGACTCCAAAAATAACTCTATAAAAACATGAAAGTGACCCATCCCACACAGCCCACACAACAACCCCCTCACACAAACCAGAGGTAATTAAAAAAAATGACAGAAAGAAACTTAACTTTTAACCCACCCTCCCAAAACCAGAACCAGGAAAAGGGACAACAGGACAGGATGCAAAACCAACAACAGATTCTAACAGATCTCTGAGAAAAGGCTAAGAAACTGAAGAAAGTGACCTTTTTAACAATAAAAAACCTCAGGCCAAATCAGTCAACAACCCCCCCCCCCCAAACCAGAACCAGGAAAAGGGACAACAGGACATGATGCAAAATCAACAACAACAGATCGAAATCACTGAGAAAAGGCCAACAAACTCAACTGTTAAAAAGTGACCTTTTAACCAATGAAAATTAGGCCAAACAGCCCCCCCCCCAAGAACCAGAACCAGAAGAGAAAAGGAACAACAACAGCACAACACGGCCGCAACAAATCAAACACAGAATCCTTTTAAAACAGTAACAAACTTGACAATACAGTAACTTTACCAACTCCACCCTACCCCAAGAAATCCAAGCCACCCAAATCAGGAAAAATAGAAGGACACTACACTTTTAAAAGTCCTCTAACTAAAGTAAGATATAGGCAAACTGGCAACCCCCCCCCCACCCCAGGCCCCCACCCCCAGCAGAACCCCCTAACCCTAACCCCAAATAAGCTACCCAGTAACCACCCACCCAAATCTGAATAAGTGAAGGGACTCTGAGTCTTAAAAAGTCCTTTTACTAACAAAAATAAAAACAAGAACCCCAAGACTGCGTTACCTTAGATGTCTTCTCTTCTCCAGGCAGGTCAGGCAAGGCTGAGAGAGAGCAGCAGCAGCTGAGGCCAAGGGCCAGCGCAGCACAATCTCTCTCTCACACCAACACCAACACAGCAGCAATGGAATGGAGTTCAGCCAGGCAGACTCCTTAAAAAGGTTCTCTGGCCCTACACAGAACAGTTTCAAAAAATACCACTGCTCTGTGATTGGCCAGAGAACACTGTTTACTTGGATACCCAAGTAAACAAAAGAACAACAATGTTGCTGATGGCTGGGGGATTAGCCCAGCCATCAGCTACACAACAGACCTACAAGGCATGCATTTGCAATGCATTTTGCAAATGCATGCTTTGGATTGGCTGCTGGGGCTCCTGTCCTCCTCCCCCTCCCTCCCTGATCCCAGGGAGGCTATGGGAGAGGTGGGAAAAGGCTTCCAAAGGTGGGAAAGGAGGCAAGCAGCTCCCCTGAGGCTGCAGAAGCTCCTTTCCCACCTTTTCTATGGACTTCCGTATACTTCTGTGAATATTGATTTGGAAGTATATAGGGAGCCATATACGGCTCCTGTATAATGGCTTCCAATTGGATTCGGAAGTATACGGCACTGTATACTTCCAAGTCAGGGGCAATTCAGAGGTTTCTTTGATTTGGCTGAATCGAATGCACACCCCTAGTCAAAATGTGAGATTGTCTGTCAATGACAATGGGAGATGGGTTCAATATATGTAATGGGATAAGCAACCAAAGTCCCTGTTTGAGTGTGTCAATACAGCTAAAAGAGAAATACATTGGATAGTGATGTTCTTGTCCACCTAATTTACTTTTTGACATGTAAACATAATTCTAGTTTGCCATAGGAAAAAGGAATACAATAAAATATAGTGAAAATGGGCAAAGCATATGTAATGAGATATACAGCCAATATCCCTATTTTGAGTATGTCAGTACAAATAATTATACTGATACACAGTTCTAAAAGAGAAACACATTGGAATACTGTGGATGTATAGCTATACTCACTGTGAGAGAGAGAGAGAGAGAGAGAGAGAGAGAGAGAGAGAGAGAGAGAGAGAGAGAGAGAGAGAGAGAGAGAGAGAGAGAGAGAGTAAGATTTCTTCAAGCCTTGCATTGGATGGGCTAGCATCCAGGGTTCTCTACCCAACACTTTTCCTCTGTGGTATAAAGTCAAGTATGCAGCAGACAGACTTCTCTGGCTGAAAAAAGGCTCAGGAAGCGTCTGTGATTGAACTGAGAGTTATTGCTTTGGCATTCGCTGAGCATGTTGCTGTGAATCAATATCTCACCATAATTATCTAATTTGGCTGTGTTTTGAGTAGGATAACAAGACTGAATCCTTGACCGTACCATCTTGCTTCATTTATATCTTCCTATTTCTAGTAGGGGAGGGGGTTACCCTTGTGTCCTAAATAGTGCGGGGCAGCGGGGGGTGGGCTGGGCTGCAGAATTAAATTCTTCTGCACTGTGTGATCAAGAAGGCCATCCACATATCTTTGTGAGTGAGGGTCAGAGACTATCTTGATGGACTCTGAGCTCTGGTGAGCTCTGGAGGACGAGACTGGAGACTAATGTTCCCACAAAACTGGATTCATTCATCATGAAATTACTGTTGATGTTGTTACAAGCTGTTAATTGCCAGTTGATGTGGCTGATGGTTACCCGATTAGGCTATTTGAAAAGATGTAAACATAATCCAATCAGTGCTTTCTTATGACTATAGTAGGTTTTAGATATACTACATTTTTATTAAGATAAGAGATCAAGGAACTAGTTCACACATTCATGTACATCATTTGATTTCCACACACTAGATAACTTAATATTCACCTTACAACTGAATGTGCAAAATGACTATGGTCTCAGCATATGGGAGGTGCTACAAAAATATAATCTGTGGTTCTTGATCTGTCATGATTTTTTCTTACATGTGTGTTATCACTTTTTAAAAATTATATTAGTTTATTTATATTCCGCCCATTCCCCCATTGGGGGCTAAGAGCGGAGTACAGCAAACAGAAATAAAATCACAATAAAATCATAATAAAACCAATTACAACATTCATGAAAGTGCAGCAAGATGATTCAGCAAGATGGCATGACAGCAAGGTGGTTTAGCACAAAGTAGTACCGCAATACAGCACCACAGTACAGTAGGGCAGCAGAGCAGTAGGGGGGGAGGATAAATAGATGCCTGCTGCCTCATCCAAAGACCTGGTGGAACAGCTCCATTTTGCAGGCCCTACGAAAGGCCAGCAAGCCAGGTAGGGCTTGGATCTCCATAGGGAGCTGATTCCACCAGGTTGAGGCCAGGACCGAGAAAGTCCTGGCCCTGGTAGAGGCAAGACAGGCATCTGTTGGGCCGGGGACTATCAGAAGATATTGGGAGGCCGAACGAAGCGACCTCCAGGGCATATATGGGAGAAGATGGCCACTTGATAATGAAGTCCTCAACTGATGCTCATACACCTGTAAAAGATGCCCATATTTCAGTGGCAAATGTAACAAATCTATAAGACGGTGGCAAGTAGTTCTCATGACAGAGGTGGTATCTTTAGCCAGTTGCTGCAACCACAAGAATTGCTGCAGATTCTGGCTTTGATCTAAAGGAAGTGAGTTGTGCTTAGTTCTAATGAAAACAAAAGCACCACCTTCAAAAGAGTTATAAAATACCACCTATAAATTTACTGTGCTCAGTTAAAAAACTAATAAAATGTTTAGCTCTTGTGGCTGTTCTGGGCAGATTATTAAGGAATTTCACCCTAACAGTTAAGACATTTACTTCCAATCTTCAGCCTAAATTAATGGGCACTTTATATCCATTGTTCCTGTTCCAGTGTTCTCTTTTAATCTAAGTAACTCTTTCACATTTTGCTGTATTAATGTTGTATTCATAAAGTGCAATTATCTCTCAGCCTACATAGTAGAATAATTTCCCCTGTTCTGCATCTCTGGACTAATGCAGCGACAATTATTCTCCATTATGTTACACAAAATATCACTTTCGAAATACTTGCTTCAAAATTCAGTAGCAGCACTCGTTAAACAAATTGAGAAGGCAAGTAGCCAAGTAAGACAGTCAATGTTATATGGGTCAGTAAATGCTGTTGGAAGAAATGCATGGTTTTTTCACTGAGGGAATCACCTATGGCAGGTTGTTTTGGAAAATGGAGGCTGCTACTAGATGTGTGGATTCTTTGTGTTGCTTTCCTCACCACTGTGAATACAGACACATGTAAAGAGTTTCCACAGAATTTCACACCTAGGAGATTTTTGTGCCCCCCCTTTCCATTCTGTGCATGCTCCACAGCAATTGTGTATTGGATGTCATAACTGCCATGGTGTCTCACCCCCTTTTTGTTCTTTTCTTCTCCGCAAAGCACTCCAGCTTGGAAGCCAAGGTGGATAAAATCCTCTGTATGGAAACTAGTCATATGGGACATTCCCCATGACAAGATGTCTGAGGATGAGTGTGGTTTTTCTTGCCACAGTGTTATATGACACAGTGCCACAGCCTTTTTGCAAGGCTCCATCCTTCTGTTGGCCCCATTCCCATACTCATCATGGTCATTTGGTAGGCAGAATAAAGTTTGAGTCCAGTGGGACCTTTCAGACCAGCAAAGTTTTATTCAAGGTATAAACTTTCATGTGCATTCACACTTCTTCACATCTCTTGAAATGGAAATTGCCAGTCTACACATACATACGTGAGCAGCAAATTAGCATAAATGTAATAAATGGTGTTTAACAAATGCAAGGACCAAACTGCAATAACAAGCTTAGTTCATATGGCCACCATTTGTCTGGGTTTAATTCTGGGGAAAATATTGTGAAGGAAATAAATATATCAAAATCAGAGATAGATGGGCAGCTCTACCCTTCTTAATTGCAAAATGCTGAGAGTACCAGTGTCCATGAAACCCTGTTGTCACACTCCATCCATCTCCTGCGTCAGTCGGATGTAGTAGTTAAAAAGCACAGATTCTAATTTGGGAGAACTAGGTTTGATTCCCCACTCCTGCACACGCAGCTGCTGGTGTGATCTTGGGTCAGTCATAGGCTTTCTCAAGAGCAATTCTCTCAAGAGCTCTCTCAGTCCCACCTACCTCACAGGGTGTCTGTTGTGGCAAGAGGAAGGGAAGGAGATTGTAAGTCACTCTGAGATGCTGAGTGAAGAGTGGGGTATGGATCCAATCTATTCTTCTTCCTCTGAAGTATGGAAACAACCTTGCAGCATCCTTTTCTTTGAGGTGGGGTGATTGGCTGTGCAGTGTATATCTCCTGTGTCTCCAGGCCAGAGAAACACATTCCAGCCCACCATTCCAAATTTCACTACATTACTTTACAATCATTATTCCAATCTACTATTCCAAATCAAAAATACAATAAACTAAACAAGATGTATAGCCCTTCTTGGTGAGAATACAAATGTAAAGACTGAAAGAGGTTAGCAGATGCAGTGAGATAAGAAATCAGTATCCCTGTTAAGTTCTGGGGGTTCCATTGTTCTGAGTGTTGTAATAACTTGTAACTCAGCAATTTCCCTTTCTATTCTTTTCCTTTGCAATAAAACAGCTGCTTTGAGGTCACCCATTGAATGTCCTGGAAGGCTGAAGTGTTCTACGCATTTCTCAGTCTTGCGATTAGCAATGTCAGGTTTGTCCCTTGGCATATGGTTTGACCTGTTTGTTCTATGTAGACAACTGAAGGGCTTTTTGGCATTTAATGATAATAAATGTTAGAAGATGTGCAAGTGAATGAGCCTGAGATGGTGTAGCTGAAGTTGTCAGATCCAGTGATCCCATGTCTGGGTGTATGTGGCAGCAAAGTTGGCATCTGGGTTGATTGCAAGCTCTGGTACCAGTGTCCATGTTCAAGTTAGATATTATATTATTGTGGGTGAGGAGTTGTTAAGATTGGGGGCTATCAGTAGAGGTTGTAAGTTGCTGGTCATGCATTGAACTGTTAAGAGCTGCATGTGACTACTAGTGGTGTTATGTTATTGTCTCTTTGGGGCCTTTCTTGTAACAGGCTTTCTTTGTGTATCAATCTGGCTTTGTTAGTCTGTTACTTGAATTCATCAGGTAGATATTTTAGTTCAAATTTGTTGTGGATTCCTCAGGCAAGAATCTCTGTTTGTAGAATTGGAACAGACATGGTTTCTAATGTAGAGCCTGGCTGTAGGCAATAGATTGTTTGGTATCTTTAGGATGGTAGCTGGATATGTTTGCTGATCAGTAGGTTTCCAGTATAAGGTGGTGTCAGTATGCTCATCATGATGTCCAGAAAATGTGTTTCTTGCATAGATTGGTTCATTGTCAGGTTGATGGTGGGGTGAAAGTTGTTGAACACCTGGTGGAATTGGTCCAGGGCTTCTTTCCCATATGTCCAGACAGACAGTAAAAATGTCATCAATGTAACATTATAGGAGAGGTGTGACTGGGCAGAAGTTGAGGAAGTGTTGTTCCAAATCAGCTATATAGATGATAGCATACTGTTTGTGCCCATGGCTGTACCATATTTTTGGGCTGTATCTGCAGAAGTATAGTGTCCAGATCACGCGAAGTGATAGTATAGCTTTACTCTGCTCTGGTTAGACCTCACCTAGAGTATTGTGTTTAGTTTTGGGCACCACAATTTAAGAAGGATATAGACAATTTGAAATGTGGCCAGAGGAGGGCAACAAAGATGGTGAGGGGTCTGGAGACCAAGCCCTACAAGGAAAGGCTAAAGGAGCTGGGTATGTTTTCAAGTAATTGAAGGGCTGTCATATAGAGGATGGTGTGAAGTTGTTTTCTGTTGCTCCAGAAAGTCAGACAAGAACCAGTGGGTTGAAATTAAATCAAATGAGTCTTTGACTTAGTGTTAGGAAGAACTTCCAGATAGAGCGCTTCCTCAGTGGAACGGGCTTACTTGGGAGGTGGTGAGTTCTCCTTCTTTGGAGGTTTTAAGCAGAGGCTAGATGTACTTAGGCAGATCATGAAGGCAGGAAGGGTTGTATCAGTACTTAGTTGTTGTGGCCCCCACTTACATGCCCAAGGAAATGCTGTTCACCACACTGGGGTCAGGCAGCAATTTTTCTCCTGGCCAGTTTTGCCAGAGATTCTGGAGAGTGTTTTTTTTTTTGGGGGGGGGGGTTGGCCATCTTCTGGGTTTGGAGCATGGGTCAATGGGGGGATGGGAGGTACTTGTAAATTCCCTTCATTGTACAGGGGGGTGGACTAAATTGTCCCCGGAGGTCCCTTCCAACTCTATGATTCTATGTTTTATGATTCTATGAAGTAACATGTTAGGTTTTGCCAGTTACTGACCCCAGTCAACTGTGTATGTAGGAATGGTCAAAGTTTATAGGAGATAATACAGGGCAATTCTTGCTAAGAAGCTACTGCCAAGAATAGAACACTTATGATTAAAACCAATTAGGGTTGCCAAGTCCCCCACAGCCTTTGGCAGGGGACTGCTTTCATGTGTGCTCTGTGCATGCAGCTTGATGATGTCACTCACAAGTGACATCATCGCACCAGTGATGTTGCGTGCCGGCCGCTCTAGGAGCTTCCAGGGAAACTCTATGATTTTCTTGAATGCTCTAGCAATTTGGGAGGGAAAACTCTATGATACCTATTGTACCATAGAGTTTTCCTTCCCAAATTGCTAGAGTGTCCGGGAAAACCGATAGAGTTTTCCTGGAAGCTTCTCAAGTGGCAGGTGTGCAACATCACCAGCACAATGATGTCACTCTGAGTGATGTCATTACACCAGTGGCTTCGGGGAAGGATCCCCCCCACCGGCTCAGTGTGGGCTGGCGGGTTGGGAACCTCTCAGGTGGGGTAATCCCTGCCTGGCCTGGGAACTTGGCAGCCCTAGAACCAATAATATACCAGGCAAAAAAAGGCGCACAAGCTAAAAGCTTCATTGTCTGTTAAGGTTCCCAGGCTTGGGTGTATAACATCGGAATCTTCCCTGGGTGCTCAAGGTTGGCTGGCCAAAGTCAGACATTACCATGGTTACTAGATAATGGATCTATGGCTAATGTCTCCCTCCTGCACATCTTGTAAAAAGTTGCCAGCAAGCAAAGTGCCAGAGCTAATCCCACTAGATACATATGCAGCAAATGGAAATATGCTTAGCAAAGAAAAAAAAAGAATATACAGTTGCGGCTATAGGATTATACAATACAATGTGAGTGGATATAAATGACTGAGCAGAAATGAACAACTTGATGTAACATAACAACCAAATGTCAGGGAACCTGACAGTACAAGTTGTTACCAAATTTGAAGTAGTTATGTGTAAGAACAAAATGGCAGAATTTGGTGGCAAGGTCAGCTGTCATGTTGTCAGAAATAATGTTTCTTATAGCTTGTAATCTATCTTTGTGTGGGATATTGGTGTACAGCGATTCCACATCCATGGTGGCCAAAACAGTGTTTTCTGGAAGGCTATTCAAAGATTGTATTTTCCTCAGGAAATTGGTGGTGTTGCACACATAACTAGGAGTATTAATAGCATAGGGTCTCAAAATAGAGTCCATGTATCTAGATATCCCCACGGTGAGAGTGCCTACATCTTAGACTATGGGGCGTCCTGGTTTGCTAAAATGTACCTGGTTGAGGTTCCTGTGGTGTGTCTGAAAGGTTTTTCCCTATATGCATATGGATAACTCCTTCATGATCTTTAGTTTTTTCAAAAAATTATTCCTGTGTAGAATCTGAGGATAGTTGTTTGTTCAAAGCAGCGTTGGTATGTTGTTGGTATGTTCATGGATGTAGTTTAATCTATCAGTGATGACAACAGCTACACCGTTGTCTGCTTCTTTAATTATAACATCTGGATTGTTCCTGAGACAGTCTATGGCCTTCCTTTCAGCATGGTTGAGATTCTTTTGCATGCAGTGGTATTTGGTGATCACATTGGTTTGGACTTGATGTAGAGGTGCAGTGGCATTGTGACCATAAGGAAAGGTCTATGTGGAGTCTCTTTTTTGTAGTAGTTTTGGTGGCAGTTGGTGGTTAGTATGTTGTTCATTGGTGGGTTGGAGGGATGGTAGCTGTTCTCTAGTAGATAGTGTGATGGCATATTGTGAAGAAGTTGTCTGTTCTTTCTTGTCCTGTTCCTAGGTATGTTGAAAGTACTCCTTCAGGTAAGGATGGTAAAAAAAAAAAAAAAGACTTACGTCTCCACAGAACTGGATCATCTGTGTGGAATTGGTGGGGCAAAATGACAATCCATGTGAAAGAACTGATTCCTCTGCTGGGCTAAGTCAGTGCTGTGAAAGGTTGACTATTATTGGAGGAAGGTTGACAATATTGTTTAGAAGAAGTGTGTGTGCACACAAAAGCTTATATCTTGAATAAAAGTTTGTTGATCTTAAAGGTGCCACTGGACTCAAACTTGGTTTTACTGCTTCATACCACTATGGCTACCCACCTGAATCTATTTGGTAGTTTGCTATTGTGATGTTAATAAGCCCACTTTATGCCTTGGCTGCTCCTGGTATCCCAGTGTATAACTGTAGGGATTCCTGGGTAAACACAATAAGGTAAACTAACCCTTAAGATTTTTGTGTTCCTGAACAGTTTGTTGTTGTTGTTGTTCAGTCGCACAGTTGAGTCCTGCTCTTTGTGACCTCAAGGACAAAGTCACACCAGGCCCTCCTGTCTTCCACCATCCTCTGAAGTCTGCTCAAACTCATGTTAGTTACATCAGTAACACTGTCCAGCCATCTCATCTTTTGCCGTCCCCTTCTTCTTTTGCCTTCTGTCTTTCCTAGCATCAGGATCTTCTCCAGTGAGTGCTCCCTTCTCATTTGGTGGCCAAAGTATTTGTGCTTCAGCTTCAGCATCTGACCTTCCAGGGAACAGTCAGGGTTGATTTCCCTTAGGACTGACTGATTAGATCTTCTTGCAGTCCAAGGGACTCTCAAGATTCTTCTCCAGTACCACATCTCAAAAGCATCTATTCTTCTGCACTTGGCCTTCCTTATGGTCCAGCTCTCACAGCCATACATTACTACTGGGAATACCATCACTTTGACTATGTGGACTTTTGTTGGCAGGGTGATGTCCCTACTTTTCATTATACTGCCCAGGTTCGCCATAGCTGTCCTCCCAAGGAGCAAACATCTTTTAATTTCATGGCTACAGTCACCATCTGCAGTGATCTTGGATCCCAGAAAAGTGAAGTCTGCCACTACTTCCATGTCTTCCCCTTCTATTTGTCAAGGTGTGATGGGGCCGGATGCCATGATCTTAGTTTTTTTGATGTTGAGTTTCAAGCCTACTTTTGTGCTCTCTTCTTTCACCCTCAACAAGAGGTTCTTTAGGTCCTTCTCACTTTCTGCCATTAGAGTAGTGTCATCTGCATATCTGAGGTTGTTGATGTTTTCCTGGCAATCTGAGCGTCCTTTTGGCTTTGGCCCAGCCGCTTCACTCTTTCTGTGGTTATTTGGACTTGCCCTCTGCTCTTCCCTAATAGCATATTGGGCACCTTCTGACCTGAGAGGCTCATCTTCCAGCGTCATATCTTTTAGCCTTTTGTTACTGTCCTTGGGATTTTCTTGGCAAGGATACTGGAATGGTTTGCCATTTCCTTCTTCAGTGGATCACATTTTGTCTGGGTTCTCAGCTGTGGCCTGTCCATCTTGGTGGCCCTGCATGGCATAGCCCACAGCCTCACTGAACCATGCAAGCCCTCTCACCACGTCAAGGCGGCAATCCATGAGAGAGCCTGAACAGTTAACATGCATCATTAAGCGGGAAAGGTAATCCTGCTTATTTTGGATTCCTGGAATTGGTGTTCTCAGCAACCCATCATAAGGTGCCATCTTTGCTAGGAAAGTAAAAAAACAAATCCTCTTTCTTATCTTTGGAATCCTGATGGGAAGGGCAACAGAAAGTACTGATATTGTCCAACCTCTGACTTATGGATAATGCATCCATCTCAGAATGGTTCCAAAAAGTGATTGGATCTCACTATAAATACACCACCCATTTGATTCCAAAAACAGATAATGAAGATCCACACATCAGGCCTGTCAAGATGTCTCTCTTGAGACAGCTTAAGTCTCCATGAGGGGAAGGATGGGGGGTGGGTGGGAATCTGCTCTAAAGCAAAACTCCACTTGTGCTACACTGGAGCAGACCACATGATATGAGCGGCTGGTTATGAGCCCCAGGGGTCTGGCTGGATTCAGGCTGGGTTATTAACACCATAAATCACAAAGACAGTCCTGAGGAAGGCTGATGAGGCTGATGCAGGCTGCAAGAAGCGTGGGAGTGGGAGGGGTGGTGGCCAATGAAGTTGCTCAATTTCTCAATGCTGCATGTTATTTTAAGAATCTTTCATTTTTATGGCTCTGCTGTCAGTTCCTGCAAGGAGGGAAAAAAGAGAAGTTTTGGCTTGCTTGATTCCTAAAGATGGAATCTGATCAAACTTCCTTGAAAGTGTAGAATGCTGGCAGAACTAGAAGCAGGGCTTTTTTTGAGCAGAAACACACAGGAATGTAGTTCTGGCTGATTTGGTGTCAGGGAGTGTGGCCTAATATGCAAATGAGTTCCTCCTGGGCTTTTTCTACCAAAAAAGCCCTGACTAGAAGGATGACAAGGAGTTAGGAGGAGCTGGATGCTGAGGAAGGAACAAAGCAGATCTAGAAACACAAAAATTGAAGGTGTTTCACATGAGAGAACAACCTCATAGAAACCTGGTGCTGGGAATTACTGGAGAGGTCTGTGGGGCACTGATCACACCGACTGACCGACTATCTATCTATCTATCTATCTATCTATCTATCTATCTATCTATCTATCTATCTATCTATCTATCTATCTATCTATCTATCTGTCTGTCTGTCTGTCTGTCTGTCTGTCTGTCTGTCTGTCTGTCTGTCTGTCTGTCTGTCTGTCTGTCTGTCTGTCTGTCTGTCTGTCTGTCTGTCTGTCTGTCTCCATTTATTTATTTATTTGATTTATAACATGTCCTCCCCTGCATAGCAGGGCTCAGGGCAGACAGGGCAGATTAGATTAAAACCTTTAACAAATATTTAAGACAACTCTAAAATGTACAACAATCAATAAGATGGCACATAGAGAGAGCACAGACAGTGCTTCATTTTCTGGCAGTAGGGGAGAGGGAGGTAAAGGAAGATGGCAGGGAAAAGGGAAGAGAAGGAAATCAGCCTGGTTAGAAATTGTTGCTGTCCTCAGCCATAACCCTGGTGGAACATCTGTCTTATAGGCCCTGTGGAATTGATCAGGTCCCACAAGGTCTGGATCTTATTCCACTAAAGCCCTGGCTATGGTTAAGGACAGCTGAACACTTTTCAGGCCAGGGATCACCAACATATTGTCAGTTAAGTGTAATGCTCTTGGGGGAATATGCCAGAAGAGGTGGTCACATAGGTATGTAGTGGTGGTGGTGGTGGTGGTGAATTTTATCTTGCTGGAGTTCCTTGGGCATGATCAAATGCATGAACGAAGGCAGGGGAACCTTGAATGACCATCTCTCCTGGTATGACTCTCTGAGCCAGCTTTTGCTCCTTTGTGTGTGCTGTGTCATCCTGCAGGGCAGTACTGTCCTCAGCCAGGTTTGGAGCATTTTCACTCATCTTCACCCCATGTGCAAATATATATGCAAATAAATTCCTGCTGGGCTTTTTCTTCAAAAAAGGCCCTGGTTATTGCCAATACATTTCCTAGAAATCATACAGAACAAAAACAATAAAGCTAGCTTCATTATGTAATACTATTCCAATACTATTCTAAGTTGTGTTAGGTGGAACAAACCTCAGTTTTGATAGGAAGACCACAAATCAGAGCTGGTTACATCTCTAACAATTGCAAAGCATAGTGCAGGTTTATAATCTGTGAAAATCTCAGCTAGTTACCCCTCAAGCTACCTTTGAATGATAGCTTTTGACCCAGCATATCAGGTGATGGCTATATCCAATTACAATGTGTGTCTAAGTGAAGCCTCTGGAAGATGGCATCACCTCTCATAGCCTCCCCCCCATCACAGATCAGAGGTTCCCATTAAAAATTACTTAACCAAAAATCACTTAGCCTTGAGGATGTTAAGGAGTCTGCAGGCCAGAGACCCAATTAACAACACCTGCAGATCAACCCAGGCCTAACACTGTGCACATCAATCCTAGGAGGGTGGAGATGATACAGAAGGTTCTTTGCTTCACAGCAGGGCAGGGGTTCCTGATGTTTGTGGCTGAAACATGAGGGAAAGAGTTTAACAGCACAGTCGCAAACTATAGATCCAGGTGGGTAGCTGTGTTGTTCTGAAGCAACAGAATAAAGTTAGAGTCCAGTAGCACGTTTCAGACCAATGAAGTTTTATGCAAAGTATAAGTTTATTCAAACTTATAAACAGGGTTGAATTTGAATGCTTTTCTCCCATTTCATTGTATCTAAAGAAGTGTGCCTGTACACACGAAAGTGTGTACCCACTGTAATTTCCCCTTCTGTGTTGTGTCCCCAGGGCTTTTTTTAAAAATAAAAAGCACAGCAGGAACTCATTTGCATATCAGGCCACACCCCTGACATCACCATTGTTTAGCACATGACTTTTTTTGTAGAAAAAGCCCAGCAGGAACTCATTTGCATATTAGGCCACATCTCTGATGCCAAGCCAGCCAGAACTGCATTCCTGTGTGTTCCTGCTCAAAAAAAGCCCTGAGTGTCCCTGATTAGAACTCCCCCTCCATTCCTGGGACACTATTAGCCCCAGACTAAACACAGTCTCTGTTGGCTGTCATTTAAAGACTAAACTATGCTCTAGGGGATCTGACCCTGGATCCCTAGCTTCATAGTTGGGGATTGATTATGTGAGTTCCATTCCATTGTTCTTTCCCATGGATTTGCTGCTCCACTGGGAGAGTGATTCTGATTCTACCCATGTGGCTAGTCAGTCTCCCAGACAATCTCTTCACATGTGGCTGGGAGAACACTTGAAGGCACCTGAGTTTTGAAAGAGAGTAAAAAAAAAAATGCTCTCCTTTCAATTGTTGCCTAGTACTCAGAGAACTAAATTTTGGAGAGTCAGTGAGGTACACTGTGCTATCTTAAGCAGAGTTACATCTTCTAGGCCCATTAATTTCAAAGGATTTAGACTGGTCTAAGTCTACTTAGGTTTACACTGTTAATCTTTAAAACAGCGTTATGCTGGTGGCTGATGGGTACCTTTGGGCAATTTTCATCTTTCTCATTTTCACTGTCAGTAATGTTAATCAGACCAGCTAAGGGATAGAGATCATGGCTTTCCCATGTTCACATAGCTGAGCTGAGATCTGAACCAGAGACTTCCAATTCCCTGTGCTGCACTAATTATTTTAGTTCAGCACAGGAATATGTGTATCTTTTTGAGGGACACCACAAGTTCTCTGGGATCTTCTTGCCTTTACTTTGGTTCCTCACTACCATATTTGCCAAGATCAGATGCTGAACCACAGATGTAGCATAAATATTAATGGTGACTGTGAGAAATGCCAGGCTGCTTTCTTGGGAAATGTCAGTAAGTACTAGAGACATGCAGAATTCTTACTGTGATTGCAATTGGCATCAGTCTGCGGCACACAGAAAACATCCAGAGTCTGTTGTGATGAGGGCTAATCGATCTTCATAAGTATAGGAAGCCAAGTCCTTTCTGGCGGAGACTTTTTCTGGAGCTGATACAGGGAGCAACAGGTTGTGCCTGCTCGCCAAACATGATCAAGCACCAGAACACACTGAAGAGGCTGAGTGCACAGCTTGTTAAGAATTTGAACTGAAGGAGCAGGGCTCTTTCATTATGGCATAGAGACAGACAGAGAGGGAGAACCTGTTGCCTTGGTTATAGGAAGATG
The DNA here is from genome assembly GCF_032191835.1 of Heteronotia binoei. Lineage (NCBI taxonomy): Eukaryota > Metazoa > Chordata > Lepidosauria > Squamata > Gekkonidae > Heteronotia > Heteronotia binoei. The sequence goes on from NC_083223.1 coordinate 179,095,253, forward strand.
CTAGTAATGTTTGTAATGATGTAGCCATTGTAGTAATGGCATAGCCCAAGCTAATAGATAATGGATAAGTAATGGATAGCCCAAACTTGTTAGATCTTGGAAGCTAAGTATGGTCAGCCCTGGTTAGTATTTGGATGGAAGGCAGGCAATGGCAAACCACCTCTGAATTTTTCTTATCTTGAAAACCCTCTTTGGTCACCGCAAGTCAGCTGCAAATTGATGGCAAAAAATTAAAACCATTATAAGTTACAGAAACTCCTCTTTTTTTTGGTCTAGAAATCCACTTCACTCTGTTATCAAAATCTGCCTTAGCAGACAAATAATATCTTTATCCTTTACGTTCAAAAGTTGCCCTGTCCAGACTTTACCTACTGGATGTTGAATAGCCATAATCTTTGCCTTGTCATCCTGAGATCCACTTCAGGCAAATCTGCATGCAAGCTTTTAATTGTAGCTGAGCTATGAACCCGTCAGGAATAAGAACAAACAGGTATGGGCAGGTACAGAACGCTAGTAAAGAAGTGGTCAAAGTGATTCTAAACTGGTGAGTCCACTTCCTTCCCTTTTGCCATAAAATGTTTTGTGGTGGGTTATCTGCTGTTGTCAATTCTGAGGGGCTCTGCTTATGTGGAGTCAAAGAAGAGGGATGACTTTTGCCAAGTAGCCTGGAAAGAAACATCTCTGGTTTGAAAAATGGATCTAACATTAACTCAAATATATTGTCTTTTTTCTACAGCTAAGGCAGAGTCTGAAGCTAACCTGCTGTATTTTTCTTTTCATATATGTTTGAGTTTGTTTCATCCTGTTCCCACTTAATAAATGTTCTTCTTAGTTATATACTCCTGAGGGTGACCCTAGGATAGTTTTAGACCAGAGAGGGCTACCTTCCCCATTCCTTGGATCCACTGGACTCCAGACATTAGTTTGGAGCACAGAATTATCTGAACTCTGGCCAGATAAGAGAAAGCCAGCTTGGAATAATGGTTAGAGTGCTGGACTAGAATCTTAGGAGTCCCAGATCAGAATCATCTTTCTGCCATGGAGACTCCCTGGGTGACAGTCTAACCTACCTCACAGGGTAGTTGTTGTGAGGAAGGAAGGATGATGCTGTAAGTTCCTGATTGGGGAGAAAAGTGGGATAAATATCTGAATAAGTACAGCTACAGTTGGGTCTTGTAAACAAGCTGGCACCATATTGCAATGAGGGTGTGATTGACTGCACTTTTAAAGAGTGGTACATACAACTACAGGACTGTGAAGGGTTAATTCTTCACAAAGCCAGAGAGCCTTGCATGACAGGCTGCTCCAGACAATTTGATTGGCCAGCATTAGCTGTGTAGAAAATAAAGTCTTATGAAAGCTGTATGTTGAGGAGAGGAAGTCAGATTACTGCCTCTGAGGGAGGGAAGCAGATGGGGTTTGTCATAGAGGGCTTCATAGAATGGACCATCTAGGTTTAGATGCTAGTATTGACTGGATGTTCTCTTGCAGGGACATTTCCGTGTTACTCTGAAATGTTCCTGCAAGAGAAGAAGATCATCTGGGAATACCCCTCACAGAAAAAGGGTTTTCTGACTTAAGACAATTTGAATTCAGCATTAGCCGAGAGCAGTTTGAACACAGATAGAGAACTGGGGGAAAGTTTGGCAAACAAGTTTGGGTAGTATTATACTACCCACATTCAGACCCACATTCAGGCCAAAGGAAAAGGGATAGATCTTCTAATGAGAGGCAAAGAGTTATCTCTGAGGAGAGTTTTCTCTGAGGAGTACAGAGATTCCTGGTCTGGTGTGATTGGAAACTGTCTTTAGAGACCTAAATTTCTATTAACAACTCAATAAGAGTACTAATGTTCCACAAGAAGGGGTTTGGGTGCTAGGCAGAGGGTACTAACCTCTTGGGCACCAAAAAGAGTCAGAGATTATACAAATGAAGTGTATTAGAGTGTTTGTTTGGAACAACACTGGAACAAAAGTCTCTCAGTATAAAGATTGAAGTAACTGAATAATTTAAGAACCTCTTATTAGCCTGATATGTAAGAACAAAAGTCTGTGCATATACTGTTTTTATCTTAGTAATTTCAACCCCTGATTTCATTTGATCTTTCCCCTTGATGTTAAATAATATTTTTTGTTATTTTGTGATTTTTAAAAGCATCTCAAGTGCCATTTTCAGTGGTTTAAGTTAAAGGGAAATCTTACCAGTTCTCTCAGTTTCCTGGACTGAGAAAATAGCTGTTATATCTTATTGGCACAGGGTGGGACAACCAAAATTACTTCAGGGGAGAAGAAAACACATTATCAGGGCTGCTCTAGTTAATGAGTGGACAGAAAAATGGAGGAAAAATCTTGTTTCTGAGGGAGGGAAGTGAGTGGGGACTGTCATAGAGAGCTTCATATAATGGACCATCTAGGCTTAGACGCTGTTTTTTCAGGTTTACAGTGTGGCGCGGCAAATTGCGGGTTTGCCTCATGCAAAATGGTGGCATAGAGCAACTGATGCAAATTCACCAGCTTGCTCTGGACAGAAACAGAAGCAAGGTGCAGAGCAAGATTACTGCAGAATCAGCCCCAGAGAGAATAAGGGCAAAGCACAGAGGAGGATATTTTTTTCTCTCCCTGTCATGCATTCTGCCTCCCTTAGGGTTTGTGTATTACAAGTCCTCTCCCCCCTTTCAATTATACTTCCCATCTTTTTCAGTTTTTGAAAAATGGTTATTTGGTCTGACATATAGAATTTTCTCTCTCACAAACTATCTGTTGACTGTGAAGGGTTAGCTGCAGGTTTTCAAATGTATTCAACTGTCAAAGCAGCTGTCGCTAGCTCTACATGAACTGTACTTTGGGCAGACTTCCCTGCCATAATTTTCTTTTCTGCACATGACCAAACATTTCCTTTCACTGTCTCCACTCAGTCTGCACATGTTCAAGAAAGCTGTCACATGTACATCTGACCTTCTGGTCAGTTTTTCTTTTTGTTGTACTTCATCTTATTGAGGGAAGGGAAGAACTACTATATTCTGCATAAGGAGACGATGCATATGCAGGGAGAATTGCAGGCTCAAGTAGATAAAATCCATTTGCCATGTTGGATTGAGGTATTGGCCTGGGGGAGAAAGGGGAGGGGCAGGAGTTTCCAGCCCATTCAGTTGCCCTTCTGATCTATCAAAAGGGGACGTTATTCTGTCTTCTTAACCCATATTGCAATGAAGACTTCAGGTGTTCCCTTTTTGGATCATGGGCAATGGGGCAGGAGGGGGGGGGCACAGAATAGATACAAGGTTGCCAAGCTCCAGATAACAATTTCCTCCCTTTCTTTAAAGCCATGAGGTACCTTGTTTACTTGCAGTTTAAAGGATACTGGGTGGTGGTGCTGGCTGGAAACTGGGTTCCAGGCGGTACTTGTTCTCCAAGCCTAGCCACCCATTGTCAAGCATCGATATTTCTCAATAATCAGTCTTTTGTTATTGAATCAAAAGTTGCTTTATTGTAGAAACTCCATAGCTTTGTCAAGGACAGAATCCTTGGAAGTAATGACGTATACAGACTTAGTTACTTTGTAGGATAGCTTCAAAGGATAACATGCAGATGCAATTTGAGTAACGGGTTCAAAGGTTACTACATAGTATCTCTTTTACTACTAAGGAATGCAAGCTATTAAAAACATCTCCCTTTCTCACACTTTCTCTGAGAGCCATAAGACCTGGCTGTGTGAATCTGGGGGAGAGGCACATCGCACCGTTCACAGCAAGGCTAACCTAAACATCCTTGGGCCAGATGGATTTATTACTTGCCCTTAGGTTGTAAAAGAGGGGGAAGCAGGAGAGGCGGGTGTTCTGTTCTTTGTCTTATGGACCATCATGGCACACAGAAACATGCATGCTTGACACCCATTTCTTTATTTCTTCAGTTCTTCCATTACTTCAGTTCAGCCTAATTTCCTGAATGAGGGCTGGCTCTTCTGTACTGCTCTGGTGCTAGTTCTTCTCTCTCTGCTAATCCTCATTCATGGGTGGTTTGGAAGTTCTGAGAGAAGACAGTGATTCCCTCTAAAAATTGATACTTTCTTAACATTTGAGAGAAATCACACATTGTGCAGGGATGATTATATTTTTGCAGATAAGGAATTAAAAAATCAGACTGACTCTGTTTGCAGTGGATGTTTCCTCTGGAGTCCAGCATCTCTCATGATTGCCTTGATGACTGGTTTGTAATTTAAAACTAGTAGCATTTTGAGTAGTTTAGCATTTGCATGGTGGTGGTGTTCTGCATGACAACTGGCCAAGCGGTTGCTGTTGGTATGTGCTCACAGCTTGGACTGCAAATTTCCCAGGATCTTCATGGGTGCCTCACTTTAAATTAGTTACATTTGGAGTACAAGAGCTGCTTTTTAAACTGTGCAATCAGTGGCATTTATTCTTTAGTAGCATTTGCCATATTGGTGGGAAACTTCCTGGATTGAACTATACTTTTCAAGGGGCAGTTTAAGAATACACAACATACTCTTTTGCACCTATATAGCTGGCAACATTTCTTGTCTGCAGCATTTCTCTTGTCACCATGTGCTCAGAACTTACTGTAACAGACAACAGTCCCCTGATGGCAAGATAAAGTGGTACAAAGTATTTTGATCCCATTTGGAACACTAAATAAACTCAGCCATGGGAGTCAGGCATGAAAACTAGGTAATGTGGGAATGTTACAGAGACAAGAGACACCCCCTCCCAGCCAAATCTCAATAGGCTCAAGACAACCAAGGAAAGCACCATTTCCCCCAGGATGATAAGGCTGCAAACCTCCAGGTGGAGCCTGATGATCCCCTGGAATTACAACTGATCCTCCAGCTCCCCTGGGGAAAATGGCTGCTTTGGAGGCTGAATTCCATGGGATTATATCCCACTGAGGTCCCTCCCCTCCCCAAACCTTGACATTGTCAGACTCTTAAATCTCCAGGAATTTCCCAACTCAGAGTTGGCAGCTCTATTTTCCACCTGTCAAGGTTGTTGGGCAGTAGTGAATGGGGGAGGGTGAACAGGAACAGCTGTGGGAAAGCAGCGTGAAAACATGGATTCACAAAACATTTATGATGATATTCAGAATAATTCTGACCATTTGACCAAAAGCAGTTTTGCAAGTGTTTGCAATTCTGCTCTCAATTTGTGATCAAAGTGGGATAGGAACAGAGAGGGATTCACTCCATAACTACTTCCAGGCCCTTTTTAAGACTCACAATGCCAAGCTAAACAGATTTCCACCCTTTTTAGTCCGCACTGAAACAGGGAAGACTTGGAAGTCAAAGATGGCGGCTGAAGAAGCAGGCACCATTTCTTTTTTTTTTTTTGTAAACACAATTTTATTGATAACATATGGTAACCATATCCATTAATACCTTCTTTTTATCTATCCCATATGCTATTTTCTAGTCCCCCTCCCCCCGTTGCTTGACTCCCGCCGAAGTTATATACTTAAAATACTAACATTTAAAGGTACCCTTAAACCATAAGAACCTATATTCATATTCTACTTTTTTCTCGGACTTGATCATTATTAAAAAAAAAAATGTCCAATATCCTTTTATATTCCATTCTTCTTCTACATAACATCTAAACTTTTTCCACTTCTTTTCATACACTTCCAAATCATACTCTCTTAAGATTCTTGTTAGTTTGTCCATCTCACTCCATGTTATAACTTTTACAATCCAATCCCATTTTTCTGGTATTTTTTTTTTTTTTGCTTCCATAACTGCGCATACAATGTCCTAGCCGCTGAAAGCAAGTACCAGATCAAAGTTCTATCTTGTTTTGGAAATTTTTCCATTTGTAATCCGAATAAAAAAGTCTCTGCTACTTTCTTGAAGTCATATCCCAAGATCTTTGAAATTTCTTGTTGAATCATCTGCCAATACTTTTTCGCTCTTTCACAAGTCCACCACATATGGTAAAAAGAACCTTCATGTCTTCTACATTTCCAACATCTGTCTGGCATCTTTTTATTGATCTTTGCCAATTTTTTAGGAGTCATATACCACCTATACATCATCTTAAAACAATTTTCTTTTATACTCTGACCTGTTGATAATTTCAGAGAGTTCTTCCAAAGATACTCCCATGTATCCATCTGTATTTCTTTATTTACATTGATTGCCCACTTAATCATTTGAGATTTTACTACTTCATCTTCCATAGACCATTTTAACAGTAACTTATATATTTTTGAAATTAATTTTTCATTATCTCCAAGCAGAACTTTTTCCATTTCTGTTTGCTCACGTCTTATTCCTTCAGCTTTGATATCATTCTCCACCAGGCTTTTTATTTGTTGCATTTGAAACCAATCATATTTTTTATTCAACTCCTCAGCAGTTTTCAATTCTATTTTGCCACTTTGTATTTTTAGTAATTGATTGTAAGACAACCCTCTCTCTTCACTGGTTTCAGCTGTTATTTTTATTACTTCTACTGGCACTATCCATAATGGCTTTCTCTCATCACCATATTTCTTGTACTTCATCCATGTATTTAACAAATTATTTCTGATATAATGGTGAAAAAAAACCATCCATCTTTTTCTTCCCATAGTACATATAAGCATGCCAGCTGAATTTATTTCCAAGAGCTTCCAACAGTAAAAGTTTTTTTATTCAACAGCGTCATCCAGTCTTTTATTCATACTAAGCAAACTGCATCATGATATAGTCTTAAATCTGGTAGCTGGAATCCTCCTCTCTCCTTAGCATCTGTTAAAATTTTCGTTTTAATCCTTGGTTTCTTCCCAGCCCATACAAATTCTGAAATCTTCCTTTGCCATTTATTAAATTGTTTGCTATCTTTCACAATCGGAATGGTTTGAAACAAATACATTATTCTCAGCAGAATATTCATTTTAATTGCAGCTATTTAACGTCACATCCTGTCAGTCTCTGCAATTCCTTTTGCTTATTTACTTGCATGTTTTTACATAAAAAATTTGATTTTTCTTTATTAACATAAAGTCCTGCCAACTCTCCATATTCTTGTATCTTGGCTAACAGCAAAGGTATTACTTGTATAGGATTTTCAGCTATAAACATTATATCATCAGCAAACGCTCTATATTTATAAGTAAATCCTCCAATTTTCAGCCCTTCTATTTTTTTATCACCTAATATTTGCATCAGCAAAATTTCAAGAGTCATTATAAACAACAATGTTGAAAGCGGACAACCTTGTCTTGTACCTTTACTGATCATCATATGCTCTGTGAGGTCTGCATTTATACACAACTTTGCTCGCTGTTCCATATATATTGCTTTTATCATTCTTATGAAGTGTTCTCCAAGTTCTATCTTTTCCATAACTGCAAACATAAAGTCCCAGTTCAAATTATCAATGGCTTTCTCTGCATCCGCAAAAAATAATGCAACTTCTTTTTCTGGATGTTTTTCATAATATTCTACAATATTTACAACTGTTCTTATATTGTCTCTTATTTGCCTTTTAGAGAGAAATCCTGCTTGATCTTTCTTTATGAAATTAATCAAATATTATTTAAGTCATTCTGCCAAGATTCTTGTGTATATCTTATAATCATTATTTAATAATGAAATTGGTCTGTAGTTCTGTACATTCATAACATCTCTATCTTCCTTGGGGATCAACGAAATTATGGCTTCTTTCCAAGTGTTTTGTATTTTTCCTTTTACTCATCATATTCATCAATTTTTGCAGTTTTGGTACTAATTCTTCTTTAAAGGTTTTGAAAAATTTAGCCGTATATCCACCTGGCCCAGGTGCCTTTCCCATTTTCATTGCATTAATTGCTGTTTCAATTTCAATTTTTTCAATTGGATCATTCAAATTTTTCTTCATATATTCAGTTAAGGGTGCTATTTTAATATTTTGCAAATACGCTTCAATCTTTTCTTTTTTATCTTCACACCTTTAAATAAATTAGCATTATACTTTAAAAAATTGTCTTTTTATTCCTTCTTGATCTACTATCTCTCTTCCATCAGCCACAATTTTATTAATAATTTTACATTCTCTCTTTTTCTTCAATTGCCAGGCTAAATACTTTCCAGGTTTATTTGCAACCTCAAAAGATTTCTGTTGCAGTTTTTTCAAATTCCATTCTACTTCTTTATTCAACAAATGTCTCATTTGGGTTTGTAATATAGTGATCTCCCTTATAATTTTCTTTTCCCCTGGTCTTTTTCTCAGTTCCCCTTCTTTTTTCTTTATCTCATTTTGAATGTCCAATCTCTGTTTTTCTTTCACTCTTTTATCCTTATTGTTTAATGTAATCAATATTCCTCTCATTACAGCTTTGTAAGTGTCCCATACCATCTGGAACTCTATATCATCTTTGTCATTTATTTGGAAAAAAGCTTTAGTTTCATTTTCTAAAAATGTTACAATTTTCTTTATCTTGTAGCAAATTTTTATTTATTCTCCATCTTCTTGTTTTTCTTTGCAATTTTGTAGCCCATAATATTGGATTATGATCCGCACTTATCTTTGGAAGAATCTCTACTTTTTTAGTTATGAGGCCCAAATCCTTAGTACCTCATAACATGTCAATTCTGGAAGAAGTATTATGTCTTGCTGAAAAAAAAGTATAGTCTCTTACTTCAGGGTTAAATTTTCTCCAAATATCTTCCAAATTTTCTTGTTTAACCAGTTCAAAAAACGATTTTGGCAGTTTTCCTTCCTTATTATTACTTTTTTGGCCAGATCTATCTATTTTATTCTGTATTGTTCCATTAAAATCTCCCATCATCAAGATCTGGTCATAAGTCACTTCATCCAACTGTCTGATAATGCTTTTTAAAAAGCATCTTTTGCACCATTTGGTGCATACAGTCCTAATAACAACATTTTTTCCCATTAATAATTATCTCTACTGCTATATATTTTCCATCTTTATCTTTAAATACCAATTTTGGCTCTAATTGCTGATTAATATAAAAAGCCCCTTTTCTTTTGTTCAGCCAATGAAAAAAATTCCAGTCCTAATTGTTTATTCCAAAAAAAATTGTAATCCTTTTGTTGTATATGAATTTCCTGTAAACAAATTATGTTACAATTTTGTTTTTTAATCCAATGAAATGTTGCTTTTCTTTTTTGTGGTGAATTTAGTCCATTTGCATTCCAAGATAATAATTTGTAATCCATCATGGTGCAAAGTCTTTATTTTGTTCGTAAAAACTAGACAACTCATGTGTGTTTGTGATTGTAATCCCATGCAGCTTAAAACTCAAGCCTTCAAGTATTATCCATCTATATCGTATTTCATTAGTATGCAATTTCTCTGTCAGTTTCTTGCACGTTTTCCTATCATTTATCACTTGTCTTGGCAACTCTTTCATTATTCTGACTCTGGTCCCTCTTACTATTAGAGTCTTTTGGAAATTTTTATTCAAATTTTTCCCTGCCATGTCTTTTGTCATAAATTTTATAACTATATCTCTTGGCAAATTTTTGTTCTTGGCATATGATGAGTTAACTCTGTACATGTTATCATATTTCTAGATTTCAGGATCTTCCTCCAAAAAGTCAGCAATTATTTTCACCATATATTCCTTTAAGACAGTTCCCTCCCCTTCAGGTACTCCTCTCAGACGAACTTGAGTTTCCATCATTCTGCAGTCATGTATTGTCACCTTCTCTTGCAGCTTTAGCAAGGTGGAATCATGTACTTTAACTTTCTCCTCTACATTCTGGACTTTTTTGTGACCACCACCACGTCATTTTTAAATCTTCCACTTCCTTTTTAAGATCTCCAATATCTTTTTAAAGTTCTTTTTTACAGGCTGTTAACATCTTGTCAACTCCTTTCATTATTCTAGCTTCCATCGCTTCTAGTTGGTCTTGCATTTTTTCCAAAGAGAGAGCTCTTGCACGTGTTGTTTTTGACTCTGACATCAAAGAAAGCCTACGAAAATTGTAACGTCTCAAAATCAAAATCCAAACAGCAGATTCAATAACTTAGAACTTGCCCTTTTAAATAAGCCTAATTTCGCCATTCTACAACCTTCCTGGGCTTAGATATTAATTTTTAAAAGTTTTATTTTTTTCAAAATGGTGATTGCAGTTTCTCTAGAGTAAAAAAATCCTAGAGTAGGCCTTCTTGTTCGTCTCTCTTATCTTATTTCTTCCTGCTGATTTGCTAGGCAACAAATCCCATTCTCAATGGTATCCAAATCTCACAGTCTTTGTTAGTCTCACTTCCCTTGTTACTTCCTGCTTTGCTAGGCACCAAGTCTCGTCCTCAATGTTATCCAAGTCTCACGATCTTTGATGTACTTCCTGTGTTGATTGTAGAGAATGCAGAGCTGTGATGCTGATGCTTTCATCGATGACCACAGGTATTTCAAACAAATACTTCTTTCAAAGATTTCAGGTTTTCACGGCTGGTAACATCATTAGGGTTTGTAGAATCTTTTGGGCTCAAGTGCCGTGTTCTACTGGAGAAACTTTTCCTTCCAGACGTTTCGTTCTCAGCTGCGGAGAACATCCTCAGTGGCATTGCAGCCGGAGCAGGCGCTCTGACCTTCTTGGCTGCTGTGCGTTGAGTGGGGCCAGGGCTGCTGGAGAGCTGCTATTTCTAGGCTGGAGGGGGTGTGGTGAAAGGGCAATTGGTTTGTGGATATGCCCATTGTTTGGTGGGGCTTCCTGGAAGGATAGTGATAAGGAAACTGGCTGTTGAATGCGACCATTGTTCTGTGTTAATTGCTGGGAGGGTTGGAAGGGGTTTGAAGATAAGGAAGATGGTTGTTGACTGTGCTGATTGTTCTGTGGAATTTGCTGGTTGTTCTGAGACTTTCTGCAATTTATTTAGGATCTTGTCAAGCTTATGCCAATTAAATGGCTCTATAAGCCTCTGTAGATGAAGAAAAACACCACTCTTCTCCGGCGGTCCCTCAAAGCCTCTAAAGAGCCCCCAACGGAACTCCCTATCAGCCAAGGTTAACCTCCTCTGAGTTTCTGTGTGTATCCTGGACAAATCTCTAACTGAGAAATGTAGGCAATAGACCAAAGAAAGCCTTTTCCTACCCTGAACAGAGGCTTAAGACTGTCCCTGTTCAGAGGACAGGTCAGCTCAGCACGATTCCCAAACCGGAAGCCAAGCAGGCACCATTTCTTGAGCTCCACATTTGCAAGATATTAATAAGCTACAATCTTCAGTCTGCTTCAGCTTGCTAAAGTCTATATCTGGTCTTCCTGGGAGCTAGCTATTAACACTTCTGAGACCTGAGAGCTCTAAGAACTTGCTGCCAAGTGGTTGGGGTTGCTGTGGGAGTGGAGAAGTTATCAACTGGTCACCATTAATTGGACAACTTTTACTTGTAAGTTTATTTATAGATTATCTTGTGTTTTGCATTCCTCCCTAAGTTCTTCCTAAAAGCCTTGAACTTTTAGAGAGTTACTAAACCGAACCGAAGCTGCTGTTGGCTGAAAGACATCATCTGGATTGAGTTTGACTCCTTTAAGCCTTTGAACACCAGCTGTTTACATTGCTTTGCAACATAAGAACATAAGAGAATCCATGTTGGATAAGGCCAATGGCCCATCCAGTCCAACACTGTGGGCATTTTCGCACTGACCTTAATCGGCAGCGACGTCCCTCTTCACTGCGCAGGATCTGCGCGGATTTCGCACCAATTGCTGCGGAGCACCCAGAAGAGCCACAAAGTCCCGTGGCTTTTGTGGCGCAAATGGAAACTGGTTTTTGGCGGTTTCCATTTGCGCCGCAAAAGCCGCGGGACTTTGCGGCTCTTCCGGGTGCTCCGCAGCAATTGGTGCGAAATCTGCGCAGATCCTGCGCAGTGAAGAGGGACGTCACTGCCGATTAAGGTCAGTACGAAAATGCCCTGTGTATCACACAGTGGCCAATATATATATATACAGTATGTCACAGAAGTGAGCACACCCCCTCACACCCTGCAAACGTTCAAGTATATCTTCCCATGTGACAACACTGAAGAAATGACACCTGGCCACAATGCAAAGCAGTGAGTCCACAGCTTGCACAACAGTGCAAATGTGCTGCCCCCTCAAAACCATGCAACACACAGCCATCAATGTACAAACTGCCGGCAACACAAGTGAGTACACCCCCAAGTGATAATGTCCAAGCTTCCTAGACAGCCAGTACAGACCCACAGCCAGTGCTTACCAGAAATCTTTTGGGAGTTGTTGTTACCTCACAACAGCCTGATAGTTTTGGAAGCCAGTTTGCTGTTCCACCTGGTCAGGGCTGGATCTAGACTGGCACCCAAGGCAAGGCTAACTACTTGCACCCCCCCCCCACACACACACACACTGTTCTCTTTCCTCCTCCTTCCCTCCCCTTTCAATCTGCCTGACCCTCCCACCAAAGACCCCACTCCATTGATGAATGGGGAAGCCACTGGAGCCCAGTTCTCTGCCTGCCTCCCCTCCCTCTTTTTCTTACCACCAAATGAATGTGTGATGTTGTAAGCCAATACTGTTACTTCCATACTGTAGACAGGAGGCTGCTACTGAGAGAAAAGTGATGTCAGTCAGAATAAACAATACTGACTATGTATTTTGGAGAGGGACTGTGGTTCAGTGCAGAAGGTCCCAGGTTCAGTCCCTGATATCCAATCAAAAGATCTGGCAATAGGTGACATGAAAGACCTCTGCCTGAAACCCTGCCGAGCTGCTGTCAGTCCAGGCAGGTAATACTGACCTTGATGGGCCAAAGGTCCAATTCAGTAGAAGGCAGCTTCCTCTGTGCACTAGAAATTGACCGGTGGTCCACCATATGGAGCCACTATTAACTGCAAACTGGTCAATTTCCAGTTGGGAACTGGGGACACCACTGGCCATTTGCCAGTGGCCCCTTTCTTGCAAACTATGATGAACTAGCTGATCTTGCAAAACATTTCCACCTCTTGGCCACCTCCCAGGCAACTTCCTCCAGGTTGGAGAGCAGCCCACCTGCAAATCCCAGAAGATCTGCTTCTTGCCCCTCCTCGGCTTTTCAGGGCCACTTTTGGGATGTCCCCCCACCACCATCAGGCACTGCTGGGAGTGCTCCGGTTTCTGCAGGAGGCAAGGCGGAGGGCAGTGATGCTCTGTATTCTTGGTGCTTGGGATGGAAGGCGTAAGAGGCTGGGGGGCAGAGAGGGGGCAATGGCAGAGAGTATGGGAGAGCAGCAGAGGGGGGCAGTGAGGGGGAGATAAAGCACATGGCACAAGGGAATGAGAGAAGCAGCCAAGCTCCGCCCCCCAATTCTTTTAGCTCTTGGGCCCCTCCCTCCTGAATTTTCTGGCTACAGGGCCGGGTTGTCTACCTTGCTAGTGTATCATCTGCCTAGCACACTGGCAGATACTCTGCTGAAGCTAACTGAAGTGTTCTTGAAGTGGGCATTGCAGTTCCCTCAGTTGATAGTACTTCGTGATCTCAATGTCCACACCAATAGCACCCTATCAGGTTTGCCCTCAGACTTCATGCCTGCCGTGGCAGGACTGGAACTCTCCCAGATTGTTTTGGTTACTACACACAAAGCAGACCACATGCTAGATTTGATTTTCAATGATTGATGCAGAAGTGATGCCATGGATAGACCATGACCTCCTTAAGACCAAGTTGAGAATTGTGAGTCTCCTCTGCTTGGGTGAAGGGCTGATTTATGCCCACCTGTGGAGACTTTGGGATCCAATGGATTTCCAGAATGCTTTGTGGGATCTGTGTCCAAGGCTCCAGGACACCACTGATGCCATCATTCCCTGATAACCCTCACTCTCTCTTAGCTACATGGTATACTTTAGAGATCAGAGATATGAAAAGGTTGCTTAGATGGTTTGAGCAAATCTGGTGACAGACCCAGGATGAAGTGACAAGAACACACTATAGAGACCAATAGAGGGTCTATGAGGTGGTGGTGAAAAGATTTCTCCACCTCCACTGTGTCTGCTAGTTCATGTCCAGTACAATTGTTTAGAAGAACAGTTTGGTCCCTTATTTCACCAAATGTGGAATCCCAAAATGATAGGGAATTGCCTATTAGCTGTGACACTTTTGCAACATATTTTGCAGACAAAATCTCAAAAGTTTGTATACAGGTAATATGCCAGGGGCTTCCATGGTTTATACAGGTCCTCTCTTGGGCTACTTCTGCCCGCTCTCCCTGATGGATATGGACAGGAACCTGGCAGCTGTTAAGCCGATGACCTGCCTGTTAGATCTGTAATGTATTGGCTGAAATACGCGCCCACGCGCAGAGGCGGCTGGGTATCCCAGGCATCTCTAGCGCGGGGCGCGGAATCCCCGCCTACTACATCCACGGCGGGAAGTTTAACAGGCCAGGATTGGCCTGACCTGTACAGGAGGCTGAACCGGGTAAATGTACATAAGCGGGGCCCGCGTGCTCCCACTCTTGCAACGTGCTCCTAATAAACTATGTTGCCCTACTCTCGTCTCCGCTTCGAGTACATTACACTGGCGACGAAGGTGGGATCTTAGCCTCAGCGGCTACCACGGAGATCTAGGGCAACCACGAGGCCTGACCGCCGCCGCCATGGCCACACAGAACGGAACCACCGGCTACATCGAGACATTCGACCCCGCCAATCCCGAGGCCTGGGAGTCCTACGCGGAGCGGGTCGAGTTCTACCTAAGGGCCAACAAGGTCACCGATGCAGGCTCAAAGAGGGACGTTCTCCTGAGCATCTGCGGGCCAGCCACGTTCGAGATCGCCAAGGGTCTCTCGGCTCCCGCCCGCCTCACGGAGAAGTCCTACGAGGAGATCATCAGGCTCCTCACCGGCCATTTCTCGCCACAGCCTTCGCGGGTGGCCCGTCGGTTCCTGTTCCACAGAAGAGACCAGGCCGTGGAGGAATCGGCCGCCGACTACCTGGCGGCTCTCCGCAAAATCGCCGGGAACTGCAACTTCCCCCAGCTGGAAGACACCCTGGCCGACCGATTCACGTGGGGCCTCCGCGACGAGAGGCTCCAGCAGAAGCTCTTCGCCAAAGAAGAGTTCACCCTCCAGAGCACCTTCAGCGAGGCGGTGGCGTACGAGAGGACCTCCAGGACCTTCCCCAAGGCCCGGACAGAAGCCGCCCACCACGAGGAGCTGGACCACGACTGCCCAGAGGAGGAAGAAGCCCACCAGCTGCGCCGCCCAGCCGGGCCACCCAGCAGAGCCGCCCAACGCCCCCGAGCGGCCGAACGACCCCCACCGACGGAGAGGGTTCCGGCCACCAAGTGCGCCAGCTGCGGCGACCCCCACGACAGGCGGGACTGCTGATACCGGAACTGGGACTGCTGGAGCTGCGGGAAAACGAGCCACATTGCGAGGGCTTGCCGAGCCAAGCCCAACCGCCGGAGGCCGACCACGCATCACGAGTCGGCGGAGTTCCATTCCACGGACTCCACGTCCCTGCAGGTACTGAACTTGCCCCTCTCCACCCCCGATAAAATCAAAATGGCGGTCCTCATCGAGGGGAACCCCTGCCAAATGGAAGTGGACTCTGGTTCCTCCATCTCCATTATAGCGGAGGAAACCCTGAGGAAGCTGTGCCCCCCCCAGCGGCTGCAAATAAGGCCGGCGAACTTCATACTCCGGGACTTTCAGAAGAATCCGGTGCAAATCGCGGGGTGGGCGCGGGTGCAAGTCGAGCGGGGGTCCTTCTACGGCCCGCTGGACATCCTGGTGGTAAAGCGCCAGCTTGCCACCCTGCTGGGACTGGCGTGGTTCAAACCCTTGGGGATCCGGGTGGAAGGGGTGGGGCAAACCCTAACACCCAGGGGGTTCGGGGAGATATGCCAAGAGTTCCCTGACGTGTTCGATGGGTCTCTAGGGAGCTACAAAGGGCCGGCCATCTCCCTACCGCTAGACCCCACGGTCCGGCCGATTCGGCTCAAGGCGAGGAGGGTCCCGTTCGCTTTAAAGCCAAAAATAGAGGCCGAACTAGACCGCCTCACAGCCCAGGGAGTCCTGGAGCCGGTGGACTATGCCACCTGGGAGACCCCCATCGTAACCCCCATCAAGCCAAACGGGGAGGTGCGGATCTGTGCAGACTATAAATGCACGATAAACAAGGCACTGCAGGATAACCCCTACCCAGTGCCGGTGGTAAGCCACGTTCTGGCTGCCCTAGCGGGGTCCAAGATCTTCGGGAAGCTGGACCTGGCACAGGCCTACCAACAGCTCCCGGTAGATGCTAAGACGGCGGAAGCCCAAACGATAGTGACACACAGGGGGGCCTTCAGGGTGAGGAGGCTCCAATTCGGGGTTAGCGTCGCTCCCGGGATCTTCCAGAGTATAATGGACACTCTCCTGAAAGGGATCCCGGGAGTCCAGCCGTTTTTTGATGACGTCCTAGTCGCCGCCCCGGACCCCGAAGAATTCGGCAACCGCCTAAGAGAGGTACTCCGCCGGTTCCAGGCAGCGGGGCTCAAAGTCAAGAGGGAGAAATGCCTGTTGGGGGTCCCACGGGTGGAGTTCCTGGGGTTCGCCGTAGACGCAGCGGGAATCCACCCAACGGAAGAGAAGACCCGAGCCATTGTGCAAGCGCCAGCCCCCACCTGCAAAGCGGAGCTACAAAGCTTCTTGGGGGTGCTTAACTTTTACCATTAATTTCTCCCCCACAAGGCGGCCCTAGCAGAGCCCCTGCACCGCCTGCTGGACAAAAAAGCCCCTTGGGTTTGGGGCAAACGCCAAGCGGCCGCGTTTCAGGCAGTTAAGGATGTGTTGGTGTCTAATGCGGTGCTCCACCATTTTGACGAGGGCCTCCCCGTCATCCTGGCATGCGATGCGTCGCCATACGGGGTGGGAGCAGTCCTGGGGCACCAACTACCCGACGGGAGGGAGGTACCGGTCGCATACTACTCCCGCACACTGACACCAGCCGAGCGCAACTACGCGCAAATAGACAAAGAGGCACTGGCAATCGTGGCGGGGGTCCGCAAGTTCCACGAATATCTGTACGGGCGGAGGTTCACTATTGCCACCGACCACAAACCTCTCCTAGGCCTGTTGGCCCCTGACCGGCAAACCCCCCAAATTCTCTCACAGCGCGTGTTGAGGTGGAACCAATTCCTCAACTCCTACACGTACACACTGGTGCACAGGGCAGGCAAGGCCATGGGCCACGCGGATGCGCTCAGCCGCTTGCCGCTCCCAGAAGTAGGCCCAGACCCCGCCCCCGCACACCAGGTCATGATGATAGAGAGCCTCCCGGAGCAGCCCCTCCACGCGGCGGAGGTCGCCAAGGCAACACAGAAACACAAAACACTGGCGAGGGTGCTCGACTGGGTGATGAGGGGCTGGCCGGAGGGAAACATGGGGGAAGAATTCAAACCATACACGACCAGGAGGGAGGAACTAGCCGTGCACAAGGGGTGCCTATTATGGGGAAGCAGGGTGGTGGTCCCGCCTCCGCTGCAAAAGCGAGTCCTGGAATCCCTACACGAGACCCATCCCGGCATAGTCCGAATGAAGGCGTTAGCCAGGAGCTACGTCTGGTGGCCGGGAATGGACGGGGAGATTGAGACGTGGGTGCGCAGGTGTCAAACGTGTCAGGAGTCAAGGCCTGCGCCCCCCAGCGCCCCCGCCACACGGTGGGAGTCCACCCGGAAGCCCTGGTCGAGGCTCCACATCGATTTTGCGGGGCCATTCCAGGGTCAAATCTTCATGATCATTGTGGACGCCTATTCCAAATGGCTGGAGGTCATTCCCGTAGGGTCCACCTCAGCGGCCGCCGCCATCAAAGCGCTGCGCAGGGTCTTGTGCACACACGGTATTCCGGATACCATAGTCTCGGATAACGGGACAGCATTCACAGCGGCGGACTTCCAAGGGTTCCTCAATAGATACCTGATTAAACACATTCGCTCCGCCCCCTTTCACCCGGCCACCAACGGCCAGGCGGAGCGGATGGTCCGCACAACCAAGGAAGCCTTAAGCCGCATCGTTCAGGGAGACTGGGACCACAGACTAGCTGCGTTCCTTTTCGACAACCGGGTCACCCCCAACCCGGCCACCGGGGTCAGCCCGGCCGAGCTTCTCATGGGGCGCAAACTCATAACACGGCTGGACCGACTACACCCCGACAGGACCGCTGACCCCAGCGGAAGTCCCGAGGTCCGGGACGCGGCAAGGGGGTTCTTCGCAGGCGACCCAGTTTATGCCCGGAACTACGCGAGGGGACCCGAATGGGTGGCGGGCAGAGTGTTACGAGTAACGGGGTCCCGCCACTACGACATATCGACCGAGGGGGGCCAGGTCCTACGGCGGCACATCGACCAGCTACGCCGCCGGACGCTGCCCGAGGACCCGGCAGACTTAGAGGAGGCGGAGCCAACCAGAGGCCGGCCAGACGAAGCGCCCCCAACGACAGCAGGGCCGCCGCCCGAAGTGCAGGGGCCCACCGAGCCCGACCGGCCCGAGGAACCAAACCCGCCGCCTCTGGCGGCACCACAACCCCCAGACGTGCCCGCCAGGGAAGCAGCGCCCCCCCCACAGGACCTTCCCAGACGGTCCACCAGGGAGAGCCGACCGCCCGCGTATCTTAAAGACTATGTTCGTTAACTAGGGGGGGAGGAGTGTAATGTATTGGCTGAAATACGCGCCCACGCGCAGAGGCGGCTGGGTATCCCAGGCATCTCTAGCGCGGGGCGCGGAATCCCCGCCTACTACATCCACGGCGGGAAGTTTAACAGGCCAGGATTGGCCTGACCTGTACAGGAGGCTGAACCGGGTAAATGTACATAAGCGGGGCCCGGCCCGCGTGCTCCCACTCTTGCAACGTGCTCCTAATAAACTATGTTGCCCTACTCTCGTCTCCGCTTCGAGTACGTTACAAGATCCCTGCCCATCTTGGCTGGTTAAATCTTGCCATGACATGATGGGAGGGTCCCTTATGGAGACTGTCAATTTGTCTCTCTCTCAGGGCCACTTTCCCAGGTCCTTAAAGGAGGCCTTTGTTCAATCTATTTTGAAGAACCTTTCTTCGCTGCCTAGTCTCAAATTTACTTTTTCTGAGGAAGGTATTTGAGAGGGCAGTGGCTGAGCAGCTCCAGGAATTCCTAGATGAAATTTGATCCTGCATTTGATCCATTCCAGTCTGACTTCACACTGGGTATGGGACAAAGACCACACTTGTGGTGCTGGTTGATGACTTTCAATGACAATTGGGCCATGGTGGGTCAGCAGCCTTTGACATGTCTGACAACCTGAAACTGAATGCCTCACCTCCCTGGGGATAGAAGGCACCTTGCTTCAATCGTTTTCCTCACGTCTACAGGGATGCCTACAGAAGGTTGTTGTCAGTACATACGAACATAAGAGAAGCCATGTTGGATCAGGCCAATGGCCCATCCAGTCCAACACTCTGTGTCACACAGTGGCCAAAAACATAAAAAAAAACCCCAAGTGCCATCAGGAGGTTCACAAGTGGGGCTAGAAGCCCTTCCACTTTGCAACCCCCCCAAACACCAAGAATACAGGGCATCACTGCCCCAGACAGAGAGTTCCAACAATACACTGTGGCTAATAGCCATTGATGGACCTCTGCTCCATATGTTTATCCAATCCCCTCTTGAAGCTGGCTATGCTTGTAGCTGCCACCACCTCCTGTGGCAGTGAATTCCACATGTTAATCACCTTTTGGGTGAAGAAGTACTTCCTTTTATCTGTTCTAACCCAACTGCTCAGCAATTTCATTGAATGCCCATGAGTTCTTGTATTATGAGAAAGGGAGAAATGTACTTCTTTCTCTACTTTCTCCATCCCATGCATAATTTTGTAAACCTCTACCATGTCACCCCACAGTCAACGTTTCTCCAAGCTAAAGGGTGTATTAGCCAGTAGCAGGAGTTCACCTAATATGCCACTTGTTTGTGGTGTTCCTCGGGGTGTGATCCTGTCACTGACGTTATTCAATATCTATATGTGCCCTCTGGCTGATCTCATCAGGGGTTGTGGTGTGGGGTGCCATCAGTACCTGGATGACACCCAGATTTGCTTGGTGATCAGCCAGAGTCTACTCTCCCTGGACTAATCCAGTGTTTAGATGCTGAGGTGAACTGGTTGAGGGAAAACTTGCTGAAGCTAAATCTAAGGCTGAGGTCATATGGCTGGGTGGCATGGACCTTTTGGGAACATACAACTCCTGGCTCTTGATGTGGTTCCACTTACATTGCTGGACTCCATCAGGAATCTGGAGGTATGGTTGGATACCTCATTCTCACTTGAGAACAGGTGTCTTTACCATCTACAGCGAGCCTGCCAATTAGTTCCTTACCTTTCTTGTTCCAACCTCGCTACAGTCATCCATGCCACAGTCACCTTTCACTTTGATTACTGTAATTCACTCTATGCATGGTTGCCTTGGAGGCTGCTCTGGAAGTTTCAGGTGTTTCAGAATGCAGCTGCCAGACTGTTGACTGGTATCATCTGAGATCCACATATTCATCCTGTCCTGTGGCAGCTATACTGGCTACCTATCCATTTCCAGATTTTCAAGGTGCTTCTACTCATCTTTAAAGCCCTAAAGGGTCTGGGACCGTCATATCTGAGGGACCAGCTCTATAAATATAACCCCCTTTGTGTGTTGTGCTTATCATCATGCAACTTGTTAGTGGTTCCTGGCCCCTGAAGTGGTCTGCTTGGCTACCATTTCCACCTAGGCCCCATCCTGATGGAATGCCTTGTCAGACTAGGCTTGAGCCCTGCAGGACTTTCCGAGTTTCCACAGGGCTTGCAAGTAAGTCTTGTTCTGGGAGGCCTTCTTCTGTTGGTCCTCCTGGAACTCATCACTTCTGTATATTTTATTGGTAATTTATGAATGGATAGTGCCTGATTTTATTATCTTCTCTCTCTCTCTCTCAGCTTGACTTCGCGAACGAAGATTTAAGAAGGGTGCAGTAGTCCACGTCTGCTGCAGGCTCGCTGGTGGCTGACAAGACCAATGCGGGGCAGGCAGATCCGGCCACAGTGGCTGCAGGGAAAAGTCTGATTTGGGGTTGGTGCTGTAGCAGTGCGATTCTTCCTCAATCTCCTTTTGTCTTCAAGACCAGCTATGCGTGCGTTCTCAAAGGAAGAGACAGCCTGGTGGATGGTGTGCCTCCATGCTTTGCGATCTGAGGCTAGGTCAGACCACTGGTGATGATTGATGCGACAGGTGCCAAGGGATTTCTTCAAGGAGTCCTTGTACCTCTTCTTTGGTGCCCCTCTATTTCGATGGCCAGTGGAAAGTTCGCCATACAGAGCAATCTTGGGAAGGCGGTGGTTTTCCATCCTAGAAATATGCCCTGCCCAGCGCAGCTGCGTCTTCAACAGCAGTGCCTTGATGCTTGTAACCTCCACCCTCTTGAGGACTTCAGTGTTGGTCACAAAGTCACTCCAGTGGATGTTGAGGATGGTGCGAAGGCAGCGCTGATGAAAGCGCTCAAGGAGTCGCAAGTGATGACGGTATAAAACCCACGATTTGGAGCCGTAGATGAGGGTTGTCATCACAACCGCTTTGTAAACATTGATCTTTGTGCCTTTTTTCAGATGCTTGTTGCTCTACACTCTTTTGTGCAGTCGGCCAAATGCACGGTTTGCCTTTGCCAGCCTGTTGTCAACCTCCTTGTCGATCTTGGCATCTGAGGAGATGATGCACCCCAGGTAGCTGAACTGCTGGACTGTCTTCAGAACTGATTCACCCACAGTGATGCAGGGAGGGTGATAATCTTCCTGGGGTGCAGGCTGGTGGAGAACTTCTGTCTTCTTCAGACTAACTTCTAGGCCGAATAGCTTGGCAGCCTCTGCAAAGCAGGACGTCATATGCTGCAGAGCTGATACCGAGTGGGAGACATCTTATATATCTTGCAGTTTTATATGCACTAGGGTTTTGGGGTTTTTTTTGGTAATCTGCCCAGAGTCTTCAAGAAAAGGCAGAATAGAAATCTAATAAATAAAAAACAATAAATAGTTTAGGATTGTATCATTAGTGCCCAGGGACTGAATGTTTGAAACGTCCTTTCTTGTAGTTGTCTCCCCCCAACCTCTCCCCACTACTAAATGAGGAGTACAGATGCTGCATGTCACTGTATTATTTTTTTACTCTGTTCAGAGTGCATTGAGTTCCTGGAGTTGTGTGAAGATTTTAAGGAGAGAAATCTTGTTTTCCTAGCTTTATGCTATCAATGAGCATTTACCACACAGACCCTCCTATTGATCTCCTGCAAAGAGGCAGCTGTGGTATGTTGTCTTCCTGTGAGCTCTTGGTGTGCCCTCCTATGTTCTGTGGACTGTCTTCTCCCTCACCCAGTTGCCTTGTATTCCCCAAGGTTTTGCACTTATTTTCCTACCTTCTCACCAGGTCACAGTGCTGTAGGGACATGGTGGCAACATTTCTTTCAATGGGAATCGTAATGATTTGCTCTGGAAAACAACATGGACCTGTTGCAAGTGTGATTTCTTTGAGCATTTGAGAACTTTCTTGATGTACCTGTTCTGTGAGACTCATTCATCTGAACACATTCTCAAGGAGTGGTTCTTGATAACATGAATGCGACAGAGCAAAGTGTAAGTAGTGTACAGTCCCTCTTTCCAGGATGCATGAGCTGTACTTGCATTTCATATTCACTCACTGTAATGCTGGAAATGCTTGATTCCAGCCATTACAGAAGAAACATGATTAAAGGGTGTATTAGTCAATTGCATTTGATCTGACACTATCTGTTTTGAAAGATGGTCACATGCAGTTGTTTTTATGATGTCACTATTTGGAAAAAAACAAACAAACAGCAATCACCCAAGCTTCCCACCATAGCAAAGAAAATACCTACTATACCTTGAAGGATGAAAGGAGTGAATGGGGCTATGATCAGTAAGTTAGTCATGCACTCTCTTTGTCTGTATCAGAGGAAACAGGGTTGTGAATGGCACCTACATGACAAGGTTCATGAGTTTCAAAATGTGACATCCTTGAATTAGCCTTACTACTGCCTGAAGAGCACTTTTGTTTGGTCATGACCCTTCCAGCAATAAATGCTTGCTGGTGAATAGCACCCCACGGAATTTGTGGCCGGTTGGCTCTTCACATATTGTTCGATTTGATTCCATGCAATGCCAAGAGAAAGGACTTGTGCCTGCGGTGGGATACAGTGCCAGAAAATGGAATAGAAACTGATCGCTCTGTTGATGTACCCAACATTTCTCATGCTGTGTTCAAGGCTGCTACAGCAAGAAGAGTGGCATCTTTTCCAAAGCCCTTCTGTGTTCATAGTTGCAGCACACAGACTTTCCAGAGATCCAGTTTTCCTGATCAAAACATGTCAGATCAGCTCCAAAGCAGCATTTCCAATTTCATGCCTCATTAAATCTGTGGTCACCTCTCACCATGTGTAGAAAGTGAAAAACAAAGTTTGAGTCCAGTGGCCCCTTTAAGATGAACAAAGTTTTAATCTAGGTATAAGCTTTTGTGTGTATGCATACTTCTTGATATACATTGAAATGGAAGTTACCAGTCCATACATATAGATAGAGGATGAGCAGCAAAGTAGCATTCAACATAATAAAGGTGTTTAACAATGCAAGGATTAAAGTGGAATAACAAGCTTAGTTTATATGGGTTTTATTCCAGGGGAAAACAAATAATGAGTATAAGGTGTACCACTCCACCTTTCCCTTTTTGGGATGCCAGATGATTTTTCATGTTTCCCTAGGGACTTCTGATACTCTCCCATGGCTGGTTTTGTCAGGAGAGGCCTCATTAAAGAGGAACCACAGAAGCTGGTGAAGCTGTTCACTAATGGGGCATTAGTGAACAGAAGAGTATTGGGAGGAGAATTTCATGCATATGACCCCCCCTTCAGAAATTCCCTGAGTAGAAAGCCCAGCAAGAGATAAATTGGGAATTCATGGATTTTCTGGCCTTGAGATACTAGAGATGATGATCATATCTCTTCTCTAGAAGATAGGCTTACCACTAGTGCAAGGTGGACTTTATTGAGAAGCTGCACACTTAAGGGGAATCATAAGAACAAATGGGTATTTGGGAACTAGCGATACAAAGATTTAGAAAGGACATAGGTAAACATGAGATGGGAAGTCAGCGTGAGGACTGGAGAAAATACATGATGCTGGGGAACAGGTATGAATTAGCATGATGAGGAATTGAGATCTATTTCTGATGAAAGCCTGAGCACCACAGCATCCTGACCCTGAAGCAGCCTTGGTCTGAAAAGATAAATGAATGTTGCTGAGCCTAGACAACAGTAGCCAAAAGCTCCTGGCACATTTTATATCAATCTGTGGCAAAGTCGTATGGAGACTATTCTTTTAACTTTAAAGGTATTTCCAGGTGGCCACACTTCTGCAAAATAAACCTAAATGCTGTGGTGGCTGCAGGGGAAAAGACATCCTTTCCCCAGTATAGTGCTTCTGTTGTAGGATATTGAATTTCCTCAGCCCCTGAAGAGCAATGTTTTGTCCCTAGAAAAATATGCTATTTGATCCATGTTGTTTGTTCACTGTTGCTGGAAGTGCCACGTAGTAAGCAGTTGCATGAATGTCATGGACAGTGGCTACAACATAGCTAGTGATGAGCAACGCAGCTCCCCTCCTTCATGTCTGCAACAGTGTACGAGTGACTATAAGGCTTTATTTATGTATATTTATGCATATAGTCCATTTATTAATTGCCTATTCCCTACAATGTAAGGCTCTAGGTGATGAACAACTCATAAAAAAATTAAAAAGAAATGGACATTATTTCAGATGGTGCCAGATATTTCTTTGTTACTCTATTCTGGACTATGCCATAAACTTGCAGGTAGGTGAGGAGAGGGCCGAAGCAGAGATGGAGGAAAAAGGAGAGAAGAGAGGAAGAGGGTGCCAGCTATGATGGAACTGTCACTGTCTTCAGCCAAAGGCCTGGTGGAACATCTCTGCGTTATGGGTAGGGTTGCCACTCCCCAGGTGGGGGCAGGGGATCCCCCGGTTTGGAGGCCCTCCCCCCGCTTCAGGGTCATCAGAAAGTGGGGGGAGGGGAGGGAAATGTCTGCTGGGAACTCTATTATTCCCTGTGGAGATGTATTCCCATAGAAAATAATGGAGAATTGATTTGCAGGTATCTGGGGCTCTGGAGGGGCTGTTGTTTGAGGTAGAGGCACCAAATTTTCAGTATAGCATCCAGTGCCTCTCCCTCAAATACCCCCTAAGGTTCAAAACGATTGGACCAGGGGGTCCAATTCTATGAACCCCAAAAGAAGGTGCCCCTATCCTTCATTATTTCCTATGGAAGGAAGGTGTGTGGTCTCTTTAAATGTGATGGCCAGAACTCCCTTGGAGTTCAGTTATGCTTGTCACGCCCTTGCTCTTGGCTCCACCCCAATGTCTCCTGGTTCCACCCCCAAAGTCTCCTGGCTCCACCCCTAAAGTCCCCAGATATTTCTTGAGTTGGACTTGGCAACCCTACTTACGGGCCCTGCAGAATTGCATTAAGTCCTGCAGGGCAGGGTCCTGGTGGTATTTGGCAGAGACTTCTTGCCACTTCTTTGAAGGCTTACAGAACAATCTTAATTAGTGGCTCAATTGGTTTAGCTTGAAATAGCTCTGCATGGGATTGCACTGTTGGTGCTAAGAGCATAAGAAGAGCCCTGCTGGATCAGACCAGTGGCCCATCTAGACCAGCATCCTGTCTCACACAGTAGCCAACCAGTTCCTCTCAATGACCAACAAACCAGAGTTTGGACCACAACAAAACATGCAAGGCTACACTGTTCCCCTGCAGCCATAATAGCTACACATGCTTTGAAAGTTCTATATCTTTCCTGTCCAGAACTGAGATTGTAACATACATCACCCTTCTTTAAAAAGAAAAGAAAAAAAAAAACAGAACTACCAGTGCCTCTTGCATACAGTAAGCTTTCCTCCTTCTATTATGTGAGGACAGAGTATCATACAACTGATCTATACTAGTGCACTCATAGTGTGTCTTAGCACAAAAGATTGTAAGCAACCGTTAGGCATCTTCTCAGGCCAATAAATCTTCTCAGGCCGGGGTTGTAGTGAGCGATATAACCGCCAAGGCGGTGCCATGGTCGGATCACTTTGCCCTCAAGGCCCGTGTAGATATGCCTCCCCAAACCTGTTTAGGCGAGGAGCCTATTATGGCTCGCCCGCGGAGCCAGATGGACCCGGAACGGTTCCAAATGGCTCTGCGGGATCCCTGGCCCTCTGGCATCCCTCTCGATGGCCAGGTTGAGTCCTGGAATAGCCGGCTCTCTAGGGCTATCAAGGAGATTGCACCTCGATGTCCTCTGCGACCTCGGATTAGGCCGGCTCCGTGGTATACCCCGGAATTGTGCCGGCTGAAACAAGGCCTTAGACGGCTAGAGAGGCAATGGCGGCGTACCCGCGACGAAGCGACTAGAACATCTTATAGGAAGTTTATGAAGTCCTATGAGATGGCAATCAAGGCCGCAAAGAAAACATACTTTGCGACCAAGATTGCATCTGCAAATTTGCGCCCAGCTCAATTATTTAGAATAATTCGGAACCTTACTTCATTGCCGCAGGGCAACCCAAAAGTTAAGGAATTGGAGATAGGCTGTGAGGCTTTTGCGAAATTTTTTGCAGATAAGGTCCAATCGCTCCGCCACGACTGCCCCGCCAAATTAGATGCAGTAAGTGAACTTGAGGCCCAATGCGTGTCTTCTGATTTAACCTTGGACTGCTTCGACCCACTCAGCTTGGAGGAAGTTGACAGAATTCTTGGCACTGCACGATCCACAGCTTGTAACCTAGACCCTTGCCCCTCCTGGTTAATTAAGGCCTGCCAGGAGGAATTGAAATGTCCTATACGGGACATTATAAATCGATCCCTTTCGGAGGGTGTTTTCCCAGCATCCCTGAAGGAGGCAGTGGTCCACCCTCTCTTGAAAAAAGTTACATTAGACTCGTCCGTATTGGCACATTATCGGCCGGTCTCAAATTTGCCCTTTCTGGGCAAAATTATTGAGAGGGCTGTGCGTTGCAGTTGCAAGACTTTCTGGAGGACGCTTCCACCTTGGACCCATGCCAGTCCGGCTTTCGCCCGGGCCATGGGACGGAAACAGTCTTGGTCGCCCTCATAGATGACCTCCGACGGCAACTGGACCGAGGCGGCTCAGCGGTACTGCTGCTGCTCGACCTGTCGGCGGCGTTCGACATGGTCGACCATCGGCTGCTGACTCGCCGCCTCGCCGACGCAGGAATTCGGGGGCTAGCCTTACAGTGGCTCTCCTCCTTCCTTGAAAATCGGGGACAAAGGGTGGCAGTTGGGGGGAAGCTGTCTCAGAGATACCCTCTTCATTGTGGGGTGCCTCAGGGGGCAGTTCTCTCCCCGATATTGTTTAATATCTTTATGCGCCCCCTTGCCCAGATTGCACGGAGGTATGGGCTTGGCTGTCATCAGTACGCTGATGATACCCAGCTCTATCTATTGATGGAAGGCCGGACTGGCAATGTCCCTATAAATTTGGACCAGGCGCTACAAGCCGTGGCTGGCTGGCTCAGGCTGAGTGGGCTGAAGTTGAATCCAACGAAGACTGAGGTCCTTTGCATGGGCCGAGACGGACCAGGAGGGGAGATCATTCTGCCGGCTTTTGACAGTGCGCCACTGATACCAGTGTGCAGGGTCAAGAGTTTGGGGGTGCTACTGGAATCCTCGCTATCAATGGAGGCCCAGATAGCTGCCACCGCAAGATCCGCCTTCTTCCATCTCAAGAGGGCGAGGCAGTTAGCTCCCTTCTTGGAACACGACGACCTAGCAACTGTGATCCACGCAACGGTCACCTCAAGATTAGACTACTGCAATGCCCTCTACATGGGGCTGCCCTTGTGTCAAACACGGAGACTTCAGGTAGTGCAGAATGCAGTGGCCAGGCTGCTGGTGGGACTACCTAGACGGGAACACGTGCCGCCTGTGCTGCGGGATCTGCATTGGCTGCCGGTCGTCTACTGTGTTTGTTATAAGGTGCTGGTTAGTACCTTTAAAGCCCTATATGGCCGAGGACCTGCCTACCTCAGGGACCGCCTCTCCCCATATATTCCCCAGAGAGCACTAAGATCCAGCTCCCAAAACCTCCTACAAATCCCTGGGCCAAGAGAGGCCAGACTGAAGATAACCCGGGAGCAAGCCTTTTCACGAATGGCCCCTCGTTGGTGGAACCAACTTCCAGAGATGGTGCGAGCCCTGCGGGACTTGAACCAGTTCCGCAGGGCTTGCAAAACCTCTCTTTTTCAGCTCGCATTCAAATCAGGACCAGACCAAATTGATTAATTATTGTAACTTTAGCCACCTATGTATAATTGAAACTGATGTATGACAATGTGTAATTTGTGACTGATAGAAGTACAGCACCTACTTCTATCTATTTTTATATTTTTATATTTTTATATTTTTAAACTTTAATTAATTTATGTAATTGAACCATATTTTAAATTATTGTTATCTGTTTTAACTAAATCATGGCTTGCCATGTCTGTGAGCCGCCCTGAGCCCGCCTTCTGGCGGGGGAGGGCGGGTTATAAAAATAAAATTTACTTACTTTACTTACTTACTAAATAAAGACTTATCTAAACTGAAGGATGCAGTATACCCAAAGGAGAAGACCCTAAGAAAGGACCCTTTTGCAACATGGCTTTCATGTCTCTTGATGAAACTTTGACTTAAGTGTCCATTCTTCAATATGTGTGTGCACTTGTGTGTTTATGCGAAAAAGAAAAGCTGAAAATGTGATTGTAGCTGGTACAAGAGGAATTGTTTTAACAGGGGACAAGTTCCTACCATGTACTTAATAGTGTTGACTATCTATCCTGTAAGCTTCATTGGGCAGAATTTTTTTATCAACTCTGACATGTTAGTGCTTACCTATTCCAGCAGGACCTTGAAAAGCATAAATGCTCTGTGTGTGTGTGTTTGGGAACAGCCTAGGACCAACATCCCTCTTCTGCTCATAAGGGGCTGAATTCACATGCCACATTTATAAATCTTCTCTGATTTTTTTTAGGTCACTTTACTCTGACTCTGCAAATCCCAGTGCTACCTCATGGCTCATAAATCTTCCCTGTGTCTCCCAGTCACTTAGTTTTAGTCTCTCGGGCTTGTTAAGCAAACAGGGTCAGAGTGTTTGAAATCTAGGTTGGTTTCATTTTCAGAGATTGATTTGCCTCACCACACTTTCTTCCCTTAAATTGAGTTCAGAAGATCCAGAGGAATGCTTGTGATATGGGGAGAACAAAAAGAGAGGTTTACATGGGTATTTGCTGCACACTTGGTCATTAACCGACCAACTAACAGAAGCACCTGCCTACAGCACATCACTTTATAACTTAATATATGCCATCACTCACATGTGCAGGCTGATAGAAGAAGAACAAATTCTTCAGGAGGAACCAAATGACTTCATGAACTCGAGTAACAGTATGGTAGAATAGTATGGCATATGGGCCAGTTTCAATCTCATTACATTCTCTCTCTCTCTCTCTCTCTCTCTCCCCCCCCCCTTCATCCATCCATGTATGCTGAATCTCCACCTCCAGGTGGGTCCTGGAGTTCTTCCAGAATTACATATGATCACCAGACTACAGAGATCAGTTCCTCTGGAAAAAAATGGCTACTTTAGAGGGTAAACACTATGGCATTATGCCCCACAACCCTAGTGCCATGTTTTGTAGGTGGTATCAGATTTTACACAAGTAGCTCACTATACACTGTGGCTAGTTTGGGTTGACTTTTTCTTGCAGCTTCCACATGTGTGAAATGGTTATCTGTAAAGGCTTTGCTTTTTCTTGTTGGAGGGTACAAGGATGTCCTGTGTTCACCACCTCTTATAGATATGTCTTCACTGTGTTTCTTCCTCTCTTGTACGTAGGCTATTTCAGCTGGCTCCAGAGAAAACAAGGAAGGAGAATGCCAAGGTCTCCTCTAGCAAGAAAAAAAATAAAGCTCTGTGAAAGGTGGGCAGGTGTGTTGTATGATAGTGACAGCATCCACATTTGTTCTTGGCTGGAGCACTGAGCAACAGGGTGAGCTAGAAGAAGATGCTTCAGTGGCAGGTGTTTGCAACAGCTGTTGGAATCCACAGGTACCTGGAGGCTTCTATACACATGGTACCTCATTAAGAGGTTAATGTGTGAATCAGCCTTTTGTGACTGTCAGTTCAGTGTATGATAGGAATATATTTCAGAGGAAAAGGATCTGATCTCTCTAGATGAGCACCATTCTCCTCCAGCTGGTAGTAATTCACAAAGCTGTGTTGAGTGGTGTTAAAGCACCTTGATAGAACTGGCATATGACAATGGGCCAAACTGAACATGGTCGGGGGGACTTATAACGTGAATAAGGGAGCTTCAGTTTTTATTTGAGTACAAGGCCTGTGTGGATGGGAAGTGACAAGCCCTCCTGCTGCTTGCAGCTTAACTCCCCTCTTCTTTGTGCCCTCCCAGATGGTTTACCCCTGGCTTCAGTTCTGAAGTGAGCTTAACTGAGAGTACAGACTGTGGGGGAAGAGGCTGAGGAGACACAAGCAGCACTTATACAGAGGGTTCAGCTTCTTCACCTGTGCCACAGTGAGTGTGTGTGCCCCTTTCATCTAAAATAAATCCCCTTGTCCTCTCACTCTGCTGCTGTTATATTTGGCTTGATCCTGGGATATCAAGATATCCACCATAACATTGGCTCAGACAGCCTAGCGTCACCCATTCTGCTGTGTAGAGGAGGATCTCAGTTCTTTAGTACCTTCCAGACTTCGTGTCAGAAGTTCAGGGCCAGTAATCAAACTTTTGTCTCACAGAAGGCAGAATGACCCCCTAGCAACGGTGTCATAATGAATCAGCACGTACCTTGTAAGTGGCTGGGCCAGCCTGCAAAGCCTCTTGCTTTCCTCAAGGGACTGCTGAGTCAATGAGTGTCCACCCTGAGGTTGCTGTAAACACTGTGCTGTGTCTATATCAGAGAGACCTAGAAAAAAGCAGATCCTGGGGAATCAGAACTCCCAGTTTCCTTCTCCTAGATACAGGGAAAGCAGATGGGCTCTAGGGACAGAGGTCAGATGCCAAGCACTGGATGGATAAGTTAAGAGGACTCTCATTCTCACTGCCTGTTTCATATTAACCAGAATTGTTTTCAAGCTATTGCCCAGTCCCTTGGAGAGAGTCCTATATGAGGGAGGGAAGGGGAGACTTGCTAATGCTTAACAACAGCAACAGCCTCTGCAGCCTTTAGCTAGGAGGGTTGATATTAAAAGTGATTGCCATGTTCCAATAGATGAGCTAATAATCAACAAAGGGGTCTGGGAGCAAAGGTAAAATATCTGGAAAAATATGCAAGTTTTCAGTGCTCCAGGAGGGACTGGGGTATAGAACTGGCCCAGGAACAAGCCAGCAGTCCATAGGACTCCACAAGACAGTTCATGGGGTACAGGATGAAGCAGCTTGTGAGCCAATACCCATGGTGAGAGCCATGGGTCAGGCCTGAATCAAGTAGCTCCTCCAGGATTGATAGAACTCTTGGACCTTGGCTGTGCTTGCACCAGCCTGCCAGGGCCCACTGGGGAAATTTCCTCATAGGCCACCCCTGGACTGCGCTTTCTAAGGCCACTTCAGAACCTCTCATCCCTCCCACCTCAGCTTACAATACACGAGCCTGAAACATTTTTTTTTTAAATACTGCAGCTTTATTTGAATGAAACAGTCCATGTTGAGATTCTATAGAGAACACCATAGTGGATGGAGAGGGTGGGGATGGGGAAAGTTTATAAAATGTCTCACCCTGTTTCAAAGGTTCCTTCCAGTCCCTTTGTAGTTTGTGCTTTTAATTTTTTAAAATGTCAAATACTGTCACCCCCTTGCCCTGTGTAATGACAATGGAAGATGCCTCATGAGAGTAGGAGGGGCGCTTGAAACCAAAGAGAAGGAACGAGCCTGATTCCTAGGTGTTTGTTCTCAGAATCCCAGTAAAAGGAACAACAGACAGTGAAAAACAGCCCCACACAGTCTGCTGGCCCAGTGCCTCTTTCAGGGTGCTTGAATGTTTTAGTAGCTCACTGTATTCTTTGAACTGGCCTTGGAGAAGCAAATGGCTCCAAGAAAGCCAGCAAGGGTAGGCCTGAACTAATCCTTTTAACACTTCTTCCAGAGTTGAGGATTTTGCTATGACTGTTCTTTGCAGACTGTGGTACAAATGGCTTCACTCACACCTCACTGATCAGAAGTCAAGTTGCTACCAGTTGCAAACTCAAGCATGTGAAATGTGGCCTGAAGGCAGGTCCCTTATTCCTCTCAGATCTGACCTGCCACTGCCAGCTGGGTGTGGAATGACAGCTTCTCAGGCTTGTACAACTTGGGAAATAACTGGAAGAGTGGCTTTCCTTAGACTCAATAACATCTATACATGTGGTCTAGTGATCCTGGCTACAGCAGCTTCTGGCTGAGAACCCCTCCAAATAAAACACCCCCCCACAATGGTCACAACCTATTTGGACCAGGGAACCTCAGGAAATGTACCATGGAGGTTTCTAGGCTCTTTTGTAAAAATTGAAGTGGTGGTGGGGGGCTATGGAGAAGATTCTAATGCTTTTCTGTTCATCAACATTGTGTAAATGTTGCCAGTTCTCCACCTATGTAGTTGTGAAAAGCAACTATGTCTGTTTGCCTATTCAACTTACAGAACTTTCATAACCAGCCTTTCCCATAACAAGTCTGATCTCCCCTGTATTATTGAAGCCCCAATAATCAACATCTGTCAATATATTTACCCAGTTCTTCCATTTCAAGTTGCCACCCTTCTTGTCTAGTGAGCATTTAGCCACGTATGCCAGAAGATTTGAAATTCTACATTTGGCCTAAGTTTCTAGTGCTTAGAGGATACAGAAAATTAATTCAGTCTTTCCGTGAACTGTGTAGGGCCCTTAGCCTGTCTTTGATGGTACAGCACTCTGTTGGCCTCCTCACACATTTAAAAAGATGTGTACTCACTTTAGTTGTTCCCTGTTAGAGGAACACAGGTGCAAGGCAGCTGGAAATACAATAGTTTTTCAAACACCCAAAGACATGACTCACTTTGATGCTGAGCTCTGCAGGGGATCAGCTACTTCACAAGCAGCTCTTAGTTAGAGAAAGTATTCTGCTGCCAGATTGTCCCTTTTTCTCTTGCCCTCATGCTTTGTGATTTAAATAGGCCATGGGGTAAAGCAATTGCTCTTCAGCTACTCAGCCACAGAGAAAAGTGTTGAGTGACTGTCACAGATGAGAGCACAGACTTGCAAAGGGAACAAAGATGATAATAATGGCTGCTAGTTTTAGAACCCTCTTCATCCAGTGACTCTTGGTCCATTATGCCTTTGAGGGCCAAAATATAGCATAGGTGCATTTACCTGTAAGAAAGCTTTGAGGGCCACCTGTATGCTGAAAAGCACCATGGGTAGCAGCAATTCTCAGCAGAGAAACAAGTCAGGAGAGGTGGAAATTCATGTTTTTTTCCTGCCTGCCACTATTCTGCTGAAAATGCATTTGCACCCCACAGGCTTCAGAGAGTGTTTACCCTTGCAAACACACTTCTGAGACTGTATGGGTGTGTGAGAGTAAAAGTTGCTATGGAAGAGCAGCATGTGAGGGAAGGGTTAAACACACCACCTTATTTCTCTGCTCAAGACTGCTCCTCTACCAACTGTTTTCCAGCAAAGAAGTGGACTGATAAGTTTTTCAAAACCTTAGTCCAAACACAGTTTGGTCCTCAAACGGCCAGCTCAAGTGTCTCCAGTGTACTTTTCTCTTTTTATCAGTTCTGGATCCAGTCAGCAGAGGGCAATGTAATATACATTCTGGACACGTTCTGAGAACCAATCCTTTTTTTTTTAAGTGACATGTGGCTTAGACCAAGGGATTTAGGAATGCACCTATCATATACAAGAAATTTTGTACAAGTCTATTTTACATCAAAGATACATATATTTTCTAACTGATTTTCCAAGTTTTGCTAAGCATGGAATTCTAACATTAACATAACATTTGCACTCATCTTAGGACACAGATTTGAAGCTGTGAATTGCAAAAGCCACAAAGTATAACTAGACAGGGTTGGCAGTTTTGATTTGAGAAATTCCTGGAGATTTGTGGGTAGAACCTTGGGAGATCAGGATTTGGGGATGGACCTCAGCAGGGCATAATACCACAGAGTCAACCTTTCAAAGCAGCCGTTTTCCTCCAGTGGCACTATAGCCTGGAGATCTGTTGTCATTCTGGGAGAACTCCAGGTCCTATCTGGAGGTTGGCACACTCTAGCAAGTGACAAAATGACAGAAGCAATGTCCAGATATGGGAAGAGGCTTCTACAGCTGGCTATTCTGAGAAGATGCCCAAATGTGTTAGGACCATTTTACACAATGTGCCTTTAGTAAATCAGGTCCATCTTGTCCAGTACCACATACTCTGACTGGCAGCTCTCTGGACTGCCGTGCAGAGAGAGGCCATTCTGTATAGGCTTCCCAATCCCCAGGTCCCAGAGGGGGATCCCCCGGTTTTACAGACTTCCCCCCTCCCCCAGCCAGCTGGCCGGCGGGGGAAGCCCCGCCCCCAGAGCCATCATGCACCTCTATGAACGATTCCCATAGGGAATGATGGGGAATTGATCCACGGGTATCGGGGGCTCTGGGGGGGCTGTTTTTTGAGATAGAGGCACCAAATTTTCAGTATAGCATCTAGTGCCTCTCCCCAAAATACCTCCCAAGTTTCAAAAAGATTGGACCAGGGGGTCCAATTCTATGAGCCCCAAAAGAAGGTGCCCCTATCCTTCATTATTTCCTATGGAAGGAAGGCATTTAAAAATTTGTGCAGTCCCTTTAAATGTGATGGCCAGAACTCCCTTGAAGTTCAATTATGCTTGTCACACCCTTGCTCTCGGCTCCGCCCCCAACGTCCCCTGGCTCCACCCCCAAAGACTCCTGGCTCCACCCCCAAAGTCCCCAGATATTTCTTAAATTGGACTTGGCAACCCTAATTCTGTACCTTCTTGCCAGAGAGCCTATTAACTAAAGATACCTGAGACGGGGGCCATCTCCATGCAAACACTCTACACTATCACTGAGCTATGGCCCTATAATCTGTTTTCCTAAACAGACATTGCTTCTCTGCAGGGCTTTTTTTGGTAGAAAAAGCCCAGCAGGAACTCATTTGCATTTTAGGCCACACCCCCTGATGTCACCATTGTTTCATATAGGGCTTTTTGTAGAAAAGGCCCAGCAGGAATTCATCTGCATATTAGGCCACACAGTCTGATGCCAGGCCAGCCGGAACTGAGTTCCTGTGCGTTCCTGCTTAAAAAAAAAAAGTCCTGCTTCTCTGTAGGAATAAGTTGTCTGAATTCTACACGTATTTGTCATGTAAGATAAAAATTCAAGTGCCTGAGAACAAAAGCCATTCAGCAGCACCTTTTATTAGAAATCAAAATAGATCTGAATAGAGGAAGTAGTGCAGGAAGGAGATGGTACTCTCAAAGCCATTTCCACATGGGTTTATGTGCCCTTGGTATAATTCTGTTGGGAAGTGGTCTGCCCCGCCCCATCCCCCACATTTCTCAATAGCTTTGCAGTACATTTAGAGTTTCCCCAGCTTTTCTCATCTTTTCCAAACCTGCTTTTCAGTCTGGATGGGCTGCTGTGGGGGGGGGGGGGGGGCGGGATTTGGATTTTCCTGGTCCTGTCCACATGGCAGACACTTTTCCTGTCCCCATAGTGCCCAGTCCTTCCCCTCCCCACCAGGGGACTTCCCTCCAGTTTTCCTTTTGAAAACAAAGGCTCTAGTCTCTTTAGTTGTGGAGATGTACCTTTTCCCTTATATCTCTGCAGCAAAAAAGGCTAGTGGCATTAAAAATAAGCACTGGGAATTCAGAGACATCTCATTCACAGATTGCTATATTGTTATAATGATATTCATCTGCTGGCTTTAAAAATACTGAAAAAGCACTGGTGGTTTGGGGTTGGGGAGTGGATGGGGGGGGGGGGACCAGGGACCACAGCAGAGAAATTACAGTGAAAAGTACCATGTAGCAGCCTTGTTGCTGCAGTGCTGTATCAGCAGTTGCCAAAGTAGTGGGGAAACTACAGTAGCCTGTCCTCATGTGCAAAACACCTGTGTTACACCTTTGGCTTGCAGGGAAGAAGAAGGAGGCACTGGCTGCCTCCAACTGAAATATAAAAACAAGCAGTTGACTGTTTCTCTCTGACACCAAAGGAAACATACCCTTAAAAGGATGACAACAGAGGAAAAATGTAGCCATTATAGTAATAATGTTGTAGATTAATTTAGATGGTGTGCTAAGTGAGTGGTAGTCAGATTGTGTCTATTTCAGAAATAAATTCATTATTTCTGAAGTAGACACAAGTATTTGCTCATTTATTGTATGCATATGCTAAGTTTAAATAGAGATCTTGAAAGAAAAAATCTTTTTTCAAAAATTTAAAAATACAATTATTTCCAGCGAGGAAAATAGTTTTAACACAGAATTTATTTCCCAGGAATATTTTGGCTTTTAAGAACAGGGAAATATAACATTTATGTTTCAAAAATTAAAGTTTGGGGTTGAAACTAATATTTTAAAGCTAAAATGGCAGCACCGGTAATCTACATGCTCAATCTAAGCCTGCTATTTTAGAATCATAAAATTAGAATGAAAAAAGAGGCCATTCTATGCCTGTCTTCTGCAGATGAGCAGCCTCAGCAGATGGACATACAAAGTATGCCACAAAAGACTGGACATTCAGAATAATAGCACTGCATATCTGAATTTTGAAATGTGCAGTTTGGATTCTGACAGGCTGCTAGTGGCAAAAAAGATGTTTTAAGGTAAAATTTAAGATAATTTTGTACAACAAAAACCACTTCCAGCCACTGATTCCCTGTTGTGAAAGGATTAGCCAGATCTCCTACTCAGTATGTCCGCACTTTTCTATATAAACATGGTCAGGACAACAGGGCTGTGCAGCTTATACTGCTGGAGTCAGAAGGATCCATGCCCCAAATCTCCAGGTATTTCCTAACCTGTAGCTGGCAACCCTAGTTGCCACTATCATCAGAGATAAGTCCCACTATCATCTGTCATCTTCTCAGCTCTCCTTCCCAGGACCCTGTGTTGACCCAGCAGTTTTCTGAAGCACACGTTGGCCACCTTTTACTTAGGACTATCAACACCCAACTTCTTCGTGAGGGATAGGCTAGCCCTTCTGTAATCTCTCTTTCAGGAAGTTAAAACAGTAGGCAGGAAGGATGCATCCAAATATGGTAGCACACCTGTGGAGCTATGCCAATCCTAAACTTTGGATAGGCTTACTCAGAAGAGCTTTATAGTTCTCCCTGTGAAGTCAGATAAACCTCAGCACTTTTGGTTCCACCAGCTCACACTCAGATTGTCAGCCTCTTTGTTCTCCACCCTCTTACTAAAAGCCAGCAATATAAACAAATGCGGAGTGAAAGGGAGAATATATCTGCTAGGGATCTAAGCAGTTATAATTAGCAACGGCACTGAAGTTTGTAATTACCTGGTTCACGATGTGAATTTGCCCAGCTTGTATGCTTGGTTGTATTACTAATGAGTTTCATTTCACCCAGAAGCTCTACTCAGCTCAGTTTATTCAGTGATGTTCTGCACATGCATGGTCAGCATTCAGCAGACCAGGCATTTGAACCTGAGTGTTTTGTGGGGCATATGCACAGAAATTCTTTAATGTTGCTTCTTCCACTTAATGAAACTCTTAATTGCTATTGTGCATTGAAAATGTTTCAGATGGGCACATAACTTACAAAACAACACCATATCAGCAGCAAACACTCACAAAGCCACAGCAGCTGCATTTGCCACAACTTCAATCATGCATGTCGGACCAAATTAAAGTTCAGTTCTATGGGGGCAATGCAATCATGCACATGTATGCATCATCATCAAGAACTTTATACCAGGCTAAATATCTGAATGGAGCAAATACAACACAGTTGGGGGTGATAGACCTTCTGGAAATGTGGGGCTATAGAAGCTCCTAATGCCCCCAAAGAGTCCAGTGGCTCTACCTGCTTGTAGTGTAAATGCTGTTCCTCACTTAGTACAGGAGAGACTTGGGAGCAAACTTGATCTCATTAGAGACAATGGCCAGAGATGATTCTTGAAGTTTTGGCACTAAAGGAAGACAATCTTGATGGATAATTGACAACTTGCGGCCCTTTAACAAGACCCCGGAATTTGCCTCTTGAAGCCAGGTAGTTGGCCTTGTCTGATAGCCCTATCTGAGACTAAACTCCAATTGATTGGTCATAGTTGCATTGCATTTGGGGGGGGGGGGGGAAGAGAAGATGGTAGGTGTCATTTACCTATATGTCTTCCTCTAGATTTTATATTAAGAAACCCCCTGAAAATAATCCTTTCACTTGTCTTGCATTATCATTCTGGGAAATGATGGCAATGAAAATTTGGAAGGGATCTCAAAGGACAAAATATGCAGAATGAAAAGGTACTTCACAACAAGGTGATAGCTAACAAAAGGTTTCTCAATTATATTTGTGTTACAATAAGGGACAATCCTACATACAGTATTTACTCAAAATGAGTTTTCCTCCCAGGTATGCACTGCCACACCCCCTAAAAGAAAGGGGTCATCTAACATTCACATACAAGTTACAGCTCTGTCCAAATAATTTTGTCTCTCTCTGTAACACTTTTAAGGGGGTAATCTTATATTCAGGGTTATCTTCCTTTCTAGTAATTGTGGTACAGGAAGTCTCCATAGGTGAAACTTATGCAGATATAGGACTCTGCTTGAATAATAGGAGCGTTTGATAACTGAAGTTGGGATGTTTGGCATGGAGTTTGGGGAAAATGCAGACTCTGCCAATGCATTAAATGACAATTACCTGGGACTGCATTTTCATTTGGAGACATTCTGAATTTTGGTCTTGGTCTTGCAGCATTTTGAACTGATACATTCCTAAGGCTGTAGAATGGACTGTGTCACTTCAGACTGCATGTGGGAGACAGCATCATGTTCCTCCCAGTAAAAATTCCCTGCCAGTCAACAAATAAGCAAGGCAGGAAATATGGTTTTAGCCCAGTGTGCTTCCAGCTGTGCTAATTTCTATCAGCAGGAAACTATTTTTAACATAGCAGAACTCTGCCCCATCCCCTACTTGCAGCCTGGAGCAGAACCATCTATCCTACTCTCTCATGACTCTTATCACCTTATTCAATCCTATTCTGCTGCAAGTGTAGACCCAGACCTCAGTGAACAAGGAGAAGACAATGCTAACCACTTACTCCCCCATGTGGACCAGGCCACTCTTCACTGCAGCACCACTGACAGACCACTGTCAGTCTGTCTCACCCACTTCTCTTAGGACAAATTTAAGGAGGACTCAGATGTCCTTTCTTCCTTCTTAGGCTGCCAAGCAGGCTAAGACTGTGAGCTTTCTGTGATAACCAGTCTCTAGACTGCCATTTATTACTGTGGAGCATAAATTGGTCCTCGTTAAAATGCAATTTTCCAAAGCACTATGGGAGATCTTTCTCTGTAAATGTCTTGCTCGTTTATTAAACATCATCCAAGGCCAAACAGGGCAAATGAAAAACATTGGAATGCGAAGACGGTACTTCAAAGATTGGCAGCTCCTATATAGAGAATGCCAGTCCTGCTGTTGGGATGCTCGCTAGTGGCTGCCTCATGCTCTGTGTATCTAGGAGAAATAAGGCACTCTGAATGAGGCTGCCAAGATGAGAAGAATCCAGCTGCTGCTTGGTTTTAGGAGAGAAGAGGGCCAGGCTCACGACAAAGGGCTTCTCTCTATGAGTATATGTGGATGTTCTAACCTTTTCCTTTCCCCAGCCAATGTCAATTGTGATGGGTTAAGGGAAATCAAGGGTTGATTCCGCATTTGGCGTTTGCCTCCCTTTTGCTCTGAGGTTGCTCCATGTGGGTGGGATTTCCCGATTCCACACTAGAGGATTTCTCCTGGATTCAATTCCCAATCTGTTCAGTGTGTTCTGATTCCGCTGCTCCTGGAGTTTCCCCCACAATCATAGCAATTTCCCCCTCCCTCATATGTTTCCCTTTTTTTTTTTTTTAACACACATGCGTGTTCGAGTTACAATGCAATCGTCTTTGTTTATGTTACAACATAATACCAGAGGCATAATACTGGCAGTCACGTGTTTTCCTTTCGCTCTGCCATTGGCAGGTTATCTAAGCTCCGGGAAATCTGAGTCGGCGATCCACCATTTTTATCTGCACACACTGAATGTTAAGCATACAGTTTTCCATTAAAAGCTATAACAAATTACAAACAGATGCATGAAGGTGGGGAGGGGGGAAGATTTATGCAGAGGGGTTAAGGGAGAAAGTTTCCCCAACCTATCAAAAATATAAACCTATAAACATAATCAAATTCCCGTTGCTGTTTGAGGCCATACGGGGGGGGGGGGGGGGAATCGATAAAGGTGGTAATCATGCATCTTTAAAGTAGTTCGTGTAACACAGCTATTTATTTAGTTGCGTTGTAACAATCTTATTTGAAAAAAAAATTATAATAGTCAGGAGTGCTTTTTATCGGAAGGGGGAAGAAAGTAATCACAATGCAATGACACATTGTCAAAATCTTGTAGAATACCATAAAGAATGGGGGCGGGGGGAAGCAAGGGATGTATTCAGTAAAAGAAAATCACGTTACATCGTTATATATTTTTCACGTTGTAACACGAAACGTGATTTGTTTTTAAAAAATTACTCTATTTCAGGAAAATATTGGATAATTTTCAAAGGGAGTAAAATTAAGGAAGTATGACGAAATAACTGGGCGGAATCATGGGCGTGGAGTTATGTGAGTGTGTTCAACTGATGCAAGAAGTTTGACAGCGCATTGTCGTGAGTTCCGCACATAAATTTTGAGCCCCGAAACGGCATCAAAAATAAACTTCTCGCATTTTGCTGATCTCCTAAATTTGGGGCGACATTGCTTCAGAGTGGGTCAAACTGCCTCCCCGGGTCAAGATATGCGGAAACCAACATCTGCCCTGGGGGAAACACAGCGCCGGAGCAAAGGCTAATGCGGAATCAGCCTAGGTCTCAGCAGCCTGAATGTTGAACATCTATACTGGATATAGAGGACTTGTTTCCTCTTAGACACTGGACACTTCGGGTATAATTTCCAACTTGGCAGCAACACTTTTATAACATGTGTAGTCTTGCAGCATGGCTGAAGATTAAGTTTAATTTGATCCTTTGCATACTTAGTGATATCTTGTGTTCCACAATAAATAAAAAATAATAAGGCCACATGAAACCTCCACTCAATCCTTCAAACCTTTCACAAAGTTTACCAAATTGGGCCCATGAAGAATTAGTCCACATTTACTCCCATTTGCACTCCAGGAATGATTTCCATAGATGCAGAGGATTGTTGTTTTGCATAAGTAAAGTCAGGGTTAAAAGCATATGAATTTGTATATATTTGATGTGCCCCTCCCCCCTTTTTGCTATTGATGCACAAGAATTTTAATACTCTAAAATGATTCTTTTCCATGTTTGAGTCAATGCCTTCCACAGCAATTCTACAGCAATTCACAATGACCTTTCTCCAGTGGCTGGATCACACAATAAAATGTCTGCTCTTTGATCACTCTTTGTGAAGCCAATTATTCTTCAGTGTAAGAGACACATTCTTCTTCTGGCTGTAATCCAAGCTCTAGCTAACTTGACTACTTGGACTACAGAAGCACAGAAAATTTAAACACTAAGGATGGTTGCCCCCCCCCCCCCCAATGTAGTGAATACACAGAGTTTGAAAGAAAAGTCACCTTAGAGACGCCTTCTAAACAAAACAGCTATTTTGCATCAAACCAAGGGTCCGTCTAGCCTGGTGTTCTGTCACCAGAACTGATCAGCCAGATTTCCCTTGGATGCTTGCAATTAGAACAAGATGGTGAGAATCGTCCCCTGCTTTTTTCCAGCATTTGGAAATTAGACAAATATTGACTGTGAACATGGAGGCTGGATTTATCCATCATGGCTTTAGCCTTTGAGAAACCTCCTGTCCTTGAATTTGTATAATCCTTAAAAATACAATTTAATACTTTTCTGTATTGAATTGAATAGGTACGTATATATTTATCCAGCCATCCAATACACATACATGACTTGAATATTTCTTTAGATTACTCATAGCTTCACTGCATTTCTTTCAACAAGCATCCAACTGAAAATAACAGTATCTCACACATCCCTGGTAACTTCTGTGATGGATTATATTGCTATTTACAGTCTACTTCCTCACACAGCTGAGATGCAGTCACCGCTGGGATGGCAGGAAGTTTTTACATCCAGTTGAAATGGCAGGACTCCTTTAAGGCAACAAACGGAGTCTCATTTCTGAAAGCTTAAGCAGCTAGGGAATTGGAGTCTAAACTCCTTGAACTCATGAGAAGTACCACTCCAATAGATCAGAACAATTACTTTATATGTACTTGGAACAACAGCATAATACCTGACAGCCATTAGCTTGTAAGTTGCTGTTGATTCATAAGTGGCTAATATCCCTTCTCAAAAGTAACTGACATTTACTTGGAGGCCCAAACATTCAAAGACTAATGCAACCCAGCCTTGCAAGGATTTATGCATTCTCAGTATGAACTATTTTGATCCCAGGCTTAAGGTTTATGCATGGTTCTGCCCAGTCCTGCATAAGCAAGGCATTCCTGGTAGTTTACCA
This sequence comes from Heteronotia binoei, assembly GCF_032191835.1. Classification (NCBI taxonomy): domain Eukaryota; kingdom Metazoa; phylum Chordata; class Lepidosauria; order Squamata; family Gekkonidae; genus Heteronotia; species Heteronotia binoei. Next base: position 179,137,985 of record NC_083223.1, read on the forward strand.
TCTTATTTCACTCCTCTTTTTAGCAACCCAGACAATTAAATCATTTGTTTTCATCATCATGATTTTGATAAGCCAAGGCACTTGCAGTAGGAACTCCCCCAAAAGAAAAGGGCATCTGCTGTTTTTAAGCCATTAACAAAAGAAGAAGAAAACCAAGAGGAAGATAGGTAAATGGAGTTCCCTGAGATTTTTATGATGACTAAATGACTGATACCTCATTGGAAGATATCGAAACCAATAACAAGTGAACATTTTCTTCACCTACACAAAACAATCAAATGTCACCCCTAAACACAGATGGGTAATTCATTGGTCCTTGTCTTCACACAGATGGATAACAAATTGTAAAGCATGAGCTTGATGCAGAACAGTGGCAGAAAGGACTGAAGTGCCTACCCATTATCTACATTTGGTTTCTCTTCTATCTCCACAATGCCAATCTTTCACTCTTACAAACATTAGAAATGTCCATTTGCAATGAAACTCTCCAAATCACCATGACCCACTAATTACTGTATGCATAGTCTATCAAAACTAAAAGAAAACATGGACACTTAAGCATGCTGGATCCAGTGGATCTAAACTTGCTTCATTATCAGAATGTATAGCTTAGGAACTAGTGCTGAGATCAAAATTGCTTTGTTCCTTTTTGAATGCCAAATCACTTATTTTGGACTGGAATTAAACCCAGAAAGTCCTCTTGTTACTGCAATACAATTCTTGAAGCTGACATAAAAAAGGACAACCCACTACACACATCTCTGTTTCTTAGACCAGAATTCTAAAGGAGTCTTTCCATAATAATGGGGCTAATATTCTAATTATGAAGCCAGATGAATACAGAAGCATGGAAAGCTGGGGGAATGGGTGCGCAGTTACAATGGACTGGACAATATAAGCAGAGGCTACCCATGATCAGGGCTGGTGCCATGTTTTTTTTGCATCTTAGACAAGGCTAGCTATTTGCAGCGCCCCCCCCCCCCCACTAATAATCAATTTTCAAAGATTTTCTGGAAGAACCCCGCTTGCTTTTTTGCTTGCTACTTTGCTCTTTCTGTTTTGTGAAACTGAGCTCCAGGTGGCTGTTTTTTTAAATCAGCCATAGCTCCCCATAAAAATGACCATATTGTCTAAATCAGTTTTAAGATCAGTCCAGGGCGAAGCCAGGACTGCAGTTAGCATAAACCCACTTAGTTCAAGCCAAAAAAGACCAGGGGACAGTTGGGTTTAGGGTGGGGTATGCCGAATGGGAATGAAGCTAGACAATCATGGGGTGAGAGATAATGAGGTTATAGTATGTCAATCCGTGTCATGTGACCCTTCACTCCAGACTTTGCTGCTGGTGGAGAACAGATCACTTTATTAGATTAGTATCCCACTCCTTTCCCTACCAAGCATGGAAGATAAAACAGAAACAACTAGAAAGTGCATCAAGTGTCATCTAGTCCAACCTCCCCCCTCCCCCGGTAGGAAATTCACAACTACGTTTCCCTCAGTGACCCCTTGCTCGCATGGGAGTTGGCAAACTAGGCGATGCCCTGGGGTGCAGGTAGGTGCCCCTCCCCATCCCTGAGCCTTTCACAGCTCTGAGGGATTGGAGGAGCTCCCCCAATCCCTCAGAGCTGAGAATGAACGCGACTTCCCCTGCCCAGCATGCTCCAAACTCAGAGCACATTGGGCAGGGGAAGGTGCCCAGTGTTCTTTCTGGGGTCCTCAACCCCCAATGTCACCCTCTTCCTTCCCTTCCCATCCCTTCTGATCCACCTCTGCCCCCCCCGCATGATCAGAGCCCGCCACGTCTCTGCTCCACTGGCTGCAAAGTGGTGTGCATCTTATCCTTTTTCTAAGAATGTGCTGGAGGAGGTTTGGCTCCCCCTCCCTCCCAGTTCTGGAAAGGTGGGGGGAGAAGCATCCTCCAGCGCTCTTAGAAGAAGAAGGATAAGATGCACTCGGTGTTGCAACCAGTGGGGCCAAGGTGTGGCGTGCTGTGATGACACGGGTGCGGGGGAAGGAGGCGAAGACATGGGTTTGGCGCCAAGGCACATCACAGCTGGGGGGAGGAGGTGGGACAGGGTTGCTGGGCAGGGGGTACATTGCTTGCCAGCGTGATTACGTCACTTCCAGGTGATGTCATTATGGTGTGTCTACAAAGTGCACATGAAGGGACACTGGTGAGGGGGCGCCGGTGCAGGGTTCTGCCTTGGGCAGCAAAAACCATAGTGCCTGGCCTGCTTTGCTCTATGCGCAGAGAAAGGGGGGGGGGAACCCCTCCAGGGTCCCTGGGTCAATTTGGCCTGGAGGAAAATTCCTTTCTGACTCCAAAGTGGCAATTGGCATTTCCTGGGCATATAAGAAAGGGCCACAAGAGCCAAGCACTGGCTCACCCCTTCCTGTGCTCCCTCTCATGACCTGTAAATGTGTAGTGAGTCATAGAATCAGCATTGCTTCAGATAGCCCTGGAATGGAAGAGAGAAGAATACTGTAAGCCATTTTGGGTCCCCATTGAGTAGAAAAGTGGGATACACATGAAGTAAATAAAATAAAGCAGAGGGAAATGGGGAGGGGCTAGGGACTGAAATTGGGAATGGTGCTATTTAATTTTTTCATCCAGTATCTAGAATCAGGGTTAAGACCAAATTACTCCAGATAGTGGCACCAATACGGATAGTGTTCTGCGGTCATGATGGATAGCTCAAAGAAATTGCTGGCTCAGCATGCAGCCACAGGAAGGAAAACAAATTCTGAGCCAAAGACTAAAACCGAAAATATCAGTTATTGTAAAGCTTTCACTTGGATCTTTGACACAGGCACATTTGGAATATGAAGCACCGTTACGATTGAGCCACTGAAAAAAGGGCACAGTGGGTTAGGGAAGGCCTTGAAAAGAGCAACTAGAACAATAGGTTGAAGAAAATAACCCACATAGTGAAATACCTGAAGAAATATTTTCTTCTTATGCATAAACTAGAACTCAAAGGCCACCCAATGAAAATGACTGTCAGTAAATTCAGACCAGACCAGAGGTTTCTAACAGTTAATCTGTTATTATGTCCTTCCAGTATATATATCATCCTTTAATACTCAAATACTTACATGCCTTTTCCAGACTCCACCCCCAAACCTCCAGCAATCTATCAGCCTAGAGTTGGCAACCTTAGGAAAGTAGTATAAAATAACTTCCTTCCACCGGCAGTCCAGATTCTATGAAAACTGGATGAAATTGCTGAGCAGTCGGGTTAGAACTGATAAAAGGAAGTACTTCTTCACCCAAAGGGTGATTAACACATGGAATTCACTGCCACAGCAGTTGGTGACAGCTGCAAGCATAGACAGCTTCAGGAGGGAATTGGATAAGCATATGGAGCAGAAGTTCATCAATGGCAATTAGCCACAAGGTATAGATGGAACTCTCCGTCTAGGGTAGTGAGGTTCTGTATTCTTGGTGCTTGGGGGGGGGGGGCAGCGGGAGGGCTTCTAGTGTCCTGGCCCTGCTGATGGACCTCCTGATGGCACCTGGCTTTTTGGTCACTGTGTGACAGAGTGTTGGACTGGATAGGCCATTGGCCTGATCCAACATGGCTTCTCTTATGTTCTTAAGAGGAAAGAGGTGGCTGAATCCAAATGTTAACCTCCCACTCCTTGATTTATCATTGCTCTCTGAGTGGCCCATATGACACCCATTAAAAATCACAATAATAGAATCAAGTACTTCTTCATACAATTAACTTTGCTGTCATTGGTTTAGATTAAAATAAAAAATAAACATAAGAACCACATATTTCATAGAAGACGTATCAATTGCCATTAGACAGAACAACTAAACAGAACCTACACATTCAAAGGCAGTGTACCTGTTAATATCAGTTTCTTAAGTGCCAAATAAGGGAGCACGTTTTTCTTCATGCATCCTTTGGAAGCTCCTGAGAGCCAACATGGTTCAGAGCAATGGACTCTAATCTGGAGAACTGGGTTTGATTCCTTACTCCTCCACATGCAGCCAGCTGGGTGACCTGGGGCTAGTCCTGGTTCTCTTCAAACTAACTCAGCCCCACCCAACTCACAAGGTGACTGTTGCGGGGAGAGGAAGGGAAGATGAGTGTAAGCCACTTTGATACTCCTTAAGGCAGAGAAAAGCAGGGTATAAACACCAACTCTTCTTCTTCTATTCTGCTGGGAACTGGATGCTAGACTATGAAGCCCCGCCCTGCTCCCCCCAGTCTGACCCAACATGCCTCCACCAACAGGTGGGCCTCTCTGAGAAGGGTGTTTCACAACTGAAAACACCCCTGGCAGGGATATGTTGTGCCTCAGATAGTAGCTGTCTTCCCCAGAAGAGCCTCCTTTGGTTATAATCAAAGGATGGTGAGGGCTATTTGGAAAGAGACAAACAGGAGTCAGACTTTGATTTTATTCAACCTTGTGTTGAGTATCCTGCTAACTGCCAATTCAGTTCAAGCCAACTGCACAGAGAATTCACCCTTGGAAGATTTATGACAGGATTCACACTTTTTACTCAACTTCCTTCTTTTTTTGCTGGAAAATTTACACCTGATAAGACTTGTGACAGATTTCACACCCTAATGATGATTGTCAGTTTTGTGCCTCTCTGAGGTCTGCGCTGCAGGCAGCTGCCTAGTTGGCCTAACGGTAGCGCCAGCCCTGCCCATGATAGCCACATGGTTAGCTTTCCAATGGCTATGGTATGGTCCCTGGTTGCAGGAATCCACCTTTACTCTTTGATTGTAGCTGGGAGAGTTTAATGTCCAAGTGCTTGGCTTAAGAACGGCATTTTATTGCCTGCTAATAAGATTTCAGTAGGTCCTAGAATCAGAAGAGATCATACAGAGACACCATTTTTTTAAGAGGGGGAAATAAATCACCAATAGTTGGGAGGGATAGAGGGTTTAAGGATTCTAATCAGATCCTGTTTCTTTCTTCCATACTGACAATCCAGTTTCCTCTTTTAGTAAGATATGGCTGGCTAGGGTTCTTTATCAGCACTACTTCTATATTGATAAAGGGCAGCAGTAATTTTGTAGAAAACTAGGTGGTGGAGCTCATCCAGGGATTGTTATGCAGCTCCACATACTATTCAACGGACAAGGAGGTGGAACTCTCAGAAAGGTGCAGGAGCTGTGCCCCTGTGAGCTCCCACTGAATCTGAGGCCTGATAAAGGGACAGGTGATGGACAATTCTTTATTCTATTATTGTGAGAATTCTATTCTATTATTATGAAGACCTCATCTCTGTCTTCTGGGGATATATATATGGATCATAATTAAATGATATGTGGACCCTATGCTGATCCATGATCTGGGCTTCCAAAAACTATTCATTCTCCTCTGCCAGAAGTCAGCTATACATGGACACCCACACAATATCACCTTATTCCCTCATATATCTTCTGTTATGCCCGTATATCCAGTATGTACTTTTCAAATGTTCTACAACAGCACATTTCCTTCTGTCCAGGTAAATCTTCCCTTTATATGGGGGCTCTTTGAACAGTCATGTTTTTAGTTGCAAGGAGCCCACTGAACCAGCATATGAGCCATGATGAGGATCATCAAAAGAATCAGGTTACAACCACTACAATTGCCTCCTTACAAACTGATGAATACAGATGCTAGTCTAACAGTTTATCACACATTTTCATCTTTCAGTAACTAGGGAGTCAAGTCACTTAGCATATCATAGATTTTTTTAACCTTCTCCCAATTGTATGCATCATTGGCATATTTTTGAGAAAGATCAATATATTTTTAAGAAGGCAGAGAGGACATATGCTGGGGTTTCTATACCTAAAATAACACTATGTTGCTCCTGAAATACACAAGTTAAAAGTAACAGATGCACTGGGATAATGCACACGCTTGTGCTGAAATGCATTGCTTCACACATTTAGGGGGGGGGGGGGAGCAAGATATATGCACGGAAGTGTATTATCTAAAGTTCTACCTTGTTGTTACCTGCTAGAACAATAGAGGACATTATCCCACCTAATGTACAGGTAAACGTAGTGCTCCAAGCTCAGTAATGCCCAGATCAAGATGAGAACAAAAAGTTAACTTTCCTGAGACCTCTATTATTCTCTCACAGTGGTGGTATGATCTTATCAGCACTTCTTTTCCCTGTGAACTTATTCCTTTTTGACATCATGAAGTCTGTTTTCCCCAATCTTTGCTGGAAGGTTCCCTGTTTCTCCTACCTAATGTACAACTGACATACAGTTGTCTCATCCTTCAGTACTAAATCAAACGCCATGTCATCCACACCAGATTATTAAGTATGTGCCAAGGTAAATGCCACAATTAGCAAGCAACGATTTCAGTTTCAGATGCCATGAGGGATGAGCTGGGCAAGGCATAGAAGGAGATAAAAGGTAGTACACAAGTCCTTATCTGTTTTCTTTTTTTTAAAAAAACTCATCCTGCCCAACTGGGTAGAGTTATAGAAAGGGAGTGAAAACAAAACTAACACTAAGAGAAGATCTTTCCCCCAAGGTTTTGGTAGCTCATGCTTTGGCAATAACTGACTTGATGTCAACACTCATCCTGCCTTAGTCCCCAAACCAAAGGCATTTTTTTCAGACCCTGTGCTGGCTTGCCTCCATGATGGTGAAAAGAACTAAGAGCAAAGGGAGAAAGCTAAGTGCAGCTTGAGGAAGCAAAAACCACCCAACAAAAATACTGGGGGGATGTCAACAGCTGATCCAGCAGCGAATATCTGCCCCAGATTTTTCCATTCATCTCCGCAACATGTCTGTTCCTCTGCTTTGTTCCTTGAGCTGAAGTTGGTAGCAAAAAGGTGTAATAGATGGGCCAAAGCAAATTGCACATGAACTAGTAAATATGTGATAATCTTGGAAATGCGTATGGATACTCTGAAGCACATGCAATGGTGTGGGCAAGGTTCTGTGGTCACCAGCACATGGGGAAGGGGTGGCCCCCAATGGGGACGAGTGGGATGCCATTTTGGAAGGGTGAGGTGGTGCTGCAGCAGAAAGGTTGTAGCCAGAGACAGCCAGGGAAAGTAATAGCACAGACATCCAGAAGGGAGGCTCTGTGCTAGAAGGTCTCCTAAACTGTGGCTCCGCAGTAAAGAAGGTAAGAGTTCTGGTAGAAATTTGTGCTTTAATATATTGTTTTTGTTTAAAACAAAGTTCCCACTTCCCTGAGGAAGTCCCATCCACTGTTCCCAAAGAAACGTGACTTTTTTCATTTCATTCATCTTTTAAATATCTTTTTCCATTTTCATCTTTGTCTTTTAATCCAGCATTTGTATCTCTTCTTTCCATTGTTTCCTCCCACTTTCTCTGTTTCTTGTACTTTTTTGTTTTTATTCTTTTTTGTTTGTTTATTCTCACACTTCATGACTTCCTCCAGGAATCCTTCAGGCTCTGAGCTGGATCCCTTTTGCGTGGTCATGCTTGTTAGTCTTTGGTAACTTATGGACACTTTGGTGTGCCAATGAAGAGGGAGAGGAAGAGGAGCAGAGGTGACCAAATAGGAAAGGAGGAGGAATGTCTTGGCTAGAAGACAGGAGCCATTGCTTGATATCATCTGAGCAGCACATAAAGGAAGGAAGGTAGCAGCCCGTAGAGGGAAGATTTGTGTAGGATGAGGGCACTGTTCCCTGGAAGGGCAACCGCTGTAGGGCAAAGGAAGAGAGAAGGATTAGACATGGAAAACTTGTATATTTTGCAACCCAAGTCATCACAAAATGAAGGGATAATCTAAAGAATAGGACAAATCATGGCAAAACTACACACTCAAAAATGAAAGAATGGAGTACAAATATATTGTAAGACTTCCCAATTCTTTCAATGACACTTTAGCAGACATCCAAGGGACTTCCTTCTATCATGGCCGTGCCCTTATTTCTCTTGAAAGAAGTCTCATGGGCATATCATCTCAAAAAATACCTAGGAACTGGCTATGGTTGATGCATAAATCATACAATGGACCCTGCTAGTGTTAATGCATTGGGTATTTTTATGTGTAAATAATTTAAAACTGTTCTCTAATTGTAATGTTTAAATTGCAAATTATTAGGCACAGAGCTGGCCCTAGACTGTCTGGCACCCTAGGCAAGGTTAACTTCTGGCACCCTCGCTACACTGATAATGTCACCAAGTCACATGGGGGGCACCCAATTTGGTACCCCCAGGAGGCTGGGACTCTAGGCAGTCTCCTAGTTTGCCTAGTGGCAGAGCTGGCCCTGATTAGGCACATTGGGATGCCAAATATATACCCTAAAGTCAAAGGGCAGCATTTAAGAATACATAAATTGACACATAAATATAAAGCAGTGATCGATATCTGTTGCATTCTATATCTCAATAAAATATTAATACAAAAATAGCTTTCTTTCTGGTATGGGCAGTTTTGTGATTTTTCACATAGGACTGATTTCAGGTATGTATTATAAATGTACACAAATAAGGGGAAAGATTTCTCCACAATTTTAGAAGAGGCCTCCTGACCTCTTTCTGTATATTAAACTACTTAATAAAGGTTTGTAATAATGAAATAAATGTTCTGTGTTGTTTTGTCCTGTAACTACTGCTATAATTATTATCTTCCTGCCTCACAGCGGATGAAGATTCTAAAGAAAAACTACTTCAGTTAATTAATATGGCAAAAGTTTAGAGCAACTGCTACATCTGGTGTAGTGGTTATAGCCTGGGGATTGCATGACCCCCTCCCCCAGCTCTTGCTCTGCCATCATCCACACAAACTACTGTAATCTAAAATATGCCTTAGAGGAGACAGCAGGGGATCTGTGTTTGGTTTTCTCATTTTTTAAAAAAAGGACAAAAGCACTATGATGTCGTAGTAGTGTGGATTGGGTTGAGAATGGTTCAAACACCTCCCCAAAACACACATCCCACTCTGCAACTGCTTTGAACATTAAAAAAGTGGGAGATCCAGTTACAGATCTCCTGCTATCTCATCTAGTTTGATTTTCAATCAGTAATGATCCATGCTTAGAACTCTATAAACATATACTGAGTCCTGTCAGTAGGCAGAGTTCTTTCAACTTTTCCCTCAGATTAGAGGTGATATGTGCATATAGTACACTAAGCACTCACCTTTATTTGGGATAATTGGCTTCCTTGGACAATCCCCCCTTTTAAGGGTGACATCATCAATGGCAATATCTCCCTCGAAGCCTGTGCCACATACACCCTCAAAGATGATCTGCAGGCAGAGAATATTAGAGTGGGAAAGGATCTTGAGGGCCCTGCCCCACCCCTACGCTGGCCAGGTTCCCTTAACATATAGCATTCTCTACAGATGCTCATACAGCTAAAACAAATGATAGCAGTGGAAAAACAAACAGGAAAAACAAACAAAATTGTCCCTGGTTCCATTGTGCTCAGTGGGTCACATCATGATGTCTAGTATCAACTGAGAACAAGCTCTTAGACTGATGATCCATTTGGCAGCTTCATACTGCACAGAAGGCAGATCTCCACTACAAACATATATTGGTTTTATATCACTTTAACTATTATGGCTTTCCAAAAAGAGCCCTGTCAACCATAGCCTGGTGAGATGCAGAGATTTCTGTTAGAAGTCCTTAGCCTCTTACCCTTACAGAACTATAGTTCTCAGAAAGACTCTTAAACTTATAGCCACAAACTATTTCACACACTTCATGACATATACTTTCATGTTTATATTGTATGACTTTGTTTATTACATATAAAGTATATTTTTATTCACACTTGCACCATTGATGTAAAGGCATAGCAAGGAAATGTTTTCATTTCCAAAACTAGCCCTCATCAATTTTTCTTTTTTTTTTGTTTAATTTTGCCTTATGCTCAGCATGGCCACGAAGCCCAATATTCTGGTAAAGATTCTCACACTGTAAGAAGAATGTTAGGGCAAGTGACAGGGATAAAAGAAAGCATAGCTGCGCAAAGGATGACCAGGACTTGGGGAAGACAAATGGGGGAAAGGGAATGGGAAAAGACTAAAACAAAAGATTAATGAACAAAGAGGTGATATCAGGGGAGGGGGGGGGGGGAGCAACAGACCTGTTTTCATGGACTAAATTAATGACGCAATATATGTGCTGGAAAAGCAGTCATATGAGAAGGGTATCACATTTCAACCAGCGCCCCTCCTGCTCTTACCACAAATTACTATTTCATCTTTGCTTTAGCCTGCCCACCCCATTGACACATGATGAATGAATGACACCCCCCCCTCCCTGGCTGTGGGAAAGCATCTCTTGACACATGATGCAGCATGAAGGCGCCTGAATTCAGGACTATATCTCTTCAGGCTGTTTATCTACCTGTTACATTTTTATCCTGGCCTTCCTCCAGGAAACTCTGAGTGATGCATGTGACTTTCCCCTCTTCCATTTTATCTTTATAACAATCACGCAAAGTGGGTTGAGCCAAGAGAAAAGGTGAAGTGTATATATATATTAATTAAAAAGTATGTTAGGATGAGAGAAAGGGACATGTTCAAGGTCACTCAGTGAGATTCATGCCAGAGCAAGGATTTGAACTCACATTTGCCTAGTTCAAGTCTGACATTCACCTTTATGAAACACTGGTTGTCACATTTGGGTTCATTTTTCAGTGCTCCCTCATGTAACAAGTTTTGCACATGTAGTAAACTAACACAGGAAGGAGACAGAAATACAAAACTTTTATATCTGTTCTGCTAGTGTGGGCAGTGAAATGCCCCCAATGGAGACCCCCCCCCCACAGCCTGAAGTGGTATAGTTTACAGATTTACTGTCTCAGACTTCATTCTGTAGATCAGCTTGAAATTTCTTCTCTTGGAGACTTGATCAAACTGAAGCCACAGCATTGTACCAAGACTATGCAAGAGATTCTGGGAGAAAGCATAAGCAGATCTACTCAGAAGCAAGTCCCATGTTATCCAGTGGGGCTTACTCTCATAGAAGTGCCTTAGGATTGTGACTTTTTTTGGTTAAAAGGGAACTGGCTTTCTATGTTTACACAGGGAAGCATCTATATGTGTTCATGCATTCTTGTATGTAATTGAATACAAAATTTTAATAAAGTTATTTGCCCTGTCCCTTAAGAGCCAGATTATCTACACATAGACTAAGGAAGGAGAGAGACAGGGATGCTCCAGTGCTCAGATATCTGTGTCCTACCTCTGCAGCAATGCACCACACACTGTCCTTCTGACACTGGACTCATAAGGGTTTCCTTTATCCTCAAAGCCCAACACTTACAGCTTCATTAGCCCATGCCACTCATACTGTTCCCATGGTTACAAAATTTCAGGGGCAGCTCAGGGCACAGCCTCAGTCACCTCCCATTCCCTAAGGAAAAGAGCCAACTGCTACATTCATGTCCCATTATACAAGAGAAGGTTATCAGCCAGCTACTTTCTGTCCTCACATGATATGAAGCCCTGCAGTATAAAGCCTGTGCAGTATAAAGTCTGTCCAGGCATTCACAGACAGAAGTTCAACTGTCTTGCCTCTCAAATGTTGAAATCAGAGACTATAGCTAAGAATATTTCCTAGGAGTAAGCCTGGTTAAATAAAACGGAACAGACTTAATCCTGAGAAGACCTGTTTAGGATTGCTCCTTGTAATACAGAAAAAAGATTTCTTGTTACTTGAGTCCACGTCAGCTTCCAGTCAATACCAGTTCATTTACCACTGCATGGTGCTAAGGGAAGTGTAATACTGTCATGGGGAGGGAGAATGGGAATTGTGAAAATAATATCCAGATTTTTCAAGGTGGGATGCCTTGCTATAAAATAAGGAAAAGTTTTATGGAACAAACTGTTTTCCCAGTTTACTGGATGCTCTCTGCACATCTTCCCACAAGGTAGTTTATTTGCTATGAGCCAATTCTATTGGCGGAATTTAGTATTTTGTAGGAGTACTATTGTAATCACAATAGATACTCCTGATACTGTAGGAGTATCAGGCACATACAGGATACTGTTTGTGGCATAAATCCCTCCTCTCTTGTAGTCATCATTTGGGAACCTTTAGTTCTTAAACATTCAACAAAGGGTTATCTTCTGAACAGGAATACCAAGATAAATTAAAAATGGTAATCAGTTGTGTGGTTATTTCTCTGTAGCAAGATCTCACCCCCCCCCCCTATCTACCTGTAATGTGCAAACTATGTATCATGTGTACCAAGGTCACTGAAAAGTCATGTAGGAAAGTGAAGCAGCAGCTCAAATATGTTTATGGGACTGTGATTGTATGTAAACACTCCAGGTTTATCTAGGGTTGCCAAGTCCAATTCAAGAAATATCTGGGGACTTTGGGGGTGGAGCCAGGAGACATTGGGGTGGAGCCAAGTTCAAGGCTGTGACAAGCATAATTGAACTCCAAAGGGAGTTCTGGCCATCACATTTAAAGGGACGGCACACCTTTTCAATTCCTTCCTTCCATAGGAAATAATGAAGGATAGGGGCACCTTCTTTTGGGGCTCATAGAATTGGACCCCCGGTCCAATCTTTTTGAAACTTGGGGGGTATTTTGGGGAGAGGCACTAGATGCTATACTGAAAATTTGGTGCCTCTACCCCCCAAAACAGCCCCCCTCGGAGCCCCAGATACCCGTGGATCAATTCTCCATGATTTTCTATGGAAATAAATCTCCATAGGGAATAACAGAGTTCCCAGCAGACATTTCCCTTCCCCCGCTTTCTGACAACCCTGGAGCAGGGGGAGGGCCTCCAAACCGGGGGATCCCCTGCCCCCACCTGGGGGATCCCCTGCACTTCCAAGGCTCTTTTTGGTAAGCCCTTGGAGGATTGGCTACATCAGGAGGGTGTGGTCTAATATGCAAAGGAGCTCCTGCTAGAATCCCACCCCTGGGTGTGACAAGAAGGACTGAACGCGCAAGGGAGTTCCGGCAGTCACATTTAAAGGGGCTGTGCTCCTTTTAAAAGGCAGAGTTCAGACAAAGGTTGCCAACTCTGAGCTACAAAATTCCTGGAGATTGGTGGTGGGAGGCAAAGCCTGGAAAGCCTAGGTTTATCTCCAGTTCTTGAATTGCCCACCCAGAACTATAGAAATCTCATGGTGCATCGCCAAATGGTAACATATTCCGGGAGGGGGAGGACTGACTTCATTTGCACCACTGTGTCAATTATGCTATAATCACTATCAAAGCTAAATGGTCCAGAATTCAGAAATGTTGCTGCCACAGTGAAGACTCATGTTCAGCTTGTGAGTCAAACCAATGTATGTGCTGGAGCAGGCTCATAAGCTACTGAATGATAACAAATTAGTTGCCCATCCCTGTTGTCATTAAGAGCATAGCAATAACTGAGCTACAAGCAATGAACAGCACATTCACAAGTAACTAGATTATTATTTTATGGCACCCTAAAGAATGCTATGCACTTCAGAGCTATGTAACAACAAAGCAAATGTGCACAGCCAAGCCATATGCAGACATAAGAAATCATTCACTGAACAAAGAAAATAAAATGTAGGGCATAATATTCACTATAAAATCTCTTGGAAACTGTTTTTACAATATTGGATCTTCTCATCAGAGTGTTCCTATGGAAGCACTGATACACTGAGGCACTTTGGAATTTAGCTTTCGATAAACCCTTTATTTATTGAATTTATATTTTGCTCTCCCTGCAAGCGGGCTCAGGGCGGATTACAGACAAATATTGAAGCCATTACGCCTCACAATCATACACAAATAAACAAATAGTCACAACACATTACAACACATTAAAACAAAGAAGTTTAAAAACAAACAGCACAGTTTGGCAAACCTAGGGTTACACCAACTTATCTATTATGTAGATATGCCCAGGCTTTTTTTTTTTAGCAGGAATGCACAGAAACGCCCCCCCCCTCCCGCCCAGATATGCCCATTAAATCATAAAAGCTGCTGTCACCAAATCTGTGAGATATTCAGGGCTTTTTTTGAGCAGGAAAGCACAGGAACATGGTTTCGGCTGGCCTGATGTCAGGGTGTGTGGCTTAATATGCAAATGAGTTCCTGCTGGACCTTTTCCTACAAAAAGCCCTATGTTAAATAATGGAGACATCAGGGGGTGTGGCCTAATATGCAAATAAATTCCTGCTCGGTACACAAGGTTACACAGGGTACACAAAAAGCCCTGGAGATATTTAAAAGAGAGGTTTTATATATATATATATATATATATATATATATATATATATATATATATATATATATATATATATATATATATATATATATAATATATATATATTATATATATATAATGTCCCGGCAGACCTAAGGTTATAACAGTTTAGTCTATTATGTAGATGTGCTCATTGAATCATAAAAGCTGCCATTGCCTAATCTGTAAGGTATTTAAAAGTATGCTTTCAGTATTCTAGGTTGTAAATTTGATGTGGGGTTCTGACACATGACAGCTACTACTCGATAGGAAGATGGTGGCAGCAGACAGCTGTTGAGTGTTCACTTGCAGCTCCTCCTCCAGATACTCTTTTGTTATTTCTTCTGGGTATATCCTGCTGATGCGGGGGGGGCAACAGCAGGAGGACTTCTAGTGTCCTGGCCCCAGTGGTGGATCTCCTGATGGCACCTGGTTTTTTTGGCCACTGTGTGACAGAGTTTTGGACTGGATGGACCATTGGCGTGATCCACCGTGGCTTCTCTTATGTTCTTAAAGTTGCAACTTCAGCCAGGTCCTGAGCACAAAACCACATCCTTTTATCAAATTATCCCAAGAAGTTATTATTAGAAATAACTGCTTTACCCAAATACCCTGTCTATAGTTGTGGCAGTCTGGGAGGGTGTGTGTGTGTGTGCCCAATATTCTATGAGTGTCCTAGCCCTAATCTTAAAAGACCACATCTGATGCATCAAAATCACAAGTGATAAATTTATCCAACTCCATTCTGAGTCCAATTTGCCATGATTTTAAAACAAAAACAAACTTTATACAAGCTTGCTTATTATATAGTGTATCTCCACAAATAAAGCAGATATTAAAAACCTAGCCTAGATAGGCTATAGTGTTCATACAGAGACCTGCTACAGACACAAACTGGCAGCCTCCTTAGTTGCATTCTAGCATATGGCAAGAAGAGCACAGCTGCAGAGCAGCATATGGCTGCTAAAATCTGAGCTGCTGCAGCACACATTTAACAATGTGGGGTTGCCATCTTTTTCCCCTAGTCCTGCTCCATTGCCTTTTAGCAGGGCAATGAAGGATAGAAGGATATAGAATTTTTCCTTCCTTTTAATCAACACTCTGAAAACCTTGTCCTGCTGAGTTTCTGGGTTTTACAGGCACAAGAGCAAGGCCACCTTAACAAAAAAGAAAAAAAGAAAAAAGCCAGCTCTCTGAGACACAAAATATAGTATCTGCAATCTGCTTTACAGCAAATCAGCATCTAAATTAATTCTTTGACTAACATGCAACCATTAAAAATAAGAACAAATGTCATGCAGGACCATTTGCTAACACAGCTACAGGGTGACCCCAATGTTGGAACCAGCTATTATAGGAGACACACAGCTGCTACTAAAACTGTAGACTGGTGTCTGTTCTGATATCGTCCAGTTATAAATGCATGATGCAGGATCATCATGCTATGAATTTCCCTCCTCCACTTGGTGTCTGCATGTGGGAGAAACTTGCAGTGCAGTCATGGAATGTACTACTAGAGGAAAAAGAGGCAGAAGGCTGCTGCTTTTGGTAGCAGCTATGTGTCTCCTTTAATATCCAGTTCCAGTCTGAATCACACATGTAGATATATCCAGGGCTTTTTTTTAAATAGCAGGAACGCAGTTCTGGCTGGCTTGGTGCCAGGGGGTGTGGCCTAATATGTAAATGGATTCCTTTTGGGCTTTTTCTACAAAAAGCCCTATATGAAACAATGGTGACATCAGGGTGTGTGGCCTGATATGCAAATGAGTTTCTGCTGGGCTTTTTCTACCAAAAAAGCCCTGGATATATCTATTCCTTGCCGACAAGGCATATCTGTCTCCCTGCCTGCCTGCCTAAACAACTCTTTAACTCAAATATTTAATGTAGATATTTACTTATTTTATTTAATTGATTTATAGTACACTTTTCTTTGCATTGGGGACCCAAGTGACTTACATCATTATCCTCTCCTCCATTTTCTCCTCACAACAACTCTGTGAGGTAGATTAGCTTGAGAGAATGTGATTGGTCACCCAGCAAGTTTCCATGATATGAGTGGGGATTCAAACCTGAATCTTCCAGAGACTAGTTCTACACTATTAACCACTATGGTTTTCATATTAAGCTTAAGCACCAATATGAAGTACTAGTAGCGGGGGATAAAGATTTCTTTAGGACTTACAAACTAGCATATAAGAGAAGAACCATTACAGAACTGCTGTTACCCAATAAGAACCTTACACTCAAGCAATAATTCAGGAGGGAAACAGCCCTCATGTTAATAAGGTGGTACACACTCTGGTCTCTTTACTCCCCTTTACATGGAATAAAGAAGCCTTGGGGCTATTTTTCCATGGGCTTTGCTAGCACATGCCAGACATCTACATGAGGTGGCATGTGTCCTCTAGGCCCCCAGTGTCTGCTTACCTGGAAAGGTCCTGCAGGGTTGATAGGTACATGTGCTTGTTGCCAGGTATTTCCTCTGTTCCCATTGAGTGACAAGGCTAGAGTGGGCTGCTTATTCTTCACGTGAACCCAGAGATTTAAGAAGCCTGTAAGAAAGCAGCACCAGACATGGGAGTCACACTGCTTCTCCATTGTAATCTCCTCCTTCCTCTTAGGAGTCAATGTATATCTTCAACTAAGCCTAAGCCTTGCTCCTACATACTGGTCCTTCCAAACAAGCTTGGGCAATTGTCTGAGAACACCAAATATTTCAAAATTGATACAGCTTTCACTAACATAAGTTGGAAGGATAAACATAATTTTAAAAGAAGGTTTCTCACACTGCAGAGAGCTTCCCCTCAGAATATCACTTTGAATTTAATTAATTGCCTTTCTCTCTGGTTCTGCTACAGTGCCAACAAGATGCAGCATAGATTTAGGAATGATGCTATATTAGATAATCATTCTATATGATACGGAATTGCCGTCAAACCAAGCTGAAAGCCTCTAGAAAGGGAGGGCTGCTGCATCCCATTTTTTACATATTGGACAGAGTCAAAAGAAATATGAATTCAAGCTCAGTCACCTTCTTTGTACAAGCCCTTCCCTTCATTCAGCTATAGTTATTATTGCCTTGCCCAGGGCAATTAATGAGCCAATCAAAGGCCTCTATGGCAGAATCCTTTTCCGGTAGGGTTGCCAAGTCCAATTCAAGAAATATCTGGAGACTTTGGGGGCAGAGCCTGGAGAACTTTATTTGATCTGAAAACGAAAGCAAAAGAAAGGGAGGGGCCGTTCTCCGAAGCCCTTCCTGTTTCCTGCTTCCTGCTCAGCCTTAAAGGCACATATTTTAAAAATGGATCTGCAGGAGCTCTAAAACTACATGGTGACTGTGGGGGGCGGGGCTTCCCCTGCTGGCCAGCTGGTTGGGGGCGGGGGGAAGCTTGTAAAAACTGGGGATCCCCCGCTGGGACCTGGGTTTGGGAATCCTATTTTCCGGACAACCCTCCCACAAGCAGAAAAATGGCTTGCTTCCATCCACTGTTCTCCTGATATAAATGGGTCACAAAGTGTTTCTCTGTATGGTCACCATGGGAAATGTACAAAGACTGGTCCAAGATAAAATATAAATAAATAAATAATTTTTTTTTATTTATACCCCGCCCTCCCCGCCGAGATCACATGAGCTGGATGAAGTCAATATTCTTAAATTGCCAGCAAGACTATCCGTGTTGCAAGCCTGACTGTTGTCACCAGCAGATCCTGCTTAGGAATGAAGTAAGCCTGAATGAAAAGGGAGGGGGCTTTGGAGCCTAGAGTTGCCAGTCTCTAGGTGGGGTCCAGAGCTCTCCCAGAATTACTGATCTTCAGACAAAAGCAATTAGTTCCCATGCAGAAAATGGCTGCTTTGGAGGGTAGACTACATAGTATTATACGCTGCTCAGGTCTCTCCCCTCCCCAAATCCTGCCTTCCTTAGGCTGCACCTCCAAATCTCCAGGAAGTTCCAAAACTGGAATTGGCAACTGTCGGGACATCTGTTTGGTAAATGAAGTCTTATAGCCTGCTCGTAAGTAGTATTCAAGACAGGGCAGTGTTTTAAGACAGGAATGTACTTTTTCATATTTTTATTTCTAAATGCTTGAGTTGTGCATTTTCTCTGACTAACTTTTTAATCATTGTCTCATTGGAACATAAATTCTAAATGGTCCTGGAGTAGGATGTTTCAAAGCTTTGGTCAAGAAATGCTCTGATTTACCTGGGAAAAAAACCCTTGAGAACTGACTAAAGAAGTGTGGATGCTGTGTCTGGATGCTGTGGATGCTGTGTCTGGAAGTGTGGATGCTGTGTTGTTATTAATGTAATACATTCCATCATTCAAAGTACTTCATGTATACTATTTTGTTTGAATCCATTCTCTGAACCCAGTATTATTACCATACCCACTTTACAGAATCAGGACTGAGAGAGGGAGAGAAAGAAAGTGACTTTTTAAAGATAACTTTGAGTTTAGGGCATAGTGTGATGTGAACTATAGATTCCCTGACTTGGAGCTCAGGCACTATGCCAACGGTGGAACAATTTATTTATTTACATTAGACTTTTATCCCACCCCCTCTGCAAGCAGACTCAAGGCAGCTTACAACAGTCGTTTACATGATTTAAAACAATAAGTCAATAAAATCTATAAAACATTAATACAATTAAAATTTAAAAACTATTCCACGGTGCTGTACCAATACTATGTTGGCGGTTCTGTTTTTGAGATGGTTGGTCACCGGGAACTCTAGCTGATGTCAGGTGGCAGCTCTCTCTCAGTTTAAGCATCGAAGGCCTGTTGAAACAATTTGGTCTTATAGGCCCTGCGGAATGTAGGAAGGTCTCACAGGGCCCTTATGGCCTCCGGGAGAGCATTCCATAACTCTGGTGCTGCCACCGAGAAGGCCCTGGCTCGTGTCAAACGCAACCTGGCCTCCTTTGTTCCAGGGGTGGACAGCAGATTTTTTGTCCCTGAATGCAGTGCTCTCTGGGGGATATATGGGGAAAGGCAGGCCTGCAGATAAACAGGTCCCTGACCATAAAGGGCTTTAAAGGTCAATACCAACACCTTGAAATGGATTCGGAACACAATAGGTAGCCAGCGTAGCTCTTTCAGCACTGGCTGAATGTTCTCCCATCGAGGAGCCTCATTAACAGCCGTGCCGCAGCGTTCTGTACTAACTATAGTTTGCGAGTCAGTGTCAAGGGTAGCCCCATGTAGAGAGCATTACAGTGATCTATTCTTGAGGTGACCATAGCATGGATCACCATTGCTAAGTCATTGTGCTCCAGAAAAGGAGCCAGCTGCCGCACCCGCTGAAGATGAAAAAAGGCTGATCTAATAGTGGCTGCTACCTGGGCCTCCATTGTAAGGGAGGGCTCAAGGAGCACGCCCAAGCTCTTGACCTTCGGGGTCGGTATCAATGGCACCCTGTCTAGAGCAGGCAGCTGGACCCCTCCCCTTGGACCACCCCGGCTTAGATAAAGAACCTCCGTCTTTGTTGGATTCAATTTCAGCTGACTCAGCCTGAGCCAGGATGTTACACACTGTTCTGCAATTACTTCCCCCAAGTTTTAAAAAATAAAAATGTAAACTGCAGACAAAGGGGCTGCAATTTAAAGAGGCAGACAAATGTGTGGGAGACAGGTGCTATTCAGCACTTTCTCCTTGAACCCTTTTCCTGTTGCAAATAACCACTGCAAGTCTTTTCAATGGGAAAAAGAGTTCAATCCTCTCCTCACACATCAGTTGTAAATCACTGTCCTTGTGGCTTCGATCTGCTTCAAAAACAACCCATTTGAGGAAAATAAATTGCCCTAAACTACCCCCTTGGAGTCAAAATGTGTTATGATGGTAGGGTTCCCAAGTCCAATTCAAGAAATATCTGGGGACTTTGGGGGTGGAGCCAGGTGCAAGGTTGTGACTAGCATAATTGAACTCCAAAGGAAGCCCCTGGTCCAATCTTTTGGAAACTTGGAGGGTGTTTTGAAGAGAGGCGCCAGATGCTGTGCTGAAAATCTGGTGCCTCTGCCTCAAAAAGCAGCCTCCTCCCTGAGACCCACAAAAGAATTCTTCATTATACCTTATGGGAATTGGTCTCCATAGGGAATAATAGAGTGCCCAGCTGACATCCCCCCCCCACCGCTTTCTGATGACCCTGAAGTGAGGGGAGGGCCTCCAAACCACAAGATCCCTTGCTCCCATCTGGGGATTGGCAACCCTATATGATGCAGGCAGTATTTATTTGCAGATTGCAGTGTAAATGGTAAAGCAGGCAAATATGTTCTGGTCACTTATGGCTATGACAGAGTGAGGGGCTATAGATACCATACCATAACAGGAGAGCCCCTGGTTCTGTGATATTGGTTTGTGGGGAGAGTCTAAGAAAGGCCATCAGGCTAATTCTGTCCCTCTGTATTATGGATAGCCTCAGCTGTCTTTTCCTTAAATGGAAAACTTGATTAAAATTGATGCACTTAACCAGGACTTCTGCTTGGTGACTTAAATCACTGATTTAAATCAATCCATATCAGCTCAGGAAGTAAAATATTTCCTTTACTAGGAATTACCCATAGTGCCTTTGCTTTGAACTCAAAGAGCCTAGCAAGCAGATTCCTAATAATAATAGTGATAATGCTGATGATTTACTTTGGCTGAGCATTGTCTTTTCTTGTCTCCTAGCTGTATAGACTCCATGCCTCAGTACTGTATCATTTCATTGTACCAACCAAGATACTAGTCTACCAAAAGAGGGTGTTATGGAAGGAGGTCGGCCTAGACACTGAAAGGGAAGTTCAACATCCTGGTTTCTACTGGGTTCTGATGGTTTCTGCAACTGTTGTCTACCTTTATGTTTAACCTTTTTTTCATTGGGGTGATTGATAAAAATAACTTTGTGATAATAAGGCTCTGCTACATCTGATTGCTGTAAGTAACACTGCCCTTGGGTGCACAAGGCCTTGATCTGATGTAGAGATTACTAGAAGAATGACAGGTAGGAGTAGGCCTCTGTGTAACTGCACAATTCAAATAGTCCATGAGTGTAGTACTCTCCACTGCAAGCACAGAACAACAGCTTCCAGGAAAGAGTATACTGAGGATGGAGAAAACCTGGAAAGAGAACAATTAAGAAGAAAAAGATATTGGATTTATACCCTACCCTTCACTACCCAAACTAGTCTCACAGTAGGGTTGCCAAGTCCAATTCAAGGAATAACTGGGGACTTTGGGGGTGGAGCCAGGAGACATTGAGGCGGAGCCAGGAACAAGGGTGTGACAAGCATAACTGATCTCCAAGGGAGTTCTGGTCATCACATTTAAAGGGACAGCACACCTTTTTAAATGTCTTTCTTCCATAGGAAATAATGAAGGATAGGGGCACCTTCTTTTGGGGCTCATAGAACTGGACCCCCTGGTCCAATCATTTTGAAACTTGGGGGGTATTTTGGGGAGAGGCACTAGATACTATACGGAAAATTTGGTGCCTCTACCTCAAAAAATAGCTCCCCCACAGCCCCTGAAACCTCCAGATCAATTCCCCATTATACCCTATGAGAAATATTCCACATAGGGAATAATGAAGATGTTTCCCTCTCCTCCACACACACACACACACCCTTCTTGCAAATCTGATGTAGGGGATTGGCCTCTCTACTCACCAGCCAGCTTCTTTACAGCAACACAGACACAGAAAGTTGAAGCCTTTCACCACCTCCGGAGGTGCAAAGGCACATGGTCCTTTGGGGCGGGGCAGGAAGCAGCCTGGGAAAGCTCCAGCTGCTGCAATGGAGCTGGGTGGGAAGGGGAGGGGCAAGGAGAAGCTGCTGCGATCCGAGGTGAGAAGGGAAGGGAAGGGAGGAGGAGAAGCATCAGGGATCGGTGGGAAGGGGAGAGGAGAAGCTGCTGGGATCTAGGCTGCGTGGGAAGGGCCGCCATTCCCCCCGTTTTCTGGATTTTTGCCGAGCGGGAGGAGGAGGCTCCAAATCAGGGTCCCCTGCCCAGGCAGAGGATTTGGGAAGCCGATCTCACAGTGACTTACAATCTCCTTTTTCCTTCCCACAACAAGACACCCTGTGAAGTAGGTGGGGATGAGAGCTCTGACAGAAACAGCTCTTTCCAGAACAGCTTCTGACTGAGTTATGACTTACCCAAGGTCATTCCAACAAGTGCATGTGGAGGAATTGGGAAACAAACCTGGTTCTGCCAGGTAAAAGTCTGTGCACTTAACTACTACATCTCTACAAACTGACAGCATGATGTCATGTGGAAGTTTTTTAAAAGCACTCTATTTTGGAGGCCAAAGAAGAAAAAAACTCAATGTGGAAGCAGTCAGGGTTTATTTGATGGTATTAGTCACATGAAATACCAGATAACATATTCTGCAATAAATAAGCAGCAAAAACCAGAAAAGATCAAAAATATAAAACCTGCATAGCTGAGCCAATAATCACATGGAAAACATTATGTATGAAATGGATCCTATTTTTAAACTGTGTAACATTAAGGAGAGGGGGAATGTTTCTCTATATAACAGCAGCCTTAACACCTTACTAGGGCAACAGTGTCACCTAGAGCAGTGGTGTCACACTCATTTGTTATGAGGGCCGGATCTGACATAAACGAGACCTTGTCAGGCTGGGCCATGTGTGTCATAAAATGTAATGCCAGATAGCAGAGATATAAACTTTATAAAGAACACAAACACAATTAAATATTTTTAAAAACTTTAAATAAAACATGCTTAAAACATTAGCATTCTTGCAATATTTTGTTTATTTAACAGTCTCTGATAACTGACACCTCTTGCTCTGAATTACTGCATCAAAATCTGGAGACAATGTCTGCGCCCTAGCAATCTTGAGTATGCTGTTCAGGTGTTGTTCAGGTATGTATCTATAAGTTGCAAACCTACTTTTGATTTATTGACATCTATTACAGAAATCTCATGGTTAATGCTTTGAGCCTAAGACTCAAAGGCAAACATGAAATGGCTGGGCATTGCAAATTTTTGTACATAAGTTGCTTCATGTGCTGGTCAGCCAATGGAGAAAATAGAGGGTTTACTCTGTAGCTCCTGTGTGATTGAGCAAACATATCAAAGTAATCTGTGATGCAGACAGAAACAAGAGAGGGAGAAGGAAGCAGTGAGTTGTACAAGGGCCTGAAAGTTGCCTTCTGGGGGCCTGATCCGGTCCTCGGGCTGCATGTTTGACATCCCTTACCTAGAGTGTCTGGGATCTTGGACCCTTCATGGTTTACATTAGAATGACCCATTCACCTCCAGTCCACATTGGACCATACTGGCAGACTTAATCCCTTTTGAACAATGCACCATCCAGTTTGGGCCAAACCACTTATTTTTCATGGAAGTTTAGAATCATTACCAGATGCTTGATGGACATGGGACTATATTTTATGTGGCCCTGACTGGTAATAATAACCTTTAAACTTCACTTATTTCAATTTATTTTTCTGGGATATTTCTCTTAATCTTCTCCCCACATGCTAGATGGCCTAGTTGATTATAAGGTATTTTCTAGGGGGTTTGCCCTGTCACTTTGTTATTGCTGTAGTACTATGCTGGAAGAATACCTTCTCAGTGCGTCAGTCTAGATATTCTCAAGATGTATAGATGTTCTCAAGTATTATCAGGGTGCTTTTCATGGAATCCTTGGGGGTTTCCCAGCAAGGAAATACACTATTTTCCCCTTCCTACTGTAGCATCCTCTCTCTATAGTTCTGGAAGTGGTCCATCTGGGACATGGCATGTAGCTCTGGTATGCTGTCAGAAAGCCATAGATAAATTGGAAGGAGTTCAGAGATGTATAATAAAGACGATGAATGTCTAGGCTTCAGGTGACTAAGTTACAAAGAGTGCTGTAAAACAGAGTGAAATCTATATAACTTGGCAAACAAATGACAATGGTTATTGTCTAGACAAATTCATAGTGTTATGGCATTAATGAGGCACAGTGAAACAGAGTGTGAGAGCCTAGTTGTGCCTGTGAGAAGTGCAAAGCCACAGTTCTGAAGTGTATACGATGCACTCATGATTTGCTTACTCTCCACCATACCCTGCCCTCTTCTATACTGCTTACAATTCTACGTGTGGTGCTCCTGTAGGTTCTGTTTCTGTTGTCAGATCAATAACGTTAGTGTGGGACTGTTCCATGTAACACTTTTCCTCTTTAAATATTTGAATGATTTATTATATCCTGCTTTGTCCAAAGAGAAAGCATAGGCTTCCAACACTGAAAATACAGAGATACAGACTTGCTGCTCAGATTTGGAAAGTGCTTGTTTTATAGGAATAGCAGCAACTTTCTAAATGCCATCAGTGAGCCCCATATTTAAATGGGCATAAGCTATGTCATGCCTAAAACATGATTGCCTGCATCAAAGTTGATAATACATAGATTACTTACCTGCCACTCTCATAAATGGTCCCTTGAAAATATTTTTTCAATACAGAAAAAATGTACACCTGGGCATTTATACCATATTGAAACAGTATAATAGCACAAACTCACATCTGTACATAGGCACAATTATAGTAGACAGAAAGCTAAGGACATATCATCCAATAAGAACATGGCTACCATAGTAGCTGAATGCAAGGCTAACTTCAGCAGGAAGGTTTGCCTCTCCTGCAATCTGTGTGATATGACCTGCGCAAATACAACTAACAGTGCCTATACTGATGCACAAATATTTATTTATTTAGGGAATTAGACACCCAAAGTCAGCTCCTTGTTAAATCAACCAGTATGTTGCACCATGCAGGTCCTGAATAAATGCAAGTACAGACTAGCCCAGAAGTTTAGAGGAAATTATGATACAGTGTGAAATCTAAGGCCTCTGAATAATCTCTGATGAGAGGAGGGGAAGCTCCAGACTTAGTTACTCTGCTGATACTCTGACATTAAGCCATAGCAGAGGAAGAAAGAAGCAAAAGAGCTAGCTTTTCCTTGGGCAATTTGTATTTAAGGAATTCAAAAAGGACTGAAAAGAAATCCTTCTGAAATGCAAGAAAGTACAGCTGAGCCTTCCTTTAAAGAACCCATTTTATCAAGGTGAGCAATGGAAAAAAGCATCATCTCTTGTAGAGTTGCGTCTCATTAGATGTGATAGAGATCACAGAGCTCTAGCAGTATCTGAAGGTATGCAACAGCTGTGTAGGAGGCCCCAATCCAAGAAAAACTGTGAAGGAGGTGGGAAGGGATTGAATCCTTTTATCCCTACATG
Source organism: Heteronotia binoei (assembly GCF_032191835.1). Lineage (NCBI taxonomy): Eukaryota > Metazoa > Chordata > Lepidosauria > Squamata > Gekkonidae > Heteronotia > Heteronotia binoei. Next base: position 179,163,363 of record NC_083223.1, read on the forward strand.
ATTTTGTTAACTGAGACTGTCCTCCAACATGGTCTTTTAGAGGAGAAAAAAAGGGGATAGATATCTTTTTTCTTTAAAAGGCTATAGCTGCAAGTTATCCTAGTTTCAATCTGTGAAACCAAGTGAGGGTGAAAAAGTTAACCCACCCTTCTGCTTCCAGTAGCTGTAATTAAACTCAGTCCCAAATTAGATGTTACAAACTACTCCAGTTCACCACTGGGACTGCATTAGTAGGGATGAGCACCAATCAAACCATAAAGCAGGTTTGCGAACCAAGGTCTGTGATGTGTTTACCATCACAAAAATTCCATTGCACAAAAAAGCTTGAAATAGCTGTGTGGCAGGGAGCTCCCTGCTGCTCAGCTGGGTGTGTGGGGTTTTTTTTTGGGGGGGGGGGCTCTCTTGAGCAGTCTCACTGCAAATGAAAGCCCGAAATAGGGCTTTCTCCGTTATGGCCCCCACTTGGTGGAATCAGCTGCCGGAAGAGGTGAGGGCCCTGCGGGACTTGGCTCAATTCCGCAGGGCCTGTAAGACGACCCTCTTCCGGCTAGCCTACACCTAGCCGGGATGGAACCTGACGTAACTGGCCTGCCATCTGTTTATATAAAATGATATGTTATTGGTTTTAAGCTGCATTGTTTTATGAATTGAAATGTATTGGTTTTAATGTTTAAATGTGAAGTATTTAATTGTTTATATTTAAATTGTTAAATTGTTATTGTTGGAAGCCGCCCTGAGCCACTCGTGGGAAGGGCGGGATACAAATCCCGAATAAATAAAAATAAATAAAAAATCAAGCTGTCCCTGCTGTTCAGCTGTTTTGGGGCTTTCTGCAAACTCCATTTATAGGGACTATGATCCCTTTCAATGGGATTTGTGGAGCCATGAACTGACATGAACCACATTTTTTCCAGTTCATGCCTATCCCTATATATTTGACAGTTCCTGGTGGCAGTTTTTGAGTAAACCTATAGCGGGGGCCTGATTTGGATAAGTACTCTTATATTGGAGAACTTCTTCCTTCTCCCCTGTGCTGTTTTTCCAGCTGAAACAGTACAAGGGCTGTGTGTGTGTTATTTTATCTGTGGAGAGTCAGCATATGCAAGAACTCTGTGCACATGCTGGCTTCCAATGGAGCAAATATTGCTCTCCCATACACACCCTAGGGCAGCTTCAGCCATTAAAAACAGCACCAGGAGAAGGCAGGAGTGCCTCCTTCTCATGTGTAGCAGTCCATTCCAACTTGGGACTTGCTGTGGGTTACTGATGAGTTGTCACTGGGAACTAGCAGCAACAGTATAGCTGCAAGTCTCCATGGTGAATACTCTGTAACATGTAGTGTCATAGGTTGCCAGGATTCAGCAACAGCAAGGACTCCTCAGGAGAAGAAGAGCCTCAGGAAATCAGCTTTGAACCACTAGAAACAAGCAAGTAAGAAGATGAGCTGCAGGCTTCTCAGAGTTCACAGCCAACAGCTGATGCAGAGCCACCAGCACCTTCCAGCCCATTCCAACAGAGGAAACCCAGGTGGTCATTAGCAGCCTTCCAGTTTCATCCACACCCTGTAAGTGAGAAAAAATGGCACTCCAGTAGAGAAGACATAGTGTGACATCAACGTCCTGGCTCAATGTCAGCTGCTTGCTGATGATGAGTAGCAGCAGCGTTATTACTCCCAAGCAGCAGGCTGTAAGTAAGACCTTCCAGCAGAGGCCTATAAAAGCCAGTCAAGGGAGACTGCTTGATGTGGAAGCAACAAGACACCAACCTCTTTGCTCAAGAAATAACAATGGTATAATGTCTTCTGACTTTTACCATGATTGTTATGTAAAAAATGAATTCTTATGAGGCAGTACATGTTATTTCATGGCATAGCTAAGATATAAAAGATCATGAGAAAAAGTTAGAACATTTGACTACATCATTATATTGATTAAGCTATTGTGTTTATATATAAGTCCCTGGGAGAGTGTTGTGTTTCTCAAACAGCAACTTGCTGGTGGTCCCTATTCCTAAAGACATTCTTTTTGGCCCTGGTCCCAACCTGGTGGAACTCTCTGCCTATTACCACCCAGGCCCTTTGGGATCTGATACAATTCTGCAGGGCCTGCAAGGCAGAGATGTTCTTCTAGGCTTTTGGTTGAGGACAGTGATGGTTTCCTTTTGTCTGGTACCCTTCTTTATCATTCCCACCTTTTTTGCCCTCCCCCCATCTGTGAATGAAGTTAGCAGTCAGAATTAGGGTTATTTATTATTTGCCATCAGATTGTTATAATGTGCTGTAACTTGCTTTTAATTGGTTTTTATTTTGTTGTGGTTTTATATATGTTGTACATTGCCCAGAGCCCTGCAGTAGCAGGGATTGGGCAATTTATAAACACAATAAGTATGAATACAATATATATATATATATATATATATATATATATATATATATATATATATATATATATATATATATATATATATATATATATATATATATATATATATATATATATATATATATATATATATTCCAAGCTTTAAGCTATAATATCATATCTTCTTTCTTGATTTATTGCTGTTGTATTCATACACATTTTGATTAAGTAATGTCTTTAATATTTGTAAAATTGCCCGATACATGTCTTTTTTGTGAACTATTTTAATGCGTTCCCCCTTCCCCTTTTTTCTATTCTGTATCCCCTTAAAAACTCAAATAAAAAACTAATAACACCAACTTCTTTGCTCAGTGACCACAGCTCTGAACTCTGCTCTGTTCCTGCAATCCTAGGTTGGCTCTTGACTTTGAAATCTTCCTCCCTGCACTTGTGAATGACTGTTGGACCTTGCTTCCTGTATAACTCTCTGATCTGGACTCTGCTCTCTTGGTAACTGACCTTTGGACTGAACTCTGACTCTGGAATTCAGCTTGGACTGACCCTACATTCTGACATCTAGTTAGGCTCTTAAAAATCAATTGGAAGATCTGATCATGGATCTCTTGGGTCTTGTCTTGCATACAGGAAAGCTTTCTAGTGGGTTCCCCAGATCAAATAAACTCCTGGGAAAGCCTCCATGACAGACAGCTCTGATCCCAAGGCATGCTGATTCTCCCTTGCTCTGCCCACTGACCTCAGAAAGTACATGCAAGAATGCCTAATTAAAGAACAATAACATCTGGAATTAACTGAAGCCAAGGAGAGGATTAAGTCCAAACAACAATTAATAAACCCATAGATCTACAACAATGAGCATACATTCAGTGCAGCTAATCTGTCAGAGCTTGGAAGGCTAGAGGTGGAAGAAAAGAAAGAATTAGCAAAGAAATGCCAACCAGTGAAGATTAAAGCCCCACCACCTTCTGTTCTGATCTCAACCACAACTTGATGGCAGCTAGGACCTGCCAGCCACAACTTAGCTGCATAGCCAGTAGTGGGACAAATTATCCAGTGAATGAACTCTGAAAGAATGAGAAGGCCAAATCAACCCAGCTTTGAACTCCTGGCTAATGACCAAACCAATCCAACATGTACCGGTTGCTATGAGCTTCAAGCCTCAAGGTCAGCAAAGAAATAGGGGAAGGGAGCAAGAGCCAGCAACATGTCATCTGCCTCCACCCTCCCCCACCCCAGGCTCAGAGATCATTTAGCAAACAGCAAATAAGAACAGGAATTCTCAGTGAAGCAGATTAATCTTAATTCTCCTTCGTATTATGGAGTAAGAAACTAACTTTTCTGAGTTATGTAAACTGGGATAGTGACCCAGATGTACTATCTATTAGGATAACTAATTTGGACTTCCGGGATCGGAAAATGGTGAGCTGAGCTGCTTTAAGAACATAAGAGTAGCCATGTTAGATCAGGCCAATGGCCCATCCAGTCCAACACTCTGTGTCACACAGTGGCAAAAAAAATTTATACACACACACACTGTGGCTAATAGCCACTGATGGACCTCTGCTCCATATTTTTATCTAAACCCCTCTTGAAGCTGGCTATGCTTGTGGCCGCCACCACCTCCTGTGGCAGTGAATTCCACATGTTAATCACCCTTTGGGTGAAGAAGTACTTCCTTTTATCCGTTTTAACCTGTCTGCTCAGCAATTTCATCGAATGCCCACGAGTTCTTGTATTGTGAGAAAGGGAGAAAAGTACTTCTTTCTCTACTTTCTCCATACCATGCATTATCTTGTAAACCTCTATCATGTCACCCCACAGTCGATGTTTCTCCAAGCTAAGGAGTCCCAAGCATTTCAACCTTTCTTCATAGGGAAAGTGTTCCAGCCCTTTAATCATTCTAGTTGCTCTTCTCTGGACTTTCTCCAATGCTATAATATCCTTTTTGAGGTGCGGCGACCAGAACTGCACACAGTACTCCAAATGAGACTGCACCATCGATTTATACAGGGGCACTGTGATACTGGCTGATGTGTTTTCAATTCCCTTCCTAATAATTCCCAGCATGGCACTGGACTTTTTAAATTGCAAACGCACACTGTCTTGACATTTTCAGTGAGTTATCTACCATGACGCCAAGATCTCTTTCTTGGTCAGTCTCTGCCAGTTCACACCCCATCAACTTGTATTTGTAGCTAGGATTCTTGGCCCCAATGTGCATTATTTTGCACTTGGCCACATTGAACTGCATCTGCCACGTTGACGCCCACTCACCCAGCCTCAACAGATCCCTTTGGAGTTCCTCACAATCTTCTCTGGTTCTCACCACCCTGAACAATTTAGTGTCATCCGCAAACTTGGCCATTTCACTGCTCACTCCCAACTCTAAATCATTTATGAACAAGTTAAAGAGCATGGGACCCAGTACCGAGCCCTGCGGCACCCCACTGCTTACCGTCCTCCACTGCGATGACTGCCCATTTATACTCACTCTCTGCTTCCTATTACTCAGCCAGTTTTTGATCCACAAGAGGACCTGTTTTTTTACTCCATGACTCTCAAGCTTTCTAAGGAGCCTTTGATGAGGAACTTTATCAAAAGCTTTCTGGAAGTCAAGGTAAACAACATCTATCGGGTCTTTCCTTAACGGGGGCAGGCTGGCACTTTTCTCAGCTAGAGAATCGTCCAAGATATGCACAGATACTTTGAGGAGACTTACCTTGGCTGAAAGGAACTCCTGGAGGGGGCTCTTTTGAGGTTTTGAGGGATCTCTGGAGAGAAGTTGCATATTCATCATCTGCAGAAGTTTCCAGAGTCATTTATTTGACTTAAGCTCGACAGGATCCAAATCTTCTTTAACAACTTTAAACATCTAATCTACAAAAGACTGGTGTCGATTTGGATAAACTACAAAAAAAAGGTAGCGATTGCTATCTCTTCACTCCAGGACTATTTAAAGCTAAACAAAGCAAAATTAAAAGGTGGGAGTTAAATATAATGGAAGCTTGAGAGGAGGAGAAGAAAAGGGGCTAAATTTGAACTTTGTAAATCTAAGAGACAGTGCTAAAAGGAGAAAGGAATTTATTGTTTAGTCTATCTGCGGTTGAGGAAGTTGCCCCATTGTCATAGATCCGCAGCACTCACAGTCAACACAGGAAGTACGTCAGACATCGTGAGATTTCTCTACCAGTAAAACAAGACTTGGTGGCAGGAAAAGCAGGAAGTACCAGAGGAAGAAGAAGGAAGTAGAAGAAGTAATCAGCCTACTCTAGGATTATAGTATCAGAGAGAAACATCGGCGGCCATTGCTGGGAGGATAAAATTTTAACAACGTTTTTAAAGTGACTGGGACAATAAAAATTGGTGGAGCTAATTGAACTGGAAATTTTAAAATAAGGACTATTGGACAGTGGTGAAGAAGATTTGAATTGGATAAAGGGGAAAAAAAGATTTTTTTTTAAAGTGAAGCAAATCGCATATGCCATTTTGGGGAAAATAAAAACTTTAAATAATATCATCTGAGCCTGTGAGGCTCAGAGGATGGCGAAATTGGGTTCATTTGAAAGAGAAAGCTTCACTCTATTATGCTAAACTGTTTAAAGGTGTTAAAGTAAAGAAAGAAGAGATTGAAGCATATTTGCAAAAGATAAAATAGCACCCTTAACTGAATATATGGAGAAAGTTTTGAATGATCTAATTGAATTAATAGAAATAGAAGCAGCAATTAATGCGATGAAAGTCAGAAAGGCACCTGAACCAGATGTATATACGGCAAAAATTTTTAAAATTCTTAAAGAAGAATTAGTACCGAAACTTCAAAAACTAATGCATATGATAAGATTAAATGGGAAAATACCTAATTCATGGAAAGAAGCTGTAATTTTGTTGATTCCAAAGGAAGATAGAGATGTCACGAATGTAAAGAATTATAGACCAACTTCATTACTAAATAATGACTATAAGATTTATACAAGAATCCTGGCAGAATGGTTTAAACAATATTTAATAAATTTTATAAAGGAAGACCAAGCGGGTTTTCTCCCCAAAAGGCAAATAAGAGACTATATTAGAACTGTTGTAAATATTGTAGAATATTATGAAAGACATCCAGAGAAAGAAGTTGCATTATTCTTTGCGGATGCAGAGAAAGCTTTTGATAATTTGAACTGGGACTTTATGTTTGCAGTAATGGAAAAATAAAGTTGGGGGAAAACTTTATAAGAATGATAAAGGCGGTATATACTGAACAACGTGCAAGGTTGTGTATAAATGCAGATCTTAAAGATGAAATTATAATTAGGAATTGAACTATAAATATTATTGGTTTCAAATGCAACAAATAAAGAGTTTGGTGGAAAGTGATCTCAAAACTGACGGAATAAGACGAGAACAAACAGAAATGGAAAAAGTTCTGCTTGGAGATAATGAAAAATTAATCTTGAAAATTTATAAGTTACTTTTAAAATGGTCTATGGAAAATGAAGTAGTGAAATCACAAATGATTAAGTGGGCAATTAATGTAAATAAAGAAATACAGATAGATACATGGGAATATTTGTGGAAGAACTCTATGAAACTCTCAACATTTTAAGATGATGTACAGATGGTATATGACTCCTAAAAAGTTGGCAAAGATGAACAATAAGATGCCAGATAGATTTTGGAAATGTAAAAAACATGAAGGTTTTTTCTACCATAAGTGGTGGACTTGTGAAAGAGCGAAAAAGTATTGGCAGATGATTCAACAAGAGATTTCTAAGATCTTGGGATACAAATTGAACAAAGTTGCAGAGACTTTTCTGCTGGGATTACAAATGGAAACATTTCCAAAAGAAGATAGAACTTTAATCTGGTACTTGCTCTCAGCTGCTAGGACATTATATGCGCAGTTGTGGAAGCAAGAAAAAATACCAGAGAAATGGGATTGGATTGTAAAAGTTATGACATGGAGTGAAATGGACAAGTTAACAAGAATCTTAAGAGACTATTATTTGGAAGTATTTAAGATGGAGTGGAAAAAGTTCAGAAGTTATGTAGAAAAAGAGTGGAAAATAAAAGGACACTGGACAATTTTTGATAATGATTAAGTATAAGAGGGAGGAGAATTTTAATTTTAGTTCTTAATAATTAAGGGTACCTTTAATATTAATATTTTAAGTTTAGTACATGGGTGGGGGTCAAGTAACGGGGGGAGGGGTGGGTAGAAAGTAATATATGGGATAGGGGGGAAAGTAGTTATTAATGATGTAAGAAACTGACTATGCTACCATATGTTACTAATAAATTGTTTGAAACCAGGATAACTAATTTATGCTTTTTTGCACGCTGTACAGCGTCATTCATATGAAAGTCTAGCACAGAGACATTTTGAATCTGACAAAGAGTAGCCCCTAATGGAAGACTGTTGATCTCTGAGGCTCCAACTGCAACCATCTATACAGCAACTGTAAAAGTTGGAGAGTGTCCCAAGCATAAATTTGAAGGAAATACTGGGTATTCAATCATTGAATTCAAGGGTTTACCGAGTGCACTGCAGCCTGAAGGAGGCAAATGAAATAGATAGTTACCAAGGCAATCCATTGCCGCTGTTGCTGTAACATTGCTCCTATTACTCTAATATTAACCCTCTATTGTAATTTTGCCAATTGTTAAATTCTGGCATCTAGTGTTTTTTGTTAATACTACTGACATTAAATTGTTTGTTTCAAAATATAGAATAGCAAGCCAAAACATGTACTAACAACTGTTACAAAGTTTTTCCTTTGTTAAATATCATTCATTTGAATGGCAAGGGATTGCCTAAGATGTTTGGATACCATTGCATCCTGATTTACATGCATTTATAGTGGTTAGGAGCCATAGTTTAAAGAGAGATAGTGTGGTTCAGTTTTGTTCTTGAGGTCCAATTACAGGGGTATAGAATATTGACTATCAGCTATAGAATACTGATAACCAGTGAGTTATCATCAAACAGTAGGAAAAGCTGGAATCTGAAACATGGTCTAGCTTTTCATTTAGAGCTTGGAATGTTCAAATGTGTTTAAACTAGGTAGAAGATTGATCTACGGTTGTTCAATTTACAAGCAGGTACATATTGATGGGACACTTTGGGGTACTCTTTCACAGGGAAAGGGATGGGACACTTTGGGTTTTTTGAAGTCTGAAACCTTCCCCTCCCTCAGAGCTTTCTGATGACACGTCTCCTATTTGCCTGATGCAGTGACCCAGGAGGTAGAAGAAGACCCAAGGGGGATTTTGTTTGCAGCCATCTGGGTTATTGTTGTAGATGTATAGATTCCTCAATGGCTCTGTGGTGGGCAAGCATTGAAAGTCTATTCCAGAAATATCAGACAGTAGAAAACGCTGTCTAGCCCATCACTTGCGGCAGGATGCAGGCATGTGGCCAGCAGACTCTCCTGATTCAGTTAATGCAAATTTCCTTTTCAAAAATGTAGACTCTCATTGGCAGTTCTTATTTCCTCCTCCTATTTGAGCACTTCCTGCCCCACCTGTTTTGCATTTGTCTTTTCCTTGAAACAGCTGTTTGTGATGCACGGTCAGGTGGCAGGCAGGTGTCTTTTTGCCTGCTTCTTGCAGAGATCAAAGCTCAGCTGTGGCCCAGGAATAGTAGGAATCCCTAGGCACTAACCGTCTCTATCATTCCCCCTGTGGGGATGATCTCTGACTCTGCCTTGCTATTTGTATGGTTATTATGATGACTATTAATCAGAAAATCAAATGAAGCCCCACAATGAACAGTGAAGGAATCATTCAACATCTGAGCTGTGCCTTCTGCTGGCTCCTTTAAGACCAGAGCTGGCATTTCAGAAGAGTGGCTGGTACACAAAAGAGCACCAGCTGTGATAGCAGACACAGTAGCCCAGGAGAATACATCTAAATGCTACCTGCTTCTGGATGAAAAGGTCTGATTTCAGTTTCTGCTCAAACCTGACTTAGGTAGCCTGGTCCTTGAGCACATTGAGTAGCTGATAACGAAAAACATTTAAAGCCCAGTTGCGGCTCAGGCTGTAAAGGATAACAGAATAGATAGCCAGATAGATTGTTCTCAGGTCATTTAATTCTTTACAGTCACTAGTTGCATAACAGGGATGCTCTCTACTTATTTGTTTATTTAAATGATATATAAATAATTTGTTTATTTAAATGATTAATACCCTTCAAGGCAGGTAGATTGCAGCCATGAATGGGTGGAAGTAGAGATTGTCTGAGACAGGAAATCCAAATGGTACTCTTGGTGATAAAAATGTGATTTGCTGTCTTTTAATCATACCCTCAAACTGTGACTGGAGTGAGTTGCTTCACCTTGCTTAATGATAAAGGCATCCTGTGTAACAGGTGGAAGAGTTTTGGTTCTGCAGTAGGGCATCTGCTTTGCATGCAGAAGCTCCCAGATTTAATTCCTGTTCCTTCATATCCAGTTAGAAAAAGGATCGGGTTAGTAGGTGATGTGAAAGACCTCTCATTGAACCTTGGAGAGCTGCTGCCAATCAGAGTAGATGATACTGACTTTGAACAATGCTCTAATTTGGACTAGGGCAGCTTCATGTGTTGATGTTTATACATTAATCAGGATGCTTCTCGTCTCTGTACTGCAATGGATCCTCTTGGAATTTGTCTGGTGGCAATTCACCAATCATTTCAGTCAGAGCTAGTTTCAGTGAGTGGAACTTATGGAAGCAAGTGAGCTGCAGCTTCAATTTCTAGTGGTGCAAGTCATGCAAAAGCAGTGCTTCATATGAATGCCATAAAAGAGGCTTTGATATTGGCAGTCTGAAACTAACAAGCTTGTGGATCAGAGATTCAGTTCTTTAAGGCACTTCAGAAATGCTAAGAGGGTTGGCTATAAATTATACCTACCAGGTGAAAACGATACCAAGGGCTGCTTATTAGTACATACTGATCCATTTAAAAATATACAATTAGATTTGTCTATGACCTAGCCTAAAAGACAGACAGAGGACTGAAACTACACATTATATTCAAGCTATCTGCACCATTTGTAAAACAGAAAAAAAACCCCTTTCAAAATGGTGAGTGGATAAACATGGAGGGATGTATGCTTAATCTGTATCCTATCTGTGGTTTCTGTGCCCCTCCAGAGATGGCTTATTGCTCTGGAGGATCTATAGTGAAATCCTCAACATCACCCAATGAGATGTGATAGCATCCTCATGGCCACCTTGAAGATAACACCACCTTTCAAAAATCATGTAAAAATTCCATGTGCAGTGTGGCAGGCTGAGCCATTCTTATCCCTCTCCCTGGCCACCTCCACAGCTATTTCAGCACTTGAAAAGGCATGCAGGGAGGTAGGGAACAAGAGTGCTCTGCTGCAGGCCTAATCAGGATCATTTGAAATTTCTTTAATATGGTGGCAGTGTCTTCACGGTGGCCATAAGGATGTTGTTATAACTAGTTTGGTCCACAGAGTTATACCCTTTCTAAGCCCATTGACCCATTAGATGGGTATAACGTTGTTTAGGATGCAGTATTAATATGCAAATGACAAGGGCAAACATGGTTTGAACCTTGTGAAGAGGAAAGCCTGGTTTTTTGGGGGCAGGGGGGTAAACTTAAAATAGTAAAACAGCCTGGGGAGGGGAAGCTAAACATCTCCTCTGCTCAGATTTATTCTTTCTCTCACACACACACACACACTCACACTCACTCATTTGCATGTAAAATATAGCTCATTCAGAAGCTTTAATATGCACCCCAACTGCATTATATATTTTTCCACAAAAATTCTGATGAATTCCCATTATAGTGCAATATCTTATCTATGTACAATGAATGAGAGGGGGAGGACAGTCTTGCTGCAGAGGACAGTAGTACTGCAAGTAGAGCTGCAATAGCAAATCATGCTAGCAGAAGAAGGGGTAGCAGAAGACCTGGATCTGTGAGGCAATTTTTTAAAAAACTTCATTTATATTTTTAAAAACATCATTTATATTCTGCTTTCCCCCCAATGGGGACCAAAAGCAGTTTACATAATTATTTCTTAATTTATCCTCACAATAATCCTATGAGGTAAATTAGGCTGACAGTGTGTGATTGGCTCAAGGTCACCTAGCAAAGTTTCCATGGCAGAATGGGAATTCAAATGTGGGTCTCTCAGATCCTCATCCAACACTCTGATGTAACTACCACACTGCTCTCAATGATCTCTTGGAAATATCCAAACCATGCTCATTGAATCTCCAGCTTTCACTTTTTAAAAAGCAAGTCTCTGGCTCTTTTCCTTGAAGAGAGACAAGGGGAAATGTTCAAGTAGTTTCTGTTTCAAGAAATGCGGGAGGAAAGGTGCACCAAGGCTCTGGAGCTAGATCAATTAATCCCCTACAGATGGAATTAATTATCATCTGTCATGTTCTATAACCTTTTCTCCCTGGACCCTTTGCTCCATTCTTCTTTGGTTATCTCCTCTTTACAGTCAGCAGTGACAAGGTAAGAGCACTAGGCAGTTAATTTGAGTAAGAATGATGCTATATTGGAGTTTCCTCCCCTCTTTTGCATTGGGGAATTTGCCTCAGGGGTATTAGGGTCATGACAAAGGAGGGCAGGAGTAGAAAAATGAGTGCCTGGTTTCACACTGGGTGTTTTCGCACTTAGCGTTTGCTCCCCTTATTCCACGGCGCAATTATGTCCGGCTCATTTTCCTCGTTTTCGCACATGGACTCATTTGCGGAGTCGCTTTCCATGAAGCCCCGGCTCAAATCGTTTTCCCACTGGCATCGACTTGAGTTCGATGCCCTGTCAATCATTTTTTTTTTAAGCGCAAGTCTGGTTGCGTAAGGACGTAATAACGTAACATCGAGCAGTCAGAGCTGTTCCTTCCCCTTCTTTTCGTGCACAAACCGCATCACGTGTGCTGCTTCTGCTTATGGATTGGCTGCAGCTGTAGTATCCTCCACAGCCCTTTATGTATTAACAGAAGCATTCACAGTGGAGAATCCTAGCACTAGATTCCCCCCCCAAATTCCGAAGTTGCGAAATATCGCAATAACGAAGAGAGAGAAATCGAGGGGTGTGTGTGTGTGGCAGCTTCGCTCCCTCCCGGGTGGCGAAGCTGGGATTTCCTCTGCGCTCTTTCCCCTCCCTGGCTGGCGCTTGCAACGGGGACCTGACTGATTCCTGCCGCCAGAGCTCCCCCCCCGCCCCATTCTCTCCTTCCCCTTCTGTGGCGCGTGTGAAGAGCGAGCTCACATCTATTTTCTAACCGAGCGGAATGTAGCCAGGGAGAAGAATGCAGGACTCCAACTTCCCATTTTATACATGGCAATTTTGTGCAGGTCGAGAAATCCTGGTGGCACAGCTGAGGGAGGCATTGCCTTTTTAAAACACACACACATGAACGCTTTGGCCCGCGCCGGCACTAGATTTCTCTCCCCCCCAACAATGTATAATGTAGTTGCGAGATAACGCAACAGCGAAATAACGCAGGAGGGGTTTTTTTTTGTTAATTTCGAAATATTGCTATTACGCAAGAAATATGAAGTTTAAAAAAAAATGGCCGTGCGGGCACTTTTGGGAAGCGCCGCGAACGGCTGATGATTGGCCAAGGGGGTGGATGGGGTGGGAGGATGGAAAGGGAGAGGGTGACGCCCACAAAGCAGTCGATCCGGCGTGGATGGATTTCCCACAGCAAACTCCGAGGAGTGGATCCGGTGTGGATCCGGAGGTTTTCAAAAACTCTGGAAGGATGTTGAAAAACATACTCCGGCGTGAAACCCCTGAAGCACTGGAGCAAACCGCAGCGCCGGAGCAACAGGTGGGAAAACCAGGAAAAGATCCGGAGGTAAATGGGGTGCTACGCCGGAGTAAACGCTAGTGCGAAAACGCTCACTGTCTAGTATCTGTTTTTAATCATTAACTGTAAACCACCTTGCTGCTATTTGCATGTGTGAAAAAATAAGTACTTTTGAAAATGTCAAAATGCCTTTTACTCACAAGTGAATAATCATTATTAAATTCCAGTCCTCATCTGCCCCCAAATCTGGGATTAGGGATAAAACAGTAAGAGGTTTAAACTACAGAACCGATCACTATTGAAATATGTCACTACAAAAGGCGAAAATGATAAGGGGCAATAATATCCAGGCGGTCTTGAAGTCTTAGGTCAGAAAAATAAGAGCTTTGGGAAGATCTAAATACATTTGAGCCATGAGAAATCCCAGCTCTAGATGCCTAGGCAGCAAATACAACCTTGGACTCTCAGCATGTGCAGAATGCTTTCCTTTCACTATACAGTAACCATTAGGCAATGAATTTCTAAGTTGGAGGGAATAATTTACAGGTACCCTTTTTTTGTACAATTTTGCTCATTATAGCTGTAATTAATAGCTGTCTCCACCGTTCGGATTTTGAATTCTATCCTACAGTTTTAAGCCTTGAAACATTGCTTTGGAGAAGAATACAAGTACATGAATTAAATCAACAAAGACTCAGAGCACAATTATAAGCAAAGCATTTCCCCATGAATAGATGATGGCTTCACAACCCCCATAAGAATATCCTTACATTTTAGATGTTTTCACTTTGTACCGTCTATGACTTCATAGCTCTACACTCTTATGCAGATGCTAAGCATTTTGGAGTAATTAAAATTTCATCAGTAAAACCTGAGATAAAGTTCCTGAAGAAAGTATAAATTATTTCATTGGCTGAATATGGTGTAGTCAATGACACTGGCTGAAATCTTTTAAGAATTCATTGCTGAAAGAAAGTCCTACTGAATAAAATGGGACATGTTTCTTAGTAGACCTGCTTAGAATTGCTCCAATTTGCTATAGAAGAAGAAAATATTGGATTTATATCTCGCCCTCCACTCCAAATCTCAGAGTGGCTCACAATCTTCTTTAACTTCCTCCCCCACAACAGACACCCTATGAGGTGGGTAGGGCTGAGAGGGCTCTCACTACAGCTGCCCTTTCAAGGACAACCTCTGAGATAGCTATGGCTAACCCAAGGCCATTCCAGCAGCTGCAAGTGGAGGAGTGGGGAATCAAACCCGGTTCTCCCAGATAAGAGTCCAAACGCTTAACTACTACACCAAAATGGCTATAGTTTTATACTGGTCACAAGCCATGTCATCTTCATTCCCCCCCCTCCACTTCTCAGATGGCTCTATTTGTGTGTGTGTGTGGGAGGGACCCCTCAAGATTACACTTTGCTACTTCTACATGATTGTCATTCTTCTGACTGGTTAGAGAACTCCCATATCATTGGATGAGTGGAACATTATTACTGATATGAATGAGTTGTGATATTATATTTGCTAAATGCCAAAATTATTTTCTCAGGTAATGCTGCATTAGATTGTCATATGAATAGTAGTCAGTAGTCACCACAGAATGTTGGGCCTACATAAATACCTGAGTACTTGGAGCTACTGATGTGCATTTGGATATTTCTAGTTTGAATATATATATATATATATATATATATATATATATATATATATATATATATATATATATATATATATATATATATATATATCTATATCTTACCATTTTCCAGATATTTTCAGGTATCCAGATGGTATCTGGGATTTTCTGGGGTATTGGTTAATGGACTCTGAAAAATTCCAGAAATATTTGGGAGAAAATGGGAAATCAGGAACCAGGACTGCTTTTTCTTTAATTTCCCTGTGTGTCTGTGTTAGTGCCATTATGCCAGGGCTTGTTATCAGCTTCTCAGGTTGGTTTGGATTAACATAAGAACTAGACCTGGGCATGAACCAGGAAAATGGTGGTTCATGCTGGTTTGTTGTTCATTTGATTGCACAAACCAAATGAACCATGAACCAAAATGTTTCTGAACTAGTTTGTGGTTTGTTTAGCTCGGGAGGTGGTAAAACAGCTCCCTCATGAGTTAGAGATGACAGACTCACTGGAAGTCTTCAGCAGGTTGTCTTCCACATGCCTTTCAGGTTTGGTAAAGATTGGATTTGGAATATCCAAATTATAATCCACCAAAGCAGGTGCCCTAGGAAAGTTCATCTAGCTTCAGACAACTAACTAATTTCTTTGTGCTGCAAAGTGAAAGCAGCTAAAACAGGGTGTCTGCTTACACAGAGCAGAATGGAAGCTCCATGATTGGCTTCCAGAGCTGCCAATCAAGCTATGAACAACTAGTATGGGTGTTTCTAGGACTCCCAGAACACCCCCAGAATCCCCCAGGAATTGATGCCAGGCTGTCTGGCAAACAAACTGCAAAAATGAACCAAACGAGAGGCGATATGATTACCAACTTCAAATACTTGAAGGGCTGTCATATAGAGGATGGCGTGGAATTGTTTTCTGTGGCCCCAAAACCAATGGGTTGAAATTAAATCAAAAGAGTTTCCAGCTCAACATTAGGAAGAACTTCCTGACTGTCAGAGCGGTTCCTCAGTGGAACAGGCTTCCTCGGGAGGTGGTGGGCTCTCCTTCCTTGGAGGTTTTTAAACAGATGCTAGATGGCCATCTGACAGCAATAAGGATCCAGTGAATTTAAGAGGAAGTATTTGTGAGTTTCCTGCATTGTGCAGGGGGTTGGACTAGATGACTCTAGAGGTCTCTTCCAACTCTATGATTCTATAGAACACCAAGGAAAAGCAGCTCATTTTCTGGCTTGGGTATGGTGCAACCAAACAAACCTGTTCAAAATGAACCACAAACCAGCCATAGTCGAACCACAGTTCATTTTGGGGGCATTATAATTCTGACTGCTTTATTTTCAATTCCTTTCTTAATAATCACTAACACAGAGTTTGCCTTTTTTTTTTCTGCTGCAGCATACTGAACTGAAACTTTCACTGAACTATCCAGTATGACCCAAAGATCTTTCCCCTTTTTTCCTATCCAGTATGACCCCGCAATCTCTTTTTTTAGCCTATACTTGAAGTTGGAATTTTTTGTCCCAATTCTGTGCTTTGAATTTAGTTCTGTTTTGCCTCAATTATGTGCTTTGAGTATAGTTTTGTGGCTCTTGCAAACTGCAACATTGTTTTCTTTGGCTTGTTGGTTCTGTTTGCTTTGAGAGGCTTTTGGCTAGTGGTGAATCCCAGGGAGCAGCATGGTAATCATGATGATTCATGATCCAGGGTATTTGCACTGTTGGTGCATCTCTGAATTTTCAGGCATACTGGAGTTGCCAGTGGGGTCTCCCTCACTTTTGGAGGCTTGGATTTGCTGCTGGCCACCTGGCCAGCAGGGGAAACTTCATCCTCAAACATGATGTCACTTCCGGGTGATGTCATCACATCAGAGATGTTGCATGGGGGGACACTGATATTTGGGCAAATGCTATGGTTTTGAGGGTGAAAAAACCAGAGTTTTACCCAAATACTAGAGCATCCCTGACATGATGATGTCAGTTCCAGGTGATGTCATCACATCAGGGACATCACACAACATCCCCACCCACTACCATAACACCCCCCAAGTCCCCCACCGAATGGGTGAGGGGACCTGCCTACCCTATTACTCGCCTTGCTGAATGGCAGCCAGTAGGGAACTCTCAGGATTTGGGCCCAATATTCAAGTTTTGTGATCATTCTCAGGAAAACATGTTTCCTTTTCAAGTTCTGATATTCTCTTTGTCCTCCTTTACTCTGTTGATACTTTGCTTTGTAACTTTTCATATTCATTTGCTTTGTAACTTTTCATATTCCTCCCTTCCATAAAGACTTGCAGGTGGTAACTAAGGCAACCCACTACAATTTATTTCAATTAGTTCAGTGTTAGTAAACATAGGCAATTGCACTAGCCAAACTAAAAAGATCAGATGTATTTAAATAGTATACCCCACCCATCTAGGGTTGCCAAGTCCAATTAAAGAAAAATCTGGGGACTTTGGGTGCAGAGCCAGGAGACATTGGGGGTGGAGCCAGGAACAAGGGTGTGACAAGCATAATTGAACTCCAAGGGAGTTCTGGCCATCACATTTAAAGGGACAGCACACCTTTTTAAATGCCTTTCTTCCATAGGAAATAATTAAGGATAGAGGCACCATCTTTTGGGACTCATAGAATTAGACCCTCTGGTCCAATCATTTTGAAACTTGGGGGGGTATTTTGGGGAGAGGCACTAGATGCTATACTAAAAATTTGGTGCCTCTACCTCAAAAAATAGCCCCCCCCCAGAGCCCCCAATACCCACGGATCAATTTCCTATTATTCCCTATGGGAATCATTCTCTATAGGGAATAATAGAGTGCCCAATAGACATTTTCCTCCCCCCACGCTTTCTAAAGGGGGGGGGCTCCAAACCAGGGAATCCCCTGCCCCCTCCCTCTCTCTCACACACACGAATACTTACTAGATCTTCTTCCTGCAGAACTCTACTTGCTGTGAAAACGAAAGCAAAAGAAAGAGAGGGGCCGTTCTCCATGGAAACTATTACTGACCCTTTCCAATGAAGCCCTTCCTGTTTCCTGCGCAGCCTTAAAGGCACACATTTTACAAACGGATCAGTTTGCAGGTTTCTAAACCTGCAGAAGCTCTACAACTACATGATGCCTACACGCATGTTCTCCCCACCCCCCCACCCCGATTCCAGATTTTTGGAGAGTGGGGGAGGAGGCTGCAAATTTGGGGGTCCCCCACCAGGGCAAGGGGGTTGGGAAGCCTACCCCCATCTCCCAGCACTGGAGAAACAAAAATACTAATACATCCCCCATGGCAGCCATTTTGTTGTGACACTTGCCGGTCTTTCTCAAGATTTCTGGGAAAGTCTTGAATGAGCAAAAGACAATATCCTATACACTCGTTTGGGCATGTTTAAAACTGGTCAGATGGCAACTCTAAGAGTGTAGGGATGCCAGATTGCACTCCTGCCCCTGTGCTCCAAGCTTCTGCTACAACTTGATGGAGCAGTAGGAACTAAAGGAGGGGGGGGGGCTGGTATTGCATGTAACCTTGATGTCATTTCCAACTGCATTTCTAGAAGTTATGTGCTGCATGAAGCTACAGGAAATTCCTAAATTTGTGTTCAGGGACACAAAACCTACTTTCTTTCCCCAGACCAAGGAAGGACAGACTGTGTTCTACATGGGCTAGGGCCTTCTCAGTGATAGCACCAGAAATGTGGAACACCCTCCCGGAGGCCATAAGGGCCCTGTGGGACCTCTCCCAATTCCACAGGGCCTGTAAAACTGAACTATTCTGACAGGCCTTTAACACTTAAATGGGAAAGGACTGCCACCCTACACTGCTAAGCGATATAATTCATGAGGAATTATGATCATTATAGGATCACTGTCAGAAGAAAGTAAGTTATGATCCCTCCAATACTGAACAACACCATGAAATGTATTTTAATTGCTATTTCATTGTTTTAAATTATAATTATAAATTGTTTTTAAATTGACTGTTAGCCACCCTGAGTTCACCTGTGGAGAGGGTGGGATAGAAAATTAAAGTAATAAATAAATACATAATAAAATAAATCTCTACAGTAAAAACAATAGATATTTGGAAAATTCTTAGACTTACACTGTGGCATCACTTCTAGATATTTGTTATTTGTTTTTGTAATTTATAAAGATGCTATTTTAATGCTGTAATATTTTTATAGAATTGTTTATTGCTGTATGAAATGATGTAAGCCACCCTGAGCCCACGTAGGGGGTAGGGCAAGATTAAAAAAAAAATCTCAAAATAAATAAAAAATTGTTGCACAGTGCATGTTTCCATAATATCTGCTCCACCATGCTCCTGGGGTTGCCAGCTGGCAACTATATACCAGTGTAATCCTATTCAGAGTTCAGAAAGATGTAGCTCTGCATAGGATTGCACTGTAAATCCCTACATGGCTGGGAATAAAGACAAATCACACCCGGCAGTCAGTAAGTGGTTTTAGACAAGAGTAACTCCACACAGGACTGTACTTTTAGATACAACTCCTGTGTGCAGGGTAGACATTCAGCACAAACTTTTTACCTGCTTAATTTTTGTAGATGTTACTGCAATTCAGGGTACAGAAGAGGCCATCAAAGCATTTACATATGGTGTTCACTTTATGTTATGATTTATGTTATGGTGTTCACTTTATGTTATGATACAGGTTAAAACAGGTTAAAACGGATAAAAGGAAGTACTTCTTCACCCAAAGGGTGATTAACATGTGGAATTCACTGCCACAGGAGGTGGCGGCCACAAGTATAGCCACCTTCAAGAAGGGTTTAGATAAATATATGGAGCACAGGTCCATCAGTGGCTATTAGCCACAGTGTATGTGTGTATATAAAATTTTTTGCCACTGTGTGACACAGAGTGTTGGACTTGATGGTCCATTGGCCTGATCCAACATGGCTTCTCTTATGTTCTTATGTTCTTATGTCTAGAAGTATATGAGGAAGATCCCTTAGAGTTTTGTTCTGCAGTTCTGTGCTCATAATTCCTTAAAAGCACAAAGCTCATAGATTTTCCTTCCCTAGAGCATAGGCATAGTTGTGTTACAAATTCTGTAATGTGCCCACCACAGAATCCATACCACTTGGTCTTAAGTGCAACTGTCTTCTCCAAAGAAACCCAAAGAGATGTGAAACCTGGTGGTGGTGGTGGTAGTGATGTATGTGTTGAAATCAAGAAAAAAAAAATTCTCCACATACCAAAAAATGAAGAAAAAATGTCTGAAACCAAAACCAGAGGAAAAGAAGGCAGGGTGCACATATCTCCCCTACCCTGTGAGTTTCCTACTTTTTTTCCTGTGGACCACATCTCTAATTTAATTGTCATACTTTTTCAGTCAGCAGGATCAACTGATCATAGTTTACAAAGATTGCTGATGAAGTGGAGAAAACCACAAAGGGGAATTAAAGAACACTTGACCCCCATAACATTTTTAAGAATGAGACCAAAGAGGTTATCATGAATAGGTACAGGTTCACATGTTTGCTCCTTATTTCTGTTTGCCTCTGTGCGAGAACATGATATTGCTGTGCAGAGTTATGAAATAAATTTTTGAGAAAGAAAGGTACGAGAAGTTATGTGGCACACAGAGCCTAAAATCTGACAAAATCCAAAGAATATGATTTTGAATTTCTTGATACTAATAGTAATAGCAACAATAATGAAAATAATTTTAGCCAACCACATCCCAAAGGGAAATAACAGTAAAATAACAATGCAGTAACATATATTAGAACATGTGAGAATCAATTTTTTTTAAAAACACACCCCATGTAGAAGGTCCCAGGTTCAATCCCTGTCATACTTATTTAAAAGGATCAGGTAGTAGGTGCCAAAAAAGACCTCTGCCTAAGACCCTGGATGGCTGCTGCTAGTTTGAGTAGACCACACTGACCTTGATGGACCAATGGTCTAATCAGCATAAGGCATCTTCAAGTATTCAATGGTGCTGTGATCCTTCCTCCATCTCCAAAGTTTTAACTGTTGTTTTTAATTTTTGTACTTATTTTAACCTTTGGTTTTAATTTATATTAATGATATATTTGTATGTTGGTTTTGTTGGCTTTTAAAATATTTTAATTATTATGTTTTAAATTATTAGCTGCCTTGGTGGCCCTATCACCTATCACTAAATTAAGCTGCTGTGTCAGAAGACTGGAGAGTAGCAAATATGACACCAGTTTTTAAAAAGAAATCCAAAGGGGAACCAGGAAATTACAGGCCAGGCAGCTTAATGCCTGTCCTATGCAAAATAGTAGAAACTGTAATCAAATATAGGATAGTTAAACACAAATTGTTGGGTACAAAGCCTGTTGAGGGAAAATCAGCCTGACTTCTGCAATGGAAAATCCTGCCTCACCAATAGGCTTGCCAATCCCCAGGTCCCAGCAGGGGTTCTTCCACTTTCCCAGGCTCCTTCCCACCCCCAGTCAGCTGGCCGGTGGGGGAAGCCCCACCCCCAGAGGACCATGTGCCTTTCCACCTCCAGAGGCTTCAGTCTTCGATTGAAAGGCTTCCTCTTGGGATGGTGTGTCTGTGTTACTTTGAAGAAGTTGGCAGCAACTCGTGAGTAGAGATGCCAATCTCTCACTTCAGAGTCGCCAGAAACGGGAGGTGGGGAGAGGGAAACGTCTGCTGAGCTCTTAATTATTTCCTATGTGGAGATCAATTCTCATAGGGTATAATGGGGAATTGATATGGAGGTTTCGAGGACTCTGGGGGAGCTGTTCTTTGAGGTAGAAACACCAAATTTTCAGTATAGTATCTAGTGCCTCTCCCCAAAGTGCCCCCTAAGTTTCAAAACGATTGGACCAGGGGGTCCAATTCTATGAGCCCCAAAAGAAGGTGCCCCTATCCTTCATTATTTCCTATGGAAGGAAGACATTTAAAAAGGTGTGCTGTCCCTTTAAATATGACGGTCAGAACTCTCTTGGAGTTCAATTATGCTTGTCACACCTTTGTTCCTGGCTCCACCCCCAACGTCTCCTGGCTCCACCCCCAAAGTCTACTGGCACCACCCCCGAAGTCCCCAGATATTTCTTGAATTGGACTTGGCAACCTTACTCACCAATCTATTGGCGTTCTTTGAATGTTACATACTGGGTTGAACATGGAGGAGCTCAACCTGGAACACGCTTGATTTAAGAACTACGCACTAAAGCAAAATGGCGGGGCTGAGACATGCAAACATGCAAAAACATATAACATGCAAACGAAACACCCCCCCCCCCCCGGAGTCTCACACCAAATCACAGTGGTCAAGTTTTACACTAAGTTTGCTCATTGGCTTCTCTTCAGAGTTCAAATCTATCAAGTGTTTTAGGTGTTTCTACAGTAGCCTGGATGCGCACAGCTGGTCGATGTGCTGGTGGAGGAGTTGGTCCCCTTCCATTGACACTTTGTAAGAGCAGGGCCCCATGACTCTGATCACCCTGGCTGGGATCCATCATGAAGTTCCAGGCATACACGGGGTCACCCGGGAAGAAGCCTCTGGGCACTTTTTGGCTCTCTGGATTCAGCCACAGCTCTGAAGCTCGGTCAGGGTGTAGGCGGTCCAATTGTGTTGTCAGGCACCACCTCATGAGAAATTCTGCTGGGCTGCAGCTGGTTGCTGCACTCGGTGTTACCTAGGGTGACCATAATGTCTGAAGGCCAGCCAGGGACACCTTGGGAAGGGGGGTGGAAGGTAGGGGTGCGCGCGTGCAAAGCGCGCGCGCCGCCGGAAACAGGAAGTGACGTCACTTCCAGTGACGTCATGCCACCGCCGGAAACAGGAAGTGACACCACTTCCTGTGACATCATTTCCCCCACGTCACCTGCCGGAAACGGGAAGTGACATCACTTCCTCATCACTTCCCCCAAATGACATCATTTCCCCCAAATGCCACTGCCAGAAACAGGAAGTGACTTCACAGCACTTCCTGTGACGTCCCCAAAAATCCCCCAAATATCACCGCCGGAAACAATTTTGTTCTCAAATCCTGTATATACTTCATCAGTATATGGGATAAGGCACTTTCTCAACTGTGCTGCATAATGCAGCCTATTTATTTTGTCCTGTTTGCTCTGTTGGCTCTATCTGCGCCACCTTCATCACTTTCGGTGTGTGGATCCCCCAGTGGGGTGGTCTCGCGACTCCCTCCGCCGGCTGTTTCTGATAGCCCTGCGCCCCCTCTTTCATTTGATATGTGTCCCGTGCGGGTGCCACCCTCCCGCCAGGAGATGCCGCAAAATGAGCCCCCTTGAGGCTTATGGCGGCAGGGCTCGGGGGAAGCGAGCTAGACTGCTGTTCTTTTGAGGGGTTATAGAGTGTTTCGAGCCCGTCCCTGTGGCATCGGTCCCATCGTTGTGGGACCCAGGGGGCCGGCGCAGCAGCACGCCGAAGCAGCCTGTCACAGGTCGAGATGCAGGACAGGAACGCGGAAGTGACCGACAGGCTGCTTCAGCGTGCCGCTGCACTGGCCCCCTGGGCCCCACAACGATGGGACCAATGCCACAGGGACGGGCTCGAAACACTCTATAACCCCTCAAAAGAACAGCAGTCTAGCTCGCTTCCCCCGAGCCCTGTCGCCATAAGCCTCAAGGGGGCTCATTTTGCGGCATCTCCCGGCGGGAGGGTGGCATCCGCACGGGACACATATCAAATGAAAGAGGGGGCGCAGGGCTATCAGAAACAGCCGGCGGAGGGAGTCGCGAGACCACCCCACTGGGGGATCCACACGCCGAAAGTGATGAAGGTGGCGCAGATAGAGCCAACAGAGCAAACAGGATAAAATAAATAGGCTGCATTATGCAGCACAGTTGAGAAAGTGCCTTATCCCATATACTGATGAAGTAAATACAGGATCTGAGAACAAAATTGCACCAGAAGACACAAACACAAAGCTCCCTTACACTGAATCAGTGCTTGGGTCCACCAAAGTCAGTATTGTCCACTCCAGTCACAAACACAAAGCTCCCTTACACTGAATCAGTGCTTGGGTCCACCAAAGTCAGTATTGTCACATAAGAACATAAGAGAAGCCCTGTTGGATCAGGCCAGTGGCCCATCCAATCCAACACTCTGCGTCACATAAGAACATAAGAGAAGCCCTGTTGGATCAGGCCAGTGGCCCATCCAGTCCAACACACTGCGTCACATAAGAACATAAGAGAAGCCCTGTTGGATCAGGCCAGTGGCCCATCCAGTCCAACACACTGTGTCACATAAGAACATAAGAGAAGCCCTGTTGGATCAGGCCAGTGGCCCATCCAGTCCAACACACTGTGTCACATAAGAACATAAGAGAAGCCCTGTTGGATCAGGCCAGTGGCCCATTCAGTCAGGAAGGGAGGAGGGAGGGAGGGAAGGAAGGGAGGGAGGGAAGGAAGGAAGGAAGGAAGAAAGGAAGGAAGGGAGGGAGGGAAGGGAGGGAGGGAAGGAAGGAAGGGAGGAGGGAGGGAAGGAAGGAAGGAAGGGAGGGAGGGAGGGAAGGAAGGAAGGAAGGAAGGAAGGAAGGAAGGAAGGAAGGAAGGAAGGAAGGAAGGAAGGAAGGAAGGAAGGAAGGAAGGAAGGAAGGAAGGAAGGAAGGGAGGGGGGAGGGAGGGAGGGAAGGAAGGGAGGAGAGAGGGAAGGAGGGAAGGAAGAAAG
Organism: Heteronotia binoei; assembly: GCF_032191835.1. Taxonomy (NCBI): domain Eukaryota; kingdom Metazoa; phylum Chordata; class Lepidosauria; order Squamata; family Gekkonidae; genus Heteronotia; species Heteronotia binoei. The sequence goes on from NC_083223.1 coordinate 179,187,790, forward strand.
GAAGGAAGGGAGGAGGGAGGGAGGGAAGGAAGAAAGGAAGGAAGGAGGGAGGGAGGAAGGAGGGAGGGGAGGGAAGGAAAGAAGGAAGGCCAGCCGCCCCCCCCGCCAGCCGCCCCCCCCGCCAGCCGCCCCCCCCGCCAGCCGCCCCCCCCCCCCGCTTTTGGCTTACCTGGATCCAGAGCGGTGGCGGCCTCTCCTCCGGGCTGCTGGCGGGGCTGGCGGCGGCTGCGGAGGCCGGAGAGGCTGGCGCTGGTCTCTGGAGGTCTCCAGGGACCAGCGCAGGCCTCTCCACGATGCCTCCGCTGGCCTCTGGAGGCCTCCAGGGACCAGCGGAGGCCTCTCCGGACCCCGCGCGCGGGCGGGGAAGGCGGGGAGTGAGGCAGCCAGCGCTGCCGGCGCTGGCCTCTGGAGGCCTCCAGGGACCGGCGCCGGCCTCTCCGGACCCCGCGCGCGGGCGGGGAAGGCGGGGAGTGAGGCAGCCAGCGTCCCTGCGCGTGCGCACACCGCTGTGCGCACGTGCAGGGACGCTGGCTGCCACACTCCCCGCCTTCCCGGCCCGTGCGCGCGGCCCGCCGGCTCCCCACTGGCTATACCGGGACTTTGTAATGGTCCCGGTATAGGCAGCCCGGGAGCCGGGAATTGGTGGCCAGAACCGGGAAAGTCCCGGGAGACTGGGACGGTCTGGCCACCCTAGATTGCTGAAAAGGAAAGCTGCTGATCTGCGGTCCCAGTCCCCATAGATAATTCTGCTTAGGGACTCTTTGGTTGTGCACACCATCCTTTCTGCTTGTCTGTTGGTGGCCAGGTGGAAGGGAGTGGACTGAATGTGTCATATCAAATAACGTCCCAAAAACTCCTGGAACTCCCCCCAAAGTAATGGCAGTCCCATTATCCGTCATGACTGTATCACGCAGGCCATGGGTGCTGAACACTCTTCTGAGGGCCCAGATGGCAGCCCTTGTGGAGGTGGAGGCAACAGGAATCACCTCCAACCATTTGGTGTATAAGTCAACCAGAATGAAAAAGATCTGGCTGTGGAAGGGCCTCGCAAAGTCCAAGTGAAGCCTCGCGCGCAGCGTGTGTGTAGACTCCCAGTGATGGACTGGTGCACTAGGAGGATTGGGGCGCATTACCTAACAGGGCTGGCACTGCTTCACCCATGCTTCGATCTCCTTGTCCAACCCTAGCCACCAAATATAGCTCCTGGTGAGGGCCTTCATGCGCATGATTCCTGGGTGCGTCTAGTGCAGGCCCTCCAAAACTTGCTTCTGCAGCAGCAGAGGGATCACAATGTGGCTTCCCCATAGGAGACACCCCTTGTGTGCTGATAGTTCACTCCTGCGGGAAGCAAATGCTGTAAATTCCGAGCCACCCCCTCCCTACCCAGTCCAGAACTCAGGAGAGGATGTGGTCCCAGGCTCTGTGTTTGGTTACATCTGCAGCATGCAGGGGCTGATCAGGCTGAGTCTCGATTAGCAGGATCTGATGTACCGGGGCCAGGGCTGGGTTGATGGAGCTGAGCGGAAGGTGGCTGAATGTGTCGGTGTGGCCCATCAACTTTCTGGGGCGGTAGAAGAGGTTGTAGTGGTAGGCTTCCAGGAAGATGTTCCAGTGGAGAACCCATGGTGACAGAATCTATAGGTTTACCGATGCAGGGCAAGCAGACCTAGCAGAGGCTTATGGTCCATGGCATTGGTGAAGGGGTGCCCATATAGGTAGTCATGGAATTTCTGCACCCCCTCCACAATGGTGAGTGCCTCTTTGTCCATTTGGAAGTATTTGCACTCCACTGGTGACAAAGTGCATGAGTAGCAGGCCATGGGTACCTCCTGGCCATCTGGCAACTGATGACCTAACACAGCCCCATGCTGTAGGGGGAAGTGTCGCAGGCGAGGACCATGGGCAAGGTCTTGTCGAAATGGTGCAAGACCTCATTCAAAACCAGAATGTCCTTGATGGCCTGGAATGCAGCTGCCTGTTTCTTCCCCCAAATCCATGGAGCCTTCTTGTCCAGCAGGCAATGGAGCAGCTCTGCAAGGGCAGCTTTGTGGGGCAAGAAAGAATGGTAAAAGTTCAAGAGGCCCAGGAATGCCTGAAGTTCTGCTTTGGAGCAGGGGTGGGGGCTTGGACTATGGTGTGGGCCTTCTCGGGAGTTGGGTGGATGTTGACTGCAAAACTCAGGAACTCCACCCATGGAACCCCCAGGGAACACTTTTCTCTCTTCACCTTTAAAGCAGCTGCCTTGAAATGTTGCAACACAGAGCGGAGGTGGCAGCTGAACTCTTCTGCGGTGGAGGCAGCGATCAGAACATCGTAAAAAAATGGCTGCACTCCTGGGGCCCCTTTAAGGATAGAATCCATTAGGTTCTGTAAGATCCTAGGGCTACGCTCACCCCAAACTGCAACTGCTTTACTCTAAAGGCTTCCTGATAGATGACAATTGTTTGTGTCTTGGCTGTTCTGTCATCTACAGGGAGCTGCTGGTACACTTGGGCTAGGTCCAGCTTCCAAAGATTTTAGAGCCAACCAGGGAAGCCAAAACGTGGCTAACTACTGGGACCAGGTATGCATGGTTCTGCAGCTCTTTATTAATTGTGCACTTGTAGTCCGCGCAGAAGCGGACATCCCCATTGGGTTTGATAGGCGTCACTAAAGGGGTCTCCCAGAGGGCATGTGGGACTGGTTCAGGACCCCCTGTGCTATGAGGTGATCTAGCTCAGCCTCTATTTTAGGCTTGAGCATGAACGGGATGTGCCTGGCTTTCAGCCTTATGGGCTGCATTGCTGGATTAAGTTGCAGGGATACCGAGGGACCCATGTAGCTGCCCAGAACTCCATTAAAAACCTTGAGGAACTCTTCACAGATGCGTGTAAAGCTGTGGGGCTGAGTTTGGTTTACCCCTATGATGTCTATCCCGAGGGGCTAGAACCAGGCTAGTCTGAGAAGACTTGTGTACTTGCCCCCCCACACCAAGTCCAACATACTGTCAAAATGTTTGAACTGCGCTCAGAAATGGCCCTACCTCTTTATGTGTACTGGGTCCTTTTGAAAGTCTCGCAGGATGAACCCAGCCGGTTGCAGCAGAAGGTCTCCCTTGGGGCAGAGTTTCTTAAATGTGTCCTCTGAAATAATGGATACAGAAGACCCAGAGTCTAATTAATATAGTCACTTTACTTTTGTCTGGAGTGTCTTGGGGCAAATTCAGTACCTGGAGACTTGTCGAAGCCATGGTGTGCAACCCTGCTGACTCATGCCTGGCGTCTTCTGGGTGCTTTGGCCCCACATGCTCTGGTGATATGGCCCATCTTGCCACAGTTCCAACACGTGGCATTCTGGAACTGGCAGGCATGGTGCTCGTGTGGATCCATACAGCTGGCGCAGGTAGTCAGTGCTGGCTTGTCCATTGGCCATGTTGGGGCCATGGGTCGGCTATCGCAGTGACGCAGATAACCGAGCTGGTGGGTCCCCTCACCATCGGATGCATCAGAGGCAGAGGCCGCAATGGCCTGATGCGCTGCCATTGCAGGGCAGCCACTGTGCGACTGTTTGAATGTGGTGGCCTGTCGGAGTGCCTTTGTCAGGGTGATGTCATCCGCAGTGAGTAGCTTGCAGCTCAGTTTGTCATCCTGGATCCCTACCATGAACCTGTCCAGGAGTGTCTTGTCCAGGTTCTGGAACTTGCAGTGTATGGCAAGGCCTCTCAGCTTGGCCAGGTAGTCAGTGGCAGACTCAGTGGGCTTCTGTTGCCAGGTTTAGAACTCATGCTGGTGCACCAATCTAGTTGGCTGGGGCGTCAAATGGTTGGTGACCACCTGGATCAGGTCCTTATACGAGGAGGCTTCCAGGGTCGTTGGAGCGATGAGGCGCTTCATCAGTTGCAGCAAGCGATTTCTTATCTTGTGGAAGAGGACGTAGTATTTTAGCTTGTCCACCCAGGTTTCCCACTGGTCTGGGTAAGCAGGGCCGAACTCCAGCAGATGCTGTCCTGGAGCAACAGCCATGACCCCAGCTGCGATGCATGGCAAGCAGAGCGCAGGGCACAAGAGTTCAGTGCACGGTGCATGTGATGCAGCTGAGCGATAAACTGACTCAACAGGATCTCATCCTCGTTGCCAGTATTAAATACTGGGTTCAACATAGAGAAGCTCAACCAGGAACATGCTTTATTTAAGAAGTACACACTAAGGCAAAATGGCGGGGCTGAGACCCTGCTTATAAACATGCAAACAAAACATTCCCCCCGGAGTCCCACACCAAATCATGGTGGTCAAGTTTTGCGCTAAGACCGCTCATTGGTTTCTGTTCAGAGTTCAAATCTATTAAGGGTTTTAGGCATTCCTGAAGTTGCCCAGTTGTGTGCAAAAGCTGCCACAAAACATTAAATTCATCACACAACACTGAGAAAGTGAACAAGCATGTAAACAGTGGTATATACCTGGACTTTCAAAAGGCTTTTGACAAGGTATCTCACCAAAGACTCCTGAGTAAATTTAGCAGTCCTGGGCAATGTTCTTTCTAAGTTGTGAAGCCTTGCGAACAAAAATTCTACTTTGTGAGCTACTGATATTAAAGCTGTGAGCTATTGCATAAATTAGTGTGCTCAGGGGCCATCCTTCCTAAGACAAAAATGTGTGAGCCAGAGGCTAGAAAACTGTGACCTAGCTCACATTAATTCAGTATAGAGGGAACACTGGTCCTGGGATAAGAAGCTGGGTTCTCTTATAGATCATAAACTGGTTAAATGACAGGAAGCAAAGAGTAGGAATTAAAGTTCTCACAATGGAAGGAGGTAAGCAGTGAAGTTCCACAAAAATCAGTACTGAGACCAGTACTATTTAATTTATTCATCAGTTGTGGGGAACTAGGGGTGAGTAGTGTAGTAGCCCAGTTCGCAGATGACATTATTCTGGATGGTAAAAACCAAGACTTACTGTTAAGAGCTCAAAGAAGATCTCCATAAACTAGGTGAGTGAGCAACAATGTGGCAAATGGTTCAGTGCTGGTAAGTGTAAAGTGATGGACATTGGGACAAAAAATAATAATAATCCCAGTTTAAAGTATAGGCTAATGGGATCCAAATTTGCTGAGACTGACGGGGAAAAGATCTTGGAGTGGTAGTGAATAACTCAAAGCATCAACATAGTGTGCTGCTGCGGTGAAAAAGGGAAACTGTATGTTAAGGATTATTAGGAAGGGGATTGAAAATAAAACATCTACTATTGTAATGCCCCTGTATAGATCTATGTTGTTGACTCATTTGGAATATTCTGTACAGTTCTGGTCCCGATATCTCCAAAAGAACATTGCAGAGCTGGAAAAACTGCAGAGGAGTGCCCTCCCTATGAACAAAGGCTGAAATGTTCAGGACTTTTTAGTTTGGAAAAGAGATGACTAAGGGGGGACATGATAAAAGTTTATAAAATTATGCATGGGATGAAACAAAGTTAGAATCTAGTGACACCTTAAAGACCAAAAAAGTTTTATTCAGGGTGTGAGCTTTTGTGTGCACACAGACTTCAACATATGGGATGTGCACAAGAAAGCTCAGACCAATATGCTTCAGACCAATATGGCTACCCACCTGGATCTATGCATGGGATGGAGAGAGCTGGGAAAGTTGTCTCCCTCTACCAAAATACTGGAACTTAAGGGCATCCAATGAAGCTGATGAACAGAAGATTCAGGACAGACAAAAGGAAATATTTCTTAACACAGAGAATTATTAACATGTGGAATTTGTTGCCAGAGGTCATAGTGATAGTCACAAGAATAAAAGGTTTAAAAGGCAATAGGATAGGTTCACGGAATATAGGTTTATCAATGGCTAATAGTCATAGTGACTGAGGGGAAGCTCCAGATTCAGAGGCACTAAACCTCTGAATCCCAGAGCCAGGAGGCAACATCAGGGGATGGCCTTAGCCTCTGTTGTGTCTTGCATTTCAGTCCCGAAATTACAACACAGCAGAAGCTACGGAGGTGACCAGTGGAAGTCCATTGGTCCCCGGATGTAGCTCCGCAAATACGCTCCGCCAATCAAGATGTGTGGTGGGAAGTTTAACTGGCCAGGATTGGACCTGGCCAGACTGAGAGTTGTCCCGGGGTATGTATATAATCGGGACCCGGCCCGCGTTGCCTTCTCTTGTGATGTACTCGCTAAAAAAGCATGTTGCCTTCAAAACGTCTTGTCACACAGTACATTACAGTGGCGACGAGGATGGGATTCTAGCCAGGTAACTCCCTAAGCGGGACTTCGCTGACCTGGCTGGAGACAAGGAAGGCAAGCATTCGAGGGAGATGGAAGTGCCCGCTGATGCCATGGCTAACCCAAGTGGGACAATGGGACACCTTGCAGAGTTCGACCCGGCCAACCCCGATAGGTGGGAGACCTACACAGGGCGAGTCGACTGCTACCTACAAGCGAACATGATTAAGACGACAGCCGTAAGAGAGACGTGCTCCTGAGTGTCTGCGGGGAGGCCACATTCGAGATTGCAAAGGGTCTCTCGCCCCCCACGAAGATCACGGAGAAAACATATGAGGAGATAGTCAGACTCCTGATCGGGCACTTTTTGCCCCAGCATTCCATCATTGCCTGCCGATTCCTCTTCCACAAGAGGGATCAAGGGGCGGGAGAGACAGCCGCCATCTACCTGGCTGCCCTCCGCCAAATTGCGGGGAACTGCAGCTTTGACAAGCTGGATGAAACCCTGAGGGATCGATTCATCTGGGGCCTCTGAGACGAAAGACTGCAGCAAAAGCTCTTCGCAAAGGAAGAGCTCACCCTCCAACTGACCTTCAACGAAGCCACCGCGTTCGAGAGAGCAACCAAAGCTTTCCACAACCCACGAGCGGAAGCCATCCACCAGGAGGGGATGGCATCGAGCAACCCAGAGGAGGAGGAGGCAAACCAGCTACATTGCCAACCAAGAATTGCGCCAAGAGCGCCCACTTGGCCACAAGCGACAGAGAGACCAGCCAACACCAAGTGTGCCAGCTGTGGGGATCCACACGAGCGCTGGGACTGCCCCTATCGCAACGTGGACTGCAGGAACTGCAGAAGAGTGGGCCACATAGCGCGGGGTTGCCGGGCCAAGGCCACCCGCAGATGCCAGTCCACCAACCATGACTCAACTGATGCCTACTCGACCGTATCAACTAGCCTGCAGGTAATGAACTTGCCCCTCACCACCCCAGATAAGGTCAGGGTGTCGGTCCTAATCAAGGGCGCTCCATGCCTAATGGAGCTGGACTCGGGCTCCTCCATCTCCATTATTTCAGAGGAGTCTCTAAAAAAACTTTGTCCCCGTGGCTGGCCCCGGCTGCGACTGGCTGATTTCATACTGTGGGACTTCCAAAAAAAACCCATACAGATTTTGGGTTGGGCCATTGTAAGGGTAGAGTAAGAACTTTAAGGGCAAGCTGGACATTCTCATGGTCAAACGCCAGCTCACCACATTACTGCAGCTGGCCTGGTTTCGACCGCTGGGTATTCAAATAGTGGGGGTGTAACAGATGCAAAAGCAAAATTTCGAGCACATGTGCCGGAAATTCTTGGAAGTGTTTGATGGGTCCCTGGGGTGCTACAAGGGGCCTCCCATCACCTTACCCCTCGATCCCCACGTGAGACCAATAAGGCTGAAGGCCAGGCGAGTTCCGTTCGCTCTTGAACCAAAAACAGAAGCGGAGCTGGACTGCCTCACGGCCCAGGGAGTGCTAGAATCGGTATCCTATGCTGCATGGGAAACACCCATAGTCACTCCAGTGAAGCCGAATGGGGAAGTTAGCATATGCGCTGATTACAAGTGCACAATAAATAAGGCACTTCAGGACAACCCATACCCCGTTTGGTGGTCAGCTACGTCCTGGCAGCCCTAGCAGGAGCTAAGGTTTTTGAGAAACTGGATGGCCCAGACGTACCAGCAACTCCCGGTGGACGCTGAGACAGCTGAAGCCCAGACCATTGTGACTCACAGGGGAGCTTTTCGGATGCGGCAGTTGCAATTTGGGGTTAGTGTGGCTCTGGCATTTTTCAGAGCATAATGAGGGATCCCTGGAGTGCAACTGTTTTTTGATGTTTTGATCGCCACCCCGGACGCTGAGGAGTTCAGCAGCCGTCTGCGTGAGGTACTCCGCCGTTTTCAGGCGGCGGAACTTAAAGTAAAGTGGGAGAAGTGTTCCATCAGGGTGTCAAGGGTAGAGTTCTTGGGGTTTGCAGTAGACGCCGCGGGAATCCACCCGACAGCCGACAAGTCCAGGGCTATTGTCCACGCCCCAGCCCCCCATGTGCAAGATGGCATTACAAAGTTTCTTGGGATTATTAAATTGTTATCATTCATTTTTGCCCCACAAAGTGGCCATCGCAGAACCCCCTCATAGGCTCCTCGATAAAAACACCCTGTAGGTCTGGGGAAAGAAGCAGGCCGCCGCTTTTCAGGCAGTCAAGAACCTCTTAGTTTCCAATGATGTGCTCCACCATTTTGATGAATCCTTACCAGTGATTCTGGCTTGCGATGCTTCCCCATATGGGGTGGGTGCTGTTCTGGGGCACCAACTCCCGGACGGGAGGGAGGTTCCCGTGGCCTATTCTTCGAGGATCCTGACCCCCGCGGAGCGCAACCATGCCAAGATAGACAAGGAGGCCTTGGCAATAGTGGCGGGTGTGCATAAATTCAACAAGTACCTGTACGTTAGGCATTTCACGATCGCCACGGACCATAAGCCACTACTGGGCCTCCTCGCCCCAGACCACCAGACACCGCAAATTCTGTCACAGTGCATCCTGTGGTGGAACCAGGTAGCAGTCGACCCGCTCCGTGTAGGTCTCCCACCTATTGCTGTTGGCGGGGTCGAACTCTGCAAGGTGGCCCATTGTTCCACTTGGATTAGCCATGGCATCAGCGGGCACTTCCATCTCCCTCGAATGCGTGCCTTCCTCATTTCCGGCCAGGTCAGTGAAGTCCCGCTTGGGGAGTTACCTGGCTAGAATCCCATCCTCGTCGCCACTGTAATGTACTGTGTGGCAAGACGTGTTGAAGGCAACATGCCTTTTTAGCGAGTACATCAGGAGGCCATGCTCCCGGTTACACCTAGACTTTGCGGGGCCATACCAGGGCCAAATATTCTTTATCTTAGTTGATGCATACACCAAGTGGTTGGAAGTGATTCCCGTAGCTTCAACCTCCACTGCGGCGGCAGTGAGAGCCTTGCGAAGGGTCTTCTGCACTCATGGGATTCCTGATACGCTCGTCACAGACAATGGGACCACTTTCACCTCCCGGGAATTCCTGGAGTTCTCAAATTGGTACCTCATCCAGCACATTCGGTCTGCCCCTTTCTATCCAGCCACCAAGCACCAACGGCCAAGCAGAGCGCATGGTGCGCACCACTAAAGAGGCCCTGGGTCGCATTGCACAGGGAGCTTGGGATTACCACCTGGCAGCTTTCCTATTTGATAACAGAATCACCTCCAACCCCATCACCGGGTTAAGCCCTGCAGAGTTACTAATGGGGAGGAAGTTGATCACAAGGCTAAACAGGTTGCATCTTGACTGGGCTACGGACCTCCGCAGTTCCCTCGAAACCAGGGAAGCCGCTAGAGGATTTTTTCCAGGGGATTCGTTATACGCAAAGAACTTTGCAAGCGGGCTGGAGTGGGTAGCTGCCCGGATGCTGCGGGTCACCGGGTCCCGCTCCTACGAGGTCTCATCAAAGGGGGGCCAGTTCCTAAGGAGGCATATTGACCAGCTACGCCATCGCACATTGCCAGAAGAACTGACAGCGAGTGGGGGAGCAGGAAGCGGGGGAGTACTAACAGCAACACCCCCGGAAGCTGCCCAGCCTATGCCGGCTGCATCGACTATGCGGGCGGAAGAGCACCACAGCGGAGGGAGCACCCCCCCAGAGAGGAGATTTCAGAACAGCAACAGGCGACGGACAGCCCTTTTCTGGCGTCACCCCACCACGAGGAACCAGCTGCCCAGCCAGCCATGGCGGCCGCTCCCAACTCCCCAAATAACCCCGAGGAGGTCAACCCAGGAACGCAGGGCGCCAGCCTACTTGAAAGTCTTTGTGTCTTGAACTAGGGGGGGAGGAGTGTTGTGTCTTGCATTTCAGTCCCGAAATTACAACACAGTGGACGCTACGGAGGTGACCAGTGGAAGTCCACTGGTCCCCAGATGTAGCTCCGTAAATACGGTCCGCCAATCAAGAGCTGTGGCAGGAAGTTTAACTGGCCAGGATTGGACCGGGCCAGACTGAGGGTTGTTCCGGGGTATGTATATAATTGGGACCCGGCCTGCGTTGCCTTGCCTTGTGATGTATTTGCTAATAAAGCATGTTGCCTTCAACTCGTCTCGTCACTCAGTACATTACTTACAGCCTCAATGCCCTGTTGTTGGCCACTGTGTAAGATGCTGGACTAGAAGGACTTTTGTCTGATCTAGAAGGGCTCTTCTTATGTTCTATTGAGATAAAAAGGCAGGGTAAGAATCTTGTTGATAAATAATTAATACATATTTATTGTATCAGCTAGTTCAGGAAAGTCAAGCTCATTTGTTATGAGGGCCAGATCTGACATAAATGAGACGTCAGGCTGTGTCACGTGTGTCTTAAAATGTAATGCCAGGTAGCAGAGATATAAACTTTATAAATGACACAGACAAACACAATTAATTTTTTTTTAAAAAAAACTTAAAATAAAACATGCTTAAATCATTAGCACTCATTAGTCTTAAAGGTGTTTCTTTGTATTTCTCCCATGGGATTCAGGGAACTGGGCAAAGGAAACTCTGGCTCTTTCCTTCGTTCCCCAGGGGACCAGGAGGGGGAGGAGCCTCAATCAATAGGAGGAAGAGGGCTTGGCTGTGCTGTGGGATTGAGAGCCTGGCAAAGCAAGCTCTGCCTCCCCCCCCCACTTCCTCCCCAAGGGAGGAGCCTCAGCCAATGGAGAAAATAGAGGGTTTGCTCTGTAGCTCCTGTGTGATTGAGCAAGCCTGGAAAAACAAGCTGTGATGCAGAAGGAAGTAAGAGAGAGGGAGAAGGAAGCAGATGACAACCAGTTGCTTAGGAGCCTGATAGGAGCCCTCTGGGGGCTTGATTCATTTGATGTTTAACACCTCTGATCTAATTGGTCAGAAAAGGCATAAAGATACTGTCATGTTTTCAGAAAAAGAGCATGCCTGGACTTTGAGTGGTGAGATGGCCACTCAGATTGCTTCTCTTCTTTGTACCTTCAAGATACAAAACCATGTATACCAGAGGGGTTTAGGTAGTTAGTGTATTGGACTAGGATTCAAATCCCCAGTATTCCATGAAAGCTTCTTGTGTGACCTTGGGCCAAGTCACATACTCCCAGACTAACCTCACAGGGTTGGTGTGAGGATAAAATAGAGGAGAATGAGCTTTTGGACTTGTGTTTTTTCACCAGCTACATTACAATAAGCTTTCTGGGAGATGCAGTCAAGGCAGCGTGTATAATAAATAAGGCAATGTCAGGGCTTTTTTTTTTGGTAGAAAAAGCCCACCAGGAATTCATTTGCATATTAGGCCACACCCTCTGACATTAAGCCAGCTGGAACTGCATTCCTGTATTTCCTGCTCAAAAAAAGCCCTGGAAGGAATACTACCAAAAATCTGTTGTTGGCTCATTATAAAGCTTGCAATGGAATATATGCAATGGAAGAAGAAGGCCTCTGTAATAGCTAGGGCCAAAAATACTAAGACCTTTCTATCCTTTCACTTAAGCCTGGGAGACTTAAGGTCCACTCCAGTCTCTGGTAATAACATCTACTCCACCACCTGTTTACACACCCTCCCTCCCTGTCAGGAGCTCTCCTGAGCACAAAGAGCTGCACCCTTGGGAAGGCTGTGCTGACAGAAAGGCATACATACATGTCAGGCTGATGTGGACTCTTCAAGACGAAGCTTCTTCTCTTTTGCTTAATCTGCTTTTTAAAGGACCATGTACTGGGATGCTGCCATGTGAAATACAAGGCTGCTAGTGCAAATACATGCTGTTTGGGAGCCTTTTATGTCAGTCAGTTGGCCAACACTCTGCACCAGTTAAGGCATTTGTGTAAATCCCCACCTAAAGCACAAAACAGTAATGTACCCTGGTGATAGCTTTCTTGCCAGATGAAGAGGATATAAAGCTCTACTAGCTGTTGCTAAAACCAGAGTTTCTGGGCAGAATGCTAAATTCAGAGCACTCCAAGGCTGCAAACCCACCACCTCCTATTAGGGATATATATTCCTTCCATTGCCCTGTTTGTTATACATGCTGCCTTGACTGCATCTTCTGGAAAGCTTATTGTAATGTAGCTGGTTATAAAGCACAAGTCCAACACACTCTGCAGGAAAATCCCAAGAGCGAACTAAAGCCCTCAAAAAGAATCTATTACTGTTCATAATCCTGAGAACAAATATGGGCCACACTTTTTCTCATTTAAATGAATGATAATGAAAAGCAATCAGCAGCAAGCTTGTGTTCTCAATTATGGCTCTGTAGCGGCAAGCTGCCATTCTAAGGCAGGGAAGAAAGGCAGAGAATGCGGGGTGGGGGTGGGGGGAGGAATCCCATTGCTGATGGAGAAAGAAAAATATCAAACTGCTTCGAGCTGTAATTTTTAAGAATGTAATTTGTCTTCATGCCGTGATAAGATGTATTTACTCTTCTCTTACCTCTAATGATCCTTTATAGAGCAACATGTGTGTAATAAGCACAATTGCAGCCCTTGAATGCCTCCCAATCCCACACCTACTCAATGCTTTGCTTTGCTGACTCTTAATAGCTGATATTCCGCCTGGACTCCCCAGACACTAGTCCTTTCTGCCAGTTCACTAGCACCTCATAAGGCAGCTCACAGTGCACAGGGACACTTCCCCTACAGTTCGGCCTCTGGTCACGCTTTCTAAGTGGTGTTGCTTGAAGGCCCTAATGAATGCCGATATGACAGCCTGCTGGCTGTACACAAGGGTACTTCAACACCCTGGCAGTAGCCTTTATAAGAATAAAATTGGTTGTTCTCTCTTTGGATGGCATTTGTTTTAAACAGGATTTCAAAGGCTTTTTATGTGACTTGAACTTGTATAATGGGAAAGCTGTATATTGTGCTAGCTATCCTCTTCTAGCAACACAGTTCTCTGGGGAACACCACTTCCTATACACTTTGTGCTATTAGGAGCAGCTGGTAGCTCTTCTTTCACTCACAATGGAAAATAAGATCCAGAACTTTTTGTGTGTGAAATAGAAGGGTTTCTAGCCTTACTTATATCTGTTGTAACCTAGCAGCTACATTTCACTGTGTGGCACTTCCTTTCTATGAGTATCATCCTGAACACAATTACTTTTGGCAAGGCCCTTGGAAGCTGTGCTAGTTTATACTTTTAAAAAGAAGCCTCAAGAAATTCCCAATGTTGTATAGTAGTTAGAGTACTGGATTATAGCTGGGGCTACCCAGATTCACATCCCTACTTTATCATAAACTGTGCCTAAACTACCTGACTACTGTGATATTGGGAGGATAAATGGGGAGTGGGGACATATATAATGCATGCCCTGAGTTTCCTTAGAGGAAAACCAGGATAAAATTAAGTAAGTGAAAAACTATTCAATAAACAGAATGCTATCAAGCATTCCAAAAATTTCATCTCTGTATACATTAACAATCCACTACAAAATCTAGTTAAACTAAAATTCTTGGATTAAAAGCTAATTGACTTCCTTCTCATTCAGTGTGATCATTTTATTTTTAAAGTATTTGTTTAACTGACTTGTGTCTTTATATTGCTCTTCTCTGAAGGTCAAGAGATGTAGAGAGGAAACTGAGGTTGCATATGTACAAAGTGAGAATTGTATGTTTTACTAGAACCAAATGTTCATGTGCAAAATGTTCATGCTCTTGCACTTTAGAACTTAGCAAGTAGAAATTGTTTGGGCAGATAAAAACCACCCTGGGATAAAATGTGATTTACACTTTGCATAGTCACATGTGTGGGAGACAGTGCAATCTTACACAGAGTTGCTTTAGTCTCAGTGCTTAGACTGGAGAAATTCTGCACAGGATTGCACTTGGAGTGTGTTTGCATTTGTTTATAAAGTATGTATACTCAGGGCTTTTTTTGTAGAAAACCCCCAGCAGGAACTCATTTGCATAGTAGGCCACACCCCCTGATGCCAAGCTAGCCAGAACTGTGTTCCTGTGCATTTCTGCTTTAAAAGCCCTGTACATGCCTATGTATACACCGGCATGCTTCATTTTCAACTGGCCTTCAGAGAAGAAAAAACGTTTCTCATATTGTTTGAAGCATGTACAGCACAAAATAATACAACTGTATGGATTTAGACTACAGCCCACTTCTCATTACCCAAAGTAAGTTCTGAGCATGTAGCAAAGTGGTCATTGATTACTCTTTGTGACCAGAATGGCTTTCAGCACACAATGAGGTAATTTTTTCCACTCATCTCATTGCGCAATGAAAATTGATCCAGATGTAACCTGAAGCAATTATATGATTGCTTCACCTCACAACCAGCTGTGGATTCACTGCACAATGGATTCACTGAACACCTAGGGTTGATTTCGGGTCATGCAAATCAATCTTTTGAAATTCCTGGTCTAACGCGTCCATTGTAGGGGTCTTTTTATTCACCTTGTGGTGCTTTCAATAGCTCACCCTTCTCCAGAAAAGGTACAATGCTCTTACTTCATCATCTGCATAGCAAAATAAATCATCATCATCCTGGTTTATCAGTTCCTTGCATGTAGAATGATTCAGGTGGGTAACTGTGTTGAACTGAAGTAACAGAACAAAGTTTGAGTCCAGTGGCACATTTAGTGTAATTCTGGGTATAAGCTTTTGCGTGCATATGCACATCTTCAAAATGACTCTCTTGGGACTGCAAATCTTAAACTTCCTTGTGTTTAAACTTCCTTGATCACTGTTTTACACAGCTTGTTCTTTTTGGGCCTCATAAGTTTTTTCTTTGTAGCTGCTTGAAAAGAACCCAATTAACACGCGAGTGTTCTGCATTCCCATGCATCAACAATCAAAGAAACTCTTTTCACAAAAACAAAAAAGTAGACAGAATGCATGTGGTCCTCTCTGCATGATCTGGAATAATGATTTTTCAGGGATCTTAACAAAGAGTCACCCACACATGAACACTTGCACAAACATAGCATTTTAAACATCTTCAAGTTAACGTTCCAGGTACCTCTGCTGTATTGGGCTTTGTTGGACTAAGCTAAGGTGGGGGGAGAAGGGATGCACATGAAGTGCTTCCCCTCTCTCAAGTAATACAAAAAGGATGAGAGGAGGACAAGAATGAGAGGAGTACAGCAGAGGTGGAGGAGGACATGTTTGATGAAGGTAACACTGGTGGTGGCCGTTTGCTCACTTGGCTGCTAACTGATGCAAAGGTACATGAACATAAAGAGAACAGAGTGACTAAAACCCAGGTGCCATTAGGAGGTCTACCATTGGGCCATGGATAGGATCTAATCAGACGGATAGGATCTAATCAGAAAGTACTTATAAGTACTTTACAAGTATGTGTATACATGAAAAATGTCACATCTGGTTAAGGCTCTGCACAGTGTCTCTCTGATGGTCAAACTGGCTGAGGTTCTGAGAGTTCTGTGTATGGGGTTCTGAATTTTTGTTTTAAAAGGCTTACACATGGAATCCCAATTTGGATTGGGACCACAGAGTGGAGGAAGGGGATTAAGTGCTGTTTTTGCTAGCCAAAATAATCCCATATGTTTACAGTTTTGCTTGTGCAACAAATATACAAGTCCTAACACAGATCGTATCTGTTTGCCCCAGAACCTGAATATTTGCCAAACGTTCATTTCTACCACTTCTGTTATTTTCACAGTGGTCTTGTGGACCAGGGAATTGCCATAGACTGCAATGTAAGAATGTCTGCCCTAGGACACTGTAAGGTAAGACCCAATTTATTCAATTTATTTAAGCTTCTCTGTGAGGCTTTAGAAGAGGGCAGCACAGCAGTGGCAGGTCACAATGTGAGGGAAAGTTTGCATGCCTCGAATGCATTGATGTGTCTGTACAGAATTGTCATGGTTCCAGGGCTCACTTTGGGAGTCAAGAGGCCCAAGGAACGAGGTGATATTTAGAGCTGGCAGTGTATGGACTGTGTTTCTAAAGTCTGATGGAGTTCCAAGGGCCAGAGACAAAAGGCGTATCTACAGGCAGGCAAAGTCCAATATCCTAAGAGTCAACAGGTAGAGTAGGCAAAATTATGCTCAATCTGGGATAAGCTTGTTCACAATTTAACAAGTTGTGCACACTGAAGAGTCAGTCTCAGGCATCCTGATTGGCCCAAACTGTCATGTGCTGAGGCCCAGTCAGGTGAGGCCTGAAGCTGGTGTAAAGATTACCACCCAAATAGCTCTGTTTGGCTGCTCCAGAATCTCCCTGCAATGATAAGATGATAGAAAGATTTGGTTTGAGTCCTATCTGGGCCCCTTAGAAAAATTCTTTATCATCTCGACCTACAGGAATGGGAGTGATAATAGTCCTCTGTTTCTTTAGGTGGAAATAGTGGCGGAAATTCAAGCATGAAGGGAAGAGATAAAGATTCTATTACACTTTATCTGAAGGAGCACAACTCCATTTAGATGAAGGAAGGAGGTGTCATTTGTAGTTCTGCTTATGGCCAGGGTAGAGAGAAGAGGGCTTAGTCTAAAATCTGGTGTTATGATTTGTGACATTTGGATATGGTTCTTGAATGATACTCTAGAACAGGGGTGTCAAACTCATTTGTTATGAGGGATGGATCTGACATAAATGAGACCTTGTTGGGCCGGGCCTTGTGTGTCATAAATTGAAATGCCAGGTAGTGGAGATATAGACTTTATAAAGGACACAGACGAACACAATTAAAGTTTAAAATCTTAACATAAAATATGCTTATAAGATTTTCACTCTTGCAATATGTTTTTCAACAGTTTCTGATAACTGACACCTCTTGCTCTGAATTATTGCATCAAAATTTTAAGACAATGTAGCAATCTTGAGTAGGCTGTTCAGGTATGTGTTTATAAGTTGCAAACCTACTTTTGATTTATAGACATTCATTACAGTGAGATCATGGTCAATGCTTTGATTCTAAGACCCAAGGGGAAACATGAAATGGCTGGGCATTGCAAGCCTTTGTACATAAGTTGCTTCATGTGCTGGTCAGCCAATTGAGAAAATAGAGGCTTTGCTCTGTAGCTCCTGTGTGATTGATCAAGCCTGACAAAGCAAGCTGTGATGCAGAAAAAAGCAAAGAGAGAGAAGGAAGCAGATGACAATGAGTTGCTTGCAAGTCTGATAGGAGCCTTCCGGGGGCCTGATCTGGCCCTCAGGCTGCATGTTTGACACCCCTGCTTCTAGAATGTTGCACTTTATGCTTCTCCACAACTTCAGGAACAAAGCCAGAAGTGGATGGATTACCCAGAGAAGTTGATAGAAACTACAGTAATGCAGCATGGAGCAAAAATCAGCAGGAATTATGCTTTCTGCTGTGTTAGTTTTCCATTAAATGTTTTAAAAAGGCTACCTAAGAGGATAGCAGACCAGCAAAAACCAGTTAGTGAAAATTGGGCAAAAAACCAGAACCTAGAGCTTGGGTGAGTTCACGGCTATTAAACACTATTACCATTTGATTTCAGTATATAGCACAAGTCCTACAAATTGTCAGAACTTGTATCTTTGCTGCTGGTCCTCTATAATGTGACCAATGCTGTATGGTAGTTTTATGGTGGCTTGGAGCTGTATTGTTACTGAACCAAACTGACTCCATGTTGTAACCTTTGCTTAACCCAGAGTGCCTGAATAGTAATTAACCTTGCCCCACTGGTATCCAAAATATTTGGGGGCTGTAGAATGAATTATGTCTTGTCTCTGCACATTCTCACACTGGGACCCTTTGAAGCCGAACAGCATGGCCTTCGGAGTAGGGAGGCATCCTCTCTACTGATAGTGATGGTGAGAAGACAGCTGCGCCCTACAATGTGAATTGTGGCTTTGTGAGATGTTTGCTTTACGTGTATAAAATCAAGCTGATGCTGGCTCTCGCCATTACTGTTATCTTGCCTTTTCCAGCACCTAGTTCTCTTCAATAAAATCCTAGCTTTGTAACTAAGTATGGGATCCGTTTGACGTTCTTGAGTTCTGACATTATAACAGTAATCCCATTGTTCGTGGCTTATCTGTACTGGAGGCTTGGCTCGATGGCGGCAAAAGTACCAGACGACGGAGAGCCCACCACCCCATCGGAGGACCCGCCGCTCGACCCAAACGTGACGGGGGTCCGACGCAAAATTAAGGTTCCAGCGCCCTTCTCGGTCGACGCCGCCTTCCCGGCCCCGCGAACCTGGAGCCCGCGGAAGTCCACGGCAGCAATTGACGCCGCGGAGCAGCGGTATCGAAGCATGTTGGGCGAAGGAGGGGCAGGAGACGACGACGAGGGCCAGGCGGAGGGCACGGAGCCCCGAGGGGGGGAAGACCCGATCCGGACCCTCCGCAACGAATTATTCGATTGGGTGCGGGAAATCCACGGCGATGTGCACCGTTCCCGCGTGACGATGGCCGAGGAGATGCAGCAGAACCTGGGCGCTATCCACGACCAGCTCCGCACTTTGCAAACCGCGGTCCTGGGGATACCGTATGGAGTGTTGCCACTGGGGCAACCGCCTGTCGCCCCGCCGGCCCCCGCCCCGCAGGCTCCAGCTGCCCCGGCGCCGCCGGCCCCAGCGGCCCCAGCGGCCCCGGCACCTCCGGCTCCGCCGGCTCCGGCCGCCCCGGCACCGCCGGCGCCGCCCGCACCAGGGGCCCCGGCCGCCCCGGCGCCGCCTGCACTACCCGGTCCGATCCCGCCGGCCCTACCGGGCCCAGCACCGCCGCCTGGGGCGCCGCGAGCGCCAGGAGGGGCCGAGGGACGGGGAAGAGAGCTGAAGATTACGTTCGATGGGAATCCGGAGGACGTGGAATACTTTACTATTCAGTGCGACACGTTTTTCACCCACTGGGGCGCCGACTACCCTACCGAGGCCAGCCGAGTGTACCACATCGCGTCTCGACTGAGAGGGGCGGCCCGCAAATGGTATGTGGGGCTTTTCATGGGAAGAAAGCCCGAATTAGCTACCGTGGCAGGGTTCCTGCACGCGATGCTCCGCCAGTATGGAGATCCCTTGCGGGAGGAGAAGGCGGTCGCGGCCCTCCAACGCATCGAACAGGGCAACCGCTCCACCCGCGAGTACGCCACCGAATTCCTGGGGTACTGTGCGGCAGCGAGGGGATGGAACGAGGTCATGAAATACACCGCGTTCATCAACGGGTTGAATCCGAGCATCCTCGACCGCTGTTACAGTCAGGGAAGGCCCGACACGCTGGTCGGCTGGATCCAACTGGCCGGGGAAGTGGAGACCAACCTCCAACACGTGGGGATGAGGAGACAGCAACTAGCGAGGAAGGGAGCCAAACACACCCCAACTAAATCTGAAGGGAAGAAGGCTCCGACGACCTCCACCCCGTCTCCCGCCCGCAAGTGCTTCCAATGCGGGGACCCAAATCATCTTGCTGCTAACTGCCCTGGGAAAGCGGGATCCACACCACCCACGGCGCGGCCAACCACCCCGGGCCCGAAGAAGAAGAAGAGCAGCCGATCGAAGGAGCCCAGTCGGGGCTCCGTCGCCACTTCCTTGGCGACTGACGAGGATTTTACCACCAGCCTGGCGGCAGTCGAAGAATCGACCGAGGAGTCGGACGATACCGAGTCGGCGGGAAACGACAGCGACCTGCTTTAATGGGTGCCGCAAAGCAGGTCCAACAACAGCCGGCACTCCTCACGGTGAGAGCAACTGGGGGTTTACTTTTTATGGCCGTCACCCTCCTTAACCCGAACCTAAAAAGATTCATGCACGCCCGAGCGCTAATCGACTCAGGGTGTAACAGGGACTTGATCACCCCCCGCCTAGTTGAGGCGCTGGGATTAGCCACTTCGCCCCTGCCACAACCGATGCAGTTCCAGCAAATGGACGGGGGGCCCATGAGAGGGGAACCATGTACTTTAGAAACTCAGGCGGTCCCGGTAGGGACTGAGGAGCATTGGGGAATTGAGACTTTCGTAATCGCCCCCTCCTGCTCTTTCGACGTGGTAGTAGGCTCAGCTTGGCTCGCCCGCCACCAACCCGACATAAGGTGGGAGGAACAGCTCGTCCGGTTCCCGGATTGGAGGTGCGAGCATCACCACTGGCGCCCCGAGTGGGGGCCGCACGCTCCCCCCCAAAACATGCGGGCGTGCCTCACACTCGAGGAAGTCGCCTCCATCCCCAAGGAGTACCGAGACTTAAAGCTGGCATTTAGCGAGAAGGAAGCGGATGAGCTACCGCCCCACCGCCCTACAGACTGTGCCATTGAGCTAATCCCAGGGCAGCAGCTTCCCAAAGCGAAACTGTACTCCATGGGTTGGGCGGAGAAAGCTGAACTCCGAAAGTTTTTGGACAAAAATCTAAAGCGTGGCTTTATTCGACCCGCCACAGCTCCCCATGCCGCCCCTGTCCTGTTCCGAAAGAAGAAGGACGGGTCTCTTAGGCTTTGCACAGATTTTCGTGCGATAAACGGGATTTCCATGTCCAACGCCTACCCGATCCCGTTGATAAAGGACTTATTAAACACCGTAGCAAAGGGGAAAGTATTTACCAAACTCGACCTCTGAGACGCATACTTCCGCGTCCGCATCAAAGAGGGGGACGAGTGGAAGACAGCCTTCAACACCCCACTGGGACAATTTGAGTACCTTGTCATGCCGTTTGGGCTACAGGGAGCCCCGGGTGTTTTTATGAACTTTATTAATGAAGTGCTGCGGGACTTCCTGTTCAAGGGGGTGGTGGTGTACCTTGATGACATCATTATCTATTCACAAGATCTAAAGTCTCATGTGCCTTTGGTCAGAAAAGTGTTAAGCACCCTTTGTAAACACAAACTGTATGCCAAATTGTCAAAATGTGAATTCCACAAGACCGAACTGGATTACTTGGGCTTCCGGGTGTCGGGGGAGGGATTGTCCATGGACCCCGCAAAGGTCCAAGCGGTGTTAGACTGGGAACCCCCTCGAACCCGCAAGCAGTTACAAAGTTTTATCGGGTTCGCTAATTTTTACCGCGACTTCATAAAGGGGTTCGCCACGGTCATGCTCCCTCTTACAGAACTCCTCAAAACTAAAGGGAAGGGTGACGAGGCTAAAAAACCCGGCGCACGCCTAACGTGGACGCCTGACTGTCAAAAAGCTTTCACTGAGCTAAAACGCCTCTTCACCTCCGAACCCGTGCTGGCTCATCCTGACGAACTTAAGCCCTTTGTGGTCCAATGCGACGCCTCCGACGCCGCTGTAGGAGCCATATTAATGCAGAGGGGAGAAAATGGGGTGCTCCGACCCTGCGCCTATATTTCCAGGAAATTTTCCAATGAACAAAGAAACTGGTCGGTCTGGGACAAAGAGGCATTCGCAGTCATGTTTGCCTTAAAAACCTGGCGCTCCTGGCTTGAAGGAGCGAGAGTCCCCTTCGAAATCTGGACCGATCACAAAAACCTGGAAGCCCTCACTGGGCGTCGCAAAATGACTGCAAAACAGATCCGGTGGGCAGGCTTCTTTGCTAAGTTTGATTTTGTGTTGAAACACATCCCGGGCTCAAAGAACTTTTTAGCGGACGCCCTCTCCCGCCTGCCCCAACACGACAGTCTCAGGGAGGAGGTGGTGGACTCACTAATTTCCCCCTCAGCCATCGCGGGGGGGGGGTCACCACCCGCTCCGGTAAACAGACCAACCCACCGGACTCAGAATTACTTTCTCGGTTCCTCTCAGAGTACAAACAAGAAACTGACCGCCCCCCCAACTTGGTCAAAGCCGAGAACGGGCTCTGGTTACATAATGAAAAAATCTATGTGCCCGATCCCCTCAGGAAGGAGGTTTTGGACCGCTGCCACTCAAGTCGCTTGGCCGGCCACTTTGGCTATGTCAAAACACTCAACTTGCTCACCCGCCAATTTTGGTGGCCGAAAATGAAAAAAGATGTTTCAGAATTTGTACTCTCATGTCCCACTTGCCTCATGGCAAAACGAAGGGGGGGCAAACCTCCGGGCCACCTGGTTCCCCTCCCTACAGCCACCCGACCTTGGTCGGTAGTCTCCATGGACTTCATTGTAGAGCTCCCGCCCTCACAGGGCAAAACAGTCATCTTGGTCGTAGTCGACACCTTTTCAAAGCAGGCTCACTTCATTCCTTGCAAACAGTTACCTACAGCCAAAAAACTTGCCCAGCTCTTTTTCACTCACATTGTACGCCTACACTCATTCCCAGACAAGGTCATTAGTGACCGCGGAACGCAGTTCGTTGCCAACTTCTGGCGGGAGTTCTGCAAACTAGCTGGCATTGAGCATGGACTGAGTTCTGCCTACCACCCCCAGTCGGACGGACAGACGGAGAGGGTTAATGGCCTTCTAGAACAATACCTCCGCTGTTTCATTAATTTCCAACAGTCCAACTGGGTAGATCTCCTCCCCTTTGCAGAATACGGCTACAACAATAGCCTCCATAGCTCAACCAAAACCTCCCCTTTTCAAATCATCAATGGCTACGAGGGCAAGCCGTTCCCTACGCTCGCCCTCCCAGCCAGCCCATCCCAGCCAACATCATGCCAACAATGGTGGGAGGGACTTCGTGAAGGCTGGAAGGGAATTCAGGAAAACCTGGAGGAAGCGAAAAAAGCCTACAAAAAACAGTTTGACAAAAAACACTCTCCGGAGTGGGATCTGAAGGTGGGGGATACAGTTTTCCTGTCGACAAAGAACCTTCCCCTTCCCCAGTCCTGCCGCAAACTTGCACTGAAGTTCCTAGGACCTTTCAAAATCAAAAGGGTGATAAATAAAGTAACGGTAGAACTCGAACTACCCAAATCACTAAGTAAGATCCATCCTGTTTTTCATTGCAGCTTGCTTCGGAAAGACCCTGGTGCTACGTCCTTCCATCCCAGGGCCCCACCGCCCCCTCCGACGACAGTGAGGGGTCAGAGTCACCATGAAGTCCAGGAGATCCTGGACTCCAGAGTCAAAGGGGGAAACTGTATTATTTGATCAGGTGGAAACACTTCCCCCCGAGCTGTGACGAGTGGGTCGAGTCTCAGAATGTAGTGGCACCGCAACTGCTGAAAAAGTTTCACCTACTGTACCCGCACAAGCCCAAGGCCGGCCCCGCGGGAGGGGGCGCTTAGGGGGGGCAGTATGTCAGAACTTGTATCTTTGCTGCTGGTCCTCTATAATGTGACCAATGCTGTATGGTAGTTTTATGGTGGCTTGGAGCTGTATTGTTACTGAACCAAACTGACTCCATGTTGTAACCTTTGCTTAACCCAGAGTGCCTGAATAGTAATTAACCTTGCCCCACTGGTATCCAAAATATTTGGGGGCTGTAGAATGAATTATGTCTTGTCTCTGCACATTCTCACACTGGGACCCTTTGAAGCCGAACAGCATGGCCTTCGGAGTAGGGAGGCATCCTCTCTACTGATAGTGATGGTGAGAAGACAGCTGCGCCCTACAATGTGAATTGTGGCTTTGTGAGATGTTTGCTTTACGTGTATAAAATCAAGCTGATGCTGGCTCTCGCCATTACTGTTATCTTGCCTTTTCCAGCACCTAGTTCTCTTCAATAAAATCCTAGCTTTGTAACTAAGTATGGGATCCGTTTGACGTTCTTGAGTTCTGACACAAATCACCAGACAGAATGGTACCATGATAGAGTAGGCAGACAACACCTTAGCCTGTAAGTGTCTTCTGAGCACTCCTCTTCCTTAGGAGACATAAGGAAAGCAAATGAGAGAATGGCTGCCTTGCCCACTCCTCTCAGCTGGATGTGTATTTATTGAGAATCCAACAGTGAGAAAAACAAACAGTGGTTTGAATTAAGTGAATTTGCTAACAGCTACAGTCTATTGAACCTCTCCCTCCCTCAGTGATGAAAGATGGAAAATTATGTATTACAGCTCTGCTTGTCCTTGCAGGGATGGCAATACACTTTCAAGCCAGCTAGCAAGATGTGTACATTTTGCTGATAATTAGGGGTATGCTGCAGGTCTATAATAAGAAACCAAGCTGCCCCTCTCCCACGGCCCAGGTCATATCACTTCAGTATTCCAGACTTGACTGAAAATATGTGATTACTGATACACCCTGGCACCTTCACCTTCTCATTTAAACCTTCATGTACTCTGACCAAACAACCAGAAAGGTCCTTGGCTTTGGATGGCTATTATTCCATTGCCAATGCCCAACATATATATTTTAGTCCATTTCTACTGCATCATTATAATCAGTATTTTTAATATCTTACTCAAAAAGATATAACAATATCTCAGAAATGCACATACAAAAAGTATATTCTGTTCTATCAAATTCTCCCAACAGTATTTCAATTTGTGCGAATACCATGGTGTAAACTCTCAAATTGTTAAAATACTTTTCTCCATTGACATTGGCCTCAGTCGTTCCTGCACAGTTCACATTAGAAAGATTCTTACTGTTGTGTCTTGCATTTCAGTCCTGAAGTTACAACGCCACAAACGCTACACAGGTGACCAGTGGGAGCCCACTGGTCCCCGGTCTTAGATTGCAAATACGCTCCGCCAATCAAGAACTGTGGCAGGAAGTTTAACTGGCCAGGATTGGACCTGGCCAGGCTGAGGGTTGTCCTGGGGTATGTATATAATCGGGACCCGGCCCGTGTTTCTCTCTCTTGTGATGTACTCGCTAATAAAGCATGTTACCTTCAACATGTCTCATCACTCAGTATATTACAGTGGTGACGAAGGTGGGATCCTAGCCAGGTAACTCCCCAAGCGGGACTTCGCTAACCTGGACGGAGACAAAGAAGGCATGCAGTCTAGGGAGACTGAAGCGCCCGCCGCCACCATGGCTAACCCGAGTGGGACGATGGGCCACCTTGCTGAGTTCGACCCTGCCAACCCCGATAGGTGGGAGACCTACACGGAGCGGGTTGACTGCTACCTACGAGCAAACATGATTACAGACGACAGCTGTAAGAGAGAGGTGCTCCTGAGTGTCTACGGGGAGGCCACATTCGAGATCGCAAAGGGTCTCTCGGCTCCCACGAAGATCACAGAGAAAATGTACGAAGAAGTAGTCAGACTCCTGACTGGGCACTTCTTGCCCCAGCCATCCATCATCGCCCGCTGATTCCTATTCCACAAGAGGGATCAAGGGGCAGGAGAGACGGCCGCCGTCTACCTGGCCGCCCTCCGCCAAATTGCAGGGAATTGCAGCTTTGACAAGCTGGATGAAGCCCTGAGGGATGGATTCATTTGGGGCTTCCGAGACGAAAGACTGCAGCAAAAGCTCTTCACAAAGGAGGAACTCACCCTCCAACTCTCCTTCAACGAAGCTACCGCATTTGAGAGAGCAACCAAAGCTTTCCACAACCCGCGAGCGGAAGCCGTCCACCAGGAGGAGATGGCGCCGGGCAACCCAGAGGAGGAGGAGGCACACCAGCTCCGTCGCCAACCAGAAATGGGGCCAAGAGCGGCCACTCGGTCATGAGCGACAGAGAGACCAGCCAACACCAAGTGCACCAGCTGTGGGGATCCACACGAACGCCGGGACTGCCCCGTCGCAATGTGGACTGCAGGAACTGTGGAAGAATGGGCCACATAGCGCGGGCTTGCCGGGCCAAGGCCACCCGCAGACGCCAGTCCACCAACCACGACTCGACCGATGCCTACTTGACTGCATTGACTAGCCTGCAGGTAATGAACTTGCCCCTCATCACCCCCAATAAGGTCAGGGTGTCGGTCCTAATCGAGGGTGCTCCATGCCTAATGAAGTTGGACTTGGACTCCTCCATCTCCATAATTTTGGAGGAGTCTCTAAGAAAACTTTGCCCAAGTGGCTGGCCCCGTACAGATTTTGGGTTGGGCCACTGTAAGGGTGGAGTTTAAGAACTTTAAGGGCACGCTGGACATACTCGTGGTCAAACGCCAGCTCACCACATTACTGGGGCTGGCCTGGTTTCGACTGCTGGGTATTCAAATAGTGGGGGTGCAGCAGATGCGAACGCAAAATTTCGAGCATGTGTGCCGGGAATTCCCAGAAGTGTTTGATGGGTCCCTGGGGTGCTACAAGGGGCGTCCCATCACCTTACCCCTCGATCCCCAAGTGAGACCGATAAGGCTGAAGGCCAGGCAAGTTCCATTTGCTCTTAAACCAAAAATAGAAGTGGAGCTGGACCGCCTCACTGCTCAGGGAGTGCTAGAACCGGTATCCTACGCTGCATGGGAAACACCCATAGTCACTCCAGTGAAGCCGAATGGGGAAGTTCGCATATGCGCTGACTATAAGTGCACAATAAATAAGGCACTCCAGGACAATCCATACCCCATTCCGGTGGTCAGCCACGTACTAGCAGCTCTAGCTGGCTCTAAGGTTTTTGAGAAACTAGATCTGGCCCAGGCGTACCAGCAACTCCCGGTGGACGCTGAGACAGAAGAGGCTCATGTCACGACTCGGACCTTCAGGTAGAGACGGACGGCTGCTGATGTCCTGGCAGTCGGCCAGAGCGTTTGCAGCCGGCTGGGGCTCTTTCAAGGAGCAGCACAAACGTTATCTTTCAGTCCTAATTAGTCAACACCATAAATCAGTCCAGCCGAAGGGAGAAACAGAGCGCGTCGTCACAGGAATGCAGAGGGTCAAAAGCCAGAGGAAGCAAGCCGAATATAGTCAAAGTACCTAAGTCAGTCCACAGAGCAAAATCAGAGTCCAGTTCCAAGTCCAAGGTTCAAGCCGGGTCAGGAGCACACGGGTTCTCTCAGCAGGCAAGAGGGTGCGGGGCGAGGTCACGTCCGAGTAGGATCGTTCGTTGCCAGCACAGTTTGCCCTAAGGCCAGGGTTACAGATATACTGTGCTTGGCTTGTTAACTTGTTAGTACTCCGGGCTTAGATCTCTCCTCCCACGCATGCGTGCTTCTCTCCGTCTATTTTTAAACTCCTGCCGTCTCTTTTCACGGAGCCGGCTCACAGGTGGTGGAGATTCAGGAGGGGATGAGCTAGGGCCCGGTGTGGCCTGATCAGTTTCAGGTGGCTCCTGCTCTGAGTTAGCAGGGGCTGGGTCAGGGGCAGGCACCTGCTCAGAGTTAGCAGGGTCTGGGTCTGGGGCAGGCATGACAGCTCAGACCATTGTGACTCACAGGGGAGCTTTTCGGGTGTGGCGGTTGCAATTTGGGTTAGTGTGGCTCCGGGGATCTTTCAGAGCATAATGGACTCTCTTCTTAAAGGGATCCCCGGAGTGCAACCGGTTTTTGATGACGTTTTGATCACCACCCCGGACACGGAGGAGTTCAGCAGCTGTCTGCAAGAGGTACTCCGCTGCTTCCAGATGGCAGGACTTAAAGTGAAGCGGAAGAAGTGTTCCCTCGGGGTGTTGAGGGTAGAGTTCTTGGGGTTTGCTGTAGATGCCGTGGGAATCCATCTGACGGCCGACAAGACCAGAACAATAGTCCACGCCCCAGCCCCCACGTGCAAGGCGGAGTTACAAAGTTTCTTGGGCTTATTAAATTTTTATCATTCATTTTTGCCCCACAAAGCAGCCATTGCAGAACCCCTTCATAGGCTCCTCAATAAAAATGCCCCGTGGGTCTGGGAAAAGAAGCAGGCTGCCGCTTTTCAGGCAGTCAAGGACCTCCTAGTTTCCAATGATGTGCTCCACCATTTTGACGAATCCCTACCAGTGATTCTGGCTTGCGATGTTTCCCCATACCGGGTGGGTGCCGTTCTGGGGCACCAACTCCTGGATGGGAGGGAGGTTCCCGTGGCCTATTATTTGAGGACCCTGACCCCTGCATAGCGCAACTATGCCCAGATAGACAAGGAGGCCTTGGCAATAGTGGCGGGGATGCATAAATTCAACGACTACCTGTACGGTAGGCATTTCAAGATTGCCATGGACCACAAGCTGCTACTGGGCCTCCTCGATCCAGACCACCTGACACCGCAAATTCTGTCACAGTGCATCCTGCGGTGGAACCAGTTCCTCAACTCATACACATATGCCCTGGTCCACCACCCTGGAAAAGCTATGGGATGCCCTCAGCCACCTGCCGCTGCCCTCGATGGACCCGAATCCTGCTCCTGCCCACCATGTGATGCTTCTAGAGACTCTACCAAAGAGGCCCCTCCATGCTGCGAAGGTAGCTAGGGCCATGGGTAGAGACCGCATCCTCGCATGCGTTTTAGACTGGGTGGGAAGGGGGTGGCCCATGGGCAAACTGGACGCAGAATTCAGGGCATTCGCATCACACAGAGATGAACTGTCCATATACAAGGGGTGCATTCTCTGGGGTACCAGGTGGTGGTTCCCCCCCCCCCCCCCCATTGTGAAAGCAAGTGCTGGAAGCCTTACACAAAACACACCTGGGGATACTGCGTATGAAGGCCCTGGCACGTAGCTATGTATGGTGGCCAGGGATGGACAAGGAAAAAGAAGAGTGGGTTAGAAGATGCCAAACCTGCCAAGAGTCTCAGCCTGATCCGCCCAGTGCCCCTGTCCACTGCTGGGAGTCCAACAGGAGGCCGTGGTCCTTGTTACACCTAGACTTTGCAGGGCCATACCAGGGCAAAATATTTTATATTTTAGTCAATGCATACACCAAGTGTTTGGAAGTGATTCTCATAGCTTCAACCTCCACCGCGGCAGCGGTCAGAGCCTTGTGAAGGGTCTTTTGCACTCATGGGATTCCCGAGACCCTTGTCACGGACAATGGTACCACTTTCACCTTCCAGGAATTCCAGGAGTTCATGAACAGGTATCTCATCTGGCACATTAGGTCCACCCCTTTCCATCTAGCCACCAACGGCCAAGCAGAGCGCATGGTGTGCACCACTAAAGAGGCTCTGGGTCGCATTGTACAGGGAGATTTGGACCACTGCCTGGCAGCCTTCCTATTTGGGAACAGAATCACCCTTAACCCCGTCACTGGGTTAAGCCCTGCCGAGTTGCTAATGGGGAGGAAGTTGATCACTAGGCTAGGCAGATTGCATCCTGACTGGGCCACAGACCTCCGCAGTTCCCCCCAAACCAGGGAAGCTGCTAGGGGATTCTTTCCAGGGGATCTGGTACACGCAAAGAACTTTGCAAGCGGGCCGGAGTGGGTAGCCGCCCAGGTGCTGCGGGTCACTGGGTCCTGCTCCTACGAGGTCTTGTCGGAGGGGGGGGGCAGATCCTAAGGAGGCATATTGACCAGCTGCGTCACCGCACCTTGCCGGAAGAACCGACAATGATCGGGGGAGCGGGGGAGAACTAACAGCAACACCCCCGGGAGCTACCCAGCCTATGCCGGTTGCACCGACTATGTGGGAGGAAGAGCACCACAGTGGAGGGAGCGACCCCCCCAGAGAGGAGGTTCCGGAACAACAACAAGCAGCAGACAGCCCTCTTCCGGCGTCACCCCACCATGAGGAACCAGCCGCCCCGCCAGCCACAGCGGCCGCTCCTACTCCCCAAATAAACCCAAGGTCGACCCGGAAACGCAGGGCGCCAGCCTACTTGAAAGACTTTGTGTCTTAAACTAAGGGTTGAGGAGTGTTGTGTCTTGCATTTCAGTCCTGAAGTTACAGTGCAGCGAACGCTATGGAGGTGACCAGTGGGAGTCCACTGGTCCCCGGACGTAGCTTCCAAATATGCTCCGCCAATCAAGATCTGTGGCGGGAAGTTTAACTGGCCAGGATTGGACCTGGCCAGGCTGAGGGTTGTTCTGGGGTATGTATATAATCGGAACCCAGTCCACATTTCTCTCTCTTGTGATGTACTCGCTAATAAAGCATGTTACCTTCAACACGTCTCGTCACTCAGTACATTACACTTATTATAACTACTCCATTCAGCCCAATCCTCTTCAATTACATCTTTTACAAAACTA
Source organism: Heteronotia binoei (assembly GCF_032191835.1). Taxonomy (NCBI): domain Eukaryota; kingdom Metazoa; phylum Chordata; class Lepidosauria; order Squamata; family Gekkonidae; genus Heteronotia; species Heteronotia binoei. The sequence continues at coordinate 179,217,777 of NC_083223.1, forward strand.
AATTCACTGTTGTCCAGAAGATGTGACCTTTATTGACATATGATATAAACGGGTGGTCTGGATGGAGAGTTTCTGTAATATCAGCTACTCATCAGTGAATAATTTATAATGGTCATGGACATTTTTGCAAAACCTCAGTGATGATTTGCAGGATGACTACAAGCCTATTGAAACTTCTGATTTTTCCATGTAAAATGTTAAGCACATGTAGAAATTTTGGTTACAGAGTTGTTCCAGCCACCAGGTAAACAGGTTCAGAAATCATAGCCATCTTCCATATAAGCTCTGCCTGTTTCCTAGATATTTGGGGAGGGGACCACTGAAATTCGCCCTCATTTTATACCTTCTCATTTAAAAAAAATCCACTTTCAGCCAAATAGACAACCACACTGAATTACTGAATTTCAACCATACTAAATTACTACAGAGGGACTTTAGATTTTCATATAAGCTTTTGATGTAAGGGAATACTGGAGGTATTAGAACGTAGGTGGCACAGCCTGATATTCTTTACTTACCTAGTATCAGTTGCTCCCACCCAAATAATTCATCTCAGAGCCATTCAACCCTTTCTTTGCCCCACCATTCTCCTCTACTTGCATAACTTCCATCACTGCCACAAGAGACAGACAAAGCAAGAGCCAACCTCTATTCACATCCCCACATCCTTATGTGAGAGCACTGAATTCAACTCAACTTCTGTTGAACTAAACTAGAATCTGCTTCACAGGGTTTCGGTAAGGTTCAAAGGAGCAAGACAGAAGAAAGAAAGAATACTTGGTTGCTCAGTTCACTTTAATGCTGAATCTTAGGAGTTTTCAATTCATAAGTCATAGGGGGAAATAATAAAAAAGATGTCTTCTAGAGTCAGCTATAGATACATAAGACATAAGTTGTGCCAGATTGGCAGCTTCCAAACAACACAACCATGATAAAATAGACAAATAATTTTCATACATAATGCTATATTTTTCTTCTACACCTGTAGGGAAGCATATAATACAGTTTACCAGCTATCACTACATCTAGATTGTCACATCCAAGGGAAAGGCAAGAGGCTAGATTGTATTTCTTCCTTGTGGAACAGGAAGATTAGAAATGAACCCAGAGTGGGATGGACTGTCAAAAAGGAGACTATAAATTCCTGGGACATGAGGGAGAAGCTCTCTTACTCTCACACTGATTCTAACTTCTTGGTTCAAGTAATTACAGTGGGACTCCATCTTGCCTTTGTGTCAAAAAACAATGGAGAGAAGTCCCAAATTCTGAAACTCAAGGGAGCAGGGGAATTCTTAATACTGTAAACTTAAAACATATTAGCCTAAATTAACATTGATTAGGATAAGTATAGAGTTAGGGTTTAAAGCAGGGGTAGGGGACCTTTTATCTGCCAAGGACCATTTGGATATTTATAACATCATTTGTGGGCCATACAAAATTATCAGCTTAAAAAACAGTGCTCCGCTGAGGGAGAATGATTCAGGACAGCAAAATTAATGTAAATAATTGTTTTTTCTATTTGAAGTCATGTGGGGAGAGCCTAATTTGGCACCCCCCCCCACTTGCTGCCTTGGAAAATGCCTAGAGACAGGGCTTTTTTTTTTTAGAAGCCCAGCATGAACTAATTAGCATATTGGACAACATCCCCTAATATTAGCATATTAGGTCACACACTCATTAGCATATTAGGCCACACCATCTGGGATAATCAAGTGCAAATTGAACTGGTGGTAGCTGGCTCCCACCCCTGCCACCCCTCCCTTCCTCCCTTCATGTGGAAACTGCAGCTGCTCCCAGCAGACCTTTAAAGGCACCCATATCCCCCAGCAGCAGTCCTTCACAATGCCCACCACTCAGGTTCCACAGAGAGAGAGAGGGGGAGAGAGAGAGGGAGAAAGGGAGAAAGGGAAAGAAAGAAATGGGGGGGGAAGAAAAGGGAATAAATGGAAATTAAGAAGTGGGGGGGGGAGAAATGGAAAGAAAGAGAAATAAAGGGGGGGAAGAAAGGGGAATTAAGGGAAACAAAGAAATGAGGGGGAAGAAATAGAAAGAAAGGGAAATAAAGAAATGAGGCAGGAAATTGCCTGAACTGTGACTAACTTTTCCAGGCCCTGCAGCAGCCCCAGGAAGGCTGCAGCACAGCTGGGCCTCGCAATCCCTGCCGGCCAGTTGGGCCCTGGGAAGGCCACTGAACAGCGTGGCTGGACCCCACAGTCCTCACCAGCCAGCCAGGCCCCAGGGATGCTACCACATGGCTCGACCCAGCAATCCCTAAGGGCCAAACCAAGTGATCTTGAGGGCCGTAAATGGTCCTTAGGCTGGATGTTCCCCACCCCTGGTAGAGGACTGCATGTTTACACCATTTCTTTCTGTGCTTTGTTTCTTGATGCTGTATAGATCATGTACACACATTTTGTTTATTAAACCTTCTTATAATTTGATTTCATGAACATACGAAGCTGCCTTATACTCAATCAGACCCTCGGTCCATCAAAGTTAGTATTGTCTACTCAGACTGGCAGTGGCTCTCTAGGGTATCAAGCTAAGGTTTTTCATGCCTATTTGCCTGGAGCCTTTTAGTTGGAGATGCCGGGGATTGAACCTGGGACCTTCTGCTTACCAAGCAGATGCTCTACCACTGAGCCATTGTCCTTCCCCCATTTCTGTAACCACACCTAATTTGATCCCATTTTTCAAGGAGTGGTAGAGGGGCAGTAACTGGGCTCAGCACTGCTGAAGGATGGAAGGGAAGTATATCCCTGCACTAGCTCATATAAGTGAAGCGGGAGATGTGGCAACCTTTAATGGCAACACAGCAAAAACGTAGAAATCCTTTTAGATTTGTTGGTGGCAGTGGATAATACCCAGAGAGGCAATGGTTCTCCAGGAGTAAGGGAAGGTGGTACAGTTTACTGGGTGGACACTGGGGGTCTGCATGGAACTCTCTGAACTTCCTGATGAACACAAACAAAGACTGTGAGACCCCTTCCTGATAGCATGCACTGAAATGAATTAACCTGTGCAAATGTTCAATGACCCAGGCATTTATTTTTTTGTATTAGGCAACAGCTTTAAGAGGTGCAGAGGGGTATGCCTGGATTGTTGTGCAAGTAGTGCAGCAGTTAATGTCCTATATGTAAAATGGAGAAGTGGCCTAGAAACACTGGAAGAAAAAGTGGACATGTATTTAGAACTTCCATTTTCTTCTTTATTTCTCCTAAGTGCCTGATAGGTTTTGCATCCAGAGATTTCAAGGACTGAATAGGTAATGAAATGTCTCAAGCTCTCAGGGGCAACCAGGCTGCAGTTATCAAAGCCTTGCTGTTGTTTCAACCTTCTGAAAAGGAACCTTTTCCCAGCTTTTGGAAGGAACCACTTTGTATGACTGCTCCGCAGATACTCTGACTGGTCAGGGAAGCAGGGGATATGTGACTTAACAGAGCTATGCTCCCAAGGAACATTTGTATGAGACACAGAGGCGGGTAACCAAGGCCAAAAGCTACCAAAGTTTTATTTAAAAATACCTTAATCACCTTTATGTTTTAAAAAGACACTATAGTAATGATATACAATAAAACATAAACCAATATCAGCAATAAAACAGTAGGGAAATCAGCAACAGTAAAAAAAAAGTTAAATACTTTCACTGTTCCTGAATGAAGTCTAATTTAAATGTCAGACAAATAAAACGGTGATAGAGTCATCATAACTAAAGTTCAGGAAAGAGGTTGCCCTACCTTCTTATTTATATATGATAAAAATGAGGGAATGTGGGACTGGTAATTTAGAGAATATTAGAAAAGGGAGCTTACAGGATTAGTTGAACGGAATGAACATGGTGTTGCCATGCAGACAGCATCAATTAAATCCCTTTCCTAACCACCTTCTGTGTCTTGCATATTGCTTGCTCTATGAAAGCTGGTCCTACTTGTACTACAATCCTACTTGTACTCGAGTCCTACTTGTACTATGAAGGATCAAGTTTTAATTTTAAAATGAGGGACAAAAGTGTGCTTCTTAACACAGTTGATTTATGAATGAACTCAGAAAAACAGAATTCCTTTTCTCAGAAATCCCTCAGAATTTCCTTTTCTGAAATTCAATAGGTTTTCTCCCCTAACCTGCAGCTATTGTTAGAACTCATTCGCCTGCTGCTGCCCCTTGTTTAAGGCATGTTTTGCAACAGTCCAGGCTTCGTTTTTTTCAGTGGCTGCCCTATATCTGTAAAACAACCTCTTGGGTGAAGTCAGGAGAGTTCCTACCCTCCTGGCTGTTCAGTGAGGCTGTAAGACAAAGTTATTCTGGAGGGCTTTGAGGGTAGCCTGAATATGGGCAAAATGGAAATACCTTGCTGGTGAGAGCATAAGATGTTTGGCTTTTATTGTTCTTATATCTGTTTGTTGTTTTACCATTTCTTATATCGTTATTATCCATCTTCGGTCCTGAGATGTTTGAAAGGCAGATGTTTTAAGCAAATAGTTGTGTTGTCTGATCATTCCTTTGTTATCTTAATAATTTTAAATGATTGGATGATGTCTCATGAATGGCTGTAAATCAGACTATAAGAGCTTGAATCAGCTTACAGCTGAGTAGGCAACTGAACCCAGGTCTTCTAGACCAGTGGTCCCCAACTTTTTTGGCACCAGGGACTGGTTTTGTGGAAGACAATTTTTCCATGGACAGACGGGGGGGGGGGGGGAGAGGGGCAGTGGTTTTGGGATGATACAATTGTGCACTTTATTTTGGTGTGGTGGTTAAGTGTGCAGACTTTTATCTGGGAGAACTGGGTTTGATTCCCCACTCCTCCACTTGCAACTGCTGGAATGGCCTTGGGTCAACCATAGCTCTTGCAGGGCTGTCCTTGAAAGGGCAGCTTCTGGGAGAGCTCTCTTAGCCCCCCTTCCTCACAGGGTGTCTGTTGTGGGGGAGGAAGATAAAGGAGATTGTGAGCCACTCTGAGATTCGGAGTGGAGGGCAGGATATAAATCCAATGCCTTCTTCTTCTTATTATTATTACATTGTAATATATAATTATACAACTCATGGCTTGGCTGCTAACAGGCCACGGACTGGTACCAGTCCACAGCCCAGGGGTTGGGGACCCCTGTTCTAGACCCTAATTCAACCTTCTAATAACTACACCACATTGGCTTTTCAAGTGCCTGGCATGTCTGTCTGCTTAAATTATTGTTTAATGCTTTGTAATTTAATTTTTTAAATCTTATTTTTCCAATGAAAATATGCCCAGACAAATTTGACAGAGGCGGATGCGGTTTCTTGATGATCAGAAATGCTTGCCAATTAGCACTGTAGACAACTATATTCTCTGGAAACTATAAGAAAAGTTTACTGCTCAGTCTGAATGGAAGAAGATGGCATGTATTTTCAAACATCTTTGCTCAAACTGTGTATATCTGTTTCTGCTTGTATGGAAGTTCTGGTAATAGGACAAGACAAACAAACAAATCAGCATTAAATTATGGAAACAAAAAAGGGGAATTATTGAAACCAGTAGGATTTCTAGTGCTCAGAAGACTAGTTTCAGCAACCTAAACAGCTCTTTGCTACTGCCCACATACAGAATTTTCTTAGAATAGAACAGAGGATATGTAGCTCTGCATACTGTGCTGTGATATAGTAATGCCCACTTGTATGTATCTAAGAATTGCTGTACAGATTATGGTACATTGACGGAGCAAAGGGACAATGGGGCAAGCTATTGGTAAGAGGCAGAAAGAGGCTGTTCTGTTTTCATAATTTAAAAAGGCTTATTTCACATTAAAAATGGTATGCTTTTTACAGTACAAATATGCATATTTCACTACATATGGCCTGGAAAGGAGCTATTCTGCCATTAAAAATTAAAACCTGTTTAACATAGGAAAACAACCCCATACCATTAAATTCAAGTTTTCATTGTTTTATATTCTCAAGTGCCATAAAATTCTACATTCCAGAAAATTCAGTGTTCAGTGCTGGGAAGTAAAGCAACCTGAGTGCCCGTGGCAGGCAGCAGGTTATCACCACATGTGACATATATTGCCTCCCAAGTGCATTGTGATAAGAAGGGCACTAAAAACACAGATAATACTAAGTGCTAAAAATGTACACTGAAATCAGGCCAGGCAACACAGAGAAGCATAAATGGAACCATTGTCTAAATGAATGAGTTGACAAGAGGCCCAGTGGGTGTAGCCATTGAAAGGGAAAAGGCATGCAAAGAGGTTATAGCAGTATTGTCCGACTCAGCTGGTCTAAAGGGCCAAATTCTCTACTCGCCAGTGCTATGTATATATTTATTTACTGAAAAATAGCAATTCATTTATAACTTTGCATCAGTTCTTTCTGAACTAGACAATGACACTAGGTGTAAGGGAAAAAAACCCCACAGAACATCGTAATCACCAACTTGGTTGCCAAAGTACCTGGAGAAGTAACATACACGTCTGGCCAGAGAGTGTGAGCAAACCTATCCAGGGGTAAAAGGGACTTATGTAGTACAAGCAGCCATAACGCTACAAAGGCACTCAAAACTGGTACAAGAGTGCCCACCAGGAGAACGGAAGGCTTCCCGTCGTTTCTGCATGAAGTCCATCCCAGCCATGGGGCGAAGGAGACTGCGCCGCCAGGAGCTATCTAGGCGAACGTTTTTGAAGTTCTGATCATGGAATCCACCATGGAGGGCTAGCACCACACGCAGCCATCTTCCCACCAGGCCTGACTCCACTTCAGCGAAGTGGATGGCTCACGTACTCACCAGATGTCACCTGTGCTTGCAAGCAATCTACCCACCCCAGGAGTGGTTAACTGTCCAGCCACCACTGTCTTTGTTTAATGGAATTCAAGACAAAGACGGGTGCCAAGGAGAAGGCAGAAGAAGAGGAAGACCATCTTCAGCCTGAGCCAAGTTCCTTTGTGTAAACTGGGTGTTACCTAGGCCATGATTTGGCTCTCTATTGTCACCCTTTTAGATAAGTCTAATAGTTCTAAGTATCTCCCCATCCAGTAATCTCCTCTATTCTTTTCCCCAACTGTCATTTTGGAGCCTCACCCTGGTCCATTTCAACCCGAAAGTTCACTCAGGTATCCTGGATCCAAGCAAGTCCATTGGTCAGGAATGGGCACCCAATTAGACGCCACCAATGAACTTTCTATTGGTTGTCGCAGTAGTCCAGCCCTTATGGTCACTGCGAAACCTCCCCTTTTTGGGAGGTCATGCATCAGCTGACCACCTTCCTCCTCCCTCGTACCTCCCATCCCCTAAGGGCTCAAGAGAGTCCTTATAATCTGTGGACTAGCTACCCACAGGTGTGCTTCTATCAGTATCCCAATTCCGCTGCATAGATTCATCCCTGATTCCTGATCAGTTTCGGGTCCCCTCTCCCACTTCCTCGCTCGTCGCCAGTGGAGACTTCCTTGAAGACTACGATCGGTAAATATCACCCTGTTTGTCTACCCATGTGTTCCCCTATCTCTCTATCTATTTTTCTTAGGACTGTATGTATGATTTTATGAGTATTTTATCTTGTATGGAAGCCTATATTTTTCTTAATAAATTTTAATTGTTTTACTTGATTAGAGTCCCTAATATTTTTAAGCATTAATTTCTGGACGTGGGATCCTGTATACACAGGTAAAAGATCCTGATTAAGCCAGGTGCCCACCTGACAATTCCCCAACATCGTTTTGAGGGCATTTTGGCTTACATAGGAGAATAATTAGAAATAATTACTTCAGTTTAGTGAGTAGTCTGCTCTTAAGAAGTACAATTCTGGTCACCACAACTCAAAAAAGTGCAGAAAAGGGCAACTAGAATGATTAATGGGTTGGAACACTTCTGCTATAAAGAAAGGTTAAAATGCTTGGGGCTCTTTAGCTTGGAGAAACATTGACTGAGGGGTGACATGATAGAGGTTTCCAAGATTATGTGTGGGATAGAGAAGGTAGAAAAAGAAATACCGTATTTTTCGCACCATAAGACACACTTCCCCCCCCCCAAAAAAAAAGTGTGTGGGGGGAAAGTGTGTGCGTCTTATGGAGCGAAGGTACCTGTACCTACCTTCCGGGGGGGGGGGGGGCGATCCGCTGCCTCCGCCTCTGATCCCGGCGCTTCCCCCGCGCCTGCCTGCCTGGCTCCAGTTCTGACACTTACAGCAAGCGCCAGGATCGCTCCCTCTGCCCTCCGATCCCGGCGCTTGCTGTAAGCATCAGAGCTGAAGCCAGGCAGGCAGACACGGAGGAAGCACCCACCCCCTCCGCAAACCCAGCGCTTTGCAAGCGCCGGCTGTGGAGAGGGCAGCGTGCTTCCTCCATGCCTTTCTGCCTGGCTTCAGCTCTGACGCTTACAGCAAGTGCCAGGATCGGGAGTGATCCCGGCGCTTGCTGTAAGCGTCAGAGCTGAAGCCAGGCAGAAAGGCACGGAGGAAGCATGCTGCCCCCTCCACAGGCAGCGCTCGCAAAGCGCTGGGTTTGCGGAGGGGGCGGGTGCTTCCTCCATGCCTGCCTGGCTTCAGCTCTGATGCTTACAGCAAGTGCCGGGATCGGAGGGCAGAGGGAGCGATCCTGGCGCTTGCTGTAAGTGTCAGAGCTGGAGCCAGGCAGGCAGGCACGGAGGAAGCGCCGGGATAGGAGGCAGCGGATCGCCCCCCGGGAGGAAGGTGCGTCCTATCGTCCGGAGCGCCCTATGGTGCGAAAAATACGATACTTTTCTTCCTTTTTCACAATACCAAAACTCATGGGCACTCAATGAAACTGGTGAGCAATTGAGTTAGAACGGATAAAAGGAAGTACTTCTTCACCCAAAGCGTGATTAACACATGGAATTCACTGCCACGAGAGGTGGTGGTGGCTACAAGCATAGACAGCTTGAGGAGGGGAGCAGAGGTCCATCAGTAGCTATTAGCCACAGTGTATTGATGGAACTCTCTGTCTGGGGCAGTGATGCTCTGTATTCTTGGTGCTTGTGGCGGAAAATAGTGGGAGGGATTCTAGCATCCTGGCCCCACTGAAGGACCTCCTGATAGCACCTGGGTTTTTTTGGCCACTGTGTGACACCGAGTGTTGGACAGGATGGGCCATTGGCCTGATGCAACATGGCTTCTCTTATGTTCTTTAAGAAGTGTAAAATACATACAGTAGCCAAGAGATTGAGCCATATATGTACATGTGTACTAGATGCAAGATTGGTAGCATATTATCTGGGCATGGAGTAGAGGTCACTGGGGTGTGTGGGGGGAGAGGTATTTGTGAAATTCCTGCATTGTACAGGGGGTTGGACTAGATTACCCTGGAGGTCCCTTCCAACTCTTTGATTCTATGTGCTGCCTTTAATCTACCAGCACTTTCTGCAGCAGCACAGATCACCATCCAAGGAGCAATCAAGATGTGCACAAGGGAAAAAATATATATATATTTTTAAACGATCTGGATATCAGCTAGTGTAACAATATCAGTATTCTGAGTTGTTTGGGTCCCAAACACTGGTTTGGCATTTGCATCCTGGTTTTTTGTTGTTGTTGTTGGGGGTTCCCATATTATTTGGCTCCAGTACTCCCTATGTGAAATATTTTTTGGGGGGAGGAGGAGCTGAAGGGGTTGTTTTTTTTAAGCAAATGGCACCAACATTTCAGAGGAGCTGGTGGTGTTCGTTCATGAAATAGCCTCCAAGTTTCAAATGAATCGAATCAAGAGGTCTAATTCCATGGGCCCCTGAAGAAGGTACCCTCAGCCATCTTTCATTGTTTCCTTTGGGAGAGCTGGGGGGAATTCCATGCTTTCTCCATAGCTAAGGATGGCCAAAGATACAAGACCAAACAAAACAACCACTTACAAAAAACTTCTCAATGCAAACAGAACCAATAAGTCCAACAAAACCAATGCATAATCAGGGAATCGCAGCAGAACCACAGGACAATGTGGCTAGCCCAACACAACCAATGCAAAACTAGAGAATCCAATCCAAACCAACTTGAGAAAAGAACACATTGTTGCAAGACCAATAGAACCATTTTAAAAGCACATAATCTAAGCCAAACCAGTTTGGCAAACTGATACGAAGCCTTAGCAAGAAGTTACTGACACAGACACACAGTACAATTAAAGGCGGAAAGTCCTGGGAGCCTTAAATGTTGGCCAACCAATATTTCCAGTAATTTCTAAATATTTCTGGAATTTTTAATGACCCATTTACCAGTATCCTAGAAAATTCCAGATACTGTCCAGGCACCCAAAAATATCTGGAAAATATCAGTAAGGTATTTTTCAGATATATATTTGGACCGGAAATATCCAAATGTAGTTCCCTTGTCAGGGGCTTTGCTAAAGACATTCAGGTGTTAAAGTACTCACTTCCCCTCAGTTAAACACATTGCCCCACAGTTTTCTTTGGGGGCCAGAGCCCAGCTGAGTGCTCAGCTAAACCCTGAACCAAAGCCAAGAGTGGTGTGCCTTGGGCTGGAAAGGAAAGGAAAGGAAAGGGCACTCCGCGCTTCCACTCAAGCCAAGCCCTGTTCTTAGATGAGAAGTTCCCAAAAGAAGCAAGAGCAGATTTGAATTAGGCCTGTGTTGGGCCTTGATCAATGTACCACTGTCTGTAACTCAGCTCATTAATGCTCATCAGTAAGTAAGGAAATAAATACATGCATGTTTTATACTGAGTCACACTATTGGTTTATCATGGTCAGTGTTGTCTACTGTTGACTAACAATGCCTTTCCAGGTTCTCAGATAGAGGTCTTTCATAGCGCTTGCTTCTTGGTCTTTTTAAATGGAGATCCTGGGGCCTGATCCTGGGACCTGTGCATGCCAAGCAAATCTGTGGATCAGGCCCAAGGTAAGCAGGGGAGGGGCAGAGAAACAGAGATGGAGAAATAGTGACAAAGAAGGGGGGCAGAGAGAGAGAGAGTAGATAGCCAGAGATGGGAGGAAGGAGATTGATGGAGAAGGGGAAGTGAAAGAGAGGGGAGTAGGATTGTCAAATGTGGGGAGGGGGAGAAATAGATGGGGAAAGATTGATTGAGAAGGAGAAGAGGGGAAAAGGAGGTAAAGTTGTCAGGAAAGGGGAGGGGTAGAAGATTATTTGAGAAGGTGGGAGAGGAAAGAAAACAAAGGAGGGGGGATGGGCTGCAGCCTCTCTGCAAGTTTCTTCAAGGTCCCCACTTGTATTTTCCAGTAGCCAAGTCGGTCAAATCTGGGGATACTTAAATCTGGTGACTGAAGCTATGAATGGAAAAGAGATCTTTCTACAAACATAAAAAATGCCCCAAGGTTGCAGGAAAAAAAATGGGAAACCTAAAGAAACTGTCACAAGACCACACAGACAGGCACACACCAAACTCAGCTTTCTGTTCTTTTAATGACCAGTTACAACAAATCATCTAATAATAATAAAATAATCTAGAGATCCAACTAGGGCTGTCCCAACACCCTTGTGCCCTAAAAGTCCTAAGATGAGCTGGGGTAGATGAACTTTGTACCATAGAGTTTTCCCTCCCAAATTGCTAGTGTCCGAGAAAACCATAGAGTTTTCCTGGAAACACCTAGAGTGGCTGGCGCGCAGCGTCACCAGTGCAATGACGTCACTTCTGGGTGACGTCATTGCGCCGGTGATGTCGGGGGAGATTCCCCCCACCAGCACAATGTGGGCTGGCAGGCTGCGAACCTCTAGGGCAGAAGAACCCCTGCCTGGCTCAGGGCCACCAGAGGCCGTGGAGGAAGTATTTATGAATTTCTTGTATTAAGCAAATGGGTAGGACTAGATGATTCTGGAGTTACCTTTCTACTCCATTCTAGCTACATTGTTTTGTAGTTCAGGCCAATAAGACTTGAATCAAACATAAGAACATAAGAAGAACATAAGAGAAGCCATGTTGGATCAGGCCAATGGCCTATCCAGTCCAACACTCTGTGTCACACAGTGGCCAAAAAAATTATATATATATATATATATATATATATATACATATATATATATACACACACACTGTGGCTAATAGCCACTCATGGACCTCTGCTTCATATTTTTATCTAACCCCCTCTTGAAGCTGTCTATGCTTGTAGTTGCCACCACCTCCTGTGGCAGTGAATTCCACATGTTAATCACCCCTTGGGTGAAGAAGTACTTCCTTTTATCTGTTTTAACCTGACTGCTCAGCAATTTCATTGAATGCCCACGAGTTCTTGTATTGTGAGAAAGGGAGAAAAGTACTTCTTTCTCTACTTTCTCCATCCCATGCATTATCTCAAGAACTCGTGGGCATTTGATGAAATTGCTGAGCAGACAGGTTAAAACGGATAAAAGGAAGTACTTCTTCACCCAAAGGGTGTTTAACATGTGGAATTCACTGCCACAGGAGGTGGTGGCGGCCACAAGCATAGCCACCTTCAAGAGGGGTTTAGATAAAAATGTGGAGCAGAGGTCCATCAGTGGCTATTAGCCACAGTGTGTATAAGTGTGTGTGTATATATGTATATAAATTTTTTGCCACTGTGTGACACAGAGTGTTGGACTGGATGGGCCATTGGCCTGATCTAACATGGTTTCTCTTATGTTCTTATCTTGTAAACCTCTATCATGTCACCCCGCAGTCGACGTTTCTCCAAGCTAAAGAGCCCCAAGTGTTTTAACCTTTCTTCATAGGGAAAGTGTTCTAACCCTTTAATCATTCTAGTTGCCCTTTTCTGGACTTTTTCCAATGCTATAATATCCTTTTTGAGGTGTGGTGACCAGAATTGCACACAGTATTCCAAATGAGACTGCACCATCGATTTATACAGGGGCGTTATGATACTGGCTGATTTGTTTTCAATTCCCTTCCTAATAATTCCCAGCATGGCGTTGGCCTTTTTTATTGCAATCGCACTCTGTCTTGACATTTTCAGTGAGTTATCTACCACGACCCCAAGATCTCTCTTTTGGTCAGTCTCTGGCAGTTCACACCCCATCAACTTGTATTTGTAGCTGGGATTCTTGGCCCCAATGTGCATTACTTTGCACTTGGCCACATTAAACCTCATCTGCCACGTTGACGCCCACTCACCCAGCCTCAACAGATCCCTTTGGAGTGCCTCACAATCCTCCCTGGTTCCCACCACCCTGAACAATTTAGTGTCAACTGCAAACTTGGCCGCTTCACTGCTCACTCCCAACTCCGAATCATTTATGAACAAGTTAAAAAGCATGGGACCCAGTACTGAGCCCTGTGGCACCCCACTGCTTACCGTCCTCCACTGCCAAGACTGCCCATTTATACTCACTCTCTGTTTCCTATTAATTAGCCCGTTTTTGATCCACAAAAGGACCTGTCCTTTTACTTCATGACTCTTGAGCTTTGTAAGGAGCCTTTGATGAGGAACTTTATCAAAAGCTTTCTGGAAGTCAAGGTAAACAACATCTATTGGGTCTCCTTTGTCCACATGTTTGTTCACCCCCTCAAAGAAATGTAACAGGTTAGTGAGGCAAGATCTTCCCTTACGGAACCTATGCTGAGTCTTCCTCAATAACCCGTGTTTATCAATATGCCTACTCATTCAATCCTTGATAATGGTTTCTACCAACTTTCCCGGTATTGAAGTCAGACTGACTGGCCTGTAATTTCCCGGATCTCCTCTGGAATCCTTTTAAAAGATGGGGGTGACATTTGCTACTTCCAGTCCACAGGAATGGAGGCAGATTTCAATGAAAGATTACAGATTTTTGTTAGAAGATGTATTTACCTTTCCTTTCAGTTTCCTCTTCACATGCCTCCTCATCTCAGAGAATTTATCCCTTTTAAAGTTAAATGTGGTCGTGCTGGTCTTTTGGGGCAACTCTCTATTTATACAAATGGTGAAATCAATAACGTTATGGTCACTGCTCCCAAGCGGTGCGATCACTTTTACATCTCTCACCAAGTCTTGGGCATTAGTTAAGACCAAATCCAGGATCGCCCCACCCCTGGTAGGTTCTGAGACCATCTGCTCCATAGCACAGTCACTGAGAGCATCAAGAAACTCAATCTCTTTCTCTCGACCTGAACACATATTGACCCAATCAATCTGTGGATTGTTAAAATCACCTATTACGACACAGTTTTTACGTTTATCCATTATCTTTAATCCTTCCATCATATTATAATCGTCCTCTATCTTTTGATTGATTGGGGGAAGGATGGTGGCTCAGTGGTAGAGCATCTGCTTGGGAAGCAGAAGGTCCCAGGTTCAATCCCTGGCATCTCCAAAAAAGGGTCCAGGCAAATAGGTGTGAAAAACCTCAGCTTGAGACCCTGGAGAGCCGCTGCCAGTCTGAGAAGACAATACTGACTTTGATGGACAATGGTTCAGTATAAGGCAGCTTCATATGTTCATATGATTTGGTGGGCGATAACAAACTCCCATAGTTAAATTTCCTTTTGGGCCCTCTATTTCAACCCAAAGCATTTCTAGAAGGGAATCTAATTCTCTGACCTCAGTCTTACTGGACCGTATACCCTCTCTGACATACAGAGCCACCCCACCTCCAACTCTTCCCTCCCTATCCTTCCGATATAACTTATATCCAGGAATCACCATGTCCCACTGATTCTCCTCATTCCACCAAGTTTCTGAAATTCCCACAATGTCTATGTTTTCTCCCAACACTAAACATTCTAACTCATCAATTTTACTTCCAACACTTCTAGTATTTGCATACAAACATCTATAATTTCCCAGGCAAGCTAGGCCTGCAACCTTCCTCCTGCCGCCTCGAGACTTTGGCAGACACTCCATACTGTTTGTCACCATCTCAGTGGACAACTCTGATCCATTACCCAGTAGAAAAGTAACAGCTAACCCTTCATTTCTTTGAGATGAGTCCTTCCGAACCAGAGACATTTCATCTTCTGTCGGCTTTCCCCCAAGATTTAGTTTAAAAACTGCTCTGCCACCTTTTTGATTTGAAGCCCCAGCAGCCTGTTTCCATCTGGGGATAAGTGGAGACCGTCCCTTTTGTACAGCTCCCGCTTGTTCCAGAAAGCATCCCAGTGCCTAACAAACTTAAACCCTGCCTCCCTACACAATCGTCTCATCCACACATTGAGACTTCTAATTTGTGCCTGTCTCTCCTGCCCTGCACGTGGAACAGGTAGCACTTCTGAGAATGCTACCTTGGAGGTCCTGGCCTTAAGTCTCCCACCTAGCAGCCTAAATTTTTCCTCCAGGACCTCACGACTGCATTTCCCCCATCGTTGGTGCCAACATGCACCACAACCACTGGCTCCTCCCCAGCACTGTCTATCAGCCTATCTACTACATGCGTAATGTCTGCTACCTTCGCACTAGGCAGGCAAGTCACCATACGGTCAGTACGCGGTTTTGCCACCCAGCTGTCTACTTGCCCAAGGATCGAATCACCAACTACCAAGACCCCCCCCCCTCTCTCCCTGCCCAGGGATGGTTTCTTGGCGCGAAAGGATTCCCGCTCACCAACTGAAGAAGAGGTTCCTTCTGAGGGCGCATTCCCCTTATCCTCAGCACAGTGCCCTGTTCCCTCTCGACCCTCATGCTCCCTGGCAGCAACGGGGCTGCCACGTTCAGAGCGGGGCTCATCTAATACGTCCCTGAGAGTCTTCTCCGAGTGCCTAACTGACTGTCTCTGCTTCTCTAGGTCAGTCACCTCGGCCTCAAGGGTACAAACCTGTTCCCTGTCGACCCTCATGCTCCCTGGAAGCAACTGGGCTGCCACGTTCAGAGTGGGGCTCATCTAATACGTCCCCGAGAGTCTTCTCCGAGTGCCTAACTGACTGTCTCTGCTTCTCTAGGTCAGTCACCTCGGCCTCAAGGGTACGAACTCGTTCCCTGAGGACCAGGAGCTCCTTGCATCGAGCACACACCCAAGACTTCTGTCCTGTGAGCATGTGACACTCAGTGCAAAACACTGGAAAATCCCCACCCCCCTGCTGGCATTCTACCTTCATGATAGCTTTAAAATATATATATATATATATATATATGCAGTCCCCTTTAAATCCTGTTTGTTTATGTGGCTCCCCTTCTGGAGGGTCAACTTACCTTATTAGGAACACAAGGAAAATAGGGATCTGGATTCCTGATCCCCAGGCGAAGAGCCACAGGCCAAGAGCCCTTTACAATCAGCACTCCCCACTGAATACATGTCAGCCAGGGTTGTTTTGTAGGAAAAACGGTGTTGAAGCTCATCCAGGGATTGTCATGCAGCTGCACCTACTATTCAATGGACAAGGTGGGAAGAAGGAGGTGGAACTCTCAGAAAGGTTCAAGAGCTGTGCTCCTGTGAGCTCCTACTGAATCCGAGGCCTGCATGTCAGCATACTTACATGTGCTGGTGTGTAATGCACTGTTCATTAGGACATGCATTTGATGCTATCGCATGTGTGATGCTTCATCCATTAATAAATTGCATCAGCATATTTAGAGAGTCTATGATCTGGGGGGTATCTATTTATTTTCTTCATTAATGGCCTGCTTTTCTCACAGAAAGTCAAATTAAATGCAGGAAATTATTCAGCCCCAGCTGTTCAAACCATTCCAACTGAGCTATTACCAAGAACTTAAGAAGAATGTGAATCATTCTTGTTTTAGAAATATGCACTCTGTAACTTTTCTGCAAGTAATGGAAATGTACCAAAGGAGGGCAGATGTATAAAACAGATAGCCAAATGTTTGCCATACAGTTCCTATGTGTGGGCCCTGCTTCCCCTTTGCAGATTAATGATGTGCTTCATGCTCCTGACCCTTGCATTTTGACCTAATAATACTTCCTGTGCTGATAAAATTACATCACTTGGAAGACAGGCTACATAAAGCAAGTCTTTCTTTTGCAAACCAAAATGGAGTTTGAATGCTTGTGGGGTCACAGGGGTCTGATCAGCACTAGTCTCTCTTATTTCTCCACTGCTCTGTGACAGATTGGAACATTAAAATGACCCATGAGCAAAAAGGCTGCTCAATTCAGACTAGGCCAGCAGTGGAGAAGAACTTGCAAAAGCTTACCAGTTGCCTCCTCCTGCTGTGTACGAGCGCTGTGTATGATGTGTGGAGAGTGCTGCCAGGGCTAGGCTTCATTTACTCTGGACTGCCAGTGGCCCACTGGAAACTTCTCCAGTAAGGTAAAGGGCCTATCTGCCTCTGCACTAACTCTATCCAGAAGTTTCCCAACTTGGATCTGGCAACTCTACCCCCCACCTTCCCTGCTGGTGACCAGGAGGGACCTGGCAACCCTAGTGTGTGTGTGGGGGGGCAGGTTATATCAAGAAAAACAGCATGAAGAGAGGTTAAATAACCCCACCTCATAGCTCTGCCTTGATCAAATTAGCTCCCTTAATGAAGCTGCATATAACAAAAAACAATTTAATTAAGAACTGTGGGTTAATATTGTAACATAATTAGTAGTTTGACCCTTAGTCTCCTGGTATTTCAAGACCTCTGAAGATTACCAGTTAAGGAAAAAATCTAATTCACAGATGGTAAGAGAGGAAGAGTTTGAAGAGAAGACTGTGTGTGTATGTGTGTGTGAGTGAGAGAGAATTAGTGTGTGCATACACACACAAACAAACACAAAACAGCCAAATAAATTAAAAGGAATGGGAAAGGCCTCCAGAGAGCTCTCCTCCAGCAGGCTGTCCGCTCAACTGAGAGATATTCAACATCACCCTACTCTGTTAGTTACTGAATATTTTATACTCTGGCTACAAACGCTCCATTTGTATTCTGTTTCTCTCTTTCGTCATATCTATTATAAACGAGCAGTGTCTGGGAACTCTCCCAGGGAAGATTTGCCTGGATGGCTATGGATATTTTATAGTCAAATTGTAGAGAGTAAACTAGCTTTTTGAGTTGTGCAGCACTGAATGGGAAAAGAAAAAGGTAATAAACTGGTTATTAAAAAAATAAATTCGAGCCAGATTTTACATGGTCTCTTTTCATAGTGTCACAGGAGTTGACAGCACTATGCTGTTGTTGTGTGTGAAGCCAACAAGGGACACTAGAAGATCTGCCTGTTACACTATGATAGTGCTAAGAAAAGAATATAAGTAGTTGGCTTGTGCCGCCATATATCTTTGCTTGTGCTGAGCCTGGAATGGTTGCACTGGAAATGATATATTTCTCAATATTTCAAGTGGCTAATGAGATGTGGAAACCTTGTTCTCTGAGGAGCCATATCAGCTGGTCCCTAGGAGCTCTTTCCCTGAAGAGAGTATAGGATTGTCAAATAAACTGATAACCCCCTTCAGTAACTTCCCTCTGGCTGACTTAACTACCCTATGCTAGTTCTGTACGGCAGGCTGAGAGCCAAACTAGATGTGACTGTGTCCTTAAGCCTAAAATGGGTGGTTTTAAAAATGCCACAAAGCCTTTGGATTGTCAGCCCCAAGGTCACAGGGGAGGATCCCCTGGTCTCAGGGGCTTCTCCCCACCATGAACTAGCTGGCCAGTGGAGGAAATCTCTCCCTTAAACAGGGATGTCACTGCACAACGTCCCCAACATAATGACATCACCTGGAAATGATGTTGTGGGGAGGAATGCTGTTTTTTTGGCTAATTCTATGGTTTAACCCTGGCAACCCTAAAAGGCCAGATCCTGCTTAGGCTTTGTTACCCAAAGACTATGATTTTCAATAAACCCTCATGTTTACACTGGACTCTAATGGACTGCATATGGATTGGCATTCGTGCCATGCCAGTTATGGGCAGTTGGCCCTTATGGACTGTTGTTATGCTGAGCCAAGCCAGGCTCAGAGCATTCCTGCTTGGATTATTATACACTAGCAGCTCCTGTCCACCTGACCATGCAGGCTCCAGATCGTGCTTCACTTCCTTGGCTGCATAGTCAATGCAGACAAACAACTGCAACTCCATCTTCCTGGAAAACATGGGCAACTCCGGACCAAGGGGAAGCCATGCTCCTAGAGAATTTCAAAAGGACAATATATTTTCCTGCAAGCAGCCATAAAGACACTTTGTGGATATTATGTATTGCATTCCAGAAGTCTTGCCTAAACTTTAGTTATCCAAATACAGTCACCTTGCTGATAACAAAAGAACTGCTGTAACACTTGCAAATAAACAAGAGACTCTTCCTGAAACCTGTTCAGGAAATCACTTCTGTCAATAGATCATTGTTGGACTGATTGTTGGCCATCACTCATCTCCCCTTTTCTCAATTCCTTTGTTTTCTCAGTGTCCCACAACAGGTGCCTCAATAGCAAACATTGGATCCTAAATTGCCTGATATAGTTTTCTTTGTTTAAACATATAATCAGAGAAGCTATTATCACTCTCCTGTGTCTTTTGTCAACTCATCCTGGGAACCATTAGTCTGGCAGGAAGGGCTCCTGCCTCAGGTTGTGAATTTGGCTATTTAAGGCAGACCCCTCTGCCATTCAAATGTGACTCTTTCCAAACCCCTACCTTTGCTGGAAGAGTCATCCTCATACCTGATCAGTTTGGGTCCATTACTGCAGGTGATACTCGTTGGGCGTTTTCGCACTCACCTTCAGCCGGCGCGACCCCCCTCTTCACCGCGCAGGATCTGCATGGATTTCGCACTAAACGCCGCGGAGCAGCCGGAAGAGCCGGAAACTCCCGGCGCTTTTGCGGCGCAAACGGAAACCGCCAAAAAGCAGTTTCCGTTTGCGCCGCTTTTGCGCCGGGAGTTTCTGGCTCTTCCGGCTGCTCCGCGGCGTTTAGTGCGAAATCCGCGCAGATCCTGTGTGGTGAAGAGGGGGGTCGCACCGGCTGAAGGTGAGTGCGAAAACGCCCGTTGTCTCACGCTACTCTCTCCCACCCCCCATCCTTGCTGTGGAACTTCTTTCTCTCCAGGATAGTAAAGTATAACCCATCAATGATATCTCCTGTTAATGCCAACGGCTCTGTCTTTTCTTATCATTCATGTCTATTTTTTCTAGTTCTGAATTGCTTGTGTTGAATGTGTGTTTTTATCTAGTATGTTTGAAATTTTCCTCAATAAATATAATTTGCTTTAGTTTTAAAACTCTCTTCATTGACTAAGGGTTTCCTGGGAAATACTGATTTTGGTTGACACAGGTTACTGCTCCCATACTATTTTTGCCATCTTGCCTACCTGACTAAAATCCCCCAAATTTATTAAAAAATGCAATTTGGCTAACAGCCTGCAGAACAGTGGTGTTTCCACTCACCCACACTTTTTAAAGTGCAAAAACAGCCATGTGGTCTTTATGACATTTTTAATTATCCATTTTAGGTTTTAAAATGGCTATCCCTGTGATGGACACGAGGATATGCCATCATGTCTAGTTTGGTCCTGTGGCAGAAAATTCCTGGAAAGTCCCCACATGCTCTTTACTATCCCCTGAGGTCAGAATAAGGAACTTTTAGCTGGATCTCTTTTCTGACTTATTTCAATAATTATTTTACCTTTGCAGATTTCCCATGGATCATTGCATCCAAAAATAATACGTAAATATACGTATCTATATCTATATAAATCTATATAATTTCTTTTTTTTTAAAAAAAGGAACAGAACAGGTAGTAATCTAGTCATCTGTTCATTGTTGTTCCTTGCAACCCTTAAAGGAACTGGCCAGTGACAACCAAGTATGATTCAATGGCAGACCCAAGACCATTCCAGCAGCTGCAAGTGGAGGAGTGGGAAATCAAACCCTGTTCTCCCAGATAAGAGTCCGCACACTTAACCACTACACTAAACTGGCTCTCTAACAGGACTAGCAGTTCTTCTGCCTGCTGCAAAAGTCTGCTTTTTGCAATTTCAGGAGGGTGATTAATTTATTGTGGCTTTTATACAATAGAGCCCACTACATCAGATGCAACTTTTAACTGAAGTGTTTCACTTTTGAAGTTGCTTTATTTTCTGCCTCAGGACTGTTCTATGAATAGTATTATAGATATTTCTATGCTATTTTTAATTTATTTCATTGTATTGTTTTACTTAGTGGATGATTCAAGCAGGTCTATATAAAGGCAGCATATACATTTTCTAAATAAACAACTTTGTTTGGTAAAGTGAGATTTAATCCACAAACATTTTATGTTGCAATTAATCTGTTTTGTCTTTGATGTCACATGAATCTCTTATTTTTATTTGTTTGCATCCAACATTTTTCAGCATTTTAAAGCAAAGACACCATAAGCCTCCAATGTGCTCTATCATTCCATGGAAATGGATTTCATGAGACCAGAATTTCCTTTCACTTATGAACTAATTTTGCTAATACCTACAATATTGAAGAAAATTTATGGTCTTAAAAATATAGTATTATAGCAAGATATAACAATTTTATAACAGACTTAGCATGAATCCATATAGCACAGGATAATTGCAGCCATTGCTTGAGCATGTGAAATTACTATCACAAATCTTCACTTATCACCTCAGACACTTCTTGAACAGGAGAAAAGCTGAGAAGTGATCTAGAATTTCACTTCTGGGCATGCTGACTTAGTTTACTGAGAACACCCTTTATTTTGGCTAAATGTTCCTGCAAGTGAAATGGGGGCAAGAATGATTAAAAATGGAAGTGATGAGTTCTGTAGAAAAGCTTTAAAAAGAGTGAGAGAGGAAAGGAGGGGGAAAACACAAACTTAGACTTTAGGATGGACTTGTTAGTGGACTCTAGTTGCAAGGAGCTGAAATTTAATGGTAAAGAATCAGTCTCTTTTTTGCCCTCTCTGGACTTTCAATGTGATTTTTAAATATTTCAAAATTTCTTCACTCTGTTCTTAGAACCTACCCTGGGAAATCTCAACACAACATTAAAACTCAACAATGCAGTCACATTGCACGAATGAAAGCCCTGTACTAAGGACAGGAACAGAGGATGAAGAAATCTGTCTTCCATGGCGACACTGGGACTCTCTCAATTTGTTGTAACCCCCACTCACCAGGCCGGACACATGTTAGACCTGATCTTTGCGGCTGGGATTGTAGTGAGCGACATAACCGCAGAGGTAGTGCCATGGTCGGATCACTTCGCCCTCAAGGCCCGTGTAAATATGCCCCTCCAAACCTGTTTAGGCGAGGAGCCGATTATGGCTCGCCCGCGGAGCCAAATGGACCCGGAACGGTTCCAGATGGCCCTGCGGGACCCCTGGCCCTCTGGCGATTCCCTCGATGGCCTGATTGAGACCTGGAATAGCCGGCTCTCTAGGGCCATCGAGGAGATCGCACCTCGGCGCCCTCTGCGACCTCGGACTAAGCTGGCTCCGTGGTATACCCCGGAATTACGCCAGCTGAAACAAGGCCTTAGACGGCTAGAGAGGCAATGGCGGCGTACTCATGACGAGGCGATTAGAACATCTTACAGGAAGTTTATGAAGTCCTATGAGATGGCAATCAAGGCCGCAAAGAAAACATACTTTGCGGCTAAGATTGCATCTTCAAATTCGCGCCCAGCCCAATTATTTAGAATAATTCGGAACCTGACTACATTGCCCCAAGGCAATTCAAAAGCTAAGGAATTGGAGATTGGCTGCGAGGCTTTTGCGAAATTTTTTGCGGATAAGGTCCAATCGCTCCGCCAGGACTGCCCTGCCAATTTGGAGGCAGTAAGTGGACTCGAAGCCCAATGCGTGTCTTCTGATTTAACTCTGGACTGCTTCGACCCGCTCAGCTTGGAGGAGGTCGACAGAATTCTTGGCACTGCACGATCCACGACTTGTGACCTGGACCCATGCCCCTCCTGGCTAATTAAGGCCTGCCAGGAGGAATTAAGATATCCTATACGGGATATTATAAATCGATCCCTTTCAGAGGGTGTTTTTCCAACACCCCTGAAAGAGGCATTGGTCCGCCCTCTCCTGAAAAAACCGTCATCAGACCCGGCCGAATTGGCACACTACCGGCCGGTCTCAAATTTGCCCTTTTTGGGCAAAATTATCGAGAGGGCTGTGGCAGTGCAGTTACAGGAATTTCTGGAGGACGCTTCCGTCTTAGACCCATGCCAGTCCGGCTTCCGCCCGGGCCATGGGACGGAAACAGTCCTGGTCGCCCTCATAGATGACCTCCGACGACAACTGGATCGAGGCGGCTCGGCGGTACTGCTGTTGCTAGACCTATCGGCTGCGTTCAATATGGTCGACCATCGGCTGCTGACCCGCTGCCTCGCCGACGCAGGAATTCGGGGGCTAGCCTTACAGTGGCTCTCCTCCTTTCTTGACGGTCGGGGACAAAGGGTGGCAGTTGGGGGGGAGCTGTCTCAGAGGCACCCACTTCATTGTGGAGTGCCTCAGGGAGCAGTTCTCTCCCCGATGTTGTTTAACATCTTTATGCGCCCCCTTGCCCAGATTGCACGGAGGTACGGGCTGGGTTGTCATCAATATGCAGATGACACCCAGCTCTATCTATTGATGGACGGCCGGGCTGGTGATGTCCCTATAAATTTGGACCGGGCATTACAAGCCGTGGCTGACTGGCTCAGGCTGAGCAGGCTGAAGTTGAATCCAGCGAAGACTGAGGTCCTTTGCGTGGGCCGCGGCGGACCGGGAGGGGAGATTACCCTACCGGCCTTTGACTGTGCGCCACTGGTACCAGTGCGCAAAGTCAAGAGCCTGGGAGTGCTACTGGAATCCTCTCTATCAATGGAGGCCCAGATAGCCGCCACTGCTAGATCCGCCTTCTTCCATCTCAAGAGGGCGAGGCAGCTGGCTCCCTTCTTGGAGCGCACCGACCTAGCAACTGTGATCCACGCAACAGTCACTTCGAGATTAGACTACTGCAATGCCCTCTACATGGGGCTGCCCTTATACCGAACACGGAGGCTTCAGGTAGTCCAGAACGCGGTGGCCAGGCTGCTGGAGGGACTACCACGGTGGGACCCTGCGCGGCCTGGGCTGCGGGATCTGCATTGGCTGCCGGTTGTGTACCGTGTTCGCTATAAAGTGCTGGTTATTACCTTTAAAGCCCTATATGGCCGAGGACCTGCCTACCTAAAGGACCGCCTCTCCCCATATGTGCCCCAGAGAGCACTGAGATCCAGCTCTCAGAACTTACTAACAATCCCTGGGCCAAGAGAAGCTAGGTTGAAGGCTACTAGGGAGCAGGCCTTCTCAGTGATAGCCCCTCGTTGGTGGAACGACCTTCCAGAGATGGTGCGAGCCCTGCGGGACCTGAACCAATTCCGCAGGGCTTGCAAAACATTTCTTTTCCAGCTGGCTTTCAAGATAGAACCTGATTAATCCGACGTGTGGACATCTAGCCATCTTGTGGATATTATGATTACAGTATTTTAGCACCTATTTTATGTATTTTATGTATTTTAAATAACTTACTATGTAATTGATATAATTAAAATTGTTTATACTGTTTTAGATGAATCATGGGATCCCCATGTCTGTTAGCCGCCCTGAGCCCGCCTTGGCGGGGGAGGGCGGGATATAAAAATAAAGTTTGTTTGTTTGTTTGTTTGTTTATTTATTTATTTATAACTGACCAGATCTAAAAGAGTCTTAAAGATGGGAAAAGCACATGAAAGCAGGTGGACTTTTTTTGGGGGGGGGGGATCAGAGGAGTCACAGAATGTTTTACTTGGTTTCTTGGCTACTTAAAATGAAAATTAAAAAAGCTGCTGGTCTCAAATTCTCCCAAGCCATCTATGACAACCCCATCAACTTCCCTCCCTCAGAGGCAACATTTCCCCTTTGTTTGTCTTTCCCTTTCTGAGCAGCCCTAGTAGTCTATTGTCTTCTTTCTTGAAGAACTTTGACTGTCCTGTGTCAGTATGATATTTTACTGCTGCCTCAGCTCAGGAACCTGAGAGAATGGTCAGGATCACCCTTAAACCACTGAAAATGGCATGTGAGGCATTCTGAAATTCAAAATTAGCCAAATATTTTATTTAACATAGAGGAAAAATCAGGGGTTGAAATTTCTGAAGTAACTCCATATAGATAACTCTGAGGTAAAACAAGCACATGCACAGACTTTAGTTCTTATATTTCAGGCTAATGAGAGTTTCTTAAGCTATTCACAGTTACTTAAAATTATGTTGAGAGACTTTCATTCCAGTGTTCTCCCAAATACTCTAGTGCATGTTCTTTGAGTATACTCTATTTTAGTTTCCAGAAGGTTGGTACACTCTTTCCAAACCCCTTCTCTTGAAATACCAGTACTCATCTTGAGTTAAAGGTCTCCAAAGGCAGTTTCTAACCACACCACACTAGGGATCTCTGCACTCTTCAGAGTTCTCAACCTGTTTAAAATGGGTATGGAAATTCCTTTTCTTTCTAGAAGATCCTTGGCCTGAACGGGAGTCTTCATCTAATTACCCACTCGTCATTGCCAACCTTCCCCAGTACTCCTGCCTGTGTTAAATTGTTCTCAGTCAGGGTTGAATTCCAAATGAATTCTCCTCCTCAGTATTCAGTTCTAAAGACTCTCTCTAACCAGCTGATGCCAATTAAGGAGCCGCCATTGTGGTCTGAAGATCTATACCACCGAATACTGTATTATTGAACTGGTTTTTAATGTTATTAAGTTACTGTTGATGTTTATATTGTTAAATTTAAAGGCTTTTATTGTTATTGTATGTTTTATAAAATGTTGTTAGCCGCCCTGAGCCTGCCGAGGTGGGGAGGGCGGGATAGAAATAAAAATTATTATTATTATTATTATTATTATAATCAGATCACTTGGAGCAGCCTGTTACTCAAGGCTTTCTGTTTAGAATTAACCCTTCACAGTCCTTCATCTGTTTGTACAGCATTTCTAAGCTTTTAAAAAGTGCAGTCTGTCACACCATCTAACTTCTAGAAGCTTTTTGGCCATGAGAGTGAATGGCCTTCTCCCAGATTAAGTTATTATGATATTCCCTATATGTAACACACTATGCTGTGCTAGGCAAAAAGACATCTCTCTCTCTCTCTCTCCTTGCCATGTTCTATATTAATTAGGTGTTTTCTCCTGATCTAAAAAGATCAGGAATAAAAATCCTTTCCAAGATGTTTGGAGAACAGCTACTTAAAGTTAAAGTTGATTTAGGGAACAGCCAAGAAGAAGTGAAAATTAGTCTGGAAAAGCTAAACAACAAGAAGAAATCAAAATAGTTGTACATTGTATATTATCCTGGTTCTAGTCTATACCAGATAAACACAAAAGGTACTTATGATATAATGTAAAGCAAGACCAATGTAATCTCCCTCTGTTGTCCTTGAGATTGTACTGAATCAGCCCACACACCAATAGGGCAGACACAAATATCCATGAAGGTCACCAAACATTAACACTGCATGGCAAATCAGAACTCTCATTAGTGAGAACAATTTCTATATTGGCCAAAGGATAGAACTTTGAGTCTTGGGAAGTAGTCTGCACTGGTCTGGCTGAGCCATAGCACTCACTGGTTTCTGCACCTAGGATTATTCATTTCCTTCACTCTTAGAAGAAGAAGGTGAATAGGACCAGCCTCAAGCATGATCAGATCTCACATGCTGTGGTACATAAAGATGTTAATTAACATCATTTACCAGTCCTGTTTACCAACAGGCAGACACACTCTTGACTGATTTCTCAGGCTCCAGTCCAGCAGGTGATTAATAACTTGGTGGGCTATAGAAAGGGTGAATTTATTATTCAAATTAATGAAATTATAATCAAGAGGTGACAAATTAGCAATTGCTCCTTGACTGAATGTGCAAACTCATTAGGCACTTCTGTGACATTTGCAGAGCGCTATAACTTCATCTCAGCAGTCACAGACAGGAGGTGAAGTGAGATGGAGGGAGATGCCCTTCTGAATGACTTTATCCAATAGAATGAATCCCTCCTTTGTGCATTTTTTGCTACTTTCCTGGGTCTTGTTTACTCTCCTTGAATGAAATCACCAACTAGAGAGACCAGTGGCACCTGTATTACCCTCGCTTGAAATATTCACTCTGACCCCTCTTCAAACCAGACCCCACTAAAAATATTCACATTGCAGCATCTCAATAAAAGAGGCAGGAATATAAGAGGGCTCCCTGTATTTCACTAGACTATTGAGACAAAATTACAAGAAGAGTCAGACTGTAATAGGAATGACTTGTTCACAATCTTGCTTCTAATGTAGAAACTAATGGCTACCATGCAGTTATAAAAATAGAAGGCCACCTAAAAAATGCCCAAACCAAAATCATGTTTCTAGAACCCATGGCAGAATAAAAGCTCGTTAGGGGAGGACAGGATATAAATCTGATAAAATAAAATAAATAAAATAAAAACATCTAAATATGCGCAAGGTATTTGTAAATAAATTCTGCACCCCAATTTTTGTATGGTGATGTAATGGAGAAAAAAAAAGTATTTATCTTTTCTGTGGGTGCATTTTATACTTTCAGTTGTGGGCTATAGCTCTGGTTGGGGTGTGTGTGAGGCAAAATATCCCTGCCCTCCCCTTTAAGGGTTAATGCAAATGGTAACGGGCTTGTTCCATCCTGCAGGTGTTACTAATTGGCCTTTCAACCTACACAGCCCTTCTCATCTTCAAGGCCCAACCTGAAGACATGGTGATTAACTTTTCATGAGATGCAGGATGGGAGGGAAGAATCAGGAGTGATGAGATAATTGTCTAGAGCATTCTACCAAGAATGTGCCCTGATTGGCTGTCGTCATTACCTGACACCAGGATTTTTTCCCCAAAAAATCCAAGCAGGAACTCATTTGCATATTAGGCTACACCCCCTGATGCCAAGCCAACCAGAACTGTGTTCCTGTGCCTTCCTGCTTAAAAAAAAAGCCCTGCCTGACATTGGCCAAAAATTATAATTGTGCTAAGAAAGAGATATTAGCTTGGATCCTGAAGAAGAGATACTAGCTTGGATTCTGATGGACTAAAAAGGACTGGACAATGATATTACAATTGCTAGCAACATAGAGAACACCTGAGCTATAGCCTTTGACTCTGGGATTTAAGGTCTGGGCCATCTAACACAAGTGTTAGATAGTTAAGCTGATTTTCTTATTTTCCTGCTCTATGATTTTAGAGTAAAGTGTTGCCCATAGAATAAATACTTCATCTTGACAAATATTAAATAATCTTCATAAAATATTTTTAAACAAAAAGTCTGATCACTTGTGGGGACCTAAGGGGTTTAGTCTTGGACTCCTTGACAGAGGATGTAGGGAGGGGGAGGCTGGTGGTTGTTTTTTGTCAAAACAAAATTTCAGTGCTGGAATGATGAGCCACACATTGACTATCACCAGCAATGAACAGATCTGGTACACACTAGAAGAGGTTTCCTCTAACATACAGTAAATTAAGCAGCTCTAAACTCCAGTGTGCCCTTCCCATACCCCACCCATTATTGGCCTCACATTTACTCACCAATGTGCTTTCCATACATGTGGTAGTAGTAGGAGACACAGAATTTGGCAGTAACATTGTACACTGGGCTGATTAACCTGGCTTTGTCTCCTTTCACCCGGGGCTTGGAGGCTTCAATAAACATGTAATAGCCTAAAGGTTAAAGACACAAAGGGAGGAATAAAGCAACACATTGTCATATGTCTCTCCAGGTCAATGGTTTGGTAAAATATAAGATTGGTGAGAACCAGAATTTATACAGAGGATGTCTTTAAAAGGGACCTTCTGGAAGCTGAACCATCACCCCCTCCTTGAAAATCACTTACTTGATCCAAGAGTAATGTCACCAACTCACTGCTTTTTTCCCTGCTTCTCCCTATATGTTTCATTTTGTGTTGTGGAGACTTCTGATGGCACTTGGCAGAAGGGATTTGTTAAGAAAACAAAAATAATGATGCACACGGTTTGCCCATCACTGCAGATTTTTCCCGGCAATTTATTTCTGCAGAAGAATGTGGGGTACTGTAAAATGCTCCATGTGGGGCTGCCTTGAAGGCAGTCTCCAAATATTAAATGATTCAAAATGCAGCAGCTGGAAGGTTAACTGCAACAAGTATATGAGAGCCAGTGTGGTGAAGAGGTTAGAGTGTCAGATTAGGATCTGGGAGACTAAGGTTCAGATCCCCACTCTCTGCCATGGAAGCTCACTGGATGACATTAGGTCAGTTACACACTCTCAGCCTAACCTACCTCACAGGGTTGTTATGAGGATAAAAGGAGAAGAAAAGAAGGATATAACCTGCTTTGGATCTGCATGGGGGAGAAAGGCAGGACATAAATGAAGTAAATAACAAAATAAATAATATATTAAGCCAGTTTTATACCAGCTTCATTGGCTTCTACATTCAGCTAAAAATGCTGTTTTGAGCCCAAAGGACCTAGCAGTTTTGAGCCCCAAAAACCTTAGCAGTTTTGAGCCCCAAAAGCCTAGGGTTGCCAAGTTCCCTCTGAAAGCTGGCAGGGGGATGGGAGGTAGGGTTGCCAGCCCTCAGGTCCAAGTGTGGGTTCCTCCACTTTTGGAGTCTTCAATTCCCCCGCCAGCCAGCCCCAAACAGAGATATTGCATGGTGAACTCTGGTTTTTGGGCAAACTCAATGGTTTTGAAGGCAAAAAACCATAGAGTTTTTGCCCAGCAAAAGAGCACTGTGTGCGATGTTGCCAATGCAATGACATCACTTTTGGGTGATGTGTCATCACACCAGGGACATCACACTCACCCCTGGATGTCCCCCAAAATCCCCCCTGCTATTCCAGCAAGGGGACTTGGCAACCCTAGTGGGAGGGAAGGGAACTTACTGGCAGTGAAAGCCTAGGCCAGCAACATCACATCTAATTCACACCAGAAGTGATATCATATAATTGGAGATATAGGGATGCTGTGGTTTTTGGGCAAAAACTCTGGTAGAAATCATTTTTAACACAGAGCTTTTTGCCCAAATACCAGAGCATCCTGCATTGCCAGCAATGCAATTACATCAGTATTAATGTGTGCTGGAAGTAACATTACCAGGTCCGACTCTGGGGATTTTTGGGGTGGAGCCAGGAGACGTTGGGGGTGGAGCTGGGAGCAAGATTGTGACAAGCATGATTGAACTCTGAAGGGAGTTCTAGCTATCACATTTAAAGGGACTGCATGCCTTTTAAATGCCTTCACTCCATTTGGAAATAATGAAGGATAGGGGCACCTTCTTTTGGGACTCATAGAATTGGACCCCTGGTCTGATCTTTTTGAAACTTGGGTTTTTTTGAGAAGAGGCACTGAAAATTTGGTGCCTCTGTCTCAAAAAACAGTCCCCCCAGGGCCCCAGGCACCCACAGATCAATTCCCCATTATACCCTATGGGGACTCCATAGGGTATAATGGAGTGCCCAGCAGACATTCCCTTTCCCCTTTCTGATAACACTGAAGCAGGAGGAAGACCTCCAACCCGGGGGATCCCCTGCCTCCAACTGGGGACTGGGCCTCCCTTTACTGCTGGTAAATCCTTCTGCTGGCCAGCTGATTGGTGGCAGGGGGCTGGGCCTTGGGGCAGGCGAATGGCAAGGCTAGAAGAACCTGAAGGATCACTATACATTCTAGCCTTGGCCGACCTCATGTGAAGGCCTTCTTGGCAGTTGATCCCTGGGAATTCCATTTAGCTGCCACATTACAGGCCTTGTGGTGCCATCTAAAGTTTTGCTTGTTCCAGAAGGCCTTCAAGAAGACTTGTTTATCCCTGACTTAAAAAAAAAAAGTACTTCAAGTTTTACATGTTGTCAAGTTTTATTATGGCTGTATGATTTCATTGTATTTTAGCTCATGTTACTTCTAAGCCACCTTGGGCATTGTTATAGGCTTATCCTGATAATCTACAACATACATATTTTTAATAGAAAGATGACCTATAAACTGGCCAAATATATAAGATGGATGAAGTATAGACAACACCCTGATCACCCAGAGCAACAGCAAACCCCAATAGAAGAGACATTCACCCTATCTGGTAACAAGTATTGAGAAGGTTACTTCAGGCTTGCCAAGTCACTCTGACTGACCTACTCTTCCCAATCTGCCCCAATCTTCCCAAGTCCACTGCCCCCTTTAGCTTCTCTGTTGCTTCCAGTGGTTGCTGGTGGTACCACAGTCCTTTATATATTATCTAATAGTGTATATATGTAGCCAGGTCTAGAGTTCCTAGAATCTTGTGAGCTAAATTAGCTATTCTAGATGACTCTGGTCAGGCCTGACTCAGACATAGGAATGTATTAAAGAAGCCCTAGGTGTCTAGTTAGCTTTTCCATATCAGGTCATTCATCTCCTGGCAAGAGGAACATCTCAACAATATTTCTAGTTTATCTGATAGCATACAAGAGAAAATATTACTAGATACTCTTGCCTCCATTTTACCTCTTATTAAGCATAATTCTTTACACTTTAACATTGGCTAACTTCAGATAATATAATTCTATCCACTGATTTTACATAGTTAATTAAAGGAAAGCAATTACATGAACTCATTTATTATTTCTTACCAAAAGTAATCAGGTTACAAGCAAGGAGCATCTTCAGACAAGACATTCTCGTTCAATGCAGTTTCTAATTTTTCTTGTTTTTCAAAAATCATCTTCCAACAATAGCTAGCTGTCCCAGCTGATAAAGGCACACCTTCTTGGTTTACTAATTATCTTATTTAAACTGGAATATCTTCTTAAATTATATATAAAAATTATGTTAGTTCATTCTTACCATTTTTATTGCAACAAAGAATATCAAAAATAGGGATTACAGGTTTCTTTTATATATCTGTCGGACTTCGACCAATATACCCCATTTTCGAACTTTATCTTCACTTCTGTATTAGGTTGGACATTTTTGCCATTCTAAGGTACTTCTTGTACCTGGGCCCAGACATATATTATATCTATTGACATATTATCTTTTTTTTTTCAGAAGCCACATTAGACCATTACTCCTTTCTTCTTTGTCCCTTCCCAAGCCTATTCTGTTCTGCATCTCTGGACTACCCTATTTGGCATGTTTAGCTGAGATACCAGGCTGTTTCTGGCCTGCTGTGATTTTTAGTCAAGACTAGCAACTATTCTTCTGTATTTCTGGTTAGATCAGCGCCAGCATACAGGACAGGAGGTAGGACCTGGAGTACCAGGTTAAGGAGGTAACTAGCCTTAGGGTTGCCAACCTCTAAGTGGTACCAGGAGATCTTCCACTATTATGATTGATCTCCAGATTACCAAGGTCAATTCCCCTGGAGAAAATAGCTGTTGTGGAAGGTGGACTATTTGGGATTATATCTCTCCCCTGCCCAAATCCCAGGCTCCACCCCCAAAATCTCAAGGTATTACCCAACCCAGACCTGACAACACTAACTAGCCCTGAAGGTCAACACTTCTTTCCATAGTATAATATCTAATCAGAAACTGCATGGAATATATCCCAGAGGATACTGGCACAGTGGGCTGGAAATTTCAGTAGGCTCCTGCTTTGAAAGATGCTTGAAGCCAGCCCAGCCACTTCTGAACATAAAACATGGTTTTTCACTTGCTTCTTTCCTCTGTGACTTCAAAGCAAGCATCAATGGAACAAGGACATTTGGCAGCAGGCAATTAGCCAGTAACAAGGACTAATGCTCTCCTGATTCCCCTAAACAAAGCTGTGGGAGTTTTAATTGGGTATTTAATACGAATAAGAAACATGCAAATTAACCGCCTGCTCCCCATGCCCAATGCAGAGCAGATGTGAGTACACAGAAAGCCAATCTATTTCATCCCCATGTCCCTAGGCAGCACATGAAATAGAGAGAGCTAAATTGATCTTGGAGAAGACTCTGCAAAATCCAGACACAGTGGTTCCCTGCCTTCTCCAAGCTCTCACAGCAGAGCATGTTATCGGGAAAATCTCTAATTTATGAGATTTAAAGGTGGAACAAAGGGACAGAGGTGGAACAAAGGATGAAACTCTAGGGCATGAGGACCCAACAAATATACCCTCGGTTATGGAAATGAGTGGCTGAAGAATTTGCCTGTGCAGAAGATGGAAACTTAAAATGGCCTGGTGTGCACTAAGTAATTAAACATGGAGGAGATGAGCACATCAGATTCAGGCCGTTTACTGGAGCTTCTTCCCTGGTCGATATAGAATGCTGCATATGAGGCATTTTCCACACAGGTTGTTTGCCCCAGCTTGGATGCTATTGGGAAGCAGCTTTTTGTCCCTCTTCCTCACACTGTTGCGGCCCATTCATGCATCTCTTGGTGCCACCCCCCATTTTTCTCCAATATTTTCCAAACATGCTTTGAAGTTTTGGGAAAGATTACAGCAAAGTCTTAGTAGCTGCCGTGTGGGTGGAAAAGTTTCGATTTTCCCAGTCCTACTTGCATAGCAGCCATTTTTCCTGCTCTTGTCCCCAAGGCAGCCATTTCTTCTCCCCTCCAGTCATTCGGGGCTTCCTTGTTGTTTAATGGGCAATTTATAACAATCTGTGTATCCAGTTCTCTGAATTTCTCTGAATTTTCAGCTTTCATTAAAAACAAAGATTAAGTCTCAGGCAGGGCTGCCAGCTCCAACTTGGTGTTTTTTTTTTTTGAGATTTGGCAGCAATGCCTGGGGAGGGTGGATTTGTTAGGCAGGAAGGAGCCCAGTTGGGATGTGATGCCGCTGAGTCCTCCACCAAAAGCTTCCATTTTCTCCAGGGTAAATGACCTCTCTTATCTGAAGAGATCAACTGTGATTCCAGAAGGATTCCAGGACCACCTGGGTATTGGCAGGCCTAGTCTCTAGTCCCTTTCTTGCAGAAATATCCCTTTGCAACAAAAGGGGTTCTAGACTTTTAAAAAAATGACAGCTGGGAATTCAGAGAACCTGATAGACACATCAAGGCACTAATCCTCTGAATCCCAGATAGACACATTGTTATAATAATATTTAGTTGCTGAGTTAAAAAAATGAAAAGCTCCAGCGGTGTTAGGGGTGGGAACTATCTGGGCAAGGAAACTGTGGGGAAAGCTGCCATGTGGAAGCCCCTTTGCTGCTATACTGTATCAGCAGTTGCAGCAGCAATGAAGAGATTACACTAGCCTAGAGTTGCCAGCCTCCAGATGGGAGCGGGGGATCTCCCTGAATTTGAAGGCTCTTGCCCCCAACAGCCATGAGCCCGCTGTGATGACATCACACTGAAGTGATGTCATCACACCATGGTCGATGCTGGCACTTTGGTATTTTGGGCAAAATTCTAGTTTTGCCCAAAATTCCAGACTGTCCCTGCATGATATCCCTGGTGTATTGACATCACTTCTTCATGACATCATCATGTTGGGGACTTTGCCCTGCACACTCCTGGAGAGTTCCCTCCCTCCCACCATTTCCAGGGAAGGACCTGACAATCCTACATGAACCTTTCCAAGGGTAAAGAAAACAATTAAGTAGTGATGCCATTCCCCTGCCCTCATGGACAGTTTCCTGCTGTCACTCAGCTTGCCTGTGGGGAGAAAACATGTGAGAAACTGGGAGGAGAATAGGCAGCAATCTTAAAATGCTTACATCACTCCCTGGAAGTTATGTCAGTGCATTGCTGGAAAAAGCCTGGATAACTGCAATGACACTGGCAATGGCACTACAAAACTGCATTCTCAGGTTCTCTAAGCTAGGCCTCCTCTTACTTACGCCCCTTTCCCTTTGACTCCTGTAAAGAGTGTTGCTGGGCAGTGCTGAGGAGGGTATAGAGGGTTAAAGCTCCATAATGTCAAAAGCTTACATACCTTCTTGTGTGCCACTGAGATCCATTGTTGGACCCGTGTTGGCAGTGCGTTTGGGATCATAGGTAAGACTGCTCTGTCGAATCCAGTCAAAGTTGTCTGTTGTGTCCTGTGTGTAACCACAGATCTTCTCATCCTCAAAGTGGCAGGTGTTATCTGGAGGCAAGAAGGGAGGCTGGTAAATAGGTGTTTGCTAAACTTATTTATGGTATGGAGTATACAAGAGGAAGAAATAATTACATTGTTACATTTATACTACAGTCAGGCTTCTCATTCAAGAAGACAAACAGCATCTTCCATCACCAGAAGGCCAAAAACTATCAATTATTTTAGCAATGAATAAATGTGGGAGAGAGTGAATATTCCATATACAGTATCCATGAAGAATTCCCACTCTGTGTGCAGATGTGTTGATTCATTGTGATCTTATTGTATGACTGATGTGTCTAATTAAAGCATGTGTGTAGATTTCTGTACACAACACACACAAACTTGCTGCTTGCATATTCATATTTTTAAGAAGTGAAGAGCAGGAACCCAAATGGATGTCTGTGCTTTTCATTTTCCAGTTCTCTAGCAGTGAAGTGAGTATTGTCTTTAGAAAGCCCAAAATATAGATGTGCTGGAAACTAAATGTGAGGATACCTCCTCTAGGTTTTTGCCAAAGCTGCATCAGAAAAGTCAGAAGAGTGCATGTGTTCATTCATTATTTGGATTAGAGAAGGTTTAGGAAATTCAAGTAGGCACACACAGTGCCTGACTCCCCTGCCTTTCAAGTTTCCTGTTATACCTGAGATTTTTCACAGGCTGCCACTTGCTGTTTATGAATAAGGAAGTAAGGATCATGGTACATAAAACAAAAGGGCAATCCTACTGAAACAAACCTTTTGTGGACTCAAGCTCTCTCCAGCCCCGAAAGGTGAAAGTTTCACATTATAAATAAAATAAGTATTTAAAAAAGTACACTGATATTATTTATCTTGCAGGAAGTGGCTGAAGAAAATAAAGGGAGATTAAACAAGACATATAACACTAAGAAGAAGGGGTGAAGAGTCCTAAATTTAAGGAAACAGATGTACAGCACAACAGGAAGCCAATGCCAATGCCTGCAAGCATGCATATAGAAGCATTTATCTACACAGAGATCCCCTTCATTTTAGCAAAGAACTCAATTAACGTATGCAGAGGCATATTCAAGGACTGAATCCAGCCACTGTAACAAAGGACAGAGCCCTTGTGTCCAGCTGAATGTGTGAAATGCAGGTGGTTTTCATTTGTTTTGTTTTTCTTGTTTAATCTCCCTTTGGCTTCCTTCATTTCAGCTCTTGATACTGATGGGCACAGGACAACTTTTACACCAAGTTCTGTAAAGCAGTGTCTATCTTGCTCTATGCAGAGACCTGGCTGTGTCCTCCCAGATGTGCTCTGCACCTGGTGGCATAACTGACTACAGCCCAGTGACCAGCACTAAAGCTTTGCCCTTGGTGAAGCTCTGCTGAGTGCTGGAGCTTGAAGTCCCCTGAGGAGATTCAGCTGGAGAGCTCCTGTGAGTGAACACAGCCAAAGGGAGCCTGGCTACCCACTTAACTGCTAATTAACCCTGACTAAGTGCTCTCTGCGCGGTCCATTCATTTCTAATTAGTATCCTAATCCAAATTAGCCACTGTCCGTAATGCTGAATGCTGTGGACTGCTCAACATCTGGAGCTGCAGAAGAGAAACAGGCAGGCACAGTACATCTGAGAGGCAGGGAATTGCAACAACAGATTTTACAGTTTATTTGAACTGTTTTGTGTCCAGAGCTGAGAGGCAGGAACTGAGGCACAACGGCAGCTGCTTAGCAACTCTTCCAAGGAGTTATGTGAATAAGATGGCTGTGATCCAGTTTCTGCAGTGTTGCTCAAGAGACACAGAGTCCTGCAGCAGAGAATAGCAGAAGAAGCTGGTACACAAGGTTGTGTAATTCCAACACCTGATTTCTTAACTTCAGCCAGAGGTTGCTGAACTGGCTTTGCAGCTCTATGACTCTAAACACAACATCTGCCCATAAAATGTGGAATTTGCTGCTAGAGGAAATAGTGTTGGCCATAGGAATGAACAACTTTATAAGGGGATTAGATTATTTGAGGATAAATCCATCAATGACTACTAGCCATGGTGACTTAGGGGAACCTCCACATTCAAAGGCACTAATCCTTTGAACCCCAGAGCCAGGAGGCAATGTCAGGGGAAGGCCTTGTCCTCTATGCCTTGTTGTTGGCCATCCACAGGAACTGGTTGACCACTGGGTGAGTCAGGATGCTGGACTAGATGGACCACTGGCCTGATCCAGCAGGGCTCCTCATGTTCTTATAAAAGAAATCATACTCTCATAGGGGAGAATGGATTCAAAGGTCATCTAAGCCCAGCTCCTCTCTTCCATTTAAGGCAGGATTCATCACAAAATAGCCCATATCTGCATCAGATGTACAGATATCTATTCCTTGTTAAAACTTATTTGGCCTCAACCAATTAAAGCTATGAAGCTTACAGTTAAAAACTGTATACTACAGAAGTGCAATCTAATGCAAGGCAAAAACCATATGTCATCATTAAAATGGCCAGCAATATTATCATTAGGAAAACTTGGGTTCTGGGTGATTACAGCATACATCAACTCTGTCCATTCCTCCCTACCTTGCATGGATTGGAAATTGCAAGAGCAAAGTGGTGCTGCATGTGCAGTTCTCAAAATTAGACCAGGTATAGCAGACGCAGCACTGAACAGATGGCTAGTGTGGTCAGCATGAACATGACCAATCATCTCTTGGAGGTGGGGGAGAGGCTTTAATTCAGAGTCTGACTAGCCCTCCCATGTAGGGTATCAGTGCCATCAAAGCTGACAACTGGCTGGGTGCGTAGAGATGCAACAAAGCAGTTCACTGCCCAGCCTGCCTCACTTAGTCAGCAGCTTTATTCAAGCTTATATCATCAAACTAATAGAGGCACTGGGATATCTGCATGTTATTATTTTTAGCTGAAAGCAACCATTGGGGAGGGGAGGTTCAGTTCAGGGAAGCAGTGTTGTGGGATGGGGTGCTAAATCCTGATTTGATTTCCTGATCCAGGGTATATCAGCCATCTACAAGTTACAACCAGTTCCTTGAGTGGAGAAAAAAGTACAAGCATGACACAACTGTCTGCATTTCCCCCCCCCCCCCCTTTGGTGCAAACAGCAACATGAGTTGGGAATGAATTAGACAGGGAAAGCAGCATCAAAGAATCTGAGTTGTTGTTGTTACACACTATGTTAATTCAGATTTTGGGGGTCTTATTATCGTATCTATGTAAACTAAATAATGCTGAATTTATAACTGTAGTTGCATATCTCTAATAAAGTTGTATTTATGAGGGGGGGCTTAAAACATTACTTCTTTCAGTACATTTCCCTCATCTGATTTGGGGCATCTGAACTGAAAAGAAACCCACAGGAAGTTATCTTACAGACCACTCAGTGTCTCATTTTGCGAGGCTCTTGGGGAGAGATCTGCTTTACATTGTCAGGACTTTGCTTTACAGCAGGTTGTTTTGAATTAGGTGGGCTGGGCAGAAGAGCTAGAACCCGTTGTTGGCTAAAGCATGGCATCAGGAACCATGGATGATGTTAAAATACCTAACAGAAGCTGAAATTTCATGAAGCAGAACATAATCAACAGAACTGGAATCTGATCAGTACACTAGTGTTGGTATTTTAAATAAAAATTGTTTATTAAAGGGCCAGGGAGAAACAAGGAGAACTTTAATGACCACAGATCATTCAGCCGTGCTGGTCTGAAGTAGTAGAACAAAATAGGAGTCAATTTCACCTTTAAGACCAACTTAGTTTTGGGACTTCCGGGGGTTGGAGAATGGCAAGCTGAACTGC
The DNA here is from genome assembly GCF_032191835.1 of Heteronotia binoei. Lineage (NCBI taxonomy): Eukaryota > Metazoa > Chordata > Lepidosauria > Squamata > Gekkonidae > Heteronotia > Heteronotia binoei. The sequence goes on from NC_083223.1 coordinate 179,256,257, forward strand.
TTCTCTGAAGGGGAGCAGACTGGAACTTCTGTTCGAGGTAGAAAAAGGCAATCCAATGCCTACTGCCTACTTTTCTCATTTAGAGATTAGTCCAAGACATGCTCGGAAAATTCTGAGGAGATTTACTTTGGCTTAAAAGGAGTCCCGGGGGGGGGGGCTCCTTTGAGTCTTTGAAGGGTCTCCAGAGACAAGTTGCATTCCAGCGTCTACAGAGGTTTCCAGTCATTCAATTGACTTAAGATCATCAAGATCCAAACCTTCTTTGATTCTACTGAACATCTAAATTCATGCAAGACTGGAGCCGTTTTGGATAACCACAGCAAAAGGTACAGATTGTTATCTATCATTCCGGGACTAATAATAGCTGTAAAAATTAAAATTCAAAAGGTGGAAGATTGAAGCTATTGATAAAAGAAGGGGAGCTATTGATAAAGAAGGGGAGAAGGGGCGAAATTGGGACTGTAAAATACTAAAAGACAGTGTTAAAAAGAGAAAAGAAAATTATTGTTTGGAATACCTGCGGTTTTGGTTGAAAAGCCCCATCGTCACAGAGCTGCAGATCTAACAGATGACACAAAAAGTATGTCACAAACATCGCGAGATCTCTACCAGCGAGAACAGGATTTGGTGGCAAGTAAAGCAGGAAGTATGTCACAAACATTGCAAGATTTCTCTACCAGAGAGAATGGGATTTGGTGGCAAGTAAAGCAGGAAGTAATCAGTGAAGAAGGGAAAATTGTGAGTAAGCCAGCCTACTCTAGGACTGAGAAATCATAGAAAAATATCAGCGGCCATTATAAGAAGGTCAACATTTAAAAGTTATTTAAAAGGATTTGAGACATTGAAAATTAGTGGAGCCGGAGAATTTGAACATTGTAAGGTAAATACTATTGGACATTATTGTTAAAAACTATTTTGGAAGCCTCCAGAAAAAAGTGGGAAAAAGTTTAAAAAGGGGACTTAAAAGTCGTGACTGCCATTTTTGAAAAATTATAAACTGTAAAAATTTATATCTGAGCTTAGGAGGCTCCAGGGACGGCGATTTTGGGCTTATTGAAAAAAGCAAAATTCATTCTTTTAAACCTGATAGTTGGATTTTAATTTGGTGAGGTCAACTTTTTCAGCATTTTTACATGTCAGACCATAAGCCAATACGTACAAGGGCTGCTTCACTGGAGAAGATCAGGAGCAATTGGATACAATGGAAGCAAGGATGATGAAAGGGGTGAAAGAGCTAATAACTGCCTCCAAAAAGGAAATTAGAAAGGACATTGAAGATTTGAAAAAAGATATAGAGGATCTCAGAAATGAAACTGTGGTAACATCTAAGAAAGTGCAAGAAGTGGAGGGGAGAGTGAAAGCACATGACTCCACCTTGAAAAAAATACAAGAAAAAGTGGTAATACATGACTGCAAATTGCTGGGAACTCAGATACGTCTGAGAGGAGTACCTGAAGATGAACAAACTGACTTGAAGGAACATGTAATAAAAATTATTGCAGAATTCCTGGCGGAAGATCTAGAAGGTACTAGGAACATGTATGACTATGTGTACAGAGTTAACTCATTCTATGCCAAAAAGAATAATCTACCAAGAGATGTGGTTATAAAGTTTATGACAAAAGACCAATTTAGTTTTATTCAGATTAAGCACACTTCATCAGGCGAGGAATTCAGTACAGTGAGCAAAGCCACACATAGCTGGTAGTCAGTGCCTCAGAATGCAAACTGGTACAAATTTAAGATCCAATGACAATATAGCAAAATTATCTGGTAGGGAGTGGTTTAGAATGCAAAATGGTACAATTTAAGATTCAATGACAGAATAGTAAAATTAACAAACTGAATAGCATGAGCATGCAAAAGCAATAAAACAGTAATATGTCAAAATGTGAGAATGTCTGTTAATGATTATATTGCAGGGGTGGCCAAGGGTAGCTCTCCAGATGTTTTTTGCCTACAACTCCCATCAGATCCAGCCAGCATGGCCAATGGGTGGGGTTGATGGGAGTTGTAGGCAAAAAACATCTGGAGAGCTACCCTTGGCCACCCCTGCTATATTGTATTAAGCCTAGGTCAAAAGCCTGGGTCAAAAGGAAGGAGAAAAATGCATTAAAATATAGTGGGAGATGGGTTCAAGATATGTAATGGGATAAACAACCAATATCCCTGTTTGAGTATTGGCATACTCAAACTATTGGTTGTTTATTCCATTACATATACTGAACCCATCTCCTACTATATTTTATGTATTTTTCTCCTAATGGCAAACTATATGTATGTTACATGTTAAAAGGTAAATTAGTTGGATGGGAAATCTTCTGAGATATAAATACCATCCTTTTGACCCAGGCTTAATACAATATAGTCATTAACAAACATTCTCACATTTTGACATACTACTGTTTTGTTGCTTTCGCATGCTCATGCTACTCAGATCAAAGGTTTGCTCAATTTGTTAATTTTACTATTCTGTCATTGAATCTTAAATTGTACCATTTTGCATTCTAAACCACTCCCTACCAGATAATTTGACTATACTGTCATTGGATCTTAAATTTGTACCAGTTTGCATTCTGAGCCACTGACTACCAGCTATGTGTGGCTTTGCTCACTGTACCGGATTCCTTGCCTGATGAAGTGTGCTTAGCGAGCACACGAAAGCTTACGTTCTGAATAAAACTAAGTTGGCCTTAAAAGTGCAATTGACTCCTATTTCATAACCACAGTCAAACAAGAATTGGAGTGATCTGATTTGGCAAAATTGTATTATAAACAGGAGTGTTGCTGTATAATCTCAAAGTGCCTGGAAAGTAAGAACTCCTGCCCCAGCAATTTCACTGGCACAGGTGCAGTCCCTAATTCTGTACCCATCCCACATTCATACACATCCTGATAGCATTAACATTGTAACAACCAAAGAGAAAATGGATGGAGAAATAATTGTATTAAGTGATTCTCTGAGCCTGTAAATTAATCAACACTAGGAGCCCCTATATCAGGCTGCCACTGGCATTAATCACCCAATCTTTGCCTTTCATTCCAGAGTGTGAGACACTAATGGGTGGGGTTTACTTGGGCAATCATGTGTGATGGCTCCTCCACCCTTATAACTCAGCCTCCTCTACTCCCCTCCAAGAGCAGTTGTGGAATACAAGATAAGAGGGAGAGATAAATGCAGAGGGTTTCATACTGCCGAGTGTCATTCATTCTGGCTGAATGACACAGCTCAGCTGTAACATCAGTGACAGTACATTTTGCTTTTAAAACAGCTTCAATGCAGCTCTTTCCTACTACCAGGACAGCCAAAGAGACTGATATATAGTCGCATTCACAGTCTGCTTGAGTATTGTATCCCCTAGGCCTGGATATCCGGTGCTGCAATTGCAGGTAGGAGCAGGTATCCATAACTCTTCTCCACAGTGGAAAAAGCAGTGTCTGGTGGCATGATTTTGAGTGTTGAAATGGACAGCCTACAAAAAAGGGTTAAGCAGCCCGAACATGTAGCCTCTCTAGAGCAAGGGTGTCAAACATGAGGCCCAGGGACTGAATCAGGCCCCTAGAGGGCTCCTATCAGGCTCCTGAGCAACTGGCTGTTGTCTGCTTCCTTCTCCCTCTCTCTTGCTTCCTTCTGAGTTTTCGCAGGCTAGTCTGAGTTCAGATAAAGCATTTTTTGAAGCTACATTAACTTGCTGTTCTGGCAGTGATGTTGGATCAAGGTTAACCCCAAGGCTAAGCCAGCAAGGGTTAGCCAAACTCTATCAAAACTAGGAAGCATTATGTCCTTAAAGCCTTCCCAACCAGCAAGCATTACTTCTATGTTTTCAGGGTTTAGTTTAAATTTATTCACTCTTAGTCAGTTGAGCACAGCAGACAGGCAGTGATTTAGAACCTCTGTTTATTTATTTAAAATGCAAGGTGGCTAACATGAAAACATTTAAACATTTAAAACAATTAAAATATAGTTTAAAAGATAAAATTAAATTAAAACACATAAACAACACCAGGAGGGCCAATAACCATTACTGGGGGTGTGCAGGATGAAACAAACAAACAAACAAACAAAAATCTTCACCTTCTGGTGAAAAACACTGATGAAGGGAGACAGACAAATCTCCCAGGAGAGGGAGTTCCAAAGTTTGGTTGCCACGATGGAGAGGGCGTTTTCTCAGGTTGCCACCCATCTAGCCTCAGATGGCAGGGGCAACCAAAGCAGGGACTCCAAGAATGACTGGAGTGAGTGGGGTAGGTTTGTATGGGAGAAGGCAGTCCTTATGATATGTTGGTCCCAGATCATACAGGGCTTTAAAGGGCAAGGCAGTTGGCCCCTTTCCTTGAGCGCCGGGACCTCGCAACAGTGATCCATGCAACGGTCACCTCAAGATTGGACTACTGTAATGCCCTCTACTTGGGGCTACCTTTGTGCCGGACCCGGAAGCTGCAGCTAGTGCAGAACGCGGCGGCCAGGCTGTTGTTGGGACTCCCGAAATGGGAACATATATGGCCGGGGCTACGTGGACTGCACTGGCTGCCGATTATATACCAGGTCCAGTACAAAGTGTTGGTCATTATCTTTAAAGCCTTATATGGCCGAGGACCCGCCTACCTGAGGGACCGTCTTTCCCCATACGAACCCAGAGAGCACTGAGGTCAGCCGGGAAAAATCTAATGGCTATCCCTGGGCCGAAAGAGATTAAACATCAAAATATCAGAGCACGGGCCTTTTCAACCGCGGCCCCTGCCCTATGGAATCAACTCCCTGAGGAGGTGCGGGCCCTGCGGAACCTTGACCAGTTCCGCAGGGCCTGCAAGACCACCCTTTTTAAACTTGCTTATTCAGACTGCTAAAGAAGGCTGTTAAATAAGGATCCGCCAATGCGGTTTAAAGACCTAGACCGCTGTGTATAAACTGGCAGAACTAGCGTCAAACATCACCAGCACTGTCAGACCAAACTATCTAATTGTATTGACTGGTTTTTAATGTTGTTAAATAATGTTTTATATTGTTAAATTTAAAGGTTTTATTATTACTGTATGTTATTAAGAAATGTTGTTAGCCGCCCTGAGCCTGCCGAGGCGGGGAGGGCGGGATATAAATAAAATTTATTATTATTATTATTATATTATTATTATTCAATACCAGGATCTTGAATTTGAGTCCAGAAGCAAATTGGAAGCCAGTGTAGGTGAGAAAAAACTGGAATTATATGGTCCTCCCTATCAGGGCTTTTTTTCCTGGGGGAACATGGTGGAACATAGTTATAGAACCTCTCTGTGAAAACAAAATTCTCAAAAAAAATTTTAAAAGTTCATGAGGGGCACTCATGTGTTCCTCCTTCATTTCCCTTTTGAGAGTTCTGGCACTTCTTTTTCCAGAAAAAAAGCCCTGGTCCCTATAACCCATTCCAGTCAATGCTCTGGCTGTGGCATTCTGTACCAGCTGCAGCTTCCAGACAGTCTTCAAGGGCAGCCCCACATAGAGCACACTGCAGAAATCTAATCTAGATGTTACTAGGGCACACACCACAGTGACAAGATCTTTACTGTCCAGTATGGGATGCAGCTGTCTCATCAGCTGAAGCTGCTGAAAAGCACCCCTGGCCACAGCTGCTTTATCTAACAGGAAGCCTGGGTCCAGAAGCACCCCCAGATCACAAACTTGTTCCTTTGAAGGAATTGCAACCTCATCCAGAACAGGAGATAATCCATTTCCCAGGTCAGACCTTCCCCATGAAAGAGGTAATACTGATTAAGAGGTAATACTGGTTGAGTTTCAAGTTGTTAGCCCTCATCTGTTCCAAAACAGCCTCCATGCACCTGTGGATGGCTTCCACAGTCTTCCTGGGATCCACTGACAACATGAGATAGAACTTAGTGTAATCGCCATGTTGGTTGTAGCTCAGTCCAGCTCCCAGAATGACCTCTCCCAGCAGCTTTACATAGATGTTGAAAAGCAAGGGGGACAAGATGGAAACTTGGGGAGCTCTGTAGAACAAAGGGGGAGAGCAGCAGTCCCACAGCACCACACTCTGAAACCACTGCTGAGTAGTGCCTCCCAGTACCAGTCCCAAAAGGCAATCCAGAAAGATATCATGATTTATGGTACCAAAAGAGGTCCAGGAGAATTAACAGGGCTGCTCTCCCCTTGTCCATCTCTCAGCACATGTCAGCCAGCAGGCCGGCCAAGGGCATTTAAGTTCTATAACCAGGTCTGAAACTGGATTGGAATGGATGTAAACAATCCACTTCATTCAGGAATCTTGGAAGTTGGCCAGCTACCATTTGTTCAATTACCTTGCTCAAGAATAGTACATTTGAGATAGGACAGTAGTTGTTCACCTTTCCTGGCTCCTGAGTATGTTTCTTTACCAGTGGATGCACCACTGCCTGCTTCAAGGCAGGAGTGACCACCCAGTCTCTCAGGAAGGCATTTACTGTCTCCCAGATCCAATCTACCAGGTCTCCCCCACCCCTGAATTTAGTAGCCAGGAGGGGGAAAGAGTTATACAAACAGGTAGTAGGTCTCAGGCCTTCCAAAATCCTGTCTACATCCTCAGACTGCATAAACTGAAAGGTATTCTACCCCACTGAATAAATTAGCACTTTGGAATCATCTGATCCTGTTGTGAAACAGATGTGAGAGATATTATCCACAAAGTGCTTAGCAAAATTATCATAGCAGCAGTCTACATCCTCCCACTGGCTAGAATCCAATGACCACCCAGAAGAGTTCTGCAGGTGTATACTGTGTGGATGCAATGGCGGCAGATAAGTATTGCTTCTTTGCTGCCCTCATCACCATGGAGCAGACTTTCAAATTACATCCAGCCTATGCCTTGTCAGCTTCCTCTCAAGTCTTTCTTCACTGTGGCTCTAACCATCTCTCTTGTCTTTTCATCATTCACAGCCTCTCAGGTGTGATCATGACAATTTCCCAGGCTGTTTTCCCATTCCAGGGGGCAACCAGGGCACTGGTGGGAACACTGACCATATTAACAGGAAAATGCCATCTGAAAACCTATTGGATCCATCAAGCTATGGGTACTGCATCACTGGGAGATTTGGATAAGGATATATTGATCAGCATGGATATGGGTATCATCAGCATATTTATGACAATCAATCCTAAACCTATAAATGATTTGTCCTAAGGGCTTTACATAGAGATTGAAAAGCATGGGTAGGATTGTGCCCTGTGGAACCACATGGAATAGTCTCACGCTGATGACGTGGTATCTAGTGGCAACCCTTTGAGTTGGATCCATGAGGAATGATTCAAGTCAGTTAAATATACATCTCCTGCTACCTACTTCTGTCTCCAAGTACCTCAACAAAATGGCATTGTCCATTATATCAAAGGCTGCAAATAAATCCAATAGGAGAAGCAAAGATATCTATACTAAAAGATACCTTTGTCTATACTCAGATAGAGGTAATAAACTAAAGCTGGAAGGGCCACTCTTTTACCAACCGCAGCACTGCTTTTTGTGAAAGATGGCAATTAGAATACATTTTTGCCAGCAACAAGTGAGTGACCAGCTGTACACAAGCTATTAGTAGCGTCTTGGAACCCCGTGCTTGGAACCATATCCCCATTCTTTATCCATCCCCAGTTCCCACTTTTCTAAATAAAGAGCCATTATCTTTTGTCTATAGAGCAGGATTCTTAAGCTGTGCTAATCACAGTTTCTTGAAACTGTCCGAAATAATCCTCATCCTCTTCATCTGAAACCTCTGGGATCTGGCATTTTGAAGATAATGAGAGTTTGCAGCTCAAGAAAAGTAAATGAGAATTTTTGGAACAGAGTTATCTCTAACATCAAGCACTACGGTCATATTTTTTGAACTCCATAACAGGTTTCAATGGAGAAGATTCTGTTATACACAACAGTTAAAAACTGATGGCCAGACTAGACATGACAGCATCCTTGTGGTCACCATGAGGATGCCACCACCATTTTAAAGTCATTTTAAAATGCTGGGAGGCACCGATCTGATCCTGCAGCACAGAGGTGCTCTTGAATTCCCTCCCCTGTGCCTTATCAAGTGCAGAAATGGCTGCATTCCCTTCCATGGCTGTTTTAGCATTTGAAAAGACACCTGGGGGGCAGACAAGAACATTGCACTGTAAGCCCCCCTTGTGGAATTTTGAAATGTCTTTAAAATGGTGGTGGCATCCTCATGGTGACCACAAGGATGCTGTCATGTCTAGTCTAGCTCTGAGCCTTCAAGTTTAGATGCAAAAAACAAGATAAACCACTGAATAGCTAACCCTCCTATTGTTGACTTGTTAGGTGCCGAGGCCAACACTGCTGAATACAACATGCTAAAATAGGCAAATTTTGGTCTGGTACAGCAAAGCAATTCTTATATTTGTAATTAAGTTTTAAACTTTGGAGAGCTTTAACCTAAGAGAAGAACTCAGCATCAGCATTTAATGAAAGGATATTTCAGCACATATGGAAGACTGCACTGAGACATCTATATCTAATAGCTCATACTATCCAGCCTGCTGTTTAAGATCTGCTTCTCAAGTCCTGATTTTTTATGATGCTACCTTCAAAAGTGGGGTGGGTGGTACTAGAGAAGGCATTTTCTGTGGTGGCACCTCATCTTTGGAATGCCCTGCCCCTTGAGGCCTGGTGCCCACTTTTCTTTAGTTATCAGGCAAAACCACATCTTTTTACTCAGAGTTTTGCTTATAGATTTTATCTTATCAGCTTTTTAATGGCCTGCTTCTGTTTTATGGATAGTTTTTATGCTGCTTATATCCAATCACTTGTTTTTAATGGCTTGTTTTAGAAGTTGAGATATCCTAAATAAATAACATAATATCATAACCTAACATTCTGCAGTGAAGATTTATGCAGAAATTTCAGTCAGGCCACTCCTCATGGTTGAAGGGGGCACTGTTTTTAGCAAAACTATCTGGAGTTCTAGGTACCAAGTGCTAGCTATCCTTCCAGAGAGAAGCATTTGCTTATATGAAAGGATGGTTTTGAAGGTCATCTTAGAATCAGAGAGCTGGAAGGTACCTCCAGGGTCATCTAGTCCAACCTTCTGCTCAAGTTCCTAAACATCTTGTGTAATACAAACTGGATTTTAGATGGAGTTTGATCTTGGCATCCATTTCCCAGAATAGGCAGAGTCACAAACAATCATCATTTATGATAAAACAATTTGCTCAGGTTGATTTATATCAGATATACAAAAAGACAGATTAAAACCAACATAAAAGAATAAAACATCAGATTCCCTTAAAAGGCAGATGCCATCAAAAATCCCAGTAATGCCTCTCTCACTAGTGTGGCACTATCAAGTCCTAGTGGTGCTGCTATCTTGCAGGGGTGGGGGGAGTGGGGGTGCCAAGTTCAACCATTGCTGCCCTCAACAAAATGCCTGGCAAAACATCTCTGCCTTACAGACCCTGCAAACAAACAACTCCTTCAAGGCCTGGGTGAAATTTCTCAGAGAATTCCACTAGGTTGGGGCCAGGGAGGAGAAGGCCCTGGACCTGATTGAGGACAACTGGATATCTCTCAGGTTGGGAACCACAAGGAGATATTGATCACCAGAGTGCGAGGTTCTCTTAGGGGTATACCAGGAGAGGTGGTCCCAAAGATTTGTAAGTCCCTGGCCATTCAGGGAGAAAGCATTTAGGCTAGCATAGCTGTTATAGCATTGAGCCTTATGTCTCTGCACTTTACAACCCAATCCTATCAAAAGTAAGTCCCACCATCATCTTTGGGGCTTTGTAAATAAGTATGCTGAAGTTGGCAGCTTTGATTCATAACAAGAGAGGGGACTTGCTGGAAATTGTGACTATTGACCTGAAGGCCTTGTTCTCCCTGGTTCCAGATATGTGTAGGCTGGCAATGAGTGATTTAATAGGTGAAAGAAGGTCAACCTGCATGTGGTCAGGAGGCTCATCCTCAGCCAGCTTCCGACTGCAAGCAGACAAACAAACAAAAAGCCAAGCTAATGCTTAGATATATGGGAAATATGGTTTCCAAGGCTGGTTTTTTTGAAACAGATTTTGTGCTTTAGTCATAGCCCAGTGAGCCTTGCGTTAAATTCTGTAAGAAAGCCAAGATATCCAGCAAACAGAATTAATATCTGAGTTCTGTATTAGAGCCTTGGATCAAAGTAAGACAAGCTTGATTGCATGCCATCCTATCATTAGATTAACAAAGTAATCAGATGGGTCACTGAAGACACTACAGCAGTGTTCCTTGGCACTACAGTCTCTGGGGCACAGTTAAAGGCACTAAATTTGACCTGTGAGCTCTATACAACTTACACATTACATACAATAAAGATTGTCTCCTACGTACCACTGTGATTTCAAAAACCAGCAGATTTCTTGCATTTGTTCACTCTATGTGTCAGATATGTCCAGAAGCAATCTCAGGGCTTCTGTCCATTTAAAAAATCATCTTCTAAAATTCTGCTAAAGTTCCTAAACATCTTCTGTAGAAAATTCAAGGCTAAATTTTCTAAAATTTAATGGCTGAAGTTATGTATGCTGGATGTGTTTATATTTATTTTAGCTGTACAATATAAGCCCTTTTGGGTTTTTAAAATATCTTTGTTTACATGACTTGTGACTATAGGATGATTTTAGATACATTTTAAAAGCAAAGAACTGAGTCTCATTACTTACCTATTGGGTTGGGGGAGCTGAGTGCTAAGAAAGGAATTAAAAACAGAGGTTTTAGAAGATTATTAAATCTATATGAGCACACTCAATGACAAAACAAATTTCTAGAATTTTACTAATATATTTGATTAAAGTCATAGCTTGATACCTTAACACCTTGGGTCAGAATTTGAGATTCAGCATATAGTTTCTTAAGTGTAGCACACAGAAACAATCTTTTGGCCACACAAAGTTCTGAGAAAAAACAGTTAGCTTTGATAAACTTACCTCATACATTCCTGAAACCTAATGGGAATTGAGAGAACACACACCAATGGTTGGGATGGGAAAACCATGGGAGGTGGATAACATTTTATAAAACTGTATTTCATGTGAAATGGGATTTCAGGAGAGGACTGAGTATTTGGTTCCTCTGGGGGAGAAACCAATGCCAAAGAGAAGATTTTACTTCTTGGGGAATTTTAGGTGTTGTGTGATCCCACCAAAATTGTGCACAGTAACAGAAATGCAAAATATAGTTTGTTTCAGATTTCATTTTCAGAAAGTGAAAACTCGTGTGTTAATTGAACATGGTTAGATGCTCCTTGGGATTTAAAGTATGAGTTGAAGGATGTGGAGTCAAGATTTCAGTTTACCATAAAAATTAGACCATGGCATGGGTCCTATGAATTTGTTCCACATGTGCTTTTGTTTAACTTAGGGTTGCCAGGTCCCCTCATGGATCCAATGGAGGGATTTGGGGGGTATTCCAGGGTGGGCAGGGGTGTTGCACGGGGGATGCTCTAGTTTTGGGGCAAACTCTATGGTAAAGCTGGCTTAAAACCATAGAGTTTGCCCCAAAACCCAGAATGTCCCCCACATGATGTCCCTGATGCAATTATGTCACTTCAGGGTAACCTCATCACATATTTAGTGATGGGTTTTTTCCCACTGGTCAGCTGGTTCATAGCGGAGGAAAGCCCCCAAAACCAGGGGATCCCACACCAGGACTTGGAGGCTGGCAACTCTGGTTCAACCACAGCAGAGGCTACCCTTAAGCTAGGCACTTTTGCTTACACATGACCAATGTTTTTTTATGGAGCCCCAAATTACCTAGCACTACAGGAATGCAGTCAACAGTGGAGGACCACTTCTGCGATGGCCAAAGAGAAGTGCATGTAGAATGAGGGCTTAAGATCCAAACGCATACAAAGAAGCGCATGTGACCATGCAAATCACTCTTTGGAAATTTTCAAAATCTGCAATCTTTTGAACCTAAGTTAAAATACAGTGGCATAAGTTCATTGATATATGCAATCCTGTCTATGTATTGTTCCTTCTACTAACAAAAGATTTGTGGCTACAAAGACCAAAGTGAGCTAACAAAGTTTGATTGCAGTGACACCTTTAAAATCAAGAAAGTTTAATTCTGGGGATAAACTTTTGCATGATGCACACTTCTTCAGATATATTGAAACAAGACTTCCTCAACCAATACCTACAGGTGGGGGGTTAGTTGATAGAAAGGGCTAATTAGAGTCAAGATGTATAAGTACAGCTATGATTGAATTAAAGCAATTGGTAAGACCTGTGAATAGCAACAAATCAACATAGAGATAATAAAAGAGTTAACAAACAGATGTGTGAACTAAGTTTAAGTCCAGTGACACCTTTAAGACCAAGAAAGTTTAATTCTCGGTGTAAGTGAGGACTGAGTGACTTAGTATATATATAGTGAGATAAAAAGCTGATATCTTTGTTAAGTCCTGGGAGTTCCACTGTCCTGAGCATTGTAATAACATGTAATGCAGCAATCACTTGTTCCAGTCTATTTCTGAAATTCCTCTACAATAAAACAACGACTTTGAGGTTTCCCATGGAGTGCCCTGGGAGGTTGAAATATTCTCCTACAGGTTTCTCAGTTTTGTTATTCTTGATGTCAGATTTGTGTCCATTTATCCTTTGGCATAGGGTTTGAGCTATTAGCCCCATGTAGAGAACTGAAGGACATTGTTGGCATTTAATAGCATATACAATGTTAGAAGATAAGGAATGTCCCAGAGATGTTATAGTTGATGTTGTTAGGTCCAGTGATTGTGTTATCTGGTTTTATGTGACAGCAAAGTTGGCATCTGGGTTTATTGCAAGCTCTGGTACCAGTGTCCATGCTCAAATTAGATGTTGTATTATTGTGGGTGAGGAGTTGTTTAAGACTGGGAGGCTGTCAGTGCGCAAAAAGAGGTTTGCCCTCCCTACTTGTGAAAGAGAAATGTCATTATCCAGTAGAGGTTGTAAGTCTCTGGTGGTGCACTGAACTGGTTTGAGTTGAGAGCTGTATGTGGCCACCTGAATCTAAAGACCAAAGTGTTTAGTGGTCAGGAGTAAATAAGACATGTGTTGTAGTTCTTCTACTGTTGCTATATAGATCTGACTCTGTGCTCTATCTGGATGAGAAATGGCCTGGGCAGTACATGTATGCTTCGGTACAAGTGTAATAAAACCCCACAAACCATTCTGAGTTATTCTGAAATATCTTTCAGAATTATTTTGAACAGAACCAAGATTTCCTCCCTATCAGGTGAATTTATTCATGCCTTGTGGACAACATAAAGAGCCCTGATCATTTTCTGAGTAATGCAGAGAAGGAGACACTTACGTTCTGTGTAGCGAATGATACGGGTAGCCATGTCTCCAGCCCCAAAGCGGGTCAAAGGTGTCAAGCGAACCTCATAACTATGAGGCACCTTCAGGTCAATCAGGATGTGCTCTAGCAGCATGCCCTTCTCCATCTTCTTCACAGGAATATATTTGGGAGGCAAGGGCCTGTGATTCAGCTGCAGAGACAAAGGTCAGGGTTTGGTCAAACAAAGTATATAGTTCTGAAATCTTCAGACCGAGGAACTCTTACAAGCTCTCATTCTAGTGACTTCTCTCTCCTCTTCTGATAATGTTAGGCATAGTCATGTACAACACAGTGCAAAACCTTAAAATCCAAAGCAGGATTTTAAATTCTGAGAATATTCAGAAGTTAGCAAAAAAACAAAAACAAAACCGACATTGGCAGCCTTCATATTTAAAATGCTAAAAGCACCAATTTAAAAAATGATCTGTGTCACACTTCCAGTGGATAGAATGTAAGAATTTCACACTTGTTGCAGTAAGGTTATTTCACACATTACACAGGAAGAAAGCCAGATTTCCCACGGGAAGACAGTGCTTATTCAACCAAGTGCTCCAGATAATCCTGGCTCTTTGATAAGGGTAGGTATACAAAACATTTGCCAAGTAACTGTCTGTTACGCTATACATATATAGGTGTGCTTGTAACCAAAAACTAATGTGTGAATATGTACTTAGGGTTAAAGACTAAGGTAGAGACAAAACAATGCATTCGGTTATACTGTTGTTCAAAACCCTTCTGATTTTGTTGTGTTTCTATCAGCCCATATTTGACAGGCTACAGTTTCCTGCAGAAGAGTTCCTGGCCCAAATCCTGTTGCTTACTCTCCCCCCCCCCCCCCACGCCCTCCCTCCAATTTGTTCTTTTCTCTTTCTTTCTTACCATTGATGTTTCTATATCCCTCCCATCTGATTCTACTGAGACATTTTGAAATGCACTGAGAGAAGTCTTCATGCTATCATAAATACCTAAGATGATGTGACAGAGAGAAGGGACATGCATTCATCCCACCCTTGTAGTGAGGGAGACGAGCAGGAGCACATGGTCAGGGCAGAAGGGAGCCTCTCTTGCTTGTGTATGCCTAGGGTTGCCAATCCCCAGGTGGGGGCAGGGGATCCCCCGGTTTGGAGACCCTCCCCCCGCTTCAGGGTCGTCAGAAAGCGGGGGGAGGGGAGGGAAATGTCTGCTGGGAACTCTGTTATTCCCTATGGAGATTTATTCCCTTATAAAATCATGGAGAATTGATCCACAGGTATCTGGGGCTCTGGGGGGGCTGTTTTTTGGGGTAGAGGCACCAAATTTTCAGTATAGCATCTAGTGCCTCTTCCCAAAATACCCCCCAAGTTTCAAAAAGATTGGATCAGGGGGTCCAATTCTATGAGCCCCAAAAGAAGGTGCCCCTATACTTCATTATTTCCTATCGAAGGAAGGAATTGAAAGGTGTGCCGTCCCTTTAAATGTGATGGCTAGAACTCCCTTGATCTTGGCTCCACCCCTAATGTCTCCTGGCTCCACCCCCCAAAGTCCCCAGATATTTCTTGAATTGGACTTGGCAACCCTAGTCTCTGGGGAAGCTGTGTTTTTGAGGTAGAATCACCAAATTTTCAGCATAGCATCCAGTGCCTCTCGCTAAAACAGCCTCCAAGTTTTAAAAGGATTGGACTAGGGGGGTCTAATGCTGTGAACCCCAAAAGAGGGTGCCCCTACATTATTTCCAATGGAGGGAAGGTGTTTAAAAGGTATGTGGTTCCCTTAAATGTGAGGACCTGAACTACCTTAGGAGTTCAGTTGTGCTTGTCACAACCTGGCTCCACCCCCACGTCTCCTGGCTCCACCCCCAAAGTCCCCAGATATTTCTTGAATTGGACTTGGCAACCCTATGTATGCCTGAGCCTAGGGTTGCCAATCCCCAGGTGGGGGCAGAGAATCCCCCAGTTTGGAGGCCCTCCCCCCCCCCGCTTCAGGGTCATCAGAAAGCGGGGGGAGGGGAGGAAAATGTCTTCTGGGTACTCATGATTCCCTATGGAGACTTATTCCCATAGAAAATAATGGAGAATTTATCCACGGGTATCTGGGGCTCTGGGGGCCCTGTTTTTTGAGGTAGAGGCACCAAATTTTCAATATAGTATCCAGTGGCTCTCCCCAAAATACTCCCTAAGTTTCAAAAAGATTGGACCAGGGGGTCCAATTCTATGAGCCCCCAAAGAAGGTGCCCCTATCCATTATTTCCTATGGAAGGAAGGCATTTAAAAGATGTGCGGTCCCTTGAAATGTGATGGCCAAAACTCCCTTTGGAGTTCATTTATGCTTGTCACACCCTTGCTCCTGGCTCCACCCCCAAAGTCCCCAGATATTTCTTGAATTGGACTTGGCAACCCTACCTGAGCCTCTTCCCTTCGCCAATCTCCTTTAATCACTGAAGAGAGGAGGGAGATTTCTGCTGGGAAGCCATGGGTGAATGTGCTCCTCTTCCATGGGGGAAGCATGCTCTTCTCTCCCACCAACAGGAATTTGTGGAAGAGTTTGTGTTAGATTCCTGCCAGAATGTGACAACTGGATCAAGTGATACAAAAAGCCATTTTTGTATTCTGCTAGTCCTGAAATCCAGCTGTACAGTTGTCAGCTGGTGAACTTTCCCTTTCTCTTTTCACTGAAACAAGCTGGTTAAACTGCAGGCTGAGTTGGAAGTTATTCCATCATGCACCTTAAAGTAGAACACAGAAACAATGGCTTTCTCCTCACCTATTTCCTCTGCTCTTTATAGCAGGGCCCAGGGGACTACTTGGAGTGTATGACTGAGGTCTAGGACAGAGACAGTTTCAATAGGATTGACTTAAAGATAATAATCTTGTTTCTGGAATCTTGCCAGAATCCATTTTTAATCAGCCATGTCCCATCTGCACATACAAACAGTGGATAATGATTCAAGTTATACCCCCCCCCCCACACACACACACAGTTTTGACATCCTATTTCTCTGAAGCTCTCTCATGACCTCCACTAAGCAAGAACATATCCCACTCCCAGTGTAAACCCCCCTTATATACATTGGCGTGCAACACAGTACCAGTTGCTTGGAAACAATGTGAGGTCTGATGGCAAAATCAAGGTGAAGTCTGCTGCCAAGGAAATAAGGTCATTTGCAATGCTGACCTGAAGAATACTGATAGGGGACACTTATTCCAAGGTTAGGGAAAGCTATTCCAAGGCTACTATATTCAGCCACCTCAGAGCCAACTCTCTTAACATGCATTCTGGAATAATTCCTATAACATTGGTGGCTTCCCTTGGCTAGTCATGCTTGCAAATGGACTGTATGAATGACTCATATAGAGGAGACCACTGATTTCTAGTAATCCTGCAGCCTTGCTTTTTGAAAGATGCAGTTTGCAATACCATGAAGTAGCAAATTGTATGTATGAACTGCTCATATGGCTCATCTGTATCCATGCATCTATCCTTGGAAGGTACCTGGTTTTTAGATATTATCCAGTGCTTAGTGCACTTTCCAACATGACACAAAATATACTTTATAGCTCTACTATATTACTGGTATGTCAATCCGAGTATTGTTAATACAGGATAGAAAATGGAAGAAAGCTATTTAAATCAAACTAGCAAAAAACAAGGCTAGTAAACCCCAATTAACTGTAACTTGAAACACTTTGTTATTCAAGGTATAAACTTCCCTGTGCACACACACTTCTTCAGAGACAATGAAATGGAAACTGCCAGTCCATACATATAGGAAGAGGGTGAGCAGTAAATTAGCAATCAAAATAATGAAGATGTTTAACAGATTCAAGGATCAAACAGGAATACCAAGCTTAGTTTATATTTTAACATATTTCCTTTAGTATGTTTTCCCCAGAATTAAACGCAAACAAATGATAGCCATATAAACTAAACTTGTTATTTCTGTTTGGTCCTAGATCCTTGGTCCTGTTAAACATCTTCATTATTTTGCATGCTAATTCATTGCTTACCTTCTACCTACATGTATGGGCTGGTAATTTCCATTTCACTGTATCTGAAGAAGTGTGCATCCACACAAAAGCTTATACCTTGAATAAAACTTTGTTGGTCTTAAAGATTCCACTGGACTCGAACTTCGTTCTATTTGGAAGGTTTTCTTCATACAGCCCAATGACACCATCTCCTTTCCTAACCCCTCTTTATGTGTTTTGTGTTGCTCTGCCTTGATTCAAACATCTTTTCTCTTCCTGAACACACTAGCCAGCATTGTGGTCCAATATTACTCTGGTACAGTTAATAAAAAAATGTAGCCACCAAGGCTGTAGAAAAGGCAGGCTGCCTTATTAGATATTCTGAATCCTCAGTGGAGGAGCCTGTGCGGGGCCCAGCAATGAGCTCATTCATCACTGAGTGCAGTTAAGCTGCCAGCAGGGCCAGAGCATAAACACAGCGGAACTCTCAGTCTCATCTCTTTGCCTTCACCTCCTTCCATTTCAAAAAATAAGAGAAAGATGAAAGCAACAACAACAAACACCATTTTCCTCATTTGCCAATGGCAAATCTAGGGAACAGGGCTGCCAAGAGCCATCAAAGGCCTACAGATCCAAATCCTGATCCAAACCTTGTGTCTAATTTTGTAATTTAATCCTTTTATTCATATACATATGTGCACCACTGCAAGACATACTTCTTACATCTGATGAAGTGGACCGTAGTTCACAAAAACTTTGTATCACAACAAAGTAAGTAGATCAGTTAGTGATCTATTTAAGTTTACCCTTGTACCTTTAACAAGCGCAAAAGCAGGGGCAAACTGCGTTATGCTGCAGTGCTGGATGAAAAGTACTGGAATCATTGGGATTGATTTTGCTAGGATTGCCAATCCTTAATTGGGGGCAGGGGATCCCCCAATTTGGAGGCCCTCCCACCACTTCAGGGTCATCAGAAAGCAGGGTGGAGGGAGGGAAATATCTGCTGGGCGCTCCATTATTCCCTATGGGGACCGAATTGATCAATGGGCATCTGGGGCTCTGGGGGCTGTTTTCTGAGGTAGAGGCCCAAAATTTGCAGCATAGCATCCAGTGCCACTCCTCAAAACTCCCTCCAAGTTTCAAAAGTTCCAATTCTATGACCCCCCCCCCAAAAAAAGGTGCCCTATCCTTCATTATTTCCAACGGAGGGAAGGAATTTAAAAGATGTGCAGCCCCTTTAAATGTGATGTAAGCTGCCCTGAGCCCGCCTAGGCGGGGAGGGCAGGATAAAAATGGAATTAAATAAATAAATGATGGCCCTTTGGAGTTCAATCATACTTGTCACAACCTTACTCCTGGCTCCATCCCAATGTCTCCTGGTCCACCCTCAACATCCCCAGATATTTCTTTGGCTCCTGAGCCAAATCTGGCCCTGGTGCTCCTGCAAATGTTAGTTCCCTGACATCTTGTCTGTTTGTAAGCAGATTTATCAGCTAGTTTGATCCTTAATTGTTGAACTTCTGCTGTTCCTACCAACTTATCAGGAGAACATGATTGACACGATCATCTTGATACACATAATCAGGGCTTTCTTGAGCAGGAACGCACAGGAACGCAGGTCCGGCTGGCTTGGTGTCAGGGTGTATGGCCTAATATGTAAATGAGTTCCTGTTGGGCTTTTAAAAGCCTGTGTGAAACCATGGTGATGTCAGGAAGTGTGGCCTAATATGCAAATGAGTTCCTGCTGGGCTTTTTCTACAAAAAAGTCCTGCACATAATCATCACTTTGTCTGAACTGGAAAATGCATTTATACTTCAGCTGTGGTATGCACAAACCAGAGTTTCTCATTATGTCTATGAAATTTGCAGTATAGACACATTGTCTTACTCAGGTAAAATGGTGATCATTCATGTGTATCAAGATAAAATTGTATAGTACTCTGCTGGTACATGCAGTAGGAGCACTGGAAACATATCAACTGAAAATAACTACACACATAACTGGGTTAGAGCCCCAATGGAGACTTTTTAACCCAGGCAAGTGATATCTGTAGTGTTCTCCCCACCCACCCCCATTTTCTGGTGGTGGGGGGAGAGTGTATTAAAAAGTAAAACAGTGAGCTCTGACTCATGAAATATTATTCTGGAATAAATTCTGTAAGTCTCTAATACCACTGGATCCCTGCTTTGGTTTTTCTACAGAGTGACCAACCACTGTGAATTATCATGAATGGCAGTCCTTTTCAAAGGGATCATTTTGGGTATGGGATTTTAATTTGGGTCTCTTGTCTAATCAATGCCCAAAAGTTAGGTTAATAACATTTGCAGGACCAGCTTATGGGAAAGTTAGCTTTAAGGTGGGCCATTCTGAGGGATATACCAATTACTAAAGGCACAGAGAATGGGAAAGAAAGAACTGCCTGTCAAGACAGAGCTATCTTTTTAACATAACGGGACGTGCATTAGGTGGGCAGGAAATGTACAATGTTGGGAGAGAGTAGATGCAAACCTCTAGGGCTCATTATCTGTTTTCAGAAAGAAAACTCATTAGACTCCTCTCCCAGCAATCTTGGAGGATAGTTTTAATTTATATTCAGCTGACATATCAAAAACATGGAAAAGGTTTTTTTTGTCATCACAACCAAGTCATGCTCCACAGAACTGCAGGTGCATGAACACCTGAAAGCAGCTTGTGCCACATTTCATGAAGAATCTATGGAGTGTGTACAACTACTGCGAGAGACTCAGAAAATCACAAATGCATGCCGTGACTAAACAGAACAGTATAAGCTATTGACTCTTTGGAGGAAGGGTTCTTATGGGACAGTCTAACCTCCCTTCCTCAGATGCAAAAGAGCAAAAGCACCTTTAAGGAAACTGGGATGTTGATCATATATCTGGGATGACTATCACATAGTTGCCACAGAGAACACTTTAGTTTACACAAGAAATCCTAGAAGGTATCTCCAAAGAATATTACATTCCCTGAATGAGGAATCAGATCACTAGAAATTAAGAACAAGAACATAATTGAGCAACTATATCCTATCCAGTACTTTCAGCCATTCTGTTTTCTACCTTAATATTTTAAAAATGAGATAGTTGCTATATGAAGAACAATTCCCTGTGTGATCTTACACTATTCATGACAAAGACCCAAGGCCATGTTTATCTCAGTGGAAACAAAATAGCAGTGGATATGACATATGAGCAGGGCTTTTTTTCTGGAAAAAGAGGTGCTGGAACTCTCAAGAGGAAAAAGAAGAAGAAGAAGAAGAAGAAGAAGAAGAAGAAGAAGAAGAAGAAGAAGAAGAAGAAGAAGAAGAAGAAGAAGAAGAAGAAGAAGAAGAAGAAGAAGATGATATTGGATTTATATCCCGCCCTCCACTCCGAAGAGTCTCAGAGCGGCTCACAATCTCCTTTACCTTCTTCCCCCACAACAGACACCCTGTGAGATGGGTGAGGCTGAGAGGACTCTCACAGCAGCTGCCCTTTCAAGGACAATCTCTGCCAGAGCTATGGCTGACCCAAGGCCATGCCAGCAGGTGCAAGTGGAGGAGTGGGGAATCAAACCCGGTTCTCCCAGATAAGAGTCCGCACACTTAACCACTACACCAAAGTGGCTCTCTCTCTTCACCAAAATGAAGAAACACATGGGTGCCCCTCATGAACTTTTAAACATTTTTGGATAATTTTGTCTCCATTAAGAGATTTTGGAACTCCATTCCATCGTATTCCCCCAGAAAAAAATGCCCTGCATATGAGGATATATTGGCCCTATAAGTGTTTTTTAAAAGGCCTGACCTTTTCTATTTACAAATCCATAAAATGTTTTTAAAAGTATTTTCTATGTACAGTTATAATCTACATTTAGGGCTAAAAATACAAATATTTCCATTAAGCCTCACATATGACTGTTTCTTACTACCAAAGCATGAGCATGCTTGCAAGCACATCCTTGCAACAGTAGTTAACTGTTATTACTTATAACAGCCCTTTTAATGCACAATGTTAGTTTCCCATAAGTACACTCTTGCACTTGTTGATAGAGAGTGAAGGAGTCCCCAACTACGAATGTTTGTGTGCGCATTTCACAGATATGGGACTGAGGCTGACAGTTCAGATACATATCCAAAAAAACTATACGGTAGCATCCTTCAGGGAATGTGCTGCTAAGTTACAGTTGATCAGATTCTGATACCCTCATTTTAAAAAAATACCTGAACATAGAAAATTTGCATATTAAACAGAGTTGAATTATAATCTTTCACCCTGATTTGCTATTTTTGCACATGTGGTTTTAAAATCACACTAAAAATGCAATGTTTTGCCTTGAGAACATTACCAACATTCTCCAGAGAAATAGTCCAAGAAGCACTAGTATATGATGCTGCTAGATGTGTTCAGCTGTGAAAATCAGCAACTGGGGCTGGGAGATCATTTCATAAATCAGATGAATACTGGACAACAGAGAAGTATTTTAAATGGTTTTGTGTGGAGGCTCTCAGTTTATGCAAGCCAGCCATATAAAAAATCTACACAATTTGCATGCAGTTAGTATACAATTCTTGTGAATGTGTTACAGAATGCTTAGAGAGCTACCACACAAGACAAATTTTAAGCAGTAGCCACTAGCTCATTTTGTCTTTCTGAATTGATACAGGCAGCCTCTGGTGGAGTGGGCTTGGATCCAACGCTTCTAACTCTAATAAGCATCCCAACAGGACCATACAGGCTCTGATTAGTGCATATTACTAAGTCATTACTTAACACACAGGATACTATGGTGGCTTTGGTGCTAGCTAACCTAAAAGATACAATGGTTAGTAATAATCTTTAATCATGTGACCAGGATGCTCAAGCCACACAGACCTAACCAAAACAAAGCACATGACTTGCTTGTAGCATAACTGGTTCTCTCTAGGTATGGGCATGAACTGAACCATGAACTATGGTTCGAGCACAAACCAGGCCAATTTGTGCTTCCCAACCCAGGGTTTTGCGAGAACATGCCTCCCACAAATCCTCCTTGAACTTCACTGGGGTTTCATGAAGTTCAAAAAGGGTTAATGCAAGTGGCTCTGAAGGCATTCAAATGCCTTTGGAATCCACCTCCGGGTTGGGCTACCCCAACTGAGCTCTGGGAGTGAGCTCTGAAGGACCTTAAAGGCCTCTGGAGCTCACTCTTGGAGCTCAGGCAAGTTGAGTGGCTTTTAGAAGCCTTCAGAGCTCAACTCCAGGTGCAGCCTGCCTATATAAGGGCATATAAGGTCTATAAAAGCCTTAAGAGCTTGCTCTGGGAGCTCAGTTGGGCCAGCCCAACCTGGAGGTACATTCTAAGGGCATTTAAATGCCTTCAGAGCTCACTCGGGATGGGGCCAAAATCCAGAACCAGACAAATCCTGAACTGGCTTGTCCAATAGAGGAGTGTGTTAGAGGTTCATGCCCATCCCTAGTTCTCTCTGTAAGGACCATATTTTTCCATTCCATCCTTTATATTTATATCTCACCCTTATGCCAATAAATTCAGATTCGTTACACATACAGTAACCCTGGCATGTAGAGTAGGATGAGAAATAGTCACTGATCCAAGACCGCATTTTCTCTTTTCTTCCATTTTGATCAGTTAAAGAGCTGCTGGATTGACAGCCATTTGTGTGGCACTTTGAATGGCTTCCCAGACCCACACAGTGACTTGGTTTCCTGGAATTTAGCCCTCCCCCTTTCAGCAACCCTGCCAAATTACAAATAAGATTTTGTTCTAAAGTTGGCAAATTTTGAGAAGCGAAGAAGATTAAGGTGAGCTGGACCACACTTTGCACACTAAGTATTTCCTGCAGTCTCACTGTAGTTTCTTTTTATTAAAAATGTAGGGGAGTGGACTATTTGCTACTGAATGCAGAAAGCATTACAAACTATGCTGACTAGGTACCAGGTCAAGATCTGTCTACAAACTGTACACTGTGTGTGTGTGTGTGTGTGTGTGTGGCAATTTAGCCTTTATATAATAAAACCCCCGTGGTTGTGGCCAAATCCAGCTCTCTCATTGGCTGCGCACTCCATAAACCATTGGCCCATCAACTGCCACTTAAGGTCTCTTGCATTCCATTGGCTGAAGATGGAGGCACTGCTTTGCAGAGGAGAGAAAGCCTTCTCTCGATTGGCTGAAGGAAGGAGGAGGGAAACTGCCACAGAAAGCCTTTCTTTGATTGGCACTGTTTCACAGAGGAGATAAAGAAAGCCTTCCCTCAATTGGTTGAGGGTGGGAGAAGGAGGGAAACAGCCACATAAAGCTTTCCCTCATTTGGCTGAAGGCTCCTCCCCCTCTTCCTCTGAGGAACGAAACAGCCAGAGATGGATAGACCAAAAAATGGCATCCCTTAGCTGCAGAACAACATTTTATTCTAGGTACAGAGAGAGAGAGATGGAAAGAGAGAGAGGCAGAAAGAGAGAGAATATGAAGTCCTGTTTTTTAAAACGGGACCACCAGGGAAGCTGCCTTCACTTTCCCCTCAGTGCATATTGGTAGCCAACCAAGCTTGGTTTTGTCAGTAAAAGGCAGCCGTGGGGGGGGGGAGGCCCTTTCCAGGCCTATTTTGGCTTTTGAAGGAGAACTCATTAGGCTGGTCCTGACTAGGGTTGCTAGCTCCAGATTGGGAAATTCCTGGAGATTTTGTGGTGGAGTCTATAGAAGCCAGACTTTGGGGAGGGGAGAGGTCCCAGCTGAATATTATGCCATAGAGCCCACCCTCTAAAGCTGTTATTTTCTTCATGGGGAGAGAGATCTGTTGTCTGGAGTTCCATCAGAAGATCTTTGGGCTCTGTCTGGAGGTTTCCTACCCTAGACCTGGCAGCACCCTCTGGGTGAATTAATGCCAACTGACTAGCATGACTTAACTAAGCCTGGCTGCTTGCTCCTGTTCAGCACCAGTACCTCTATGACAGACAGTGCGACGTGGCAGTTAGCACTTTAGAGCAGGGTCTGCCAGGCCCAGGTTCTTATTATGGAAGCTAAGTGATTTTGGAGCACCCACATACTTTCAGCCTAACCTACCTCACAGGGTTTGTCATGGGTGCTGGGGACCCTGCAGAGGAAGTTGAGTCTGACGAGGAAACTGTGCCCCTGCCACCTGCACCAGGGCCCCTGCCTCCTGCTGGAGAAGACCCCAGCCCCCCTGCCTCGCCCTCTCGGGTGGCTCGTGTGCGTGACCGCCTCCGGCAGGACCTCAGGGATCGGAGGAGGGCGGCACGCTCACAAGCAAGACGCTCCCTGAGCCCTGAGTTCTGAGAGGATTCTGGCCCTCCTAAGAGCAAGGATGCTTGAGTTATGACAGGATCCTGGCTGCCTCCCTGAGCCAGCAATTAGCCCAAACGGGCAACAGCCAGCAGAGGGCTATATAGCTGTGGGCTTTGGGAGGAGGCTTTGTGGAAGCAACTAGTCATCTCCCTGACATCCTAGCATCCACTCCGGCTTGACTTTGGTTCCTGACTCCCTGACTTTGGCTTTTGACTTCTGGACTCCCTGACCTCGGCTTCTGGACCTCGGACCTGCGATACTTGTACACTGATTTGGATTTGGCGCCTCAGACCCTCCTGCTTACTGGCTACAGACCTCGGACTGCCTCTGGACTTTGCCTGACCCGGCCCCAGCCGTGACAGATTGCTTCCACCCGACAAACACCCACTCCACAGGATGGATGCTGAAGCAAGTGAAACCACAGAACTACTGGCTGCGCTCCAAGCCCAGGTACAGCAGCTAACACAGGCAGTAGTGCACTTGCAGCAACAACCTGCGGCCAGTGCTCCAGCCAAGTGCCCAGTTTCCCCACCTGACAGATTTGGGGGTGCCGTGGAAGAATTTCCTGCCTTCCTAGCACAGTGTCGGCTGTACTTTGAACTAAGAGCACGGGACTTCCTCAATGACAAGACAAAGGTGTGTTTCATCATCAGTCTGTTAAAGGGGCAGGCGGCCAAATGGGCCACACCCTTGCTGGTCGCATCCTCTCCCCTACTAACTAATTACCAAGGGTTTGAGGCCCACCTGTCTGCTGCTTTCTCTAGCCCAGTCCAAGCAGCCACAGCCAACCGGAAGATCAGGGCACTGAAACAAGGCAAATCCTCGGTGGCTCAGTATGCCACTGAATTCAAGCTCCTGGCCCAAGACTTGGCGTGGAATGAGGCTGCCCAGATGGACCAGTTTACCGAGGGGTTGGCAGAGGAGGTCCTGGATGAACTGGCCAGGGTGGAGCCACCACCCACGCTTCAACAACTTATCACCCTCTGCCTCCGCATCGATGGCCGCCTGGAAAGTCGCCGCCAAGCCAAGACCAGAGGACGCCAGCTCCCTGCGCCGTGCCACTTGGCTCCTCGCCCATCCTCAGCTCGTACCAGCGCCGAGGACGAGCCTATGCGGCTTGGAGCTGCTCGACCCTGCCTGACCCCAGAGGAAAAGGCCAGACGCCGCACACAGAATCTGTGCCTCTACTGCGGCACGGCAGGCCACTATGCCTCTGGCTGCCCTGCTAAGCATCAGATACCCGGGCCTTCACCGCCACCGCCGCCAAAAGGGCAGCCCCAGGCGTAAGTGGACCCCCCAGCCTGGGGCGACTAGCTGGGTCCTCCGAACAGCGGGCTGATACCCCGGGCCCGTTCCTGCTACCAGTCAAACTCCGTCTGCCTGACGAACGCTGGCTGTTCGTGTATGCCATGCTGGACTCGGGAGCAGCCCACTGTTTTATAGATGCCGCCTTTGTAAAACAGCACCAGATCCCGGTGCAGACAAAAGAGACTCCGTCGCTGGTGGAGGCTATTGACGGGCGCCTCCTCCGTTCTGGGCCTGTCACCCAGGAGACCTGTCCCATCACCTTCCACGTCCAGCAGCACCAAGAACAGCTGCAGTTTAATGTCGCCCGCATGCCTCGCTTCCCACTGATTCTGGGCCTTTCCTGGCTGAAGCTGCACAACCCCATCGTGGACTGGGCCCAGCAGGAACTACGTTTCCAAGACCCATGCCCCCATCTGACTCCTCCCACCACTCTGGCAGCTGGCATCCCGAGTGGTGGTCCTCAGCTCCCTCAGAAGTATGCGGATTTCGCCGATGTCTTCGAAGAGACGGGAGCGGATCAGCTTCCCCCTCACCGGCCCTATGACTGTGCCATTGACTTGGTACCTGGGGCACCACTCCCGGTGGGGCGTCTGTACCCAATGTCGGAGCCTGAGTTGGCCGCTCTGCGAGACTTCCTAGATAAGAACCTGAAACGCGGCTTCATCCGACCCTCAACCTCTCCCCTGTCTGCTCCAGTCCTCTTCGTAAAGAAGAAAAGTGGGGAGCTCCGGCTGTGCAATGATTACCGGGCCCTGAACAAGATCACCATCCGCGACCGGTACCCTCTACCACTGATCCCTGAACTCTTGGATCGCTTAAAGGGGGCCCAAATCTATACCAAGCTGGACCTCCGTGGAGCGTACAATTTGGTGCGCATACGACCTGGAGACGAATGGAAGACCGCATTTGGGACCCGGTACGGGCAGTACGAGCACCTGGTGATGCCCTTCGGATTGACCAACGCCCCCGCTGTCTTCCAGAGGTTCATGAACGACATATTCCGGGACCTGCTCGACCGCTTCGCAATCATATATCTAGATGACATTCTAATTTACTCCCGCAATCCTGCCCAGCACGCCGAGCACGTCCGCCAGGTCCTGCAGCGCCTACGAACCCATGGCCTCTACGCCAAGCTGGAGAAGTGCGACTTCGACCTGCGCTCTGTCGAGTTCCTCGGTCACATTGTGTCCCCGCAAGGGATCCTCATGGACCCGAAAAAAGTAGAAGCGGTCCTGACCTGGCAGGCTCCTCAGAATCGCAAAGACCTGCAGCGATTCCTTGGTTTTGCCAACTACTATCGGCAATTCATCCCAGCCTATGCCTCCCTGACAACACCCCTGACTCAACTACTCCGCCCCAAAGAACCCTTCTGCTGGTCCCCAGAGGCCGATAACGCCTTCTCCACCCTGAAGACCCGTTTTGCCACCGGGCCACTCCTGAGATACCCTGACCCCCAGCTTCCCTTTACGGTGGAAGCTGATGCCTCCAACGTGGCCCTGGGAGCAGTGCTGTCCCAGCGCGAGGAGCCGTCTCAGCCACTCCAGCCCTGCGCCTATTACTCGCGCCAGCTCACGGCTGCGGAAAGGAACTATACCATCTGGGAGAGGGAGTTGCTCGCGATCAAGGCGGCTTTTGAGGTTTGGAGGCACTACCTCGAAGGGGCTCGCCACCCTGTTCAAGTGCTCACTGACCACCGGAACCTAGAGCACCTCCAGACCACCCGCCGTCTCAACCAGCGCCAGATCCGGTGGTCCCTATTCTTCTCTCGCTTTGACTTCCGGATCTCCTACATCCCCCATACCCAGAACCGGAAAGCAGACGCGCTGTCCCGGAAACCGGAATACGCCCCTGCTTCAACTGAGGCCGCGCCCGCTGCTCCCATCCTGCCGCCCTCAGTATTTGCAGCCACCTCCACTTCACCCACACTCGTGGAGGACATTCGTGCTAGCCAGGCCAACGATCCCTGGGTCCAGCAACACCTCCAGGCACTCCAAGACGACTCAGCAGGCGAGTTCACGACTCGAGGCGGTCTCTTGCTACACCGCGAACGCCTCTATGTGCCGCCCGGGCCCTTGCGGGCAGAAGTGCTACGCCTGACTCATGACTCGTTACCCGCCGGGCACTTTGGACAGCATAAGACCACCCACTTGCTGACGCGAGAATTCTGGTGGCCACGAGTGCGCTCCGATGTTGCCCGCTATGTCAGCTCCTGTGATGTCTGTCGGCGGGCCAAAGACGTCCCGGCCAAACCCTCGGGGTTGTTACAGCCCTTGCCCGCACCCTCAGGACCCTGGGACACCATCTCGATGGACTTCATTACAGAACTCCCACGATCCAAAGGTCAGACTTGCATCTTGGTGGTCGTCGACCTATTTACCAAGATGGCCCACTTCATTCCGTGTCCGAAACTTCCCACAGCTCAGGAGACAGCCCAGCTCTACCTGCAACACATCTTTCGTCTGCACGGACTCCCAGCCCACCTGATCTCAGACCGGGGCCCCCAGTTCTCCTCTCGGTTCTGGCAAGCCCTCCATTCCAGCCTGGGTACTCGAGTGCACCTGTCCTCAGCCTACCACCCACAGACTGATGGTCAGACAGAGCGCACCAATGCCACGCTAGAGCAATATCTCCGCTGTTACACCTGCTACCAGCAGGACGACTGGACCAGTCTGTTGCCTCTAGCGGAGTTTGCATACAACAACGCGGTCCACTCGTCCACCCAAATGACCCCGTTTGCTGCAACCTACGGGTACCACCCTCGGTTCTTCCCGGCGATCCTGCCACCCACGAATGTCCCCGCCGTCGAGGCCTACCTGCAAGAACTCCGCGCCAGCCAAGACTTGCTCCGGGAGCAGCTACAGCGGGCCAAGGAAGCCTATAAACTGGCTGCGGACCGGAAGAGGCAGGAAGGCCCCCCAATCCAGCCAGGGGATCAGGTGTGGCTCTCAACGCGCTACCTGCGCCGGCCTGGTCGGTCTCACGAGCTGGATGCGCGGTTCATTGGACCCTACCCCGTCACGGACCAAATAAACCCCGTCGCCTTCAGGCTCCAGTTGCCACCCCACCTCCGCATTCACCCTGTGTTCCATCGCTCCCTCCTTGTTCCAGCTGCACCCCCTGACCCAGCTCGGCCTCCTTGCCCACCGCCGCCACCACCAGTGTTGGTGGATGACGAAGAAGAATATGAGGTGCGCCAGATCCTGGACTCCCGGTACCATCGTGGAGGCCTCCACTACCTGGTGGACTGGGAGGGATATGGCCCAGAAGACCGGTCTTGGGAGCCCGAGGACAATCTTCATGCCCCGGACTTGGTGCACCAGTTCCACAACGACCACCCCGACCTTCCAGGCCCCTTGACGGAGGGGGGCCCTGGGGGGGGGGATAGTGTCATGGGTGCTGGGGACCCTGCAGAGGAAGTTGAGTCTGACGAGGAAACTGTGCCCCTGCCACCTGCACCAGGGCCCCTGCCTCCTGCTGGAGAAGACCCCAGCCCCCCTGCCTCGCCCTCTCGGGTGGCTCGTGTGCGTGACCGCCTCCGGCAGGACCTCAGGGATCGGAGGAGGGCGGCACGCTCACAAGCAAGACGCTCCCTGAGCCCTGAGTTCTGAGAGGATTCTGGCCCTCCTAAGAGCAAGGATGCTTGAGTTATGACAGGATCCTGGCTGCCTCCCTGAGCCAGCAATTAGCCCAAACGGGCAACAGCCAGCAGAGGGCTATATAGCTGTGGGCTTTGGGAGGAGGCTTTGTGGAAGCAACTAGTCATCTCCCTGACATCCTAGCATCCACTCCGGCTTGACTTTGGTTCCTGACTCCCTGACTTTGGCTTTTGACTTCTGGACTCCCTGACCTCGGCTTCTGGACCTCGGACCTGCGATACTTGTACACTGATTTGGATTTGGCGCCTCAGACCCTCCTGCTTACTGGCTACAGACCTCGGACTGCCTCTGGACTTTGCCTGACCCGGCCCCAGCCGTGACAGGGTTGTTGTGCAGACCAAAAGGGCGAGAGGAGAATAATGTAAGCAGCTTTGGTCCCTACTGTCAGGAAGACTATCCTTTTCCTAGGTAGAGGCTGTAGGGAGGTTGGAGGAGATGGAAAGCTGAAGTCAGAGGGGCAGATAAAGATAGGTTGATAGTTGACTGAGAAGAAGATAGGGTTGCCAACTCCAGGTTGGGAAATTCCTGGAGATTTGAGGCACAGAGCCTGGAGAGGGTGGGCTTTGAGGAGGGATGGGAATTCAGACATTAACAATGTCATAGATTCCACCCTCCCAACCAGCCATTTCTTCCTAGGGAGCCATTGTTGGCAATCTCCATGTGAAGAGTTACAACTGCTTTTCAGATGGTTAGATATCAGTTCCCCTGGAGAAAATGGTACACGCAGTCATGTCACACACACACACACCGCATGACAGCCAGTGTGATGTGGCAGTTGGCACTGGCCTTTTAAGTGCTAGCAGTCAACAACAGAGCGCTGGTAGGTCTCCCACTATTAAGGTTGTGAGCCACTGGCTGCCAATTGGTGGGAATCTGAGGAACAATGCCATTCTATTACTTCCAAGGAAAAACTGGAAGTGATATCACTCTAGGTACCCATGGGGTGAAAATGTGGATAAAAACACACTACATAAAGATAAATAAATACAAGAAGAAATGTATGCTTAACATTTATTGAATCTAGTGTTGACAGGTCTATGTTAGAAATTACCTGAAGATTTTGGGGGTGGAACCATGCAGACCCGGAGCTAGGGGTGCCTGCACCCCTAGGCCAAATCCCCAACCTCCAACCCCCTTGGTTTTTTTTCTGCATGCCAATGACATCATAATGATGTCACTGCCCTCCTCTCCCTGTGGCCGCCCACCTGACTCCCGGTTGCCTGCTGGCATTTACTTCCCCTCGCCCACCACAGCCACCATCCCTGCCCACCCCCTGAGCCAGCTGCCAGCTCGGCAAAGTCCAGGGTGTGTGTGGCAGTGACATCATTATTAAGTCACTGCCATGCCCCCAGACATTGCCGAGCCAACAGCCAGCGTGGAGGGTGGGCGGGGATGGTGGCGGTGGGCAGGGGATGGCGGCGAGCGAGGGGAAGTAAATGGCAGCGGCCAGCGGGCGACTGGCGGGCAGGTGGGTGGCTGAAGGGAGGGGAGGGTGGTGGGTGGCTGCAGGGAGACGAATGGCATAGGCAGCCACAGGGAGGGGGTGGTGGGCGGGAGGTGAACGGCAGTGGGCAGCCACAGGGAGGGGGTGGTGGGCGGGCCCAAGGAGGGGACAGTGGCAGGCAGCTGTGAGGAGGCAAACAGTGGTGGTCCATGGGCTGCTGTGGGGAGGCGAACAGCGGCAGGCGGCCGCAGGGAGATGGGGCACCTCATGGTGCCCCCAGGCCAAGTGGTGCCCGAGGCAGCCACCTACTTGGCTTACTCCCAAGTGTCGGCCCTGAAGCCAGAAGAGGGTGGGCTATGGGGAGGGGCCTCAGAATGGCACAATGCCATAGAATAAACCCTTCTAAATAGCCATTTTCTCCAGGGGAGCTGATCTCTGACAGCTTGAGATCCAGTTGTTAAAGCAGGAGATTTCCAGACCCTGCCTGGAGGCTAGCAACCCTAATATATTCTTACAGAACAAATAGCAAGTTATAAACAAGAGGCCAATGAGGAATTGTGGGAGGTGAAAAGACTGGGAAATTTTCCTCCTGAACCTTCCTGTGCTTATTTGGAATTCTGGGATTTTAAGAAGGTCAATTTCTCTCTGCTCCCTGATCTTCCTCTTCTCTCCTTAACTGACCCAACTGCTCTCAACTTTATCTGTCTCTTGGAGAGCACTGAGCAGACTCTGACCATTTCAGTTCATTTTAGTCCCCCCTCTGTTTTTCTGGTAAGTTACGAACTATTATTTTTCTGGACACCTGTTGAATCCAAGTGTGCCTAAAACCATACCTTGTCCGTGGGTGGCCTTGTTTTTACTGTCCTACTGATATAGTTTGGTATTTGAAGGAACAAGCAGAGTGGGAGGAAATGAAGTCACTGGGCATGTGTGTGTGAAATAAATTTTTCAATTTTTTTCTGTACACACATATACACATCTCCATCTTTAGGTTTATATACAGTGTCAGGAACTTGAGCAGGCCAGTTCCTCAATCCTACTCTGCTTCCCTGACTTTACAGCTACATTCTATGTCCTGCGCCTCATGGAGGATGCTTAGTCCTTAACAAAAGACATTTTTCTTTTCTATTGCTTAATTCCCAAACTCAGATTTTTATGGAAACTTGAGAAATCTCCAAAGAAAGACACACCAATATTCTGCCAATGGCTTGGTTTTGCAGCTTTCATGAATGGAGCAAGCTTTATCTTTTACTATTAGATAGAGTAATGGTGATATATAGATAACAAAACATTAAAAGACAGCAAGGATTGCCAGGGATTAGAAGGAGATTCAAGATTGATTAGGTATGGTGTAAACACTTCATGAAGATTTTATTTTGGTTAGTTTTTATGAGAGAGAGAGAGAGAGAGAAATTGAACTAAAATTGAAACTAAACTGAGAGACAGCTAGAGGCATACAGGAACTGGATTGTAATGCTTCTGAACTTGAGGAAAAGCTCAAGGTCAAAGCTCTTAATACGTTTAAATGATAGACTAGATATCCACTAAGTGATATTAAAAAAATAGCTGACACATGAAATAGCAACGATACCTAGCAAAGTTTTTAAATCAGTCAGCTACCTTGTGGTGAGGAAAATATCTGATGGCTAGAGAAAATAAACGTGGTGGTGGTGGAAAGTGCTGATACAGTCAACTTATGGCATCATCACCATAGGATTTTCAAGGCAAGAGATGTTCAAAGGAGGTTTACCATTGCCTGCCTCAGCATAGCAACCTCCTTGGTGGTCTCCCATCCAAATACTAACACAGGCTGACAATGCTTAGCATCCAAAATTGTACTTGAACAGCACCATAAAATGTTTTAAAATGTTTTAATTGTATTTTATTGCTTTTAAACTGTAATTATAGATGTTTGAACTGAACTGTTTGTTAGCTGCCCTGAGTCTGCCTGCAGAGAGGGTGGGATAAAAGACTAAAGTAATAAATAAATAAAATCTGACAAGACCAGGTTTGTGTGGGCCATCCATGTCAGGTCAAAACTTTTGTTACCTAAATTTTTAAAATAGCAGCAGTCATAGAAGCAAATTAGGTAATCATTGTTTTTAAAAATTACAATGGTAGGTAAGATGTGGCAACATTAAAGGACAGAAAAATTAAAGATATGTAAGACCAGGCCTCGGATTCAGTGGGAGCTCACAGGAGTGCAGCTCCTGAACCTTTCTGAGAGTTCCACCTCCTCCTTCTGAGAGTTCCACCTCCTTGTCCATTGAATAGTATGTGCAGCTGCATAACAATCCCTGGATGAGCTCCACCACCTATTTTTCTACAAAATGACCCCTGCGTAGGACAATATCAAGTTGCACATGAAACTCTGGATATGGTGCTTCACCAAAGGCAGTTCTAGGATATGAAGATCATAGAAAAGAAAGTGGTTAAACAAAAAGCAGCAAAGAGTAAGACTAACTGGACAATTCTTGTAATGGAAGGATGCAAGACAAGGAGTCATATTTGGACTGATGGTATTTAAATAGTTCATGTGATCTGGAATTGGGGATGACTAGTGAAGTAGTCAAGTTCACAGAGGATACCAAATTACACAAGATGATAAGAAACAAAGCAGACTGTGAAGATATCAAAGAGATTTTCTCCAAATTGGGAGAGTCAGCAGTGACATGGCAATGAGGTTCACAGTAAATGAATATGAATTGATGCATGCTGGGGCAAACCCCTCAATTGTGAATAGCCCACTGACAATGTTAATTTAGTTCAAGACAATGGTGAAAAGTTCAAATTCTGTTTTATGGATTATTAGAAAGGTGATTGAAAATAAAATAGTAGATCTATGATATGGCCATATCTGAAAAACTGTATAGCTCTTGGGTTGCCACATCTCTAAAAGTATATCATAGAGTCAGAAAAGGTATATGGAAAAAAATGAAATCAAATGACTAAAGGGTGGGGAAAAGCTAAGGAGTTTGGGACAAGAGGAAGGGCATGATAGAGGTTTACAAAAGTATGTGTGGTCTGTAGAAAATGGGTATGGAGAATTTTCTCTTGCTCTCCCATACTACTAGAAGTTGGAGATACCCAGTGAAGTTGATGGGCAGTAGTTCCAGGACTTACAAAAGATAATTTGGGGTGGGAGAGATATGCCAGCTAAAAAGAAAAAGGAAACCCAAGAGGAAGAGAAGAGGTTGAGTTCTGCCAGCACTCATTGTTAGAATCAATAAAGGAATTTTTTTGAAAGAATTTAAGAGGTTAGAAGAATGTATAAGCCACAGAAATAGTGAGTGGGAGAAATGCTTGGAATCCAAACTAGAAGAAAGGGATAGGAAGATAGAAGGAAGATTTAATTTAATTATGAATAAGGTGGAGAGACTAGAGGCAAAAATAGGAGACTGTATGCAGTTAACAAAGAAACTAGGACAAGAACAAGTCCTGCTGGTGGATAAAATTAAATTTGTTGAGCAGAGCTTGGAGAAAGAGGCAATAGAGTCACTTGAAGATAAACTGGAGGAGATCCAAAATGAAAGTCGAAAACATAATTTAAAATTTTGAGGCCTCCTGGAAAATATTGAAAGGAAAGGCCTTGTGGGCTTTTTAGAAGATTTACTAAAAGGATATTTGTGTGTAGATCATAGTGCAGCAATAGGGATAGAGATCGCATCAAGAATAGGCAAAGGGACAGTGGAAAAACTTGGGAAACCACCGGTGTTAGATACATTTATTATGTTGAGAACTAAGGATGCAATTTTGCATAATATGTGAAATGGAAAGCCTCTTGTTGCAGACAATAATGAAATACAGATTCTAAATGACCTTCATCCTGGCACTCTATCCAAAACGTGTCAATTTCAGTTTTTAAATAATAAACTAAGATACTGATACTGTTGGGAGATTCCTTTTAGAGTAAATGATTTTTATAGGAGTAGTTGGACAGTAATTCACACCATAGAGGAAGCACAGCACTTTCTTAAAAGTTTAGAGGAGGCGGTTACTCAAGTATCTGAAGTACAAGACATTTATGGCATGTAATCATTGTAAAATGGTAGGGGTGGCAATTATTCTGAGAAATCCTAATCTTGTGGTTAAGGAAAAGACTGAGGACCCAAGTGGTAGAAATTTAATGTTAAAATATCAGGCAGCAAGTAACTTCTATACTTTTGTGAATATGTATGGACCTCATCAAAATAAGTCTAATTTTTTTTAGATTATTGATGGAACAACTGGAAAACTTTTCAGAAAATGAGATTGTATTAGGAGGAGATTTTAATAGTGTTTTAGATGCCAAACTAAATAAGTCATATAATAATCAAATGAAATATAATAATCATATAATAATCAAATCTTTACCTAAAGCCTTTCTGTGTGCAATCAAAGACAAAAATATTTGAAGCATGGAGGCTTGTCCATTGGGGCAAAAGGACTATATATTTTATTCTGCACCAAATAAAACATATTTGAAACCAGACTTTTATAATTCCTCAGCAGGAGTTATGTCTCAAATTTATTATGTGGTTATAGCTCCTGTGGTTTTTGCTGACAATTCACCTCTGACAATTTCCTGATCATATGATAGCAAAGCAAGTGTTAGGAGTTGGAATCTAGGAGTCTGGTTACTGAACCAGGAAGAAGTTCAAGTTGATGTGGGTAAAGAAATTAAATGTTTTTTTAGAAATTCAATGTTCCATTCTCAGTTAGTTCGACTATTGTCTGGAACACTTTCAGAGCTCATATAAGAGGGTGGTTTTTTCAGAAGTCAGAAATCTATAGATAGAACAGAGAGAATCAGTTAATATGGAAGATTGGAGATCTTCAGGTGGAACATTAAAGATCTCTTTTGGATCAAGTATACAAGAGGTTGCTATATTTTAAGTTGCAGTTAAAAATGAAAAGGTGTGCAATGTTAGGAAGAATAATGGGGTAGACAATGGCAATTGAAATAGGGAACAAGCCCTCAAAAGTTTTGGCTAAACTATTGAAAGAAATGAGCAAAAGAAGGATAATATAACAAAAATAATAATGAATAATCAGTGGTTTATTAGGTCAGAAGATATTGTGCATCAATTTAAGATTTATTATGAGGATTTATATACTTCAGGCAATCCAAGTGAATTAGACATCCAAGATTCTTTGTCAAAATTAGCATATAGATTGGGGGGGGGGGGGAATTAGAAGTACCTTTTCAAGAACAGGAAGAAGTAGTTCAAGTGATTTAAATTTTAAAGATGGCTCCAGACCCCGATGGGTTTATTCCAGAATTTTACAAAGTATTTGTAAATCAAGTGAAAACTCCACCTACTTATCTCTGAAATGAAGTCAATAGACTTCAGTAGATTTCCCCATCATAGGAAGAAGACAAGACTGTGGTTATTTTGAAACCAGGAAAAAATCCAAATGATGTCTCTTCTTATTGACTTATCTCATTTTTAAACCAAGACATTAAGATTTGATCAGCTATAACTGTAAAACAACTTAATGCAGTCATCTATAGGATTCTAGACCCAGACTAGACATGATTTGTTACTGGTTGTTTTGTGTATCATAAGTAGAAAGATAGTTCAACCCTATCATATGGAAAAACAAAATGAGTATACAGTATTTATATTTCTTGATGCTGAAAAAGCATTTGACAGAGTGGAATGGAAATTCATGAGGGCAATGTTACATTATTGTAATTTAGGAGGAAGGTTAAGTGAATGGATATATGTGATGAATAAGAACCCCAGAGGCAGAGTAAGTGTAAACAGGATTTTGTCAGAGGAACTGGGGCTTCGGAGGCACAAGGCAAGGGTGTCCTTTATCTCCTTTATTGTTTGTAATTACGATAGAGACATTAATATACATGACTATGCCACACAGATTCCATAGTTCACTCTGAATTTATTTCCTTAGACCATATTAGGAAGGTACACAATTGAACTACCATTAAGGATACATGTACCTGATTTGGGAAGAAGGTGATTTCAAATGAGGCCTCCTAAGCATATATCTGCTTAAAGTCACAGATATTGTGTTGTAAGTCAGCCTGAGTTAGAGTTTCAACTCTGAGAGCTCTCTCTCTGATGAAGATCTCCCTGTCAGGTCTCGGCTGGCAGGTCAGACACAGGCACCACAGCTGACCCTGCTACAAGAATCCACACCAGCAGATCAAACAACTACAGCTGCAGTCAAGCCAATGCCTGAAAGCTCAAAAGCAATTAGCTGGCTAGCAGAAGCTAATCTCAGCTCTCCTAACCCCCCTAGGCAACACTGGGCTAAAAGGCATAGAGAGTTTCAGGCAAGACAAAGGAGCAAGTGAGTCATGGCCCACTGGAAACTGTCAGACAAGAGTGGTTGCGGGGTGGAGGCTGAGTAAATTGGACAAGCAGCCAGCTTGTTGGTGCTGCCTATAATAACAGCCAGAAGAGGCAGGAAGGTTGTAGATGCAACAAGTGCCTTTGAGATTGATCCGTACACTCTACTACTTCCAGACCTTGACTACCTGAACTTTTGACTCCTTGCCTAACTGGACCCTTGACCCCAGGATTGGATTTGGACTCCCAGCTCTTTTGGACTTCTGACCTGTACTGACCCAGCTATTGAACTCTGACTACTGGACTGGACTGACCTTTCTGCTCTCTGGCACCCCAACCTTAGACTGGAATCTTATTACCTGATACTGGACACTCCACCTGGCCCTTTGGGAGGGCCATACCATTACAGATTAATTAAAACACAAATCCAACTAGGTCCTGTATTGATTAATTATTATAATATTTTTACAATGTCTGGAGTCATTGTGTAATTATTATGCTTGACCACGGAAAGCCATAAGGCTGAAACACATTTGGTCAGAGTTACATAAGGTCTTTGTTTGAGAGTATTGTATGATTTTTATCAAAATTGAGGCTATATTAGAACCTGTAATTGTTTTTAAAATATTTTGTACAATTTATGTATAATTTACGTATACTTAATTCTCTATTCATTTATTTAAATATTGGCCCTTTTAATTTGAATTCATTTAACTTTTTGCGGCAACTCCCTATTACATAAATGCTAAACTTTATAGCATTATCATCATTGTTCCCAACTGGTGCTACCACATTTGCATCTCTCACCAGGTCTTCAGCATTACTTAGGACCAAGTCCAGGATCAACCCATCCTCTCATAGGTTCTGTGACTATCTGCTCCATGGCACAGACATTGAAAGTATCTAGACACCCAATCTTTTTTTCCTGACTTGAACACGTTGACCCAATTAATCACATATTATGACACATGTGCAGTGGTTGAATCACTATATCTAATACTAAATCTATAATACTGAAGTGGTTGGCCCATGTGCGGACAATGAAAGCAGCAAACAAGGCAGGGGTCTCTAATGCTTGGGGGATTTTCCAGAAGTATTGTGCAATAAGACTGTAAACTAACTAAAAGAAAATTTACCTTTAAAAGAAAGAAGCATAGGTGCCCAATAGGAGATGAGTAACAGAAGATAAGAGATGAAGGAGGAGATACAATCAATGGCTAGTTTTAGACTTCATGAACAACCCCCAATTTGATTGTGCCATGAATAAACCTGAAATAATTGGGCTCATATACTCCATTATCTTCCCCTCACACATGGAACCATGACTGAGGTATTCATGGTTTAGGAAGTCTTTGATGTAACTCCAATTGTTATTTGAATTGGATGCCTTAACAAACTAAAGTTTATTTTTCCCCCAGTAACTGAAATTCTCAGAGCAAGATTAACAATTAGGCCTTTAAGGGCCCTGGGCTGGCTCCCCCTCCCCAGTTTCCCCCCTGCTTGCAGCCTTCCCAGCCTGCACAGTGCACACACAGCCAGCAGCTGAGCTGCTCTTTGCCTGACTTGCCTGGTGTGGCTGCTGCCGGTGTTGTTGCCAAGTTTGTCTCTCTCTGCTTCTCCCCTGCAGCTTTGTCAAAGGGGCTTTTGAGAAGGTGCCTGCAGGCTACAGTGGCAACTGCCTGCAGCAGGGCGGGTGCTCCAACTCTGAGAAAATCTGCAATGTCCCTCCCAAGATCATAACCACCTAGAGGTCTCCACAGGGTTTAATTAATGAGCAGTAAGCTTAGAACAGATAAAAGTATTTATTCACCCAAAGAGTAATTAACTTTGAATTCACTGCCACAGGAAGTGATGGCAGCTAGAAGCATGGACAATGTCAAGATGGGATTGGATAAGCATATGGAGCAGAGGTCCATCATTGGCTATTAGCCACAAGGTATAGATGGAACACTATGTCTGGGGCAGTGATACTCTGTATTCTTGGTGCTTGGGAGGCAACAGTGGGAGGGATTCTACTGGTGGACCTCCTGATGACACCTGGATTTTAGCCAGGGAGTAACATAATGTTTTGGACTGGATGGGCCATTGCCCTTTTATGCTCTTATGTTATGTCCTTATGTCATCAACTCAGCAATGGTGTCTCTGATGCTGCACCAGAGATGTCTGGACATATGTGGAGAAACCTCAAAAGATATGGGGACCATGCATCTCAGCCTGCTGTAAGAATGATGGTTAATAAGCAGCTTGGAGAAGTGCAGAGTCATCTGTCTTGTTCAGTCTGTTCTTCTCCCTGAGTGTAGCAATAACAGAACTAGGAATAAGATAAAATCCCAGTGACAGGAAAAGACTGTAATTGGGATGTACTTTTCTTACTGGCATGTCAAGAGCTTTGCAAGTGAATTGTGGGTTGAAGAAATAATGTTCCATGGCTATGGTTGCCAATGCTCACATGACAGGCTAGCTAAACAACAGCCAATTAAGGAACATTTGACATAGACAATCTCTTTCTTTCTCTCTCCTATATGTCCAGTAAAAAAGCAGAGTTTCAGCCAAGCATTCTGTTTATATGCACACATAGTAGAAGAGTAAATTGAAAATGAATTTCAGGTATCCTGCCATGATGTCTTGTAAAAATTGCAAAAGTGTATTCAACCAGAAACCCCAGCTAAACAAAATAACTGAATCATGGACCACAATGCCCCAAGCATACGCTAAACTACACAACCCGTGTATAAAGCCCAACTGAACTTCTGTTCATGGTGGATATATGAGAAGACCCATATGTTAGCATTTGCTACAGGTCAGGGTGATTGTTTGCTCTATCCCCTAGTAGGCCCCTAGCCAAGATTTCAGGTTTGCTTGGGGGGACCAGGGGGCCATGGAGCCCAAAATGACATCCCATTGAGAGAGAATGCCCCATAAGATATGACATAGAGAGAGTGACTTCCAGTCATAGAGTCCTGGAAACCGCTCCTTCTCCTCCTGCTGCTGGGAACTCCTCCAGAGCTCCCTGATGGGGTCTCAGGAGCAGCGCAAGAAACAAGAAGCTGCTGGAATAATATTCTCCTGTCTGCTGCTTGGGCTGCATTCTGGGGCTTTTCCACCTAGTAACTGCCAGGTCAGCATGCAGGCTTTTTTCTCACTGGCTTCCTCAGCCTCTTCCATCTCCCCTGGGCTCAATCCTGCGCCTCAGCCCCACTGCCCCCATTGCTGCCTAGCAGGCAGGGAGGAGGGAGGAAGGTAGGCAGGCCAAGACAGTGCCTCAGGGTGCACAAGGGAAGCAGCCTGGCTTGCTTGCTCCATGCCTGCTTTCAGGGAGGAAGATACCAGTGTCAAGCCTCCCTGCAGCATCCACAGTGCCCTAGAAACTGTGCACAAAGATCTCAGCAGCAGTGCTGTACAGGTAGCCAAGTGGGTGGGCAGGGTGAGCTGGCAGCTGAATGAGCCTCCTAAGGGGGTCCAGAAAGGTTATATAAGACTCTGACTGGTGGGGCCTGGACCCCCATGGACCCCCTTAGATATGGGCCTGGCCCCTAGTGGTAACTGCTGGCCATTTGACCAAAGGTCTCAAGCAAAGGCACTGATGGGGTGGGGGGTTGGGTGATCACAAGGTCTCTGAAAAACTATGAACATATTAATTCTGTGTGTTTCAGCATCACAGAGGTGTCAAAATCAACTAAAGCTTGAAACCCAGAACATTGTTCCCCTCATGCTTCTCTCTGGCCACTCTGGAGGCTTTGCTCCACTCTTTCTTTCTCTTCCAAATGCACAAAATTAATACATATGAAGAAATTCCAGAAGTAGAAATAAGCCCCTTAGCAGAGTTAAGCCTCTGCAGCAGTCCTAAAGAAGTGAGCAATGTCATCAGGGCTGGCTTCAGAGCATCTGGAGGCCAAGGCGAGGCCCTGCCCTGCCACCTCACCACCTGCAGCCTTCCTCCCCACCCTCACTCCCAGCAAGGGCAAGCGCCCCGGCACGGCATGGCTCCTGTGCCTCAGAGCACATGTACCACCTGGCAGCTGTCACTCAGCCTGGCTGCCATTGCTTCTGGCTGAGCGACATTGGATGGGTGGCATGCGCGCTCTAAGGTGCAGGAGCCATGCTGCTGTGCTCACCTATTTCCCTCCCCAAGGAAGGCCCAAACCATAACCCTCCAAGACTGCACCCTAGGCAGCTGTCTAGGGCAGCCTAATAGATGGACCAGCCCTAAATGTCATACTATTCAAGTCATAGGCATTTTATACAAACTTTTTAGGAAGTGAAAACAAGTGAATTAAATATGGTAGACATACAGAAAGTGACTTGCCTATAGTCTCATGCAGAAGAGCAGAAATGGTGCCATGTTGCCTTTGGCTCAGTTAAAACACTGAATGGGAATCCTCCTTAGGAAAACTGAGGAGGGGGGGGGGGGTTCACACCCATCAGTATTTTGAGCACTCAGCAGACCAGAAGTTTCAGGGTGCTTGAAGTATATGTTTTCACACCAAACAGAATTCCCCTTCATGTAACAACATAAATTAAGATATCCTGGACCCTTTAAGGGTGTTTTCAGGATAAGGGCCTTGCAAATGTTGCCAGCATTGTACAAACCTTTAAAGCCCTTAGCGGCCTGGTACCAGCACATTTAAGGGATCATCTCTCCCCATATACCCTGAGCCTTGTGTTCTGCTGATCAACATCTACTGGTTATCCCTGACCCAAAGGATGTCCACTTAGCCTCAACCAGGGCCAGGTGAAAGGAAAAAGAGTGGTATTGCAGCCAAACAAGCAATTGCAAAATAACAAGAAATTGTGATGTAAGCACAATAAAGTATATGCAAAATGTGTGTCTCTGTTCCTTATTTCAACAATTGCTATCAACAATCACTACAGCCAATATACAATCATAGCATTTTAAATCAAACAGCAGTCTCTAATTCTATGTCTCTAGTTCTCTCTCTGTCTCTAATTCTATGCCCAAAAAGACAGTCTCCAGATTTCATACTCCTGCCAAGTCCAAAAGGCACAGAATCTCAATAGTATACTTATGCAGGTGGTCTCTTGATAGTCCAATATAACACTTTCAGAAGAAGAAATGCATCCTACAAGTGGGCAGGTTGTAATCTCCTGGCATCCCAACAAGAGCGGGAGCTTTCCAGCATGACTCAGAACAAAGTGTCCAGATTTTCTTCTATGTGTCCTTCTTTGCCCTGGCCCCCACCTGGTGGAACATGCTCCCGCTTGAGATCAGGGCCTTGTGGAACTTATTGCAGTTCCATAAGGCCTGTAAAATGTAGCTGTTCCACCAGGCTTTTTTTTATTGAGGTGGTGACCCTGCTAGTTGGTCTCCCTGCAAAAAAAGATGCCATTATCATCTGCCCATGTGGAGTACTGGTACTATATAAGCTTGGTCGGACTCCTGTTACCATCTGTCCAGTTTGGTGTGGGGGCGGGGATACTGAACTGTTATGTATAAATTGTCAACTTTTTAATTGTTCAATTGGGTTAACTGTTTTTCAGAACTTATTGTATCAACTGGTTTGTAATGTTTATGCAGTTCTGATGTCACCCACTGGAAGCCTAGGGTTGCCAGCCTCCAGGTGGGGCTGGGAGATCTCTTGCTTTTACAACTGATTTCCAGCTGGCAGAGATAAGCTCCCTTGGAGCAAATGGCT
Organism: Heteronotia binoei; assembly: GCF_032191835.1. NCBI lineage: Eukaryota > Metazoa > Chordata > Lepidosauria > Squamata > Gekkonidae > Heteronotia > Heteronotia binoei. Next base: position 179,299,178 of record NC_083223.1, read on the forward strand.
GCTTTGAAGGGTAGACTATGGTATTGTACCATGCTAAGGCCCCTCCTCTCCCCAAGCCCCACTCTCTCCCAGATCCTGAAGTCTTCAGGTATTTTCCAACACAGACCTGGAAACCCTAGCCCTAAGCCTGTTTGGGGGAAGGGCAGGCTATAAATTTAACTAATAAAGAAACAACAGGATAGGGATTATTCTGACCCTCAGTTGACTACTACTGCTCCTAATAACTCTGTGGGATGAGCAGGATCAGCATAGATGACATGATCTGAATAATCTGTTGTAGGTGTTAGATGATACCTCTTCCTTCAGGTATCATTTCTCCTAGTTGTGCTTGAGCAGCCTCAGTTGATGGGAGAAGCTGGATGGAAATATAGGGAAAGAAGGTAAAATTGGAGGTTATTTCATTTTACTTTTGCATGTCAAAATGATGTGTTGAGATACCTCACAAGGCAACTGTGGCACAGGGGCAACCGATGCTCTGCAGATGATGTTTTAAAATACAACCTTTTCATAATCTGGATTAACCAGGGACAGGATAATAATAGAAATGTGATGGAAATGGATTTTCCCATTTTATGATTACACAAAAAGTTTTCTTGATCAATTTAATCAGTTTTCTTGCAACCAATCTATTTTTCCAGCTGCAGTCTTTTTTTTTTTTTTTTTTTTTTTTTTTATTGTAATCAATTTTCATTGCATTGTTTCATGTACACAATATACTGTTTTAGTGCATTGTCCTCCTTTTTGTAATTGTGCTTAATTATATGCCTTATACTGTTTTCAATGCATTGCTTTCTGGTTTTGTAATCCGGTTTAACTACTTTGTTTAATGCATGTATAATATGTTCTTATTGCATTTTAAAACTGTGTAATCTGCATTGAGCCTCAGTGAGAAAAGTGAATTATAAATGAAATTTATTGGGGGGGGAGGGGACAAAACACCAGTCATATTGAAGTAAAATTCTGGTACAAATCTCAGTTGGAGCTGTGAACTGTTTTCACACAACAGAGACTGAGGTCCGAGACTGAATTTTCATGGTAAATTAGAGGACACAGGATTGGCTTTTGCGGGGTTTCACAAGTGGAGGGTGGAAGAACAGCTTCCCATTTTCTTGAGCATTCTTCCACTTGGCACAGGGGCAACTGATCTCTTTTTTGTTACCAAATACCTTTCATTGTTTCAGTCTTTTACATTTTGCAGAACTAAATGCATTCATAAAACTGTAATACAGGAGCCAGATTTAATGGCTGCCAGTGCTCCAAATCTGCACATTTATGACAACTATTCTTCCTCATGCTGATTTGGGCATCCAAAAGCACTGAAGGCACAGATGAGACACTATTTGTGCTAGGCTTGCCAATCCCGAGGTCCCAGTGGGGGTTCTTCCGCTTTCCCAGGCTCCTTCCTGCTCCCAGTCAGCTGGCTGGCAGGGGGAAGCCCTGCCCCAAAGCCACCATGTGACTTTACCCCTCCAGAGGCTCCAGTCTCCAATTGGAAAGGCTTCCTCTTGGGATGGGGTGTCTGTGTTACTTGGAAGAAGTTGGCTGCAATTTGTGAGTAGAGAGGCCAATCCCTCACTTCAGAGTCGCCAGAAAGCGGCAGGGTGGGGGGAGTCCCCTGGGCACTTCATTATTCCCTATGTGGAGATTGATTCTCATAGGGTATAATGGGGAATTGATCTGGAGGTTTCAGGGGCTCTGGGGGAGCTGGGTTTTTTTTTTTGTGTATCAAAAAATTTTATTTTGCAATATATTGAAAAGTATTTCACTATCAAAATTTAATTCTTCAATACATTACATAATTTTCCACCCATCCCACCCTCCAATTTATGACATCCGCCGGTATACAAAACAAATTAAAAACCTTTTAAAAGTAAAAAGTCACATATATAGAATCTTAACTAAAAGTTATCATTCATTTAACTTTATCAACTCCAATATAACTACTATTCTTGTTCCTTAACTTAATTCTTAATTCTTATTCATCAGTATTACATATTTAATCAGATAACCATAATCAATTCTTCTTTTCACTTTAAGAGTTCAATTAATACTTATTAAACATTAAACATAAAAATCATAGACATGGAGTCAACACTAAAAATTATTCAAATCTTGATCTTATCTTAACTCACATAAGTTTACTATATTAACTCAGCTACTTATAATCCACTACTAGAACAATACTCAATAATCACAGTCCTTCTTTCTCTTTTAAAGTTCAATTAATGTTATCAAAAACCACTAAATGACTCTTCACCTTCCAATGTATCTCCACATAATTTTGGAATTTATTCCAGTGTTCTTTAAATTTCTCCAGATTACAGTCTTTTAAGATTCTAGTAAGTTTGTCCATTTCACTCCAATTAAGGACCTTTAAGATCCAGTCCCATTTTTCAGGTATTCTGTCTTACTTCCACATTTGCGCGTACAGTGTTCTCGCAGCTGAAAGCAAATACCACAACAATGTCCTGTCTTGCTTCGGAAAGTTTTCCATTTGTAATCCCACCAAGAAAACATCTGGAGCTCTCTTAATATTATATCCCAAGATTTTCGATATCTCTTGTTGAACCATAAGCCAGAATTGCTTCGCTTTTTCACAAGTTCACCACATGTGATAGAAAGAACCTTCATGTTTTTTACATTTCCAACACCTATCAGAGACTTGATTACTCATTTTTGCTAATTTTTAGGCGTCATATACCATCTGTACTGCATTTTAAAACAGTTCTCTTTTATATTATAACACGTTGAAATTTTCATAGCGTTCTTCCATAGGTGTTCCCACATCTCCATTTGTGTTTCTTTGTTAAAGTTTATTGCCCATTTAATCATTTGAGGTTTCACAACCTCCTCTTCTGTAGACCATTTCAATAACAACTTATAAATTCTTGAAATCAATTTTTCATTTTCACCCAACAGCTTTTTTCCATTTCTGCTTTTTCATATCTTATACCTGTACTCCTAATATCTTTTTCTACCAAGCTTTTAATTTGAAGCAGTTGAAACCAGTCAAATTTTCCCTGCAATTCTTCAGCCGATTTCATTTCTACCTTACCTCCCTGAAATTGTAGAAGTTGTTTATATGATACATATTTCTCTTCTCGTGGGGGAGCTGTTTTTTGAGGTAGAGGCACCAAATTTTCAGTATAGTATCTAGTGCCTCTCCCCAAAGTACCTCCCAAGTTTCAAAATGATTGGATCAGGGAGTCCAAATCTATGAGAGCCTAAAGAAGATGCCTCTATCCTTCATTATTTCCCATGGAAGGAAGACATTTTAAATGGTGTGCTGTCCCTTTAAATGTGATGGCCAGAACTCCCTTGGAGTTCAATTATGCTTGTCACACCCTTGTTCCTGGCTCCTCCCCCACTGTCTCCTGGCTCCACCCCCAAAGCCCCCAGATATTTCTTGAATTGGACTTGGCAACCCTAATTTGTGCATAGGCTGTTTTGTACAAAAGGTAACTCACACTGTGTTCACAAATCCGGGGGAAACTTTTATACAGAAATTGGAACATACTTATTTCCTACATATAGTGTAGGATTCCTTCATCCTTTGACCTCATTGGCCTCATTTCATACCACTCTTCCTTTTCACATTTTACCTCCCACAAAAATCCCATGAGGTAGATTAGACTGAAACAGGCCTAAGGTCAGCCAATCAGCTTCATGGCAGAAAGGAGAGATCCTACAGGTGCTGGGTTAGATATTGGGCATAGAGACAGAGGCTGGCTATAATTTGCAAGTAGTCACCACTTCAAGTACCTAATGCTGCACATATACCCCTGCAATACAGAGCAATAAGCACTGTCAGGTCTATAGGGCCTGGAAGTTCCAGTTCAGCTACAAGGCACCCACACAAGTGCTCATCTTTAAATCCAACACTGCAGTATGTTCTTCCTGCAACAAAGTGGTTCAACATCTCTGTGTTTTCAGATGACATCACATGCCATAACCTCTGTCAGTTACAATTTACTATCTACAATGAACACTTCCTTTCATATCATGTGTATCAATAGCTAATATGTGCAGAATATATGCCTAATATTATAGAGTGTCTTCAAATCTGAATTTCCTTTTCCTGGTTAAGTACCCAGTTGTGTGTATATGCATTTTGCTCTGCTGCCAGAACACTGCTACTTCTATCCATATGTGATACTAAAATAAAAATAGGGATGTGAATTTCAAGGTGAGCATATTATTTCTAGGCACTAAGGAAATACCCATTTTATCTATTTATTTGAAATATTTATATGCCCTTGTTTCTCTTTACCCACTCAGGAGCCAAGGCAGGGGACCATCACAATATAAAACTGTATGCAATCACAAGATAAATAAATTAAACATTAAAACAATAAATATAAAATATATTAATACTACATGAAAGGCATAAATCAAAAAATATCTTATGCATGGTTGAAAAAGACACTCCCTTTTGCTCAGACCTAGACTGCTCCTAGCATATACTATCTGGACTTGATAGAAGTGTCTGGTTCAGATTGCTTGTTTGTTGCTCCACTTCTGTGAGCTATGCTCATACTTCAGTGCGCTTATTTGCATCTGACAGATGTTGGTGCACGATGAATGTTAAATACAAATCTGTGAGCTTGAAGAAAAGAGGCCAAACCAATACAACATTCTTGATGAAAAATGCTGGCAATGAGTTACCCTCTTCACTTGAACAGGTGATGGGAGGCAAAGGCACGGCTCATATAGAATACGCTGGGGTCAGAGATAATGGCTTCAACATGTAAACAACACTGCGGGGGGAGGCTGAATTCTCTTCTACAGAACTCAGTTAACAGAATTTTTTTTAAAGGATGATTTATTTACTTAAATAGCAAGTAGTATAATTCCTTATTAAAAGCAACAGTAGCAGCAGCTAAAAACAGAATCTCAAAAAAGCACCCCCCCCTAAAACAGCAATAAAACCACAGGTCAAAAATAAAACCAATAACAGGAAGTTTTCACCTGGTGCCTGAAGCTCAGCAGATTTGGCATGATGCATGCCGCTTTGGGGAAGGAATTCCAGAAATTAAGTACCACCACAGAAAAGGTCCTTCTCTAGTCACCACACACCTTACTTCTAAAGGTATAAGCACACACAGAAGGATCTCTGTAGAGGTTCTTGAGCTGCCACAGGTTCATATAACAGTAGGTAGTTCTTCGCATATCCAGGCCCCAGATCGTTTAAGGCTCTAGGGAAATGGACCAACACTTTAAATTGTGCCTGGGAAGGTGCACTGCCAACCTCCACATACGGCCTGGATATCTCCTGGATACAACCAGTTCCCTGGAGAAAATGGCTGCTTTGGAGGGTAAACTATATGGCATTAAACCCCAGATGAGGTTCCTCTCCTCCCCAAACCCCACTCCCATTAAGCTTCACCACCATATCTCCAGGAATTTTCAACCCAGAGTTCGCAACCCCCAGCAAGATAAATTCTCTGCAAGCTAGTTCAAAGTTTTTGGTCATCTCAAACTGGGTATGCCTATCATCTCCACCCACTGTACCAGTGTCCAGAAGAAAAGCAAGCCCCAGCAGCACTGGCAGCATTAAAAAGGATCAGGCAGTTATGGCATGAGCCTGGGATAGGGTTGCCAACCTCCTAGTGGAGTAGGCTTCCCAACCCTCCCACCCTGGCGGGGGACCCCAGGATTTCCACCCTCTTCCCCCGCTCCCCAAAAAAACGGAAGTGGGGGGAGGGGGAAATGGTGCCGGGGAACATGGCGAGCCGCCCCATCCCGGAGCGGGCGAGGCCGCCACGCTGCTGCCGCCCCCTCCCCGCCCACCGCAGCTGCTCCTCCGAGATGGGCCCAGGCTGAGCCCATCTTGGAGGAGCAGCCAAGAGGCGGCAGCAGCGCAGGCAAAACCAGAGAAGGGAAGGGCGGAGGCAGGCCAGGAGCATGGCGAGCCGCGAATCTGGGCCCCTCTAGGACCCGGACTCGCCACGCCCCCAGCCCGCCTCCACCCCCCCTCCGATTCCACCCCAGAGGCGGAGCAGAGTGGGCGAGGCCGCTGCGCCGCTGCCGCCCCCCCCCCCCGCCCCACTGTAGCTGCTCCTCCGAGATGGGCTCAGCCTGAGCCCATCTCGGAGGAGCAGCCATGGCGAGCGGAGAAGAGGCGGCAGCTGCGCAGCAGTGTCGCCCGCTTCGAGACGGGGCGGCTCGCCATGCTCCCCGGCGCCGTTTCCCCCCTCCCCCTAGCTCCACCCCAGTGTCTCCTGGCTCCACCCCCAAAGTCCCCAGATATTTCTGGGATTGGACTTGGCAACCCTATAGTGGAGTCTGGAGATCTTCTAGAATTTGAACTGATCTCCAGACTACAGAAATCAGTTTCCCTGGAGAAATGGCTGCTTTGGAAGGTGGACTCTATGACATTATACCCCTCTGAGGTCTCAGGTTTCACCCCAAATCTCCAGGAATTTCTCAATCCAGAGTTGGCAATTCTAGTCTGGGAGGTGATATTGGCTGTTTTTATTTTCCATCCCATTCCCAATAATCCCTAACATAGGCTAGATACAGATGGGCAGCTTGAGGTGGCAGCCACCCATCACAGAAGTAAGCCAGCATAATGTAAAGTGCCCCGGGGCGGTCAGACGGCTCACGACCTGCTGCAAGAACAGGGACAGGCTGCATGCACCCCAGTCACACCGCTCATGCACTTGAACGCTGCTTCCCTGGCACTCCTTGGCCATTCAGACAGCTGGAAAGGCACCCAGGAAGCACTTCGTTGATTTGTTACTTCTGGCATGGCATGGTGACAGCAGGGAACAAGGTAAGGATGGGAGTGGGACGGGCTCCAGATGTGCATGTTTGGATGCACTTTTTTGATCTGGAAGTGGGCTGTCCCTGTGGCTGCTTATACTGGCTGGATGTATCTAGCCCTCGGGTCCGCTTTTTACACTGCTGCAGTATACTTTCATCCAGCTATCTACTGCCATTCAAGATCTTTTCCCCTTTCAGTCTCAACAAGTTCAAACCCCATTAGCTTTCTTGAAGATGGGATTCCCCCTCCCCCTCGATGTGCATCACCCTACACTTACCAGCATTGAAACTTCATTTCCCACACTGTCACCCATTCACCCTATTTGTGGAGATCTTCCTGGAGCCCTTCACAGTCATCCTTGGTTTTCACCATCCTGACTAATTTGTGTCATCTGCAAACCTGGCCACTATGCTACTCACCCATAGTTCCAGATGATTTATGAACAAATTAAATAGTACTGCCTCCAATAACAATCCTTGTAGGACCCCACTGCTTACTGCCCTCCAGCATGGTGCAATGGTTAAGAGCAGCAAATTCTAATTGGCAGAACTGGGTTTGATTCCCCACTCCTCCATATGAAGCCAGCTGGGTGACTTGGGCCAGTCACAGTTTCTCAGAGCTCTCTCAGCCCAACCTTCCTCACAAGGAGGGGAAAGTAATTGTTAGCAGCTTAGAGACTCTTTGGAGTAGAGAAAAGCAGGGCAGGAAAACCAACTTTTCGTTGTGAGAACTGTCCATTTATTTAACCAATTTTCCATACACAAAAGAACCTGTCCTCTTATCCCTTGACTCCTGAGTTTACAGGAGTCTTTAAGAACATAAGAACATAAGAGAAGCCATGTTGGATCAGGCCAATGGCCCATCAAGTCCAACACTCTGTGTCACACAGTGGCAAAAAATTTTATATACATATACACTGTGGCTAATAGCCACTGATGGACCTGTGCTCCATATCTTTATCTAAACCCCTCTTGAAGGTGGCTATACTTGTGGCCGCCACCACCTCCTGTGGCAGTGAATTCCACATGTTAATCACCCTTTGGGTGAAGAAGTACTTCCTTTTATCCGTTTTAACCTTTCTGCTCAGCAATTTCATGGAATGCCCACGAGTTCTTGTATTGTGAGAAAGGGAGAAAAGTACTTCTTTCTCTACTTTCTCCATCCCATGCATTATCTTGTAAACCTCTATCATGTCACCCCGCAGTCGACGTTTCTCCAAGCTAAAGAGTCCCAAGCGTTTCAACCTTTCTTCATAGGAAAAGTGCTCCAGCCCTTTAATCATTCTAGTTGCCCTTCTCTGGACTTTCTCCAATGCTATAATATCCTTTTTGAGGTGCGGCGACCAGAACTGCACACAGTACTCCAAATGAGACCGTACCATCGATTTATACAGGGGCATTATGATACTGGCTGATTTGTTTTCAATTCCCTTCCTAATAATTCCCAGCATGGCGTTGGCCTTTTTTATTGCAGACGCACACTGTCTTGACATTTTCAGTGAGTTATCTACCACGACCCCAAGATCTCTCTCTTGGTCCGTCTCTGCCAGTTCACACCCCATCAACTTGTATTTGTAGCTGGGATTCTTGGCCCCAATGTGCATTACTTTGCACTTGGCCACATTGAACCGCATCTGCCACGTTGATGCCCACTCACCCAGCCTCAACAGATCCCTTTGGAGTTCCTCACAATCCTCTCTGGTTCTCACCACCCTGAACAATTTAGTGTCATCCGCGAACTTGGCCACTTCACTGCTCACTTTATTGAGGTAACCTTCACTACTCTCCAGTCTTCTAATACAGTGCCTGAATTTAATGATAAATTACACATACAGATTAGTAGATTAATAACATCATGCTTGAGTTCCCTATGAACTCTCAGGTGTATGCCATAAGGACCTGGATACTTATCAGTTTTTCATTTCCCCTGTCAGTCTAGAACTTCATCTCTTGTCACCTCAATTTGACTCAGTTTTTTAGACTCCCTTCCTGAAAATAGGGGCTTTGGCATGGATACATGCCCCACACTTCCCACAGTGAACACAGAAGCAAAACATTTATTGAGTTTTTCTGTCATCTACCTATCTTGCTTTAGCAATCCCTTTATTCCTATGTCATTCAAAGGCCCAAGTGCGTCTCTGGCTAATTTCCTGCTCTGGATATATTAAAAGAAATGTTTGTTTGTCTTGATGCTTTTAGCAAACTGCTCTTCAAATTCTCTTTTTTCATGCCTAATTAGTGACATATTTCTTTTGCTAGAGCCTATGGTCCCTTCTTTTAAATTCATCAGAGTAGTCCTTCCACATTTTAAAAGAAGCCTTTTTTTTTAGCTTTGTTGTCATATGTCGTTAACCACATTGGCATTCTTTTAGACTTGGCAGTGCCTTTCCTAACCTGGGAGATGCATTCTATTTGGGCTTCAGTTAGTGTGGTTTTAAATAGCTTCCAAGCATCCTCTAGTGATTTGACTCTCTTGTGTTTTCATTTCAGCTTCCCTTTAACTATACCTCTAATTTTTGTAAAATTCCCTCTTTTGAAATAGAATGTTACATTTCTCAGCAGGTCTTGAGCCCCTCTCAGAACTAAGATCACTACCCTTCTGATTGGCTCTGTGACCAACTGTTCCAGTGCTCAGTCATTGATAATGTCTAGGAATCTCATCTCTACATCATGTCTTGAGCATATGTTTATTCAGTCAGTGTGAAGGTAGTTGAAATCTCCCAGTATTATAACATTATCTGCTTTAGCCACTTCCCTTTTTTTGTTCTCTTTCTCAAGATCAGCCTCAAAGGTTTGATCAGGTGGGACATAGTACACTCTCACTTTTAAATAACCCTTACATAGTGTAGATAATTGTGGTCAATTGAAATTTTGCTAAATGCACTACATGCCATAGGAGGGACCTGATTCTCCATCTCACACACAGACACAATGAAGCTTCCTTATATTGAATCAGATCATTGATCCATTGTTGTCAGGACTGTGTATTCATGACTGGCAGTGGTTCTCCAGCATCTTAGGCTGAGGTCTTTCACATAACCAACTTTTTGATTCTGTTAACTGAAGATGCTGGGGGATTGAACTTGTGACCTTTTGCATGCCAAGAAGTCCCTAAGCCACAGCCTCTCCCCCATCTCTGTAGGTATGGGCCATGTCTAAACTGCAGATTTGTTCCTTCAGAGGGAATGTAATTAGGACTAGAACAACTTGCAAGCAACTTGTTCATATTGTCAGGACATGAAAACAGTCGCTCATCCAAGTATCTGTGGTTAGTCTGACGTCTAATAAAATTCTGTGATTGAATTAATGAAGTAATGAAATCTCATCTACAAATGATATTCACAATTTTATTTGCAAGATGAATAGTGACCAGATCACAGTATTTTTGCAGTTTATATCAGGTTCACTATTTTCTTTGTTCTGCTATTAAGGTCCACAGTAAAAGATTATCCTTTGAAATAAGGATTTAAGGTGCCTTTAAATAAGAGGCACCTGAGTTGAAATTGTTTCCAGTTTTTGCTCTGGCTGAAAAATATTTCAAGGCATGTAGAAAAAAAAAAGGCCTGCAAAAGGCTAGGTTTGGATCCTGCATTTCTGTTTCCCTGAGGCCTCACTGTTAATGGAATAATGATGATTGAGGTATGGGAGAAAAGTTCACCTCCAAATGCTGCCTACATTGAGCTTTGATCTGATTTTGTTGCAGACAGACAACAAACCCACCTCTCCTGGCCTCTGATCAGAGAGCCTTTTGAGAGAACAAAAACATTCTCTCTATGATGGAAACCTCCCTGGGGTTTAGGAAGAAGCTTGATTTTCTGGGCTGAAATTCTGCCCCCACTAGGTTTCTCCACTGAGTTTATTGCTTCCTCAGGGCTTGATATGAAGTCCAATCTGGGAACACAGAAAGAGGCCCAGTGGCAAGAGGTGGCCAATTCTACTTTGTATGAAACTAAACTTCCTAGATGCCTCTTGGACTTTGGTCTAACTTTTTATATCCACAAAAGTGAGTGGTAAACCTCTAACTGAAAAGCAGATCTTTTTGTTGCATACTCACCAGCTCAGGAAGAGATATGTCAGGAGATAACGGCTGTGGGTTTTAATGAAATTTTTTGTCCAATTATGTATCCTCTCATCCTCTGGAAGAGCATGATTAATGACAGGTTTCCAGGGCGAACAGCCACATTTGCAAATATAAAAATCTGCTTACTGTGGCCATGCACACACAGGTGAGCTTGAAATTCATGTGCTCACATTCCGCAAACTCCGGCTGTAGCAAAAATGTGATGATTCCTTACAAGCGAAGCATATTCTTTACATGCAAAACAAAATTGACTGCTGCTTCCTAAAGAGTTTCTGTAGGGCACCGTTACCCAGCTGAAAATTACTGTTATTGTTACCAAAGGGGTTATCTTCTGTAGGAGGAGACGGCAATGTCCAGTTCCTTTAAGAAACAAGAGGGTGACCTTCAGATGGGCAGCCAAAATATTCTAAAACTCCTAAACCACAGAGAAGCTGGTTTTTCTCTTGTCCCTCTCACAGGCACACACAATCAGCTGCCCATCCTCATTAGGTTCAGAGAACAGCAGTTTACAGCTTCCCAGAGAAGCCAAATTGGCGCTGTCATGAATTACTGTAACTGCTTGTTCTACAAACTTCAATAATGTCTTTCATTAGGGGATGATAAGAAAGCAATATGTATTTTATTAGCATATGTTCTACCATGTAAGAAGCATATATCTAATCTTCACTTTGCCGGAGAGAGAGTTCGGATGAAATCTGCAGTTGAGACAAGGCATATATTGCCTAGCCGTCTAAGCCCAATAGCTGAACTGAGAATCTGGAGAGAAATGCTGTGCTCCAGGCAAGGCTGTGTTGGGAGTTACAATGTGCTTAAAAGACAAGCAAGGCAGATTTTTTTTTTTTTTGGCGAGGGGTGGTGGTGGACAAGGAGTGATCTCTTGGTCTCATGTTCCCACCTTTTATACGGTTGCATTTAAACCAAGCTAGCTCTGCTGGTGACAACCATCCAAGACCAAATTAATGCCAGGCCAACCCAGATCTCTGTATTTCTTCTTCTCTTAACACCAGGAAGGCTACTGCTTGCATAAGGCAGTGAGTCAGAGAATAGGACACAAGAGATCAAGAATGTATAACCAGAAGGCACCATCGTTCCAATTCGCTATTCCTTTAAAGAATCTTCCCAAGGTCAGATATTTTTCCATTGTATTTCTTAGGGCTGTATCTTAAATTATAGGATAGTAAGCTTGGGTCTTGTCAGGGAGCTACAGCCAACTCCAGATCCTTGACCTGTATGATACACATATTTGAAAGCATTTTTGTGATATTTATCACACTTAAAATTTTATGTGTATCCTTAATCTTACAAATATACCTAAAAATATAATTTATGAAGTAACACTTGCAAAAATCCATAGATCTATCTCTGTCTAGTGCCGGTATTGCAAACTCATAGCCCTACACAGAGCAACAGAGGATGCAAAAATGTCTCCAAAATGTAGTTTGGGAGTTGTCCAATCAAGAGAAATTACAGCAATTTCTGTGGGTGTAGCTCCTCCTCTTTCTGTATTACTGAAATGATACAATTGTACTTAATGCCAATGATGCAGGCAATACAGAGGCTGTGACCTTACAGGGTTCCCCCCAAATATAAGTTTTCTTCTTTGCCCTCAGTAACTGCCACACTGCCTCGGAGAGTGGCTGCTGAAAAGTACAATGCTTTTTTAGAGTATTAAGATTCTTTTTCAACCCCTGTCTATTTTCATTAAAACAGATTCAACTCCAGTAGAACCTTAGAGACCAACAAGAGTCTCAGGGTATAAGCTTTCCAGAGTCAAAGCTGGACACAACTAGAAATGGAGATCTCCGATTCCTTTTATTCTAGGCAGAAGGTGGGAGGGATATTGCAAAGAATGTTGTAAAGGATGAAAAAATGCCATGCATATTGTAATCAGCTTGATTAGAGCAGAGGGGAAAAGGTCTCTTAACATGCTACCAGACTAGAATCTAGCTGTTTAACTGCAGATCAATATGGCTACCTTCTGAAACTGTTTGTTTCAGTGTTGCTGTGGTGCTCCCAAGACTTAACAAAAGAGGCTTAACATAAAGCTAAAAGACACTGCAGCACATTGGGTAGTCTGGTATTGTTATTCCAGATAGCCATTGCTTTTTTTTTTTTTTTGTCACAGTCCTTTATAATATGAACAGGTGAAAGGGTTTTATTCTGAGTCTGACTACTGACTGTCAGCAGTTCCCCAGTGTTGCAGGCTGGGAAAAGTCTTTCTCTACACTTGGCTGCTATAGAGGGGCAGGTCTCCCACTATAGAAGCAGACTTTCTGGCTGGACTCCCATTCCGTACTACCACTTGACAGGCTAGCAAGGGAAAAATGGGAGGATTGCCCCTCCATTGCAACATCACTTCTGACCAGGACTTTTTTTTTTTGGTAGAAAAAGGCCAGCAGGGACTCATTTGCATATTAGGCCACACTGCCAACACCAAGCCAGCCGGAACTGTGTTCCTGTGCATTCCTGCTAAAAGAAGGAAGAAAGAAAAAAGCCCTGCTTCCAGCACAAAACAGCTGATGTCAATGCTTTAAAGTGATGCTCCAGCATTCATCCCAAACTGTATGGTTTTACTGCTGAGTTTTGGACAAATGTTAGCATGTCATTCCATTGCATTTATGTCACTAATGATATGTGCCAGAAGTGATGTCACCCCCGAGGGGTTTGTAAGCCTACAAGAGATTGATGTGGAAGCTGCTATGCCCTCCCCTATGAAAGAGGAGGGCATACTTTGAATGGAATCCAGAAGCACCCAGGTGACTTGTGGCTGAGGCACTTGGCTGAGCAAGTGGAAACTGGGGCAAGAATAAAACCTACAGGTCAGGATTTTAATATTAACATTTTAATATTGTATCTTTATGGCTATTGTTGGGCATACTAATTTACTACATGCACTGCAGACATTTGTAACTAGGTGGGCCAGAAATTCAAATTAAACAACATTAGACAACAAAAACTCAAAAGATTATTTTTAAAAGAAATCCCCAGCAATAACCACAGTCTACTCCCAGCTGCGTTTGATAGTTTAGGATTCTGGTTACTTGGCCTACTGCCATTCATTGCTTAGCTCTAGAGGGGATATTTGCTTCCTTCTGACAAGACAGTGCATTCTTGAAACAAATCACAGTCACCAAATACACTTCTCCCTCAGGCACTTGGTTGTCTTGCTCTGTCACAAAATAAACCCTCAAGAAAAAAAAAGAAGAAGAAGAATGCCTTCTGCAGCAGGGATTGTGTGCTTGGCTCTTTGATTTTTTTATTTTTTTGCTGTGAGACATTTTTAAACCTTAACATGCATTCTTCCTGCTTTAGTCCTTGTTCCCTTTGCTCCTCTAACCCAGCATGTAGCTCCTATGAATGACCTGGAGGAGAGGAGAGGGAATGAAAGACAATAACACAAAAAGAAAAGGAGAGACGGGATACATGAAAGGGATAGAGAGGGAAATGGTGATTGAAGCAAAACCAAAGTAAGTCATCCCTGGCAGAGTCATAACCTTTCTACAGAAACTCTTTGAAAGTCTCAATAAGAATATGTACTTGCTGAATCACCCAAGAGGATAGGGATAAGAAGCATGCACCTATCAGTCATATCCTGTCTTAAATGTGTGGCTAACATTTTTCTTCTTGATCCTGGCTTTGTAAATTGCAGTTGTCCTATGGCAAGAGTCTGCTAAATTGCTTTGAACAAATTAGAGAACATGAGACATTCATAATGATTAGAATAGAGGACAGGACATGTTCTGAAAACTCCACCCTAAGTTCATGTTGTGATGAGTTTGGTATATTTTCAGATAAGCAGTGCCATGATAGAAGACACTGGAACCCTGAACTGTGCTACATTTGGGGTCCTTCTTGTCTCTTTGTCATCAACCATTCTCCCTATATGTGTCATGTGACAATTTGGAGGGTCCAACTGAGGAAACTGCCAGCCACCATTGTGTGGAGTACGATGATACAAGTATTTGTGGAAACCTATTCTGGTTGGATACTACACTACACTGTGACAAAGTTTGTATAAGTCAAAGTAACTAAAGTTCCAAAGTAACAACAGCACTATACCTGCTTTCATGCTAGAAGCAAAACAGTGAAGCAAAGTTTTACCCTGGGATAGAACTACAGGTAACAAATATGTGTTGCTGCCAGCAGAAATGGCAAACCTATGCTGAATTCCCCTTTCCCTATTGTTATTTGGCTTATCCTTTCATAATGCATATTTCTCTAGGACTGTCAGTGGCAGTCAACAATGCGGGGAAATGGTCAGCATAATAATAAAGACACAAGATAAATTGGACTACTATTATAGTGAAGGAAGAACTCAATTCAATGCAAAGGTGCGATTTTGGGAAGAAAACCTATGACTTCTTGTTCCTCTCTCTATGCTTATAAAAAACTTAGAACAAACTGAAGTGTTAGCTCTGATATTCTAGCCAGATTACACTGAGGGCTTGAATTGGAGGAGGATTTATAAAGATGTCCCTGATTGCTTGTTCAAATTATATATAATTTATGTGTTTATCTTTGCTGTCAAATGCTTGGTATAGATTTCCATGTATCCTTATCAATATCAAGTTTACAGTCAGATATTTACAAAAGTGACTTCAGAGTAGTGCTTATCATGGCAAGAATGTATGCGTAAGTTAGTGGTGGCCAATTGCTAACCAGCATACCACAGAAGAATAAATGCTTCATGATGACTGAAGTTACTAATTAATAACATTTAAATTACTAACAAGATCCAGAGTGAAAATTCATGGATCACAGTAGATAATAAAACACAGTGAATCCAATTTCCTATCACATATGCTTGAGTGTGAAAGATGCCTTTTCTCAGAACATGCTTGCCATTCTCAGTTTTTATTTATTTATTTATGTTTGTTTATTCACACCCCAATTTTCTCCACAATGAGAATCCAAAGCAGCTTATATCTTTCTCTAGTCCCCTATTTTATTCTCACAACAATCCTGTGAGGAAGGTTACATTGAGAGAGTGTGACTGGCTCAAGATCACCCAGGGCAAGAAAGATGCTCTTCCAACTGAGCTATGGCTCCCACCCCATGGTTCTGTTAAAGTAGAGCAGGAAGGATGAGTTGCAGCCTACAACTTCAACAGGAGCCAATTTTTAGAAACTGTAATTGGCTCTTCTTCAGCTTTTACAATTGGTTAATTTATCCCTGCCGGGCTCCAAGGAGTGCACTGCACTGGTGCTGTCCGCTTTTGTGTTTCATGGATCTGTAACAGACCCAGGGGACACAAAACCGGCCAGGCAGCATCTGCGCTCCATGGAGCCTGCTTTCCATTGGGGAAGGCAGGCTCCAAGGACTCAGAGCACATATGCTGCGCATAAGGAGAGGGGCTGACAGTGCCATCTAGGCCAGGGGGCGCCATAGGCAGCCGCCTACTTGGCCTACTCCCACGCACCGGCCATGGCTATAATATCTTTTTTGAGGTGGGGTGACCAGAACTGTACACAGTATTCCAAATGAGGCCGCACCATCGATTTATACAGGGGCATTATGATACTGGCTGATTTGTTTTCAATTCCCTTCCTCCACTCCTCCACTTGCAGCTGCTGGAATAGCCTTGGGTCAACCATAGTTCTTGTAGGAGATGTCCTTGAAAGGGCAGCTGCTGTAAGAGTTCTCTCAGCCCCACCTACCTCACAGGGTGTCTGTTGTGGGGAGGGGTAAAGGAGATTGTGACCACGTTGAGACTCTGAGATTCAGAATACAGGGTGGGATATAAATCCAATATCTTCTTCTTAAAGTAACCCATTATGTGTCATAACATAGGGCTACCAACCTCCAGGTGGTACCTGGAGATCTCCCACTTGATCTCCAGATGACCAATATTGGTTCTCCTGGAGCAAATGGTAGTACAAGTAATGGATGCACATTATAATTTTTAAAACATATTTAAAAGTAGTTACAAAATACTCCAGGAACTGAGAAGAGGGACATGTGTTGCTTGACTCCTTTGTGTAAAAGAACCAGACCTGGCCAAATAAATAACAGTCACAGACATAACCACTGGATCACCTTCATTGTCCTCCTGAAAGAGGAAAGTGGATATTCCTGCAGTCAGCATGAAGATACATTGGAAACTTGCAGAACTAGTTTGATCAATGCTCACAGGAAGGGAGAGGAGAAGACTGCATTTATACTGTGGGTGTCGGTGTCATTATAGAACTGACCCCCACCATTATATCTGACTGTAGCCTTAAATGGCTTTGAAAATGTTAAGAAACATTTCCCCCCTCATACGGCTATCCACTAAAACAAGAATATGTCATTCCTACATAGAAAGGTAGCTACTTTTCTTTGTACCCCTGCAAATTTGCCAGCTATTAATAACCCAGAGCCTGTATAGAATATGCTAAAAATGAAAAGGGCTGATCAGATTTCTGCAACATGTTTTCATTAAAATTCTTTTTCTTATCAGGAAATAATCTTTATCCAAATTATTGGACTTTGATACATTAATAACTGGAAGACATTCCAGTTGCCCTGTTCTTTATATGCCAGATTACAGAAATTCAGCAATGGCCTCTAGCTTTAAACCTCTTGAAAATCCCAGCCAGCTGCCAGTACTGTCTAGTTCAATATGAGCACAAGCAATGATCCTCAAAATAACTCTGTTATGGACACAGGTCTGTCATAACAGTCCCATGTGGTGCTGTTTCCTTGGTGATCATGGAGTCACACAGACAGCATGTAATCCCCTTGAGCTGACAAAATGTTAACCTATTTGTTTGCAAAGCAAATTCAATCACCTGAGTCTTTCCCATGAAGCAGTTCAGTTTTTCATTGCCCTCAGGCAAGAAAAACAACAACCATGGCCTCAGCTACAACAATTTCCATAGCACTTTTGCCTGAAGCAGGGGCTGTGTCTGAAAAAATGGTGAGGGCTTGATTCATTTTCCTACCTACAGGACCAAATGTTTCCACTTGACATGGAGACACCCCCCCCCCCCCCTTGGGTTAAATAAAAAGTGTTGGTTTATCATCATTGCATCTGACATATTCCGGCATACTCAAATAATCTCTCATTAACAAACCAGTATGCTATCTAATTTCTGAGCACTGGTCTCCTAAAGCAGAACACTGGGATGCACATGTCACTGTGTTCCATGAGCTGCCTAACTGTTTTTACTGAAATTGTTGAACAAAAGACAGATGCCTTTTCTCAAGGTACTACATCAGCTGTGAGGGCACTGACATGCTCAAATGGTTGTCCTGTGAATCCCCCTTGCTCCACTGGTTCTCACCTCTCTTTGTGGCCTTACTCTCTCTGATTTTAGAAGCACATAGAGCCAGGCTCATCAAATTAGCTGTAAAAAATTAGAATAACACTGTTTCAGCAGCAGCTGCCACCATACTGTTGGTCTTATTCTCTCTCATTCCTTTTTCCCAGTGTAGTGTTTAAATTACCCCCTCTTTTCCCCTGCACTTGGGCTTCCTCTGTGTGGCTGGCTCCACCTCCTGCAGCAGCCATTTTGTGATTGCACTCAAAGCCCTTTGTCAAAGTTCCAAAGGTTTCCACAGGCTGAAAAGGTTGGGGACTCCTGACCTGCTGGATCTAGGTGGGAGCAGAGGGGGTGCTTGCCCTGGCCACAGCTGGAGGGGTGTGTGTCAAATTGGGTATGGAGCCCATTCTATTCTACTGGCTCATAAGATAGAATGGGCCCATAAGGGGGCATCATTTTTTAATTTTGCCCCCCCCTCAAAAAACATGTAGGCCGGCCCTGAATTTATGTATTTGCTTCAGTTATAATATGCCCTTCTCCGATACACTCAAAGCACCTCTAGAAAATCTGAGATATTAAACTAAAACACCATTCCCTTTATGAAAATGTCCTCCGGAAAAACTCCATTTTACATGTGCTATGAAATGAGCTTACTCGGATCAAAGATAGAGAAAAATTAGATGATGGAGAAGCAGCTGCCTTGGAAGCAAAAGTGTGTGACTTGGCCAGTGCTTTTGCGAATCATGGTTCAGCTGTGTCAAATATGAAATCAGAGCTAGGAGTGTGCAAAAAAAATGCCTTTTTCCTTATTCAGGTCTATTGGACCCCCCAAAATTGGTCTTCCTGAATATTTCTGAATCCCAATATCAGTATTGTATTGGGATTCAAGTAAATATTTGGGAAACCTGAATTTATTTGACTCCATTATATCCTTCTGAGTTCACTTCCTAAGTTACCCCACTGTGACTCAGATAGTTCAGAAGGCATTTAAACTATAAATGCCTTTTGAGTTCACTCATTAATAATAATAATAATAATAAAAATTTTATTTATACCCCGCCCTCCCCGCCAAGGCAGGCTCAGGGCGGCTTACAGGTATGGCAATGCCATTGAACAATAAAAGTCATGCCGCATCAGCAGCATGACTTAGCAAGTTCAGAAGGCATTTAAACTTTAAATGCCTTCTGAGTTCACCATGGTCTCTTTAAGTTCCTTGTAGCCACAACTGAATAAAAGCTGACTAATATTAGCTTTTATTAAGGCTATTTTGGTAGCCATATCAGATTATCTGATCTGATCAATCTGAATAAATACTCAAAAGATACCAATAAGGTATTTTTAATATATTTATTTTTCTCAGTATATACTGAGCTCACACCCCTAGTCAGAGCATGGTGGTGCATAAGCCAATGTGAAAAAGTTCCTGTTGTGAGTTATAGTGGTATGCTTCCCCAAATCCCTGAATTCTAACTTCAAAATATTTTTCTCTCCAACTTTTGAGCCATATTTTCACACAGGTGTAACCCAGCTGTATATGTTTATTGTGTGGTTCAAAAGATACCCTGCTTTGAAATATTAATGCTTTTGGAACTCTGAAATATGTAGAGCATAGTCTTAAAAGTTCTGAGATCCAGCTGTCTAAATGAAAAGGCAGTATTGTACCAGTGATATACACCTAGCTGGCAAGTAAATGTAAGTATGAGGTACAAATACAGTAGACAGCAGCAATTCATATTAGAAAACAGGTAGTGTGCCTATTAATGTAATTTTGTCTTGTATATTGGCTAAACATATACTTTCCTGCTGTACCTATGAAACCTATGGCCACTATAAAAGAATAAATCTCCTTGGTGTGTTTCTGTGGCCATCAAAAGAGTTTAGCCTCAGCTCTAATTATCACCAGTAAATCCCTGCTAACGCCCTCCTTTTTCCCATGCAAGTCCCAACAGCTCCATTACCTGTCGCTTCTCAAATGTGGCCAGCCAGGCTCCCCACTGCCTCAGGCCTCATTAATGCTAGTCTGGCTGGCTGATGAGGCAAGCAGCAGCCGGCACCAGAACTCAGCCCTGTTTTGTAGACAGCAGGAGATGTTTATCAAATACTAAGGGGATGAAATGGCAAAACAAAGTGAATCGCTGGCTTCCCTCCAACTCCCCCAGTCACTCTAGTTTTCTCTCATTAAAGACACACCAGGTCGTCTGGTAGGAATTAATCTGAAGTGACAATCTGGTTCAGCAAGTGGGCTTGGAATGGAGACTTCTCTTATTTTAATAAAAGGGGAGACATTCAGTTTGTGCTACAGCTTGGTGTGGATCTGAGAAATAACTTATTAGGTAAAAATGGTGTCGGTTCCAACTTGGGAAGCATAGTAGGGATGCATATACCTAGCACTGGCATAGCTTTGTATCTGTGCAGGAGAACCCAAGAAACAAAAAACTGCTTCAGGCTACCTCAAGGGCCAGAGCAAAGATTAAGCATTTCTTCTGCATCAGTACCTTCTACTGTCTTTTCCTGCCACAGCCTTGGGTTACAGATGGATTCCAGCTCATTAACTGTACAGTGACTCTACCCTGTCCCCTGTAACTGTAACCACCAGCTCAGCTGAGATCCTTCCTTTAGGATGCATTCTGCTTGAAAATATCAAAGAGCTTTCTGTTTTTCTTCAGATTAGATTTCCAGGAAGGCACAACATAACTAGAGAGAAACAAACACCTTAAAAGCTTTTTCATTTTTAAAAAAAGTTGTTTTCAAGCAGGGTTTTGTTTGAGTTGGCTGCTCAGAATCATAAAATGCTTAAAGAACTTGCCAAGTATATTTCCATACTAAGGTAACATCCACAAATATCCCTGGATCTATCAACTGGCAGAAAGCCCAATGGCTGTAAGTTATAAGCTCTCATAAACTAAGAGAGTTGATCAGCATTTGGCTGAGATGTCTCAATGAAAAACAAAGTAGAACACTGTAGGTGTTTTGGCAGTTCTTCAATGAAGAGTGTTCTTTCCTCTGAATCAATACTACTGAATCCAGTGTGTGGTGGACAAAGGTACACTCACTGTCATTTTATGTAGGATGTAATGCTTAAGGCTTCCCAGCTTATTCAAACAAACCTGGATGGTATCTGTCAAAGCCTCTGGGTATCAAGGCTGTCCTATAAGAGTAGCACTTATTTCAACTAAAAATGCAAAATCTACATTCTGGCTTATCTGAAGTAGCTATATCAACAAAAAAATAAGAACATAAGAGAAACCATGTTGGATCAGGTCAATGGCCCATCCAATCCAATACTCTGTCACACAGTGGCCAAAATTCAGGTGTCATCAGGAGGTCCATCAGTGGGGCCAGTATAAATGGTTAACAATGCAGTCCTAAGCACAGTTACAACTTTCTAAGTCCTTTAAAGTCAGTGTGCTTGGAACATCACAGCTCTGTTTAGTTCTACATTATAATTCACCAGCTACAAACAGCAAACCAACAAAGTGGGAACAGGAAACACAATATGTTCAAGTACCAGGTGGGTTGGGACTCATGAAAAGCCAGGAGCAAGCAGCCCCAGCAGTGCTGGCAGCCTTGCGCAGATTGCTCTGCTTGGATCTGGCCGATGGTGGTGATGATGACTGGCACAAACTAGCCCTTGCACCTAGATCTATTACTGTCACTGCTGATGGCTGGGTCTGAGATGAGTGGCCCACTGGGAGCTTTCCTGGTAAACAATATGTCAATCTGCCCCCATCAAGGGCTCATACTGAAGACTGCTTAATTCAGGTCAATCTCTTAACTACCCTATACCCAATTAGGCTGGTTAAAGACTAGTAAACAGGCTGAATTTTTTAAAATGCTGGAGAGAGAACCAGTAACTTGTAGTTAGTTTAGATCAATTAATCTGGACTAAGAAATGTGAATTTCTGGATGTGATCTGACTCACTGAGCCTCCTAGGAAAGCTTTGCTCTATGCAAGATCTAGACTCTATCCAACTCCTATGAAACTGCTGCACAGAAAGGAAAGGAGGGAGCTGGTAAGCCACAGATACAAGTAAAAAAAATATCACTGCACCTCTTATTCTACACAATCCCAATCACTGAAAGAATATCCAAGTGTCCTGCACATCAGGCTACTGAATACTTGGCACCATATATGAGAAGCAGCTTTATTTTCAACCTTTTAAACCAGGGGTCCCCAACCCGCAGGCCATGGACTGGTACCGGTCCATGGCCTGTTAGCAACTGGGCTGTGAGCTGTACAATTATTTTATTATATATCACAATGTAATAATAGAAATAAAGTGCACAATTGTATCATCCCAAAACCATCACTCCCCTCCCCCCCTTTCCCCCCGGGTCCCTGGAAAAATTGTCTTCCATGAAACTGGTTCCCAGTACAAAAAAGGTTGGGGACCGCTGTTTTAACCAACACTTATTTATTTAGGCTCCATTAATACCCATTTATCTCCCAAGACCCAAGGAAGATAGTAACAAATACTTCACAAAAATAATAATCTGTTAAAAGATGAATTAAAAGACTTTCTACTCCGGCTTTAAACTTTTAACTTCTTGTCTTTTGTTCTAGAATTATTCCCATGTTGTGTTGACTGTGAACTGCCTTGGACATTTCTTTAAATTGGAAAGATGGAATATAAATCATCTAAATCAAATTATGCTGAAAGACTGCAATGAGAGCTAATGAAGGCTACAAGATAGACTCCTGGCTTCCTATAACTCCAGATCAGTTGCAGATGTCGTCAGTCACATGCTCTCCAATTACATTTGTCTCTTTGGTCCAAAATGTCAGTCTAGTGTCTACAATCATCTTGTGTTGGATTCCATTAACTATATACACTGCAGTGGTGCCAGGGTTTTCAACGCCCCAGGTGAGGCATCCTTGCCACCCCCACTCAGCCCCTCCACGCACTTGCCTTGCAAGTCGAATCATGCTTCTCCCTGACTCGCTGCTTAGCCCCTGGTGCTGCTGGGATTTAACCAGTCAGGAGGCTGACTGCAACTTCCCATGCCACCAGGATTCTTCCAGGCTGGCACTTCCTCCCAGCCTGCAGGAGTCCACCACAGTCAGTGCCCCCCTGTGGCAGGATGCTGCTATAGACAGCCAACCTACATTACGTAATGGTTGATGCTGGCCCTGTATATATATGTGTATGTGTGTGTGTGATTTACTCACACAAATCTTGTCATGAAAGTATTTTTTTCAGTCTAAAGATTATTCAGAAAAATCCCTTAGGACATTCTATGCTTCCTCAGTTGTATTTAAAAACATTCCACCAGAAGAAAAGCACTTGGAAGGTAGGCAAAAGCTAAGATCCAAAATGGAGTATTTGTGTTGCCTTATCAGATAAAGGGATTTAAAGGCCCAGGTTACAAGCCTCTGCAGCATGACAGTTGTACTTTCAGAAACTGAAAAGGGTCTGCTTAGAAGAAATCAGTAGCTATCTTTTAACTTTGTTGCCTGCTCACTCATGATGAGAGATCTGCTCTAAGGCCAAACTGCAAAGGAAACAAAAAGGTGATTCAAACAATTAAAATTAGAATATTTTCTGTCATCCTGCATCTAACCTTGTCTTGACCTGCCAAACAGAATTTGACACTAGAGCTTGATTCAACTGGGCAACAACGATAATTTTAAACATCATTTCCCTCAGTGACAGCACTATCCAAATATGGGCAGAGAGAGATTTAATGTTCCTGTGAGGAACAAGCGTGGCTCCATCAAAGTACATAGTTGGACTCTGCCCTAGATGTTTTGGAGAGAGCATTAGAGGCTGTGGCTAGATGGTTACAGCAGAGCTGTCTGAGGTTAAATCCAATGAAGACAGAGGTCCTGTATTTGAGTCATGGAGGTTTGGGTTCAGGAATCTGGTTCCCAGCGCTTAGCAGGGTTCCATTGATACCAGTGCTGACAGTGAGAAGTCTTGGTGTGGTTCTGGATGCTTCACTTTCCATGGACGCCCAGGTCACTGATGTTGCCAGGTCAGCCTTTTACCATCTTCAGGTGATCAGGCAACTGGTTCCCTATCTCACCTCCCATGACTTAGGTACAGTGATCCATGCAATGGTTACTTCCAGGTTAGATTACTGTAACTCGCTCTGTGTGGGGCTGCCCTTGAACCTGACCCGGAAACTGTAGCTAGTGCAGAATGAGAGGGCATGCCTGCTGACATTGACATCTATGTGGGCACACATTCAGCCAGTGATCCGTCAACTGCACTGGCTGCTAATAGAGTACCAGATCCAGTTCTAGGTTATGGTTATACCTTTAAAGCCCTATGAAGCCTGGGACCAGCATACTTACATGACTACGTCTCCCCATATGTACCCCAGAGAGCCCTGCACTCAGTTGATCAACATCTACTGGTAGTCCATGGCCTGAAAGATGTCTGCTTAGCCTTAACCAGTGCCAGGGCTTTTTCTGCCCTGGCCTGGTGGAACATGCTCCCTTGTGAGATCAGGTCTTGTGGAGCCTGTTACAGTTCTGCAGGGTCTGTAAAACTGAGCTATTCTGCCAGGTCTTTAGTTGAGGTGGCAGGCATTCAGTCCATCTCAGCCTCCCCTGCTCAGTTTTTAGAATCATCATTGGAGTAGTTGTCTCGCAGAAGACATTAAGAATCGCCTTGTATTTTCACTTGGTTTACTGCCATATTGTTCTCATCTGTTGTTTATTGTTTGATTATAGATTGTTTTAACTGATGTTATTGTATGGTATTGTTATTTGTTTATATCCATTCATTGTAAGCCACCCGAGCCCATCTCGGGATAGGGCAGAATATAAACCCAATAAAGTAAAATAAATAAATGAATAGCATGGGAAAGACCAAGAACATTATAATTTGTTGTGGCTTGCCTGGTGCTTAGACTGAGATGTCTTACATCTTATTGGCACACCCTTTGAGAAGCAGTAATCTATGGTAGGGCAACACCAGAAATTTGCATTAGAATGGCTCACTTCCAAGGTGCAAGCACAACCTTTTTTGGATCCCAAGAAGCAAATTAGAAGCGATAAAGTTTCATAGCTTTCTTATCAGAAGACATTTAAAACTCAAGCAACTCTTAAATTAATTACATTCCTCTCAGTGAGCCTGGCCCTCTGTAGGCATCTTTTATATAGTCGTCTGGGCAAGTGGGGCAGCCTTGCCTGTGCCACTATTGGTATACTACTGAGCATGATCACTGATATGGGGTATAAGGCAAGGAAGCTGATGCATTACAAAGCTACATAAAATGTTACATAAAAAGTGATGGGATGGCTATCAAATCTGCCTAGATTCCAAAGGAGTCCTTCCTCAGATTATATCTCACAGCAAACCATACACAAAACCCCACTAATTACAACTAGTATTTTAATTTAAGAATATCACAGCTGGTCATAATTTAGATGTGACACAACACTTCTGCAGACTAATCAAGGTTAAGTTAGTACCACTTTAATGAAGCATGGGCTTTCTCATGAAGACACGAGGGAAGTGGAGCACTAATCTGGAACCATGAGTGACAGGAAACTGGATGTTATAAGATGCAGGCTGCTTCCACAGTTCTTTGGACCCTTTTCAGTCTGGCAATGAATGGGTGGACATGCACCATAGGGAAATGTGTTGATGATCCAACTGAGATAAGGCCAGGCTGTATAGGTACTGGCAAAATAAAGCTTCTACCTTAGTACAGATAAGAGAGGCAAACTGATAGGAGGGAAGGATTCAATACTGTTAGGAGGAAAGGATCAAGGATACATAATGCATCCTTTTGTTTTGACCTCTAGTCTACACTAGAGCTAACCTCAACCTTGGGCTCATCAGTTCTTCTTTCTTCCACTCCCCATACTCCACCAGTGGATTTTTAATTTGTAGACCATATTCAGACTCTCTTAAGGAGTAATGAGTTTTTTGTTTTGCGATCTTGAGTGTGGTTGCTTAAGTTAAGATCATAAAGTTCAGCAGAGCCTATCCTAGGTTCACCTACTCCAACATTTGCTGCAAGAAGCACAAAAACTAGCGGATGTTAAGTAGTCTACCAGCAATTGGTCAGTGGGCTGCCAGTGGATTGCAGCTTACCTTCTGCTCAAGACTGGCCTAAAAATTAATATCATATCATTACTACCACTATACAAATGGAACTATTACTTTCTCATTTTTTACTCACTTCCTCTACTGCTATATAATAATCCAGCAAGGAGAACAGGACACCAGACCTCTATTGCTGCCAAAGTCTCACAAAAATGGGCAAAGTTATGGTGCAGTCTGAGCAAGTGCTGCCAACCTCCAGGTGGAGCCTGGAGATCTCCAACTTTTACAACTGATCTCCAAATGTCAGAGATCAGTTCCCCTGGAGAAAATGGCTGCTTTGGAAGGTGGACTCTATGGCATTGTACCATGCTTAGGCCCCTCCCCACCCAAACCTCTCTAGGCTCTCCCCCCAAAAAAATTTCCAGGTATTTCCCAACCCAGAGCTGGCAACCCAACTCTCCAGTTTCTATAGTGAATTATGGATCAATCTTGGTTTCACTTTTTGTTTTCATACTGACTCACCCTTGCAGGTTGGTTTCTCTGGAGCAGCTCCTGCTTTATGGCCAGAGCAGACAGCTGCCCATTTTCTTCTGCCTATTCCTTATTTTCAACTTCTGTCAGGAAATTTATTTATTTATTACTTTACATTTATATCCCGCCCTCTCCGCAAGCGGACTCAGGGCGGCTTACAGTATCATAAAAACAATCAATTCCATAAAACATATAATGTCCGGCCCCTCCCAGCCAAGCCGGCTCGCCGGCGCTCAGGCTGGGGGCCGCCTTTGCCGCCCCGGAAGGAGGGAGGGGCAACATCACCCCACATACGGGGGTTTGCTGCAGGCGCGGAGCCGGGGCTATTTAAGCCCCGGCCCCCGCGCTCCCTGCACGCAGTTTCTTTTGGCTCTCTGTGTGAGAGCCACGTGCTGGTCGCAGCGCGGTTGAGGCCTGTCGACGGGGGATCGGTGCGACGGAGACTGCTGCGAGCTCGGCTCTGCGACGCCCGGCTTGGGCGCGTGCGGCGGCTTGCGAGGCTGAGTTGTTGGGCTTGATTTAGAGCGCGGCTTGGGTGGTAATCGGCCGGGAGGTCGGACTGCGGGAAGCTAGCGCGCCGGACCTTGGCCTTCTCCAGCCCCTTGGTTGCTAGGGGCCGGAGTGGTGGGATAATTCTTAGTGGCAGCGTGCGGCAGCCGTTCTCTCCTTTCCCCTCGGTTAGAGGGAAGCGCGCAGCGGCCCCTATTAGGGGCGATTCGCAAGCGGCTGGCCAGTGCAAGGTAGTTCCTTGCTTCAGAGTAGGCATCGTCGGTGCGGCCCATAGCGGCCTTTGGCCCCTTGGAGCTAGCTGCTCCCCCCCCCCCATTGGTGAGGGGTTTTTATTGCAGGCCCAGGTGCGGGCATTTGCCTACCACTCTCACCCTCCCCACCCCCTTCCTCTTGTGGCTGGACAGCCTGAGACCTGTTCCTGTGCGTGTGGGGCTAGTTTTTTCCAGTATCCCCCCCCTTTTTTTCTTTTGGTGGGTGTTGGGTGCCAGTGGTCCAGTAGGCGGCTGCTTGGGGGCTAGACTGTGCCTCTGGCCTTTTGGGTGGGGTGCTTTGGGGACTGCAGGCCCAGGCTCTGCTCATGATCTTACCAAGGGTGAACGGTGGCTCAGTGGTAGAGCATTGGCTGGGGGAGCGGGGGGTCCCGGGTGCAATCCCCTGCGTCTCCGGGGGAGGGTCCAGGCAGGTAGGTGTAGGGGCCTCGGCTTGGGACCCTGGAGAGTCGCTGCCGGCCTGGGAGGACAGTGCCGACTTGGAGGGACACAGGGTCGGTTTCAGTAGAAGGCAGCTTCATATGTTCATAGGGGTATATGTTCATCTGAGTGGATCCCTGGCGGAAGCCGGGTGTGCAGGTAGCTGGCTTGAGGTTGACTCAGCCTTCTATCTCCCCAGTCTGGGGAGAGCCAGTTTGGTGTAGTGGTTAAGTGTGCGGTCTCTTATCTGGGGGAACCGGGTTTGATTCCCCACTCCTCCACTTGCAGCTGCTGGAGCGGCCTTGGGTCAGCCGGAGCTCACTTATCTGGGAGAACCGGGTTGGATTCCCCACTCCTCCACTTGCAGCCGCCGGAATGGTCTTGGGTCAGCCAGAGATCTCTTATCTGGGAGAACCGGGTTTGATTCCCCACTCCTCCACTTGCAGCTGCTGGAATGGCCTTGGGTCAGCCAGAGCTCTCTTATCTGGGAGAACCGGGTTTGATTCCCCACTCCTCCACTTGCACCTGCTAGCATGGTCTTGTGCCAGCCATAGCTCTGGCAGAGGTCGTCCTTGAAAGGGCAGCTGCTGGGAGAGCCCTCTCCAGCCCCACCCACCTCACAGGGTGTCTGTTGTGGGGGAGGAAGGTGAAGGAGATTGTGAGCCGCTCTGAGACTCTTTGGAGTGGAGGGCTGGATATAAATCCAATATCTTCATCTACCTCACAGGGTGTCTGTTGTGGGGGAGGAAGGTAAAGGAGATGGTGGGCCGCTCTGAGACGCTTCGGAGAGGAGGGTGGGGTATAAATCCAATATCTTCTTTTTTTTCCTATCTTGGAGCTGCTTGGGGGGCTGGCCTGATTTTCTCTCCCCTAGTTGGGTGGTTGGCTGCAGGGTGCATTAACTTTTGGGCACCCCTCCACTCATTGTGTCAATTAGGCTGGTCAGGGGAACTTGGGACCGGCCGGTTTAGGTTTAGCACAGGCACTGCTTCGGGCCTGTCTACGGGTTGGAGGTGTCCTGACGGCACCCATGAAAGTGCAAGGTTGGTCTTGAGGGCCGCCGTCAATCCAGGGATGCCGTGGGATCAAATAAATCAACAGCTGTGGCTACAGCTGATGGCCCCGGCAAAACCAAACGCCGGAGACAGGTCTGACAGTAGCCATCTGGTGCGGAGGTTGCAGCAACAACAGTGCTCTACAGGGGCCTGTGATACCTCGGGCCAGTCTGTCCAGTCCCGGCCATTATGTTGGGAATTCGCATCTAAAGGTGCGTGCCCCAGGAAACCTTGTAAGTTCCGGCATGAGTGCCCGCTCTGCAGCGGGGACCACGCACTTTCGGCCTGTAGCAGATCTACAGCCAGACCGGGTGGTAAGACCCCCGGGGGCAGCGGGGGCGGGCAGCAGCCACCTGGAGAAGGGGCCTACCCCCATCCGCCGGTTGGCACTCCGCCATCCGGCACATGAGCTGGTGGCGGTCTGCGGCCGGCCGAACTTATATTGCCCTCCGGCTGACTACTAGTGGGTGGAGAGTTCTGTTGGGTTGTATTGTGTTTTATGCTGACTGCTGTTTCTCTTTTCAGATGCTGGGCTCGGGGTGAGTGACGTCGGTTCTCATCTGCGGGCACAGCACGGTTTTCAGTTTTTTCCCATTCGGCCAGATGGTCGCCGGGGGGCACCCAGCCTGGCCTCAGTGTGGGGCTACTGCTGGCCTGGGATCACGCCCCTGCTGCTCTAGTAGGCTGACCGGTATCGGCCAGTTGGTGTTTCTGAGTTGGGCAACCGGGCCTTTTAGTGGCTATGGCAGGGGGTTTCGGTTGGCTCGGGGCCACCCGGTGGGGCGCTAATGCCTAAGCAGAGGCTTGGCATTGGCGGTGGCTGGAGGAGGTTTGGCCACAGGGTTTTCCAGGGGAGCACCTATGGCCTAGCACCGTTGGTGCGGTGGTCTGCAGGAACCGTAGATGGGCTACACGGCTCAGTGCGGTGATGCAGATCACTCGGAGCCTCACCTGGTTGGATCCTTCCATGGGGATCGATGCCAGCCCAGATGGTGATGGCTGGAGGCCTGGCCGCTCAGCTACAACCCGATTACGGCGGGCTTGTGCTGGGGGCAGGGTGGCTCGCCCTTTGGACAAGGCGGGGTCCAGGTGTTGACCCCAGGGCTTGTCTGGTTCAGGTTTCACCCCCTGCCAGTTACAGTGTTATGTTTTAATAAAGCGGCCCGGTTTTAAACCCAATTCCTGTGTCTGCCTCTTCATTCCGACTGGGGGGGCAATGTCCGGCCCCTCCCAGCCAAGCCGGCTCGCCGGCGCTCAGGCTGGGGGCCGCCTTTGCCGCCCCGGAAGGAGGGAGGGGCAACATCACCCCACATACGGGGGTTTGCTGCAGGCGCGGAGCCGGGGCTATTTAAGCCCCGGCCCCCGCGCTCCCTGCACGCAGTTTCTTTTGGCTCTCTGCCCGCCCACCCGTCCCTTTCGGTAGTACAGGCGTATGCTGGTCGCCTTATTAGGGGCCAGGTAGGAATTTTTTCATCTCCACACAATTGGCCATTGTGGGGGTGTTTTTTGCCTACCTTGTACTGCCGGTTAGTTTAGTTTGGTAATGGTAATGGTTAAGGTCGCAGGCTGGAGGAGGTTTGGCCACAGGGTTTTCCAGGGGAGCACCTATGGCCTAGCACCGTTGGTGCGGTGGTCTGCAGGAACCGTAGATGGGCTACACGGCTCAGTGCGGTGATGCAGATCACTCGGAGCCTCACCTGGTTGGATCCTTCCATGGGGATCGATGCCAGCCCAGATGGTGATGGCTGGAGGCCTGGCCGCTCAGCTACAACCCGATTACGGCGGGCTTGTGCTGGGGGCAGGGTGGCTCGCCCTTTGGACAAGGCGGGGTCCAGGTGTTGACCCCAGGGCTTGTCTGGTTCAGGTTTCACCCCCTGCCAGTTACAGTGTTATGTTTTAATAAAGCGGCCCGGTTTTAAACCCAATTCCTGTGTCTGCCTCTTCATTCCGACTGGGGGGGCAAAACCATAATACATTTATCAGTTTAAAACTATTACGCTATCTCAATCCAGTCTGGCGGTATTGGGTTCTGACTATGACCACCAGCTTCTGTAGGATGTCCGGTGGCAGCCCATTTTCAGTCAACCAGAAAAGCCTGTCTAAACAGTTCGGTCTTACAGGCCCTGCGGAATGCCGACAAATCCCGCAGGGCCCTTATAGCTTCTGGGAGGGTGTTCCAGAGTTCTGGTGCTGCCACCGAGAAGGCCCTAGATCTTGTTGCGCATAGCCTGGCTTCTTTTGGGCCAGGGGCAGACAGCAGATTTTTTGTCCCTGATCGCAGTGCTCTCTGGGGGATATATGGGGAAAGGCGGTCCCGTAGATAGGCAGGTCCCTGACCATTTCTTTCATGTTAAGCCATAGGATCTCCAAACAATAGACAGTAATCCTAAGGATACTTCTTGGGAGTAAATGCTACTGAATAACATCAGACTTACTTCTGAGTGGATCTACTGAATAGATCTGCTCCCTATGACTCCTGCATTTCACTTTAATGCTGCATTTGCAGACTTTGGTGCCAACAGCAGCATTTTTTGCTTCCACATATTGGATGGAAAGCATCCTTACTTCAGGAAAGACAGCTACACTACATTCCTTTTTGACTGCTTGCTTTTTAAAAAAAAAACATAGAAAATATGTTCTTCCACACTAGAGACGAGAGAATGAATGCACAGAATCACCTGAGTGCAGGAAAAAGGCCATTTTTCTGCAAGAGATGTACTAGCATGAGCACCATGGTCTGGATCATGCACCACAACTAATTACTGTATATTACCCACAAACACACATTTTTTTTAAAGTTACTTATGGTGTGATACGGAGCAAGCACAGAATAATATGAGACTACACCCCCCCACTCACAAAAAGATATGGCTGATTGTTTTGCTATATCATTAGGTGCAGATTTATTATGCTCCAATGGCTGTCACATCTAAAGAAAATGAATGGGCAGGCATTGTACTTATATGTCTCTCTTGGATTGTACCTCTTGGTTTACTAAGCTGCATGTATAGACTCCCATTCACGAAGAGAATCAAGTCCATCTGCCCAGAGTCTGGCATCCAAATAATAGTTCAAGCTGCCCTACTGAGGATACAATCTTTCTTTGTGTTAGCACACTGTTAGATGGAAATTGCACTAGCGCATCTCAGCACATAGTGAAGGTGCTTCCTGGCGAAGCACCTTCATTATATGAGGCTCCCTTGTGTACTGTACTGGTAAAAATTGTTATTATTTGTTAAGTACTGATGATGTGCTCTGCACTGTATGAGAAACTAATATACAGACAGACCCTTCCCAGGAGAGCAAGCCGTCACAAAGAGAGGCGCCAAGGATGGCATTCTGTGTGACCCCAAGAATAGAGGTGCTCAGATCTTTTGAAATTGCTTTGCCTTGTGTATAAAGTAAATAATCTTTTGCTTCCAAGCACCAGCCTAACATATTAACTGTCATGCTGCACTCTAACTCCATTAAAAGCACCAGCCTTAAAACCCTCATCCTTGTTAGTGTAGTGAAGCGGGCATTATCCCTAATAAAGTAAAACAACAATAGAAATGTTTCTGTAAGGCTATTACATTCTTGAAGCCTGTAAACAGAACTGTGCCACTCACACTGTAAACACAGTGAAATTGGAGAGCAGACCATCTCCACGTCTTGACTTGGACCCCCAGGACCATCATATTGTGCAATGCACATCCTGCTTCTTGTGGCCATTAGCGCTGCAGTTCCAGCTACCACATTTCATTTGGGTGCTTTTCACAGATATGTGGGCTCCACAATGCATGACTGTTTACAGTGGCTATTTATTTATTATTTATCAGTGAGGACTCAAAGTGGTTTACAACGCTGTTCTCCTGTCTTTCCTTTTAATCTAACAATCAACCTTATTAAGTAGGCTAGCCAGGAATTTCCATAGCAAAGTGGGGATTTGAATCTGGGTCTTCCAGATCCTAGTCCAACAGCCTAACCATTATACCATACTGACTTACAGTATGTTTGTGAACAAACGCTATTGCCATGTAAGAGCTTCCATAACTGGAGTGTGTACCAAGAACTTGGACCCAAATGTCCCAACACAAAACCATTAATAAGCCCAGAAAACAGACTGAATTACATTTTAACAAATTCTAAGATTTCCCATAACCACATCAGCTAAATTTACTTCTTATAAATAGAATTTTATTGTATAGTGAGGCTGGGGTTCAAATGAGCATATTCGATATAATGTGAAATAGATGAACTTAAAAACCAAAACTATATATATATATATATATATATATATATATATATATATATATATATATATATATATATATATATATATATATATATATATATATATATAACTGAAGTGTATATTTGTGCAATTATCAAATAAGAATGTACAAATAAATCAATTTAATTGACAAGAATGAGATTCCTAATTTGAAGTGAATATTCAAAACATATCCTGTCTTGGTTTAGTGAGAACCATGACCAAATACAATTAGAATATATTACCTTTGTTCAGCTGAATTTTAACCCCAGAGATAAGTGCAGAGATGTTTCTGCAGAAAGCCAATCTTTACTTGCAGACCTTCTCCCCACCATCACTTAGTCACATTAAAAGTTGTAAATCACCCCAAATAAGCCACTAGTTTTGGAGCCGTTTCACAGCTTCTTTAGGGACTCTCAGGCTAGGTCCAGACTGGCAGCTTGGGGTGCACGGGAGCAGGCCCAGTGCATGGGAATAGGCCAGGTAGGTGGCCGCCTCAGGCACCACCTGGCTGCGGGAGCGGAGGGTGGGGGCAGGCACCCCCTCCCCATCCCTGCTCACGCTGATGGAGCTGACTGGGAAGCGGCCGCCTGCATGCTTCTTTCTCTGTTCCGATTTGGAACGGAGGCAGAAGCAGGCAGGCACCACTTCTCAGCCAGCCAAATCCCTCTGAAGGGGGCGGAGTGAGCTGGGTGAGGTGCAGGCCAAGTGTTCTCTCTTGGATCGCCTCTCGCCCAGCCCCTCCACTCTGCCTCTTCAGAGGGACTCAGGTGGCTGGGCAGCGGGCCGCCTGCATCCTTCTTCCTCCATTCCAATTTGGAACGAAGGAAGCAGCAGGCAGATGGCCGCTTCTACGCCAGCTCCCTTTGAAGGGGGGAGGGCTGGGCAAGATCTTGGCCCACCTTTCGCCCAGCCCAGCCCACTTCCCCTCGTCAGAGGGACTCTGATGGCTGGGAAGCGGCCACCCACATGCTTTTTCCTCTGTTCCAAATCCGAATGGAGGAAGAAGCATGCAGGCAGCCGCTTCCCCACCAGCTCCCTTTGAAGGGGGGGAGGGCTGGGTGAGATGTGGCCCAAGCGTTCTTGCTTGGCCTGCCCTTCGCCCAGCCCACTTCCCCAGTTCAGAGGGACTCGGCTGGCTGGGAAGCAGCCACTCGCATGCTTTTTCCTCTGTTCCAAATCAGCTGATTCCCAGCCAACTCCCTTTGAAAGGGGCAGGAGGGCTTGGCGAGGAGCCGGCTGAGCCGGCGCGCCCAATTCAACTCATGGGGAGGCGGGGGGGGGGCAGGTTCTGCCTGGGGCGGCAAAACCTTTAGCTCTGGGCCTGCACAGGAGGCATTGCAAACTGGACCACTCAAATGGAGCTGCGGAAGCCTGTCCGCATGCTCCGCCACAAAGCACCCATATCCCCCATGGGATGTACTTCAGCGCAGTCAGATGGCTGTCACACACCATCCCCTCAGTTTGGTTTGGGTTTCTTCCCCCCCATTTATTTATTGGCCATGCGCATGTGTGCCCATGTACTCATGTGCTTGGAAGCAATGTATTTTTTTTTTAACTGGAAGTGGCTTGGGGTGGCCTGGCAGGTTCACACCACCAATCCGCCTTGCTTGTGCACTCCAGTGTTCAGACACTGGAAAGGCAGACGGCATGCAGTGCAAACTTTGCTACCACTTTGGAAGTGATAGCTTTTTGAGCTGTCTCAGAGATGCCTAAGGACAGGGTGAGTATAAGAGCAGCACAGGAGGCAGATGTGCTTGTTTCGACTTGATTTTTTTATCCATCTGGGAGCTGCCTCTGTGTTGGCTTAAAGTGCTGGTCTGGACCCAGCCTCAGATAACTTCTGCTCTAGTAAAAAGGTAAAGGTGCAAGCACCAGTCGTTTCCGACTCTGGGGTGATGTTGCTTTCACAACATTTTCATGGCAGATTTTTTTACGGGGTGGTTTGCCATTGCCTTCCGCAGTCAGCTACACTTCCCCCCCAGCAAACTGGGTACTCATTTTACCGACCTCGGAAGGATGGAAGGCTGTGCCAACTACCTGAAACCAGCTTCCGCCGGGATCGAACTCAGGTCATGAGCAGAGTTCAGACTGCAGTACTGCAGCTTTAGCACTCTGCGCCATGGGGCTGCTTCTGCTCTAGTAGTAAGTGGGATTTTTAACTAGAAAGGAGCTGATATGGCCATTAGTGTTCTTGTCATTGTTGTTAAGAATTAACAACAGCTGGATCAGACTAGTGGTCCGCCTCATCCAACATCCTTCCAGCTACCTTGCAAAGCTAACATACAGTTATTGATTCAACTAATTTTCCTTATTCACAGTTCTTTGTTTCACTGATGCCAGTTATATGCATCTGATTAATAAAAAAACAGTGAAAATGTGTTGATTCTAACAGGGAACATTTAATATGAGGAAAGCAAAAGTGGTACAAAAAAAAAAAGCCAGGGGTGGGGTTTGTTTTTTTTCACAAAGGAGAAACAAAACTGAAATATTTAAAATGAATAAGACAGCTTTCAAAATCCCATCTCTAATTCAAACATTAAAAGGGAATATCACTTTCTATTATCCTGGGATTGCCCATCATCAGGTCTTTCTGTGGGCACAGGCCAAACATCACTTCTCACGCCAGCAGTGGAAAACATTAACAAGGCGGGTGTGCAAGCTAGATGGGGTGAGTGGGAATAGTTCATTTAACCAAAAAGAGATCTTAAAGTACACTTCCATGCCCTAAAAAGGCTCAGATTCCTCAGAGACATCAAACAGACCAGCAAACAGCAAAGTATGAAGGCAGCAGGAATTTATCCCTCCCAAAGATAAATATGCTCATCTCTGAGGTAGGCCAAAGACCCCGTAAGAGGTTAAACACATCAAGGAATGCTATATATAAACACATTTTATTTATTCATAGTCTACCTTTCTCTCTAAAATTCAAGGTGAATTACAAAATTTTCATTATATTTGTGTCCTTTGTGATCTTTATCCCATCTCCTTTATATCTTTTGACAAGCACTTTCCCCACAATGTCCAAAGGAGATGCATCTGATAAAGTGTGTTGTTAGCCTTTGAAGAACCACAAGATTTTTTGTTTTTGCAGCAGCAATTAAGGTTCCCAACTTTCAGGTAGGGCCTGGAGATCTCCTGGCATTACAACAGATTTCCAGATGACAGATATCAGTTTCCATGGAGAAAATGGCTGCTTTGGAGGGTGGATTATATGGCATTATATCCTGCTAAAGATTCTCTCCTCCCCAAACACTGCCCTCCCCAGGCTATACTCCCAAATCTCTAGGAATTTCCCACACAGGAGTTGGCAACCCCAAGCTCTTCAGAAATTGTGTTCACATTTTCTTTTTCTCAAGGGCTACTTCGTTAAAAAAAACTGTGCATGGGCAGATAGTGGGGGAGGCATCTATTGTTTTAAATCTGTTGGGATAGTACAAAAGGAGCTGGTAAACACTGGGAAATCCTACTCTTTTCACTCTGGCTTCAAGTCACAAGAGAAGACCAGAATGCTTCTGCTGCAAATGCAAAATCTGGTTTACAAGCAATGTACAAATCCCACTGCACGATCACACAGCTCAGTTTTGTTTTTAAGATTTAACCCAAATTAATCTCAGTGCCTTTATAGCTAACAATCAGACAACAATTCAAGAACTTTGTGTTAGCTAAAATGTAAGAATGAAAATGGATTGCAAAATCATGGATTGCTGCCTTGTTGTGGCGAGAGGGCTTGCGTGGTTCAATGAGGCTGTGGGCTATGCCATGCAGGGCCACCCAAGGTGGACAGGCCACAGCTGAGAACCCGGATTAAATGTGATCCACGGGAGAAAGAAATGGCAAACCCATATCCTTGCCCAGAAAACCTAATGAACAGAAACAAAAGGCTAAAAGCTATGGTGCTGGAAGATGAGCCCCTCAGATCAGAAGGTGCCTAATACGTTACTGGGAAAGAGTGGAGGGCAAACACAAATTTGAGCAGACAAACACAAATTTGAGCAGACTTCGGAGGATGGTGGAAGACCTGGCGTAACTTTGTCCATGGGGTCGCAAAGAGTCGGAATTGACTGTGCGACTGAACACCAAAAAAGAATGAAAATCCCATGATTAGAAAATGCATGTTTTCCATGATCAGAGCATTTGCCCTTCTAGGTCCTAATCTACCATTTTCCTTTTCCTCTTTGCCGGGCTTTTTTTGTAGCAGGAACTTCTTTGCATATTATGCTATATACCCCTGATATAGCCAATCCTCCAAGAGCTTACAGGGCTCTTAGTACAGGGCCTACTATAAGTTCCAGGAGGACTGGCTACATCAGGGGGGTGTAGCCTAATATGCAAAGGCGTTCCTGCTACAAAAAAGCCCTGCCTCTTTGTATCCTTGATAATTCCATTTCATACTCAATAACCCTTTTATCCCACACTTCGCTCCATCAGAATCCCACTATTAAGATGACAACTTTATGAAGGTCTTTGTGCAATACAAACAGACAGTGACTTTCCCCTGCAGTTCCAGCCTGGAGAGCCCTCCAATCTATGATCCTTATTTGTACAAAGTGAAGAGGCTGAAATTCCACTCATCTGAATTGCTGGCCTATAAAGGTTACAATCCCTACTAATGATTATGAGATCCTGTTCTGTTATGACTCCTTTCAGAAGGTTGGGCATGAAAATTCCAAGGGAAGGCAGCAGGGTCTCTTAGCTCTCAGTCATTTACAGCATCAGACATTAAAACAGTGGCCAGGCTGCATGACTGGCTTCTCTGCGGTGTAAAACAGGAAAGAAGGGCCATGCCCTCAGTTCCAGCCTGTTTGGCACACAGCAGCCCCGAGTCTCCAGGGGATGGTTAATCAGGGCTTTTTTTGAGCAGGAATGCACAGAAACGCAGTTCCGGCTGGCTTGGCACCAGGAGGTGTGGCCTAATATGCAAATGAGTTTGTGATGGGTTTTTTTCCTACCAAAAAAGCCCTATGTGAAACAATGGTGACATCAGAAGTGTGGCCTAATATGCAAATAAGTTCCTACTGGACTTTTTCTACCAAAAAAGCCCTGTGGTTAATATCATCTCAATTTAATCAGAATACAAAACATTCTAGTTTTAACCATTGTAAACTCCTCATTCAATAGCTGGACTTGGTGCTTAAGGTGTTGTTTGGTCTTACCTGCTGGACATCCAGCCTGTAACTCAGGACGGGATCAACAGCATCAGGTTCCTTTTGCGTCCACTGCAAGATATAGGAATAATTCTTGGCTTGCTTCCTGATGGGGTTAGGGGTGTCATAATAAAATTCTGGGTTATAAGCTTTAGCTGAGAAATGAAAGGTGTGTGGGGGGGGGAGGGGGTGAAGAGAGAAGGGAGAGAAAAAATTAAGGAGGAAAATTATTGGAAGAGCCATAAGAATTTCTGTTATCAATTCACACAGTGCAGTGCATTAAGGTCATCTTATGGTTCAGCAGTTCACTTGCATTGCATCCACTTGCAGCCCATGTGTTGCTTTTATCCACCATTCAACCTCAGATAGACAACACAGAAAGCCCAGCAACCCTAACACACTAACACCCCAGGACACAAATGTTGGAATGAGCAACTCAGCATGTCTGGACACTGGAGGGCACTACATCATTCTAAGGGTGTATAATCCCCTGGAATAGGATGCTTCTCTTTTTCGCAGCCTGAGAGCTGCCCTCTGACCCCTCTTCTCTCTCTCTCAATTTGTCCTCTTACTTTCCATGGCTTTCCATGGAGACAGGTGTCTCTATAGACCTCTCCTGTAGATAAATGTCCTCACACTCCCACACACATGATGCCAGACAAGCTGGCCATTTGTAATAGGGGAAGTACCCTATCAGGCTTCTTTCTTTTCTTTCGACTGCAACTTGAATGTGAACTGGATCAACTAGAATAAACGTAAGTTTACTACTCTTTTTTTTTTTTTTTTGCCGGTTACTTCTTGGGAGATTTAGTTATTGCTCTCAGTATCATGCTTCTATGGCTGGGCAAATTCTGCTATATTAACCAAATACCCTAATAACGAAGTCTCTCCTGGTGGGCATGTGTTTAGATTCAGAGCTGAACTTCCCTTGATCTCTCTCCTACTTGTAAGAGTGATGCTGAAAAGACTACTTTGTTAGCACACTCACATTGAAAGGATAGTGACCTTGGCTTGAAAACATTTGCCTTTCTTGAGGCATGCTGCTCATCTCAGGTTAAAAGCTTCCTTTGTAACAGAACAATTTATCCCAAAGCAATTAAGACACCAAACACAGAAGATTCTGACAGCTGGAGAAATAAACCTCAAGAAGGGAAAAGATAAGGAGGCAACCACTGATGAAGAACACAGAGGAAATGCAAGGAAAAACTGGATGGTTTAAAAAGACGAGGCACTGTCCCTGCAGTGTCAGTAGCCAGTTACCTTTCTTGCTGCACAAGTAAAATATACCCCCCCCCCCAAAAAAAACCCCTACACTGAATTTAAATGGTGGATGTAGAAATGGGCCATGTATAATGAAGAGAGCTAGCAGTAGGCATAGTGTTGGACTAGTGTTGGGTGACCATGGGCCAGTCATCCTGTCTCAATCCAATGCAGTTTGCAACATTGTTTTGTGGAAAAACTGGAGGAGCAAACAATGTTGTACACCACTGTAGAAAGCTCCCAGAATTACTACTGATCTCCAGACAACAGTGATCAGTTCCCCTGGAGAAAACAGGTGTTTTGGAGGATAGATTGTATGGCATTTATACCTTGCTGGTCCCTCTGCTCCCCAAATCTCATCTTCCCTAGGCTCCAACCCCCAAATCTCCAGGAAATTCCAAATGCAGAGCTGGCAACCTTATGTAACAATCTAAAGGCTTATTCTCATTGTGTAACAGTGGAGCTTGCCATGTGTGTGCAGTGTTGCTCTTTCTTGCTACCTACCAGCATTACCACCCCAATGCAATGCCATCCATGCACAGGGCACTTTACAGAGCAAAACAAGTCACTGCCTAAAGAATGAACAATCTAAAAACTGACATCAGGAGAGACAAAAGAGAGGAGAGAGGTGAAGATAGGGAGAAGTGGGGAGAGCCTGTCTGTTATGTGTGCTTTGGCTTAGTTTTATGAGAGGAAGATAGGGCTGACTCAACTGCTTGGGCACCACAATTTGTAAATGGAAGGGCAGTGGCATTAGAGAAGTGGCATTTCACCCCACACTTGCCATGGCACCATGCTGTCTGCCTCCAAGTTGAGTTCCAGTGGCCCAGGCAGCAGAGCTGGGACTTGTTTCCTCCTAAGTCTTTATCTTAGCAGGTGGGGGAAGTGACAAGCATCCACTGTCTCAGGTTGGCAGCTCCACCATTCAGCAGGCTCAACTTCTGCCTGTTTGCAAATGGTGTGGACTGGGGAAGTGGAAGGCCATTGAATTAATGGATGCAGATCACAAAAAAGCAAAATAAGAGGCACAGCCAGGTGAAGAAAGGCCACTTGTAATTCCAAAGGGTATTCCACTGAGGCAGATCAATCTTTTGTAAAAGATCATGGATGTGCCCTAGGCAATGGGTGGTGGAGTCGGCCTAAAAATGACAAAATCCAGAAGAGTGGTTGTATTCAACTGTGGCAGCAAAAACTAAGACCGATTTCGCATTCAGCTTACCCTGCTGTCACGTTCCTCTTCTCCGTGTGACAAATGGAAATTGCTAAAAACCAGTTTCCATTTGTCCCACGAAAACCACTATGTTTGCTGCAGCTCCAGAGCAGATAGTGGGAAATCTGAAGGACGCTGTGCGGAGAAGGGGAACATGACAGCAGGGTAAGCTGAGTGCAAAATTGATCTAACTAATGATTTTTATTTTAGCATAAGCTTGTGTCAACTCAAGCCTACTTCATTTTGTCCATGAAAACTAAAATAAATAATTAAGAATATAAGAGGACCCCTGCTAAATCAGACCAGTGGTCTATCTAGTTCAGCATCTCATCTCACACAATGGCCAACCAGTTCCTCCAAAGAGCTGTTTGAAGTCAGAAGGTGGAGACTGGAGAACATTAGGAAAAGAGATGGGTCAGAGTAGGGGTGTCGAATTCATGAGGGCCAGATCTGACATAAATGAGACCTTGAGGGGCGAGGCCATGTTGGGTTGGGCCAAGCCATGTCGGGATCAGTCATGTGTGTACCTATTTAAGATTAGGTAGCAGAGATATAAATGTTATAAAGAACACAGACAAACATAAATCTATATTTTTAAATACTTAAAACATGCTTAAAACGTTAGCACTCATGGGTCTTAAAAATGCTTTGTTTGTTTTTCTCCCATGGGATCCAGGGAACTGGGCAAAGGAAGCTCTGGCTCTTTCTTTTCTTCCCCAGGGAACTGGGGTGGGGGGTGGGGAGGAGCCTCAGCCAACAGGAGGAAGAGAGGCTTGGCACAGTAGCTCTGCTGCGCAATTGAGAGAGCCTGGCAAAGCAAGCTATTCCTCTCCCCTTCCTCCCCAGAGCTTCAGCCAATGGAGAAAAGAGAAGTTTCACTCTGTAGCTCCTGTGCAATTGAGCAAGCCTTGCAAAGCAAGCTGTTATGCAGAAGAAAGCAAGATATAGGGAGAAGGAAGCAGATGACAGCCAGTCGCCCGGGGACCTGATTTGGCCCCTGAACTGCATGTTCGACACCCATGGGTCAGAGGGTCTGACACTGGTCTATCAACATAAAAGTTGAAATCACCAAGAAGGAAGGAATGTGTGTGGGATGTCAGAGAGGAAAAAAGTAAGCCAGGCATCCAAGTATAAAACAAGGCTTTACAATGAGCCTGAAAGGACAGCAGCATGAGTTGCAGAAGGCAGTGCAGAATGAACTTTAATGGTTGAGAAGCAGTGGAGAAGAGGGGTGAGCAGCAGTGGAATTGAGAGGCATCCTGAAAATTCTCTGGAAAACAACAGGGAGTCAATTAAGTAACAATATATAATTGTGGTTTGAAACAACAGCCTTCAATAATACAGGCAACATTAACATTAATCTCCTCACATGCAAGAAGCCAAGAAGCAGTACTTATTTACTGTTCTGAGATCAGAAGAAATGGTGGTTTGAAACGAAGGAATTGAAGACTGTTGTTAGATTAAGATCAATTCCATGGTCTGCCTTTGTAGCGAACTATTCCATCACATCAACCCCACTGCTCAGAACACAGATTTCTTTTGTTCCGCACATCTCATTTCCAAAGATTTGACAGACCA
Source organism: Heteronotia binoei (assembly GCF_032191835.1). Classification (NCBI taxonomy): domain Eukaryota; kingdom Metazoa; phylum Chordata; class Lepidosauria; order Squamata; family Gekkonidae; genus Heteronotia; species Heteronotia binoei. The sequence continues at coordinate 179,341,503 of NC_083223.1, forward strand.
AAAGCCAGAGCAACCACACAACTGGAAGGAGCCCAAAACACTGCCATTCCTCATTCCCAAAGTGCCCCTATTTTTTCCATTCCACTTCATCCCACTCCAATTACTGGCTCAGCCATTCTTTTCAGCTATAATTAAATGGGAATGATTCAATGTTTATTTTTATTAACTCAGAATGGTAATATTGATGTTTATTTCTAAGCCCCTTTTTTCTTATTATTTTTATCGACCTACATTTCTGCGTGTGCCAGAGATTCAGAACCACCTTGGAGACTAATTGTTGCTTATTCAACTTCTATTGACTGTGAAGTCAAATTTCATAAGAGATTCAGAAATAAAATCAGAAGAGATAAGAATCATTATCTTGCATAATTTTAAAAATTAATTTATTCCCAGGATGGAGGATTCCATGTCAATGCTTTAACTACAATGGTTCATTTATTGTTTTCTTCCTGGACGTTTAAGTCACCGATGGAGTATTTCCCCAACTGTAAGGAAGAAGCAGGAAGAAGAACTTGCTGAGTAGTTCTTATTCAACCCCCATGCATTAATCCTTCTGTGTTTGAGGAGTAATATCCTAAAGTGGATGTTGGCTGGATTACATCTGTGTACTTTGGCTACAGCAACTCAATGGTGATAAGTCTGGTTAGTTCATACAGTTCTGTGTATTCCATGAATATGCATTTCTCATGGAAAGCTGCAGGTCTGTTTATCAATCCTGCTGACTAAACTCACATTTCCTTTGCTTGGAAATACAAGTCTGGGAAGCTCATACTATGAAGATAAACATTATATCTTCCCCAGTTCCACTTCATAACAGTAAGTGGGTGGATCTGACCTCTGTCCTACAAGCCCACAGAGCAAAGTTTGAAGCCTTCCTCCAGCTCAAAGGGCTTCCTCTAATTTAAATAAATCTTCTGTTGGAGGAAGAACTATTGAAGTTGGAAGAAGGCTCCTTGGAGGGTGGTTGGATCTATCCCAGTGTGGGGGAGGAAGAAATGAGATAAGGTAAAGCTTGATTATTTGTAAGATGCCACCATCTATATACACAAAAGGTAAAAATGGGGTTACCAGATGTAGTCTTTTTAGAAGATATGTCCTCTTTTTTTTGTATCTGTCCTCTTTTGGGCTCTTAAAAAAAAACCTTATGAAAATGTCTTTTTTTGGGTCGGAAGGCTTGGTATATTCCTAGTTAATAGTAATTATCACAGCTTAAATAGCAGGAATATTTGAAATGAGATTTATCGTAGTGATCACTTGCTTGAACTATTTGGGAAATGTGTCCTCTTTTTTGCTTTTCAAAATATGGTAACCCTAGCTTTTTTAAAATAAATGGATGGTTGCCCTTTCACAGTGAGAATAAGCCAAGAAGGGCTGGAATTGGGTTCCCAACCCATTATCAGACACTGACTAAGAGGGGTCTTGTCTTGCAGGAAAGAGAGTTTATGTACATCTTAAGTCCCCCAAAACAATTGGCTCAGACAGAGACCACAATCCAGTAAACTTCAACCCCACTGATGTTAACAGGACTACTTGTCTCCACATTGCAGTGGATACCACACCAATAAAGGATTTGCATTTCAGAAACCTTAGTCCTTCTAGCTGCTGTATATCTAGATGCACCCCCCCCCCCCAAACCTGGCTACCCTAGTGGCAGCTTTGGATCTACTGCACTTATTGGTCCAGGGGGAGGGATTTAATGCTCACCATATTATGAACTTCCCAAGCTTGTATTACCAAGCAAAGGAAATATGAGTTTAGCCAGCAGGACTGGTCCAATGGGGGAACAGCCCTTGCAGCAAGAACTGGGGATAGTGTTGTGCCAAGGTTCCATCTTGCTGCTTGATCCCATGGAGCCAGCCCTTGTAACAGCCAGTTCCTGCCACAACTGCTAGTCACCTGCTGATGACATCAGCCAGTGACAAAGAGCCAGCAGCCTTCTCATATTACAGCAGGGAATCTCTGGCAGCTAACCAGAGCTCTCAGTTAAAGAACTAATTGCAGGTACTTGGACAAGGTGAACGAAGAAGAATATAAGAACATAAGAATATGAGAAGCCATGTTGGATCAGACCAATGGCCCATCCAGTCCAACACTGTGTCACACAGTGGCCAAAAAACCAGGCACCATTAGGAGGTCCACCAGTGGGGCCAGGACACTAGAAGCCCTCTCACTGTTGCCCCCCCCAAGCACCAAGAATACAGAGCATCACAGCCCCAGAAAGAGAGTTCCATCAATATGCTGTGGCTAATAGCCACTGATGGACCTCTGCTCCATATGTTTACCCAATCCCCTCTTGAAGCTGTCTATGCTGGCAGCTGTCACCATCTCCTGTCACAGTGAATTCCATGTGCTAATTACCCTTTGGATGAAGAAATACTTCCTTTAATCAGTTCTAACCTGACTGCTCAGCAATTTCATTGAATGCCCAGAGTTCTCATATTGTGAGAAAGGGAGAAAAGTACTTCTTTCTCTACCTTCTCTGTCCAATGAATAATCTTGTAAACCTCTATCATGTCACCCCTCAGTCAACGTTTCTCCAAGCTAAAGAGCCCCAAGCATTTTAACCTTTCTTCATAGGGAAAGGGTTCCAAAACTTTAATCATTCTAGCTGCCCTTTTCTGCACTTTTTCCAATGCTATAATATCTTTTTTGAGGTTTGGTGACCAGAACTACACAGTACTCCAAATGAGGCTGCACCATCGATTTATAAGGGGGCATTATGATACTGGCTGATTTGTTTTCAATTCCCTTCTGTTGTGTCCTAGGCTCAAATGGGGGAACTGTTACTTTTGGAGGGAAGCCAAACAAGCCAGAGCTTGAACTCCATACCAGGGTTCCAGAGAAGGCCTAAGCGTGCCCAATCAGGGAAAGGATTGAAACATAAGTAGCCAATCAACATCCAGGCTCATACTGTACCCTGATAGGCCCTTAGGGCCCTGTAAATAGCCAATCCATGTAGATAGTTAAGGACCAATCAGAAGGGGGCAAGAATTGTATAAAGGAGCGGGAAGTTTGAACAGAGCTCAGTGTGTTGTGTGTGTGTTCCTGAAGTAAAGCTTGCTGAAATCACTCTCCGACTCTGGTCTCTTACTGCGCCGACCCCAGTACATTACACCTTCCTAATAATTCCCAGCATGGAATTGACCTTTTTTATTGCAGTCACACACTGACGATATTTCCAGTGAGTTATCTACCACGACCCCAAGATCTTGGTCAGTCTCCGCCAGTTCACACCCCCATCAACTTGTATTTATAGCTAGGATGTTTGGCCCCAATGTGCATTATTTGCACTTGGACACATTGAACCTCATTTGTCACGTTGACACCCACTCACCCAACCTCAATAGATCCCTCAATAGATCCCTTTGGAGTGCCTCACAATCCTTTCTGGTTCTCACAACTCGGAACAATTTAGTGTCATCTGAAAACTTAGCCACTTCACTGCTAACTCTCAACTCCAAATCATTAATGAACAAGTTAAAAAGCATTGGACCCAGAATTAAGCCCTGCGGTACACCATTGCTTATCACCTTCCACTCCGAAAATTCCTCATTTATATTCACTCCTATTAATTAGCCAGTTTTTGATCCACAAGAGGACGTATCCTTTTACCCCATGACTCTCAAGCTTACTAAGGAGCCTTGATGAAGAACTTTATCAAAAGCTTTCTGGAAGTCAAGGTAAACAACATCTATTTGTCCACATGTTTGTTCACCCCCTCAAAGAACTCTAACAGGTTAGTGAGACAAGATCTTCCCTTACAGAACCCATGGTGAGTCTTCCTCAATAACTTCTGTTCATCAATGTGCCTACTTATTCTCTCTTTGATAATGGTTTCCACCAACTTTCCTGGTATTGAAGTCAGACTGACTGGCCTGTAATTTCCTGGATCTCCTTTGGAACCCTTGTTAAAGATGGGGGTGACATAAGCCACCTTCCAGTCCTCAAGAACCAAGGCAGATTTCAATGAAAGATTACATATTTTTGTTAGGAGATCCACAATTTCACCTTAGAGTTCTTTCAGTACTCTTGGATGTATGCCATCTGGACCTGGTGACTTAGTTTTTAAATTGTCTATCGGTCATAGGACCTCCATTCTCATCACCTCAATCTGACTCAGGTCTTTCAACACTCTTTCCAATCAGCAGTTCTGGAGCGGGCAAACACTTCTCATCTTCCACAGTGAAGATGGAGGCAAAAAATGCATTCAGCTTCTCAGCCATTTCCCTATCCTCCTTCAGTAATCCTTTTACCCCTTGGTCATCCAAGGGCCCCACTGCCTCCCTGATTGGTTTCCTGCTTCTAATGTATTTGAAGAAGTGACATGTCCAGGCTGGGCAAGGCTAAAGGCCAGGATTAGCCAGGCTCAAAAGGGAGGTGGAGAACAGGGCAGGGAGAGGAAATAAAAGGTAAGGGTCTCACATCAGGACAGAGAGGAGGAATGAGGATATGCTGAGCCTGGTGTTAAAGGCTGAGCTCACTCTCTTAAGAAAGAAGACTGGGAATAACAACTCTTATCCACATCCTGATTCTGAGGCCTGGGGAATCTCTCCAGGTAGAGTCCATGGTGGAAGGTGAAGAGGTGAACCAGCTGCAGGGGTGTCCACAAGCAGGGTGCCTGTTTAAGAACACACTGGGAAGCTGTGCTATTAAAGTCATACATTGCAGAAGTTTTAACCAGACATTTCAACTTTTTCTTACTGTAGCTTCACACCAAAGCAGGCAAAAATGTATTGCAAAAGCACTCGTAACAGACTGGCCATTTTGAATGGCAAGCCTCTTGTAAGTAAAAGATGAGCTATGTGATCTGGGTACACATGTAATGGAGCTATTGTTGAGCTATACCATATCAGGCTGCCTGTGTGTGTGAGGGTGAAAATGATGGCTTTCTCACTTAACCTTGCCAAGCCCTCTGGGCTTTTTTGTTCTGGTGACATCAGAACCCTCTAGGAATTGCCAAAAACGCTATGATTTTACTATAGAACTTCCAGTGATTCCTGGAGAGGTGCAATAATACTTTTTGTGGAAGTGATGTCATGCTGTTGCAAATACTCTCTGGTCTTCTGTTTGTTGTTTGCTTGGCAATCCTGCTTTGTACATAGAAGATTAGCATATTGGAGGAAACTGTATAGTTTATCAATAGAAACCTAACATAAGTTTGCTGATCATGACTTTGGCCTTACAGCATTCCCTGAAGTTGTCTGAACAGTTCTTCTGAATATTTAATCCGTTCTCCATCCCTACTTCATTGTAGGACAGAGCCTTCCAGTTCTATGAATTGTGTCAAATGCAAACAGTCTTCACAGATATTCTGGATGCAAATGGAAGAAGGAACCATTTCACCATCTAGCTCTTTGGATATAACTGTGGAAATAAGGCTGCAATCCTAAGCACACTTCCTAGAGAGTAAGTCCCACTGAATGAATTTACTTTATGTACACATGTGTAGGATTCCACTATAAGTTAAAAGATGTGGTGCTGGGCAGAAGGATGGAAAAATAGATCTGAAATTTGTCAGAAGAACAAAACTATCCAAATCTATTGCTGTGAATAGCATCATGTAAAGACAGAAAAGCAGGGGGCCAAATCTAAGTACTTTACATCCTCAGCAGTCAGCAGCAGACATACCAAAGAATTACTAAGAAGATAAAGAAGACATAAATGAAAGTCAACTAGAGACAAATGTGTTAAAGTGCAAAGTAGGAAAGAGATTTGAGAAAGATAATATGTTTGATAGTGTCAGAGTCATTACAGAGCAAGAATGAAGACTGAGACAAGAGGGCACTTAAAACTGTGTCAAGAGCCATTTCAATAGAGTGCAGAGGGCAAAATCAAGATTTCAGCGCATTCACTTTAAGGCAATTGCATTTATCTCACACTTAGGCCCATGTGCTGAAATAGGGAAGTAAACAAAGTATGTGACTTGGAGAAAAAAAACCTCTTCCCTGGAGCGGGCTTGTTGCGTGACTACATGGTCTGCTCTAGTCTCTCACACATTGCTACTGACTTCAACATGGACTAGCAGGGTCAAACAGGGATCAGAATAAAATGACATTTCAGAGAAGTGAGGAATTCTGGACTGGCAATGCAACAAAGGTATCTCTTGTCCCTCCTTGAAAGTCACTATGCAGTTTAGAAACCGCTAAAGCAATTAATTAAGCTACCACCTTTGCTGACCATTTTAACAGAAAACTGATTCTACTATAGAAAATTGGCTCCCAATTTGGTCCCAAAATTCTTTTCCCCAAATTGTCCAAGTTCAGATTTCTTCATAGCTCCTTGTGCTTTAGAGTCTCTCCATCATATAATAAGCAACAAGCAAGGAATCAATAAAATAGTTAACAAATTAAGCTTTCTTTTCTTAGAGAAGACCAAAATACTATTCTCTAGAATGTCAATAAGTTTGTATGAACACATAGTCCCATTTGGGGATAAAACAAACAGACAAATTAATCTCACTAGTAATAGGGACAATGTAAATCAAATACCAGCTTGCCCAAAGTGTCATAAGTCAGTAGTGTCTTCTGTTGGTCCTAAATACAAAGGTGGGCTGGACTATAAGGCACAGTAGTTGACATGATTAAATACACCTGGGATTGCGACCATTCTTCAAGGGACTCTCCAGTATGTATGAAATCTCATGGATGCTGTTTGTATGAAGAAGCTGCCTACAAATAGTTCCACTGATTTCAATTATGCCAGCATAACTTCCATTTCACCAACCAATTTTAATCACACCAAAATCTACTGAACAGAAAACCAGGTGGATGCTATTTTGTAAGACTTACCAGATACCTGGAAGAGGCAGGTTGCCACTCCAACATCATTGGAGATGCTGCATTCATAGTTGCCACTAGTCTCCCGGCTCACATTGTCCACCTTATATTCAGAGTATTCCTGTTGCTCTACAGGAGGCACAGTCAGCAGACTTCCATTGATTCTCCAGACAGCTGTAGCCACTTTCATAGGGCTTCCCTTTAGCATAGTGCAGCGAAGGGTGACACTGTGGCCCAAGGCTTGCCGGATATCTTGGGAAACGGGCTCCACCACTGGGGGGACTAGAAGATAAACGACAGATGGATGTATGAAGAGAAATGGCTGTATTCAACATAGTGTCAGTCTTAGTCCTTTTTACTTACTAGGAGTCTCAACCTATTGATTACATTGATTTAAACTGTGTAATTCACCTTGCGTCTCAGTGAGAAAGGCGGGCTACAATGTTAATAAATAAAATTTTATTACTTGCATCCTACCTTCATTCCATGAGTTTAGACAGGATGCAAAAATTTCAGCACAGACAGTGTCAAAGAGGTAACTAAGAATCCAACAGAACTCTATAAAAGTACATTATCCAAGCAGCCACAATTTTTAAAAACCAGGGCTACCTAGGAAGGGGAGAGGAGTTTAAACCTTTCAAATCCTGTTTGGCTTAATTGATCAGAACTGGTCTCATGTTGTGATTAGCAGGTTCTAAGTAGGTTAAAATGTCTTTTTAAAAAACTCATTTTACCTTAAAGACCAATAACAATATGGGAAGCCTGGTTTAAATTAGCAAAATTGCTCCAGGCACAACCACAGAACCTGACCCTGATACCTCTTGTGATTTCTGATCTCCTGACTTTAACCCACAGACCTGCTCAACTGTGCCTTTTGGATCTGCTTGTACCTTTTCTCCTCGTTTCTCAGCTGGCCTCCCTTGTGTATGACTTTTGGACTGACTTTTTGGCTACACAAACTTGGTTAGTGTCCTTGCTTTGTTGCCCTTAGTTTCTACTGCCTGAATCTGCCCTGCTCTGGGACACCAGGGACATCACGTGGAGACACTGTTTTGAGGGCAAAACTCTGTGGTAAAATTGCCTTCAAACCAGAGCACCCACAGCATGATGTTGTCACTTCTGCATGATGTCATTGCATTGGCAATGTTGGCAATGTTGTACAGGACACTGCATATGGGGGCAAGGTTTCCCATGCTGGTCAGCTGACCAGCAGGAGGGAGAAGCCCTCAAAAGTGGGGGATACTCTGTCTGGACCTGGGGTCTAGAAACCCTAAAAGGTGATTAGACAAAAGTCATAGAAAGTAATGTCCATGAGTGGGTACTAGCCACGATTGCTAAATGAATCTTCAAATTCTGAGTGCCAGTATGGAAAGGGGGACAATTAAAGGAGTGTTGTTTCAGTGTCCTGCTTTGAACTCCCCAGAAGCTGGCCACAATTGGAAAAATGACCTTAGAAGTGAGGAACTCTTGGTCAGCTCCAGCAGGATTATTATATTAGGATCACTCACAGGTTTTCCTTTAACAATACTTCAATGCTTCTTATAGCATCATAGCAATGGAATTGCAACAGGCAAACAAGAGTACCCCAAAATTTCTCAGCTGTTGAATTTTTGCTTGCAGTACAAATGTGAAAAAAGCTCTGTTTGGGTGAAAGGAGATTTCTAGTATGCAGTTGCAGGTGTGGGGGGGTGGGAAGAGAAGGTGTTTCTGTATGCATTTTTTAAAACAATAAATTAAACTCTGCTCCTTCCAAAGGGCAAGCTCATTGCGACCACTGAGGTGACAAAATCAAAAATGTAAAAATAATGAGGTGTTATAGAGCTGAGATGGTTTTTAAAACAGGGAAATCTCTCATATTTCATGCAATTATGGTGTTCAAAAAAGAACAAAAACACCTTCAAAGGGGCATCGAGGGACCTCCTAGCCACGGGTTGTAAAGGGAAGTATCTCCTAATAATCTATGCTCTTTTTTGTTGTTGTTGTTAAGAACAGAACTACAAAAGAGTATGCTCTAGTTTTTCCAGTTAAAAAATTACAACTAATGGGTACTGCAGAGTGAATATCTGTTTCTACTGTATGGATTTAAAAAAACACAACGCAACATTGTGTCAGTACATTTTCACTTCACTGTCAGCTTAGTTATCTGATGTCTTGCAGTAAATGACTCTCAACTATATTATTCATTTAAAACATATATTAGTCACCATTTTTATTTATTTATTTATTTATTTGGGATTTATATCCCGCCCTTCCCACAAATGGCTCAGGGCGGCTTCCAACAGTTAATCAACATAAAATTTAAACAATTTCAAATATAAAACAATTAAATATTTAAACAGATTAAAACATTAAAAACAAAGTAAATCAGTTTCCTGTAAACAGATGGCTGGCCAGTTAGGTATAGGCTAGCCGGAAGAGGGTCGTCTTACAGGCCCTGCGGAACTGCGCCAAGTCCCGCAGGGCCCTCACCTCTTCCGGCAGCTGATTCCACCATACGGGGGCCATAACGGAGAAAGCCCTTTCCCTGGTGGCTTTCAGACGGGCTTCTTTTGGCCCGGGGATAGTTAGGAGGTTTTGTGTTCCTGACCTCAGTGCTCTCTGGGGAACATGTGGGGAGAGACGGTCCTTCAGGTAGGCAGGTCCCAGGCCATATAGGGCTTTAAAGGTAATAACCAGCACCTTGTACCGGATTCGGTATATCACTGGAAGCCAGTGCAGAGTCCGGAGACCCGGCTGGATGTGTCCCCACTTTGGGAGACCCAATAACAGCCGGGCCGCGGCATTCTGCACCAGCTGCAGTTTCCGGGTCCGAGACAAGGGCAGCCCCATGTAGAGGGCATTGCAGTAGTCCAACCTTGAGGTGACCGTAGCATGGATCACTGTTGCTAGGTCGTCGCGCTCCAGAAAGGGGGCCAGCTGCCTTGCCCGCCTAAGGTGAAAGAATGCGGACTTGGCAGCGGCTGCTATCTGAGCCTCCATCTTTAAGGAAGGCTCCAATAGCACCCCCAGGCTCTTGACCCTGTCCGCCGCCATCAGCGGCGCACCATCAAAAGCCGGCAGGGGGATCCCCCCACCCAGGCCGCGGCGACCCAAGCAAAGGACCTCTGTCTTCGTAGGATTTAGCTTCAGCCCGCTCAGTCTGAGCCACTCAGCCACGGCCCGTAGTGCCTGGTCAAGATTTTCCGGGGCGCAGACAGGCTGGCCATCCATCAGTAGATAGAGCTGGGTGTCATCAGCATACTGGTGACATCCCAACCCATACCTTCGGGCAATCTGGGCAAGAGGCCGCATGTAGATGTTAAATAACATCGGGGAGAGAACCGCCCCTTGAGGCACACCACAATCGAGTGAGCGCCTCCGGGATAGCTCCCCCCCAATTGCGACCCTTTGTCCCCGACCTTCCAGGAAAGAGGAAAGCCACTGTAAGGCCAACCCCTGAATCCCCGCGTCGGCGAGGCGGCACGTCAGTAGCCGATGGTCGACCGTGTCGAACGCAGCCGACAGGTCTAACAACATCAGCACCGCCGAGCCACCCCGATCCAGATGCCGTTGAAGGTCATCCACTAAGGCAACCAACACTGTCTCCGTCCCGTGTCCCGGGCGAAAGCCGGACTGAAATGGGTCAAGGATGGAAGTGTCATCCAGGAAGGTCTGTAACTGCTTCGCCACTGCCCTCTCAATAAGTTTACCCAGAAAGGGCAAATTTGAAACCGGCCGATAGTGTGTCAATTGGGCTGGATCTAAAGATGGCTTTTTTAAGAGGGGTCGGACCACAGCCTCTTTAAGTGGCGTTGGAAAATGCCCTTCCGTTAGGGACCTATTTATGATATCCCGCACGGGATATCTAAGATCCCCCTGGCAAGATTTAATAAGCCAGGAAGGGCAAGGGTCTAATTTACAAGTTGTTGGGCGAGCAGATACAAGAATCCTGTCAACTTCCTCCAGACTGAGGGGGTCAAAGCCATCCAGAGTATAATCCGAGGACAGGCTCGGGGCCTCAGGTTCGCTAACTGTCTCCAAACTGGCAGGGGGGTCGGGGCGGAGTGACGCGACTTTATCCGCAAAAAATTTCGCAAAAGCCTCACAGCCTATTTCCAATTCAGTAGAATTTAACCTGCCTTGCGGCAGCGTGGTAAGTCCTCTAATTATGTCGAATAATTGTGCCGGGCGCGAAGTTGCGGATGCAATCTTAGCCGCAAAGAATGCTCTCTTTGCGGATTTGATTGCCATCTCATAGGCCTTCAAACTCTCTCTATAAGATGTTCGGGTCACTTCGTCTCGAGTACGCCGCCATTGCCTCTCTAGTCGTCTGAGCCCCCGCTTTTGTTGCCGCAGCTCCCGGTTAAACCAAGGCGACGGTTTCGGGCGGGGGCGCAGAGGGCGCCTGGGTGCGATTTCCTCGATGGCCCTGGAGAGCCCATCGTTCCAGGACTCTACCAGACCATCCAGGGAATCGCCAGCGGGCCAGGTATCCCGTAGAGCCATTAGGAACCGTTCCGGGTCCATCAGGCTCCGCGGGTGAGCTAAAATACGCTCTCCGCCTAAACGGGTTTTGGGTGATACCTCCATACGGGCCTTAAGGGCAAAGTGATCTGACCATGGCACTGCTTCCATTGCAATATCAGTCACTGATATTCCGGCCGCAAAGACCAGGTCTAACATGTGTCCCGCCTGATGAGTGGGTGTTGTAACAACCTGGGAGAGTCCTAGTGTCGCCATGGATGACACCAGGTCCATCGCCTGGCTGGATGCCGCGTCGTCGGCATGGACATTGAAGTCACCCAAGACCAAAAGCCTTGGGTGCTCCAACGCCCAGCCCGCCGCGGCATCCACCAGTGATGGTAAGGCGCCGGCCGGTGCGTTAGGCGGTTGGTACACCAGCCAGATCGCCAACCCCTCCCCAACATCCCACATCAGGCCAACACATTCAACGCCTGGGATCTCTGGAGCCGGAAGAGCCCTAAAGGAGTAAGCCTCTCGTATGAAGAGCGCCACCCCGCCCCCCGCCCGCTAGTCCGTGACTGGTGAAAGACCGAGTATCCCGGGGGAACGGTCTGGGAGAGAGCTACCGTCTCCCCTTCGCGCACCCAGGTCTCGGTCACGCAAGCCAGGTCCATATCCTGCTCGATCAGGAACTCCTGCAGGACAGAGGTCTTATTATTAATGGACCTGGCATTGCATAACACCAGTGACGGAGGCGAGTAATTCAACCTGGCCCCACTACCTGTCACCGTCGGGATGGGACGAAGGCTGGAAGGGGGTCGATCTCCTTCCTTTGTAATTCTGCCTCGTCCCACCGTCATATCTTCCCCTCCCCAGGAGCACTGGAATCCCCAGGCCAATCATCTCCTATTAGTGTCCCCCTAAATTGGTGGAACCGTCCAACTACCCTCTCTTCCGCCCCCTCCTCCCAGCTGATCTATCTATTTTAACTAATCTGCCATTTACTAATTAGCTATTTAACTAAATCTTCTCTAAACTTCCCCAACAATTATTAGCTAAAATTTAAATTAGTTTAATCTAAAGGCTTATTAATTATAAAACCCTCCCCAATAATTATCTTTCCTTAATCAATTTGCCACAGATCAATTTTTAGTTTCAGAAGCTCCTTAATCATAAAAAACCCTCCCAATAAATTCTTCCATAATACCGGTTTACAGGAACCGAAGATGGCTTACAATTTAAACTACAACAAAACACAATAAAATATATAATATAAATAACAATATAAACTACAATAAAATATAATACAAACTAGCACCCTGTTTGTTCACTTCAGCTTGCTCTCCCCCTTCCCTCTCCCCACCCCCCACCTGCAGAGTACCCAGCAGTCTGCAATTCAAATGAATATATTATTTGCCATTTGGTTTTTATACTGTTCTAACTTATTGTATGTTTTAATTATATTTTATTGTAACTTTTATTGGAATTATCTGAACATGTTGTTCATCATCCAGAGCTCTGCTACGGTGGGGATGGGCAATCATTGGGGCTCAGTGGGACTGTACAGCGCAAGCTTTTGGCCCGTCAAACTATCAATTAAGAGTACTTGCGTGCCATTGGTTGAGTCCACTTCTCTCTCCTGCTCAAGTGGCCGTTGCCAGCCAGCAAAGCTGATTCTGTCAGTAAAATGCAACCAACCTAAATTCTGGCAGTTACTGTGGGAACACGCTATTGGCCCATTACATGTTGGTCACCCATCTCTGGCCTCCCATTGGCTGACTCCCTTGCCCCTGTCTCCTGCGGGCCCAAGAATGTTGAACACACTGCCAAAAGCAGTCTTACCTCAGAGACAGCCACATCTCCAGCTGTTCTCAGTCAACCAGCCTCAGAAAGGGCTGCAGAGGTCCCGCAGCCTTACAAAAGCCCACATAGATGCCTCCCAGCACACACAGCCTCTGAAGGCCATTGCAATAGCCAGAGAGCCTGGCACTGCCCCAGAGGGCATAGCTGTCTCTCCTTCCTCCCCTCAGCCTTGCCCCAAGATGTTTGCCTGAGACGGAGATAGGCAAACCTCACAGAGTTGTTCAGATCAAAGGAGGAAGAGAAATGAGGAGAATGATGTCAGCTGCTTTTGTTCCCCTCCCCCACTGTGAAGAAAGACTGTTATCTTACTATCTAGAAGGTGCAGGGTTGCCAACTCCAGGTTAGGGAATTCCAGATGGCAGAGATCACCTTCCCTTGAGGTGTGTGGGAGGGGGAATTAATGCCTTCACTTGGGTGGGTGGGAAGATGGCAAGGCCTGGGGGGGGGCATTCGCCTAGAGGCCATTAGTGGTACCTTTCCAGATTGGTGGGAAATTTCGAAGGTATCACTACAGGCCTCTGAGGGAGAGGTCCTTCCTTCTGGGGAACCACTGTTGGCAATCACTCAGAATTACAACTGCTATGCAGATGCAGGGAGGGAGGTGATGGAAAGCTGAAGTCAGAGTGGCAAGTAAAGTGAAGGAGATAGGAAATTTCTGAATATTTAAGGGATGGGGCCTGCAGAAGGTGAGGTTTGAGAAGGAGTGAGACCTCAGAGAGGTACAATGCCATAGAATCCAAGCCAATTTGGGGTAGGTATTTGTGGGTTTCCTGCATTGCGCAGGGGGTTGGACTAGATGACCCTGGAGGTCCCTTCCAACTCTATGATTCTATAATTCAACAATTTCCTTCTGGGAAACTATTGTTGCCAATCTCCAGGTGAGGGCTGGAAATCACTAAAAATTACAACTTCTATCCAGATGGCAGAGATAAGCTACCCTTGAGATGGTGTGGGGAGTCAATGTGGGTTTACTTGGGTGGGTTAGAAGACAGCAAGGATGGGGGGGTAGTTGTCCAGAGGCCTTTAGAGGTACCTTTCCAGGTTGGTGGGAAATTCCGGGAGATTCTGTGGTGGAGTTTGAGGAGGGCATAAGAGTTAGGGCTTCAGAGTGGAGCATGTCAGACACAGGTTCTTGCTGTGGAAGCTGACTGAGTGATCTTGGACCAGTCACAGACTTCCAGCCTAACCTGCCTCACAGGGTTGTTGTTCAGATCAAAGAGGGGAGATGGCAATGATGTAAGCTGCTTTGGTCTCCCTCACACTGTGAAAAAAGACTGTCCTTTTCCTATGTAGAGTCTGCAGGCAGGGGGAAGGCAATGGAAACCTGAAGTCAGAGGGGCAGATAAAGGGATGGCTCCACCTGGGGGTTGGCTACTCTACACCTGGCTGCTTGGTACTGTTCAGCAGCAGCTACCCTATGACAGCCACTGTGGTATAGGAGTTAGGGCTTTAGAGTGGGATCTGCCAGACCCAGGTTCTTGCTGTGGAAGCTGACTGGCTGATTTCAGCCCAGTCACACTTCCAGACTAACCTACCTCATAGGGTTGTTGTTCAGATCACACGGGGGAGAGGAGAATGATGTATGCTTTGGTGAAGAAAGACTGTGAAGAAAGACTGTTAGTTTCCTATGTAGAGGATGCATGGAGGGGAGAGGCAATGGAAACCTCAGAGGGTGATGGAAACCTCAGATGGCCAGAGAAACAGAAGGAGATAGGGTTGCTTACTCCAGGTTAGAAAATTTCTGGAGATTTAAGGGGTGGGGCCTGGAGAGGGTGGGGTTTGAGGAGGGATAGGACCCCAGTCAGGTACAATGCCATTTCCTCCTGAGGAATCACTGGAGATCACTCAGATTTACAATTGTTCTCTAGATGGCAGAGATTAGTTCCCCTTGAGGTGGTGGGGGGGAATCAATGCCTTCACTTGGGTGGGTAGGAAGACAGCAAAGGTGGTGGGCATTCCCCCAGAGACTCTTTCTAGAGCCCATTGTATTTTTCTTCACAATGGGCTTTACTCCTAGTATAATTTAATAAATCACATTAACTCAAATCCATAAAAGCCATTCGTTTTAAACCAATAAATTAAAACTGAGAGTAGACAGAAGAACTGAAACTAATCAAATGATGTCATGAATAAAACTGTTTTCAGCTGTCTCCTAAAGGTCAAAAGTGAGGTGACTAGGTACACTTCCCTGGGGAGATCATTCCAGAATTGTAGGGGCTGCCACTGAGAAGACCCTCTCACATACCCACCAAATGAACTTCTTTGTTTGATGGGATAGTCAGGAGGGCCTCTCTTTGTAATCTTATTCCTGATAAGACTGTATGGGAAAAGACAGTACTTCAGACACCCATTATCAAGCCATGCAGGGCTTGTGTTCATCTTGGGAGCAGACTGGTAGCCAGCTATAATATTGGAGTCACATGATCCTGGTAACTGGCCCCAACCAGCAGTCTAGCCTCAGCATTCTGCCCCTAGCTGCAGCCTCTGAACACTTTTCAAGGGTACCGCAAACTGCAGTAGCCAAGTCTAGATGTAACTAAGGCATTGATCATTTGGCTAGAACCAACTGAAGCAGGACCCAGGAGCAACTGACGTGCTAGCTGAAGCTGAGTAAAAGCACTCCAATCCACGGCATACAGTTGATTTTCTAAAATGTCCATTTTGTCAAGCAGTACTTCCAAGATGTGAACCTGATGTTTCAAGGGGAGTGTAACCCCATCCAAGACCATGGAGATTTCAACTCTCTAGTCTGCCTTTCTACCAGGGCCAGCTCCTGGGTGCATGGTGCCCCAGGTGGACTGATTGTCACACACCCCCCCTCTGCAGGGGCACCCCTGGGCTGCCCCCTTCCCTCTTCTCTGTGGCACCACAATGCAGTGTCAAGCTCCACACCCCACCCCACAGCACACTCAGAGGAGCGACGCCAGCTTCCTGCTTTCCCACTTTGGCAGGCATCTCAGTAGAGCATACTGTCTTAATAGATGGCAGGAAAAGGCTTCGCTTACCCCTCCCTCCCTATTCCAAAAGGGAGGAGGCAGTGAAGCTTCTTCCTGCTCTCTATTAACAGAACATGATGCCCACCGAAGCGGGTAAGCAGGAGACTAGTGTCGCTCCTCTGAGTGTGCCGGGAGGGGGTAGGTGGCCACTGGGGAAGCTGCCATTGCCAACAACTCACATTTCCCTCAATGGTTGTTGCTAAGCAACCATAGTATTCCAAGCTTGGTTCTGACAGTAAAGGCCGGGGAAGGAGATCCTTTCCAGGCCGACTTTGCCCTTTGAGGGAGAATTCATTTGGGCCAGTCCTGACTACGGTTGCCAGTTATAGGCTGGTGGGAAAGTCCTGGAGATTTTGTGATGGAGTCTATGGAAGCCAGAGTTTAGTGAGGGGAGATACCTCAGCTGAATATAATGCCACAGATTCTATCCTCCAAAGCAGTTATTTTCTCCAGGGGGAAAAAGATCTGTTGTCTGGAGTTCAGTTGTGATAGCAAGAGGTCTTCAGGCTCTACCTGGGGGTTGGTTATCTTATGCCTAGCTGCTTGCTACTGTTCAGCAGCAGCCCCTCTATAACAGCCAGTGTAGCACAGGATTTAGGGCTTCAGAGCAGGGTCTGCTGGATCCAGGTTCTTGTTGTGGAAGCTGACTAGGTGATTTCGGATCAGTCACAGACTTTCAGCCTAACCTATCTCACAGGATTGTTGTGCAGATCAAAAGGGGAAGAGAAGCATGATGTAAGCTGCTTTGGTTCCCACTGTGGAGAAAGATTGTCCTTTTCCTAGGTAGAGGCTGCATAGAGGGGGGAGGAGACTGAAAGCTGAAGTCAGAAGGACAGATAAAGGTAGGTTGATGGTTGGTTGGGAAAGAGATTGTGTTGCCAACTTCAGGTTGGGAAATTTCTGGAGATTCATGAGGTGGAACCTGGAAAGTATGGGAGTTGAAGAGAGGTGGGACCTCAGACAGATACAATGCCATAGATCCCATCTTACAAACCTGCCATTTCTTCCTGGGGAACCATTGTTGCCAATCTCCAGGTGAGGGCTGGATATCACAGAACTACAAGTACTCTCCAGATGGCAGAGATCAGCTCTCCTGGAGAAAATGGCTGCTCTGCAGGATGGACTCTGTGTCATTATACTCAGCTGAGATTGCTTCCCTCCTGCTTTGGTCCCCACTGTGGAGAAAGACTGTACTTTTCTTAGGTAGAGGCTGCAGGGAGGGGAGACGAGATAGAAAGCTAAAGTCAGATCAATTCCCCTACAGAAAATGGCCACCTTGAGGTGCATACTCTATGGCCAAAAAAGACAGATCATGCCACAAGCACATGCTGCATGGCCAAATGGGAAAGGCAGCAACACACACTGTAGACAAAAGGAATGCTGAGCTTCAGAGTCTGTATGATCATTGTCATGCTATGACACCATACAAATTGACGCTGTGCCTCCAAGGCCCAGAGCCTCTTTCTAGAGCTCATTGTATTTATTCCTACAACGGGCCTTATTCCTAGTGATGCAATAACTGTTAAGTCTTTGAGATGCCACAGGATTCTTGTTATTGTTGCAACAGTGTCAGGACTCACTGGAATACACTGGTCATAGTGAGTTATGTAAAAGGAGGGTGTCCAGTGTGGATCTTCTGGCTGCTGCCAACACAGGCAAGAGACAGATCAGGCTCCAAAAGAATTGTTCTGTGACTCCCCCCACCCCTATCTCAAATATTAGAACATTAGCTGGGTTAATGTGAAAATTTTGTCTTCTGTGACAGTGGGAATTGGTTAAACACACAGACCTCTCTGTTGGGCATTCCTTCCCTGGTATTTTGGCAGGTGCTTAGATAAAGCATGCATCAGAAATTACATAAAGTGAGTATGTTTTGGTCTGTTCATTTTGCTCCTTCACTAATAAAGTGCATAATATGCAAATTATGTCCTCTGGATATTCTGAACCTGAGACACAGAACTCTACACATGAGCTTTTTTACTATTCAAGTATCATTGATTCTTCTTACTTGTTTTCTCTAGTTCATGAATTAAACCACAAAATCCGCTAATGTGGCAAGCGTCGTTATGAAAGAGCTGAAGAGGTCAGAACAGTGGCCAATATTCAGCAAACAATGCTCTACTCCTCCCTCTGACTTGTTAGTATTCTGTAACTTCAAAAACAGAGGGCAGAGCAGTTTGCCTCAGCAGTAAAACAATTTTGCCATAACATAAACTGTAATTATTTACCTGCTCAGTAACAAATAAAATGATGAACTAAAATTATGTGTGTCCCACTCCATTTTGCGCATTGTGAAAATTCATGCATCAGCATCACTGTTGCACAGAGAGGCCAGAGAATCTGGCAACAGGAAAACACAAAGACATAGAGCAGATCTATTTCAGGAAAAGTAATACTGAGCGCATGGCAATGAGGGCAAAAGTCAAGCAAACAAGGGCAGGAATTGTCAAGTGCAAGACATGTAGCACTCTACCTCGAGTAACCTTTCACTTTCCCAGCTTTACAAGATTGGCTGGTTCTGGATTTATTCTTCAGCAGAGATGACGCTTGGAAACATAAGGGTCACTGGAGCATGGCCGACTTCTAATACCCATTTTAAAGTCTATTTTTGCTTGAGCTGCAGGCCAGGGAGAAACCTCACTTTTCACGAAGCAAACAAATGCCTGCTGAAAGCATCTCTGGGTGCTTTACACAAAAGCTAGACAAAATGCAGACAGCCTGGTTGCCTCTAGAAATTAAATGCTGGCACCTAGGAATTGTAACTACAGTTTTTTTTGCTGAGTCCCAAAAGTGAACTTTTGGTTCTAAAAATTTATGTTAATTTTTACTTATATACACACACAAACACACTTCCCAGCTTAATTTTGCCTAGATTGCAACATGCAGAGAACACATTTAGACTAATATCCTTCTGCAGGAAGAATATCAGAATTCAACTGTGGCCATTCCTGATTCTCGCCCCCAATTCATTCCTAGTTATCAAGGACTCTAGCAATATATATTGATTTCTACATGAATGTGACAAAAGCCAGGAGTAGCCATTAAGGATGCCCTTCTGACATATCACAGGAGTTCTCGCTGAGTGCCTGTACCTGCTCTTTAAAGCATTGTACTGAGGTTCCAGGCAGTGTACTCACAACTGAATCCTATTCATGTGAGGGCAGGGAGGGGACAAAATAAGGGGATAGTTCAGCAATTAGGAGACATAGCAATTTTCTTGTCTGTGAAGTATTTACAGTCTTGCTTCTCATGAATCTGGCTTTTTCTAGTTTCCATGTGGGGGGTGGGGGAGTCTTGAAATCTTCCCATAGCAACAAAAGACATGGTTGGCAAATACAATTCATTTTGTTCTGTTGTCCCATGGCTGCAGTGCAGAACTGCATTAAAATAAGATAAATTGAAATGAATTTGCTGAACACAGGATGTCCCTGGCTTCACAGGCCCCAGAGTAGATTTGGGTTCCCTGAATATTGTACACCTATTACTCCTCTCTTGATAGCCCTGTTTAACTTTGGTTGGCCGATGCACTTTGTGATAGGCTTGGGTTAAAAAAAGTGATCATTACCATTTCTCAAAGGAGAAGCCTGAATAGCCCTTGACTTTAGAGCTCATTTCCCTTACAACTTCCCAAGGCAATTAACATGACTAGCCAAATCTTCTTCAGGAAAGAAGAGAGCACTTAGTGATTTGCTTCCTCTTGTGATTCCCTGCAATGACTAATCCATCACACCACAGTTTCTACTTCACAAATTTCACCCTGGGTGGGCTCATTTTGACCTCTTTGCCACCTTTCCTCAGAACACCCCTCCTTGAAGCAGCTGAGAGCTGAAATTTAACTCTGACTCTGTGCCCAATTAAAGCATGCTAACAAGGCACTGCAAAGAGAAGTTTTCCCTTGAAGCCCCACTGTTCCCATGTCTCAGCTACCTTGAAGTCTCAGGTTTTAGCTCACTCTCTTTCCTTAATTGAAAAACATGAAATAGAAAAGTTGGAGCAGCTACAGAGGAAGTCAAAATATGCACATGCAAATATATAAATAAGCTCCTCCTAGCTATCATTTGATTGGTGCAATGTCCCCCAAATTTCTGATAGATGAGATATATCCTCTAAATTACAATCTAAGTCGCATCACTTTTAAACGCTAAAAGCTCTACCTTTAGAATAAGACTAAGAATTATTCACCTTCAGTGGATTTCTCATCTTTCTGCAAAAGTTATTGGTATGGGTATGTATCCATATTAGAAAGAGGCGTGTTCTGAGCAGCAACTCATGCAGAGACACAAGGGGGGGGCTGACTTAAGGGAAAATAATAATACATTGTCTCTACATCAAGAGTTTAATATTTTAAACACCCCTGATGAAGAGACACAACAGACTTCCCTATCAGCAGCACAGGTTGAGAAAAGGAAGGGAAAGGCAGGCTAGTAAATCATGCAGAGGTTTGCCAGGCAACCTCCTCTATGAGTATGTCATAAGAACATGAGAAGCCATGTTGGATCAGGCCAATGGCCCATCCAGTCCAACACTCTGTGTCACACAGTGGCCAATATATGTGTGTGTGTATACACACACACCCATATATACTATGGCTAATAGCCACTGATGGACCTCTGCTCATATTTTTATCCAATCCTTTGAGCTCACTGACAGAGCCTTTAATATTTTTGTTCATTTATCTATTGGGGGCACAATCACAATTTTCTAACCTCAGCAGGTAGTTAGGCAATTACTAGATCAGGTGGTGGTGAGTGTACCTTATATTTAGATGTAGATACTAAATTAAAGCCTGGGCTGATTCTCACAAGCCTTTGTTTCCAAATAGATCCACATTTCCCCCCTTAATATGCTTTCAATTAGCCTATGATAATTTGTTGCAGAAACAGGTTAATCACACTCCTAGATTACTAATGTGCCCAATCAAAGCTGTAAAAGTGAGTCTGTACAGAAGATCTATTCACCTAACTAATCACCATTTGCTAAACCACGTTAGCCCACAAATGAACAAACAAGCCACTGCTTGAAATAAGCCCTAAAAGCTATATACATAATACTTATCTTGCCTTTCCTTCAAAAAACATGTGGTTCTTTCCAATTTTATCTTCACAACCACCCTGTGAAGTAGGTTATACTGCTTTAAGGTTACCCAAAAAGCTTCACAGCACAGTGTGGATCAGGGCTGGTTCCATGTTTGGAAGGCCCAAAGCTGAGACTTCTCAGGCCTCCCCTGCCTCTGACCACCACCAGGACCCCTCCTTGTGCTGTCCTTTCAGCCCACATCCCTGCCTACCTGCATGTCCTTCCTTCCTTCCCCTGACCATTTGTGAGCCTCCCCAGTGACCATATGGTCCTTTTCCCAGTGGTGCACTGCTGGGTAGTGCATACAGATGCACTATTACTGTGGCCACCTAGAGTACCACCATCATATACCTCCTGTATGCCCTCCCCTGTCAACATGTGGTTGGGGGGAGGGCTCTATAACAGTGGGCCCTGCCAGAAACTCTGAGCCCTGGCAGCTACCCTTCCACAAGGATATGCTGACACGGCTCTGATATTGTCCCCCATATCCTAGTCCAGCATTCTAACACCACGCTGGAGTCCAGAGTCAGCTTTCTGAATCAGAAGGAATGCATCCCCAAAATACACAAATAAAAGGAAAAACCTGCATGGAAGGCTACAATACTGTTCAAGAAGCCAAGAAGGTTCATCCTTGCTAAAATTGGAACTAAGTTTAGAAGTACATGTCAAGTGGAGTGCAATGATGTCACCACATCTTATTCCTTTTGGAGAAAAAAAGCAACTGGGGAGGATTTTGAGTGGGCAAAATGCAAATACTTCACCTTCCCATTCCTTCAACAACTATCCTCTACTTAGTCTGAAGCCACTTACAGATACTTTATATTATTTTTTAAAATCCTTTCTGTGTGTGTAAACATCACAAAATTACCCTCACCAGGAAATTCCTCCCTCAAACACAACAGAATGAAGTCAGAATTAAACATAATGTTCATGTGACTGCCACCAGCTAAGTTTCTAGTTCCTTTCTCCTCCTCTCAGAACATCTGCTATAATGTACATGCCTGATAGCTGTGTGTCCCTTCCACCACTGACAGCCAATGAAGTAAAGCAGGTGTAGGAAATGGCAAAACATGTTGGGAAATTCCTGATGACTTTGGGGGAAACATGAGAAGGGTGCAGTTATGGAAGGAATTCTGATTCCATAGAGTTCACCTCCAAAGCTTGCATATCATCCAGGTGAACTGATTTGTGCCATCCTGAGAACTGTTGTAATTCTAGAAGACTGCCGGGACCCACCTGAAAGTTGGCAACACTATAACATCAGTACTTGGGTAAACTGTATTAGAGAATACAGAGAATTCAAGAGAACTAAACACATGGCAGCTGCTTTTAGTTTATGATGGAATGTCCAGTCTTGGCCTTGAGATCACCTTCCTCATCTGATATTCAGAAATCCACCCACATCAAGTACACTGGAAATGTCTAAATCTAGCTAGTCTCCACCCAATCACTGTTCTTCATTATATCTTTGGCAAAAGTAAAGTGACAGGTAATGTTGCTCCAATGAAAAGCAGCACCTCTTTTGCATTAACAAGAAGCACAAAAGCAGCTCTGGGCCACATTTCACTTGCTAAAGGAGCCCTTGACAAGATCACACTGACATTTATTCTAGCTCTTAACATTTCCCTTTCCTGTCTTCTTTCTCTGATGTTAAGCACCCAAGAGTACAACGTTTTATTTTACATTTAGGTTTAATTTCCTCTGGGGAGAAATGGTGCCTCAAGTTCTAAATGCCAGCAGAGTCACATACAAGCAAACCTGCATTCTTGCCTCCTACCCCTTCTGCTTCCAAGTCTCAAAGGTGGGGGCTAAAGAAAGACCAGATTCCCAGCGAGAGATGGATGAAGGGACAAAACCACACACACGCATGCGCACACAAACCCTAGTCAATTTCATGGGGGGGGGGGCACTAATCCTAGGCTCAATTATAATTGATGCTATAAATCAGAGAAGAGTAGCATCCACTAATCTAAGGCAAGGTATCTCTCAATTCAGTGTGTGATATTTCATACATTACCACAAATGAAAGTCACCAGTTGTTTCCGACTCTGTTATGAAAAGAAATATGTCAAAAATTATGCAGTTGTGCAAAAAAAACCACACACCCACAAACCCAACCTCCCTCCAAAAAACTAAAGAAAGAACAAAAAGAGGAAGTAAAGAATTATACAGTTTTCATCCATTGGTCTGTCAAGGTTACTACTGTCTATTCTGACCTATAGTGACTCTTTGATTTGACCTACTACCTGGTCCTTTTAAAATTGGAAATGCTGAACACTGGACCTTCTACAAGCAAACCAGATGCTCTACCACTGAGCCACATGAGATGATGTAACTACAACACAGCTGGATAATCAAGACAGACCGGACAGAGTGAGGGAAGGTGCACCAGAAAGGGAAAGGCTGGCCTGTTGCTATGCCTCCTGGGGATTCCTGACACTACCTCACACAATACACATGAGCTGCTTTTGTGTGCCAGCTGGTCTGGTGCCAGTGCAGGTAATTGGGATCAAATAAGTATGACAGATGCCTCATGTGCAATAAACTACTTGTGCACATAAGACCTTGATCTCCATACATTTTAAAGATTAATTACTGCTGTCTCCCGATAATGAATGCTGTTGTTGACTATGACTAATACAAGTCATCTGAAGTCCAACTAGGATGCCTGGTTTTCATAAATAATCATCAATAAATGTGATTGCTTCTCGTCATTGAGTGTCACAGGAGACTATCTTCTGTGTGCTACATTCCCTTCCCCCTCCCCTTCCAGACATTATGCTGCAAATGATTTTTAAAAACTCAGATGATAGACGGTGGCACAGCTGCTTGTACAAGATCAGCCAAATGACAAAACCTGTCTGCCCAGATTGCCCTCAAAGTGCCATTTGGGGGTTTCATTTTTTTTTTTAACGCACAAAGCTGCCCACTAGGAATTGCACTGAGACTTTTGCTCCCTTACCACTCATCATACATTCAACTGAACAGCCATTCAGCATGGAAAGATACTTGGTCATTGCTGCACTGGCCAGGATTCAAAGTCACAGTCTGGAGGGCTTCATGACGCCCTGCCAACAGCTGTCTGAGCAATCCAGTCTCATCCATACATTTGGTTCTTCTCATGCCATAATTGAAAGTTAAAAGCAGTTAATGTTGCAGGTAAAGTGATGCTGAAGACAGCCAAACTTGTCAAAGGGGAAGAGAAGATGCACAGCTGTACAGCACTATGATAATCAAAGCCACAGGTGGCCAGAGCCTTCTGTTTGCAGCTGGGCCAGAGAGCTACCTTGCTGTCTACTTTCAGCTTTAGAGCCAAATTGGAAGCACAAGGCATTTCCTCCACAGCTGCTTCTTTAACAGGCAGGGAAAGGAAACTGTACAGCCAGAGGCTGACATGACTACTGTATAAGTAAGAAGGGATACATCACATTAAAGGTAAAAATCAGATGCAGGGCAGAGGAGGAGCCTATCAAGAGGCTTCTATGTGCCACAAAATGTTCACATTCATCACACACATTATGTATAAATTGTAGGAAACTATTTTTCACAGGAAGGGAGTACCTCAAGTGTCAACGGTAAGTGGATGGCGGATAATAATAAATAAATAATAGGGTTATTTATTGTTCCTGGTACTGCTCCTAAATATTTTCTGCTTAGGGGATCTATATTCCTAAAGCCAGGTCTGATTAATCTCCTTCAGAAGCTGGAGATTTACAGGCTGAGAAATTGTGGCATTTAGAAAGTAAGTGATTTCAGAGCAATGTGAATATAGCGATGATAGCAAGAGAACCTCTAGGGCAGGGGTGGCCAATGGTAGCTCTCCAGATGTTTTTTTGCCTACAACTCCCATCAGCCCCAGTCATTGGCCATGCTGGCTGGGGCTGATGGGAGTTGTAGGCAAAAAACATCTGGAGAGCTACCGTTGGCCACCCCTGCTCTAGGGAATGTCTTCCAGCTATGCTGAATGAAGAGGATCCAGTCACTAAGGTCAACCTGAGAACAAGATTAGAGAAAAAAGCTAGGTGCCCCTAGAAAGTCACAATCAAGTTCTGAAGATTTTGTCCATTTGTCATCAGGTTGGAGGCCTCCTAGGCTACCTGGGGCATGCCAAGATGCAGTAGGCTGGACAGCAAGCATGGTTCCATCTTCTCTGGAATGAAATAATCACTCACAGACCTGCAGCCAGGGCCGGCGCATGGGAGTGGGGGGTCGGCAGCTGCCTAGAGCGCTACCCCACCTTGGGGGTAACGCTAGGCATCCCCTTCCTCCTCCTTGCCCCTGCAGAGTGCTCCTCTGAGCTTGCCTTAAAGGCAGGCTTGGAGGAGCGCTACACAGAACACTATGCTCTTTGGAAGCTTCCAAGGGAGCCTCTGAAGAGCACACTGTTTTAGTGGTGTCCGGGCACAGCTGAAACAGTGCGCTCTTTGGAGGCTTCCTTGGAAGTCTCTGAAGAGTGTACTGTAGGGAAAGTGGTGGCACATCAGCACTCTTGTGTGCTGCCCATTGCTCCCTCTCCCGCCCTGTGTGATGACATCACTTTTAGTGACATCATCACGCCATGCACACACTTTGTGTGTGCACTACGTGATTTCCCTTACAGGAGCTTGCAGGTGAGAGGGCGTGGGGGGGGGGGGGTCTGCCTCGAGTGGCAAAATCCCTAGTGCCTGCCTGCAGCTGTGGCACTCGGCTTCCTTCATTGCAACACTGTGGGAGGGTGCTGTGGTTAGCTGTATCTAATCCTTGGTTACACAGTTTTCACCCATTTCTGTTCCACCAGCCACCCTCATAATCTCTAAGTTCTGCCCGACAGCCCCACCTGATTGCCCTCATTACAGCTAGCCCTCATGTCCAGTTGGTCCCCCTCATTTCCAGTTGGCCCCCCTCATGTCCAGTTGATCCCCCATAACCATGCCCTCTCTTCTCAGTGTAGGCTTCCCAACCCTCTCGCCCTGGCGGGGGAACACTGGATTTTCAGCCTCCTCCCTCACTCTGCAAATATTCGGAAGCGGGAGGGGGGACGATGCTTCCCCCTCACAGCGCCCGGCCGCTGCCACAGCAACACCAGCGCAGCGCCACCACCACAAGCGCTGCTGGCCCAGGCACAGGCAGCAGCCGCCGCCATCACCGCGGCTGCGGCCCGAGCTACAGGCTGCCAGTGCCTGAGGAGAGCGGCAGAGGGTGTCCTCTCCCCCCCCCTTTGATCCTGCCTTCTGGGAGGGACTTGCGAGATTTTTTTTTACAATAAATACCAATTGCCCTTTCCTTCCGAGGAGCGGCTGTAGCTGGGAAGGAGCGATCGGGAAAGTCAAAGGGAGGAAAGGTAAAACAGAAAAACAACAACCCCATGCAAGCCCCCCCCCCCCCACTCTTTGCTTTCTTCCTGAGTGAGAAGGAAGCCGTCCACTTTCTTAACGCTTGCAAGGTCCGGGTAAAGTTAGAGAGTCCAGCGGCTCCTTTAAGAACAGCAAAGTGCTATTCAAGGTATGAGCTTTCGTGTGCACGGCACGCACACCTCAAATACGCAAGGTCCGGGTAAATAATTTTAAAAGCACATTATGCGGTGGAAAAAAGGCCAGAAAGGCATCGCAACCAGCCAGGCAAGACTGCCTCCCTAGTGAGAGAGAGCATGTGACTTACCAGATTGGGGAGGGAACTGACTGCTGGGCATTCATTATTCCCTATGGAAACCGATTCCCAAAGGGAATAATGGAGAATTGATCAGCGGGTATCTGGTACTCTGGGGGGGGGGCTGTTTTTTGAGGTAGAGGCACCAGATTTTCAGCATAGCATCCGATGCCTCTCCTCAAAAGACCCTCCAAGTTTCAAAAAGATCTGACCGCGGAGTCCAATTCTATGAGCCCCCAAATAAAGTGCCCCTATCTTTTATTAATTCCAAGGAGGGAAGGCATTGAAAAGGTGTGTGGTCCTTTTCAATGTGATGGACAGAACTTCCTTTGGAGTTCAATTATGCTTGTCACAACCTTGCTCCTGGCTCCACCCCAATGTCTCCTGGCTCCACCCCCAAAGTCCCCAGATATTTCTTGAATTGGACTTGGCAACCCTATCCCAGTGCCAGCAGCCAACATTGCTCAACAGAATGGGTGTGAGGCCAAGTCTTCTCTCCAGAAGGCAGTCCTGAGTACTCTGCTTGAGTTGACTCCTCATGAAATTCTGCACCCTTGGGTCTTGAAGGCCCCGTGAAGGTCACCATTATCCTGAGACTTTCTGCCACATCATATTGCTTGTCCTCAAAATCTGGCCTTTGGAATTTCATGGCCTTTACCCATTTAGCTCCAGGTCTAATAGCAGTTATTGCTATTGCTATTGCCATCTGAGCTGATGGACACTGCTTTTTTATTTTTTGTATTTTAAAATATGTGCATGTGTATGGTTGTGTGTGTGTGCACCTAGAAGTCATGGCGACCTCTAGTGACTGACTCCTATGGGGGGCCTGGAGGATATTCAGGGAAGTGGCTGAATGAAGCCTGCCCTGGCCACCTGACTGCTGGTATTCCTTGGAGGTCTCCCATCCAAATACTTGCCAGAGTCAATCCTGCTTAGCTTCCAAGATCTGACAAGATTGGGCTTGCCTGGGCTATCCAGGTCAAGGTGACACTGCCATATTTTGTGTGTAAGGTATTTCATAGGTCGGATACCAACAACAAGTCCAGCCATTGCCCATTGGTCCATCTACCTCAGCACTGTCTTTTAAGACTGACTGGAAGCACCTCTCCTGGGTCTCCAGCAAGCAACAGTCTTTGCCAACACCTGCTATGTGAGATCTTTCAGCTGTAGATGCCAGGGATACAACCTGGGACCTTACATATACAAAGCATGTTGTTTGTCAGAGAACCAAAGTCCCTTTCCCATCTTGTCTATCCTCTGCTTCCAATCAACCATTCTGTAACTCCAGATATTTCCATATACAGATTGTTTCAGCAGATATGGACACTTTCCAAACTTCTCTCTTGCACTACGTGATTGCTTTAAAAAAACAGAAAATAGTAGGCCGAACCCTATGGAGCATTCCTACTGCATTTATGGTTAACTGCATCACTACTCTGTGTTTCCTGACAACTGCTTGCTGTGCTCCGAGAAGCCATTCTTCTGAACAACAAGGTTCCTTTTGCAGTCAGGGGTGTGGGGAAAGAGGCCAGTGACTAGGCTGGCACAATATCTGTAATCTGCTGCTCATGCCTAGCTCCCGTCAGTTTCCCCATCTGCACAACAGTTTGGTCCCGGTTTCATCTGGACTCTGATTCAGAGAGAAGGATTTATAAGTTCACCCACACAGAAGATAAACATATCCTGACATCTGATTTCTTAGGCTTCTCTGGATACAAACTTCAATCCAGCAAGCTTGCATTAAAGGAGTTCTCAGAGGACCTGATTCCACATATCACAGAGGCAATGGCATCCCATACAGTTATCATTTTAATGTCAACTGGAGAACATTTGCTTGTGGAAGAAGGAAAAAGAAAAGGTCCCCTGTGCAAGCTCGAACCTGGATTCACCCAGGTCCTGTTTGCGGGGCCACGGGAAGGGGCAAGAGCAGGGGCTGCCATAGCAACTCATTGTTGTGCAGAGGGAGAGGACCAAGGTCAAGCACGGGAATCTGGAGCCCACCTGACCTGATGCTGGTCCTATCATCTGGCCTGGGATGTTTAGGGGGTGGAGGCGCCCAACGGCTACTGGGAATGCCATGCTACTCCCACTCACCATCTTCGGCCATCGGGCAGCTTGGCCCACCCTCCCAGCCCTTTATTTGGATGTTTAGGGTTTGCATGAGGGTCTCTTTAGTTGATTTCTTTTTGTCACATAAAGATCCAGGCTGGATCCATTCTCAGGAAGTTGGCCTGTGTGCTCATTTCCTGAGTGTGGGGATCCCCCTAAGGGATCTTGGAATGAGGGGCAACTGCTATGCCCAGCCCGGAGGCATGTCTGGGGATTACCCTCATGCTCAGGTGGCAGGGGAGGCAAATTATCGACTGGCAGGCAGGTCAGTAGATGAGTTGGATCCTTACCCCTTACCCCAAGACTTACTACAGCTGTAACCAATAAAGTTGTGGCCAATTTTATTCCACTCTTTCTGAAAAATGGTGTGTGTCTATTAATTCAACTGAAACTGTAATTTGACTGTTGTTTGTGGATGGAGAAATTTGTCTTGGGTGCCCACCTTGACCCCTCCACTTGGCGCTGGGGCCACAAGCACTAGTCGTTTCCGACTCTGGGGTGACGTTGCTTTCACAACATTTTCACAGCAGATTTTTTACAAGGTGGTTTGTCGTTGCCTTCTCCAGTCATCTACACTTTCCATCCAGCAAGCTGGGTACTCATTTTACCGACCTTGGAAGGATGAAAGGCTGAGTCAACCTGGAACCGGCTACCTGTAAACCCAGCTTCCACCGGGGATCGAGCTTAAATCGTGAGCAGATCTTAGGACTGCAGTACTGCAGCTTTAACACTCTGCGCCACGGGGCATTCACAATCCAATGGCAAGAAATGTGCTTCCTTAACATCAAACTGGAGCCCTCTCCCACCCCCCACCCCCACAATCTAAGTTAATTCCTCCCTACTCTTTCCTCTTAACCATGGTTTACGTTAACCAAGCATTTCAACCAGAATTTGAAATCAAAGTGTAGCTATCTTCAAGATCCCAATAAATAGTGACCCTGGCTAGCATTAAATGTGGCTATGGCCAATGATTCGGTTCTGTAAAGAAAAGTGCCAGTACTTAACATAAGGGTGCACTAATTTTCACCCATTACTCCTTTATTTATTTATTTATTTATTTATTTATTTATTTATTTATTTATTTATTTATTCATTCATTCATTCATTCATTCATTCATTCATTCATTCATTCATTCATTCATTCTATGACTTATATCCCGCCCTTCCCATAAAAATGGCTCAGGGCGGCTCACAGCAAATAATAAAAAGTCAGAAATTTTAAAAAGTCAGAACATTTAAAAACCTAAAAACCTTAAAATCCTAACATCAAATCTATACAGTATGGTTCACAGAAGTCTAATAAGCTACCTTTATTTCCCAGTCAGGTGTAGGCTAACCGGAAGAGGGTTGTCTTACAGGCCCTGCGGAACTGAGCAAGGTCCCGCAGGGCCCTCACCTCTTCCGGCAGCTGGTTCCACCATGTAGGGGCCATTATGGAAAAGGCTCTGTCTCTGGTTGTCTTAAGACGGACTTCCTTAGGCCCGGGGATGGTGAGAAGGTTTTGAGTCCCAGACCTCAGTACTCTCTGGGGGACATGTGGGGAGAGACGGTCCTTCAGGTAGGCAGGTCCCAGGCCATATAGGGCTTTAAAGGTAATGACCAGCACCTTGTACCGGACTCGGTATGTTATTGGGAGCCAGTGCAGAGCCCGAAGACCCGGCCGAATGTGCCCCCATCTTGGGAGGCCCAGTAACAGCCGGGCCGCGGCATTCTGCACCAGCTGCAATTTCCGAGTGCGGCACAGGGGCAGCCCCATGTAGAGGGCATTGCAGTAGTCCAACCTCGAGGTGGCCGTAGCATGGATCACTGTTGCTAGGTCGTCGCGGTCCAGGAAGGGAGACAACTGCCTTGCCCGTCTAAGATGAAAGAACGCGGACTTAGCAGTGGTTGCTATCTGAGCCTCCATCTTTAGGGAAGGCTCCAATAGCACCCCCAGGCTCTTGACCCTATCCGCCGCTGTCAGCGGCGCACCATCAAAAGCTGGCAAGGGGATTTCCCCCCCCCCCCGGTCCCCGACGACCCAGGCAAAGGACCTCTGTCTTCGCAGGATTCAATCTCAGTCCACTCAGTCTGAGCCACTCAGCCACAGCCTGTAGTGCCCGATCCAGATTTTCTGGGGCGCAGACCTGTTGGCCGTCCATAAGTAGATAGAGCTGGGTGTCATCAGCATACTGGTGACACCCCAGCCCATACCTTCGGGCAATCTGGGCAAGAGGTCGCATATAGATGTTAAATAACATCGGGGAGAGAACCACTCCCTGGGGCACTCCACAATTAAGTGTGCGCCTCCGGGATAGTTCCCCCCCAATCGCAACCCTTTGTCCCCAACCTTCAAGGAAAGAGAAAAGCCACTGCAAGGCCAGCCCCTGAATCCCCACATCGGCGAGGCGGCAAGTCAGTAACCGATGGTCGACCGTATCGAACGCTGCCGATAGGTCCAACAACATCAGCACTGCCGAGCCACCCCAATCCAGATGCCGTTGAAGGTCATCTACCAGGGCAACCAACACCGTCTCCGTCCCATGGCCCGGGCGAAAGCCGGACTGAAGTGGGTCAAGGATGGAAGCGTCCTCCAGGAAAGTCTGGAACATAAAGGTCCACTCTCTCTTTCTCTGGATGACTGGGCAGTCTGGCAAATGACAATCAGGATCTGGAAAAAGGTGCTAGTACTCAGTACCAGTGAGTGCTGTCATAAAAAAACCCTCATCACAGCTAACAGAGGA
Source organism: Heteronotia binoei (assembly GCF_032191835.1). Lineage (NCBI taxonomy): Eukaryota > Metazoa > Chordata > Lepidosauria > Squamata > Gekkonidae > Heteronotia > Heteronotia binoei. Next base: position 179,373,114 of record NC_083223.1, read on the forward strand.
GAGAATGTATCAATCAGACAGAGGTGAGTTTAATGAAAAGAACACACACAATTTCTTGTATGGTCATTTCCCAGTCCCTTTGTCAAGGCTAAAGCACTAGAAGAGTTATGGCCATTCTATGCCTCAGATGCTGGAATTCTTTCTATCTTGGCTTCAACCTTTTAGGAACATTTTTAAAATTAGAGCTCCCTACCTCCTAACCTCACCAAAGCATGTGCCATTAGAAATGGTAGTTTGATGAATTAGCCAAGGCAACATCATAACAATTGAGAAAGGTCAGCGTTAAATCATTTGATACTAGATCATACATTATCTCCTAAATCAAGGGTGGCTAACTTCTTCAGTTTTGGGAGGTGTGTGTGTGTGGGGGAAGATCCCTTACAGCCAAGCAGCTCTGGGGATGCAGCTGTTGGCAATGACATCATCCCCTTTGGGAACAGCTGGACTAGGAAGAGTTGGCTTCCTAAAGTGATCTAAACATTTTTACATTAGCTCATTTTTAAAATATAAAACTGAGCTTTTATTTTGCACATAGAAGTATTCATGGCTGTTGCTAAGGAATCAGATTAAATCACAAAACTGCATACCCCCAAGGTAAAAATCTTAGGTTTTGCATTCATAAAGGTATGCATACAAAAAATGTGAGTGATACAGTTATCACTGCAAACCTGCTGGAAATGTGCCTCAAGATATCATCATTTTCTTTAGAGCCAATTAGCTGCTGCAATTTTTCATCTTTCCCCAATTCTTGGGCATCATCTCTCCAACAACGTCTCCTATGCCGAATGCATCTTTCCCCAAAGCCCCAGTCTCCCATTTCACGGCACAGCAAGCAGTTGGCCAGGAGGTCGTGTATTATGCATATGCTATGAACTGTTAAAGGAAATCCCAGCAGGACTGTTGGCATTAAATCCATCTATATTGCATTAAACTCTTATTAGCTGCTATATCCTGGCTTACAATTAAGACAGCCAAATACATCTTCATTATAAATGTCCAATATGGAACTCCCTAATCGGCACAAATGCGATTTTCATTTACTGTCCCATGACATAGTCTTCAGCTACAGTTCAGGCTGTATTGGTGTAGAAAGACAATTGGCTTCTGCCACAGCTTGACTGGAGCCAAAACTTCTTCGTATCTGTGAGGCACAAGATTTATGGATTTTGCCTAGCTCTAATGGTGCTCTGAGGAAACAGTATAATCTCTGGAGGACTAGAAGGAAGGCCCTTACATGTGCTTGTCAATATTACTCTTCCTTGGATTGCTATGAAAGATGGTTGCACCAGGGTGGACTTCAGGCATTACACTGCCCTTAAACTAATGGAAAATGTGAAGAAGAGTCCAAATGCATTTGATGGGGCACTAGTTTAAGATATAACTTAAAGGTAATTGGAAGCAAACAGGCATGAGGAAGTACTAGCTACAACTATATAAGGCAAATGGAAGAGGGAAGCAAGTAAAGCACACCTGAAAAGACTTAAAACAAAACAAAAAGCTATTGAAGTTCAAAGTATAACCTGAAACACAAAAGAGAGACAGGGGTAGAACAAGACAGATGCCCTAAGATGTGTGTGGGCTAAATGCCATCAAGTTGCTTCTGACTTATAGTGGGCCTGAGGATCTCTTGGAATTCCCACTGAGATCCAAACTACAGAGACCAGTTTCCCTGGATGACATGCCAGTCTTAGAGGGTGGACTCTATGACATATACTGAGGTCCATCTTTTTTGCAAACACCACCCTCCCCGGGCTTCACCACCAATCCAGAGTTGGCAATGTTACATATTGGGAACACATTCCCTAAGCATGCAGGGGCCCAGTCCAGACCAGAACCATGGCAGAGTGGGAGACAGAGCATTAGCCTTCCCTGCACACCCCACCCCCACCCCGGTGCTGTTTTCCAACCTAAAACATCCCCAGAGGGGCACTATTTCTCCTGTTAGCAGAGGGATGACTGCACATGTACACTGCCAGCCTCTAGGTAGGGTATGAATATCTCCTGGAATTACAGCTGGTCTTAAAACTACAGAGATTAGTTCCACTTCGGGGGAAAAGGCTGCTTTGGAGAATGGTGTTATACCCTGCTGAGGTCTCTCCGCTCCTTAATCCCATCCTCTGCAGAATCCTCCCCAATTGTTCAGGAATTTTCCAGTCTGAAGTAGGTAACCCTACATATAGCCCATCAGTCTGTCTGAAAGGCAGGCTGGGGAAAAAATGTAATGTTTGGTTTGGTCTTTAAGTAGTTCTGTTTCCCAGCCATACCAGAAAGCACTACATCCTGGCCTAGGCAAAATGGTTCTCTATAAGGAGCCTGAGCCAAACATCAAGACCCCTATGGGAGCTCTTTAGCAATTAGAAGAAAATCATCTCAACCAGGAGCAGAAAATCCTATGTAGAAACTGTTTCAGTTTTAAGTTTACTGGCTATGATCAGAACTAGACAAAATGTATATTCATTGTCACATTGGAATCCATATAAAATATAACAGGTCCCCTTATAAATATGAAGTTCTCTGCAGTGATTTATGGTTGCAAAACCCTTGACTGATTGATGGCCCTGCAGCAAAATCAGATGGAAAAAGTGGCGATTCGGAGGGTTCTGAGGAGACACCTGACAGCTTTATTGGAGATTCGGAGGACCCTTTCCTGTACAAAACACCTCAAAAATGAGAATAGGGCAAGTTTTTTGTGGCTTATAATAAACTCATAATCTCACATATCTGAAATGATAAAATCAACAAAGAGGTTAAGTTTATTTTCTGGAACTCTAGACAATGTGAATCATACCCTTTAGTGATCTGATTTAACTAATAGCACATTTTAAATTATATGCATCCATTCACTTTGTGTATTTAATATGCACCTAGTGCTGAAGCAAGGGTTGCCAATTTTGGACTGGGAGATTCCTGGAGATTGAGGGTGGAGCATGGGGAGGGGTGGAGTCCTCCTCCAAAGCAGCCAGGGGAACTAATCTCAGTAGTCTGGGGATCAGATGTAATTCCAGGAATCCTCCAGGCCCTACCAGGAGATTGAAAACTCTTCTCATAACATATCAACTTCCAGATATATCACTGGCTGAGTATCTGTTATTCTTTTTTGTTGTCATGGAAGCACAGAATTTGAGAAGTACATGTATGCAGTGCTCTAGAAATAAGAAAAAGAACAGATCCAGTCTTTCCTGGGAAACATGCAAAGCCTAAATATGAAGGTATTTCCACAGGTTTTTCTGCTCCCCCCTTCAGTACTTATACTGGACAGGCAGTGAGAAATGCTGTTACAAGGCACTTGGAGGTAGGGATGAGCATGAAGCAGGAAAATGTGATTTGGTTCAGTTCATAGCATGTCTGGTTTGTGAACCAGGAACCATCACAAACTTTTAAGGGCTAAACAAACTGGGATGGTTTGTGAGGTTCGTGGTGCAGTTGAATGCTCCCCCCACCCCCATGTGCTAGAGACATTAAATACACAGAGGATCTCCAGCTGACTTTCCTCTACCTGTTCTCCTAGTTTTGTGAGGATTGGATTTATGGAGTCTAATTTAAAATCCTCCAAAAAGGTACCCCCATCCTCCATTGTTTTTAATGAAAGAAAAAAAAACCCAGCAAAAAAGGCAAAGACAATAGAAGCCCAGCAGAACAAAATCAAAGTTTCCAAGAATCTCTGTAGTAGAAACTGGTGGTCTTTTTGCAGGTCCTGCAGAACCAGTGCAATATGCCTGACAGGACCAGTGCTACTGTGAAAGTGCAAACCCAACAGGACTAAGGTCAAACCAGAGAATCTCTGCAGTACAAACCAAAGGGGTGCATTTTTGCAAGCCCAGCAGAACTAGGGCAATGTAGAATCCACTGCCATTGCAGCAATGTTAGCTCAATCAGAATTCAATCAAGGGGGTCCAGCAGAACCAGTACAATATATAGAGTGCTCAGCAGTACCAGTGCAATCGTATAGTACCCAGCAGAACCCAGTGCCACTGGCACTGCAAGTTTAAAAGGACTGATCTAAAATCAGAGTCACAAGTTCAAGCAAGGGGAGTGGGATTTTTCAAGCTCTATGCAAGAACGGAATCCCAGCAAAGGAGGGAAACAACCAATCTCTAGAAACTGACAACAGTGTTTCCAAGGGGATTCTGTCCCCCCCTCCATTGCTTTGAAATGTGCCAAACATTTTGTTTGAGTGAAAACAGTCTGTCTGAAATTTATCCATTTATGAACCCTCATGAATCTCCATGAACAGCTTGAAAGTTTGTGGAAAGTTCATGCTGGTTGACCTGCCATGAACTTCACTTCACAAAGCATGAACTGGCCAAAATTAGTCATGAACTTTAGCTCATGACCTGGTTCATGCCCATTACTACTTGCAAGTAGTAATGCCTGTCACAACCCCATTCAGACCACCCATGCATTCACCTGACCTCAGTTAACTTACATGAATTCTAGAGAAGGTCAAATTACTTGACTCACTGGAAGACTAAGCTGAATGGTGATATGGAAAGTTTCTCTTTTCCTATACTACCCTGTTGTACACTTGAGGAGAGGAGGAGAGAAAGGGGGTTTTATTGAGCCCTAGAGAGATGGGGTTCCAAGCTCTGGGTTAGGAAATACCTGGAGATTTTGGAGGTGAAACCTGAGGAGAGAAGTTTGTGGAGAGGATGGACTTCAGTGGGGTATAATGCCATTCCAAGGGGTCATTTCCTCCAGATTAACTGATTTCTGTCTCCTGGAAATCAGTTGTAATCCTAGGAGCTCTCCAGTCACCACCTGGATGCTGGCAACCTTACTTCACAAACTTCTATGTGTACACTCTTCCTACACAAGGGTAAGATGACACCCAATTAATTTTCCAGGGAAAAGAACAAGATTTCTATAATTTTGATAGGAAATGTCAGTTACTGGGTCAAACAGAAGAAATTCTTCTTCTTCTTCTTATTATTATTCTGCCCATTCCCCCATGATTACATCAATATAAATAACAGGACAATCACAATAAAATTACAATAAAACACAATACAAATTACAATAAAAACCACAATAAAATCAGTTCCAATAACCAGTTAATAGTACAACAGGATGCTCCATCCACATAGTATAACAAGATAGCTCTCTCTCTCTCTCTCGGCTTGGCTTCGCGAACGAAGATTTAAGAAGGGTGCAATAGTCCACGTCTGCTGCAGGCTCGCTGGTGGCTGACAAGACCAATGTGGGACAGGCAGGTCCGGCCACAGTGGCTGCAGGGAAAAGTCTGATTTAGGGTTGGTGCTGTAGCAGTGCGATTCTTCCTCAATCTCCTTTTGTCCTCAAGACCAGCTATGCGTGCGTTCTCAAAGGAAGAGACAGCCTGGTGGATGGTGTGCCTCCATGCTTTGCGATCTGAGGCTAGGTCAGACCACTGGTGATGGTTGATGTGACAGGTGCTAAGGGATTTCTTCAAGGAGTCCTTGTACCTCTTCTTTGGTGCCCCTCTATTTCGATGGCCGGTGGAGAGTTCGCCATACAGGGCAATCTTGGGAAGGCAGTGGTTTTCCATCCTAGAAATATGCCCTGCCCAGCGCAGCTGCGTCTTCAACAGCAGTGCCTCGATGCTGGTAACCTCCGCCCGCTTGAGAACTTCAGTGTTGGTCACAAAGTCACTCCAGTGGATGTTGAGGATGGTGCGAAGGCAGCGCTGATGAAAGCGCTCAAGAAGTCGCAGGTGATGACGGTATAAAACCCACGATTCGGAGCCGTAGATGAGGGTTGTCATCACAACCGCTTTGTAAACATTGATCTTTGTGCCTTTTTTCAGATGCTTGTTGCTCCACACTCTTTTGTGCAGTCGGCCAAAGGCACGGTTTGCCTTTGCCAGCCTGTTGTCGATCTCCTTGTCGATCTTAGCATCTGAGGAGATGATGCACCCCAGGTAGCTGAACTGCTGGACTGTCTTCAGAACTGATTCACCCACAGTGATGCAGGGAGGGTGATAATCTTCCTGGGGTGCAGGCTGGTGGAGAACTTCTGTCTTCTTCAGACTAACTTCTAGGCCGAATAGCTTGGCAGCCTCTGCAAAGCAGGACGTCATATGCTGCAGAGCTGATACCGAGTGGGAGACGAGTGCAGCATCATCAGCAAACAGTAGCTCTCGGATGAGTTTTTCCATTGTCTTGGAGTGGGCCTTTAGTCGCCTCAGGTTGAACAGGCTGCCATCGGTGCGATAGCGGATGTAGACACCATCGTCATCATCTAGATCTACTGCGGCTCTTTGAAGCATCATGCTAAAGAAGATCGTAAAGAGAGTTGGTGCGAGAACGCAGCCTTGCTTTACACCTGTGCCTATTGGGAAGGGCTCCGAGAGGTCGTTGCAGTGTCTGACTTGGCCTCGCTGGTCTTCGTGTAGCTGGATGATCATGCTGAGGAACCTTGGGGGACATCCTAAACGTTCCAAGATTTGCCACAGGCCTTTCCTGCTAACGGTATCGAAAGCTTTGGTAAGGTCGACAAAAGTCACATACAGAGCCTTGTTTTGTTCCCTGCATTTCTCTTGGAGCTGCCTGAGAACAAATACCATGTCGGTGGTGCTCCTGTTAGCTCTGAAGCTGCACTGGCTCTCTGGGAGGAGTTCTTCTGCAATGGCGGGCACCAGTCTGTTCAGGAGTATTCTGGCAAGGATTTTGCCTGCGATGGAGAGCAGGGTTATCCCCCGGTAGTTGGAGCAGTCTGACTTTTCCCCTTTGTTCTTGTATAGGGTGATGATGATTGCATCGCGAAAGTCCTGTGGTAATTTGCCTTGTTCCCAGCAGGTGACAAGTACTTTGTGAAGTGAGCTATGTAGTACTGTGCCCCCATGCTTCCAGATCTCTGGTGGAATTCCATCAACTCCTGCTGCCTTGCCACTTTTCAGTTGCTTGATGGCTTTAACAGTCTCTTCTAGAGTGGGGATCTCATCCAACTCTGTTTTCACTGGTTGAAGTGGGGTGAGGTGAATTGCTGAATCTTGAACTACGCGGTTGGCACTGAAGAGAACCTGAAAATACTCCGACCACCGGTTCAATATGGATGTCTTGTCTGTGAGGAGCACTTGGCCGTCTGCACTACGCAAGGGACTCTGAGTCTGATATGATGGACCATATACTGCCTTCAGGGCTTCGTAGAACCCTCTTAAATCACCAGTGTCTGCACACAGCTGGGTTCTCTCAGCAAGCTTGGTCCACCACTCGTTCTGAATGTCTCGAAGCTTGCACTGGAGGTTGCTACATACAGCGCGAAAGGTTGCTTTTTTCCTAGGACAGGAGGGCTGAGCAAGATGTGCTTGGTAGGCAGATCTCTTTTTCGCCAATAAATCTTGGATCTCTTGATTGTTCTCATCAAACCATTCCTTGTTCTTCCTTGTGGAGAACCCGAGGACTTCTTCAGAGATCTGCAGGACGGTAGTTTTTAGGTGTTCCCAGAGTGCTTCTGGAGAAGGGTCTGTGGGGCAACTGGGGTCCTCAATTCTTGACTGGAGTTTTGCCTGGAAGGCAGCTTTAACTTCGGCTGACTGGAGACTGCCAACCTGAAACTTCCTCCGAGGGATACCTCCTCTCCTGGGTGTGGGTTTAAAGTGAAGATGGAGATTGCAGCGTACAAGACGATGATCCGTATGACATTCTGCACTGTGCATTACTCGGGTGTGTAAGACATCTCGAAGGTCTCTCTGGCGCACCAGAATGTAGTCGATAAGGTGCCAGTGCTTGGACCATGGGTGTATCCAGGTTGCCTTCAGACTGTTCTTCTGCTGGAAGATAGTGTTGGTGATGGTGAGCTGGTGCTCCATGCAGAATTCTAGCAGGAGGCGCCCGTTGTCATTGCAGTTGCCAATGCCGTGTTTGCCAAGTACTCCTTTCCAGGCTTCCGAGTCTTTACCTACTCTGGCATTGAAGTCGCCAAGGATGATCACCTTGTCCTCTGTAGGGGTCTTCCGTACGAGGTTGTATAGATCAGCATAGAACTTGTTCTTTTCTGCAGGATCTGCTTGAAGGGTTGGGGCATACACACTGAAGAGTGTTGCATGCTGCTTGTTTTGAAGTGGGAGGCGCATGGACATGATGCGATCTGAGTGACCTGTTGGCAGGTTTTCGAGTTTGGAGGCAATGGAGTTCCTGACCATGAAGCCAACGCCAGAAAGGCGGCTCTCAGCCTTTGACTTACCTGACCAGTAGAGGGTATAGCCAGCACCGTGTTCTTGAAGACTACCTTCCTCAGGGAAACGGACCTCACTGAGGGCTGCTATGTCGATATTCAACCTGAGAAGTGCGTGGGCAACTAGAGCAGAGCGTCGTTCAGGGCGACCACTGTCTACTGTGTCAAGCATGGTTCTGATGTTCCAACACGCAAGCTTTAGTCTTTGCACACTTTGTGAGGCAGGTGCATGCCTTTTCTTTGTTGTTATTTTTTGACCGCAAGTAAGGATGCCCGTTGACCGCGGCTAGCCAACTGGGGTGGAGGAGACGAGCTTTGTTTAGGCCACCTTTTCTAGGCCCCTCTCCGTGTGGAGCAAGCAGTGCTGTCCCTTGATAAGGCTGCTTGGTCGTTCAGGGTGCTGCCGAAAAATGCTTTCGTCTCTGGGTTAGCATCAGGCGACCAATACCCTGAACCGCCTACATGCAGGATCGGGACTGCGGCTTCCAGTGGCACCTTCCACCTGCCGTTTCGCCCCTTGCCCATCGCTGCAGGACTTGATGCGTTGTGGGTTGTGTATGTGGATATGCCCTTCAGGCCTGCGCAGAGGAATTTTTTAGGTGAAGCCCAGTGTGCATGGTACTGGCTCCACCCTTTCACCTGGGGGTCATCTGCCATGGCCCAGTAAGCCGGGACGCCGGCAGCGAGTCCTCCAGGTGGTAGGTGTTACATTAACGAGCTCTATCTGCCCGGGTTTGATGTTAGAGTTTTCCTTCTCTTAGGCTGGCAAGGTTGGTGGGCCCAGCCTGCCCATCCGGTTATACCACCGGACAATTCGGTCGCACCATGACGTAGCAAACTCTGTGAAAAATGGGGGGGGACCAGCGAGAAGGTGTTGCTACGGATGCAGTAATGCAGGAGAGGCCATTGCAGTGACCATCTGCCAGGCATAGCCAGACAGTGACCACGCGGCATTCACTACACCGGGAGAGGAGAGGCTATGTATTGTGCATACACTTTCCCTGGGGGGGTAGGATACCCAAAGGGAGCCCACCCCCCCACCCCCCTAACAAGATAGCACTGCAGTGTGATATAGCAGGGGGGCAGCCAATCTAACATGTAGATGCCCACTGCCTCATCCAAAAGCCTGGCAGATCAGTTCCGTTTTACAGGCCCTACAAAAGGCTAACAAGCCAGGTAGGACCTGGATCTCCATAGGGAACTGATTCCACCAGGTCGGGGCCAGGACCAAGAAAGTCCTGGCCCTATAGAGGCAAGACAGGCCGGGGACAGTCAGAAGATCTTGGAAGGCTGAACGAAGCGACCTCCGGGACATATATGCGGGGAGACGGTCCTGCAGGTATGTTGGTCCCAGGCCGTGCAAGGCTTTGAAGGTCAAGACTAACACCTTGAAACAGACCCAGTATTCTATAGGCAGCCAGTGCAGGTCATGGAGTGCCGGCCATATGCTCACCCGTACAGGTGATGCAGTCAGCAGGCGAGCTGCTGCATTCTGCACCAGCTGCAGTTTCCGGATCAGCTTCAAGGGCAAACCAGCATAGAGCGAGTTACAGTAGTCTGATCTGGAAGTGACCTCTGCATGGATCACTATAGCCAGGTCTTGGGGGGATAGATATGGTGCTAGCTTCCTGAACTGCCGGAGGTGGTAGAAGGCAGACCCAGAGCTGTCATGACCTGGGCCTCCATGGAAGAGAGGAGTCCAGGATCACTCCCAAACTCTTCACTTGCACTAAAGCAGCACTGTCCAAGGCTGGGAGCTGGATGCACGACTCCATCCCCCCATGACCGAGGCACAGGACCTCCATCTTAGTTGGATTTAACTTCAGTTGGCTCTGCTGTAGCCATCCAGCCATGGCTCCCAATCTCTTGGACAGATGCTCAGGGGCAGAAGATGGTCTACCACTCATTAACAAAGAGCAGCGTACTGGTGACAACCCAGTCCAAAGCCTTGGGCAATCTGGGAATATAGATGTTAAATAATATTGGCGAGAGAATAGCCCCCTGCGGCACTCCACATATAAGTGGGTACATGGAAGTCTGCTCGCCAAGCACCACCCTTTGTTCCCATCTTCGGAGGAAGGAGGAAAACCACTGCAGGGCTACCGCCCATATTCCGGTGATGGTGAGGTGGTGGGTCAAAAGGTCATAATCAACTGTGTCAAACGGTGCTGACAGATCAAGGAGAATCAGCAGCACCAACCTGCCTTGGTCCAGATGCTGTCTTAGGTCATCTGTGAGGGCGACTAATACCATCTCCGTCCCATGGCCCGGGTGGAAACTGGACTGGAATGGATCTAGATGGCTTCCTATACTTCTTGTTCGACAGCCCACTATATTAATATGAAACTTGATGTCTGTAAAAATAAAATAAAATCCTGCTTGCACATAAAAAATTAACATCCTCAGAGAGCAAGTATACAGACCAGCTTGCTCCCTCCTGTGCTACTACTCTATGGAAGGAACACTTTTTCCCTACAGAGGGGAGTATTCTAAATTATAAGGGGGCTACGATTACCATCAGGAAAGAAGAACCCGCCTATATTGAAGACAGCACCATAGATTTTTTTTAATTGTAATTGTATTTTATTGGTTTTTAAATTGTAAATGTAAATGTCTGAACTGTTAGCCGCCCTGAGTCCGCTTGTGGAGAGGGTGGGATAGAAATTTAAGGTAATAAATAATAAATAATATAATCTTCCTATAGTTTGAAGGATAACTTTATAGCAGGGGTGGCCAACAGTAGCTCTCCAGATCTTTTATGCCTACAACTCCCATCAGCCCCAGCCATTGGTCATGCTGGCTGGGGCTGATGGGAGTTGTAGGCAAAAAACATCTGGAGAGCTACCGTTGGCCACCCCTGCTTTATAGTTTTATTCCCATCTCATTTTGCTGCAGGTGTAGACTAAGCCTGAGGCTCATCCAATAAATCCTGTGGAATTCATTCCCACAAAACATGGTACTCGTCATTAGTTTAGATATCTTTAAAATAGGATTAAATATATTCATGGACATAACAGGCTATCAATGCTATCAGCTATGCTAGTTTAATACAGAACCTCCATATACAGAGGTTCCTGATACCTTCAACTCTGAGTCAAATACTGGGGACAGACATGACTTTCATACTTTGTGAGCTTCCTAGGGAGCATCTGCCTGGCACCCTGGTGGAGACAAAACATTGAACTTGACTGAACTTCCAGTCTGAGGCAGGAAGGCATTTCTTATGTACTACAATATACCTATTTCAATCTGACAGACCTTGGAGAAATGTGATAAGGGCAAGGCTACAACCCTTGCGCTTCTGCAACAACTTTAGGCTGCCTATGACTTGAGAAGAGCATAGCTTGACAGAAAAGAATGGGAGATTAAGGAGACTGCCTTTCAGAGTTGTAGAGTTATTGCTCTCATGGCCCTGGGATCAATTTGTGTTTCATTTTCTCTTCTAGTGTCCCCTCTTCCTAACCTTCTACTGTTGGGATAACGTGTGTGGGGAGGTGATATGTTAGTGCCCTGTCAGCTCTGACCTTAACAGAAATCTATGTCTACCCTTATAAATATGATATATCTGTCATTCAATGGGCATATGTGTGCATTCTAGTAAAAGAAAGGAAGAGATATCATACAAAACTGTGAAGAAGGATTTCTTGACAGAAATACAGGCTGCTTCCAGTGGTGTGAAAACACAAGGATAATGTCCATACCCTACCATTCCAGCAGTTTGTTCTGTTGCCACCCTATTCCTTCGTGTTGTATTTGCACAGTGTGCACCCTTTCCCACCCATGCACGGCCCCCCTTAAAGGGCTGAAAAAGGGGGAAATGCAGAATTTAGCTCACCATTTTGAAGGCACTTAGCTCCACCCCCTCCTTGTGAGGGCTATCTGAATGCTCCACCCACAGCAATCCTGCCAATTTCTAGGAAAGTAATTCCTGGCAGTTCCTTGGTTTGAATCGGCAACGCTAATTCCGGAAACTTTCCCCCTTCCCCCCTGCCTCTGAAGCAACGTTTGATTTCCCAACTCCAAACAGTTGGGCGCATGTTCAATGGACCCCCCCCCCCGTCCCAGAAATCACCATCTGATCATGCATGCTGCAAGAAAAGAGCATGATAGTATTGGATGTCTGAACGCTCAACAACAGAATGAGTAGCATTCTTGGATGCTCGTCTGAACGACCCTGCATCGAATCAATATTGAGTGGTTCAAATTTGAGCGCTACACACCCGCTTTTAATGCGACGTGTGACCGCACCCGGAGACTATTATTTGCCTCACATACAACACTAAAAGCTGTTCAGCCAGATACCAAAGCGGATTAAACGTTTGTTTCCAAGCCAGAATAACATTTGTAGGTTTTTAAGGAATAATGGTCTAAAAAGGCACTCTCAGGCCTCAGCAGCTCACAAGAGCAGAGCTCAGAAACGTTGTAATGTGTTCTTTCTTTCTTTCTTTCTCCCCCAACCCACCCTCAAATACTTGCTTCTGGACTCCATTGTTTAAACCCCCTGTGAGAATATTGCTGAACACTAATATTTGACAAACGTTCTAGTATTTCCCCCCCCCCACAAAAAATGGGAAAATAACCAAAACATATAAAGCAGATAGATGGAAACCTTCATCATGTCACTGTGGCACATAGGAGAAAGTAATTTTAAAAGTAAGGTTTTATTATGAAAATTATAATTCAAGAAGCATTTTAAGAAAGATGCTGAGCTAATATAATTTAGTACACCTTCTGGTGATGTAAGAAATGTATGGCATATTCAAATGAGTTATGTTAATGAGCTCTGACACCTCTTTTTCTACAAAATGGCCCCTGGGCACTCTACTGTAAAGACAAAATGACACTTGTGCATTAGTGACATACAGTAGGAGTAGCCAAAGCCTTTGAGTCAAATATTTCATAGGATCAAGAGCCAGATTTCTGTTCTAATCAAGCATTATTTTCTTGTCTCTGCCACCACTGGCTCTGGGCTTCCTGTACTGCACCATGATCTAGGCCTTGCTATTTCCTTCTTTCAGATCTGCAGCTAACTCTTCCCATCTTCCACAGAGTAGCCCTGTGTGATGCTTACTTGAAACTGCCTCCGATGGTGCAGTTTAGTGCCTGGATTCCACTAGGCCTAATTTCTGACTAGGTTGACAAGCAGCAGAAACTCTCCATACTGCGACTTCAGTAGGTAGTTTGGCATTTTTTGCCCTTGAGAAATCAAGGAGTAGGAGAAAAGGTAACCAGAAAATGGCCCCACAGTGATTCTTTAATAATTTACCCATATATCTATGTTCTTTACCATAGAGATTAGGATAAATTACTAAAGCATCACCTGAAAAACACATCATATCCTCATCAAGTTCTATCCTCCCTGGGCAGTGGAGAAAGACATGCTGTAATGCTTATCAAAGAGCAAAGCTCAGTTTAGAGCTTAGAAGCCATGTTTTTTTCATAGCCATGGCAATGTCACAGTTCTATCCAGCAACCATTCCAAGTAACAAGAGATCTTTAATATCTTGGGCCCAAGAGGAAATAGTGGATCCCTCAGTAACTCACTATGGCTAACTTGCAAAGCACTACATGGATAAAATCAGTTGTATTCACTGTGATCTGGACTCCATTTCAATAACAGATGTAATTAATGTTCTTGAAGCTGCTGCTTCTCAGGTTCACATGGATACTTTTCAGTTTTTCTGGCCTGAGGCTGAAGACAGAATATTTGTATTTGTGAAGCCCACCATCTGTTAATTTAATCCTTGCCCTTGTGGAAATAGTGGGCACCCTGGGCAGTAGTGACCATGTGATTTTGGAATTTACAGTCTTAGGGAAGGGAAAAGCTATGCGTAATCAGACTTATAGGCTGGACTTCAGAAAGGCAAACTTCGATAAACTTAGAACTATGCTGGGTAAAATTCCATGGTCAGAAATACTTAGGAGGAAAGGGGTTCAGGAGGGGTGGGAGTTTCCTAAAAGCGAAATACTGAAAGTGCAATCACAGACGATTCCTATGAGAAGAAAAAATGGAAAAAGCCTAAAGAAGCCAAAGTGGCTCCATAAACAGCTCTCTAAAGACTGGATAAATAAAAAAAAACTCCTTTAGGAAATGGAAGTAGGGCCTTATAACCAAGGATGAATATAAACAAATCACCAGTGCCTGAAGAGAAAAAGTTAGGAAAGCTAAAGCTCAGTATGAACTTAGGCTGGCCAAAGATGATAAAAACAACAAAAAAGGGTTCTTTTCTTATGTTCAGAGTAAGAAAAAGAGCAAGGACATGGTAGGCCCATTACGAGGGCAAGAAAGTGAAATTGTAACGGGTAGTGAAGAGAAGGCGGAACTGCTCAGTTCCTACTTTTCCTCAGTTTTCTCTTCTGAGGGAAACGGTGCTCAACATGGCAAAAACAGAACATATAAGGAGGGTATGATGTTCCAACCTAGGATCAGCATAGGGATAGTACATAAGCATCTAGTTTCTTTAAATGAAACTAAGTCCTCAGGACCAGATGAATTGCATCCAAGAGTTCTAAAAGAGCTTGCGGATGTAATTTCGGAGCCTCTGGCTATTATTTTTGAGAATTCTTGGAAAACAGGAGAGGTACTGGAAGATTGGAGGTAGGCGAATGTTGTCCCCATCTTCAAGAAGGGGAAAAAAGAGGATCCGGATAACTACCGACCCGTCAGCTTGACGTCTATACCTGGAAAAGTTTTAGAACAAATCATCAAACAGTTGGTCCTGGAACATTTAGAAAGAATGGATGTGATTACTAAGACCCAGCATGGGTTTCTCAAGAACAAGTCATGTCAGACTAACCTGATCTCTTTTTTTTGAGAAAGTGACTACCTTGCATGTAGACATCGTTTATCTTGATTTCAGTAACGCTTTTGATAAGGTTCCACATACTATCCTTGTTGACAAGTTGGTAAAGTGTGGTTTGGATCTTGTTACCGTTAGGTGGATCTGTAACTGACTGACAGATCGCATCCAAAGAGTGCTTGTGAATGGTTCCTCATTCTCTTGGAGAGGAGTGACAAGTGGAGTGCCTGAAGGATCTGTCCTGGGACCTGTTTTGTTCAACATCTTTATCAATGATTTGGATGAAGGAATGAGGGAATGCTTATTAAATTTTCAGATAATACTAAATTGGGAGGGGTTGCAAACACAGAAGAAGACAGAAACAGGATACAGGATGACCTTGACAGGCTGGAAAACTGGACTAAAATCAATAAAATGAATTTTAACAGGGATAAATGTAAACTGCATTTAGGTAGGAAAAATCCAATGCATGGTTATAGGATGGGGGAGACATGTCTTAGCAGTAGTATGTGCGAAAAGGATCTCGGGGTCTTAGTGGATCATATGCTGAACATGAGTCAACAGTGTGATGCAGTGGCTAAAAAGGCAAATGCAATTTTGGGCTGTATCAACAGAAGTATAGTGTCCAGATCATGTGAAGTAAACAGCATCACTTAGTAAGCATCCCATTGTGCCTCTGTTAAAGGGGCAGGGCATTTTTTCTCTCCAGGTTCTTGGCAATCCTGTCACCAAAAGATTTGGAGTGTGTTGTCATCAACAGGCTGATAAGAGTCAATTAATATTTCTTCTTGCCAATTCCCAGGAGAAGGTAACCCTGAACTTATCTCAGGAGTCAATGAAGGCCTGGATGGCCATGAACAAATTTAAGGTTAACTCAGACAAAACAGAAGTGCTATAAACTGGTGGTAAAACCAATTCAGGAATAGGTTGACAACTTGTTTTGAATGGTGGCACACACCCTCTGGAAGATAAAGCTTATAGCTAGTGGTACTCAGCTAACAGATGTGGGGTAGCACTGAGTTTTCCAGATATGGCCGTTCCTTGAAAAAGCATACCTGGCTGCAGTTACACACATCTTGGACTGATGTAATTGTTTTATTTTCTCTTGTACTTCTAATTTAATACCTCTCATATAACCTTGTGCTTATAGCAGAGTAAGGCCTGTTTGGAACTGAATGGATCAGTGTTTATTTCATCATTCGAAAGCAAGGTTTCCATCTTTAATTCTAATGTTAACTCTTCTCCCCCCCCCCCCATACCCTTTCTCCAATTGGACCTGGTAGTAAAAAATAAAGGGGGGGGTGCTCACTCTATGCATGTCTTCTTTCCTTATTGTGGCCAGCCAAATAGCAGCCAGTGGACCCAGTGCTGACCAAAGAAATGGCATGCCAGAAAAGAATATGGCCCCAATCCATATTGCTCCCCTCATGCTACTACTCTGTAAGGCTAAATTAAACAGCAGGGAGACCAATACCACAGATCCCCAATAAAATGTGGTTCTTGTTGTTCATTGGACATTGTGCTATCATTGCACTATAGCAATCAATCACCACTGAGTTATCCTTTGTGGTAAAGACAATCCAATTGTGAATTATTGCAATGTATACATGTACTCTATGCCTAACATGATAAATGTTGGGTCCCCAAAATTGCCCCAGCAAATAGTAGATTTGCTGGGAATTTGGAGGGCGGTGTCAGGGGACAGTGGACTTTGGTGAGGGTATGATACCACTTCCAGATGACAGCCTGGGCTACCTTAACTAGCCTTTATCATAGAGATTAGGGGAAATTCCTAGTGTTACTAGGTGGAGGTCATTTTTTTCTCCTGATCTTCAGAGGAGAGAAATTAGGGCTAAGGGCTGGTAATTCCTCCACTTCAGCTGGTCACTGGAAGGCTTAGGTAAGCAGCCATTTTTCATTCACACATAATATCCTGTGTTCTTCTAACATGATAGTTTTAAAATTGTTTTTACTGATCACAGTAATTTTTGCCACATTTTAACTACAGCAACAGAGTATCCAGACTCTATGCCCCCACCCTGGCCCAGTCTCTGAGTACAGTTGCCAGGTACCCACAGCAACTGGAAGGGGGTGGGTGAGAGGGCACTACTGGAAAGAGAGGCCTAGAAGTGTTGCCAGCAACATGGTGAGGTAATTTCCAATGTGCACTGGTAGTGACTGTCATGGACCAGCTGGTGCTCTCAGCAGAGCAAAGAGATACTGAAGATTCCTCTGAAAAGGAGGCAGCCAATGGACCTGAACCCAACCCACAGCCAGCGGCAAAGGCGCTGCAGGAGGAGGAAGTGTCTGAGGGGTCAGACATAGATCCTCAGCCAAGAACCAACACTTAGAACCCTCAGCCCCCCAGCCCTGAGCTGGCAACAAGATAATCAGCTGCTGGTCAGTTCACAGACAAACACCCCCCCCCCCCAATCACCAGAGCCTCAGGAATATCATAGGAGAAAGATGAAGAGAGACCCTCAATACAGAAGGTGCAGTGCCCACCTAGCAACACAACACTGGCCCAGCACCAACAGTGATGAGTGCTTGCAGGAGCAGGTCTGAAGCAGCTAGTGAGCAGCATGGTGCACCCACCCTGAGCCTGCTCCGGTAGGGAGGGTGGGATATAAATTCAATAAACCTAAACCTTAAAAGCAGTAGAGAAGGGAGTGGGAGTATGGAAGCAACTTGTCTGTTAATGCTGCCTGTGCTTTGGATTGACTTCTTCATCTCTGACCCTGACCTGTACCTTTGTATCCTTGTTCTTGGATTTCCCTTTGGATTTGAAGCTGTAAGTGTTGCCTGCCCTGTGCCTGAACCTTGGAAGTGTATTTCGACACCTGGCCATGGAATTGCTTTACAAACTCTGATGCCTAGAAACTGCCTCTGTGTGCCTGCTGGGTGCCAGCAATCAGGACAGTGATGTTAACACATTGCCGGCAATGTAGGGGAGCTCTAGTATTTGGGAACAATTCTATGGTAGAAGTAATCTATACCACAGGATTTTGGCTCAAATACAAGAGTGTCCTTGGGTCTCCAGCAATCTGATGATGTCATTTCCAGTGTGTACCAGAAGTGATGTCACAACATTTCCGGTGATGCAGGACTAGGTCTTGTTTTGCTGCCCGCAAATCCTCAGCCAGGAACCAATACTCAGGCCCCTCAGCCCTGAGCTGGCAACAAGAGAGTCAGCTGCTGGTCAGTTCACAGACCACCCCCCCCCCCCCAATCTGCATGACACACTGCACAACACACTGGAAGAAGACAGTTCCGAGAAGAAGAGTTTTGAGACTCGAAATGATTTATGGACCACTCGTGATCATCAAACTGTATTTATGACCAGGGCTTTTTTTGAGCAGGAACACAGTTCTGGCTGGCTTGGGGTATGGTCTAATATGCAAATGAGTTCCTGCTGGGCTTTTTCTTCAAAAAAACCCCTGTGTGAAACAATGGCGATGCCAGGGGGTGTGGCCTAATATGCAAACGAGTTCTTGCTGTGCTTTCCCTACAAAAATAGCCCTGTTTATTATAAACTGATGAGGACATTGATCATTTAAGAGACAGTAGGAATAAGAGTGCTTTCCAGATGGAGTAGTTTTTGTATGGTCTCTCAGGACCTGCCTGTCCCGCATTGGTCTTGTCAGCCACCAGCGAGCCTGCAGCAGACGTGGACTATTGCACCCTTCTTAAATCTTCGTTCGCGAAGCCAAGCCGAGAGAGAGAGAGAGAAAGAACTTATATATTTCAATATTTGTTATATTGGTATTGAGATTTTGATTTGATATTGAATATAGTGTGTGTGTGTGTGTGTGTATGTGTGTGTGTGTGTGTGTATATATATATATATATATATTGGTTTCAGTTGCTTTACTATTTCAGCACAGAGAGTGATTTGATGGGTTGTTTGTAAATCTATGCAGGCTTGTGAATTGGTGCCAGGGGTGGGGAGAGCCCTAGAGAGGGGGATTCCTGGAGCAAGGAAATAGCAAGCCTACCTCTGAGGCACTTTTTTTTGTAGATGTTTAAACATATCTATAGTTTTGGTGTTATAATATATTGAAAATTACAACCATCAGTATAAGCTGCTTTTGTGAAAGTGGCCTTGAGAGACCTTAGAGTCTCTAGTAATATCAGACAACCAAAGATACAAATAAAAAGTATTATTATTATTATTATTATTTTCAGAGTTAGCATCTCATAGGCCATGGAATGCATTGCATGGATAAAACCTATTTATGGGCCATCTGTCTGCCTGCCACTTTCTCAGATGGAGATGATCTCAGGTGCTTCGATACTGAAATTTTTCAGGCTGGCCTTGAAACCCATCTGATCTCACCTGCCTTGCCCTAGTTTAATATGAATCATGGTGGCTGATGTATTTCATTTCCATGGTGCCTCTATGACCTGATGCGTCTGGTGGATGGCATTCATAATAATAATTCTTGCCTCATCTATAGAGCGTTTTATTAAAGGACTTCAAATTGATCTGCAACCACTAATTAAGTCTCACAAACCTCAGGTGAGAGGGGTCAGACTTCTCTTAACTTTAAAGATAGGGGAAGTAAAGCACAGGGGATGGCTTGCATCTTAAAGCAGACCTAACCGAGTGTAAGTTCCACAAGTTTTTCCTCCTTCATCATCCCTGCTGTATGATCTATCATTTCATCCTGAGAACCACAGTTAGAAACACAGAAATGCAGTGCTGGAAAGGACCTCAATGGTCATCTAGTCCAACCTCCTGCACAATGCAGAAAAGTCCCCCCACTCTACCAGTGACCCTGCTTTATGCCCAGAGGAAGGCATAAAACCTCCTGGATCCCTGGGTCAATCTGGCCTGGAGAAAAATTCCTTCCTGACCCCAAAGTGGTGATTGGCATTACACTGGCCTTATAAGAAATGGCCACAAGAGCTGAGCACTGGCTCATCCCTTCCTGTCCTCCTTCTCATGGTCTGCTTAAATTCATACTGAGTCACAAAATTAGTACTGCTGTCAGATGGCCATATAGCCTCCATTTGAAGACCTCCAAAAAAGGAAAGCCCACCATCTCCTGAGAAAGCCTGTTCCACTTAGGAACTGCTCTGTTAGGAAGTTCTTCCTACTATGTAGTTAAAAACTCTTGATTTAATTTCAGTTTGTTGGTTCCAATCTGACCTTCTGGGACAACAGAAGACAACTCTGCTTCTTCCTTTATATGACAGCCCTTCAAATACTTGAAGATGGCTATCATATCATCTCTCAATCATCTCCTATCCAGGCTAAACATACCCAGCTTCTTCAGCCTTTCCTTAAAGGACTTGGTATCCAGAACCCTCACCATCTTTGCTGCCCTCCTCTGGATATGTTCCAGCTTATCAACATCCTTCTTAAACTGGAGTACCCAAAACTGAACACAGTACTCCAAGTGAGGTCTAACTAAAGCAAAGTGATACCATTACTTTGCATGATCTACACACTATACTTCAGGAGGGCACATGGCTCAGTGGTAGGACAACTGCTTAGCATACAGAAGGTTCCAAGTTCAATCCCCAGTATCACCAATTAAAGGGAACAGGGAGTTGGTGATGTGAAAGACCTCAGCCTGAGATCCTGGAAAGCTGCTGCCAGTCCGAGTTGACAGTACTGACCTTGATGAACCCATAGTCTCATTCAGTATAAGACAGCTTTATGTGGTCATGTACAATTCCACTGATGCTTTCAAAACCACATTTGTCTTTCCACACTGCTGACTCATGTCCAGTGTATGATCTACTAAAACTCCTAGAACCTTTTCACTTGTGCAACTCTCAAGACAAGTCTCCCCATCCTATAATTATGTGCTTGATTTTTCCTACCTAAATGCAGAACTTTAATTTGTCTCTGTTGAAATTCACTGTGTTAGTTTTAGTCCAATTTTGCAGCCTGTCAAGATCATCCTGTATCTTGATTCAGTCTTCTATTGTATTTGCTACCCCTCCCAATTTAGTATCATCTGCATGTTTAATGAGCATCCCTCTATTCCTTCTTTCAAGTCATTTATAAAGATATTGAACAACACATGGCTCAGGATAGCTCTCTGAGGCACTCCACTTGTCATTCCTCTCCAAGAGGATGAAGAACCATATGCATTCTTAGGGTGCAATTTGTCAACCAGTTACAAATCCACCTAACAGTAGTAGGAATCAAACCACATTTCACCAACTTGTCAAGAAGAAGATCATGTGGAACTTTATCAAAGGTTTTATTGAAATAAAAATAAATTATGTCCACAGCATTCCCCTGATTCAATGAAGTAGTAACTCTCTCAAAAAGGAGATAAGGTTAGTCTGATGTGACTTGTTCTTGGGGAACTCATGCTGGCTCTTGGTAATCACAGCCATCTTTTCTAAATGTTCAAGGTCTGAAATTTTAATTATTTGTTCTAAAACCTTTTCAAGTATGGACATCAAGCAGACAGGTCAGTAGTTACCTGGATCCTCCTTTTTAAAAACGGAGACATTTGCCTGCTTCCAGTTGCCCTGGGAATCCTGTTCTTCTGTGAATGTGTCCTGGGGACATCCTAGTGCAGATGTGCAGATGTTTGTCAACCAGCATAGTAAAAGATGTACAACTCATCCCCCCCCCCCCAGACCAGACATGTTGCTAATTTGATTTAAATTACTTTATCCCCCTGTTTAAGATCCAACAGATGCTTTGGCTGTGCCTCTTATTTTAGGTTGTGGGGGGAGATAGTAACTGGCTCAGTTTCCTCACAACTTTCCAGTTTGCTTAAAAAATGAAGAAAGGGTGGCTCTGATCAAGGAACATGGAGAAAGTTATGCCTGCCTACCTGTCCTCTCAGGAGAGAGAGATAAAGATTCAGGCTGGGAGATTTGTTGCTCACCTTTAGGCCCATGAGCTGACTCAGGGGTGTAGCTAAAGAGACTCAGAGGCATAGGCTGCATCCAGATGGCAGCTTTATATATTGCTGGTTTCATGATATAAAACTAAGCTGGCATTAAAGGCAACTGTCTTGCCAAAAATAAGTAGGACGCTGCCCTTGAACTAGCTGTCACTTTTCCCACTGAACTTGGTTAATGATTAAATTTGAGCCAAAACCTCTCAGGACATATTTTGGCTTGAAAAAGAGACTTGTTTGAGAGGCCTTTTATCACTTCTCTTTTGTGATTCTGGAGACTTGTTTGAGAGGCCTTTTGCCTTTTATCACTGCTGTTTTGTGGTTCTGGAAACAGCAGCAGCTTCATCACCTGCCATAGGTGCAAAGCTATAGATCTGTCTGTTAAGACAGCTATGTATGACGTTGGCTATTTGTATTTTTAATTGTGTTTGTTTTTATTGTTTGGAAATGCTGGCTTCTTTTTTTATTTTTTTAGTTAGTTGTTCACTTGTCATTTTAAAACTCATACAGTTTAGTACTGATACAATTTTTTAAACTATTTCACCCCCCTCCCCCCTGAGAGTCTCTGGGCGTTTTCGCACTGACCTTAATCAGCAGCGATGCCCCTCTTCACCGCGCAGGATCTGCGCGGATTTCGCACTAATTGCCGCGGAGCACCCGGAAGAGCCGGAAAGTCCCGCGGCTTTTGCGGCGCAAATGGAAACTGGTTTTTGGCGGTTTCTGTTTGCGCCGCAAAAGCCACGGGACTTTCCGGCTCTTCCGGGTGCTCCGCGGCAATTAGTGCGAAATCCGCGCCAATCCTGCGCGGTGAAGAGGGGCGTCGCTGCTGATTAAGGTCAGTGCGAAAACGCCCTCTGTGTTGAGATACAGAGAGAATTGCTAACTACAGCTTGGAAAGTACCTGGAGATTTGAGGGTAGAGTTTGAAGAGGGGAGGGCACTCAACAGGGGTGTGACATGTGATGCCATGAAGCCCACCCTCCAAGGCTGCTATTTCCTCTGGTATATGGAGCTCAGTTGTAATTCCAGGAGATCTCCAGGCCCCACCTGGAGATTAGTAGCTCTAGACATGTATTGTAAATGAAATAAGTATTACAGGCAGTATTTCTCACCCCCCCACTTCCTTCTTTTACATACAAAATACCAGAGAATGGTTAGGAAGCCAAATCAGAGTGAGGGTAATTCCTCTTACAGCCTGGTAAACTGTGAGTTAAAAATAGAGTGGAGGACACCCTGCAGCAGTAAGTGGGGCAAAATCCCCTGAAAAATCACCCCAGGGGGTCTCTCACTTCATCTCTGACCTAACTGTAGCACTCATACTACTACTTGGACTAGCAAGGAGCAGCTCAAAGATTAATTTGGGGCTTGCCTTGTGTGTGTGTGTGTATGTATATGCACATATGCATGTGTGCATGTTACATTGTCATTGGATGTTCTTTTTGAGCTTTTGAGTCAAGAAAAAAATATTGGATCTGTAAACATGAGTGATTCTTGGGTGAATCCTTCAGAAAGATTTGGCAACATAGTGTTGACTGCCACCATTACATAGACAGAAACTTCAAGTTTGTCCTGAGTGTACCACTTAGACCAATTCCTCACTAGCCTTTGTCCTGGTTTTGTGCTCCTTTTTCTCGTGGTTCTTCTGCCTGATTTTGCACATGTTGCAATGGGGTTGCAACTTGCTCCACCTTTTCCCCAAGTTCCCTCCACCATTTCAGGATCCTGGTTTTTGGCGAACCCTGAAGCCATGCTTGGGAAAGAGGCAGGGCAAGTTGCAGCCCCGTGGCAGCGTGTGCAAAATTGGGCAGAAGAGCCATGGGAAGAAGGAGCACAGAATCAGGACAAAGGCTAGTGAGGAATCAGTCTTAAACAACAAACTGCAGCCAATCCTAGTTTTCTGATAAATTCAGTATTTGATTCACATTCCTAAAACTGGTTGGCTCATTCACATACACTTTTTTAAAAAGCCCTTTAAGTGTACACCTAAAAAACAGTGTGTGAACTGGCTTTCGGTAAAGCCTTGACACTTCATCTTTAGCCCATTCCTGAAAATAACATGAAAGGTGTTTTGTTTTTCCTGTTTTCAAAAGGTACAGATGACAAAGTTATCAACAGTATCATCTCTAAGAGATTATTGGTTTGTTATCCTCTTCCTTCTTCACCCATCACAGTATAGCTGTACTACTGGCAAAGTTAATTTCTGAACGAGTGCAATGCAATACAAAAGTATGTATGGGTGGATGAAGGGGGGTGGGGAGAAGAAGAAAGGAGAAAGAGAGAAACAGGTTCTGACATCTAATCAGATCTGCCGTATTGATTTTTTGCAACTTTAGCTTTGGAACAAATCAGCAAAACAACCAAATTATCACCCAGAATTCACTTTCCCCAAAGAGAGCCAGTTCAAAAACAAGTCACAGGCGTGCACATACACAAACATACACCTAAACACACACTCATCATCAAACTGGATTCTCAGTTGGAAAGTATAAGCGGAGGAAAAAATTGCGCCCTCATCACAGAGCCTTCAACAACCACACGATTCCCATTTCCGACAAGATTAGAATTCCGGAGCAAGTCACAAAGCTAATGAGCTTCTTGAGCTGGAGAGCAGCTGCTCAGTTAATGAGAGCACATGCGCACCCTCCCTTCTGTAATGCCTGGCACCTTGCAGGAGCAGGAGAAGGAGAAACAAAGGGTCACTGGCTTAGGAAGGAGGGGAACCTGAGGGGTTTTGCACTCCCCACACAATGAGACTCACTTTTAAAGAATGTAAGGCTTGGGAAAGATATAGACTGACAGTCCTAAAGAAAGAACTGTGCAGCCTCTTGGCTGATACAGCACAGGGGGGCTGTCTCAATATATCTTCAAAGCACAACTCAGACATCCCTGGAAAAGTTCTGAGAAATGTTTCAACATGGACATGGTGAGCTGAAGTTTAGAGATGCATCAGAGATGTCACATGGCATAACCCATCCACTTCTGATCAAGTCAGCTTGGGATGACTTCACCATAAGGAATTTAGAAACACTCCTCTGAATCATCCCTAAGAGCAGAGTGTTTTGTTTCTGTGGTTCCTGCAAACCATGCTTTATAAATCAGAAGCCAGTTTGAGGCATGTACACTCCCTCCTCCTCTTTTTCTGCATTGACTAGAACTTCTTTCCCTTCCATAACATTAAGCATGGTTCATGTCACACATGCACCAGTACAAATCACCCTAATGCCAAGATTCCCTCATAAGAATGTTCTGCAAACCCAATTCAATCACTAGTTTACATCAGAGTTTGCATCAGGGTGCATGATGTAGGGAAGGGAAGGAGATGATCAACCCCAAGGCTGTGTCCTAATTTGCAAGCCATGGTTTGCAGGAAAATAGTATCATATCTGCCCCAGGCTGGTGTTGCATTCGGTGCATGTTTTCCCTGCTGATCTAGAAAATATTGTGGGATAATGTGAAGGTCTATGTCTCTTTGCATTCCACTGCCATAGAAGCCAAGCATTTGAAAACTGAACCCTAGTTATTTGCTTGGTAATATTACTGCTGTGGATATTTAAACAGTAAAATTAAAGGCATCTGTTTTGTTACATGCAGGTTTTCAGATCAGGTTTCTGTTTTCCCGCAGTGGAAAAGGGGGAGGGTTTGGAAAGAATGTCTGGTTTGTAATAAGTGCAGCTACATGTGTTATAAGCGTGCTATTCGGTGACAGCCTGGGGATGGTGCTTGGTGGTGTAAATTAACATTCTCTCGCTTAATCCCACACCTGCCATCTTCATGTTCCCAACGCTACCTGCATTCCACAGGAAATTGGTCCTGAAATATTTTCCTGATGGGATGCTACCTTTGCAAGGAGAGTTATTACCACATGACTTCAATTCACCACTCCCATTAATAATAACAAGCAATGACTTCATCCCCAAACCTAGAGAGTAAAAGAGCAAAATTGCTTTCATCTGGTCTCAGATTTAAAAAACAAAACAAACCCTGCCTGGTTCCACATTTGATTACCTGAAAGCAGTGCATTATTCACATAAGTTATCAAAAAAGATGTAACACTGTGAGCGCTAGGGAAGGATCCATACTTAAAAGGCATACAGAGAATCATATGTGTGTGTCACACACACACACACTGCTCTGCTGTTCTCTAGAGTTGTGACTGATCCAAGTCAGATGTAAGCTGGGTCTGGGCCAGCCATAACACGACATAGTTGGATTCACATTGCCTTCTGGCTAACCCAAAAATAACTTGTGTCAGTCAAGGTCATATGGAATTGCATGTTTATGGAACACAGAGTAAATAGCTTCTCTCAGTGATGGGCAGATGGGCCAGAAACTGTATATGACCAGAGCCTTCCAGAATTGCCATGGGCCATACACTAGGATGCCACTTGGATTCTCTTTCTAGGGGAGCATATGAATTATATGCTTTGCTGCCTCTACAACAAGCTAGATACTAAAATTAAGTCTTAAGTGCACTAATTTCAATGTTTGCAAATCAGTTATGAGATTTAAACATCCATTTTTAAAAGAAGTAAACAGAAGAAATGCTTTATCATGTTCATAGGGATGAGAGGATGAGGTGAGCAGGGGTGAGAAAGGTCCAATAACTGGAGATAGCCCAACTAAATACTAGACCCTGTGCTTTCTATATCTGAGTGATGCTAGCCAAGCCTTTTCATGGGTATGAGAAAGTTCTAAAAGGGCAAGTCCGTGCCAATAAGTAACAACCCTCCAAGTCCTCAAAAGTTAAGCTCCCATTACAGATAACCAAATGTTACTAGTCCTCAAAGCCAAAAGTTTGTCCAAATAAATTTAAGTTAACCATTTCTGTTAGTCAGTTTTGGCCTGAACAAAATGAAAGAAAAGATTATCTTCCCATTTGTAAACATTTCCCTGATTACTGGAGTTGGGGGTGGGCTGTGCAGGTCAGCAAGTGGTACAGCATCCACTTTGCATGAAAAGTCCCCCCAAGTTCAATTCCTGGCATCTTCATTTAAGAAGATCACATAGAAGGTGGCATGAAAGTCCTGTGCCTGAGACTCTGGAGAACTGTTGCCAATGTGTTAGACAAGTCTTACTTGCTATGAGCAGGTAAGTAAATGACAGAGAGGGGTAAGGAAGTTTCCTTCAGTAGTAGCCAAGTTAAGTCAGTGCTTAGTGATAGGAAGGATAGTGCTTTATGATTCTCTATTGCTTGGACTACTGCAATACATGTGTGGTTCCCAGTTTCAGAGCCTTTGTAGTATTCATGTCTTGCACGTGATTATGAACTATGCCAACACAAGCCCTTAAGGAAAAAACAAGAGAGCAACTCAGTTCAATGAGGATATCATTCCTATCAACACACACACATAAGTCTCCAGTCCCCCCAACCCCCAGAATTGCATGGCAGCAAACAGCAATGGAAATCTATAGTTATACTCACACTGTACATTGAGCTGAACCAGGGCTTCTCGGGGTCTAATGTTGAAGCCATTGTACCTGGCTGTATGGCATTTGTAAATTCCGGTCATTTCTCGAGTCACGCTGTCCAAATTCAGCTTCCCGTCACTGGTCTCCACTGTCATTGCCCCTGAGGGCATAGGAACTTCCTTATCTACTCTGGACCAGATAATGGGAGGCTTAGGCTTTCCTCGGACTTCGCATGGCAGCTCTGCCCTGGAGCCTTCACGCACAGTAATGGTGGACTGGCCCTTGGGTACCATGATGGTTGGAGGCACTAAAAGGAGGAGAAGAGGAGAAGAGAGGACCATTTTTGGGCTACAGTCTATCTTGAAAGAGAAGCCTTGGAGAGATGGTTGGCAAAGGACACTGCAATAAGGGAAGGCAGTCCTGGAGATGGAAGAGCTACAGTCTGGATTGGGTATACTTTGTGCTGGGGGCAAAATCCAAACTCACTTAATGGATCAAGAAATTATAAGACAAAAGAAGCTGAATTATGTGATCAGAATAAATTACACATATAAAACACATGTACAGGTAGTTGCCTTGTTTTGTAGAATTTCTTCAGTTTCAACAAGTTGTGGGGACAAGACTTTATCTGCGAAAAAGCTCACAAATGCCACACAGCTTATAGCCAAATTACTACTATTTTGGATCCTCTCTGTGAAGGATGTAAGAGACCTAATTACTCTAAATAATTGTGCCAGGTGAGAGCTAGCAGACACAATGGAGGGTGCATAGAACTAATTCTTTGCACCCTTCACCACCATAGGCTTTCACTCACGCTCTATAAGCAGCTCTTGTGGCTTCATCACGAGTTTGCCATCAAACCCACTCTAGTCATCTGAGTTCCCATTTCATCCCCCTGAATTCCCCAGAATACAAAGGGTATGCTCTTTGCAGGGAATGAAGAGGACACTGGGGAGGGTGATTTCATTGACGGCTTAACGATGGGAATTCCAGTCTTCTATCAGCACATCCATTGAACTGCCAGAGAGCACTGGTTCCTGTAGAGCATTCTGGAACCCAGTTGGGTCCATTATTCTCCACAGGTGTGCATAAATGCACTTGCTGCCTAGATGGTTGTGGGTGGAGACACCCAGCCAGTTTCTGCTCTTCTAAGTTCAAGTTGTGTCTCATTGCATACCATCCCCAAAAGGGATGCTTTGACATACAGAAGGGTTCCCTGTTGTCCACCCCACCTCCCGTTAAGTGCTGTCAGGTCACTTTTGACTTATGGCAACCATATGAATTAATGACCAAATTATGGATTTGAACTTCCCTGCTCCCACTGACCCATGAATGTAAGAGAAGCAAGGGAGAATGTGATGATTTAACACATAAAAGAGGGATACTTAGACTGGCCCTAGATGCTGGAAAATTCTGCTGGCTATCTCACTAGGCAATGAGGAGATGAATTTTCAATTTACAGGTCTCTTGTGGGCTGTGGAATCTCATCAGATCCTCTCCTCCATGGTGTGAAGACGGAGCTGTATGCACATTGCTCAGCACTGCCAGCAGACGCTTACCTGGCAAGACACAATTTTCTCCATAGGAAGAATGTGTAAATTGCACTGGAGGATTTTTTAATTAAAGCCATCTCTCCAGCACCTCCCACTGTGCACAGTCATCTTGAAGAGCTCCTGCCTTGCTTACTGGATGGGAGCAAAGAGCTCAGGCAAGTATAGCTATTTCCATCTTTCTAGTTTTGTCCCATGGCCCAGTCCACTGACCATCCAGGCACTGTTCAAACACTAGACGGCTCTTAAAAGCACTTAAGGGAGAGTTTGTAGTGTTCAGCCGGCTGTCCATCTCTTTTGTCTCCAAGAATGATGACTAAAGGACTGCATTCACTTGAAAATCCTGTTTTAGGAGCACAGCTATCATGTCTTCTAAAAGAAAAGTGGCCAGCCTCTGTTAAGGTCATGAAAGCAGCAAAACTGGGCAACCCACAGATAAGGTAGGGGTTTCTAAAAGTATGACTTTGCAAATTAACCAAAAGATCTGTTCCCCTGCCCCCCAAATGCCAACCTGATGAGGCCAAGAATGCTGGAAGCAGTAGAGAGTCAGTTAAGCCAAAAGGGAGGATAATTGATTTGCTCAAGCCCCCAAAAGGTTACAGAATCCAGGAAAGGGGTCTCTTTGTGTGCATGCATGTGTTGGTAGCAGAAGGAAATTTCTAATGTGTCTGTCCCCTCCCATTATTCCTTTCAGGCTCCCAGTTTATAATGCACATGTGAGTCTAAATATAAATGTTAATATATGATTCCAGCTAATGCACCAATCTGATCAATGAAGAGATTTATTACTTAGACTGCATTTCTGAAATTCCTTCCAAAAATCTGGCTGAGAGGGATGCATTTGTTTTGTTGCCTCATGTTCAAGAAGACTTGAAGAGGAGGCTCACCTGTTTCTGAAGAAATGTTCACCTCCACACTGAGGTCAGGGATGGGTGCCCCTTGGAAGGAGGCTACACACAGATACGTGCCATAGTCAGTGAAGCGGAGGTCAATTATCTCCAGACTACTGGTCACTGGCGGGAGTTCAGGGTCATTCCGAATGACCACGAGTCGGTCTGAGAGCTTGACCAACTTCCCATTCTTGTACCAGAAGTAGAAAACCTTTTCTTGTGGGACAGCATCCACATGACATGAAAGCTTCAGGTCCTGACCTAACTGGATGGTTTCACTCTCTTTGATCACATCAGGAGTGATTTGGAATGTTGCATTCCTCATGGCTGGAAGAAACAGAAATGCCAAGCCAGTTAATGCAAACACATAAAGTAATGATGCTTTGTATCCTCTAGCAAAAGGGAACATTGCAAAAGGAAGCTTCCTTGACATGGATGAGTATCAAGAGATAGGATAACAACAAGGGGAGAAGAGTTGCAGCAATGACTTAAAGAACCTGGTCAAAACCACATATTGGCTATCCAGCCTGGAATGGCATGTGTGCATTTTGGGAAATAAAACTGAAGGTCAGATACAAGGGAATAAACAGCAATCAGTAATAAGTAAAATGGCAGGTATAAGCAATAACATGCTATTAGTATTATGCTCAGGGCTTTTTTGTAGAAAAAGCCCAGCAGGAACTCATTGCATATTAGGCAACACCGCCTGACACCAAGGCAACCAGAACTGCATTCCTGTGCGTTCCTACTCAAAAAAAGCCCTGATTACACCCATTTTAAACATAAAATTAACAATAAAAGTACAATGGGAATCCAGACTTTATCCCCAAGTGGGTCCACCCAAAGACGTACATCGCACCAGCACATTCACTGTCTTCTTGGCTGGATTCCCCACATTGTTGATAGCTGTGCAGTTGTAGCACCCTGAATCTTCCACACGGATGCCCCAGATGGTGAGTTTGCCTTTCTGAACAATGCTGTTGTGAGGCATGGGGCTGGGTGAATGGGACCAAATCACCTGGGGCAGTGGATCCCCACCAGTCAATGAGCATTGTATGGTCACATTGTCCCCAGGATTCACCACTAAGGTCTCATTCACAGACAGCTTTAGGGCTGGTGGAGCTAGATAAGAGAAGAAATAAAAGGACAAATATCAGTTACTGAGATGAACAAGTCAGTTTACTGTTCTATATGTTAAAAATATTTGTTTTTGTTCTACAATTTAAAGCAAATGGTTAGAATGATTGTGGTTATTTCAGTTTGTTACTGAGAGCACAGTTTACTCATGGATTAAAATCAGAGGTACATTTCACTGTTACATTTGGAAACATGCACATATATATTTTCTCAGTGAGCTTCTGGCATAATAGCCCATTTTATATTGCTTCTTGGAATTCCAGCTTCCCTTTTACACAGTTAGATGGGACTGTGTTTTTCAGTAATGGTCACGATTTGGGAACTGCCCCAGTTAAGGGCATGTTGGTCCTGGAAATTAGCTTCTGATTTACCATTGGATGTTTTTCTCTGGACATGCTGCTGGACTCAGGACCAGACCCTCCACTGCCACTGTGGGAAATGCAGTCCACAGTGGCCTCACCCGCACAGACAGAAAGCTTGGCAGCCTCTTGGGCTATAACACAGGGTCCTTATAACCAACAGGCAAGAGGGAGGGCATCTGGAGAGGGAGGATGTTGTGTCCTAGGCTCAAATGGGAGAACTGCTACTTTTGGAGGGAACTGTTACTTTTGGAGGGAAGCTGAACAAGCCAAAGCTTGTACCCCACACCAGGGTTCCAGAGAAGGCCTAAGCGTGCCCAATCAGGGGAAGGATTGAAACATAAGTAGCCAATCAACATCTAGGCTCATACTGTACCCTAATAGGCCCTTAGGGCCCTGTAAATAGCCAATCCATGTACATAGTTAAGGACCAATCAGAAGGGGGCAAGAATTGTATAAAGGAGCGGGAAGTTTGAATAGAGCTCAGTCTGTGTGTGTGTTCCTGAAGTAAAGCTTGCTGAAATCACTCTCCGACTCTGGTCTCTTACTGCGCCGACCCCAGTACTTTACACTGGCAACGAAGGTGGGATGCCAGTAAGAACCAGCAACAGAACCAGGAACACGGAAAGGTGGCTAAATCCAAGCCATCTGGGTCCGCACCTCCGCTCTGCGCACACCCCATCTCACAAGCCGCCCAGACACACTGCCAAGAATGGAGGCTCCAGCCAACCTCCTGCAGCCCTTTAGCATCCATCGCCCCGAGCTGTGGGACTCGTGGGTCGAAGGCTTCCAGTCATACCTGACCTTCCGGAAGATTACAGAGACTACCATGCAGAGAGCTCTGCTTATCAGTACGTGTGGCACGGAGACCGTGGACATAGCCAGGGCTCTTCTCCAACCCAGGAAGCTCTCAGAGACGCCGGTGGACGACATCATCAGCGCTCTGGAGAAGTATTTCCAGCCCCAGCCAACCAAGCTCACCCGGCACTGGGACTTCCGACAAAGGACACAGAAGGCAGGCGAAACCACCATGGCGTTCTTGACAAGCCTGCGCCGGGTGGCAAGCCGATGCACTTTTGCAGACCTCAACGAAGCCCTGCTCGACCAGTTTGTATGGGGCTTGAGGGACGAAAAACTAGTACAGAAACTCCTGTCCCTCTCCGAGTGCGACCTAACAAAGGCAATCGACGTGGCCACCAGCTGGGAGAAGGGCAGATCAGCAGAGCCGCGGCTGACAAGACAGGCTGCGACACACCAGATCAACCCTGAACCATCTATGGAGGACTCGGACGAGGACAGAGCTCTACAAACCGGCTATCGTTCAGCAGGAAGGAAGACCACCCATGCCCCACAGGGCATGAGACACAAGACACCACCTGCATGTGCAAGCTGCGGGGGCCAGCACGAGCGAAAGACCTGCCGATTCCGGAATGCCACCTGTCGACTCTGCAACAAGGAAGGCCACATCGCCTGTGCCTGCAGATCCACATCCCGAGCACGCATCCCACAAAGATCTGCGCACTCCGAAGGCCAGCCAGACTTCGAGACTGACGCTGTCCACGCCCACCCATACCCGGTACAGTACCTACCCTCGCCAGTCAGGCCCTCCAAAATCCGGGTCAATGTAGGGATCGGGGGGGGGTGCCCTGCCAAATGGAGGTGGACTCTGGGTCAGCATCATCTATTATAGCGGCAGAGACATTTTTTAAAATCCCCACCAGGCTGAGGCCTCGTCTCAGGGACCCAGGGTTTACCTTAGTGGACTTCCAGAAGAATAAGGTGCCTATCTTGGGAGTGGGCTTGGTCCCAGTCCAATACAAGGGGTTCAAGGGCCAGCTACAAGTGCTAGTGGTCAAGAACCACCTTACAAACCTTTTGGGTCTCGACTGGTTCAAGCCCCTGGGAATAGAGATCAGGGGGGTCAATAAGACTGTCGGAGTGGACTTTAACAAGGTTTGCGAAGAGTTCCCGGCCGTTTTCGATGGCACCTTGGGCTGCTACACGGGTCCCCCGGTTACACTACACCTCGACCCCACAGTGCGGCCTATTAGGCTTAAAGCGCGGCGAGTTCCATTCGCGCTCAAGCCTAAAATTGAGGAGGAACTGGATAAACTGATTGCACAGGGAATACTAGAGCCTGTCACCCACGCAACCTGGGAAACTCCCATCGTGACTCCAGTCAAGCCCAGTGGGGAAGTGCGGATTTGTGCAGACTATAAGTGCACCCTCAACAAGGCTCTTCAGGCCCACGCATACCCTATGCCCATCGTCAGCCACGTTTTAGCCACCCTAGCCGGTGCAAAATTTTTTGGCAAGTTGGACTTGGCCCAAGCTTACCAACAGCTGCCGGTGGATGAGGCCACGGCCAACGCCCAAACAATTGTGACCCACCGGGGGGCCTTTAGAGTAAAGCGGTTGCAATTTGGTGTGAGTGTGGCTCCGGGGTTGTTCCAGGAACTCATGGACTCTCTTTTAAAAGGACTTCCCGGAGTCACTCCATTCTTCGATGATGTGCTGATAGCGGCAGCCTCGCCTGAAGAATTCGCCGCCCGCCTTAGAGGAGTCCTACAACGTTTTGAAACAGCCGACCTCAAGGTCAAATGGGAGAAGTGCCTCCTGGGCGTGGATCGGGTGGAATTCCTGGGGTTCTCCATCGATGCCCAGGGGGTCCACCCCTCCGACGCCAAGCTGCGTGCCATCAGAGATGCTCCAGCGCCCACCAACAAGCAAGAACTCCAGGCCTTCCTCGGCCTCCTAAACTTTTATCATGCTTTTCTCCCCCACAAGGCAGCAGTGGCCGAACCCCTGCACCGGCTTCTAGACAAGAACCGACCCTGGGCGTGGGGCCGCCAGCACGCTAAAGCCTTCCAGGATATCAAGGGCCTCCTGATGTCCAACTCCATCCTTGCCCATTTCGACGAGACCCTGCCCTTGGTCCTTGCATGCGACGCATCCCCTTATGGTGTGGGGGCAGTTCTGGGCCACCAACTCCCTGATGGGACCGAAGTCCCTATCGCGTACTACTCGTGGACCCTCTCGTCGGTGGAGCGGAACTATGCCCAAATCGACAAAGAAGGGTTGGCAGTCGTGGCCGGCGTCAAAAAATTTCATGATTACATCTACGGCCGGCCCTTTACCCTCTATACGGACCACAAACCCCTCTTGGGCCTCTTTGCATTGGACCGGCAGACCCCTCAGGTGTTGTCCCCACGGGTCCTCCATTGGTCCATTTTTCTAGCCGGCTACACCTACACCCTAGTGCATCGCCCGGGCAAGGCAATGGGCCATGCTGATGCCCTGAGCCGCTTGCCCTTGCCTGACGTGGATCCCGATCCAGCCCCGGCTCATCAGATCCTACTGATGGACATGCTTCCGTACAGGCCATTGCTCGCCCGCGACGTTGCTGCCCGCTCCGCTCGTGATCCAGTCCTCTCCCGTGTCTTGGACTGGGTGGGAGGGGGTGGCCCAAGGGCTCGACTGGGCCGGAATTTACTCCGTTTGCAGCCCGGAAAGACGAACTATCCACCCACAAAGGCTGCCTACTATGGGGCAACAGAGTCGTCATCCCCAAACCCTTGCAAGACCAAGTGCTGAGAGCCCTGCATGAGGCACACCCGGGCATAGTCCGCATGAAGGCTCTCGCACGGAGCTATGTCTGGTGGCCCGGCCTCGATGCAGAAATTGAGGCTTGGGTTAAAAGGTGCCCGACATGCCAGGTGTCAAGGCCTGACCCCCCACGTGGCCCAGTGCAATCATGGGAATCCACCAAAAACCCCTGGTCAAGACTGCATATGGACTTTGCTGGCCCCTTCCATGGGCGGACTCTACTCATACTAGTGGAGTCATACTCCAAGTGGTTGGAGGTGGTCCAGGTGCCCTCGCCATCGTCGCAGGCGACCATCACAACTCTGAGGGTCATCTTTGCAACCCACGGGTTGCCGGAGACCATCGTCACCGACAATGGTACAGCATTCACGTCCGCAGTGTTCCAGGACTTTTTGGCCAGGAACCGCATCAGGCACATTCGCTCTGCCCCGTTTCATCCAGCCACCAACGGCCAGGCAGAGCGGATGGTGCGCACGGCAAAGGAGGCCTTGAACCATCTGGGCCCCTCAGACTGGCCAAAAGACATGGCGTGTTTCCTAATGGCCTACCGGACCACACCCACTGCCTCCACAGGTCGCAGTCCAGCCGAACTCCTCATGGGCCGCCGCATCACCACCCTGCTGGACAAGCTGCACCCTGACCAAGACAGGCGACCGGCGCCGGAACACCTTAAAGCCCCCAGAGGGTTCTACCCAGGTGAGACAGTGTGGGCACGGAACTATGCCACCACTGGCCCCGCCTGGCTGCCTGGAAAGGTGGACCACATCACCGGACCGGTCTCCTATGCAGTGGCCTTGGAGGGTGGACATCTCCTGAGGCGACACATCGACCAACTCCGAGGTTGCCTGCCTGCCGGGGAGCCAAGGTCAGAGGCTCCAGATCCGGACAACGTAAGTCCCCGAGAGCCTGACACAGAACAGGGTTCCGTGGAGCCCGCTTCGGCCCAGCAGGAAGAGACCCCCGACCGCGCAGCTGAACCCAGGTCTCCCGAGGCCGCCGTCCCAGATGTCTCCAGCTCGGCAGCTGCGGAACCACCAACCAAGTCGGAACGCCCAGTCCCCTCGGAGCTTCAACGCTCGACACGAGACCGCCGCCCTCCGGCATATCTCCAGGACTATGTCACCTGATAGCTGGAACTATGGGGGGAGGGGTGTTGTGTCCTAGGCTCAAATGGGAGAACTGTTACTTTTGGAGGGAACTGTTACTTTTGGAGGGAAGCTGAACAAGCCAAAGCTTGTACCCCACACCAGGGTTCCAGAGAAGGCCTAAGCGTGCCCAATCAGGGGAAGGATTGAAACATAAGTAGCCAATCAACATCTAGGCTCATACTGTACCCTGATAGGCCCTTAGGGCCCTGTAAATAGCCAATCCATGTACATAGTTAAGGACCAATCAGAAGGGGGCAAGAATTGTATAAAGGAGCGGGAAGTTTGAATAGAGCTCAGTCTGTGTGTGTGTTCCTGAAGTAAAGCTTGCTGAAATCACTCTCCGACTCTGGTCTCTTACTGCGCCGACCCCAGTACTTTACAGAGGATCTATCCAGAAATTGAGGGACAGTGAGAAGCACATCGCTGCTCTCCCTCAGAGAGAGGCCAGATATGCTCAGAGAAGGGGTGGGTTTATTTGGATCTTTAAAAGCAGGTTCCTGGCAAAGGCCAAGGAGGAGAGGAGGACATAGCTCCTATGTGGCAAAATATAATGCCATGGAGTTCACCCTTCAAAGCAGCCATTTTCTTCAGGGGAACTGATCTCTGTCATCTGGAGATCAGCTGTAACGCCAAGAGATTTCCAGACCTCACCTGAAGGTTGGCAACCCTATTAGCCATCATTCCTGTCAGTTCTACCTGAGGGACCGTCTCTCCCCTTATGAGCCCCAGAGAGCACTGAGGTCAGCAGGGAAGAACATGCTGACTATCCCTGGGCCAAAGGAGGCAAAATTACAGAGTACCCGGGCACGGGCCTTCTCTGTTATAGCCCCGTGCCTTTGGAATCAACTCCCGGAGGAGGTACGGGCCCTGCGGAATCTGGACCAATTCCGCAGGGCCTGTAAGACCACTCTTTTCAAGCAGGCCTTTGTAGACCATTGATAGGATGGCTGTTTAATCCACCAACGATTTTATCTAGTGACCCCTGCCATAATATAAATATACAGAATAACATCAAGAAGATCACCGCCGTCTAAATTATGGAACGACCCAGACAACTGGAACTGGTTTTAGATTGTTGTTTTTAAACTACTGTATAATTTAATTGTTGTTTTAATTTACCTTATATTGTATAATTTTATTGAACTGTTGTTAGCCGCCCTGAGCCTGCCTAGGCGGGGAGGGCGGGATATAAATAAAATTTATTATTATTATTATTATAGTTCTCCTGTGCTTCAGCCAAGCTATGTGTCCTATACTAATCCACCTGTCTGGAGCTGTCAGCATCAGCTCACCTACCAAACAAAATGCTTCATATGCACAGAGAATAGCCTTCATCGTGACTTTTTAGGGACTTTCCCATGCCTGTATGGTCATTATCATAGCGACTGCATGAAATTCCTATAGCATTACCTGGAAGTGACATCATATCTTTCCCAAACTCCACCCTCACCAGCCACTCAAAATTTCCCAGCATTTGCTGAAGAAGTACTGGCAACTCTGCTTGCTTTCCATCTCTCTAATCTTGTTACATATTTAGGAGGCAGCAGGGAGTAGAAGGGGGAGAAAATGATCTGCTACTTTTTGTGGCTACAGGATAATCTGTTAGCTTTCCCCAACCAGCAGAGCTGGCAGCACCTGCAGTCGGTGAGTATGCCTCCAAGAAGCAGCACGCCTGAATCATGATGTTGGGAGGGAGATCAGCTTTAGGTTCACTGGTATACATGTGCCATTTTGCTTGTGTAGTTGCATTGAAGCCATTGTGAACCCTCTCTTCATACCAAGTCTCCTTACTAGAGTGTCCTCCTGAGAAGCAGAATCTTCTCTCTATGACTAGTTTTAGCAAGGGATTATGGCATTGCGTCTGCTTTTCTCTTCTACTGCAGGTGAAAAAGGGTGAACAATAGTAGTTTACTGCTACTGAAAGAGCAATATAAATTTGAAGTGCTGTGCTGCTGTTTGGTAATGCAGATGCAAACACACTCCAAGTTTCGTATGTAATGGCAACCAAAATTAATTGGAAAGTTGCGTTAGTAGTTTACATCTGTCTATTGTATATTTTTCCATTCTTCAAGGCAGCATACATGGTTCTTCCTTCTCTGTTTTACTTTCAAACAGCTTTGCAAGGTAGGTTAGGCTGAGAGAGTGCACAACCGACCAAGGTTACCCAATGAACAATGCCTGAGTAGGGAATTGCACCTGCGTTCCCAAGTCCAATCAAACATTCTAACCACAATGGGATCTCCTCTGAACAGACCAATTAGTCCATTCTTAGCCATCATGATGAAAATTGTCCTCTAGAACATTGCTGAAACACAATTCCCGAGATTCCCACACACTACTTCATTGCTCAAAGCAGGCTCATATTTCCTTGCAGAAGCTGTTTCCTTGCAGAATTAATTCCCATTAGTACATCCTCCTGCAACTAAAGATTAGAACTTCACAGTGTGTGCTTTCCCCCCTACCAGCAATTGTTGTGAACCATTCAGGCCCATTTCCTTGCTTCGTGTACATATCAATTACCCAGATTGAGCCACAAATCCTTGAGCCTCCCCCTTGAAGCAAGGAGTCTTTATTATGAATGGGCAGTTCCCCCATTTTAAAATGCTTAACCTCAACCCTTCTGATTAATTCCTCCTCTCCCACATCCCCAGACATGGCTCCAAAAGACTCTTCTCTGTTTAATCTCTCAAAGGTCCTTTAAAGCCCCTTGTCAGCCCCACCAGAGGCTCCAAACAAAGCTCAGAAAGCAGCCACGGCACAAAGGCTGAGCACATGTTTTAAGTAACGGCCGTAATAATGCAAAATAAGGTGTTGTTACATATTCATAAAGCTTGATTTAATGACATCGTTATTTCTGCCTTCTCCTCTCCTTGGACCCCTGTTAATGAGCTGTGCTGGGTTTGCCTTGAATCTCTAAGTTACAGCTCAAGCAAACACAACTGGGAGGATTGTTCTCTCCTTTCAGGAAAGGTACAGTTTTAGCAATATGCATATTTCACAGCCATTCTGGAGTTTTTGGAACATGAAGCATTTCTAATTCAATGTGGCTCTTCCAACTGTGTGCTCTCTCCACATATTGGCCCGCATTGATTTGTTCATTTAAGAGATTTATAACCTACTTTTCCTTCCCCAATGGGCCTGCATCACGGCGTGCAACATGTTATCCCCTCCTCCATTCTATATTCATAACAACAGTCCTTTAAGATAGGTCAGGTTGAGAGATAAACCAACAAGCTTGGGTTTCCTGTATCCTAGGGTGCAATCACACACACTAAATGATATGCTTTCAATACACTTTCCAACTGTATTTTACTGTGTGAAGTGACAAAATCCAGTTGTAAAGTGCACTGAAAGTGGATTGAAAGTGTGTTATTTAGTGTGTGTCACCCCCATCTTTAAAAAGGGTTCCGGAGGAGATCCGGGAAATAACAGGCCATTCAGTCTGACTTCAATACCGGGAAAGTTGGTAGAAAGCATTATCAAAGACAGAATGAGTAGGCACATTGATGAACATGGGTTATTGAGGAAGACTCAGTGTGGGTTCTGTAAGGGAAGATCTTGGCTCACTAACCTGTTGCATTTCTTTGAGGGGGTGAACAAACATGTGGACAAAGGAGACCCAATAGATGTTGTTTACCTTGACTTCCAGAAAGCTTTTGATAAAGTTCCTCATCAAAGGGTCCTTAGAATGCTCGAGAGTCATGGAGTAAAAGAACAGGTCCTCTTGTGGATCAAAAACTGGCTAATTAACAGGAAGCAGAGAGTGAGTATAAATGGGCAGTCTTCGCAGTGGAGGACGGTAAGCAGTGGGGTGCTGCAGGGCTCGGTACTGGGCCCCGTGCTCTTTAACTTGTTCATAAATGATTTGGAGTTGGGAGTGAGCAGTGAAGTGGCCAAGTTTGCAGATGACACTAAATTGTTCAGGGTGGTGAGAACCAGAGAGGATTGTGAGACACTCCAAAGGGATCTCTTGAGGCTGGGTGAGTGGGCATCAACGTGGCAGATGAGGTTCAATGTGGCCAAGTGCAAAGTAATGCACATTGGGGCCAAGAATCCCAGCTACAAATACAAGTTAATGGGGTGTGAACTGCCAGAGACTGACCAAGAGAGAGATCTTGGGGTCATGGTAGATAACTCACTGAAAATGTCAAGACAGTGTGCGATTGCAATAAAAAAGGCCAACGCCATGCTGGGAATTATTAGGAAGGGAATTGAAAACAAATCAGCCAGTATTATAATGCCCCTGTATAAATCGATGGTGTGGTCTCATTTGGAATACTGTGTGCAATTCTGGTCACCACACCTCAAAAAGGATATTATAGCATTGGAAAAAGTCCAGAAAAGGGCAACTAGAATGATTAAAGGGTTGGAACACTTTCCCTATGAAGAAAGGTTAAAACGCTTGGGTCTCTTTAGCTTGGAGAAACGTCGACTGCGGGGTGACATGATAGAGGTTTACAAGATAATGCATGGGATGGAGAAAGTAGAGAAAGAAGTACTTTTCTCCCTTTCTCACAATACAAGAACTCATGGGCATTCGATGAAATTGCTGAGCAGTCAGGTTAAAATGGATAAAAGGAAGTACTTCTTCACCCAAAGGGTGGTTAACATGTGGAATTCACTTCCACAGGAGGTGGCGGCAGCTACAAGCATAGACAGCTTCAAGAGGGGGTTAGATAAAAATATGGAACAGAGGTCCATCAGTGGCTATTAGCCACAGTGTGTGTGTGTGTGTGTGTGTGTATATATATATATATATATATATATAATTTTGGGGGGGTGCCACGGTGTGACACAGAGTGTTGGACTGGACAGGCCATTGGCCTGATCCAACATGGCTTCTCTTATGTTCTTATTGCTAGGGCTGCCAATCTCCAGGTGGGCAGAGGAAAACAAAGCAAAAGCTCCTATGAAATCCAGCCTCCAATAAGTCAAAATATTCTGTACACTGTAACAATTATATAATATATTTCAATTCCACAAAGTAATAAATTCAGTCCTTTATACAGTCTAAGGAACAATTCAGTCGGAACACCAGTCCCTCCTCTTTCAACAAAACAATGCTCAGATTTCTTCAGGGACGTTCCGATGGAAATAATGGATGTTCAGTCAGTCGAATTCATAAACAAGTGCAGCCAACAATCCATAGGGCAACAGGTTTGTACTAGTGCCCCTGTTTCGCATAAGCTTCTTCAAGCTTCTGCTAAAGATTCTTAAACACTGGGTAAGAACGCCAAAAATTCAAACAGTAGGAAACATATTGGAGGCTGGATTTCACAGGAGCTTTTGCTTTGTTTTCCTCTGCCTTTCTTTGCCATGATTCTCTCTTTTTGGTTACTCAATCTCCAGGTGGGGGCAGGGGATCCCCTGGTTTGGAAGCCCTCCCCCTGCTTCAGAGTCATCAGAGAGTGCGGGTGAGCAAAGGTACAAGACAAGGATGTCCGCTTTCACCATTGTTGTTTATAATGACTCTTAAAATTTTGTTAAGGCAAATACAAGATGACAAAGAGATAGAAGGATTGAAAATTAGAGGATTTTCTTATAAATATAAAGCATTTGCAGATGATATTGTGTTCATAACTGAGAATCCGGTCCAAGTGGTACCTTTGTTGATAGCTAAGATAAAAGAATATGAACAAATGGCAGGACTATATATAAATAAAGAGAAGTCGAAATTTTTATGCAAAAATATGCAACCAAATAGACAGAAAGAATTGCAGATTTTGACGGGATGTGAAGTCACTTCTAAAGTTAAATATTTAGGTCTAGAAATAACTATGAAGAATATCGATTTGTATAAAAATAATTATGAAAAGTTATGGTGCAAGATGGACAAAGATATGATGAAATGGAATAGACTTAATTTGTCCTTGTTGGGTAGGATTGTTGCAATTAAGATGAACATTTTGCCAAGAATAATGTATTTGTTCCAAATTATTCCAATTGTGAAAGACAGCAAACAATTTAACAAATGGCAAAGGAAGATTTCTGAATTTGTATGGGCTGGGAAGAAACCAAGGATTAAGATGAAAATTTTAACAGATGCTAAGGAGAGGGGAGGTTTTCAACTTCCAGATTTAAGACTGTATCATGATGCAGTTTGTTTGACATGGATAAAGGATTGGATGATGTTGTTAAATAAAAAACTTTTATTATTAGAAGCTCATGGGAACAAATTTAGCTGGCATGCTTATATGTACTATGGGAAAAATAAGATGGACGGTCTTTTTTCTCACCATTATATTAGAAATAATCTGCTAAATACATGGATAAAATATAAGAAATATGGTGATGAAAGAAAGCCGCTTTGGATAGTGCCAGCAGAAGTAATAAGAATAACAGCTGAATATGATGAAGAGAGAGGGATGTCATATAACCAACTGCTAAAGATTCAAGGTGATAAAGTTGAATTAAAATCTGCAGAAGAGTTAAACAACAAGTATGACTGGTTTCAAATGCAACAAATAAAAAGCTTGATAGAAAATCTGTTGGAATTAGACGTGAGCAAACGGAATTGGAAAAGGTTCTGCTTGGAGATAATGAAAAATTAATATCGAAAATATATAAATTATTGTTGAAATGGTCTACAGAAGAAGAAGTAGTAAAATCACAAATGATTAAATGGGAAATTAATGTAAACAAGGAAATACAAATGGATACATGGGAATATCTTTGGAAGAACTCGATGAAAATATCAACGTGTCAGGGTATCAAAGAAAACTGTTTCAAGATGATGTATAGGTGGTATATGACTGAAAAAAGCTGGCAAAGATGAGTAAAAAGATGTCGAATAGATGCTGGACATGAAGGTTCCTTTTACCATATGTGGTGGACTTGTGGAAAAGCGAAAAAGTTTTGGCAAATGATACAACAAGAAATATCTCAAATTTTGGGATATGATTTTAAGAAAGTAGCAGAGGCTTTTTTATTGGGATTACAAATGGAAAAATTTCCAAAAGACGATAAAACTTTAATTTGGTACTTGCTCTCAGCTGCTAGGACATTATATGCGCAGTTATGGAAACAAGAAAAAACACCAGAGAAATGGGACTGGATTGTGAAAGTTTTATCATGGAGTGAGATGGATAAACTATCAAGAATTTTAAGAGACTATGATTTGGAAGTGTTTAAGAGGGAATGGAAGAAATCTAGAGGATATATAGAAAAAGAGTGGAATTTGAAAGGACATTGGCCAATTTTTTAACAATGAATTTAAGGAAAAGGGAAAATTGAACTTTGATGGGTTAAGGGTACCTTTATAAGTGAACTTAACTTTATAAGTGAACTTAACATCGGCGGAAGTCTAGTAAAGGAGGGAGGGGGGATTGGAAAAATATCATATGGGTTAGGGATAGTAATGATATAATTTGATATTGTTACCATATGCTATTAATAAATTGTTTTAAACCCAGAATGTGTGGGGGAGGGGATGTCTGCTGGGCACTCCTATTGAAAATTGATCCATGGGTATCTGGGGCTCTAGAGGGACTGTTTTTTTTAGGTAGGCAGGCCTTGAATTCAGCAGGAGCTCACAGGAGCACAGCTCCTGGACTTTTCTGATGCCCTCCTCCTCCTGTCCCATGTACCTTGTCCATTGAGTAATAGATTCAGCTGCATAACAATCCCTGGATTAGGAGAGGGGAAACCAACCAGCCACCAGGAGCTTTGCCACACCCCCAACAGCCCTCATTAACTCCTGGAAAAGCCCATACCACCGTTTCTCCACTTCTTATGTGATTTTAGGTGGCGGGTTGCTTGCTGGCCTTTTGACTGTGGAGGCGGGCGGCCAAGGAGAGCCCCAGGTGAGCGAGGTCTGCTTGAGCTGACTGGATCTCTAGCCAGCCCAAGCAGGCCTCACTTGCCTGGGGCTCTCCTTTCTTGTGTCAGGTTGCTTTTGGCAGGTGGGGTGGGGGGCTGCAGCATATGCTAATGAGGTATGCTAATGAGTTCCACCACCTATTTTTCTACAAAATGACCCCTGGAGGTAGATGCACCAAATTTTCA
The DNA here is from genome assembly GCF_032191835.1 of Heteronotia binoei. Classification (NCBI taxonomy): domain Eukaryota; kingdom Metazoa; phylum Chordata; class Lepidosauria; order Squamata; family Gekkonidae; genus Heteronotia; species Heteronotia binoei. Next base: position 179,417,042 of record NC_083223.1, read on the forward strand.
GCATAGCATCTGATACCTCTCCTTAAAGAACTACCCAAGCTCCAAAAAGATTGGAATGGGGGGTCGAATTCTATGAGCCCCAAAAGAAGATACCCCTACCCTTCATTATTCCAAATGGAAGGAAGGCATTTAAAAGGAGCATGGTCCCTTTAAATGTGATGGCCAGAACTCCCTTTGGAGTTCAACTTGTCACATCCTTGCTCTTGGCTCCACCCAGATATGTTTTGAGTCAGGCTAAGCAACTCCTAGGGCAGCCCCTAGGCGCAGAGTGGTAAAGCTGCAGTACTGCAGTCCTAAGCTCTGCTCACAATCTGAGTTTGATCCCAGTGGAAGCTGGGTTCAGGTAGCTGGCTCAAGGTTGACTCAGCCTTCCATCCTTCCGAGGTCGGTAAAATCATTACCCAGCTTGGGGGGGGGGGGGGAATGTCGATGACTGGGGAAGGCAATGGCAAATCACCCCATTAAAAAGTCTGCCATGAAAACATCGTGATGCGACGTCACCCCACAGTCGGAAATGACTGGTGCTTGCACAGGGGACTATCTTTACCTTTTTAAGCAACCTTAGTGATCGCAGCCCTAGTCCCACTAACCACTCACCCACATTGATGTTCCAGCTCTTTCCAATTGCTTAGTAGTCAGGTGAGCTGAGTCCTTCTTGTCCTCAAGGCATATGGTTGGCAACCTCCAGGTGGAGTTTGGAATTAGAATTCTCCTGGAATTATAACCAGGCTTCCTATCGCCCTGTGAAGTCGGTTATGCCAACCAAGAAAACCACTGGTCCAAGGTCATCCACCAAGCCTCTGGGCAGAGAGGGAATTTGAACCTGGGTCTTTCCAGCTGCAGACTAACATTACACTACATGAGGGAGGAAGGGTGCTTGTCACTGACTTCCTGATTCCCTGTTCTCACACCTTCATTAACACTTTCATTTGGGCAACAGGACCAGTCTCTACTGCCAAGGACCAATACTAAGCGAGATGCAGTTTATGGCTGCAATAGGAAAGCCACAGGCTCAGAGTATATTCGCTCCCCGCCCCCCCTTGATGTATGAGGCTTTGCTCTGAAATAAACTCTATGAAGCTCTGGCTTAGACAAGAATTCAAAACTATTCTTTTTATTTTATGTCAGCTTCTCAGCCTTAATAGCTAAAATCCTGCTGAGCAACAACATTTTATTTTATTTTGCTCAGTAATATCAGAAAATGTGACCTGATGGGAATGGAGCTACCTTGGGGCAGCTTGTTTATATGTATAACTGGGAGGAAAGGAACCTGTAAAAGTGCCACCTGCATCTTGTAAAAGTGCCAGCAGCACTTCTCTAGGCAACTGAGCTCTGGTTAGACAGCAGAAAAGCCAAGAGCAGCTTTGGGGCCCTCACTCCCACCCCCATCCTCCCTCCCTTTGCCAGAGGATGGCAGCTAGCAATATGCAGCCATTGTTATGCAGGAGATGAATCTCATTTATTTGTAACCTGTGGCGATTCCTTTTGTTCTCGGCTCAGAAAACTTGCTGGCAAAGTCAGGCTGTGGAAGGGTATGTGTGTGTGCCTGTGTGTGTGAGAGAGGGGGTGCCAATAAAAACAAAGAGTCGCTTTCAATTCCCTTTGATGTCCAATTTGCTGCAGTAAAACTGCAGGAGAATTTGCTAGCTGCGCTGCTTAACTTCTCGGAAAGCAAGGGAGAAAATAGCATACTTTGTGCTGTGCTGTACACTGTCTGCTGTATCAACAACAGCCCTGTGGCTGACCTTCTGCACTTCATAATTATACAGTCATTAATAATAGAAGCCTAAGAAACACAGGATGCATATACAGGAAGGAAGTAACAGTGGTCAGTTACCCTCTTCATGGAAACTTGGTTGCATTCAAAAGCAAGGTAGTTTAAAAGTGGGAGAAGCTTATCTGGTTTCTCATTTAAAAGGTTATGGGGAAATTTTGACATGATTTTGATATTGGCTACAAGTAGAAAATAGGGTTGCTGAACCCCCAGACCTGCCAGGGGATCCCCTGGTCTTCAGGGCTCCAATCTGCCACCAGCCAACTGGCCAATGGCAAAAACCCCACTCCCAAATAATAATAATAATAAGATGAAGAAGATATTGGATTTATATCCCGCCCTCCACTCCGAAGAGTCTCAGAGCGGCTCACAATCTCCTTTACCTTCCTCTCCCACAACAGACACCCTGTGAGGTGGGTGGGGCTGAGAGGGCTCTCACAGCAGCTGCCCTTTCAAGGACAACCTCTGCCAGAGCTATGGCTGACCCAAGGCCATGCTAGCAGGTGCAAGTGGAGGAGTGGGGAATCAAATCCGGTTCTCCCAGATAAGAGTCTGCACGCTTAGCCACTACACCAAACTTGCTCTCCCTGATATCCCTGATATGATGACATCACTTGGAAATGATGTCACCATGCCACTGAAGTGGCAAGGCAATGCTCTGATTTTTGGGCAAACTCTATGATTTTGTAGCCAAACCATAGAAGTTTGATCCAAAACTTAGAGCCCAATGTCAGAAATGTGATAGTCACTTCTGAGTGATGTTGTTGCATTGCACATGTAAACCACACATGGTAGAAGACTCCAGGAGAGGCTCCAAGATCCCCCCACCAGCAGTGAGCTAGAACCTGGCAACCCTAGTCCATCCAAAAAAGTTTTTGAGATCCACACCCTCATAGGTGTGGATCCTTGATTGCCAGCACCATACCCTAAAGCAGCATATCCTATGCTTTCAACATTCAGAGGTGTCCAGTTCCAAGGTGTTCTTACACTGAGTCAGATCACTGGTCTGCCTAGCTCAGTTATCAGCTACACTGAAAGGCAGGAGCTCCCCAGCACAGTAGAATGTAGAACATCACAGACTGTATCTCTTGCATTTCATAGATTCCATTTCCCCTTGGGTGTGTGTATAGTCCACTCACTGAGATATTTAGTTCATGTATCTGATGAAGCAGACTAAAGCCCATAAAAGTATATTATGCTCCAATGAATCTGTTAGTCTTTAAAGTACCCAAGACTCTTTTTTGTTTGTATCTTATATAAATAATCCTTAAAACAATGCTGTAAGGTATATCAGTGTTATTTGCCCTAACAAAATGGAGGGTGCCAGGTAGATGAGATGGAGATCACAGCTTTCCCAGAATCTTTCAAAAGGAAACTTTCAGGCATGGGCAGACTCAATCAGACTGAGGCATCTGAAAAGATGGTTTAATCACTGCAATAAGATTCACCTACTAAGATCTCCCACCAGTGGTAATAGGAGTGGTGTGTGTATTTGGGGGGGGGGGTGTCTGATAGTGCAATGCACACCTGAAATACACTTTTAAAAATACACTAGGAAGATCTGATTATCAGGGCTTTTGTTCTGGAAAAAGAGGTGCTAGAACTCTCAAGCTAGCAAGAAAAGAGCATCAGAAAGCTGTCAGTGTCTGGGGGTGCTCTTGCAAAGCTTTTTACCCAGCCAGGCTGGAAGATGGGAGAGGGGCATGAGGAAGTCCATGAAAGCCAGCACATAAAATAATTCTTCCACCTCCCTCCTTTTGGTGCTGTTTCTCGGGTGCTCAGTCCCAGCTGCCCAGGGATGGCTTGGAAGTAGGACAGTAAATCAAAAGCCCAAGCAGCATCACCAGCCTCAGCATCCTGGCAGAAATGCACCCCTCCAGAGCTGGCTTGTGCCAGTAAGTGAGCTCACAGTGGCAAGTATCCTTCTTAAAGGATACTTTCCACGTTATGCTCACCACCCATACAATTATGAACGTATTCTTGTATTCTTGCTCAGATTGCATGGAATCCAATCCCAAAGCAGAGGCAAGAGATCAGATCCAGTGAGCTTTGCCTTCCCATCTTTCAGCATTAAGTGCATCAATTGGGAAAGGGGGGATGGGTTCCAGCCTCCATATAAGACTCACTTATTGAATGTTTGCTAGCCCCCTGTGGACAAGAGAACAACCAAATTGGACCAATTTGGCTACATGCAGAGGGAGGCAATTACATGGTGGGAGTCCAGACTGTTAGTGGCACCTCTGGTGAGAAAGCTGGGGGGTGGAAAATGATGATTGCCAAGCAGCCGAACCACCCACCCTGATCCTGGGAGTGGGGAGGAGGTAAAGAGACAGCTGGTAAGGCCACTGCAGCTGCCCCCAAGGTTCTCTTAGTTGACCCTGACGCTCCCCCCAAGTCGATCACCTGCCCCAACAGAGGGACCTCTAAGCCTAGCCTGTAGTTGCAGGCATGATGCAACATGGCTGCTGTCTCAGAGGGAAGCTGCCGTGTCCCAGTCTACTGAGGCCTCAGGCAGCCACAAGACCACTGCTGAGGCTGGGAAGAACTTTCCATCATCCCCTCCCGTGTGCCCTATGCCACCTCAATTGCTACCAAGGGAGGTCCCTGTCTGCTGCTGAGGCAAAAGCTGCAATCCTGGGTCTCCTCCTGATGCTCGACCCCATTCCCCACATTGGGGGCCCCCATACAAACCCTCTGTTTGCCTGCCTTTCCCTTTCTCCAGCAACTGCCGTCTATGAGGTACCTGTCTCCCCTTTTCACTTTCATTTGTGTCCTTCCTGCTGGACTCAACTATAGCTGTGCCTTCTCTTCAGGCTGCCAAGAGCCTTTGCACCAAGGCATGTTCGTGTGATTGGCAGGAAGTCAGCATCAGGTCAGGAGGAGTCAAAGAGGTGCTAAAGCACATGCTCAAAGGGGTTTTGGGGCATTCCAGCAGAAAAAAAGCCCTGCTGATTATAGATCCCCCATGTCTCTCCAACAAGTTCACAACTCAGCTATTATTTTAACTCTAAAGACTTGTACTTTAAATCCATCCCCAGTTCTTACAGCTGTTTTCTAAATCCTTCCCAATGTGTTAACATTCTTCTCAGCAAGCTCTCAAAATTGAACCTGGTACATGCAATCATACTATTGCTCACTAGAGAGGCACTGCTCCTTCTTACGTTCCAGATTGCATGCTTTTTAAAAATGCCCGTCCATTGGCCTTTTCACCTCCCATAGTACAACACCACCTTGTTAACTTGTGTTCTGTTTGTTATCTCCTAAAGCCTTCTAACGTATGCTGCTACCAAGCCATTTATTCCCCAAAGGACATAACTCACGGACAGAGCACATGCACTGCATCTATAAAGCCCCATCTTCAATCCTGCCTACCCTAAGCACTATTTCCTTTTGAATGGAGAGAGAGTCAGTGAGGCCCAAAGGCCTGCTCTTGAATGTTTTTACCATTCGCTCAAGAAATAAGCAATATATTTCATGAGATCTGGTTATTATTGCTTTTTTTGTAGATTTCACAAGAATTACAGTGATGTAACCAAAAGACAGACTTCTCCCCTATGGCAGTAAAAAGAATTTGTACCTGAGACTTAGTTACCTGGTGCATAGGTCCATAAGTATCAATCAATTAATTTATTCAGCCAGTGATTAGTACAAGTCAAAAGCAAAAACTATTCAATAAAACATTTAATAATAGAATTGGTCTAAATATAACAGAAATATCTCTAAGTTCTGACATTTAAAATCCATACGTAAAACTTAGGATCTACACCAGTTAGATATCTCTAAAATGCATAGGTCCATGAGAACAGGTTAGAAAACTAGTCATTCAATACCACAAATGTATCTGAGGCATACTCACACATAGTGTGAAACACAGGGGAGGCACTGCTTCCCCCCTTCCCCATTGTCCTGCCAGTCATTAAATGAATGATGTGAAGAACTGGAAAAGACCCTTCTCTGACTGGCTCAAACAAGACATTGCTGTTTCAACCCATTTAGACTAGAGTCTGTTAGAAACTACAGCCACATGTGTTCACTGAATGGAAGGGAGACTATATATGAGAATGCTGGTCCTTCTTCCACCTCAGTGTCTTCAAGGGTGACCATGTGGAGGAAGTGACCACACAAACTCTCTCTCCCCATGATCAGCAACATTCAGAAAGCAGGAAGGGGCATAAACACAGCCACTTCCTCAGCAAAGTCATACCTTGCAGTCAGCCAGGTGGTAGGGCCGCCATACTTGCACCTGAGCTCCTTCCTTGAATGGTCAGTGAACATGTGGGCCTGTCACCTATACCAGGCTCAAGTCTAGGACAATTATGTATCAAGTGGTGGTGGTGTGTGTGAGGGGGTGGGGTTCAATTTTACAAACAAAAGGAGTGCCTTGGGGCACAAAACCCTCCCCTTGCAACCTCTCGCCCAGGGGTTTTTCTGCCAGCCAGGTACACTTCTGGTATTGAAGCCCAGCTGAGGGAAAAGCAGTCTCAGGAGCCCCTCCAGCAGGAAAGTACTCTGGAGACTGGGGCAATATCTAAGTATAAGGCAGTCCAAATCTGAAACTCAGTTTATGAATTTTGAACTCACAAATTCACTTTTTGCAGCAGTTCTTTGAGTCCATACATATGGAGCTATGATGTTGGAATTAGTTGTTTAGTGAGTTGTTTCCTTTTATAGGTGTATCAATAAACTGGTTTCACTAAGGGCCCAAGTCTCACTCTTGCCCAAAGATCCCCATACAGAATTCTTAATAGGGCCTTCCCTGCTGATCTTAGTGGGTGGCAACCATACAGTGAGAGGCATTTCCTAATGACGTTACCTACTGGAATTCCCTGACTTACCTGTTGTGTTGGTAAGCTCAAAAGTGATTGACTTGTCAGGAATGCCACAGACATTTCTAACAGACACCTGACATGTGTAACTGGCATAGTCTTGGGGTCGCAGATTTTTCAGCTTCAGGACTTTGGTTTCTCCCTGGAGGGTATGGAAGGAAACAGGATGAGAAAGGAAGAATGATGAACTGCTAGTTGTTTCAACCCTTTGAAATGACCCCCGATGGTTATTTATTGAAACAGAACTGGCCCAAACATTCTGCAGTGCTAATACGTTTATTTAATGTGATCATATTGTACTTGACAGCATCCATCCATAGGGTTACACTGTCCCATGATCACATGGAGAAAATATTGTGTGAACCCAAGTATAGTCTGCATTCCTAACACAGGAATGTGGTTCTTCTTGTGATCATGACAGGTTCAAAAGGGAATATTTATTTATCCTCTCTATCATCATCTTCCATTGTCTTCACATGTACTTGTGTATAGGTATACTTCTAGTACACACAGATACAAGCCTGAAATAATGCATGGAAGAAACTTAGCAAAGGGGTTGTACGGGGAAATGACAACAAACTACTAGATGATGTGAAAGATTCCCAGTAAACAAGCCCCTTGAACAGATGCTCAGTCAATAGTATCTTAGTATAAAAGTAGATCAGAACTTAATCCTCTGCTTAGATGAGGCAAGAAGTTCTATCTGCTAATATTTTCAGCATCTAACAATATTACATGATGAGGAAATAAATTAGCAGACCATCACAAGATAATTGAAAAGATTTGCAGATGATTCATCAACAATATGGATCAACATTACTGAGGTATATATTGAGTATTTGTTGAGGTATATGTTGTACATCACCCTGAGTCCTCCAGGGGAGGATGGTTTATAAATTAAATCAATCAATCAATTTGCTGTCTGGATCTATTTATACAATTGGACCTACACTTTGTAACAAATGTTTGTATTTTGCACAGGGATGCCAAAAAACAGCTGTAATACATTTACTTGAGAACTCATCAAGTATTTTAAAAATTGTACAGCCAGAATTGGCAATTAGACTGAAAAGATATACAAAAATAAGGTTGGCAGGATAATGTAGAAACAAAAGCACTGAAATGATCACTTAAGATTCTACTCAGATGCAAACCAATCTAAATCCAGTTTATTTTAACAGGTGTTCATGGAGCTCCCCAAATCTGATTGTGCCAGTTATTGACACACAATCATAGAGTTGTAATAGAATCAATGGATCAACTACTGCAATTCCTTCTCCTAAAACAATTTACTTAATTCCTGACAGATGCATTCCAATCTCTTACAGAAGCAGCCTCTACAGTCTCTCTACACCATTTATTCCACAGCTGAACTGCTCTGCATATACCTTTACTTATTGTCCTTTCTTCATTAACCAAACATTTATTCCCCTATTTTTTCTACTATGTTTTTGAATATTTGAAAATAGTCAAATATATAGGTTGGCATTGAAATCTCTCTGCTGTTCATGCAAGAGGGTGAGGAATGCTTCTTGCCAATGTCTCCTTCCTACTGCAGACCTCCGCATTGCACCCCATGACAAACTTGAGTTTTCTGACATCAGGAGCAGTTTTTTTGTGTAGTGTGCAAGGCTACAATGAAAAAGGAGAGGCAGGAATCAGCCTTTCCATTAGGAATTTACCATAAAAATGTTTCAGAAACATTTTCATTACCCACATGTTTGACATAAATACTGTATAGCCACTTCATCAATATCATAAATAAAGACACTAACAGTACCATGCTATGAAGAGTTACTCCTGTCTAAGATGAATGGGCTTAGACTGGAGTAATTCTGAACAGGATTGCACTGTATATATAGCACTGAGCTGAGAACATCCCTGCAGCAGACAGCAGAATGCTTCTTTCCTTGACTGATTTGTTACTATGCTCTGAGATTTTTTCAGGTAATGGGACAATCATTTCTGACTGTGAGCTTTTCTGCTTTTGGGAGGCGGTGGTTCTGGCCCCATATTGCTTCTCCACTCATTTCTGTGCCTCATTTCCACTCATTTTTGTGCCTCTAGTTTTCATGTCAGTTGTTTTAGTTCCCCCACCCCTTTTCACTTTTGAGACCACACAATCATTTTCTGGAAGTTAATTTTGACTTGCCTTTTTCCTCATGAGTAATTTTTCTGTTGGGTTTCTTTGCCCTGCACATGCCCACCCAGTTCCAGCCCACTTTTTGATGACTGGACTGAAGTCATAATAATAATAAAAAAAATCCCCCAAATATGAATAGTTTGTTTCATTTTGTTAAAAATACAGCTCTTATCTCAATATATACCGTATTTTCAGTCCATAAGACGCTCTGGACCATAGGACGCACCTTCCTCCTGGGGGGCAATCTGCTGCCTCGGCCTCCGATCCCGGCACTTCCTTCACACCTGCCTGCCTGGCTCTAGCTCTGCTGCCAGCAAGCGCTGGAATCGCTCCACGCTGCCCCCACCGCAAACCCAGCACTTCGCGAGCGCCGGCTGCGGAGGGGGCAGCGTGCTTCCTCTGTGCCTGTCTGCCTGGCTCCAGCTATGCAGCTCCCTCCGCCCTCCGATCCCGGCGCTTGCTTTAAGCATCAGAGCTGGAGCCAGGCAGACAGGCACGGAGGAAGCACGCTGCCCCCTCCGCAGCCGGCGCTCGCGAAGTGCTGGGTTTGCGGTGGGGGCAGCGTGGAGCGATCCCAGCACTTGCTGGAAGCAAAGCTGGAGCCAGACAGGCAGGCGCGGGGGAAGTGCCGGGATAGGAGGTGGAGGCAGTGGATCGCGCCCCCCCTCCCCCAAGGAAGGTACGCCCTATTGTCCCTTCACTCCATAAGATGCACACACTTCCCCCCCACCACCACTTTTTTTGGGGGGGGGGGAAGTGCATCTTATGGTCCGAAAAATATGGTAAATATACCCTTGTTTAATTGATTCTTTGAATTCTTGGTTTTCATTTTTTTAAAGTCTCTAGCTTTTACTCTTGTGGAGACAGGCCTTTTCCTTATATCTCCATGAGGGAAACACTAGAGACTTACTTTTCAAATGAAAGCTGGGCATTCAGAGAACCTGTTGAACCCATCATTACAATGGTATACAAAAAAAATCCAGCCAAAATATTGATATAGTGATACAGGCATGCACAGCAAAGAAAAAGGGGGAGAGCACTAGGGTTGCCAGCAGGGCTTTTTTTGTAGCAGGAACTCCTTAGCATATTAGTCCACACAGCCCTGATGTAGCCAATCCTCCTGGAGCTTTCAGGGCTCTTGTTTCGGGGCCTCCAGGAGGAGAGGTTATATCAGTGGTGTGTGGCCTAATATGCAAAGGAGTTCCTGCTGCAAAAAAAGCCCTTGCTGCCAGGTCCTGCCTTCTCCCCAGCAAGGAACTTTGGGAGGAATTCCTGAAGGGGGCAGGGATGCCCCAATGCAATGTTACACAGAAGTGATGTCATCACATTGTGGACTGGCACCCTGCACACCTGAACTTCAGCAGTGAATTTGCAGTTGGAGTTTAGGCATGTGCCCCCTGCTTGTTGCAGACAGTTCAAAAGAAGCAAGGCCATGAGCACCAGAACTCCAAGCAGTGAATTTGCCACTGGAATTCAGGTGTGTGCCCCACATCTTGCAGACAGCATTTAAAGGGCCCCTTTAAATGCTGTTTGGAAGAAGCAAGGCTGCATACACCTGAACTCCAAGTTGTGAATTTGCCACTGGAGTTCAAGTGTACACACACACCCTTCACTGCTTCTTGCAGACAGCATTTAAATGGAAGCTTTAAATGCTGTTGTGAAGAATCAGAGTCCATGAATGCCTGAACTCCAGTGGTGAATTCTCTGCTTGGAGTTCAGGTGTGTGGCTGGCAGCCACCCCTCTCCCTCTCTCCTGCAAGATTTAAAGGGCCCTCCAGCTGGTCAGTGAGCCACATGCTCCCGCCAATCAGCTGGAGGGCCCTTTAAATCTTGCAAGAGGGGTTGGAAAGGGGTGGCCACTGGTGGTTGCTCTTGGGGGTGAGGCTTCCCTGCCAGCCAGCTGGCTGGTGGCAGGCAGTAACTTCTGAAATTGGGGATCCCCTACCCCCCCCCCCCCCGGGGACTGGCATCCCTAGCTACCACCAATGGTGACAACAACAACAGCACTCTTCCTTGAAACTCCTGATCATTTAAGGCACATGTGGAAGTAAATAAACTCCACAATTGTGAACATTCAGAAGGAGAGCAGATGTGTGGAAGAGACATGCCCAACTGATTCCAATGCTTGTGGATCAAATGCCAAAAAATTAGGAACAAGTCAAGCATACAGAAAAGCCCTATTTCTTCTGTTCAAGAACTCTCACAATTGCTTTTAATGGTATAAAATGGAACTAAGTAGAATCACCAGTTCATGAAATCAAATATTTCACTGATAGACAATTGCCCAGTGGTAAGGCCTGTGGGTCTTGTAGTGGAGGCAGTCGTTTATATTATGCCTGGGGGAATAATATAAACTACTGAGTGCAGCCCATGGTGCAGCACAGTAGTTCGATTTGCATCCAAGGCCCAAACACACAATATTTATTCATCAAAGGTGTTGGCTTTTCCCCCTCTTCTTCCTAGGCTTGCCAGTCCCCAGATCCTAATGTGGGATTCCCTGGTTTGTCAGGCTCCTCCCTGCCCCAGCAGCCACCATGTACCTTCAAACTTCAGCAGGTTTAGAAGAGGCTTGCAACTGTATGTGTTTCTGAATTTGTGTGTGCCTTTAAATCTCATTAAGAGGAAAGCTGCATGGGGCGGGATAAGCAGACAGAGCCATGTTGTTCTCAGTCCCTCTGTCTGGAAGAAAATTCCACCCCCTAGGCTGTTTTTTTAATTTTCCTATTAGTCTGAAGAAGTCGGTTGAAATACAGCAGTTAATTATATTCAACAACATGAGTAAATTGCCCCGGTGAGATCACAAAAGTGTGTGCTTGCTGTGTTTATTTTGGCTGCTTTGTAAGAGTGTGTGTGTTCACTTTCATTTAGTGGAAGTTTAGCTACTGGGGGTTGAGGAAATGAAAACTGTATTCAGAGGAACTGCACTGCCATATTTTTATTTATTTTAGGGAATGGAAAAGTCTCCTGGCTCTACCCCCAAAGTCTCCTAGCTCCGCTCCCAAAGTACCCAGATATTTTCTGAGTTGGACCTGGCAACCCTACTTTTTCCTCTTGATTAGTCTTATTTCTAGTACCTTTCCCTTAAGCAAAAACCCTGACCAAGCTAGACTTTTTGTAGTCTGACAAACCTAAAACTTGGTCAAACAAAATTACTAAGGTACCACTGCAATATATCAATGGAATTATCTTTGCAGAATTAGTTTTCTTATTTTTTTATTGGATTTATATTCTGCCCACTCCACAATAATTAGTATTTGATAGGGTGCTGCCAGACGTACCATTAGTGGCGACACAGCTCCGTCTCGCTGACGGATTAAATGTGTTCGTTCAGACATCCACATCTGGCAATTGAGCGTCATCCAGGGTCATCCCGGCTTGCTACACCTCAATGGCGCATTAATTTGACAGCACAGAAAGTCTGGTCCTTTTTCAAAAAAGCTGCACAAGATCGGCTTTTCCCTGTTTGGACAGCTCACGCGTGATACTGCCTCTCACCTTTTTAAAAAAAAAAAAAAAAAGCCCCAGCAGACATGTGCATTGCCAGATCATCCGGGAATCTGAGGTGACGCTTCTGCTTCTCCAATTAACACAGGATCGGAGGGGGGGGACGTTATCCCACTATTTAGAACAGGAAAAAAAATCTTTTTTTCAATGTGTGGAGGATTTCTGGAACCCCCCCCCCCTCTGAAGTAACGTTTGATTTCCCACCTCCAAACAGTTGGGCGCATGTTCAATGGACCCCCCCTCCCAGAAATCACCACCTGATCACGCCTGCTCCAAGAAAAGAGTGTGATAGTATTGGATGTCTGAACGCTCAACAACAGAATGAGCCGCATTCTTGGATGCTCGTCTGAATGGCCCTGCATTGAATCAATATTCAGCTGTTCAAATTTGAGCGCTACACACACGCTTTTAATGTGACGTGTGACCGCACCCATAGTTACTTTATCAAAAATGGAAAGTATCACAAATGGCTTGATATAATTTGTTTTTAAAAAATAGACATGTTAGCTACTAGTCCTCACTCCATTGTTCTCTAGGTTCTCAGGAATTGTTTTACTATTTGAATATGTTCCTGTATACAGAAATTAAGATGATGAGGACTGTAATTCTATTTCAAGAATGATGGACGCCAGCATTTGCTCATATGGATTCTTCTGGGATTAAAGCATTTCAAAAAATATATGTTAATACCTTTCACCAGCAACAACATTTTTCATCTTTACTTTTCTGACCTGGTCTCAAATTAGTTACATAAAGCAAATACTGCACTTCATTTCACTTTAAGTTTCAGTTCAGAGGCAATTCAAAAAGTCCCACTGGTTTACACTGATCTGTTTCTTTCTTCCCACTTTATGGGTATGGTTTTCCAAAGCCTATTAGTCCTCTTGACCTTTTCTTCCATTTAGATTATCTTTCCTTCATACTTTACTAACTTCTTAAGGCTGTCAATCCATTAGTCTTGCCACCTTAAGATATGTCGATATTTTGACTGAAGTGGCATGCTAACAGGGAGCTCTGAGAATTACCACCCCCCATTATCCATGCTGTGTGTGGTTCCTACCTGTACAGGTGAGCTCATACCTGCTGTTTTGCTTGGAATAAATCTGTCCTAGAAGATATTTTTGGTAAGAGGTCTCATGAATACTTATCAATAATACAGATTCACTAATGCAGATCAGGACATGGAGCTTACATGCAAATATGTTAAGGGAGTAGGGAGCGTATGAGCAGGGTGAATAAGATAAATATATAGGATGCAATACCCCTGTGGAGTAAAAAAACCAACAAAACCTCCCTAGAGAATGGTTGTCATGCTGCATGAACAATCACACTTAAAAAGCCTGCCAGTCAACCAGTGATTTATGCATGGTACTGTATGTATGCATCCAATTTACTGATCAGTAAATGTGTACATCAGTCTACAAAACCCAAGCTGTTAAGTGTACTATTCAATTGTGAATGTAAACCACCGTATAAGCCTTGTTTCAAAGACCAGTGTATGCAGCTTTAATGACCACAAAAGTGAAAGTGATACAAATATCTTTTATTTTGTGATTTACAGATCTTTCTTGGGGGGGCAGGAGCGACACTTGGTAATGGCAAACACTTAATTCAGGAGCTCCTGACCCTCACCTCCAATTAAGTCAACAATGGAACTAATTTGACTTAAAATCAACTATTTATAATGGGGAAAGCCAGCAGAAGCAAATCCAGACCTTCAGTAAGCGATTCCTGGTGCCAGGCGAAACAGCAGAGTTTGGACCTGGGAGCGGGGGTGGGGGGAGGGAGGAGACCAATTATGGCTGCTGATATGAAGCACCACTAGGCAAGAATGACCTAAAGGAAGACTTACACAAATTCTTTATAGACCATTTTGACCCAGCCTTTCTTTTCTCTACCATCTTAGTTATCAAAACTACTAGTTAACAAAGGGTGCATTTCACATGGTATATTTTCCTTAATCCCTGTGCCTCTGTACTGATTATCTGAACCCCTGAAATTCATCTATTGTTCCCAAAGGATCTCCACTCCTTACCTGTCAATGGGGTATCATTATTTTATTATCATGTTCAATCTTATTCCATGGACATAACAAAGTGGAAGACATGCTAGCAGCAGATCTGATGTAACAGTTTTATATGTTTAAATAAATAATCAGAACTTGTTTGCCATTCTGATTATGTGATATAAAGCTTTAAATAATGACAAATACAGCCTGAAAAGGAGCCTTTCAAATTTATTTGATTGACAAACCTCACAAAATGCATATGGTTAGGGTTTTGGCACAGAACTGTGAAGTGGTAGAATTCACAACAGAAAAGAGAAGCTTGGTGGAAGCAGTTTGGCCAGTTCTGAGCCTTGCTGGATAGGACACAATTCTGTCTTGTGACTACCATGGCATTAACTGTCTACTGATTCCCTGATATTTGTAAGTCAACAGGTTTTTGGATCATAAGGGCTGCAATGCAGTCCAGTTTAAATAATATTGATCCTGCAAAAGATCTCCTACCATACTCTTGGATGGTGAGAACAAGCCATAAAACTCTGCTGCTACTGAGAACAACGACATATAGGGTTGCCAATCCCCAGGTGAGGGCAGAGAATCCCCCAGTTTAGAGGCCCTCCCCCCGCTTCAGGGTCATCAGAAAGCAGGGGGAGGGGAGGGAAATGTCTGCTGGGAACTCTGTTATTCCCTATGGAGATTTATTCCCATAGAAAATCATGGATAATTGATCTGCGGGTATCTGGGGCTCTGTGGGGGCTGTTTTTTGGAGTAGAGGCACCAAATTTTCAGTATAGCATCTAGTGCCTCTCCCCAAAATACCCCCCAAGTTTCAAAAAGATTGGACCAGGGGGTCCAATTCTATGAGCCCCAAAAGAAGGTGCCCCTTTCCTTCATTATTTCCAATGAAAGGAAGGAATTGAAAAGGTCCCTTTAAATGTGATGGCCAGAACTCCCTTTGGAGTTCAATTATGCTTGTCACAGCCTTGATCTTGGCTCCACCCCTAATGTCTCCTGGCTCAACCCACAAAGTCTCCTGGCTCCACCCACAAAGTTCCCAGATATTTCTTGAATTGGACTTGGCAACCCTAACAACATAGGTAAAGAGACTATGACCTATCACACATTAAAAGAAAGTCTGCATCCAGAGGCACCTTTAAAACCAACAAAATTTAATTCTAGGTATCTGAAGAAGTGTGCATGTGCATTAATGCTTATACCCAGAATTAAACTTTGTTGGTCTTAAAAGTGCCACAGGACTCAAACTTTGTTCTGTTGCTTGAGACCAACATGGCTACCTGAATCTATCACACATTAATTAGCCAAACAGAAAAAGGCCTAAGGGCACACTGCATCAGAAGGTTCTGCTGTAGTGAAAACACTGTACTTATTCCAGGAATCAGTTTTCCAAATGCGACAGCTTTTCATGAAGAAGCTCTTGAGTGTAAGAGGTTGTGCCACCAACAATAAAAGCACAGGAAGATAAGATCATGGATCAGATGCAAGGTCCATCAAGCCTAGCATCAGTGGGGGGGGGGGGTAGAAACCCACCAGCAGCAACTCATTTGCATATTAGGCCACACCCCCAATGCCAAGTGAGCTGCATTCCTGTGCATTCCTGCTCAAAAAAAGCCCTGCCTAGCCTCCTGTTTCCAAGAACAACTATCAGGACTGGATCTACCTGTTTTTTGAGGAGGGTTTTTTTTAAAAATAATGATGCCCCTTATGGACTCATTCTGCTTTATGGGCCCATAGAATAGAATGGACTCATACCCAATTTGGCACACACACCCTCTGGTGGCACCTGGGGCAAGCGCCCCCTCTGCTCTCCCCCTCGATCCAGCCCTGACAACTATTCAGATTCCCCAGGAAGGACAAGCAGAGTAATCGGCCC
Source organism: Heteronotia binoei (assembly GCF_032191835.1). Lineage (NCBI taxonomy): Eukaryota > Metazoa > Chordata > Lepidosauria > Squamata > Gekkonidae > Heteronotia > Heteronotia binoei. The sequence continues at coordinate 179,433,185 of NC_083223.1, forward strand.
CTTCCCAGCTGCACTGGCAACACCAGTCATAGGCTGGGGGCTGCGCTTTGCTTTCCCGGAAGGAGGGAGGCTGACTCTGACTTCCCGGCCATCCAAGAGTTAGAGGACGGGGCGTGGTGTCGGGGCTATAAAGCCCTGGCCCCCGCCCGCGTGCAGCAGTTCTTTCGTGGCTCTCGGCCCACCCACCCGCCCTATGCAGTACAAGTTTTACCGGTCGCCTTATTAGGGGCCAGGTAGGAATTTTTTCATTTTCACAGAATTGGCCTGTGTGAATTTGTTTTTTGCCTACCTTGTACTGCTTGACAGTGTAGGGAGTTTGGGGAGAAGTTTGGTAGATTTGGTTGCTTGGCAGGATGAGGTATTGGCTACAGTCTTTTCAGGGGAGCACCTATGGCTCTGCACCAGTGGGTGCAGGTGGTCTGTATGAACGTAGATGGGCTTTACGGCTCGATGCTGGGAGTGCAGATCATGACAAAGCCTCACCGGGGCAGATCTTTCCTGAGTGATTGATGCCGACAGAGGTGGAGGTGGAGTTTGGGCCTGGCCGCTCAGCACCAGTCAGATGATATTGGGCTCGTGCTGGGGGCAGGGTGGCCCGCCCTTTTGGGACAAGGCGGGGTCCTGTGTTTTGACCCCAGGGCTTGTTCTTGTAGGCCTATACCTCTTGCCATCCTTATTCGTTCAAGTTATGTTTCAATAAAGCGGCCCGGGTTTTTATCCAACACACTGTGTCAGCCTCTTCATCCCGACTGGGAGGGCAAAGATGCTAGCATCTTTCCTGTAGTACAACATATGTTGACCATGTATGTGTTAGCTTTCAAAGTGCCACAAGTCCTTCTGTAGTTTAAAAAAGATTAGTTGTAGGGTTGCCAAGTCCAATTCAAGAAATATCTGGGGACTTTGGAGGTGGGGCCAGGAGACTTTGGGGGTGGAGCCAGGAGACATTGGGGGTGGAGCCAGGAGCACGGGGGTGACAAGCAGAATTGAACTCCAAGGGAGTTCTGGCCATCAAATTTAAAGGGACAGCACACCTTTTAAAATGCCTTCTTTCCATAGAAAATAATGAATGATAGCACCTTCTTTTGGGGCTCGTAGAATTGGACCCCCTGGTCCAATACTTTTGAAACTTGGGGGGTATTTTGAGAAGAGGCACTAGATGCTATACTGAAAATTTGGCACCTCTACCTCAAAAAACAGCCCCCCCGAGCCCCCGATACCCGCGGATCAATTCCCCATCATTCCTTATGGGAATTGTTCATGGAGGTGCATAATGGCTGTGGGGGTGGGGCTTCCCCCGCCGGCCAGCTGGCTGGGGGAGGGGCGAAGCCTGTAAAACCGGGGGATCCCTCGCTGGGACCTGGGGATTGGGAAGCCTAATTAGTTGTATAACTGCTGCTGTTTTAGTGGCAGTAGCTCCATGTAAAATATTTGCTGTTCAGTTTAATTCAGTACTTTTATTGCCATATAAATATTTACTTTTTTGTACATATATGTTTTGTACATATACGTTTTTGCACAGGGCTACCTATGGACATGCATTGTATAAAATCTGTTCTAAAAAGTTCTTTGCAGTTGCTGGTCTAGGTTCAATGAATGGGGATTTGATATAAACACCCTGTGATAATGTGCCACTTGAAAGTGATGATAGGACCAGAGAGTTATACTGAGGAAGTATGAATGAGTTCTGTTTCTTTTCCTTGTAAACTGCAATGTATAATAGGGCAGACTATAGTGAAGTTTTGACACCTCTTGGGCATCAGACCAAGGGTCACATAATTGCTACAGTTTTAGTTGGTTGCTGCAACCCATGGTTTGCACTGCAAACATATAACCACACAGGCAAACTGCTATGATGAATCAAAATGCATTGAGGTAAGCCATTTTCAATATCATATTAAACATTTTCAGCTTGCCGTTGTTGTTCAATGTGTATATAAGCTATGGAAAGTTAGCAGCCAAGAGAAGGACAGAGAATAACGTACTGCCAAGCATCTCCCTTGTTTGCTTTCCATTTCTCACTCTGCAGATGTTTTGGAGGGGAAAACTGATGGCTAAAGAAAATTCCCACCCCACACTCCAAACTCACCCAAGTAATCCTTGTACTCTCATGATCTTTCCTCACAGGGATGACCATAACTGGTGGATCAAATCCCAAGGCAATTTTTTTATGACACCCCCAGAAGACCTATATAATAATTATAAAAACATGCTAAAACTTTTGCCTTATGAGTATCTCTTATAAGGAAGAGAAATGTAAGTTGTAAGAAACAGAGATTTCAGTAAGCAATCTCTATTATGTCTTTTCTAAACTAAAAAAGTCCTAGACTCTTCAGCCTTTCCTCAAAGGAAAGGTCCGCCAAACTCTTAATCATCTTTGTTGCCCTCTTCTGCACTTTTTTTTGGCTCTGCAATGCCCTTTTCAAGATATGGTGAAAATAAAGCCACAAATATGGGAGCGCAGCACCTGAATATGATAGTAGTTCCACCAAAACAAATGACTGCGTGAACAAAACCCACTCCAGTGAGGAAATACTTCCTAATTTACCTACTTCCTGTTTCTCTTCCTATGGTGGCCTAGTGATTAACTAGAGTTGCCAGCATCCACATGGGGCCTAAAGATCTCCTGGAATAACAGCTGATCTCCAGACTACAGAAGTCATTTTCTCTTTTCCAGTGCTTGCCCCTGAGAAATACACACAGGCCTGGCCTTGCAGTTGCCACTTACATGGATTTTACAGAAACAAGTGTTAGAAAAATGCAGAAGTGTGCATCTGGTATCTGATACGACATTTTTGTACTTTGCATGCATGTACCATAATCTTGTACAAATGTGATATCAAAATCAACCTTGGATTTCTGGGCTTTCCTCACTGCAGCACTAAATCTGTGGCAGCAGAAAAGCTCAACAGCCAAGATTATAAGCAACATAGTTGAGAGAAGTGGCAGACGATGGGCAGGGCCAGCCCTAGGGTGTACTGTGCTCCAGGCAGACTTGCTACACCCCACCACCTCGCCCTTCCTCTCTGCCCACATATGCTAGGCCCCCTCCCTTCCTTCTTCTTATTTGTGGCACAGCATTCCTTTCTCCTTACCTGCTTCAACACCTTAAGAGAGTGAACTGGAAGGGCGTGGAAGGGAGCGTGTGCTCTCTTAAGAGAATGCTGTACTGGCCGTCAAAGAGGGTAAGGAGAAGGTTGGCATTGCTCCTCTGAGCGCGCCCTTGGGGGGGAACAGAAAGTGGCTTGCCCCCCCCCACCACTGCGGAGAGCCAGTGAGCTGGCAGACAAACGGGGGGGGGGATTAGGTATTTGTCTGGGGTGCCAGAAAGGGGGAGCCCAATTCGGTGCACCCCCTCCTGGTGCCCTAGGCATATGCCTAATTTGCCTATTGGGTGAGCTGGCCCTGACGATGGGGCTGGGATGGTGATAGCTTCCCTAGTTATTCCCACTATCCCAGTCCCAACATTTATTCTGTCATGAAGCCATCTCCTAAAGTTACCACACAGAACACCTTCTTCACCACTCTTTCTGTGAAAGGAAAGAATATGACAAGTCTTTATTTTCTCTAGAGCCCCACGGTGCAGAGTGGTAAGCTGCAGTACTGCAGCCCAAGCTCTGCTCACAGCCTGAGTTCAATCCTAGCAGAAGCTGGGTTCAGGTAGCTGGCTCAAGGTTGACTCAGCCTTCCATCCTCCTGAGGACGGTAAAATGAGTACCCAGCTTGCTGGGGGGAAAGTGTAAATGACTGGGGAAGGCAATGGCAAACCACCCTGTAAAAAGTCTGTCATGAAAACGTTGTGATGCGATGTCATCCCAGAGTCGGAAATGACTGGTACTTGCACCTTTCATTTACCTTTTTTATTTTCTCTGTATGTTTACATGTTCAAAGAAAGTGATACCCTGAGTTGCTAAATCCTAGGAAGTATTCCAATGTCTTCTTTTCTTCTCCACCCAAAGCCAACATAGCTTACAAATAGATAATGTCCTTCTCACCTGTGTGTACAATGGCTCATAGATATCCACTCCATTGTCTTGGCTGTGGGAGAGTGTCTCCAAACCTCGTTTCCAAATGAACCGTGCAGGTGGGTTGGAGTTGATTGTACATCGGAGAAAGACTGTCTTCTCCTGGTAGAAACTGCCACGTACATCACTGATGGTCTGGTGGACAGTGAGGAGAGGCTCATCCAAATCTGCAAGGAAGGGAAGGTGACCATGGCAACTGTTAGTGAAGGGTAAGCCAGAATGCACATAATCAGCCAGAACTCCATGAGCAAATGGAAATTTCAGAAGAGCCTTCTTCCTCCCAAGCAGTCAGATAACAAAAACAGGTAGGCTCTAAAATGCTTCCACATGAGATCATCAAATCATTACTCTGTAGTTCTCAAACTAATGTCTTCCCTAACAAGATTGTGAGACAGCTACTTAACTGAAGTGGAGATCACCCCACCCCCACCCACCCCGCCCCAAACACACACACACACACATATACACATTTAAAATGAGTATCAAGAATGGCGGAAAACTTAGAAGTGGCGGGGGCAGAAAACAAGACTGTAATGGCATTTAATAGGCAAGAAAGAATGAAATGGAACACTGACCATGTAAATTATGAGAAGCAAAACATGAGAAAACATACAACTTGCCCACCTTCTGCTCTTCTTTCAAGCCCCATTAAATCTTTAATTTGTTCGGTTGTTTAAACATATGGACCTTAGAAAACCTAACTGTATTTAGATCTTGAAAAACTCTGATTCAAAAACTGAAAGTTCTGCAAAATATGAAATTGCATTTCAGCTGTAATGTTTCCCTCCCCCTTCCCTATCCATTTTCTTTTTAGAAGCTGTTCATATTTTCTCTTCTAGCACACAACACAAGCCTCAATCGATCCCTGTCTTTCCCCTTTTCCTCAGGCAGTGAGGTCATGTCTTCCAGTCCTCTTAGGGATCTCTTCCTCTCCCCTAGATCTGCCACATCTCCATTCAGGTCCAGTAGATTGGTCATTAAGTAGATTTGCAGCCCAGGAGTTTGCTGCAAGGCTATCTGTCTGTCCTAGTGGGCTGGAAGGGTGATTTTACTGGAGTGAGGTGAATTGTTGCCTCGTAACTAAATAGATGGGGAGGGGGAACCAAACAAACCAGTAACTGGATTATTTTTAATAACATGTCCTGACTGTTAAAGCAACCTAATTTTGTGCCAGTGGTAGAATTCAAATGACTTTTAGTTTGTCTATGTACATGGCTTCCCTTCCTCTCATGGCTAAAACAGAACTGAACAAGAGACTTTTAGTCAAGGGTGTACCTGCCACCACTACCAGTTTTGCTTTCTAATGTGATCTCAGCACACTACCGTCATGGTTTACTGAGAAAGGGAACAAAACAATTCCTTGGAGACATATGAAAACAAATGACAGAAAAAGGTTACTGGAATCCATTGGTTCTTTCCAGATGACTATAGGAATTCATTGCATGTTCAAATGGCCATTGAAAAGAATTAATGGAAAGGTGATTGGTTGCTTTCAAAGTGACCTTTATGAACTCTAAGAATGACAGGTCAAAATGCCTTGGCAAACTTTCCCAACATTAATAAAATTTCTAAAGAGATTATACATACAAGTTTTTGCATGATATTAATTTTACTAATTTTATTATCTTCCAAATAATTCCTTTTTGAGTTCTCATAAAATTTCAATAGAGAATCCAGTTCATGGTCTCTTGTGCTGGTATGTGCTGTCTAGTAGCAATGGACTTATGACAACCACAGCAAGGGGCTTTCAAGGCAAGTGATAAGTAGAGGTAGTTTGCAAATGCCTTCCTCTGCAAAGTTTTCCTTGCTGTCCTCCATCCAAATACCAGCCCTGCTTAGCTTTTGAGATCTGAAGAGATCAGGCTAAGTCATACCATTCCACATCCCTCATATTCTCTTAAAAAGATAGTCCCCTGTGCAAGCACCAGTCATTTCTGACTCTGGGGTGATGTCACATAATGACGTTTTCATGGCAGACTTTTTAATGGGGTGGTTTGCCATTGCCTTCCCAAGTCATCTACATATTCTCTTTTGCCAACATTAATAAGAATTCCAGAGAGATTCAGAATGCACTTTATAGTTTAAACAACTAAATTTTAAAACAGTTCCTGTTCCAAAGAACACTTTAGGTCCTGGCATCTTCTTATCAGAGCTGAGCAGGAACAAAACTGATGGACTCTGGTATGAACAGGAATGGCAGCATGAAATGATGCCTGCATACCTCAATATAATCTGGATTCATGAGTGAGGTAAAAATAGAAAGAATCCCCTCTCAAAGATCAACAGTGCAACCCTAAACAGAGGTGTATCTTCCATGTCCAGAAGAGTCTAACTCTGCATATGGTTGCACTGAAAAATCTCATGTGTTTACTAGGTTTCTTGATGTATGTGAGAAGGAAGGTCCAGTGAGTAAATGTGTCTGTGGCTGGATTCTGCACTGGCTGTTTCATAAGGAATAGAGATTACTTGTCATACAGTTTTAACCAGAGAGTCCAGATGATAAGTAAAAATGGGAACAATTGTTAATTTTTGGCGTTTGGATACCTCTTTGCAGAAGAGTACAGCAAATGCTTCTTGGAGATAACTTGGTGGAGGATTTATAGGCTCAGCCAAGATTTTCAAAACAGGCCTTCTTCTGCTGTATTCAGATTGTGAAGAAGATGCTCAAACTGTTGAGAGAGGAGGTCATCTGCTTGGTCAAGCTTGCAGATGCAAGAGCAGGGGAGAATCACTTGAAGATCTTACTTAGGATGATGATTCAGTTTCTCAGTTCCCATGGGCACCATGGTGCCTACTGACTCCTCTCCTGGGACCTGCAAAGTGTTTTTAGAAAGTGGGTGGGGCAAGGTGGGTCTTTTGGCCAGCAAGGCTTCTGACTGGCCACTGCTGTGCAGATTTTTAAAAACATTACTTCAGTAGCAGCTGCAACTACAGCATGAAGACTTTCACTATAGTAAACTGCACCAGCCATTTTTGGCTGACTCCACCTTCTGTGGTAGCCATTTTGTTGCTGTGCCCACCATGCTGTGACAAAATTCCAAAGATGCCTGCACACACAAAAATATTGGAGACCCCTGAGCTACTCCAAGCTCCTTTTAGATACTGTGCTTCCTTTGATAAAGTAAATCAAGCTTCCATCTTTGCTCCCAGAGCACCCCTATGATATCACAAGGGTTTCTAGGGCAGCCTCATATTTCTTGCCACTGGGCAGAAGTAACAGAGCATGACCCCTTTGCAGTCAGAGGAACATGAAAAACTCACATTCATTTGTGTACAAGCAGAAATAAAAAACGATCCCAATTGCCCCTATAACATCATGGGAGAGCCTCTGAGGCAATCTCTCATTTCCAAATAGAAGAAATGCTGGAGGAAGAGGAGCATGAACTTTTAAAAACATCTCTTAGCCCCACCAGAACTAATGATGCCCCTCCAGCTTTGCCACAATTGAGGGAGAAAGGGTCTGCAATGGAGTTGCCCATGAATACTCTATACAAAAACTTGCAGCCAACCTTAAGCTGCCTCAATAGTCCTGCTCAGTCCTTATTCAAATAGTCCCTACAAGTACTTCAGGTTTAAGGAGACAGGAAATCCAATTACAGCTGTCCAATATCTCATTGAATTTTCACTTTAGTTTTTCTCCCTTCTGCCTTTTTTCTTCATCTCCCCTTCACCCCTTCCCTGCCCCTCCATGCCCCTTGTCATCCCCTCTCTTTTGGCATTCTTTCCCCTCCTTTCTTCTCTTTCTAAACAATGGTGATTCTTAGTAAAGTAGAAATAAAATAATATAAATTGTGAACATATGAACATATGAAGCTGCCTTATACTGAATCAGACCCTTGGTTCATCAAAGTCAGTATTGTCTACTCAGACTGGCAGCGGCTCTCCAGGGTCTCAAGCTGAGGTTTTTCACACCTATTTGCCTGGACCCTTTTTTGGAGATGCCAGGGATTGAACCTGGGACCTTCTGCTTACCAAGCAGATGCTCTACCACTGAGCCACTGTCCCTCCCTGCTTGTAACAGACTTGTGCATTGTAATTTTACTCAGGACCTTCTAATAAGGAATGATCTGAGAGAAAACAATGTAAAATTAACAACCTTCAAAATATTTTGTTAAAATTATGCAATGTAGATCTTATTTAAAAATCAATAGTTTAATAAATAAGAAAATATATTTTAAAAGATAAAGGTAGTCCCCTGTGCAACACCAGTCGTTTCTGACTCTGTGGTGATGTTGCTTTCATGTTTTCATGGCAGAGTTTTTTACGGGGTGGTTTGCCATTTCCTTCCCCAGTCATATACACTTTTCCCCCAACAAGTTGGGTACTCATTTTACCAACCTTGGATGGATGGAAGGCTGAGTCAGTCAACCTGGAGCTGGCTACCTGAACCCAGCTCCCGCTGGGATCGAACTCAGGTCATGTAACAAATTTTGCCATCATGTTATTTATTGAAATTTTCACGTTCTGTAAGAATGATCATGCTGTGTGTATGTGTAATACCTCTGGATTTTTATGAATGTTGGAAAAAAAATTAGGGTCTGCCAAGGCATTTTAATCTACCATTTGGAGACAGTCCTTAAAGATCAGCTTGTAAGCAACCAATCCTTTCCCCTTTAATGCATTTAAAGGCCATCTGGAAGTACAATGCATTTCTGTATCCTTTGGAAGAAGTAATGGATTCCAATAGTCATTCTTTCTCATTTGTTTTAGTATGGTCCCAATTCCACAGTGGCAGCATAAATCTGAATGAGGCTTATTGTTTCTTCTATCAAGCCTTAAATGAGAAAACCCTTCTTATTCCTATATTATTATGGCTCATCTGTTCCCCTTTTTGGGAAAAGGTATATTAATACCTTCCATTTAAACAAAACTTATCCTTCTCTTTCCCATAAGGCAGGGGTGGCCAACGCTAGCTCTCCAGACATTTTTTTGCCTACAACTCCCATCAGCCCCAGCCATTGGCCATGCTGGCTGGGGCTGATGGGAGTTGTAGGCAAAAAAAACATCTGGAGAGCTACCGTAGGCCACCCCTGCCATAAGGAATATTCCTAGCATTTAAAGGGAGACTTGTGTGGTGTTTCTATTATGTTAAAATGATGACTAATATGTTCTTTCCAACCAGTTACACTGCAGAATCCTTAGTGGTCTCTAACATAATTGCAGGTAGGGAATCATGTTGCTGCTTTTTCCTTCCCTGCATATAAAAATTTAGCACATTGGAGAGAAGGTTAGGCTGGGACCTTTTCCATTGATACACTAGTCTTCTTCAAGCTGGGAAGTTTCTTTTTTAAAAAAGATGGAGAAAGCATTCAGAATTGTTGTCACCTCTTGCATGGTGTATTGAGTTCTTTTAATAGGTCTCCATCCAGGGCTATCCTCAAGATTGAGTAGAAGAGGAGCAAGGAGCCCTTGAACAGGTAATCAAACAGTATTATTCTTGTCATCCATTTATGTTCTTGCTCCATTTAATGTCCCACTAATAAGGAGAGACAGGGCTAAACCAGATTAATGAAACTTGTCATCACATTCCATAAGACCCTGCTTCTAGACTGTGGGGAAGGGGGAGGACGACAGCCATTGAACTCAACAGAGGAGCCCAGAAAAAGGGCAAAAATCAAGTCTTTTGTTTCAAGGTGAAAATCTACGCTTGCACCTTTGACGGTGCTACTGCTGTCCACAGAGCACTTTAAGGCAAAGTCTGTGTCCCAGTCCCTGTTCTTCCTTCTCTTGCACCAAACCCTTACATTCCACCAGAAATGTAAAATAGTGTTCCAGACATAACTAAGTCTGGAAATTTGATTTCAAGAGAAGAGATTACTTTCTGCTAAAGCAGACGTTTCCCATCTAGATGTATGCCTGGACCAGGCTATTTGCATATTTTAATGAGGCAAATGTTTTGAAGAGACAGCCTTCGTAATGGAAGCTGAGATTCGTTAGGCTGATAACATGAGGCCTGAAGCTCAGAAGCTGAGCTGTTGGCTGGGTGGTGACAGAGACAGTGAGAGAGCAGGAACACAAAGAGATGCAGACCAAGATAAAAGGCCCTTCCTAAATGTTTTGGTAAGCAGAAATCTGGCTGATATATGCTAACCCAGATCCCTCCAGTATGAGTTAATGCCACCTTCCCCTGTTCCTAAGTGCCAAGATTCTCCCTTCCTACGAATCTTTGTTTCTGAGAACTTGCAATGAAATAAGATAGTGGCAGCAAACTTACTTGGAAGGATGATTAAATCTCTTTGCAGTACTATGGATCCATTGTACACATTTACTACAATGTGCTGAGGAATTTTGGTTTATATTCATGGAAGAATGACACCTTAGTGTGGTACCTATACTTTCAGCTATTATCTTTTTTTCAAGAGCTTGATGATTCCATTTGCCATTCAAGGGGGAAAATATGCTTCTCCTTGGGCTGATCACTGTTCCTCTTCTAAAAATGCCATTGCGTTTCACTTCCCTTCTTTGCATTGCTTCCTAGTTGGATGGGTTTCAGGCCTGCCCTCTCCCTTGCTCTACTTTCTGAAATCAATGAAACAGCTGAAATTGCATTAGTGGGCTTCTGAGATGACAGGCATGCTAGGCTACAATAGAACTCACCTGATGCACATCTCAATTAACTACTTTGACTATTTCTTTTTTTGCCCTGATAAATCAAGAACACACACATACACATTATGTGGTGAGATTCCATATATACCACCATCTGGAGAATTTTAGTTTTCTATTAGTCTCCAGGTCTTGTAACTACTATGTCTCACTATGCTTAGGAGGATTGCAGGTGTGTGTGGGCCGGGGGAGGGGGGGGGGAGAGAAGCTTATTGTGCCAATCTTGTGGGAGCTAAGCCACTTGCATCTCCTCACTGAAATTTGTGATAAAACTAAAGCATCCCTCACTCCTGGAACTCCAAAGAAATCAAAGTTCAACTCAAGCACAGCTTCCAGTCTCCCCTGATTTCCAGCTGATCTGTGGGGAGATGCTGGGAGCTCAAGGAAAGTCCTTGTGCAGAGAAATTCTCTTCGTTTGTGGGTTTTCACACTCTCCAATGAAGTCTCAGCATCTTCCCATTAAAGGCCATCATTTAACATATCTAACCTTAGAACATATCAAGAAGTTACAAGAAGTCTGTGTTGCACTTGGGTGCACATTTGAGTATTTTCATTTCTACATGGTAAAAAAGAAATTAGTGGCTAACGTCAGATCAGACAGATAATACTTGTGCTTGCCTTTATCTCAGTGGTGGCCAAAATTTTTTGGCAGTTGGGTCACAACTTAAGTCCAAAATATGAGAATACTTCTCCAATACTTACGGTAGCACATATACATACACACATATCACACTTTGGAGAAGTTTTGCCTCTAGATCTAAGGAGCAACAGAAGAGGCCAGTGAAATGTGAAGCTGTGCTAAAGTTAGGCCCATGAGTCCCCATAAATGATTGCAGCTTGTACCTTTGACACCTTACTGCAGCTTTACCAGCCATGCTTCAGCTGAACACCTCATTTTCTCAGTGCTCCTGATACACCCCAAGCCACCAAAAAAAGGAGTTCTACTGTAATGATCTAACAGCAGCAGCCATTGTGCAATCAGTTTTAGGCACTTCACTAACCATAGACTAGCATGAGTGGGTAAATGAGACCAGTACTTTGAAAGATGTTATGTTTTGGGAAATCCTTTGAGTATACATAAGCATTTTTTCAGAGACATATCCTCTAATGTAGGTTGTTTGAAACACCCACCTCTTGCAAGATATTCATTATGCTTGCAACAATGAAGTTGTATCACAGACTAATTCAGCCCACAGTTGGGGGCTTGTCCACTGATGCCACCATGTGGGATGTTTCAATAGCAACTTAACTTTTAAATGTCCCTTCCTTCCATCTGGCTTCCCTCTCTCTTCCTCCCAACATGGAAAGGCTCCAAGCAGCAGCTTCCCTGATTAATGCTGATATATGGGGACTTGCTGCTACTGACAGCAGCTTCCTAGATCCCCAGCACACCTGCCTTGCTGGCATCAACTGAAACACAGCAGCCCACTGCTTGGCTTTCTTCTTCAAGGATTTATCATAAGCTTTGAAAACAGATGGGGGAGGGGGATAAATGGCAACACATGACCTATGCTCTTACATAAACTGAGAGTTGCTTAGGATTTCAGTCTTCAAGCATTTTTAGCTTTTGCTTTTTTGTTTTTTCAGAGCTAGGATGGTCACAAGCAAACAATGAGGCCAGGTTCACAGCTGGCACTATCCCCCAGGCTTCAGAGGAGTCACATCAGAAATCCCACGGCTTGCTCTTTTAGAGAGAGTGGTCTGCTGTTTTACAGAGTGCTAGCACCGATTTGGTCATAGCCTGATCACGCATCATTTCAACTGGGGCCAAAGAGAGGCAATGTCCAACATCTCACAATGAATTCACTCACCGCAAGTTAGTCTGAGGGTCCTTCTCCAAGGCAACTGTATCAAATGGAGATCCTTACGTAATCTGTACTACATCACACTATACATTTCCAGAGAGCATGCTATGTGAGCACAGTCTCTGATTGCTAATAACATAAAAGCTAGAATCAACAGTGAGTGGATATTTACCTTGTAACATGTTAAGGATTGCGGGGGGAGTCAATGATTCGTGCAGTTAAAGGCAATGATGGTAAAGCCTAACCTCGTCCTTTCCCACCCTCTCATTCTTGCATCTAATAAAGAATCATAAAACACAGGCTCTTCTCCAGTGTGGGGAAATAGGAATGAACTGTAAGGAGGAGACATGTTACCAAGTCCATCTGCAGAGTAGATGTTAGTATTGGAAAGCCCTTGGCCACCCAATTGACCCCATAGCTCTAAAGGTCAGAGACTCATGAAGAACAGCAGGACTCTGCATCAACTTAGATCCAAACTGCATCCTAGAAGCAAAGGGCACAAATGCCCTTATGAGGGAGATCTTCTTCCTCACTCCGGGGTAGGCCTTCAAGGACAGAGAAAATAGGAGTGATGTATATTTAACCTATTGAATAAGAATTACTGGTAGTCCCAGCCCAAAGGACATCTGCCTAGCCTCACCAAACTTTTTCTATTTTGGGCCTGGCCTCTTGGAACATGCTCCCATCAGATATCAGGGCCCCGCAGGACATTAATGTTCTGTCAGGCCTTTGGTTGAGAGCAGGCATCCAATAAGATCTCACCCCCTCTGCTGAAATTCATCATCTTCATGCAGCCCAGACCAAGAAGATTTGGAGACCAATATCACAAGTTGGAAATTCCTGCATTCTGTTCTAATTTATACTGTTTTAAAACTGTTTAAAATTGTTTTACTCTTGTATTGAATTTTGTATTGAAATCCTGATTTTTTTTTAGACTCTGTAACCCAACCTGAACCCACGTGTGGAGAGGGTGGAATATAAATGTAAATAAATAAATGTCACAAAAGGAGAAAGGGAATTTCAAAAGTTTCCTAGGGAAACTCACAAATTTATCACAGGCCCAGATCTATTTGAAAACAATTATTATTGTAGCTAAAGCTGAACATTTTTTGTGGAGGTGGAGGGAATTAAATATATATGTTCTGAAGACATAGTGAACTCCACTGGGATAAATTTGATCAAACATCATTATGTGCATGACCAGATAAGACTATACCCTCTCAAGGAGTCAACCTGAGGTGAATTTACTTTATAAATGTAATGTGAAAAGGTCTTAATCTAAGAGATTAGTAGTTCTAAATCCATTTAAGTGAATCGGTTTAGGAAGGGCATAACTCTGTTTAGGAAATATTAAATATGAGATACTCAAAGAAAAGGAGAAGTTACAGAAATGTGAGGAAAGGCTTTTTTCTGTCTGGAATAAAATGCTGGGGTAGTTAACATTCTTACTGTGGTTCCATATGTATTGATTATAGTATTTGCCACTTTTGCATGATTTCAAGATAGCACATATGCAACCATCTCATTTAATCTTCACAACAACCCTGTGAACTAGGTTAGAAAGACAAAAAGTGACTTCCTCTAGGCTTTCCAAGTGATCTTCATGGGTGAGCTCCCATCTGCCAGGGAAAAGACACTCTATTGCAGGGGTGGCCAATGGTAGCTCTCCAGATGTTTTTTTGCCATTGGCCATGCTGGCTGGGGCTGATGGGAGTTGTAGGCAAAAACATCTGGAGAGCTACCATTGACCACCCCTGCTCTATTGAATTCAATATACCATACTAATTTCTGTCCATGGTGGTGGAAAATGCCATGAAGTCACAGCTGACTTATGATAACTGGTAATGGGAAAAAAACCCACAAGAAAAAAGCTCACATGGGAAAATGCCCACAGAGAAATAAACCCACATGGAAAGAAACCCACACGGAAAGCAGCCCACATGGAAAAATACCACGTGGAAAAACACCATAGGTATTTATAATTGTGGATAACCATTCACCTTCATTTATGAGAATGAACAGGCATTACCAATATTTTACCAATTTTTGTTACTTTAGGATTAAAATATGTCGTAGTCACATGCAACAATTTGTGTTGTGATTTTATCAAATATAATTAATAATTTTGCTAAGTTATTTGTATGTTTGATGGACTGCAGAGGGACTTGACTTGTGCATGGCTGGCATGTGGAAGTAAGTGAGGTAGGTGGTGGCATCCCCTCCCCTTGCCTGGCCACTCTTGGCTTCCTGGGTCACAGAGAAAGGAGAACTCAACTAGCTTGGAGGAGAATGCATGCCGCCTAGCTGCTCGCATCTTGAAAGCGAGAGCAGATGAGCAGGGCGTGTTCTTCTTCTCTGAGCTCGGCTTTCCTTGCAAGGGAAGCCGAGCTCAGAGGATAAGAGTGCTTCCAGTCCTGCCCGGCTGCTCTCACCTGAAGGCTTCTCTTGCAAGGGAAGTTGAGCTTGGAGGAGAAGAATGTGCCCGGCCCTGCCGGGCCTGGGCTTGCCACAGAATAACATTGGCTAATGCACAGGAAGGTTGTGTTAGTTTGTGGCAAGCCCAGGCCCAGCGCTTGGTCCTTGGGGACTCCAAGCCGGCACCTGCACCATCCACCTTGCCTGCCACACCAGTGCACCTCCGCCCATGGAGAGGGCAGGTGCAGTGGCACAGCAGGCGAGTACAGGGAGGGCTTTGGGTGAGCCACGGCCATGCTCTCGGAAGCAATCCAAGACTGCCCTTCTTAGGACAGTTTTTGAGCACCTCTGAGAGCACACTCACAGGCGTTCTCCTCCGAGCTTGGCTTCCCTTGCAAGGGAACCTGAGCTTGAAGGAGAATGCATCCTGCCCAGCTGCTCTCTCCTTCAAGCTGAGAGCGGGTGGGGTCAGGTGCATTCTTGTTCTTTGAGTTCAGCTTCCCTTGCAAGGTGGGAAGTTGAGCTTGAAGGAGGAGAAGGCACCCCACTCAGCTGCTCTCGGCTTCAGGTGAGAGCAGAGTAGGCTTCCCTTGTGAGGGAAGCTGAGCTCAGAGAAGAAGAATGTGCCCCTCTCGTCTGCTTTCTCTTTCAAGGTGAGAGCAGCCAGGCAGGGCGCATTCTCCTCCAAGTCCGGCTTCCCTTGCAAAGAAGAGCCTTGACAATGTTCTGTCCAGCCACAGCCAGTCTGTGACCCAGGAAGCAAAGAGCAGCAGGGTGGGGGGAAGGGATGCCTAGCAGTGCCCTGTAGGTGAGGTGGCACCCCAGGCTGCTTCCTACCTCACCTACTCCCACACACCAGGCATGCACAAGCCAGGTCCCTCTGCAGTCCATCAAATATACACATTACCAAAATTATTATTTAAAATAATTGAAAAATCACAACACAAATTGCTGCTTGTAACTACAACATATTTTAATTCTAAAGTAACAACATGGTAATACCATGGTAAAGTAATATGGATAATACCTGTTGATTCTCATAAATGGAGGTGAATGGTTATCCACAATTGTAAATATCTATGGTGCATTACATAGTATTTTTCCATGTGGGCATTTTTCCTGTAAGCATTTGTGACCGTGGGAGCTTTTTCTGTGAGCTTTTTTCCTGTGGCCTTTTTTCATGGAACCATGATAACTCTGTAGAGTTTTCAAGGCAAAAGACTTTCAGAGGTGGGTTGGCATTGCCTGCCTCTGCATAGCAGCCCTGGATTTTCTTGATGGTCTCCCATCCAAGTTACTAACTAGGACAGACACTGCTTATATTCCAAGCTCTAGATAAGATCAGGGCCAGCCCTAGGTCACATAACGCGCTAGGCAGCTTTGCTGCCCCCACCCCCCTCTGTGATGCAGCACAGTGCCATATCCCACCGCCCCCCCGTGGTGCCTCCTCCTCCCCCCCTCCCTTCTTCACAATTTTAATGCCCAGGAACGGGCGGTGAAGCACTGAGCTCCTGGGCTCTTTAAAGGCTGACACCCCCTACCAATCAGCTGATCAGTGAGAAAAACTGCATGGAGGCTGGCAGCTCCTATGCCCCTCCAGCATGCTCCCTATCAGCAGCGGTGGCAAGCGAGCTGCTGAAAGAGCGCCGCCACTGTTGCCTCTTCCCCACTTCCTTCCTGGGTGTGGGAAGGAAGTGGGGAGGAGGCAAGGGTAGCACTGCTCTTTCATCAGCTTGCTCACCGCTGCTACCCCCAGTGCTGATTGTGAGTGTGCCAGAAGGGCATAGGAGCCATCAACCTCCGCACGGTTTTTCCCGCCAATCAGCTAATTGGGGGGGGGGGGGGGAGTCAGCCTTTAAAGAACCCAGGAGCGCGGCACTTCACTGCCTGTTCCCAAGCATTAAACTGTGAAGAAGGGAGGGAGGAGGAGCTGGGGAGGCAAATTCGGTGCCCCCACCCTGCCGGCGCCCTAGTTTGCCTATTGGATGGGCCGGCCGTGGGTAATATTGATGGCCTGGCCATCTAGGTCAGGATGCTTCCATCTAGAGCCCCTCGTGAATAATTTTATCAGTAGTTAAATAGGATTTTTTTTTTTTTTTTGCTCTATAATTCCAAGATAAGCATTTTAAGGAGAGTGATCTTGGGAAAGAGAGTGAGCTTGGGAATAAGTACATGTCCTTTTGCCTCTGAGATATGAGGATGGCTCTAGGTCAATGCAGAGTTTCACTGGCCAAGCATTCAGATACAGGCACACAGTAGAACTGTGGGAAGCTTTGGTTGGCCAAAAAATGACTTACACTGCACATCTACTCGAATGGACTTGATGGCAGGGGACCCAACCCCATTCTCTGCTTTACAATAATAGCGGCCCCCCTGCAGCCTCTGGATCTTCTCAATCCGAAGTGTCTCATTAAACACCGATGTCTCTTGGAATTTGTCCGAGGCGCTGCCAGCAGTTTTGGTCCACCTCACCTAGAGGAGGGGAATGAGAAAGACTGAGATGAAGAGAGAGAGAAAGCAAAGTAGTAGGACACAGACAGACTTAGAACTGATCTGGGCTCTGGTTGGACGCAGTAGACTCTTACCAGTCTTGGGTTTCCCATGCAATCTGCCAGCAATACACACTTCATGGCTTATGAGGTTTTAAAAACTGACCCAAATATCTTCCTGTCATGCCATGGACTTCATCCAGAAACTCAGAAGTGTTCTCCAGAGTTCCGAAAGATGTTTGCCATGGGCAATAACTCATGCCATGTTACTCTCAGCTAATGTACAATGCCCTATCTTGCCATTGTGATATGTCCATCAACCAAACACTGTGCATCAGCCAAATAGGAATCGTGCAAGACTAATTGGCCTTTCCAGCTCCAGTTCTTGGAGGGTGTGAAGTGACTGGTAAAGAGGCTCATAGCCACAAAGCTTTCATCATACTTCAGTCAGTGCCTTTTCATCTTGCTGGGAACTGGGAATATTTAATCTGTTAAACTTCAGAAGGAAGAGATGCAGAAACTGCTACTACCCTGTAGATTCTGTTTCTCTTCCCTTGTGTATTCTGCATCTGCATGTGTGTGTATGTGAAGAAAGGCAGTCCTCTGAATTCTTGTTTGTTTTTCTTAAGCCTAGATTCAAGGTGATTTGTTCATGGAACAATTAAGTGAGTAGCAAGATTGCAAAAAAAGATGAACCTATGAAATATAATGGAGAAAGGAACATCACACACTGCCTTTGCTCAGGATTTGTTTGTCTTGAAGGCTTCCCTTTGGATCCCTGATGCATGAACACTTGCAGGCAGGTGGTGGGGGGTTTCCACTGGAAGAGAAATGTAAAATAAGGGATGTAAAGGAAATAAAGAAGCACCAAGCGTGGAAAGGATGAAATAAGGTTGCTGGGCAGACCAACTACAAGATTTTGCCTCCTGCTTCCACTGGAGCTAACAACAAAATTGACTTTTATGACCGAAACACAGGTGGGAAGGTACCACCCACTAATGCCTGATAGCCAGAGCACTAGCCAAAAGCTTTGTTTTAATTCACGACCAAGGCTTTTTTTGTAGAAAAAGGCCAGCAGGAACTTATCTGCATATCAGGCCACACCTCCTGATGTCACCATTGTTTCACATAGGGCTTTTTTGTAGAAAAAGGCCACCAAGAACTTATTTGCATATTAGGCCACACCTCCTGATGCCAAGCTAGCCGGAACTGCATTCCTGTGCGTTCCTGCTCAAAAAAAGCCCTGCTCATGAAAATCCGCAAGTCTGAACAACCTGGATGTTATGTAAGCTTGGAGCCTCAGAAAAGTACTAAGCATTAAACATGTACAGCAGGGGTTGCATCTTACGGCTCTATAGCCAAATGTGGCTCTTAAAAAAGAAAATGAAATCTTGAAGTTAAGGTATATTGGAAGTGTAGGTGGGATGTTAAAATAAGCAGTACGTGAAAAGAGTGGCAGGCAAAAAATGTTACAGGACTGAAGGGCTTCTCTGAGATGCTTTGCAGAAAGGAACATGGTAATAGTGAACAGTTGCCAATAAACCAAGAGTGAACCATCCAAAGATCTATGCCAGTGCACTAAAACAATCATGCAACATGCTCCTGTGTACATTGGTTACTTATTGTGTGCTGCTCTTATTCATCAACATATCAACTATCAGTAACATTTAAGTATATTTTCAATTATGCAAGTAAGTTTTCTTATACTGGCTCTGTTAATCACTTCTACAGAGGCTGGCTTTTTGAGGACAAAAGGTTTTGGAACCTGATGTACAGAAAGGTACTGAAGCTACACCTTCAATGCTACTTATACTTCTTGGGTATAAGAATCCACTGAAATTGTCTTCTCAGTGGGATCAGACTGTTAGCTAGTTTGGTTTATTTTCCTCACAAAATTTATTTCAAATCACAAGACTAAGTGGCTGTGGTAGAAAATGAGATGGGGTCAAAAATACTGGGGATTTATAAAATATGCGAGGCAGGACAACAAAAAATGATGGCTGTTTGAGTACAGAATTCTTTCTCCTTTGTCACTCAGATCTCATATGAAGCCTTCTAATTTCCATATCTCTATCAGACACTTTGTTCATATTTCAGGCATTGTTTCCTGTTGACATAAGGACAAAATATGTTCTCACACTATATTTTCTCTCACTCTCTTTCTCATAGCTGATGAAAATCTCATGAGTTTAAATAAATGTCAGCTTTGCCACTCAAACAGCAAATTATGTTCTATGTGAAACAGTCATGGCCACATAACTCTCTACATTCCTGCCCATGGCATGTCTACTGTAAGACAGACCCCAGATCTACCCATTCACCTCTCAACATCTCCATTATGCTGTGCAAAATACAGCACCTGCAGCTCATCGTCATGATGACCTGAAAAATCCAGCTTGCTTACTTTTCTCTTTAATACATAGCTAATTTCCCTCTCTCCTCAGCCCTCTGCAGGAATTATGTCCTGTTTGGTTAACATATACCAGGAGCCTGCCAGCCAAGTGTACTGGAAGTGCAGAATCTTGGGTTAATTATGCAGTGTGTGAATTTTCCATAAAAGTACAACTTCCATTCACATGAACCAGAACCATGCATGGAAGTTGTATCACATGGAAAGGCCACACATTCCCCAATTTACACAAGATGGGGACTGTGTTCTTGATATGTATAGTTGGTAGGCTCCCAATCTGCATTCACAGAACAGAATGCAATGTCTGCAGATTCAAGCAGAGGCCTGAAGAAGAGAGGTCAGCATTCGCTGAAATCACAAACCTCAGGGCTTCATCAAGTGGTTCATCTCTCGTATTACCACTTTATAGGGTTGCTAGCCTCTACACGCAGCCTGCTGTTCTCCCAGTTACAACTGATTTCTTGACTATAGAGATCAGGTCTCTTGGAGAAAATGGCTGAGCAGTGGCAATAGGGTTGCCAGGTTCAACTAAGGAAATAGCTGGGACTTTTGGAGTGGAGCCTGGAGACTTTGGGTTGGAGCCAGGAGCAAGGCTGTGACAAGCACAATTGAACTCTAAAGAGAGTTCTGTCCATCACATTTAAAGGTACCACACTCTTTGGAGAGCCAGTT
Source organism: Heteronotia binoei (assembly GCF_032191835.1). Classification (NCBI taxonomy): domain Eukaryota; kingdom Metazoa; phylum Chordata; class Lepidosauria; order Squamata; family Gekkonidae; genus Heteronotia; species Heteronotia binoei. The sequence continues at coordinate 179,453,604 of NC_083223.1, forward strand.
TGGTGTAGTGGTTAAGTGTGCGGACTCTTATCTGGGAGAACTGGGTTTGATTCCCCACTCCTCCACTTGCACCTGCTAGCATGGCTTTGGGTCAGCCATAGCTCTGGAAGAGGTTGTCCTTGAAAGGGCAACTGCTGTGAGAGCCCTCTCCAGCCCCACCCACCTCACAGGGTGTCTGTTGTGGGGGAGGAAGGTAAAGGAGATTGTGAGCCGCTCTGAGACTCTTTGGAGTGGAGGGCGGGATATAAATCCAATATCATCTTCTTCTTTTTAAATGCTTTCCTTCCATTGGAAATAATGGAAGATGCGGGCACCTTCTTTTGGGGCTCATGGAATTGGACCCCCTGGTCCAATCCTTTTGAAAAGGGGGTGGGTGGGTTGAGGAGAGGCACCAGATGCTATGCTGAAAATTTGGTGCCTCTACCTCTATCTGGGCACAGGGAACTGAGGGCACAGAGTCCTTAATGGAAAGTCCATTCTGCATTTGCATTGCAGCTTTGCAAGCCCAGAACTGCTTCCTGCTTCAGCCTGCAAAGACAAGAAAGGAGCTGGGAATTTTGTCAAACTTGGAGCTTCAAAAAGAGAGGGGGGAGGGGGGACAAAAGAGCCGCATGGGCCTGATTAAAACCCTGGATTGGCCAATTGTGGCTTGTGGACTGGACATTTGACACCCTTGCCCTATGGGCATTGGCCTCCATAGGGAATAATGGAGTGCTCAGTGGATATCCCCCTGCTTTCTGATAACCCTGAAGTGGGAGTTCCAACCCAGGAAATCCCCTGCCCCCAACTGGGAATTGACAACCCTAAGTGCAGGAAGAGCTGGTAGGGGGTGGTAGGTCTCCTGCCAAAGTGGGATGACATGGTGTACTTAGGGAGTGAGCTGGTGAGACATCTGCCTTAGTCTATAATTATACAGCATTCATTCCCTCTCAGTGAAATAAACCAAGGAAACAGTAATATTCCCATTTTACAGATTATAAATTGAGTACAAAATTAATGACTTGCTAAAGGCCAGCAAGGCCTATATTGAACAGTAGGGAATTGGACTATGATTTAATCTGTGTGCTGAGAATAAGGCAGACAGCATTATTACTACCACAAGGCATCAGACCTACCACTACCTTAATCAGACCTTCTCTCTGTCTAATGGCCTCTACAGCTATGGTGGAGTACAGACTGTATTTTATGGAGATGAGATGATCCGATTCTATGGCCTCCACCCAGTGCTTCCATACTATTCAGAGCTAATGGCTGCCCATGAGGGATTCATTTAGCCTTTGTCCTCTCATTAGGAGCCTGAAGCCTCTCAAAGAGCATTCTGTTTGCATGGCTGCTTCAGTCAGTTCTTTAATCTTTCCTCAGCTTTTTTCATTTTAGCCTCATTTATTTAGTTTGACCACATTTTGGAGTTTTAACAACTAACTGAGACAAGAGAGAAGATTAAACAAAGGTTAAGAGATAAAGCTTTGATTTAGACAAGCAGAGAATAGGGATTGTGTGTGTGTGTATGTGTGCACACACGCGTGAAGGATAAAGAGAGAATATTATTGTAATTTCAGAACTATCCAAGGAGCAATATTGATGATGCACTAAAATTGCCCTTATATAAAAGGGGAGGGGGCTGCTAGTTGGTATATTTAAGGGGAATGAAAACTATGCAAAATGCTAGAGAAATAGAGTTGTCAATCCCTGCTGGGTCCTCCCAGTTTTGCAGGCCCTTTCCCCTCCACCAGCCATAGCGTTTCCAAGTCCCCCGCGGCCTCTGACAGGGGACTTTTTCACACTCGCATAACATGCACAGCACAATGACAACACTCACAAGTGATATCACTGCACTGGTGACATTGTGCACCAGCCACTCTAGGAGCTTCTGGGAAAACTCTATGGTTTTCCCGGATGCTCTAGCAATTTGGGACAGAAACTCTATGGTACAGTAGAGTTTCCCTCCCAAACTGCTAGAGCGTCTGGGAAAATAAGAAGATATTGGATTTATATCCCACCCTATACTCTGAATCTCAGAGCAGTCATAATCCCCTATACTTCCGCCCCCCACAACAGACACCTTGTGAGGTAGGTGAGGCTGAGAGAGCTCTTACAGAAGCTGCCCTTTCAAGGACAACTCCTACGAGAGCTATGGCTGACCCAAGGCCACTCCAGCAGTTGCAAGTGGAGGAGTGGGGAATCAAAACCAGTTCTCCCAGATAAGAGTCCATGTACTAAACCACTATACCAAACTGGCTCTAGGAGTTTTCCTGGAAGCTCCTAGAGTGGTCAGTGAGCAACGTTGCTGAAGCGATTACATCACTTGTAAGTGACGTCATTGCGCTGGCAATGTCAGGAGGGGATCCCCCCACTGGTCCAATGTGCGCCAGCAGGTTGGTGACCTCCTTAGTGGCAGAAACCCCACCTGGCCTGGGAGCTTAGCAGCCCTACCCAGCCAACTGGCTGGTGGGGGGAAGCCCCACCCCCACAGCCACCGTGTGCCTTTCTACCTCGGAAGGCTTAAGAAGACACTTGGGCAAATTTGCTTTTAGAAAGGTGTGTGTGCCATTAAATCTCCAGAACTAGGCTGAATGGGGGCAGAGTGAGCTTGCAGAACAATGTGGCTGTTGTGAGAAAGAAAAGGGAAACAGCCCTGTTCCTCCGTTTTACAGTCCTTTCAGTACTCATTTGCACAGAAAAATACAGAATGTATAGTTAAGTAGAACCTCTGGTTTCCCTGTGTTAGTCTGAAGAACTTGGTTGAGTATACAACATTCAACAACTCCCATAATGAGTAAATTGCCCCAGTGAAACCACAAAGTGTGTTATTCCAAACTGTGTTTATTTTGGCTTTGTTTCAGTGTGTGTGCATGTGTGTGTGTGTGTGTGCATGTGTGTGTGTGTGTGTGTGTGTGAGAGAGAGAGAGAGTGGAAGTGCAGCCAGCTGCTGGGAGATTAGGGAATGAAGACTGTATGCAGGGGAACTGCACTGCTATATTTCTATTTATTTATTTTAGGGAGTGGGAAAGTGTCCTGGCTCCACCCCAAAGTCCCCAGGTACATTCTGAGTTAGACTTGGCAACCCTATAAAGAAACCTAAGGAGGTAAGTGATGGAACAGAAACAAAACTGAGAGGGGCAGATGCCAGGGAACGATGTTCACTGGATGTATAATTTCATGTTGCCTATGTATGTGCACACTTTGTTAATGTTTGTGTTAGCATTCTTCATGTTATAAATGCTTCTTGAACCTATGGTTTATCTGTAATCTTCTATAATAGAAGAAAGGAAAGAGATGGTTGCCTCTTCCATGGTGGAACGGAGATTTGAACCTGGGTCTTCCAGGTCTTAGACCAGTGCTGAAACCATTACATCCTGCCAGTTTATGATTACAGCCTTAATGTTTTTAGTTATAATGTACAATCTAAAGAAATGTAAATACTAACATCTGTGCTGTAATTTCCTTGGCTTTGTTTTTTTCATGGCCAGGCATAAACATCCAGGTTAAATAACTTGATAAAAATGGCCTTTGAGAAAGCTTCTATATATGTGCCTGGGAAAAAAGGGAAACTATCTGCACCTTTTATCATACCTTAATCACTCTGGCTTTGGAGAAGAAACTAATCATTGAGTGATTCTGTGAATGTTCCCTTGGAGACAATCTGAACCAAATTTGTTAAGGGACTGCCAGTCTACATTAACTGGCCTTTAGAACAAGCCCTAATGCACAGAGGTCGTAATATATGGTTATTTTTGTGACAACAGGAATGCAGGAAGGTTATTTAACTCAGATTAATAAGGAACTAGAAAAAACCATCTTGAGGACACTTCAAATTTTGATTAGGCAGAAGGGAATGCGTGTTTAATATGTTGTAAAAGGGGTGCTTGCTAGACAAATAGCTCGCAAAAGCTGACCTTTAAGGCCTGGACTGCTCTCTTTCACTTGGTGTATCCTATATCCTATGTCAAATAGTTTCTTGTCTGTGAATCCATGGAGAAATTAGATGCTGACAGCCACTGCACTTCAACTTGTGTGAGTAGCAAGACTATGAAAAAGAATATGAAGGGAGCAGGAGGAGGTGCTGTGGCTTTTCCCTTTCTTTAATATATTCTGTTCCCTGGGGGTATTCACATCATAACATGATCTTCAGGTAGGGTTGCTAGCCTCCAAGTGGGCAAGAGGAAAAATTCACCGCCTCAGTGCAGCTATGTCTAAGAAATTCTCTTACATTAACTAAACAACACTACAATTGCTTAGAACATGAAAAATCTTAACTTATTTAAGGATCATACAAAATACATAATCAATTTTTAAAAACAGAATTAACCACAGCATGGAAGGAAACATCAAATCCCAAAGTCCAACAGGCAAAGTTCGAAAATGTGATCCAATCATGCTTTTCTTTTCCCAGGCAGATGTCTTCAGTTCCAGCACAAGTGGAATTCTATTGTTCTACTGCTGGAACTGAAGATGTCTGTTTGTGGGGGGGAAAGCCTGATTGGATCACATTTTTGAATTTTACCTGTTGGACTTTGGGGGTTGATGTTTCGTTCCATGCTGTGGTTTGTGTCATCTTTTAGATTTTTTAAACAGATTTTTATTAACAAATTTTCAGTTTACAATAAAGAACCCTGTAATCTATCATCTCAAACAATGTAGCCTTAGTGAGGATATAAATATTTAAAAAAAAAACCAGAAAAAGAAAAAGTAATTCATAGAAAAGAGAACCAAGGAGCAGTCATACAATTATACTGAAGAGCATCCAGTGAAAAAACATTCTATTAACTGATTCTACTGTAGGAATGTACAAAGAACTGTCCCAATACTGTATTAAGAAATCCAGTTAATCAAACTCAACTATATAGAGCGCACAGTTTTTTGTACTCAGATCAGAAGAGAAAAAGTGAGTCCAGAACGTATTAGAAATAGAGCTTATCATGATAAAAACGTTTTTTTGGGAGAATATTATGTTTGGTGGGATATTCCACAACTTGGAACCAGAACACAGTAAATTTTTCTTGAGTATATTCTGTCAGAGCATCAGCACTATAAATTGAGACTTTACTTAGTAGGAAATAATCCCACAGTCGGGTTCTCCAAGCATGTATTGAAGGCAGAGCCTTGTATTTCCAGTGTGCAGCAACCTCCAATCAAGCTACTGCCAGCACGAGGGTGATCCTGTCGACAGAAATTTTGTTTGATGGAGCATTGGGCCACCAGCCTAACAGAACAGTCTCTGGATGAAAGGGGAGAGATTCTCCAGTGATTTCCTTTATTTCTTTTAATATAAAATCCCCAAAATCATGAATTTTAGGCCAGGACCATCACAAATGTATGAAGTCACCACCTTGTCCACAGAAAAGGCTACTAATAGCTTTCATGCTATAGAGCTGTTTAGAAGTATAATGCCAGTGGGTAGCCATTTTTAGAGCCTGGGATCGTATGTTAAAAAATTCTGAGGTGGAACTGAAGGCATTCCAAAGTTGGTCCCAATCTTCCTCTTTTATTCCATTTTGACAGTCTTCTTGCCATTTTTTAGATTGATTATGTATTTGGTATTATCCCTAAATAAGTTTTTCATGTTCTAAGTAACTAGTTTTTAATGTTCTAACTGTAGTGTCATTTAATTCACATAACATAGCCGCCCCAAGCCATTTGTGGGAGAGGCGGGGTATAAATCAATGAAAATAAATAAGAGAGTTTCTTAGACATAACTGCATGTTATTGTATGGCATTCCAACTTGGATTAGTGCCTTTGGAGTCTGATATCGAAAGAGTTCAGTCCAAATTTGCTAGGAAAATCATGGGCTGTGTCTCATATGCCACTCTTTGTCTAGAAACAGGCCTCAATATGTTAGAAACTAGAGCATGGCTTATATCAATCAAATATTGGCTACGTGTGCACTATTCCGCCAACTGTGGGAGTTATTTATATCAAATACTGTCTGAATCCTCCTCATCCAAATGGATTCCCTACATAGAGAGGAAAATAATCACCTTAGGTTTGTCTATGGATTCTTTTTACAAGCTTCCTCTTACAAATGCATACTATGTAATTAAACGCAGAATTTTAGATAATGAATTACAAAATCTAATGAGTGCTGCGGACAAATCTTGCTCCCCTCTGAATTTTGGAATTTCCTCAACTATTGGTCATCTGCCTTCTTATTTATCAGCTCTCCATGTTCCAAAATTGCGTATAGCATTTACCCTTGCTAGTTGCAATACAATTCCATCAGCAGTTACCTATGGTAGATATAAAAAAATCCCACTTTCATTAAGACTATGTATATGTAATTTAAAACAAGTTGACTCATTGTCCCATATTCTTCTTTATTGTCCCCTATATGATACTATACGCCTTAGGTTTCTGGATCCAATTCTGTTCAATATGACAGGCTGCTCAGATGTTGTGAAGGTTTGCCGTCTTCTGAATGATTTGTCATCTGAAGTAACTGAAAGGGTTGCTTTATTGTTGAGTCTGGTAATCAAGGATCAATTGTCCAGTGTATAGCTGCATATGACTGTTTTATTATTTCTGTAGCTGTTTATTTGTTTGTTTATAATCTGATATATGCCAATAAAGGCTTTTGATTGATTGATTGACATAACTGCATGGTGGCAGTTTCTTTTTCCTCTTGCCTCTTTTCAATGATTCTCACTTCTGTAGCCAAGCCTCTAGGTTGGGCCTGGAGATCTCCTGCTTTTACAACTGAACTCCAGCTGCAAGAGATCAGCTTCCCTGGAGAAAATGGCTGATTTGAAGGGTGACTCTATGGCATTGTACCATGCTGAGGCCCCTCCCCTTCCCAAACCCCACCCTCTCCTGGATCCACCCCCAAAGTCTCCAGGGCTTTTCCAACACAGATCTGGCGACCCTATCTTCAGGGGTCATTTAGGCAGTCACTTTTAGAGATGGTGTTAGAGATGGTGTTTCCAAGTGCAGAGTTTTGTTTGATCATCTCAGCTGCTATGTTAAGAAGCATCCCCCACTCCTGTATCATGGGACTCCTTAAATGTCAGAAGCTCAGTATCCAGCTATGTGATGGCCAGTCTGGCAAATAAGCTAGTGAAATCAAGTATCTACAGTGGAAAGCTTCAAATGAATATGTTTGGAGCAGCCAAAAAAACAAATCAGTTGAAGAGGGCCCAACTTTTCTGTTGAGGGAATAACTGCACTATTCAGATACCCTTTATTCTGTTGATGGAATGCTACCAGTTTTAAGTTTTGCTAGCATGGAAATTAATTCAGCAAAGTTGTAACATTTAACTTAATGAAGCCATTTCTGGGCTCTGCGCATGAAACAATGATTCAGAGAACAACATCCTTTCTGCTAAACAGTGGTCTGCCTAGTATTTGGCAAAATAACAAATCACAAGTAAAGGGACCATAAATAACAGAAAGGACCAGAAAAGTTACCTGTGGACGTGGATGCCCCATAACCAAACACTGCAAAACAAGGGTATCACCTTCCCGAATAGTGTACACTCGTTCACTGATGTTATCTTCCTTTACAACACATGCCTGTCCAGCATGGATGATCTGTGCCTGAGCAGGAGCTATGGAAGAAAAGCAAGAGTTAGGGAAGCCACTGTTCACATGACTCATGTCTACTAAGAAGTATCTCTGTGTTTTTAGTTGCTGTGGAGTCTTCCAAGTTTTCAGAGATAGTGATAGACTTTAGGCTGACTGGTTAGTCTTTTAGAGCTAATACCACAAAGCAGGAGTGGCCAACGGTAGCTCTCCAGATGCTTTTTTACCTACAGCTCCCATCAGTCCCAGCCAGCATGGCCAATAGCTGGGGCTGATGAGAGTTGTAGGCAAAAAACATCTGGAGAGCTACCGCTGGCCACCCCTGCCATAGAGCTTAGTGATCACAACAATACAAAAGCTCCAGAAAAAGAACACATCTGACATAATTTTTTTTTGTTATTTTATATATTTTGTATGTGTGTGCCTGTGTTTGCACCTGGAAGACAAGGCAACCTCTGGTGACTGACCCATACTGGGAGCCTGGAAGATATTCAGAGAGGTAGCTGAATAGAGCCTGCCTTCTCCTCTCAATTGGCTATTTCAAGGAAGTCTCCCATCCAAGTACTAATCACAGTCAACTCTGCTTAGCTTCTGTGATGTGAAGAGACTGTGCTTACCTGGGCTATCCGGGTCAGGGCAACTGACATCAATTTTGAGCCGCATATGTGTTCTTTTAAAAAATAGGCACTGAATGTTCAATTTTTGAGTTCCATTTCCAGAGATATAAACACTTTTACTGTGTGGCAACATATGAACCAGCATTTCACTTTCTGACCACTAGTCCCGGCACTGCCTGCTACCCAAGATCCTTTTAAAGGTAACCATGCCAGGAATCAAATATTGAAAGATACCAAAAATCAAACAAACTTGGGGAGGGACGGTGGCTCAGTGGTAGAGCATCTGCTTGGGAAGCAGAAGGTCCCAGGTTCAATCCCTGGCATCTCCAAAAAAGGGTCCAGGCAAATAGGTGTGAAAAACCTCAGCTTGAGACCCTGGAGAGCTGCTGCCAGTCTGAGAAGACAATACTGACTTTGATGGACCAAGTGTCTGATTCAGTATAAGGCAGCTTCATATGTTCATATGTTTATGTGCTTTACCACTGACAGATTGCTGAATTGGGCAATTATACAAAATAAAAGCAACTACCACAAATGGAGAGAACAGACTTTTTGCTGAATAAGTAGAGGTGTGGCCCAAACTGTGCAGGGGAGTAAGTGCTTAGGCAAGCTTTGTCACTTTTGCAATATAAAAGAAAGTCAAACAATAGTAGAAACAGCAGAATAAGGTTGACAACAGGCAATGGAAAATACAGTTGTCAAGGTAAATGCAAATATGCACTCTTTACTTCACACTGGACATAGGGACACGTAGATTATGCGTTTCTGAGGTGAGCCAAACAGCAGCAAATGGCAGCAAAATGGGTGATAATCATCCACCAAAATGATTGTTTGGAATAGCTCTTAAACTGTACCCCCATTCTATTCTTTAATTTTGGCACCTGCTTGCTATTTAAACAAAATGTGTTTTGAGGAAAGGCATGGGGACAAAGACCTTAAGAGGCTTGACCACAAAATTACAGAAATATGATCACGCAATGCAAGACAGAATCCCATAAAGCTTAATCCCAGTTCTACCAGATAAATCATCACATTCCCAAATAAGAAAATTCAGCGTAATGTTATATGTCTATGTAACATGGGAGGTACACAGTATAAAAAGAGGTCATGCAGAATACCTAAACAGAGTTACTTAATTTAATTCTATTGATTTCAGTGAGTTTGGACTGGACAATTTTGCATAGGATTGCACTATAAATAAAGTAATCCCAATATTTTTCAATTTAAAATGTCTGTTGTATGTTATGTGCTGTTATATATGTTGGTCCATTATGAATACTGGTGCTTTGTTTTCCACCTGCTAAAAAGAAAGGTACAATATAAATGCTTAATAAATAAAGACACGTGGTAAAATCAGTTGGAGTAACTTTAGATAACTAAAGCATGGATAATAGAAGATCTTCCAGGTGTACCAGCCTCTGAATCAAAACAGGTTACCAGAGTATGGGATGAGCTTCAATCTATGGTTGCTAGCCTCCAGGTGGATCCTGGAGTTCTCCTGGAAGTATAGCTGATCTGTGCAGTCTACAGAGATTAGTTGCCCTGGAGAAAATGGCTGCTTTGGAGGATGGAATCTATGGCATCACATCCCTGCTGAGCTGCCTCTCCTTTCCAAACTCTGCCTTCCCAGACTCTGCCCCAAATCTCTATGAATTCCCCCACCCAGAGTTAGCAACCCTAATCCTGCCATGTCCCTAGTAAGATCAGAGTTGAGACCTATTTTTGCATCTCTGTCAGAAGACAAAAACGGAAGTGTGACCTACAGTAGAGTTGCAGGACAGCATTTGATCTTTCCCCAGATACAAACCTTTTTTGCACACAGCTTACCTCGCAGTCACAATCCTGTTCCCTCCGCAGCGCCTGTTGGATTTCCCACCATTTGAGCCGGAGTTACAGGAAGTACAGCGGCTTTTGCGTAGCAAACGTAAACTGGGTTTTAGCGGTTTACGTTTGCTACGCAAAAGCTGCGGCACTTCCTACAGCTTCGGCTCAGATGGTGGGAAATCCAACCAGATGCTGCGGAGGGTTGTGACTGCGAGGTGAGCTGTGTGCAAAAACGGTCACAGTGTGCAGGATAGAGATCACACAGCCCTAGAAGTCAATTTCCTTACAGGAAACTTATTTAGGAGACAGCTTCTTTAGAAGGATCATGATCAAGTTTCTCAGTGCCTATCTGGTCTATTTTAAGAAGCACATTCCGTGAAGTTTTCTATGAATGCAGCCTGATCTCATCACATCTCAGAAGCTAAGCAAGGTTGGCCCTGGTTAGAAGCAGCAAAACACCTTGCCTTGAAAACCCTGAGGGGGCTGTTGTAAGTCAGTGGCAACTTGATTTGTGTGTGTGTGGGGGGTCTCAATCTATAAGAGTCTCAGCCAGAGCCTACAAATAATTGTCCAGGAAGTTTTAAGTTAATTCTGGAATATATACAACTGTCTTGTAACACGTGCACTTTATTTTCTTACACTTGCAAAAACTGTGATGGTTCTCTAGTGTGAAATAAGAGTCTGAAAGTGGAAAGGGGAGAATATTTAAATTTAGTATGGGCATCACACTGGGAGGTAAACAGGGGATCAACTGAGTTGCACGATTCTGCAGTTACAAAAAGTCCTGCACATCTTCTAAACTAATAAATATGCTGCAGCATAAAAGCCTCCACAACCCATAGCTATGGTTGCCAACTCCAAGGTGGGTAGCAAAAAAGGGAAGAAAACACGGAAGTTTGAAGACTATGAGAAAACTGTGTTAGAAGCATTAAGGTTGTATCACTAATTACTATTACTCAAGAGTATCACCATAAACTTTATATCATAATTGTTACTTTCATATAATAAAGTTGAACAGTTTACAAATATTTCTTTATGAACATACAAGAAATGGCTGTATAAGCTTACAGAAATTCATCTAAACATATAATAAGGTACAATGAATTAACTGCAAGGTCCACTGACACAAGAATGATGATTTGCACACAATTAATTACAAGGTGCTAGAGTTCTTTTCCAGAAAATACAATTTGTGACATGCTTCCGGTAAAAATAGGCATGTTTTGATGGCAACTCTTCATCTGTCAAAAAACTAGTTTTTTTGGAACCACAGCTCAATTCATTATGTGAGTGTGTCAATTTCACAAGACAACAGTTCTCTTTAGGTGGCTAGCTAGCTGCAGTCTGATAAGGATTAAACCTGGAACCAGTGTTCTATAAACTCCAACATCAAATTACTGGTCAGTTACCTGAAAAGGCACTGCCAGTTCTGCTGGACCTTTTAGTTAATTGTACCTTATTATATGTTTGGATGAATTTCTGTAAACTCCCAGGTGGGGTCTGGAGATCTCCCAGAATTACAACTGATCTCCAGACAGCAGAAATCAGTTCCCCTGGAGAAAATTTTTGCTTTGGAGGGTGCTTCTGTGACGTTATAAACTGCTAAATTCCTTTCTCTCCCCAGGCAACCCTAGACATAGCCCAATTCATCAGCAGCATGTGTTGACATAAAAAACATAAGTATGTTTCTTTTTACTGCAGAGCACATATGAACAAGATCCAGTCAAAAGAGTAAAGCCAATCAGCCTTGCAAACTGGCAAAGATTAATAGTGCACAATAAACCAATAAGAAGAGGCAATTACTTTTTTTTAATGAACGAACGTCGGCAACTTATTGAGTCCAAGCTTGATAGCATCAATTCTATATATGAATTCCAATTCAATGACGTCACACTTTGAAACTTAGTTGCTGAAGTATGGTCACCTCAATCTTTTACTGGTTGCCTAGGGAAGATTAAATTAGGGATGCTGTGAACTTCAGCAGAAATGTGTCTGCCAGGTTACCATACATTATGGGGAACGACTGTGGTGAGCTGAACCCAGGATTTCATTGCTTGATGGTATAATTTAAAGACTGTACCTGGGAGCTGTAGGTCACAACCAGTGGTGCCCTGTGTCATGGGTACTGGGGACCCTGCAGAAGAAGCTAAGCCTGCAGAAGAAACTGTACCCCTGCCACCTGCACCCGTGCCCCTGCCGCCTACTGGAGAAGATCCAAGCCCTCCGGCCTCGCCCTCTCGGGTGGCTCGTGTACGTGACCGCCTGCGTCAGGATCTCAGGGACCGGAGGAGGGCGGCACGCTCACGAGCAAGACGCTCCCTGAGCCCTGAGTTTTAAAAGGATCCTGGCTCCTCTAGGAGTGAGGATGCTTGAGTCCCAGCAGGATCCTGGCCGCCCTCTGAGTCAGCAATTAATCCAAAAGGGCAACAGCCAGCAGAGGGCTATATAGCTGTGGGCTTTGGGAGAAGGCTTTGTGGAAGCAACTAGTCACTTACCTGATGTTCTAGCATCCACTTCGGCTTCTGACTTTGGCTTTGACTTCTGGACCCCCCCCCCCCCGACTTCGGCTCCTGGACCTTTGACTTGCGATACCTGGACTGTGATTCGGTTTTGGCGTATTGGACCCTCGTTGCTCCCCAGCTACAGACCTTGGACTGCCCCTGGACTTTGCCTGACCCAGCCCCAGCGCGTGACATGCTGTAGAATGTGAATCTTGCAATCGATATTCCACCTATCCAGTGTTTCATACACTATATAAACAATCAATCCAACATACCAAATCCTGTATTAAAAGGCAGTATATATTCAGAGCATCTGCCATAAAAGACGAGATGAGGACTGCTCTGCATTTTACTAACTAGATAGCCTGTTCTAAAAGGTGGAAATTTATGAGTGGACAATCATTTCCCATGGGTCATCACACAATTGCTACACAGAAGCTTCATTTCCCACCCCCCACCCCACACACATCTTTCTCTTTCCATCTGACTGGTGATTTACTGGCAGGATTATTCCACAAGTACTATCCAAACAGTTGTGGATTAATAGATTCAATGTGTTTACTAGAATGCGTTTACAGCAAATATGTCAGAGCTCATCTCTACCCCTCCTTCGCTGCCTTCAACATCTGCAGAGGCCTCCTGCTATTATTCTCACAAGAACCTTTGTTGTCATTAAAAAGCAAATATGCCCAAGACAGAGTGCAAAGCTCCATAGCTAGAGCAGAGCAGATGGGAGACCTGCCCTTCCCAGGAGGAAAAGGGGATTACTGTTTACTAAGCATGGCAGTAGTGGGAGGATGAAACATTTATATAAACCTAAAAAGGGGGATTTAGAGCTTGGGGAAGGCAAAACTATAAGACAAGAAAGTCAGTACAGAATAGTGCTACTGTTCTACCCCCTCCATATTCCTCTCTTAGCATCTGTTCCACAGCTAGAAATCTGTGGTTGCCTCTTTGCCAACTCATTCCAGTTTCTGGGACTGAAGCTGCTTCATCACGGGCTTTAGGGGCACTTTTATATGGTTCAGTTACCATGCTGAGAGGCCACTTTAAGTTATTCCATCTGACAGCTGTTAATACACAGTGGGCCATTCTAATACAGCAACTCATCAAATAGCTTTGGCAATTTTCAATGATCTCCCCCCCCAAAAAAAAACATCCCCCCCCCTTGCAGGATAGTGAAAATGTTTAGACTTGTTCAGTGAGCAACTGCATGCAGACTCCTGCCACATGATAATAGCTACCACACAGCATGACCAAAATGACCTTCACATGGTGGCTGCTAATATGCAAACTGATCCGTAGATTTTTAGTTTTGCTAGAGGGCCAGCCATGTTCATTTGTTGCAAGAAAAAGAAAGCAGGTCTAGTGGCATCTTAAAGACCAACAAAAATTTATTACAGCAGAAACTGGAATACCTGAAAAGCTACACCCTTTTCCCACCCTCTGCCTGCCACTTCTGCCCTTCCTTGCCACTGCAGGGCAGGCTCCAGATGTCATTCCCTGGGAGGCCTGCCCTTCCCAGGAGGAAAGGGGATTACTGTTTACTGGCAATGGCAGTGGAAGGATGAAACATTTATATAAACCTAAAAGGGGGGATTTAGGGCTTGAGGAAGGCAAAACTATAAAGCTATTCATTGGGGCAGAACAGTGAAAGAGGGTCTTGGTCCAAAGGGGACAGGACATAAAGTTTTGAAAGTAAGATTCATTCAGAGGTGGTTTGCCATTGCCTTTCTCTGCATAGCAACTTTGGACTTCCTGGGTTGTCTCCTATCCACGTGCTAACCAGAATTGACTCTGCTTAGTTTCTGAGAGCTGATGAGATTGGTCTAGCCTGGGCCATTCATGTGAGGACAAAGGGAATATCATACTATATTAAATGTAGTATGGACCACCTGCTAAAATTAGTGATACCACAAATTCAGTGTCAAATGTGCTGAATAGTCAAACTTAACATGTTTGAATGAACTGATCAGAAGTGAGCTATTACTCAGTCTGATCTACTTGCAGCAAACTACTCAAATACCTGTCAAACAGGTTTGCATTTTTGTTAAAACTGAGCATGTGCAAAATGCAGCCTATTCAAGCAGACTGCAACTACTAAGGATTACTTAGACAATCAGTGGTGAGTAGGATTTTTAAAACACAGCATTTATTTATGACTGATTTAACTATCTATAGCTGCATCCACACAGTGAGACACCATTTCCCCTGCATTTCCCCACTGACATGCCTCTGAAAGGTTTCTGGAGATTTATTTTATTTTGATTTTTTTTAAAAAAAATAAGCAACTGCTATTGCATTACTTCAATGTACTGTTGCAGCAGTACATTGGCATGATTGCCAAAGTCCCAGCTTTTTAAAAAAGTAAGTCTCTCTCAACTTCCATTGTGGAGTTATAAGAGGAAAGGTACTGCTTATACCTTTGTACAATGGAAGAGTCTTACTTTTTTTTAAAAAAGAAAGAAAGCTGGGAAAGTCACTATATATCAATAGAATGTCAGATCACAATAACACAATAGCAATTGCCAATTTTTCCAGAGCCCTCCTGAAACTTTCCAGAGGCATGGAAAACAAAATGATGGCAATAGCTGCAGGAAAAGCCAATTGTGCCATGGTTTTAGGAAGGAATAGGATGAAGCAGACTGTCAGGTTGATGAACAGTCGAACTGATCACCCCCCAAATCAGCTCCTTTTTTGTGACTGATGAAAAGGACAAAACCCAAACCAGTGGGTGTTCAAACATCCCCTATCTCTAATTCTGCAGCCAGTCATTTATGAAAGAGTAATTCGCAGAAGCAGGAAAAAAGAAGAAAAAACCCACAAACCTTGGGTGGAAGAAAATTGTTTTAAAAATTAACTGTTATACGTCAAAGCTGTCAGCTTTGAAAGGATTTGGAACAGGGTTAATAACTATCTTTTGGTTTTAGTGTTCATATCTTCTCTATGTTTCTAGGAAATAGCTATTTTTTTACCTGAATTTCTATCCATTGTATTATATCAATGTCTAGATAGCGCACACACACCATGTTTGCAATAGTTCTGCTACTTTTCAGCAATATACTTTTCAAGGCTTCCCCAAATGAAGTTTAGAATATCTGAACTGCACATTAAAAAATATTCCATCCTCAGTTCTCGACTATCCCACCCCGTGAAGCCTTAGATCTCTTTAGCCTTGCAATAGGAGCTAAGCTCCTGCTAAGACTCTTTTACTTCTCTGGGAGCAATTTGTTTGCTGATGGCTGTTTTCCCTCTGAAAACAGTAGCCTACTGCTTAGAGTTAAAATCAAGCCACCCCACAGGGGAGCACATTCTTCATTTTTTTTTTACTGCTGTGTTTCCTACACAAATATTTGTATGTCTCTGTTTTTACCTGTGCCACCGCCCAAGTAGTTCATTCAAACACCGAGTGCCACTCCTCTCAGCATCCTTAGATACTCACTTGTATACTCAGGCCTGTAGCTACCAGGGTGGCTAGGGGGTCCAGGCCCTACCATTCAACCCCCTGTTCTATCTTTATGGCCCCTCCAACCACTGGGGAGCAGTGGGGAGGTGCCTGTAGAACTGGGCACCCCAGCAGAGCCTGTAGAACAGCCAATCCTGCTTTAAACCCCTTCTCTAGCGTCATGCCACAGCAGCGGCCCTCCACTGTATCCTACTTTCACGAGAAGGGTGGGTATACATTGAATAAAATAAATAAATCCTATGGGCCCATAGGATATAATGGAGAGATCTCTCCATGATCTTTATTAACTTTCCCAGCTAGCCCTGGAAGGCTGGCGGGGAAGAGAAGAAAGATCGGTGAGACCTCTCCCCACCTGCTGTGCTAGGTGCCTGTTTAAAACTGGGCAGTGCAGCAGAGCCACAAAGCAGCCAATCCTGCTGGGGAACCTGGGGGGATCTGGCTTCAGTGCTGAGAGCCCAGCCCCCCTAAAGAAAAAATCCTGCAACCCCTCCAAATTCAAAATCCTGGCTACAGCCCTGTATACTCGCTAGCTGTTCATTCACAGCAGGGAGGGGCCCTTTCCAGCTGCCAGTACTCTTCACTCTTTCTATTCCAATTAGGCTGCAGTGGGCTCATATGACAGAATGGACTCTGAGGGAGAGGCCTTTCCTCCTGGAGAACCACTGTTGCCATTCTCCAGGCGAAGGCTGTAGAAGCTGACTGGGTGATTTCATACCAGTCCAAACAGCCTCAAAGGGTTGTTATTGTTCAGATGAAAGGGGGAAGGGGAGAGGAGAATGATGTAAACTGATGTAATGGCTGAGGACTCCTTCCTATTAAATAGGGTTTATTAAACCCTCCCTATTAAACAGTCTGTCAGAGAGAGACTGTTGGTCTGAAAGGTATCACTACAGGCCTTTCCTCCTGGGGAACCACTGTTGCCAATCTCCAGGTGAGCGCTATAGAAGCTGACTCAGTGATTTCAAACCAGCCTAACCTGTCTCACAGGGTTGTTGTTGTTCAGATAAAAGGGGGGAGAGGGAATGCTGTAAGCTGATGTAATGGCTGATGACTCCTCCCTATTAAACAGTTTGTCAGAGATAGTCTGTTGGACTGAAAGGTCTCACTACAGGCCTCTGAGGCAGAACTCATTGGGTCTAGTGATGACTATGGCTGCCAGTTCCAGGTTGGTGAGAAATTCCTGGAAATTCTGTGGTGGACTTTGAGGGCTTAGGAGTTAGGGCTTCAGAGTGGGGTCTGCTGGACCCAGGTCCTTGCTGTGGAAGCTGACTGACTGATTTCAGACCAGTCACAGACTTCCAGCCTAACCTGCCTCACAGATTACATGGGGGGAGATAATGATGTAAACTACTTCAGTTCCGCCCCCTCACTGTGAAGAAAGACTAATTTTCTTATATAGAGGCTGCAGGGAGGGCACAGGTGATGGAAAGCTGAAATCAGAGGGGCAGATAAAGGGAAGGAGATAGGGCTGCCAACTCCAGGTTAGGAAATTCCTGGAGACTTAAGGGGCCGGGCCTGGAGAGGACAGGGTTTGAGGAGGTGTGAGACCACAGAGAGGTACAATTCCTTAGACTCCAAACCAACAATTTCCTCCTGGTAACCACTGTGGCCCATCTTCAGTTGAGGGCTGGAGATCACTCAGAATTACAACTGCTCTCCAGATGGCAGAGATCAGCTCCCCTTGAGGTATGGGGGGTGTGTGTGAATGCCTTCACTTGAGTGGGTGGGAAGACAGCAAGGGTGGCAGACACTCGCCCAGAGGTATCTTTCCATGTTGATGGGAAATTCCTGGAGATTCTGTGGTAGACTTTGAGGAGGGCATAGGAGTTAGGGCTTCAGAGTGGGGACTGCCAAACTCAGGTCCTTGCTGTGGAAGCTCATTGACTGATTTCAGACCAGTCACAGACTTCCAGCCTAACCTGCCTCACAGGGTTGTTGTTCAGATCAAAGGGGGCAGAAGAGAATTATGTAAGCTGATTTGGTTCCCCACCCCCCACTGTGGAGAAAGACAGCCTATGTAGAAGCTGCAGGGAGGGGGAAGGAGGTGGAAAGCTGAAGTCAGAGGGGCAGATAAAGGGAAGGAGATAGGTTGCCAACTCCAAGTTAGGGAATTCATGGATATTTAAGGGGTGGCGTTTGAGGAGGAGTGGAACCTCAGACAGGTACAATGCCATTTCCTCCTAGGGAACCACTGGAGCTGATTCAGATGTACAACTGCTCTCTAGATAGCAAAGATAAGCTCCCCTTAAAGTGGGGAGAAGTTAATGCCTTCACTTAGGTGGATGGGAAGACAGCAAGCGTGGCAGGCACTTGCTCAGAGCCTCCTTCTAGAGCCTGTTGTATTTTTTTTCCACAACAGGCCTTACTCCTAGTAAATAAATAAAATGGTTTAGAATTAGCTCAGAATAAATTGAGATATCCTCTCCATTTTGTGGGGGAAGACAGCGTTTGCTTGCATGAAAGAGAGGGGGGAGGGGCTTGCCAGTTACTAATTCTATTGTTGTACCTGTGAAACACCTCCTTACCAAAGTTTCCATCTCACTTGTGCAGTCTAGGTTCTTTAGACATGATAGAGTGATGTAGCCCCTTGCCACACACCGACAGATAAAAAGTTGGTGTTGTGGTATGCTAAAATTGCCTCCCAAGTATGAGAGGAGATGGTGGCATTTTAGAAACAGGAACATTATAATTGTCCAAGTATTTTTTTTTCCTGTTAAAAACCAGTGGTCATAACAATCACATTACAAAAAAAAGAGAAGAATTCTGAGAATATTAAAATGTTAACAAATGAACAGCAGTTTCAGTCAGAAATATTTGCTATAACTTTCTGGCTACTGTTAGACAGTTTCTCCCATTACTTCATAAAAGGTTATTGCACCCCACACACTTCCTCAGAAAGTTACCCTACCTAATCAAGTGGCCATACACAATAATGATAAGTAGGGTTGCCAAGTCCAATTCAAGAAATATCTGGGGACTTTGGGGGTGGAGCCAGGAGACTTTGGGGGTGGAGCCAGGAGACATTGGGGGCGGAGCCAGGAGCAAGGGTGTGACAAGCATAATTGAACTCCAAGGGAGTTCTGGCCATCACATTTAAAGGGACCGCACACCTTTTAGAATGCCTTCCTTCTATAGAAAATAATGAAGGATAGGGGCACCTTCTTTTGGGGCTCATAGAATTGGACCCCCTGGTCCAATCCTTTTGAAACTTGGGAGGTATTTTGGGGTGAGGCACTAGATGCTATACGGAAAATTTGGCACCTCTACCTCAAAAAACATCCCCCCCCCCGAGTTCCTGACACCCGCGGATCAATTCCCCATCATTCCCTATGGGAATCGTTCCTGGAGGTGAATAATGGCTGTGGGGGTGGAGCTTCCCCTGCCGGCCAGCTGGCTGGGGGAGGGGGGAAGCCTGTAAAACCAGGGGATCCCCCGCTGGGACCTGGGGATTGGGAAGCCTAATGATAAGAGTGATTTCAGAAGAGTATTTAACACACCTTGCTCTTGCTGGGCATGCATGTGTTGCTCTTGTGTAAGTATCCAGGCTGCACTTTCAGGAACATCCCATTCCATTCCCTGGTTTCCACATTCAGAATCTTCTGCCATGTGATTCAATGTGACCTAGCCCCACCAAAGAGAGAACTGCAGGTTCCTAGCATTGGTTCTCATAACTTATGTTTACATACAGTGAGGTATACAACACCATAGATACAACAGTTCTGTTTC
This sequence comes from Heteronotia binoei, assembly GCF_032191835.1. Classification (NCBI taxonomy): domain Eukaryota; kingdom Metazoa; phylum Chordata; class Lepidosauria; order Squamata; family Gekkonidae; genus Heteronotia; species Heteronotia binoei. Next base: position 179,473,254 of record NC_083223.1, read on the forward strand.
AAAGATTTTAGCCATTGTATTATTGGATCCAGTGTGATCTGTGTATGAGACCAAAACTACTTCCATAGAAATAAAAGTAGGAGGAGGAAGGCAAATCCAGTATGGGACCTTTCCTACAGAATAATTACCTCTTTCCACAAGTGTCAACTAGACTTGGAGAAATTCCCTCCCAGTTTCCACTATGGTGATTACTTAGGATCTGAGTATGAAAGCAAACTGCACCTGACATCTCATCTCGGTTATAAAAAGGAGTTCAGGTATTTTGCTATAGGCTGCAATGGAGAATTTACAGCCGAAACTATCGGTCTGCCAGGAGGTGGGTTACCACCCTTGTGGAGTTTTGGCAGGACATAGAACATAGGTGCTCTAACGTGCTCTCTTATAAGAAATATAGCAAGTGTCTCATCAATATGTCCTAAATCGTTTGCTTCAGTAACTGCAATTCTGACCAATCTCTGTACATGCTCAGTAGGATCAAACCTCAATAGTTTATAATGCATCTGATTTTTTAACAACACTTCAGCCATTTCAATGTAATCCCTAGTGTTCAAAATTACAATGGTTCCACCTTTATTAGCAGGTTTGATAGTTATAGAAGTGTTTTGTGATAATTTTTGTATTGCCAAATTTTCTTCAAAACTCAAATTATATTTCGTTCTTATATTTTCTCTATCTTCTGTAATAATAACCTCTCAAAGACAAATATGGCCAGGTCTGAAACATTAAGGACAAAAGTAGACTTTGCAACAAATTTATTACTACTCTTAGTATTGTCTCCAAAGAATGCCCTTAATTTCAATTGCCTCACTAATTTACATGCATCTACTCTAGTGGTAAATTTATCATGTCTAGGTGTAGGTATATAATTAAAGACTTCACCCATGTCTTCACTAAGTCCTATTTGAAGAGGCTTTCATTCTTTGTGACTGTTGAGAGACTTTGTGGGAAAAATTTCCAAGAATGTTCAGTGTTCCTTAGTTCTGTTTTTGTTTAATCTCACTAAATATGCATATTTACACGCTTTGCGTGGAAGTTTCATTGCTTCCGGTGGTTATCTTATATTGTGTATGAGACCAAAGCTACTTCCATAGAAATAAAAGTTGAAGCAGGAAGGCAAATTTAGTATGGGACCTCTCCTACAGAATAATTACCTCCTTCCACAAGTGTCAACTAGACAGAGAAATTCCCTCCCAGTTTCCGCTATGGTGATTACTTAGGAACTGAGTATGAAAGCAAACTGCACCTGACATTCATTCTGACCCATGAAGAGATCAACAACTGATAAGCCACATTAAAACTCATCAATATTCGTGTATTGATCAACAGTTTTGGTTTTCTAGCTAATGAAGTTCTTTGCTGTAACAACTGGTCAAGAGAGACTGTCTCAGAATTTTAAGCATCAACTTAAACGAATGTTTGCTTTAGAGACTTAGAGAGAGTTCTCATCTTCAAACTGTCATTTCAGGATTACTCTGGAATCTTACACTTGTTCCACACTACTCCTGGAAATGCCTGACTCTCACATGCATATGGCCTCTACAGCAAGGCTGTTAAAAGCCCTTCATTTGACGTATTTATATATTAAAATGAAAGGGAAGGGAAGGAAAGAGAATAAAATACCTTTATGCCTAAAGCAATGTACTGTACAATATTATTATCACCATAATATGTGAGGTTTATGAGATTTCTGCTATTGGATAGCCAATCTCATAAAAGCATCACTGGGGAAAGAGGTGGGCCTTTGGGACAATGGTTAAAAAACCCACAACCCTTTAATTATTTAATGTCGACACTGTAATATTTTATTCCACATAATACTTCCAGTCAATGCTAAACGTGTAATCAGAATGCAGGCATTTTCCAGATTAAATTACAAGAGAAAGGAAAATCCAAGATTAATAGTTTAAAAAGGAATTTATTGTAGGAGAAGAATTCTTCAACAGCCAACTCTTTAGTGCCTCTAATATTAGATGACATCCTGATGCATACCCTGTTGCTGCCCAAATGCTGGTTACGTATCCTCTGATGCAGCATGAGAGGAAGTAGCCAGAGCTCCTCCTTCTTGTTCCCTCCCGGCTGTTACTATCCACTCTTAACCTTGCCTGCTGTGCACAAAGGACTTTGGCTGTACTGTGCAGCATGTAAGAGAAGGATGTACAATGGGGAAGGCATGGGCAATAGGAGCAACAGCAACCTTCTCTCTTGCTGCATTAGTGATGGAAAGTGCCGTCAAGTCACAGCTGACCTACGGTGTCCCCGTAAGGTTTTTAAGGCAAGACTTTCAGAGGTGGTTAGCTATTGCCTACCTTTGCATAACAAACCTGGACCTCCTTGTGGTCTCTCATCCAAATAGTGACCCGCTTAGCTTCCAAGATGAGATTGAGCTAGTCAGAACCACTGGGAGAACTTAAATACATGTTTCCAGGGACTAGCCCGAAGATGGCAGCATTAAAGAGAAGAGAAATCCCCAAGTGTATTGCTCCTTCAGTTTACTATCTTACCATCCATTCTTATTTTAATCAATTAGTTCTCATGCCAGAAGCCACCTTATTATCTGTACCAACATTAAATCAGTGCTTTATGGACCTGCCCACACAGAGGTGTTTATAATCTCTATATGCAACATAGTTATTGTGCCCTTTTAGTAAGGATCCCCCATCCACTTAAGCAGCTGACATAGGGAACTGTGGTCTGTGCTTGGTACAAGTTTCCACACAGACTGCGGAGAACTCCTGGCACATACTATGACATAATATAGCTGTTTTCCCACATATGTATAGCAAAATATAAGAAGTGGAATCCTGTGCTTGAATATTTCTGATATTGTCCCCTTTTATGGGCACAAGCTCTGTGGTATAATAAACAAAACTGAACAGGTGAACCTTCCCTCCATCACTTCGACTCCATGCTGGGATAAGACTCTGTTGTTGTCTGCCTATTATGTAGCCAATGAAAAAGTCTTTTAAAAGATGGCAATCCTATCTCTGTTTCCATAATTTAACTCTTTTTAGGAGCCTCTTCCCCTCAAAAAAGACATTGGGTATCTCTTATAGCATTACCAGTATGGGAGACTAACAGCAAGAATTCACAGTTGAGGGCAGTTTTATTTTATTTATTTATTTTAAAACCTCTTCCCTCACAGTTAAGCTAACCAGATTTGCTATGAGCAGCTATTTTCTTTAAGCTGATTATTTCTTTATTTCATTTTCTTAATGTTTTAAAAATGATTATGTTGTACACCAGATCCACTATCAGCCACACTCATCAGTGACCTGTCAGTTTGCCCTCTTATGTTGGTTTTTTTTTACAATCTTGGTACAGTTTCTGTACAGCAGTCTCCTGTGCAATTTGCCATGTAGTCCATTAGATTCATTAACCGTAGCCCTGGACTGTTTGAGGTAGGGTTGGCTGGGATACTGTCTAACTGATCAGACAAATGTTGTCTGTCGACCACTGACTATTGATCACAGCCAATAATATGAACATTCCACAAAGTCAAAAACATCCAACTTCTTTATTCTACCATGGGGTCATCTGATAGAAGTGGCAAAACCAAGAGTCTGCAGGAGTCAGATTCACACATGCAGGGCCAGCGCATGGTAGTAGGCAGGGTCGGTGGCTGCCTAGAGCACTATCCTGCCTTGGGGGTGTCACTAGGTGCCCCCTTACTCCCCTTTCTCCTGCAAAGCACTCCTCTGAGTCTGCCTTATAGGAGGAGCGCTACACAGCACACTGTTTTAGTGGTGCCTGACCACTTTTGGGTTGAAAGCGGCTGAGTAGCACCGTGGAAAGTGACCGAGCACCACTAAAACAGTACTGTAGGGAAAATGGTGGTGCGGCAGCACTCTTCTGTGCTGCCTGTCGCTTCCTCTCCCAACCCTGTGTTATGACTTTACTTTCAGTGACATCATCATGCTGTGCATGCACAAAGCACATGTGCGAGAGGATTTCCCTTAAGGGAGTTTGCAGGGAGAGGTGACGCAGCATGGGGGTCTGCCTCGAGCAGCAGAACCCATAGCGCTGGGGCTGCACACATGCACAAACTTAAGTGTGATATAGTGGTTAAGAGTGGTAAACTTTAGCTGCTGTGACAGGTCATTCCTTTTCTACAAGCTGTTATGGGAATGATCTAAGCAGGGGTGGCCAACGGTAGCTCTCCAGATGTTTTTTGCCTACAACTCCTATCAGCCCCAGCCATCGGCCATGCTGTCTGGGACTGAAGGGAGTTGTAGGCAAAAAACATCTGGAGAGCTACTGTTGGCAACCCCTGATTGTAATTTCACAATTTTGAGCTATCACACTCCAGGAATGGCCACTTACCTGCTGCCCCTCCCCATTACCACATTTTAAATAACATAACCAAACAGGAGTGGTATGTTCCCTGAGATCAGACTTAGAACATCCAATATATAAGAAAGTTTAATAAATGAATAAAAACGATGTACACATTCTGTTCAAGTATTCAGGCTGAGCAAGAGTTCAAAGAAAAAGTGAAAAAACAGCCCTCTTTCCCTACACTCAGAACATATCCAAAATGATTTTTAATTAAGACAGGCTAGCTTTACTTGTAGTGATTTAAAGTTCATCATTAGTTTAATTTTCATAGTTGAGACTTCTCCCTATTGCCCTTTTCATGTGGACAAGATGGAGTTCCTTGGTAAAAGCTTAGTTAAATATGGTGGCATATGGCAAGAAGAAGAAGACCATAGATTTATACCCCACCCTTCTCTCTGAATCAGAGCCTCAGAGCGACTTACAATTACCTTTATCTTCTTCCCTCACAACAGGCACCCTGTGAGGTAGGTCTGGCTGAGAGGGATCTCACAGAAGCTGTCTTTTCAAGGACAAATTCTGCGAGAGCTATGGCTAACCCAAGGCCATTCCAGTAGCTGCAAGTGGAGGAGTGGGGAATCAAACCCGGTTCTCCCAGATATGAGTCTGTGCACTTAGCCACCAAACTGGCTACAGGAATGAGTAATAGATTTTTTTTCTGTGTCCATGGAATTTATGATCTGACTTGGGGAAAGTTCATCTCTCTCCCATCCACAGGCCATTCAGATCTTGATGTCTCATGAAGAAGATAATATGTTACAGTAATGTGACTGTTTCCCTCTCTGTCTCTAGGTGTCACCGACCAGCAGGGTGGTAAACCATTGTTTCAGCCAATATCATCAATATAACCGAGTGCTCATCGACTGAGTGTATTCAGTGGTGGGATTCAAATAAATTAACAACAGGTTCTATGTCCTAATGACCATTTTAACTATATCAAAAGATATACCGAAAGGTAGTTTAATAATTCACGCATTAAATACTGCAATAAGAACAGTAAAAGAGGTAAAGACAACTAGATTATGTTTAAAGAAAGATTTATTGAAGATATTTCCATATTGGGAGTTCTGGCCCTCACATTTAAAGGGATGGCACACCTTTTCAATGCCTTCCTTTCATAGGAAATAATGAAGGATAAGGGCACTTTCTTTTGGGGCTCATAGAATTGGACCCCCTGGTCCAATCTTTTTGAAACTGGGAGGGTATTTTGGGGAGAGGCACTACCGTCCTCCACTGCGAAGACTGCCCATTTATACTCACTCTCTGTTTCCTATTACTCAGCGGGCGTTTTCGCACTCACCTTCAGCCGGCGCGACCCCCCTCTTCACCGCGAAGGATCTGCGCGGATTTCGCACGTAAAGCCGCGGAGCAGCCGGAAGAGCCGGAAACTCCCGGCGCTTTTGCGGCGCAAACGTAAACCGCCAAAAAGCAGTTTCCGTTTGCGCGGCTTTTGCGCCGGGAGTTTCCGGCTCTTTCGGCTGCTCCGCGGCTTTACGTGCGAAATCCGTGCAGATCCTGCGCGGTGAAAAGGGGGGTCGCGCCGGCTGAAGGTGAGTGTGAAAACGCCCAGCCAGTTTTTGATCCACAAGAGGACCTGTCCTTTTACTCCATGACTCTCAAGCTTTCTAAGGAGCCTTTGATGAGGAACTTTATCAAAAGCTTTCTGGAAGTCAAGGTAAACAACATCTATTGGGTCCCCTTTGTCCACCCCCTCAAAGAACTGTAACAGGTTAGTGAGGCAAGATCTTCCCTTACAGAACCCATCCTGAGTCTTCCTCAATAACCCATGTTCATCAATGTGCCTGCTCATTCTGTCCTTGATAATGGTTTCTAACAACTTTCCCGGTATTGAAGTCAGACTGACTGGCCTGTCATTTCCCGGAAATCCTCTGGAACCCTTTTTAAAGATGGGGGTGACATTTGCTACCTTCCAGTTTTCAGGAACGGAGGCAGATTTCAATGAAAGATTACATATTTTTGTCAGAAGATCAACAAGTTCAACTTTGAGTTCTTTCAGAACTCTCGGATGTATGCCATCCGGACCTGGTGACTTATTAGTTTTTAATTTGTCTATCAGTTGTAGGACCTCCTCTCGTCACCTCAATCTGACTCAGGTCTTTCAACACCCCTTCCAAAATTAGTGGTTCTGGAGCAGGCAAACACTTCTCGTCTTTCACAGTGAAGGCAAAAAATGCATTCAACTTCTCAGCCATTTCCCTACCCCTGATGTAGCCCATCTTTGTATTCAGGTACTCATGATGTTATACATGGTTTACTAGCCTTCCCCTTTAAATCCGCACAACCTTGTGCAGTAGGTGGGGCTGACAGACACAGCACCATCCTTAGGAGATCTAACTCAGACTCTCACGCAGGTCTATGCAACTGGGCTGCATAGGGAAATGGCTTTAGGATTGCACTGATAGTGACTGATTGAAATCAGCCTGTGAGTTTTGCAGGAATCTGACCTTCAGTCTTCCCAGTCCAGAATTCTGATTGCAACAAATCTTGGCTTCTTCTTCTGGCCAATTAAATAAAACACGATTGCTCCTAACTTTGAACAATTTGAACAATTGCTTTGAACAATTTTGAGGAAGAGAAGAAGAAGAAGAAGAAAAAGAAGACCATAGATTTATACCCCACTCTTCTCTCTGAATCAGTCTCAGAGTGGCTTACAATTTCCATTATCTTCTTCCCCCACAACTGACTCCCTGTGAGGTAGGTGGAGCTGAGAGAGCTCTTCCAGAAGCTGCTCTTTCAAAGACAACCTCGGCAAGAACTATAGCTGATCCAAGGCCATTCCAGCAGCTGCAAGTGGAGGAGTGGGGAATAAAACCCAGTTCTTCCAGACAAAAGTCCGCACACTTCACCACCACAACAAACTGGCTCTTGATAGAAAGGATAAACAGGATAGAAACCTGGTAAACTAGTCACTAACTGCTGTTAATACACCTATGTCCTTAGTAATGTTTGATTTTTTCCCTCTTCAGTGTTGGATCCAACCATTTTCTCGCCATAAATACCAACAACTGTCCATAACAATATAATTCCCAGGGTCCTGGGTGGGACGTGCCAAAAAAGTACCTTTTCAGGTTCAGATATATTGGACTGGGAATATATTGGTAATTCCAATATTCCTGAATTCCAGATACCTGTATGGTAATTGGATTTGGAGGGTCCCCCCCCCCAATTCCAGTTTTTTCAGGACCATTATTCTGTATGGGGAATGGCTGGGGAAATGGAACAGTTGTTTTGAAAGATTTCCAGGTGGTCGGGGGAGTTGTTTTTAGAAGAAGAAGAAGATATTGGATTTATATCCCGCCCTCCACTCTGAAGAGTCTCAGAGGGGCTCACAATCTCCTTTCCCTTCCTCCCCCACAAAAAACACCCTGCGAGGTGGGTGGGGCTGGAGAGGGCTCTCCCAGCAGCTGCCCTTTCAAGGACAACCTCTGCCAGAGCTAGGCTGACCGAAGACCATTTCAGCAGGTGCAAGTGGAGGAGTGAGGAATCAAACCCGGTTCTCCCAGATAAGAGTCCGCACACTTAACCACTACACCAAACTGGCTTTTAGAGGCACAAGCACCACAATCTCAGGGAAGCTGCTGGTGCCTGTCCTTTCAATCAGTGGCTCCCAACCTTTTTGGCACCAGGGACCAGTTTTGTAGCAGACAATTTTTCCACGGACTGTGGGGGGTGGTGCAGGGGTTCTTGCTGCCCCAGGCCATCCTGCTCCCATGTCCCTGCCCCCATGGGGGTCTTTAAATACAGGGGAGACTGGGGCTGCTTCTGGCCACCTCCCCTGGAAGGGGAGGCAGCCTCAGAGCGAGGCCACACTGCCTCTTTCGTCCACCACCGTCTTTGGAGTGAGGCTGTGTGGGTGGGCAAAAGGGATGGTGGAGCAAGCCTGCTCTCCTCTATGCCTGGGAAGCAGGGCTTGGAGGAGAGCACATGCCGCTGATCCGTCCCACCGCTCTCAGCTTCCCAGATCTGTGACCCAGGAAGCCAAGAGTGCTGTCCCTGTGCAGCCTGGATGCTAACACACCACGGACCGGGACCGGTCCATGGCCTGGGGGTTGGGGACCCCTGCTTTAAATAACCCCCAAGTTTCAAGTCGATTGGACCAAGGAGTGAGTCCAATTTTATGGGCCTCTGAACATTATTTCCAGTGGAAGGGGAGACAGAAAACCCTGCAAGCTGCTTCCAGGGCAAACCCCCCCCCCCATGTCTGCAAGTAGGAATCACTGACAGACAGCGAGTTCAGCAGAACTTCTACAGAACTCAGTAATCGCAGAGGAACCACAAGCCAATGTGTCAAGCCAGAGAACCAAAATCAAACCAGAGAATCTTGCAGTGGAACCTGAAGCGGGGTGGGGGTGGGAGGTTCAAGCCCGTTACAACCAGTGTACAGACTGCTATGGAAGTGTCAAACTCATTTTGTTATGAGGGCCGAATCTGACATAAAGGAGACCTTGTCTGGCTGGGCCATGTCAGGCTGGGCCATGTGTGTTCCTATTTAAAGATTAGGTAGCAAAGATACAAACTTTATAAAGGACACAAACACAAATATATTTCCTAATCACACGTGGGAGTGGTGAAGCTGGAAGGGGCTGGAGGGAGTGAGACGCAATTCCTGGCAGGGCGCGCGTCTAACTTGTTCGCTTGGGCTTTTTTTGCAGTCTGGTGGGGAAAAGAAACTGGTGAGTTTTAGGCACTTAGAGGGGAAAGTCCCTGTTGATCCGAGGGTGCCCGACCAACAAACGGTTCTATAGAACCGATAGCGCATTAGGTAACGGTTCCATAGAACTGGTGCGAACCTGCTGAATCCCACCACTGAGTGTATTCCAAATGACTGAAATACTGGAGTGAATTTTGGGGTGAGGGTGTTTCTCCACAGGCTTTAACTCTGTTTAGGATTATACCATTAAGTCACATGGCTTAGCTTCTCCCACTGCCATGTGTGAAGCTACAGGTATTTCAGAAGAGGTAAGTAATGTTCAGAAAGAAAATGATGCAAACATGCACTAGCTGTCATCTTAGAGGGGAACCAAGAAGTTTACACTGCAGGCAAAGCTCCCTTTTCTTGTTAAATTGGGAAGAGATGTTTTTCAGCATAGAAGAGACAAGGGAAAGGGAGGGCTTAACCTTTCCCTGCCAATGTCACAGACCTGTTTTTAAACTCACAAACATGGATCTGGGACCAATTAGCAGCAAAAGCTAAAAAAGCTTTATCTGGATCATGAGCATACTCATTCTGACCTAGGGCAATGTACTATTCTTTCAGATATTCTGCAGAAGCATGGGGAAAAGATGCGCAAGCCTGTGATGATGCTTCTGTGGTAACTTAAAAACTACACAAAAAGTTGCTCCATTACAGAGCTTGTTTAAATGATTATTTTATTTTCTAAAGTGAAATAAATTAACTATGCCCAAAACATAATCAGATGTAGATACTACCAGATGTTGCTTCTATAATATTAAAGTTATGTTGCTTTAAGAAACAGCCAATATTCCTGCTAAAACTTAATCAGAAACAAGGGGGGAAAGGTAGAAAAACAGATCTGATTAAAACTCTGTGCTTGGCCACTATGGGCATATGTGCTGGGCTAGTATGCTCATTGTCTCCTCCCCCCTTCCCAGAGGTTAATTGATAAAATTAGTAGATGCAACGACCTCTGAATTCTAAATAATGGCAGCAAAAACCAACAAAACAATGGAGGGGCATCACCTTTGTACTCCTTTTGCGAAATTCCAGAGGGATCATAGTCACTCTTGAAACAGATCAGGTAGATCATGTTCTCATTGAGCAATGAAGTTTTTATTGACAGGACGCATGTCTATCTGTGCTCAAGAAGACTTTGATCTAATCCCAAACATGTGGTGCTGATAAGTAGTGATGATGGAATGTTATAGCAACAAACACACATGGATCAGGCATTCTCTTCTGTCCTAGTGCATTTCTATCCTACCATTTCTTCAATGAGCTCCCAAACAGCACAAATGACTCTCCCTTTCTCATTTTATACACACAACAACCGTGTGAGGAGATGAGGATGAGAGAGCTCATGATCTCCCAGAAAGCTTCATGGCGGGGTGGGGTTCCCAGATCAAAGTTTAACCTACTACATCACTAATATGTCAAATATTCCCTGTCATCAAAATCAGGCTTCAGAAGGCTATGAGTCCATGCTAAATGAATTATTTTCTCTTGCCTTCTTTTCTTCTCCATTGTCAATTCAAACTAGTCTACTCCAGGGAAGTTTACTCTCTACACAATTAATTAAATTGGGAGTGGAGGAAGTTGGCTATTTTTTGTTCTTTCTCTCTGTGAGATTTTTCCTTATGATTCTCACAATTATGAAATTTTTCACATCACAAAGAATTAAAAACAACACCCCAAATAGTGTGAGTTATGAAACATATACACAAGCAGGGAACCCACCAAGGAACGAAAAGGCACATGAGAGAGTCTGGTGGGGGACGTTGTGCCCGGTGGGGCAAAGACCCCCACCTCAAATATAAGCCTGTTGCTGTGTAAACACAGGATATCATTTTGAGAGCTTTTGAAAGAAGCAGCTCATAACAAAGATGATGTTAGTCTGATCATCCAATGTTACCCAAGTCTGAACAGCAAGATGCAGAGCAGACAACTCCAGTGAACACTGGGAAGAATATGGGGAACTTGCAATACCAGCCAGACCGAAACCATCTGCTTAGGTCCTCAAGACCTCAAATGCCAGCTTTCCTACGTTCTAGATTTGAAGCAAGAGGCAGCCAGTTTATATACTTTCCACCTGGCATCAGGAAAAAGTAAATCCTAAATCCTGGAGGCTTGGCATTTAATTATAAAATCCACTTTGTTTTTATCCCTGGGTTGATATTTTAGGCTGCTTTCAGATGTCTTGTTAATCTCATGGCAAAGCAGTAATAAATCATCTGGTAGCATTCCAGTAGCATTCCTTAGGTATGTGACTGCTATACAGGCACACTCTTTTTACACTGGTAATGATGCAAAACATGGCAGTGTTTCTCTCCTCAAAGGGATCTTCGGGTTACATTCCATAATGCAGAATAAAAGGTCTTTACTTTCTCCCAAGAAATATATAGAAGAAGCTGGCTCTGTAGCTAAATTATCCACAACTCAATTACCAGAGGATGGGAAATAGGAAATGCAGTAAAAATCTATGCCGATGAACTTGTCACTATGATTACCATGAAAAAGAAGGAAACTGCCAAGCTGTACTGATCATTTCTGGGGTGCACACCATGCTGTCAAGAGGGTAACACAATTCTAGTAATACTCTGGAGGGGCCATAATTCAGTAGGAGAGCTCATGCTTTGCATGCAGGATTTGCTAGGTGCGCTCTTTGGCATATCTGCTTAAAAGTAGCAAGTCTGAGAAACACTTCTGCATGAGGCCCACTGTCAGTCAGAATACAACGTTCTAGGTTTGATGGACCAATAGTTTGACCCATGTAAGAAATCGTCACAATTTTCATGTGTGAATTTTTTATGATACACTGTAGTCCAGCAGTTCAATCCTAAAAAGTTAAATCTGCCCTAAACTGCGTTTAGGACTGCATAGTAAGACTATGAAGCAGTGGCAAAGTATATTGCCTCCATTCTAGAAGACCAAATTAGGGGCTGACTGATACATTGCATGTGAGTTTGGCTGGGGGAAATATAGGGTTGCTAGGTCCTACTCAGGAAATATCTGGAGTCTTTTGAGGTGGAACCAGGAGCAAGGTTGTGACAAGCATAACTGAACTCCGAAGGAAGTTCTGGCCATCATATTTAAGGGGACTATGACCCTTTTAAATGCCTTCCTTCTCTGGAAATAATGTAGGATGGGGACACCTTCTTTTGGACCAATCCTGGTCCAATCTTTTTGAAACCAAATTTTCAGCATAGCATCTAGTGCCTTTCCTCAACACGCCCCCCCCCCCAGCCCCAGAGCACAATGGATTGATTTTCCATTATATCCTATGGGGACTGGTCTCCATAATAACCCTAAAGTGAGGGAGGGCCTCCAAATCAGGGGATCCTCTGCCCCTAACTGGGGATTGGCAACTCTAGGGAAACACCAACGAAACACACTTTTAAATGTAAAAATAGTGTATGGGGGTTTCATCATTCACTCCTTTCCACCCAACATGCTTTCACAGACTGAAAAGGCTGGGGGCCAGGGCTGTTTGACTTACTGCTGGTTTCCCATATCTCCTGGGCAGACATATGGAGCCCACTTTAAGACAAACAGCCCTCTTTCCCTTAGGGTTACAAGGTGCTGCTGAGTCCCCAGTGGGGGACTTTGAAATGGTCTAGGAGGGGGCGGGGACAGCCCCAACATGATGTCATGCAGAACTGATGTCATCATGTTGGGGATGAATGCCTGTGCTCCAAGCACACACTGTCCCCCACTTTCCCTCCAAAGCATTTAAAGGATATTTTCAACTGCCTTGGGGAACAAGCAGCAGGGGAAGGGTCCCTACAGACATTTGCACTCCAAGCTGAGAACTCGCGGCTTGGATTACAGGCACACACCACCCCAATTCTCCCCCCCAAAAAAACATTTTAAGGATACCTTAAAATGCTTTAGGGAAGAAGGGAGGTCCTATGTGTGTTTGCACTCCAAGCCCTTCTCCAGGGGAGGAAGAGGGATGGTTACCAGCAATTAGGGTTGCCAATCCCCAGCATAGCATCCAGTGCTTCTCCTCAAAACACCTCCCAAGTTTCAAAAAGATTGGACCAGGGGGTCCAATTCTATGAGCCCCAAAAGAAGGTGCCCCAATCCTTCATTATTTCCAATGGCGAGAAGGCATTTAAAAGATATGCAGTCCCTTTAAATGTTATGGCTATTTCCTTTGCATTATGCTTGTCACAACCTTGCTTCTGGCTCCACCCCCAAAGTCCCTGGATATTTTGTGAATTGGACTTGGCAACCCTACCAGCAGTCAGGCTTGGGGGTGAGACTTCCTCTTCCAGCCAGCTGACTGGGATGGATTGCAGCCCCCAAAGCTGGGGGAAACCCCACCAGGACACAGGGGATGGCAACCCTACTTTCCCTCCTGGCCCTCTTCTGCTAGCAAAAGCATGTAAGGTTGGAATGACAAAAGCTTCTCATGCCACCACACACTTAGAGCCAATTCCCCCCCACACACACACACACTATTTTGAACGTGCTAGTCACATGTTCAATGTGACTTGAGTTGGTGTTCTCCCCAAGCCAACTCACATGCAATCTAATCATCTATTCAGACCCTTAAAATGGTTTGATTGTATGTGTATAAGGCTATGGGTAAATTCTTTATTTTAAAAAATCCTCAAGAAGAAGCAGAGCTCTGCTATTCAGTGTTTGTTAGAAGGGATGCTCAATGTTCTTTGTGCATGACATCATTGGAGGGTTATTTTTTTTTAATTTTGTGTGTGTGCATGTATATATGTGTGTGCCTGGAAGTCATGGCTGATTTCTGGAAACCCCTAGTGGGGCTGGGAGGCAAGCATGTTCTATTGCCTGCCTCTGTGTCCTGGCTCTGGTATTCCTTAGAGGTCTCACATCCAAGTACTTGCCAGGGTTGGCCCTGCTTAGCTTCTGAGACCTCACAAGATCAGGTTTGCCTGGGCTATCCAGTTCAGAGCACATCATTAGAGGCTTATATTATGTATAAAAACGCAAAAACATTTACTAACTTTGCTCCCAGATCCTCCAAGGGGAAGGACAATGATTAATGCATTTGCATGAGCACACAGGACAGCTGATTTCATAGAAGCAAAAGCTCAGTGTTAGAGCATATCCTTTTCATGTACAATGTTTCAGGTTCATCTCCATTTAAAAGTAACAGAAATAGGAAAGGCCTGTGCTAGAGGGACACTCTAGCATTTGTTCCATACTTTATGGTTTAAACTTTAACCCACCAATATAACACCACTTCTTAGTTGTACTGGAAGTTGCATCATCATGCCAGCAACACTGCTTGCCCCCCCTCTTATTGCCCACTGTTATTTGTACCTGCCAACCACCTGGGCAGTGGTAGGAAATGGTGGAAAGGGGAAGCAGATCCACCAGCAGGAATGTGGCAATGCTAGACTTTGGATCTGCTGTTTGTCAAAGCAGGTGGTGCTGGATCAGAAAAACTAGCTCAATATAAGCTTCATACATTCTTAGACAGTAGAGGGAAACCATAGTTTTTAAAACAGTTTAATCTGGTAGGGATATTTTCGAGGCAGATTTTCCTAAACATTCTGGAAAGCACTGAAAGGTGTCCCACCACTTGAATAACATTTAAATGAGATAATGCTAAGAAACCATTATCTATATTTCAAACCTCCTGATCCAGCAGGTCCAGCTCTCTGAACTGTTGAAATCAAATTTATCCAACAGAGCCATTTGTGCTCTACATTCCCTTGCTGCCCCAGAATTATATCACCAAAAAGTACATGAAATTATTGAGTTAATTTTTTCTCCCACAATTGGGACTAAAAGAAGCTTACAAGATGAAATGCACATTAAAAATAATTTAAACAAAAAACATACAACCCTACAGGTTTCCTGTACAATCTTAATTAGGGTTGCTAACTCTGGATTGGAAAATACCTGGAAATTTAGCAGGGTACAATGTCACAGAATCCACTACATAAAGCAAGCATTTTCTCCAGGAAAACTGGCCTCTATACTCTGGAGATCATTTGTAATACTACAAGACCACCAGATCCCTCCTTGAGGCTGGCAACCCTTTCTGGTACTAGTTCCATGAACACAGCTCACACAGGGCCACAGGAGAAAACCTCTTTGGCTCTTGTCCTGCAGCTCATATGAAACACCAAACCCAGGCTTTCAAAGATGTTCATTCCAGATTTTCTTTAGCCAGCCCAAATGTTCTTAATTTTCCCAATTCCTCAAGCCTCTGGGTAAGCCTCAGCTTCAGAATCAGATAGATGTTGAAAAGAGAGGATTGGGTGGAGGAAGAGTTAACATATTGTCCTCAGAAGCTAAAGAATAAAGGACTTATAGTGAATTATAGTGAGGAAGCAATACCAACAGTGCCATCCAAAGCAGATCTACTCAGAATCCTACTGACGACTGCACTGAAAAGGAGGTGCTTTGCAGAAGGCATGGTTATTTCTGTCTAGGAAAGACTGTGGATGAAACCTAAAAGGAGGTCTCTTCCATTATTCCACTAGTGACATTCATTACCCTATCAAGGATGAAGGCTGGAGGCACCACTGAAATTTGAAACAAAACAAATAATCAGATTTCTTCCCCTTCAGCCTGGAAAGCAGGCACAGTATTGATGGGAACATTTGCAATGGGAAACTCACTCCAGCTTGAGGCTGATTATGGAAATAATAATACATGATCAGTGTCCATTAACTCCATCATGAGGGGCGGGGATCGATAGTGTATTAATGGCTGGAGAAAGACCATTCTGTGCTCGTCAATACGGTTAACACCACAATACAAACAGAGGAAGGAAGAGGAGGCAACAGGCAGCATGTAAATAACCAAGGCTGTTGATGTTTTCGTACTGGCAGAATATGCTATTATTGCCATTATGTGCAGTTTATAAATGAAATCCTGGAATTTTCATACTTCAAGGATTTTGCTTCAATCACTTCAGCCAATTTTCACCTGAACCAAAAAAAGGGAGGTCTAAGAACTAGTGCCAAATAAATAAACATTTGTAGATCAACTGTCTTAAAAAGGGACCATCACTGTGATTCATTTATTTGTGTTGTTCTTTACTGCCACATTAACAAAATGGCTGCCACCATCAGAATATCCAGCTGTTTTAGAACAAAGAAAACTGGATATATAATCTGTGCATGTACGTATGTGAGATTTCAGCTCTAAATGAGGACTGCATTATCTTTAGGAACAAAGCATGCTTATTTCTCTCTTTTAAAAAAACAAAAAACCAACTCATAGTGGTGACCGAAAGTGTCTTACAAAAATATAATTAATTTAAATAAAACAAACAGGGGGAAAAACAGTACAGTATAGGGTTGTCAAGTCCCCTGCAGCCCACTGCAGGCTAGCAGGTTGGAACCCCCAAAGCGGGAGAACCCCTGCCCCACCCAGGAGTTTGGCGGCCCTGGTACAGTAAAGCACATTTTGACTAGACTACTGGCTCAGTTCACTCAGGACCATAAGTATCAAGGCAAGGGCCAAGAGCCCTTTGGCTCTTGCCCTTCAGCTTGCATCAAAATCTTGCATCTTTGACCACATGCAGGCTAAACAAAGCAGGAACAGAAACTTAGCCCAGATTTCGTTCAGCCGGCAAAGAGATATTCTCAGCCTTCCTCCCAAATGCATTTAACTGTGTTATGGATCCCCTCTCTCCTGATCATCATATGTACTTGGTGCACTTTGATGTCATGAAAGTGGAAGCTTCTTGCTTTAGGATATCATTATAATTTTTTTAACACAAAATATTTGTAGCAGACTGTTGACAAGACACACACTGGGTTAAATTTTCTGGACCATGTTAAAGTCCTATCAGAATGTGTCTCTGAAATGAAACAGCTGATAGATGCTAGAATATCCTTCACTATTAGCAGCTTCTGTCTAGAAGAGAACCACAAAGTCAAAGGTACTAAAGTATGTGATCATGCTATGGATCTCAGTACATTGCATGCACAACAGAATACAATACTTTGCCAATAGACAGTTTTGTTAACAGATGAACATATTTTGAAGATTATTATAATGATGCAACGTGGTGGTTCTAAAAAAAAGTCCTAACACACCATGAGAATGCCAGCTTCATGAAGTAAAGGTGAGGTTCGTTTTATAAGACAGAATTTTAATGATACAGTCTGTTATTTGTAAAATGAGAGATAACGGTACACTTATGTAGCTGTTTGGTTTCTGTCCTACCCTATTCGTTTGCCTTATGGCTGATTACCATATTTCTTTTTTTAAAATGCAGAGGCAAGAGGGGGGGAAAGCAACTAAATTAAAATCTGAGTCAGGAGTGGCCAAACTTGCTTAATGTAATTTTGTAATTTCAAGATTTGTGCAGATCTTATCGCTGGGTGTTAGGATCTCAGTCTGGATAGACCCATGTCAGCCATGTCTGTGTGGATGGCCAACTCTGTGTTTTCAGTGATCTTTCTATATACAAGAAGAAAAGCATCTTGTCTTCGGAGATGCAAGGGAGCAATGTGGCACAATGTGAGTAGTCAACAGGTCAGAGTGGGTTTAATAAATCTGCTGATGGTTCTCTTTGTTGTATTGAGTTGAACATCATGTTTGTGGAAAAGGGTGCTGTTGATCTGATGCTGCAGATGTTGCAAGGATAAATGCACTATGCAGGTGCCAGGAATTCAGATAAAAAGGGAATTTCAGCACCAGATAAAAGGAAGAAGACAAGCACACAAATATTAAATGGGGAAAATCATACAAATACTGAAACACAGAAGATTGCCAAGAGACATACACATATGTCTTGCTGTCACTTTCCCAGAATTTCTTCCAATTACCTCA
Organism: Heteronotia binoei; assembly: GCF_032191835.1. Taxonomy (NCBI): domain Eukaryota; kingdom Metazoa; phylum Chordata; class Lepidosauria; order Squamata; family Gekkonidae; genus Heteronotia; species Heteronotia binoei. The sequence goes on from NC_083223.1 coordinate 179,491,063, forward strand.
TGTTGTAAAGTTGGCCAGGTAAACTGCTTACTAATCGGGGGGGGGGGGGGATCACTAGTTTCTAACAGTCTCTTGCAGGTGAACATTTTTATAGCCACCAGTCCATGTGCTTTGTCAATCTGTCTCTTCTCATGCCTATGTTGGAGAGCAGATAATTCCCAAGGTCACTGTCAGCACTGTATGTTTTATTTCCCTTCTTTTTTTTGCAGCTTTGGTGCAACAGTGTCTTTTCAAAGAAAGATGTTTGCATCTCAGGATCCAGAAAACAGGGTGCTTTGAAACTTAATGCTATTTTATTGCTGGACTATTCTACAGAAGACCTGAAAGAAGAGCCTAGATACACAAGATTTATCCCTTCAAAGGGAAGAGAAAAATGTCAATTTGCTAATCATCTGTGAACTGGAATTGTCACAAAGGTACGTATGTGTGCCCTGATCAATGAGGAATGATGCCATTTCACATCAAAAGCCACTGTGCAACAGCTGTGGCTTCTGTGTTGGAAGAAAGACACAAAGGCAATGTGGTGTGCCATACGGCAGTTCCTGGCAAGCAGGACAGGACACGTTCTGGACTTAACAAAATAGGAGCAAAAACCTTCCGATCAAAATTTAAAATACATTTCTCCATTTGTCAGCTAAAACCAGGAGAACATTTACGGTAAATATACAGAGGATTCCACTGTTACTTAGGAATACATCCCACTGAGCACAAACTGATTTACTTCCAAGTAAATGTGTATATATTTGGGCTGTAAGAAAGCAGCTTATTAACATAGTAAGGTAACAAAGTAGAGCAAGTGAATGATCTACTTCCATTGGTCTGACAGAATCTATCAGTGGCTACTAGCTATGGTGGCTACTAGCCATGGTGGCTGAGGGGAACCTCCACATTTAGAGGCACTAAACCTCTGAATCCCAGAGCCAGGAGGCAACATCGGGAATGTCACAGCCTCTCTACCCTGTTGTTGGCCCTCCAAAGGAACTGGTTGGTTATTGTGTGAGACAGGATGCAGGACTGGATGGACCACTGGTCTGATCCTGCAGGGCTCTTTTTATGCTGTTATATTCTTACCCTTCAGTGACCCACAGGAACTCATCTGCTGATACAACAGAGGACACAAATTGCACTAGCAACTAAGAGGTAATTGCAGAAGTGTCTCTGGGGCAATCATCCATTTCCCTGGAGGGGAGGGCTTCTGCTGCTGGATGAGAAGCAGTACCTCACACACTGCTATTATGCTGTCTAGTGTCATCAGAGAGGATAAGAAAAATGCCTGAGATGTTAGGCCAAATGGCAAGGTATTCTGCTTTGCAGCCCCACAGGAGTGAAGCATAGTGTAAAATGAAACTCTTGAGGCAGTTGCTCCAAGACTGGCTGGCTGTTTTCCTCCTAGTCTGCAAAAGCTCCTCCATTTTTTTCCACAGTGGAAGGGGCATATGTCAAAAGCAATGTGCAATCAAGAGTGCCCCTTCTTCTATCTAGCACCAAGAAAGGTTGCCAGATTTCCCCTGGATACCATGCGGGATGGAGGAGGGGGGGGGGTAGGGTTGCCAGATCCAGAAGATTTGGGAATGGTGCCTGGGGAGGACAGGGACATCAGTGAGGTACAATGTCATGGAATCCACCTTCCAAAGCATTCATTTTTTCCAGGGGAGTTCATCTCTGTTATCTGGACATGAGCTGTAATTCTAGGGGGATCCCCGAGTCCCACCTGGAGGCTTACATCCCTAGTAGCAATTGAACTCAAGGTATAGACCTAGCTAGGCTGAAGAACATATACAAGGTGCTTCTTTTCATCTGGCAGGTGCTCCTTCTTGACTAATTGGCAGAACCCTTCATTTACTGCTGGGGAGAATATGCTGGATGCAGCTAGTGAATCACCAGCAGCCTAACATTGGTTTAGATCAGGGGTGGCCAACGGTAGCTCTCCAGACGTTGTTTGCCTACAACTCCCATCAGCCCCAGCCAGCATGGCCAATGGCTGGGGCTGATGGGAGTTGTAGGCAAAAACATCTGGAGAGCTACTGTTGGCCACCCCTGGTTTAGATGGTGGAATATCTGATATTATAAAAGCATGCAGATGATGTTTGATAAAAGCAGATGGGCAATTAGACAGCTAGACAGAGACAGCTGGTGCATGTAAACATGTTAACCAATGGGCACAAGACTCTAGTGATATGATATACCAAAAACAGTATAGGCTGCAAAGAAAGAGCTCAGTATGGATAGCTACCTTTAAGTGACAATTTCATTACTTTGTGTGTGGATGCTACTCAAAATACCTCATAAAGTAAGACTTTGGGGAAAGATTAAATAAACATAAATGTTTCATAGCTGTTATATAATAAAATACTCAAGTTTATCTTCAGTGCAGTTTGAGAAGTGTGGGAACACCAATTTCTCCATGAATAGCAGGCTTTCTTGATAAAGAGAAGTGTGTGGTAAGGAAATGCATTCTAGAGAGTTGAAAAAAAACAACTGCACAGAACAGCCATTGGACACTTACCTTGAAGGGCCCTTCTTCTCTGAGGAGAGGAGGAAAACTTGTGGGTGATTCCTACCGTCCTATCAGGGAGGCAGAAACAAATCTTCTCATCTGCTGTCTCCTGTATAGGAGTCACCCATCTTCTCAGCTCCAGTAACTCCAAAAGCAGTTGGTTCCTATCTTAACTCTATGAAGTAAACCAACTACTTGTACAGTAGCAAAAAGGGTAAAGAACAACTGACAGGTAAAAACAGATAGGATTATTAAGACAGGAAATTACACTATTGAGAACCTAGAGTGATGACAACTTGGGAGGGACAAGTCTTCCTGTCCTCAAAAGAGAAGGGTCTTTGATGGTAAGTGTCCAATTAGAGATACAAAACACACTGTGCGTACAAAATATATACATTGTAATAAAGATTTTAATAAACTATACCCAGGGGTCATTTGTAGAAAAAGAGGTGACGGAGCTCATTAGCACAATTCATTTGCACAACTCATTTGCATATGCTACACACCTGAAATCACCGGAAGGTATACTCAATTATATCAGCTCAGCATCTACCTTAAAATGCTTATTGAATTATAATTGTCATATAAAAACCTTATACCCATCAGACTTTTTAAATTACTTTCTCCTATGTGGCCACAGTGGCATGATGAAGATTTCCATCTGTTTGTATTATAGGTTTTGGTTATTTGCCCTTTTTTGTGGGGAAAAATATTAGAAAGTTTGTATAATCTTAGAGCTCAGCAAAATTCTCACAATTTTTGAACAATGGAGCCCAGAAGCAAGTATCTGGGAGGGAAGGAGGAAAGAAAGAGCACAATAAAATTTAGAGATTCCAGAGCTCCGCTCCTGTGAGCTCCTGCCCAAAATGAGGCTTGACTATACCCCATGTGATTCAATATCTATAAAATTCTATTGTAAGAGACACTTAATCTCTATTATCAGACAATATTGTTCCCCTACATAATATATTCCATCTCACACCAAAAGTCTCTTGTTTAAGCTTAAAAATACAAGACTGCAGTAATTTCTACAATTGGAACATCTGAATTCTGGTCTAAAAAACCAAATCATTTTAATTATCAGGCTGTTGCCAGGACCTCAGCCCAGAAAGAGGCATATAGGATACACAGATTGGATACACAAATTATGTTACACCTAATGGGTTGAACCAATGCCTGGAACTGTCTGCCCTCTTGTAAATCATTTAGGGTACTGTATCTTTAAGTAGGATAAAGAAGGAATACAGCTGCAAATGACTGAGGCTGTGCTAAAGGATTTTTATGTTTGTGTATCAGCACCAAATAATTTGAAGGCATTAGGATGTGAGATGCACTTGACTGGAAAGCACAGGAGCAGCTTAAGAGTTTTTCTTCATAAGGTATAAATAAGACTTAGAATATTTAGCTGTATAAGCATTTGAACTGCATTGGGTTTTTTGTATCTGCTAGGTACAGAAGTCATTCCTGAGAACCTGATGAGAAGAACACAGGCTTTCCTATGTTAAATAATATCAATTTGGGGCATTTCTGTCTGAAATAATATCAATTTGTATGACTTCTTAAGAAGCATGGTTGAAAACAGGGGCTACCAGATTACCTGTTAAACTAAAAATAAAAGCCAAAGTTAAAATAATAAGCCAAAAATAAAAGCCAAAAGTTAAACTAATATAATTCAATGGAAAAATGCCAAAGGATGAAGAGTACATTGTGTTACCAGCACATAGCCAATTAATGAATACAGAAGGTTCCCACTGTGAAATCTCCGGGTAATCTTATTGTTTAAAAGTGGTACTTATTAGTATAATCAGAGTTAGCCTGCCTGATGCACTGCATTGGATTCTTCTGTTGAAGTAACCTGTTGAAATCTCACTTGTAAAATCAGAGTCAACTGACTTGATTTACTGCATTGGATTCTCCTATTGAAATTACCTGTTGAATTATGTATGCTGTGACTTTCCTGTTGTAGAAATTATTGAGGTATTGTATATTTAAATTTAAACTAAAGACTTTTTGATATGAGATGGCATATATTGTGTAGGGAACCATATTGTTTGATAATAGAAATTAAGTGTCTTACAATAGAATTTTATAGATATTGAATCACATGGGATATAGTTTATTAAAATCTTTATTACAGTTTGTTTTGTATGCACAGTGTGTCTTGTATCTCTAGTCTCCCAAACGCCATGGTTCCTTGTATTGTTTAGGTATGTGTCAAGTGGCTGGTTTTTTTTCGATGTGGAGGACATCTTGGTGATACCTACCAGAGCATTGACCCTATTCTTTGGGTTGGCAGTCATCATCTGTATCCAGGATATGTTGAAGCACCCTATGACCAAAGGCTGCATGACAAAAGTTGTAGAGATTTATTTGTATGTCAGGCAGGGGTGGAATACTAGCAGGAGCTCCTTTGCATATTAGGCCACATACCCCTGATGTAGCCAATCCTCCAAGAGCTTACAAAATATATCCTTGTAAGCTCTTGGAGGATTGGCTACATCAGGGAGGTATGGCCTAATATGCAAAGGAGCTCCTGCTAGAATTCCATCCCTGCTGTCAGGGCTAGGGTTGCCAAGTCCAATCCCAGAAATATCTGGGGACTTTGGGGGTGGAGCCAGGAGACTTTGGGGGTGGAGCCAGGAGACACTGGGGTGGAGCTAGGGGGGAGGGGGGAAATGGCGCCGGGGAGCGTGGCGAGCCGCCTCGTCTCGGAGCAGGCGACGCCGCTGCGCAGTTGCCGCCTCTTCTCCGCTCGTGGCTGCTCCTCCAAGATGGGCTCAGGTTGAGCCCATCTCAGAGGAGCAGCTGCAGTGGGGGGGGGGGCGGCAGCGACACAGCGGCCTCACCCGCTCCGCCTCTGGGGTGGAATCGGGGGTGGTGGAGGCGGGCCGGGGCGTGGCGAGCTGCGAGTCCGGGTCCTTGTGGCGAGCCACGAGTCCAGCCTATATTCAAGCAAGCAAGACAGAAGGAAAAGCTTTCTTTATAGCAGTGATGGTGTCACCAACAAGAGGGTAGCAGGGGATTTGGGGAGGGGGAAAGATTTGTTTGTCCTGCTTCCAGTAATGCTAGCAGCGTGAGTGATCATACTCCACTTCTCTCCATAGCTCTGCTCTGTCTAAGCCATGTTGCAGAGTGACCAAGATGGGCTCAGCCTGGGCCCATCTCGGAGGAGCAGCTGCGGTGGGCGGGGAGGGGGCGGCAGCGGCGCGGCGGCCTCGCCCGCTCCGGGATGGGGTGGCTCGCCATGCTCCCCGGCGCCGTTTCCCCCCTCCCCCCGCTTCCATTTTTTTGGGGAGCGGGGGAAGAGGGTGGAAATCCTGGGGTCTCCCGCCAGGGCGGGAGGGTTGGGAAGCCTAGTCAGGGCATTTTTTGTAGCAGGAACTCCTTTGCATATTAGGCCACATACCCCTGATGCAGCCAATCCTCCAAAAGCTTACAGAGCTCTTTGTACAGGGCCTACTATAAACTCCAGGAAGATTGGCTATGTCAGGGGTGTATGGCCTAATATACAAAGGAGTTCCTGCTACAAAAAGAAGCCCTGTGTACTGTCTAATAAATGTTCATACGGATTACCATGGGGCTGTCTTACAGACCTCTTCTACAGAGGCGTGTTTGGCAAATGTCGCGTTTGCTGCTGCACTCCTAACTGAGTGTGCTGTAATACCTGTTGGAATGGCTAATTTATGAGTCTTGTATGCCTCTACAATATAGTTCTGTTCTTTGTAGGTATGCCTTGAGTCTCTCCATAGGCTGGACAGGGATGGGACAAAATGAGGGGAGAGAATTTCCTAAAATCTATGGAATGTTGAAGAGACTTTTGGTTTAAAGGTTGGATCAGGAGACAGTAAGGGAGAAGATTTGTTCCTGCCTCCCTGATAGGATGGTGGGAATTACTCACCGAGATGTCCTCCGCTTCAGAGCGAGAACCGGCTACTTTGAAAACTATTTGGTGGATTATATGAAATGAATTGTTTGCATGCGCATAAATCAGAAAACATCTTATATGTGGTTATGCCCACATCGCTAAGTAGTAAAAAGAAATGACGACCGTAAACCGGATGTATGAGGCTCCTTTTGCTCCGGGACAGCCTTCAGACATCCAGAAGTTGGTTAAGAACTATCCAGATGGAGAAAACTACGAGTTGAAACCGGACAACTCAAAAAAACATCACAAAGGAGCAGGTAACAAAATAATCCGGATTGGAGAAGGGGTTTTTTTGGGGGGGGGGGCACACCGATTGACTATCGGGAGGCAGATGTTGCTGTCTGATCAGCCACTTTTAATCCAGTAGGAAACAGCAGCGACAACTGTTTAAACTGTGCATCTGAACAGGTCCTCAGTGTGCTATCCAAACACAAATTGAACCCATACATAGCAAGCATGTCATTTTTTTATAATTTTCTATAATGATGAATGACTAGTTTCTTATTTGTATGATTATTCCCATCTCTCAACTTTAATTTCACAAGTGCCAACAAAATTACTTGTAAAGAAAGAAGTCAAAAATTCTAATGCACATTATAAAATACAAGAATAACCCTATAGTGAAACAGACAGAAGCAGTATGAAAACATACTCAGACATATCAAAAAGCAAATGCTTAGGATTTTTTTTTAAAAAAAGTCTTGATACCTAATGAAAGAAAGAGTTGATATAAGCATTTTGGAGAGGCAAGTCCACAAACAGCATCACTACAAAAAAGTCCCTATCCACTTGCCCAGCCTCAGATGATGGAACACCAAGAGCACAACCTCTTAGGATGACTTTCAAGAATGAGCAAATCCTTATGTGAATGGGAGAACCCTCAGGTACCTTGGTCCAAAAGGACCAAGTTATGTTTCAGGAATCAACAGTGGCTAAAACTAACCAGCTCTGAACACATGAAGCTGCATTATATTGAATCAGACCTTTGATCCCTCAAAGTCAGTAGTGTCTCCTCAGACTGGAAGCAGCTCTCCAGGATCTCAGGCAGAGGTCTACACATCACCTACTGTCAGATCCTTTAATCAAAAATGACAGAGATTGAACCTGGGACCTTCAGCAAACCAAGCAAATGCTCTACCAATGAGCCACAGACCCCTCCCCTTCACAGTATAAAGGTAACCCAACAGCCCTTGTGGAGCATGAAAAACTGCTTCAATATGATGCAGCTGGGAAAAGAAAAGCAGCCAGTGGTAGGAAACATAGTGCCATCATAGAACGCCCCCTCCCTCCCAAAAAAACCAAATCATCCTTCCCACAAGGAGATATTCTTCTTCAGGGTTCCAGATGCATTTTTATCTTCACAAACATAGGATTTTAATCAGGTAACCAGGGCACTAGGCTACTGTTATGAACATATGTATGGGAGATGTAGTGTTTTGTTCTAAATACTAATAATCTGGACTCTTTCATTTACTCTTAATTGGGTTCCCATATTTTTATTGGTCTTTTGATAATAGGGCTCCTAAGTTTTCTTGCTGGCTTTGCTCTTTAACAACTTGACATATAGAAATGAAGCAGGTGATGCTTTTTCCATCAGTTTACTTCAATTCCAAGAAAAGCTTCACTGGATACATTTCTATGCACCTTTCTGTCATTAAAGGCACAAGAGCCAGTTAAGTTTAAAAAAAAAGTTGGCTACTTGACAGCTCCAACTGGCCCATCTGCATGAATATTAATCCAAAAGGGTTTTGTAAGAATTGTGTGACCTATGTAAATGCAGGTGTTTTCCAAAGACCTGATAAAACTATAAGACATTGCATCCCAGTAATGAAAGCGTACACATTTTCCTGAGCAGTTATAAAACACTGATAGAATGAAGGAAAGAAGGCCCTTTGGATACACATATGCTGTGTTCTATTTCGGCTGTCTGCTTCTTGCTGCTTAATCTGCTTTGGAAACCATCATTCACAAAATTGGTCACAATCCAATAGAAGTTTTTAGTCCCATTCATTATAATGGGAGAGTTGAAATCTATATTTTAAAAGTGCTGAACTTTGCTTAAATCATGACTGTTGTATTATCAACATGTGTGCTTCCAAGTCTAAATCCATAAGAACATAAGAGAAGCCATGTTAGATCAGGCCAATGGCCCATCCAGTCCAACCTTCTGTGTCACACAGTGACACAGTGTATATACACACACACACACACACACTGTGGCTAATAGCCATTGATGGACCTCTGCTCCATATTTTTATCTAACCTCCTCTTGAAGGTGGCTATGCTTGTGGCCGCCACCACCTCCTGTGGCAGTGAATTCCACATGTTAATCACCCTTTGGGTGAAGAAGTACTTCCTTTTATCCGTTTTAACCTTTCTGCTCAGCAATTTCATGGAATGCCCACGAGTTCTTGTATTGTGAGAAAGGGAGAAAAGTATTTCTTTCTCTACTTTCTCCATCCCATGCATTATCTTGTAAACCTCTATCATGTCACCCCGCAATCGACGTTTCTCCAAGCTAAAGAGCCCTAAGCGTTTCAACCTTTCTTCATAGGGAAAGTGTTCCAGCCCTTTAATCATTCTAGTTGCCCTTTTCTGGACTTTCTCCAATGCTATAATATCCTTTTTGAGGTGCGGCGACCAGAACTGCACACAGTACTCCAAATGAGACCGCACCATCGATTTATACAGGGGCATTATGATACTGGCTGATTTGTTTTCAATTCCCTTCCTAATAATTCCCAGCATGGCGTTGGCCTTTTTTATTGCAAACGCACACTGTCTTGACATTTTCAGTGAATTATCTACCACGACCCCAAGATCTTTCTCATGGTCAGTCTCTGCCAGTTCACACCCCATCAACTTGTATTTGTAGCTGGGATTCTTGGCCCCAATGTGCATTACTTTGCACTTGGCCACATTGAACCACATCTGCCACGTTGACGCCCACTCACCCAGCCTCAACAGATCCCTTTGGAGTTCCTCACAATCCTCTCTGGTTCTCACCACCCTGAACAATTTTGTGTCATCCGCAAACTTGGCCACTTCACTGCTCACTCCCAACTCCAAATCATTTATGAACAAGTTAAAGAGCATGGGACCCAGTACAGTATTACTCAGCCAGTTTTTGATCCACAAGAGGACCTGTCCTTTTACTCCATGACTCTCAAGCTTTCTAAGGAGCCTTTGATGAGGAACTTTATCAAAAGCTTTTCTTTTTGCATATATGTTAGAAACAATGTTACTTTTGAAAAGCATTGAAATTCTAAACCCTACAACCTTGAGTACAAAGAATGCAATGATTTTAATCAAACTGCTCTGTTTTGTCTTCAGGGATTTTCAACAAGAGTTCCATTCATGCTCCCCAAATGGGAAGAAATGTGCCTGTGGATTTTTTAGATTATCTAACAAACAAATACTTATTACTCTTGTATTGCTGCTGTTTTCCTCCACAGCATAGAAGTGTCCCGTAGCAGGAGGTGAGGTGTAGTGGGATGGGGTGGGTTGTGGAGGGGACTGGGCAAATACCCCAACCGAGTTTCATCAACCAAGCTGTTTTTCCCAAGGACAGGAACAGACAACAGAACTTCGAAGTGGTTAAAGAATACTTGTGCTTCAGCACCTTTGAATATCCTGCTAAATGAAGTCCTTACAAAGCCTCTGTTCTGAACAGGTCTTACACACAGCCCCATCTATTCTCTTCTCATGTTCTAATAATTAAACAACCATAGCCAGGCAGACAGGCAACAATTCCTTTCTGCACCATAAGAGGAGCTGACATCTTCCTAACCCTGGCCATCTTCATTGTTTTATTCTCTTTATGTTTATTGATCCTTTTATGCACATAATGCAAATTGACATTTAATAATTCAGCCAAGTTAATGGTGCTTAAATATTAAAAGACTTTTCTCTTTTAATTAGCCACAGCAAAACAGGCAACAAAGAAGTGCCAGGAGCCTGTTTGCTCAAAGGGGAGCCCCCTAGAATCCTGTTGGGGCTTCAGTCTAAGGAGAAGCAGCTGAAGACGAAAAGGAACTACTCTCAGTAGTGAGTTACTAAAGCTTTTCCAAATGCTTTTTTAGCCTCATTGGCTGATTCATCTCAGTCAATGCTTTTATTTTATACAATTTCTTTTTAAAAATCAAAAAGGGAACTGGAATAAGGGGCTTCTATCATTCATGCAAGATTCTGTAACTAAATGTTCCTTCTAGCAGAACAGATACAATAAACTTGGCTTCTTGTAATGTATTCTTTAAAATGACAAACTTTAACATGACAAACTCTGGAGTACTGTTTTGTTTCCTCTTTGAGAAATAGCAAGGCCAGGGAACCTTGTTCTGAATACATTTTCTTTTTGAAGGAGAGAATTGTGATGCTTTGGGTTTTTTAAAAAACTATTAACAAACTGATAAAGAAAACAAAAATTGTTGACAGGTGATAGTGACACAGTGATGAACTTGCAGAGATATGTATCGTTTTCGCACACAGCTTACCTCGCAGTCACAATCCTGTTCCCTCCACAGCATCCAGTCGGATTTCCCACCATCTGCGCTGGAGTTACAGGAAGTGCCGCAGCTTCTGCGTAGCAAACGTAAACTGGGTTTTAGCGGTTTACGTTTGCTACACAAAAGCCGCGGCATTTCCTGTAACTCCGGCGCAGATGGTGGGAAATCCGACCGGACGCTGTGGAGGGAACAAGATTGTGACTGTGAGGTAAGCTTTGTGCAAAAACGGTAATGCTCTTTTCTGAAGGCCCTCCGGTTGCTAAAGACATCAATTTCAGATTATAATCTCCAAAGAAACAACAAAAAATCTATTATTCTCTGACACTGTAAATGTTACAAACCTTCCAACACTTTCAAAAATTATTCATATATCCAAACCAGTTTATATTTTCAGGTCTTCCTTGCAAAGGACAAGGCTTTGTAAACTATGGGGCGAAATCTTTTGTTTTGGAAGAAAAATTAAAGCTATTTTCTATTACCAAGTTCACTTGTTTGTTGAATTTCATGAACTTTTTTTTTTTTTTGCAAAATCACTCTCTCATATCATTTGGAAGTACTGATAGAAGGGAAGAGTAATTGGTTCTTATAATGTCTTTGCAAATTCCTGTTTATTTACTAATAAATAGGAATTTTTAGAATGAGGATTTCTAACAAGTATGCAGCAGGCAGCACTGAGTTCAGTCCCCCACAAACAGTTCAGTACCCCAACCAAGTCATAAACACTGAACATGCACTACTGTCTCTCCAAGGCTCTGGTTCCAACATTGAACCTGACTGGCTGAAAAAGCAACATACTGCTTCCCAGTCCCCACTCACAGCCCTGGGTTTCTTCCAGGAAAGCCTTATGTGTTCCACAAAGAACAGGAAAGCCAGTCCAAACAGACTGTGAAGGCTCCTTAAGTCCACTAAATGGCTACAAATGCTTTCCATAAACCCAAACTTCCCATGATATACAGCTGCAGTGCAAAGGAAATGGCAACCCTTGCCATCCTCCAAGTGGTTAAACACAACAACAACAGGAAAGTCATAATATACAGGTTGGTAAAACACTGATAAACACCAACAATAATTCACAACAGGGCTTTTTTTTTGTAGCAGGTACTCCTTTGCTTATTAGGCAACACACCCCTGATGTAGCTATTCCTCCAAGAGCTTACAGGGCTCTTAGTACAGGGCCTACTGTAAGCCCCAGGAGGATTGGCTACATCAAGGGTGTGTGGCCTAATATGCAAAGAAGTTCCTGCTACCCAAAAACCCTGATTCACAATAATTATAAATATTCAAAGATAAATGCATCTTCTTGTGCTTTCTCTTTTTAGTAATATATCTTCATAACCATTCAATAACACTAGTACTTGCAGGTTACCAATATCCAAAAACAATCCCAAGCCAGGGGCAGAACCAACACATGAACGGTCTATAGTATATAGGCACAAAAGCCCAACAACATTTTAATGCAGATTCTGGATCAATTGCTTTGCTTTCAATTTGCTAGTCGTTCAGATTCTTATTGTAGTTTGAAGAAAATGCAATGACATGCATCCCAGGTATGAATGTTGCAGGTTTTAAAACTCCTTTCTTCTGGTTGCAATATCTATTATACAGTCAAGCACATCACAAAGTTGTCATAACTTCATAACATCTTCATGCTGCGCTTGACTGTATAAGTAAAGAGGAGTTTTGAACTGCAAGTACGAGCGTTATTGAATGGTTATGAAAAGATAATTAGTAAAAAGAGACAGCACAAGATGATATGACTGTGTTGAATATTTATTATTATTATTGTGAATCATTGTCCACATGGTATTTATCAGTGTTTTACCAACCTCCAGGTGGTGCAAGAAGATCTCCTGGGATTAGGGTTGCCAAATCTAATTCAGAAAATATCTGGGGACTTTGGAGGTGGAGCCAGGAGACTTTGGGCGGAGCCAGACTTTCCCATTTCCAAAATAAATACATAAAAATACAGCAGTGCAGTTCACCTGAATAGTCATAATTTCCTCATCCCCCAATAGCTGCAATTCTAGTAAATGAAAGTGTAAACACACAAAAAATCAGCCAAAATGCACAGAGTTTGCAAGCTCACATTTTTGTGATCTCACTGGGGCTTTACTCACAGGAACTGCTGTTCTTCAGGCTAACACTGGCAAATAAAAAGAGACAGAGGTGGGGTTTTCCTCCATCCCATAAACAGGCTCTTATGCAAAGACTCTGAAAACAATGCAAAACAAGCACAAACACACACACTTACTGGGTCTCCTACAAAGGCTTCTGAAAACTACAGGGGCTGTGTGTGCTCTCTCTCTCTCTCTCTCTCTCTCTCTCTCTCTCTCTCTCTCTCTCTCTCTCTCTCTCACACACACACACACACACACTTACTGGGTCTGGCTCCAAATGATCTTCTTCCGTACAGCAAGGCACAAGAAGTGATATGCTATGTGGTTGTACTTAATCCCACGTTTCGCATTTGCTTCGACGAGCTTCCAAAAAATACTTCACATTTCAAATGCTGATGCTTACAATTGCTTCCCAACAATATGGTCAATTTCCCCCTTCTGTGGAAGCTGACCGGGTGATTTTGGACCAGTCACAGACTTTCAGTCTAACCTACCTCACAGGGTTGTACAGATCAAAATGGGGAGAGAAAAATTATGTAAGCTGCTTTGGTCCCCACTGTGGAAAATGATTTATGAATTTTTACTGTATCATTGAATCTTTACTATATCACTGGGTGTGGTCACACGTCACATTAAAAGCGAGTGTGTAGTGCTCAGATTTGAACCGCTGAATACTGATTCGATGCAGGGCCAATCAGATGATCATCCAAGAATGCGACTCATCCTGTTGTTGAGCGATCAGACATCCAATACTATCACACTCTTTTCTTGGAGCATGCATGATCAGATGGTGATTCCTGAGGGTGGGGTCCATTGAACATGCGCCCAACTGTTTGGAGGTGGGAAATAAAATGTTGCTTCAGAGGCGGGGGGGAAGGGCGGAAATTTTCAGAATTAACGTTGCCAATTCAAACCAGGGGACTGCCAGGAACTACTTTGGGGAGGGACGGTGGCTCAGTGGTAGAGCATCTGCTTGGGAAGCAGAAGGTCCCAGGTTCAATCCCTGGTATCTCCAAAAAAGGGTCCAGGCAAATAGGTGTGAAAAACCTCAGCTTGAGACCCTGGAGAGCCGCTGCCAGTCTGAGAAGACAATACTGACTTTGATGGACCAAGGGTCTGATTCAGTAGAAGGCAGCTTCATATGTTCATATGTACTTTCCTGGAAATTGGCAGTGACAATGATATCTGGAAATCCTCCACATTGGAAAAAAAAGATTTTTTCCCCCTGTTCTGAATAGTGGGATAACATTTTCCCCCCTCCCCTCTGATCCTGTGTTGATCGGAGAAGCAGAAGCGTCACCTCAGATTCCCGGATGATAAGGCAATGCGCATGTCTGCTGGGGCTTTTTTTTTAAAAAAAGGTGGGAGGGACGGTAAACATTCCAAGGGACAGTATCATGCATGAGCTGTCCAAACAGGAAAAAAACAATCGTGTTCCGCTTCTGTGAAAAAGGGCCGAACTTTCTGCGCTATCAAATTAATGTGGCGTTAATCTGGAGAAAGCCGGGATGACTCCAGATGACATTCGATTGCCAGATGTGGATGTCTGGATGACTATATTTAATCCGTCAGCGAGACAGAGCTGTGTCTCCACTAATGGTACGTCTGAACGCACCCAGGGTGCGGTCACACGTCACATTAAAAGCGTGTGTGTAGCGCTCAAATTTGAACCACTGAATATTGATTCGATGCAGAGTCGTTCAGACGAGCATCCAAGAATGCGACTCATTCTGTTGTTGAGCATTCAGACATCCAATACTATCACGCTCTTTTCTTGGAGCATGCATGAGTTTGTTTTCAAGTTTTTTGGAGAGAGCATTTTGCCAGTAAAATTAGGGAGGCTTTTGCATCTAGTTAGAGAAGAGGTTTGGGACTGGCTTGCTTTTAAATTAAACACTTAAGTGGTATTGACAGCATTTTGCCATCAAAATTCAGAATGCTTTTGCATCTGATTAGAAAAGTGGTTCAGGAATGACTGGCTCCTAATATAAATGTAATGCAGAGAGCATTTGGCCAGCCAAATCCAGAAGGCTTTTGCATCTGGTTAGGAAAGAGGTTTAGGACTGACTTTCTCCTAGTATAAATATAGACATTTAAATCGGACTGAGAGGTAATTTCTTAATAATAATCAAGAATATATCCACTTCCATCCAGCATTGTGTTGTATCTCACGATAATACTATGGTTTATTCCAGGATAAGAAATTCTGAAGAAAGAGTTTGCAGACAGCATTTTGCCAGCCAAATTCAGAAGGCTTTTGCATCTGTTTAGAGACTACATTAAGGCCTGGTTGGCTCCCAATATTAACACCGCATTGTAATAAGAAGCTAACTTTGAAGAAAATATAAATACTCCTGAGGAAGACTTTTGATGAAATGAGCCTACATCCATGTGTTCATTGGATGGACTTTTCTTTGCAATCATGTAAATATGAACTTCTTTATAATGTGTTTTAAAGGATTGGTATGCCCAGGCCTCAGATTCAGTGGGAGCTCACAGAAGCACAGCTCCTGAACCAGTCTGAGAGTTCCACCTCCTTGTCCATTGAATAGTATGTACAGCTGCATAACAATCCCTGGATGAGCTCCACCACCTATTTTTCTACAAAATGACTGCAGGGTGCAACTTTTAAAAAATGTTTTACTAAACGTTTTTAGCCTGTATATCACAATGTTTTTTGGGGGTTGTTGTTTTGGGGTTCTTTTTGCATTTTCTGAACAGGAGCAAGCAGCCAGGTCTAGTTAAGTCATGCCAGTCAAGTGGCATCAAGTCACCTAGAGGCTGCTGCCAGGTCTAGAGTAGGAAACCTCCAGGAGGAGGCTGAAGATATCCTGGTATCACAACTGATCTCCAGACAACAGATCACTTTCCCCTTGGAGAAAATAACTACTTTGGAGGGTGGACTCTATGGCATTATATTTAGTTGGGGCGTCTCCCCTGTCCAATGCCTGGCTTCTATAGACTCCACTACAAAATATCCAGGAATTTCCCACCAACCTGGAAGTGGCAGTCCTATTCAGGACTGGCCCCAATAAATTCTCCCTCAAAGGCCAAAATAGGCCAGGAAAGGGTCTCCTTACCCAGCCTTTTACTGACAGAACCAAGCTTGGCTGTAGGGTTGCCATGTCCAACTCAGAAAATACCTGGGGACTTTGAGGGTGGAGCCAGGAGACTCCCATTCCCTGCCAAAAAATCCCCTGAATACAGTCATTTCCTTGACCTCCAGCAGCTGACTGCACTTCCACTAAATGAAAGTGAACACACACACTTTCTCACACACACAAAACAGCCAAATAAATACAGTTTGCAAGCACATACTTTTGTGATCTCACTGAGGCAATTTAGTCACTAGAACTACTGGATGTAACCATTCACTGTCTTTCAACCAACTTCCTAAGACTAACAAAAATGAAAGCAGAGCAGCTCCAAACAAACAGAGGAGCTCCGCTCACTTTTCTTCTTTTTACATACTCACTCACCAGGAAGACCAAGGAGCCCTCAGCCAATTGGGGGAAGGCTTTCTGTGGGTTTCCCTCCTCCTCCCACCCTCAGTCAATGGAATGCAACAAACCTTGATTGATGGTTTGATGGGCCAAAAGGTTGATGCAATCCCAACCAATCACGGTGCTCCATATTGCCACCACAAAAGGGTGTGTGTATACACACACACATACACATACATATATATATACACACATATATGCATATATATTCATATTGCAAACCACACACACACAAACCAACTTTGAATTAATGGCAGAAAGCCCTTCAAAATATATAAAAATAATAAATAAATCATCAGGACCAACTACTCATTCACATCTTGACTTTTCTCCCAGGACTGTTGTGCAGATATAATAAGGGAGGAGAAAATCTTACACACTTCCCTGAGCTCCTTGGAGAGAAATGGAGATATAGAAATGTGATGAAGGAATATTAATTTTGAAGATTCTTGAGGCTGTTAAAGGCTTTCATTTCAGATTATCCCAAAATCAACACTTCAGGTTTGTTGATGACACCAAATTGCCAAAGAAAGGGTGGATGGGTGGGTGGGTGGAAGGAGCAGTTGCTAGATGACAGACCTTCCGTCCTGTCAACATAGCATTTAGCTATGTCATAATTACTAGCTCCCTTATAATAGTGATATCAGGACCAAGGAAAGAGTTTGTTTATGCAGACATTGTTTTTCCTTTGTATCTTAAAACTTAATTTATCATATCAAGAAATGGTGCAGAGTTGTATCTGTGAACTGTTGTCCCTAGTTGTCCCTAGTTCATATTTCAACCTAGCTCACTATATGGTTTTAGGTGAGCTATCAGTCACTCCTATTCAGCCCTCTGGTCTGAGGATAACAACATTGCCTAACCTTACAGGGCTGCTGTAAAAACTGTTGAAAAAATATATGCAATTCACTTTGAACACCAAAAATGTGCTATGTAAATGCTATTTCCCAAGTTTGGAAGGAAGCTAGGGGGTTGCCTCATATTTCATAAACAAGTCCAGAGTCAACAGGCACAACAATTTCTGAGTTGTTTTTCACACAGGGGGATTCTACTATGCATGTAAACACTTCCAGAAACTACATTCAAACATTTTGCATTTATATTTCCATTTACACTTGCAATGAAACCTGTGCAGATTTTTGGAAGAATAATGTCCACATCTTGTAAACTAGAGTTATCACTTGAAAGTTTGTACTGTAGACATAGTAGTCACTTGCTGATGGCAGCTTACCAGAGCCTCTCTCGTATGCTGCCTACATAAGGGTTTTAGTACATATTACATGGAGACACATGAAACTGTATTATAGCCCTCTTTTTCAGGAAAAACAGCTCTGAGAGGGAGTGATTTTGAGCAGAGAAGTGGCATGGGGGAAGTGGGTACTTAACTCTTTCCCTGCCTACTGCTATTCTGTTCCAAATAACTCTCCTCCAGTTACTACCCCCACTCTTAATTGGGTTCCATATGTGCTTGTGAGAGCGAAACAAGGAAACATTGATTTGTGTCTGCTTGATTTAACAGCAACCTGGCACAAGCCTATTAGGCATTCTATAGCACTTTCTTCTGCTGTTATGACAACAATAATGGAAAATCTTCCCTTGCAAGAGCCATATCCTTGGCTGAGTGGGATTTAAGATAGCCACAGTGCAAATCCACGTGCTTTACATTAAGATTATGTGCACACAAAACGAGCATCAAAGAAGACATGATATGACAGAAATGTGGAGCTTTCTGAGCACAGTTTCCTTATACGGCAAGTGTTTCTGGATGGCAGTTTTCAAAGATAAAAGAAGTCTGCAGTGTTCTGCAGCTGCCTGTGATTCCATTCCACACTGCTGTCCTGCCTGTCCATATTGCAAATATGGCCATAAGGCATGAGTCACACATATTACCTATTAAAAAGGATATCAAAATTGATCAGTCTAACTTCTCACATTTTCAAGTTGCTTTACAAACTTTAAGCATTCAAAAATGCTGTTTGTAAAAGCCCTGAAGAGAGTTTTCCTTTGTTTACAATTTTAAGGTTTATACCTGGATGTCCTAGGTTAGCCCAATCTCATCAGACCTCAGAAGTGAAGCAGGATTAGCCTTCGCTAGTATTTGGTTGGGAGGCCACCAAGGAACACCAGGATCATGACATTGAGGCACGCAATAGCAAAACATCTCTGAAAACTCCACCAGGGGTCACCATATGTCAGCTGTGACTTGATAACAAAACAAGCAAACAAAGATGCTGGATTTCTGGGGTCCATTTCTGACATTAGAGTGCAGAAATATCCTGATATTCTATCATTACAACAGGCTAGTAGATATATAGGGAGAATAACCCATACTGGGCTGGGCCGGTCCTCTGGAAAGCCACAGGACTCCCTTCCCACATGCAATGCAAATTGTTACAACACCCACTCACCAGGCGGGGCACATGCTAGACTTGATCTTGATGGCAGGAGTTTTAGTGGATGGTATTACTGCTGAAGCAGTACAGTGGTCGGACCACTATGCCCTCAAGGCTCATGTGGATATCCCACCTCAAGCCCGTTTAGGCGGTGAGCATATTTTAGCTCACCCGCGAAGCCAGATGGACTCGGAACGGTTCCAAATGGCTCTAAAGGATTCCTGGCCTCCTGGCGATTCCCTGGATGACTTGACGGAGTCTTGGTATGACAGACTCTCCAGAGCCATCATTGAGATCACACCTCAGCGTCCTCTGCGCCCTCGCTCTAAGCTAGCACCATGGTATAACCTGGAGTTGCGGCAGATGAAACAAGGACTCAAACAGCTGGAGAGGCAATGGCGGCATATTCGAGACGAAGCAACTAGAACATCTTATAGAGAGGTCCTATGAGATGGCAGTCAAAGCCACAAAGAAAATTTACTTTGCGGCCAAGATTGCGTCTGCAATTTCGCACCCGGCACAATTGTTCAACACAATTCGTACCCTTACAACACTGCCAAAAGGCAGGCCAAGTTCTAAGGAATTGGAGATTGGCTGTGAGGCTTTTGCGAACTTTTTT
The DNA here is from genome assembly GCF_032191835.1 of Heteronotia binoei. Classification (NCBI taxonomy): domain Eukaryota; kingdom Metazoa; phylum Chordata; class Lepidosauria; order Squamata; family Gekkonidae; genus Heteronotia; species Heteronotia binoei. The sequence continues at coordinate 179,510,622 of NC_083223.1, forward strand.
GCAGACAAGATCTCATTGCTCTGCCATGAGCTCCCTGCCACATTGGAGACAGTATGTGAACTCGAGGCCCTGTGCCTGTCTTCTGGTTTTGTTCTGGATTGCTTCAATACACTCAGCCTAGAGGAAGTTGACAGGATCCTCTCTATTGCATGACCTACAACTTGTGATCTGGACCCTTGCCCCTCCTAGCTTATTAAAGCTTGCCAGAGGGAGCTCAGATATCCTATAGCGTGAATAGATCCCTTATGGAAGGGCATTTTCCAACACCTCTTAAAGAGGCTGTGGTCCACCCTCTCCTGAAAAAATCGACATTAGACCCGGCCGAATTGGCACATTACCGGCCGGTCTCGAATTTACCCTTTTGGGGGTAAAATTACTGAGAGGGCAGTGGCGCTGCAGTTACAGAGCTTTCTGGATGATGCTTCTGTTCTAGACCCCCACCAGTCTGGCTTTCGCCCAGGCCATGGGATGGAGACAGTGCTGGTCACCCTGGTGGAAAACCTCCAGCAGCATCTGGATCGAGGCGGCTCAGCAGTACTGATGTTGTTGGACCTATCGGCAGCATTCGAGACGGTCGACCATCGGTTGCTGACCCACCGTCTCGCCAACACAGGGATTCAGGGGCTGGCCTTGCAATGACTTTCCTCTTTCCTCGATGGTCAGGGGCAAAGGGAGGCGATTGGGGGTGAACTGTCCCGGAGACACGCGCTTGATTGCGGGGTGCCTCAGGGAGCGGTGCTCTCCCCAATGTTGTTCAACATCTACATGCGCCCCCTTGGTCATATCGTTCAGCAAGGAGGCCCAATTGAAATCAACTAGAGACAGGGCCTTCTCAATCTCAGAGGTATGGGTTGGGTTGTCACCAGTACGCTGATGACACCCAGCTCTATCTACTGATGGACAGCAAGCCTGACTGTGTCCCAGAAAATTTGGACCTGGCGCTACAAGCTGTGGCTGGATGGCTTAAACTGAGTGGATTGAAGCTTAATCCAGCGAAGACAGAGGTCCTTTGCTTGAGTCATGGTGGTCCCGGAAGGGAAATCCCCCTACTGGCCTTTGACAGTGCGCCACTGGCAATGGCGCACAAGGTCAAGAGCTTGGGAGTACTACTGGAGCCTACCTTGACAATGGAGGCCCAAATAGCAGCCACTGCTAAATCCGCGTTTTTCCATCTTAGGCGGGCAAGGCAGCTGGTCCCCTTCCTGGAGCATGACGACCTGGCAACAGTGATCCATGCAACGGTCACCTCAAGGTTGGACTACTGTAATGCCCTCTACATGGGGCTGCCCTTGTGCCGAACCTGGAAGTTTCACCAAGTGCAGAACGTGGCCGCCCGGCTGTTATTGGGGCTTTCCAGGCAAGAGCACATTCACCCGGGACTCCGGGAATTGCACTGGCTGCCAATAGCATACCAGGTTCGTTACAAAGTGCTGGTTATTACTTTTAAAGCCCTATATGCTCCCTTCTATAAGGGACATGTGGATGGGTAATGACAGTACTATCACTGCACTCTGTTTCACCTGTGACAGTAATGCATACATACAAGCCTGTATGCTGATTTGTTAAACTACTCATTATAGATCTGCACAAAAAATGAAGAGCTGGAATTTCTGCACTAAACCTCCTCATCTTTGTGTACCAAAGAGTTAAAATTTCTGCATGAAACTTCCTCATCTCTTTGTACAATTGTCTCATATCTTAGTATATCTGCCGTGTGATCATACAGTGAAACATCTTCAGGACCATAACAAACAGTTTATATTGAGCCCCATTAATAGATTTTCCATATGCTCTTCCAGCTGTGTAGGGCAGCTGGCCAAGTTGCAACAACTGTGTAGATGCTAGTCATTCTTGTATGCCTGCTTGTCAACATTCTTCCCCACCCCAAGAGAGAGCAATGCCCTGTGGGTTAGTAGTTATTCCAAGAAATGTCAAAAGCAATGAAGCCATGGCCAGCTTGTAGCTTCTTTAAAGAAGTATTTATCTGAATTGGCCTTCTGTAATCATTTCCCATACCTAGGGCTATTGCTTGGTGTAAGTGAAGTTTCTGTCCAAGGGTGTAGCATTAACCAACAAGCTTTGCAGTATCTGTTCTGTAACTGGCAATTGCTTGGGCCATTGTGTGATATAAAAGACTTCTCCAAACTGAATTTCCAATTCTTGCTTTTTAAATCTCAACAAGCTCCTCCATAACACAAACAGGCAGAATGGACTTAGCTATCCCATCTTGACCAACAAAACGTGATTAGAGAATCTCACATGGTTCAACCTGAACTGCTATCTCTGGCAGAAATGACCCATCATTCAAGGAGGAAGACACATTTTTTGTGGAGGACAAGACACTGGGGACTGACAAGAAAGAATTGCTTCCTACTATGACAAAATTTAATAAGTAGATATTATACTGGCTGGTTATAACAATGGTAAATGCAACACTGACCTCTATATCTATGCAAGTCAAGGATCACTTTTGTTAAGCATCACTTAAAGAGGATTAAATGTCTTACTTAGACCAGGAACCAGAAAGCTGGGAAATGTTTAAATATGGAAAGGCAGGAATACAGGACTTAAAAAGAATACATTCCTCACTTTGTTCGCCGCAAAGAGAAAGAGGACAGAGATTAATTCTCTTCCAAAGAAAGCTCACTTGAGCAAATGTTATTGCCATGACTTCCATGTAACACATGGCTCTGAGACTAAGTCAGCTCCATCAAGAAATAATCCTAGGTATTGCTGACAGGTGTACAGAGGAGGAAGAGGAAGAAGAGGAAGGAGGAGGATTTATACCCCACCCTTCAGTTGGATTCTCGGAGTTTACAATTTCTTTCTCTTTCTCTTCCCACAACAGACCCTCTGTGAGGCAGGTGGGGCTGAGAGCTCTTAGAGAACTGTGACTGACCCAAGGTCACTCAGCAGCTATATGTGGAGGAGAAGGGAATCAAATCGAGTTCTCCAGATTAGAAACCTCTACTCTTAACCAGTACACCAAACTGGCACTGACACCCAGCAAGTGAAACTGTGAGACTCCGAAGTGCTGACAGGCACAGGTATTTGGAAGGATTTTTTTTAAAAAAAAACACCAGAAAAACAACATCTTTGCATATATGGACTCCCCCTCCATCCCCAAAAAACGTTTATTTTGAAGAAAGGTTCTTCATCTGATTAGGAAAACTGGACTGACTATAAAGGAATGAGCTGAGAAGCACACAGTTTTTTTCATGAGCTGACAGGCTCATTGCTGCATTGCTGTGACGGTATGAAGAAGAGATATGTGAACTCCTCAAGAGATTTCATTGTACTCCCTGTAACACTTTTGGGTTCCCTTAAAATTCCATAGACATTTCTCCTATGGAACTTTACAACCAGAGCAACTCTTTTGTTGCCAGAGTTCTAAATTGTCTGTAATTGTGCAATCTCTGGAGAAACAATCCACAGTAAGCATACAGGACACTTTCCCCATACTGTAATTTAGAGATGAAAAACAAAATTATAGGAAAGCCACAACTAGTTTCCAAAGAACAACAGTAAAATAGGGAAATGCTATCAACCCTAATAGTCCAGACTAGCCCAATCTTTTCAGAGTCTGAAAGCTAATCAGGGTCAGTACTTTTATGAGAAACCACCAAGAAAAGATGGGACTCCTATGCAGAGGAAGGCAACAGCAATCCATCTCTTGCCTTAAAAGGTGAGAACTTCACAGGTTTGGCATGAGCACTGGAAAAACACCAATAAAAATATCTTCACACAACTACACATTCAACTGTATCCAGATAGCACTGTTTTGTCATGTTTTATCTGTGCACACACATATTGAACATGTGTGCATATATATGGGGGAGGGATCACAGAACTAAATAGAAAGGATGAAAAGTTTCAGTAAAAATAGCTTGCCTGGTACAAAATGGAGAAGTTAAAAAAGAGAACCTAATATACCAGTTCCACTTTGGAAATTGCCCCCCCATTCGGAATAAAGAGACATACAACAAGTTGGGAAGAAGGGCCACTTTATTAATTAATGGCAATGGGAAAAAACATGGGGCCAGGATGAGCCAGGGGTCAACACCAAGACCACCTCCCCAACCTGAAACTGGGCGAGCCACAGGCCCCGGGATTGAGCCGACCCAACGGCTCAAAACCGGCCGGCCAGGCACTAGATCCAGTCCGCATGAGCTCCACCCTCCCCGTGCCGTACAGCCTGGGCTGTGGACAACTCCCTAATGACTGGATCACCAGGCTTCCCTGGAGCCAACCTTGCGCCGTACAGCATAGGTTCCCCAGGTAGGCCCTGCACCCCCAAAGGTGCGTTGCCATGTGCGCTCACCAAAATGCCCCCAATAGAACATGTTCCCAAGGGTAAACCTGCCAGTGACCACCTATAACAGCACCGCCATAACCAATTGCCAGCGGACCTCCAGCAGTGTAAGGTAGGCGAAAACACTCCCAAGCAGGCCAATCGCTTGGAAGCGAAAAATTCATACCTGGCCCCACAAATTGGCGACCAGCCTGTGCCTACACTGCATGAAGGGCGGGCGGGCCGAAAACCCTAAATCAAACTGCGCCACGAGGGGACAGGCTAGCCTATATAAGGCTGCCCGCCCCCAAGCAGCAGGGTTAAACCATTGTCTCCCATCCTACAGGGGAGGCAATGGACGGCCCCCAGCCTAAGGCGGCCGATGGGTCGCTCGGCTGGGAAGTGCCGAATTGCCCCCCCATTCGGAATAAAGAGACATACAACAAGTTGGGATGAAGGGCCACTTTATTAATTAATGGCAATGGGAAAAAACATGGGGCCAGGATGAGCCAGGGGTCAACACCAAGACCACCTCCCCAACCTGAAACTGGGCGAGCCACAGGCCCCGGGATTGAGCCGACCCAACGGCTCAAAACCGGCCGGCCAGGCACTAGATCCAGTCCGCATGAGCTCCACCCTCCCCGTGCCGTACAGCCTGGGCTGTGGACAACTCCCTAATGACTGGATCACCAGGCTTCCCTGGAGCCAACCTTGCGCCGTACAGCATAGGTTCCCCAGGTAGGCCCTGCACCCCCAAAGGTGCGTTGCCATGTGCGCTCACCAAAATGCCCCCAATAGAACATGTTCCCAAGGGTAAACCTGCCAAGGACAGCGCCAAGCCTCTGCTTAGGCGACTGACCCCCCACCAGACAGAACATGTTCTAACCCATGCCTAAGGTCAGCCAAAAAGACCTCATTGCCCTTCATCGATAAGTGGACCCCGTCAGGCCTGTACAGTTCGGCACGTTTGGCCATGATGGATGGATGCGGAATGTACTTCCCCAAACCCGCCTCCATGGCGATAAACAAGGCTCTGTTAGCCTTCCTCCTAGCCCGCTCCAAGCCCTCGGGGTCCCAAGCTGCCCGCCACACCCGGCGCGGCAACATGGCCGACCACAGGACGAGGACGCCAGGCCACCTACGCTTTATCAGGGCGATATCATCCCGGGCCTGAATTGATAGGGCCTTACCCTTGACTAGGCCCAGATCATTCTCCCCCAGGTGAATCACCAAGATATGCGGGGGCAGGCCCCTCCTCTCCTTAAACAAAAGTGAGAGGAGCCCTGCCCACTTCATTCCTCGCCGGCCTTGCCACTCAATCGTGGCCTGTTCACTCAGGCCCAACTGAGATCCTCCTGGCATCCGACGTGCCTGATGTGCCGCCCAGAAGACGATACTGTGGCCGCAAATGAGGATCCTCCTCCTTTCCCGGCCAGCCACAGCACCTAAGAAGAAACAGTAAATTCAACAAAATTAATGACAACAATATAAGAACGGATTGCGTACTTACGACACCAGGGGGCGAATGTAAGACCTGAAGGCCCGGGACCTCCAACGGCCCACCCGGCGAATAGCATCGCCATCGTACCCCATAGCCGCGGCGGTGGAAGCAGCACCTATGCGGAAGGAGTGAGTGCCGAACCTCACCCCCCCAAGTCCCAACCTTTCCAACGCCCGGGAAGTGACGGCCCAAAACTGGAACCTGGAAAGAGGGGAGTAGTCTTCATGGCAGAATAACAAGCCGTTAGTCTTTCCCCGCTTATCCAAATATATCTCCAAAGCCCGCACCGGGCATAACTCCACCTCCGCACAAGGGCCCAGCGTGATCACGGTCCCCCTCTGCTTCTGGTCAGTTTTGGACCTACGAACTCGGATGACAGCCAGCCCCCCCTTGAAACTAACGTCGCCCACCATTAGGGCCCTACCGGAAGCGTCGTTACGCGAACCGGCAACCAACTCCGAGACCCGCAACGCCCCGAAAAATGCAGTTAACGCTGCTGCATGAAAAAGAGCCTGCTCGAAACTGGACCCACAAACAGCTACCCATGTGGAATGAAGTCCCCGCAAAATCGATGGGGATATTGGGACCCTACCGTCATCCTGACGGCCCGCCTCGTGGGCCCACCCTTCTAACATTTTGGCAATACGGAAATCCTTGGTATATTCCGGATACCCCCTGGATCTGCTGGCAAAGGCCAAGCCTGCCAGTTGGCCTTTGATAGTCTTCACGGACAGGCCACGTTCCTTCTGAAACACACAATATTGTAACAACTGTTCAACTGGGGCCGGCCAACATGCCTCTAGCCCGGCACCTGCTCTGAAAATGGAAAACTGCTTTGCCGCACGGTCGTATGCCCTCCTTGTACTGGGTGCAACCGTGAGTTGAATGGCCCGTGTCACTTCTTCCCTCCAATTCGCCACAGCTCCGCGGGCATTGGCACAGGACAACTGTCGGCCTCCGGGGCGAGTTGGCGGAACCGCTCCATCTGTTGGCGAGACAGGGCGTCCGCCACTCCGTTATTAGACCCCGGTACGTGCCGGGCGGCAAAAAGCACATTCAGTTCAAGGCAGCGCAAAGTAAAACGCCTAACCAAACCCATAACGGGGGGGGGGGGACCTGGACGTAAGGTTATTGACAACATGCACCACCGCCATGTTGTCGCACCAAAAGTGCACCGTATGATTGGCCAAGTCCCTCCCCCAAATGAAAACGGCTACAACAATCGGAAAAAACTCCAAAAATGCCAAGTTGCGGATCAAATCGGAGGTACGCCATTCAGCCGGCCACAGCTCGGCGCACCACTGACCCCGAAAATAAACTCCAAACCCGGTGGTGCCTGCAGCGTCTGAAACGATCTGCAGTTCGGCCTCTAGCAGCATGACCTCCCGCCAAAAGGATGTCCCGTTGTAGTGGTGAAGGAAACTCTCCCAAACCTCAAGATCCTCACGCATGCGCCGAGTTACGCGCGTAACATGGTGAGGTGAGCGCAACGCGGTCATGCCCTCGCAAAATTGCCTCAAGAAGGCTCTACCGGGAGCAACCACCTTGCAAGCAAAGTTCAAGTGGCCGACTAGCTGTTGCAGTTCGACCAACGAGACTTTCCTCCTCCCCTTCATTGCAGTCACCATTTCCCGCATATTGCGCAGCTTATCTTGAGGCAGCCGCGAAGCCTGCTGAATGGTGTCCAGCTCTATACCTAAGAAAGTTAACACCGTCGCCGGACCCTCCGTTTTCTCTGGAGCCAGAGGCACGCCCAAGTCCGCCGCAAGCTGCTCGAACGACCGCAACAAGTAAGCACATTGGCCGGAACCCGCGGGGCCTACAAACAAAAAATCATCAAGATAATGCGCCGTATCGCGCACCCCGTCCTAAACTGCAGTGCCCACTCCAGGAACGAACTAAAACGCTCAAAGGCAGAACAAGATACAGAACATCCCATAGGGAGGGCCCTATCCATATAGAAACTACCTTCGAAACAAAAACCCAACAATTCAAAGTCCTCTGGGTGCACGGGCAATAAACGAAAGGCCGACTTGATGTCACATTTGGCTACCTCAGCGCCGAGCCCGCAATGCCGCACTATACGCACTGCCCGATCAAAGGAGGTGTACCTAACCGAACAAAGCTCGTCGGGGATGGCATCATTAACCGACTGGCCCCTTGGGTATGACAGATGATGTATCAGCCGGTACTCACCTTTTGCCTTCTTAGGGACCACCCCTAAAGGGGAGACCCTCAAATTAGGCACTGGTGGCTCGGCAAAGGGGCCCAAAACCCGGCCCTCTGCGCATTCCTTCCGAATCTTGTTGCGCACCACGTGTTCTAACCCCTTAACTGACTTCAAATTAGAACACATAAAGGGGGTACGAGGACCTTGGTATGGAATCCGAAACCCAAATTCAAAACCCTCCAACAAATAACGCTTGTCCTCCAAACGTGGATAATAACGTAAAAACTCAGTGAGAACCGCTATCCTGATGGGGCTGGGGCCCTTTTCCAGGCGGCTGATTAGAGCCTCCGGGCCTCTTAAAACCCCCTCTCTGTTTGGACTTGCTGCATGCCGTGAAAGCATGGGGACCTCCGCACACCGGACATTCGTGCCTGTACCTGCAGAACTTCCGAGAGCACGCCCCCTGGGAGGTAAACTCCCAACAAAGCAGCCGAGGTTGAACCGACTGCCCTGCGGGCGCGCGGGGTACCGGCAGGATGACTGGATTTCTGGACGATGTGGCCGCTGTCCGATCTCTCGCCTGCATTAGGCTTAGCAGGAGCCATAAGCTGTAGCCAGAGCTGCTGGCTGATCTGATCCCAAGGTAGGTTAGGATTCACAGCGGCCCTCATCCGGAAGGCCTCATCTTACTGGAGCCATGCTCCACCCACAAAATCACTGTAGGCGCGATAAATAATATCGCAATATTGAAACAGCGGGGCAGCACGCCAAGGCTGAGCCCTGGCAATCACCCCCGCGTAAATTAAAAACCCTGGCAACCAATTAGACCAGGACCGATCGACTTTTCTCTTTTTAAGCTTCTCCTTATCCTTTTCGTCCATTTCCTCCTTCGGCTTTTTCTCCAACTCCCTAAACAGAAGACTAAAAACGTCCACATACTCGCCTTTCAATATTTTTTCCCTAGTCGCCGCCGTAAGGTGATCCCCCAGCGGTAAGGCCGAATCGCCAAAAGGAATGGCATGGAAAGGAACTGAAGCATAGGCGAAAGAGGGGTGGATGGGAAACCCCAACCCTCCCCACTGCTGAGCGTGCCACGGAACTGCGGTAGACGAAGCTGCCTGGGCGCCCCACGGAAGAGCGCCCCCGCCTAAGGGGTTCGAAACACCCCCCGCAACATTAGGTTGGCCCCCCGCTGTGGATGACGATGCCAAGGTAGACACCGGGCCTGCCTGTCCCGGCAATCCAGACAGGAGAGGTGGCCACCCCACCTGAGACTGCTGGCCTAACGGGGCGCCCCCTACAGGGTATTGAAAACCCAGCCCTTGTGCTAGCCCAGTTGAAACCGCCCCAGGTCCTATCACAGGGCCCCAAGGGCCCCAAGGCCACACCCCACCACGAGGCTGCAATGGACACCTACCTTCCTGCTGGTCTGGAACCACCGCCACCTCCTCAGGCTCCTGCCCTTGCTCCTCCTCCGGCGTCACCTGGTCTGACGTCTCACTGCTCCCAGCACCCTGTAGTGCAGATAAACGCGCCAGAACCTCCTTTTGAAATGCAATGGTCGCCGCCCTGCCGCCGCCCGTTAAGCCTGACACCCGCCGTGAAGGACCCGCAACACCCTTCTCGCCCTCCAATGCAGCCAGGCTTTCAAGAATAGCCAGGCGCGTGCTGGCGTCATCCCAATCATCGCTAGGGGGCTCAGCAGGAACTGGCCGTTTTGCAGGTTTTTTAGCCGGCTGTTTCCCCTTAGGGGGTCCTTGGCCCTTCTTTGGCCCCATCCCTCGCTAAGTGATGCACTGAACCGCCCAACTGCAGCTGAACGTGGAGCTGTGAGACCACCCTTCAAATCCAGCCGTCTGCACCACCCCTGAATGCTCAGCTCAGTAAATAAAGTACCCCCAAGGAAGCCAGAGGAGAACGCAGGCCACAACCACCCTTCAGAAAAATACACTGATCACGCCTGCTAAAAGTTAGAGGGGGGGGGAGGTGAATGGAACGTTAATCAAAAAGAGGCCTACGTCCCTCCGCCTAACGTGCCCCCTGACTACCAGGTCTAAAACTCCCAGGCGACCCGACTGGAAGCACCCCGAAGGACAAAGAAAAAGCGGGGGGGGGATGAGGGAAGAGACGCCCCCTCTGTAGCCGCCCGGCCCAATACTCCCTGCTGAGCGCCGCGCCGCCGATCCTGGCCGCCGTCCGAAGCTCCGGCGGGCCTCCAGCTGGCTTCTCCTCGCCTCCCGGCTCCCCACACTAAGCAGGGGCCCACGCACACGAAAGCCGCCGCAGCTGCGCCGGCGAGCGCCTAGCGCCGCTCCGAGCCTCGCCGACGCCCCGACGTCTACAGACAGCTCTGGCTGTCAATCAGCCCTCACAACGCCGCAGGACCTTGCCGCCGACCGGAAAGCTCCCTGCACTCCGTCAGCAAGCAGGGCCCTGACCGACGAACACACACAGCCACGCACAGTCGTGGCTGTACCCGAAAACCCTAAATCAAACTGCGCCACGAGGGGACGGGCTAGCCTATATAAGGCTGCCCGCCCCCAAGCAGCAGGGTTAAACCATTGTCTCCCATCCTACAGGGGAGGCAATGGACGGCCCCCAGCCTAAGGCGGCCGATGGGTCGCTCGGCTGGGAAGTGCCGAATTAGACCAGGTCATTCAAAGTTCCAAAATCTGGCTAGAAATTCAAATAAGGGAACCATCCCTACCCAGGACTATTGCAAATTTCAAACAAATATAGCAGAGACTCCCCAGAATTCCATTTCTGATGACTGATGTCTTAGTGTTCATCCTTGGATGAACCTTTTCACTTCATGGTTCTCAGTTTTACCATGTGGGTAATGGGGAATAATCACACTGTCCCTGTCTCCTGTGAGATTTAAAAGCTTATTGTTGGAACGCCTTTTGTTGAACAAGCAAAGTGCTGTATAAATTGCTTAGTATTATTCTTGTTATTAACTTCCTCACAGGGGGATTATGGTGCTTCATAATTAATGTTTGTAAAACAATCCCAGATCATCAAATCAAATGTGCTAGAGAAGTGCAAAGGATTAAAGAGCTCTGTAATCTGCTGTGAGCTTTAATTCTCTGTGCAGTGCTTAATTGAAAAAGAAAAGATGATGAAATGCAAATCTAAGATGGTGGCCAAAAAAAAAAAAAAAACAGAGCAAGGAGGAGTTGTGCTGCTTCTGCTGGTGTATGAAGAGGATAAGTCGATCCCATACAAAGATACACGGTCCTATACAAGGCAATTGTAGCCACTAGGGATGGACAAGACCCAGAAAAATGTTCAGTTTGTGGCATGCCTAGGTAGTGAACCATGAACCATCAAGAACTTTTAGCTCCCTCACTAACAGTTTGTGAGGTCTGTGATGCAGCAAAATCACGTCCCCCCACCCCCCACCCACCCCGGATGCTGGAGACACCAGTTTTGCAGGGGATCTCTAGCTGACTCTCCTCTACCTGCCCTCCAAGTTCAGCGAGGATTGGATTTACTGGATCAGAGATACACACCACCCCAAAGACAGTACGTCCAGAAAAGTGCTTTCTGCGGAAATGACAGGTGCAGTTTCAGGAGGTTCAAGAGTGTATAGAACAGACCCTGCACAAGCTAGAGATATCAAACTCGCAGGGCACTTCTCCTGATGCTCTGCTACATGCCCTCAAATTATGCGCAGATTGGATTTAGAGAATCTTAGTTACAGCCCCCCAAAGAAGGTGGTCCTAGGAAAGTGATTTGGGGGGAATGTCAGGTACATGTTCCAAAGTGCAAGCCACACATCAAACACACAGGGCACCTATAAGTGTTTTCAAGACTGGAAAATTCCAAACAAGCAAACCAACCCATTGCTTTGAAGTTTGGTGAACATTTTGTTTGAGTGGAGACAGTCCGTCTGGAAATGTATCCATTCATGAACCATGGACTGCCGATAATTGATAGAAAGTTTGTGCCAGATCACCTGCCATGAACTTCAGTACACCAACCACAAACCAGCCAAAATTCCTCAACATTCCTAAATCAGTTCATGCCCGTCTCTAGTAGCCATTCATGCCCTAGTAAAATACAGATCCGATTACTGCAAAACATAGTATATGTGTTTTGTCATGTACTGCCTTTTACACATGAAGAACCCTGCTGGGTCTAGTTCAGCATCCTGTCTCACTCAGTGGCCAACCAATTCCTCTGGAGGGCCAACAACAGGGCATAGACTGAGGCCTTCCCCCAATGTTGCCTCCTGGCACTGGGATTCAGAGGTCAACCGTCTCTGAATATGTACATTTCCTTTTAGACACCATGGCTAGTAACCACTCATAGACATGAATCTGTCTAATCCCCTTTTAAAATTATCTATGCATGTGGCTATCATTCTTTGGCAGCAAATTCTACATTTTAATCATTCATTATATAAAGAAGTATTTCCTTTCATCCAACCCAAATCTACTGCCCAGCAGCTTCATTGGATGCCCTCAAGTTTTGGGAAAGGGACAAAAAGTTTTTTTTGTCAGTTCTCTCCACCCCATGCATAATTTTATAAACCTTTGTCATGCCCCCCCCTCTAGTCATCTCCTTTCTAAACTGAAAAGTCCCAGACTCTTCAGTCTGTTCTCAGAGGGGAGGTGCTCCAACCGCCTAATCATCTTGGTTGCCATCTTCTGTACCTTTTCCAGTTCTGCATAGGGTTGCCAAGTCCAATTCAAGAAATATCTGGGGACTTTGGGGGTGGAGCCAGGATATTTTGGGGGTGGAACCAGGCACAACGGTGTGACAAGCATAATTGAACTCCAAAGGGAGTTCTGGCCATCACTTTTAAAGGGACCACACACCTTTTAAATGACTTCCTTCCCTAGGAAATAATGGATAGGGGCATTTATTATGGGGCTCATAAAATTGGACCCCCTGGTCCAATATTTTTGAAACTTGGAGGGTATTTTGAGGAGAGGCACCAGATACTATGCTAAAAATTTGGTGCATCTATCTCAAAAAACAGCATCTTCAGAACCCCAGATACTCATGGATCAATTTTTCATTATTTCCTATGGGAACCAGTCTCCATAGGAAATAATAGAGTGCCCAGCAGACATTTCCATCCCCTCCTTCGCTTTCTGATGACTCTGAAGTGGAGGGAGGGCCTCCAAACTGGGGGATCCCCTGCCCCCACCTGGGGATTGGTAATCCTAGTTCTGCAATGTATTTTTTTGAGATACGGTGACCAGAACTGCACACAATATTCCAAATGAGGCCACATTATAGGTTCATGGGGGGGGGGGGAGGCATTACAATATCAGCTGTTTTATTTTCAATCCCTTTTTTGGGATGCCTTTTTCATCACTGCCGAACACTAAGTTGACACTTTCATTGAGCTATCATTATTATTTATTTTGCTCAAATGAAAAAAAGTCTCAAGTGTATTTAAACAAATTACAAATACACATCAATCAATTACTGATACGTAAAATCTCCAAATTTTACATATTACTTAATAAAAGTTATAAAACATTTCAAACTGAATTCCAACATAGAACTATAAAAAGAATCTGGATCAAAATTCAACAGTTGTGAGTACAGGAAACTGAATAAAATTTATCCTTTATAGTAATTATATTTACATTTCAATGCTATTATAACTGCCAAGTATTTTACTACTGGGGCAGTAATTTCAGGGTCAGTATCTGCCAGTAAGTAAGAGGTCATCCATGGCTTCAATGGAAGATGGTATCTGGGTAAGATTGGATATCATTGAGCTATCTAGTACGACCCCAAGATCTTTCCCCCTCTGTCTCAACTAAAGATGCCAGCCTCCAGGTGGGACCTGGTGATCCCAGAGAATGATAGCTCATCTCCAGACCACAGAGATAGTGGAGAAAATGGATGGTTGTGGAGGGGGGGGGGAGCTCTGTGGCACTGTACTCCAATGAGGTCTCTGTTCTCCCCAGGCTCCATACCCAAATATCCAGGCTCCATCCATAAATATTTCCCAACCTGGATCTAGTAACCCTACCATCCCATCCCACACTGGTGGTCGGGAGGGGTGGGGGCTGGCAAACCTAGTCAACAAGTTCAGACCCATTAGCCCAGGGGTGGCCAAACTTAACATAGAGAGCCACATAGGTTAAACACCAGATATTTGAGACCTGCAAGATATGAACATCAGAAGGAAGGAAGGAAGGAAGGAAGGAAGGAAGGAAGGAAGGAAGGAAGGAAGGAAGGAAGGAAGGAAGGAAGGAAGGAAGGAAGGAAGGAAGGAAGGAAGGAAGGAGGAGGAAGGGTGAGGTGGAAAGAAATTTTTATTTTAGACAAATGACTTCTCCAAGCCAGCCAATGGTGCAGTGGAGGCTTCAAGAGTCTCACAATATGTTTGAAAGAGTCACATGTGGCTAATGCCGGGGTGGCAGTTTTGCTATCGTGGCATTAGCCTGTACTTGATATCCCAGTATGCCCCACTTTACACTTACCAACACTGAACTTCATCTACCCCACTGTTGCCCACTCACCCAATTTGCAGAAATCCTCCTGGAGCTCTTAGACATCCTTGAATTTCACCATTGTCTACAAACTTGGCCAGTATACTACTCACCCCTAGTTCTACATAATTTACAAACAAATTAAACAGAACCTCTCCCAATACCAATCCTTGTGGGATTCTACTACTTACTTCCCTCCATTGTGAGAACTGCCCATTTATTCCTACTCTTTGCTTCATTTAGCCAATCTTTAAACCTAAGAGAACCTGTCCTCTTACCCCATGACTCCTGTTTATTCAGGAGTTTCTGGTTAGGTATCTTGACAAAAGCCTTTGTCTACATGTTTGTTCAGTTTCTCAAAGAACACCAAAAGGCTGGTGAGGTTGGACTTCTCTTTGCAAAAGTAGGGTTGCCAGGTCCAAAATATTGCCCAGCAGGTGAATTTGGGGGGCATTCCAGGAGGGGCAGGGCTGTCCTCAACATGATGACATTATGCAGAATGACATCATCACACTGGGGACACAGAACCGTGCACTCACGCCCTCCCTGGCTTTCTCCAACCATTTAAAGGGACTTTCTCTTTAAATGGTTGGGGGAGAAACAGGTGCAACATGCTGCCACCCTTGAAAGCCCCAATCGAGGCTTAGAAGGCAAGAGCAGGTAGCTCCCTGCTCTGAGAGAGCGGGCACTGTGTGCTGCCACCCATCCAAGCCCCGATCGAGGTTTGGAAGGGCAGCAGCGCCTGGCGCCTGCTCTCTGAGAACATGGAGCCACTTGCTCTTCCATTCCAAGCCTTAATCGGGGCTTGGAAGGCAAGAGCAGGTGACTCCCTTCTCTGAGAGAGCAGGCATCAGGTATGCTTGCCTCGCAAGCCACAAATTCATGGTGGGTTTTTTTTTTGGCACACACTGTGCCCTTGGGGCCACTGAGAACTGTTGGGGGCATGGCTTCCCCCACTGTGCAGCTTCCTGGGGCAGGAAGGAGCCCCCAAAATCAGGGGTACCCCCACCTGGACCAGGAGGCCGGCTGCCCTATGCAGAAGCCATACTGATTTCTCCACAGCAGGCTTTGTTCCTCTATGTCCCTAATAATATTTGCTTACTGTTTCTAGTAACTTGCCAGGGATAACTGGCCTGTAATTTCCTGCTTCTCTTTAAGAGGCTAACCCAGAAGGTCTTAGTGGAAGCAGAAGAGTAGGAGGGACACCATTTCACTTTCCAGCTTGTAACCTAGAGAAATGCTGGGCCTACACAAACTGTTTAGAATCAGGACAGGATAACCCTGAGCTTAGTAGAGAAGAAATAGCTTTTAGTTAAGTATCATTATATTTCTTTTTTCCAAGCCAAGTTATCAAGCCAGTGTTATTAAACAAATAGTTAAGTTATGGAAACTGAATGTTTGTTGTCAAATATGCAGTATTTAGCAGCAAGGATGGATTCACCTGAAGTTAGGCTTCCCAATCCCCAGGTCCCAGCAGGGGATCTCCTGGTTTTACAAGTTTCCCCCCACCCCCCCAGCCAGCTAGCCGGCAGGGGAAGCCCCACCCCCCACAGCTCTAGATCTCTAGCAGTTTTAGGGAATAATGGGGAATTGATCCGCGGATATCAAGGGCTCTGGCGGGGCTGTGTTTTGAGGTAGAGGCACCAAATTTTCAGTATAGCATCTAGTGCCTCTTCTCAAAATACCCCCCAAGCTTCAAAACGATTGGACCAGGGGGTCCAATTCTATGAGCCCCCAAAGAAGGTGCCCCTATCCTTCATTATTTCCTATGGAAGGAAGGCATCTAAAAAGGTGTGCTGTCCCTTTCAATGTGATGGCCAGAACTCCCTTGGAGTTCAATTATGCTTGTCACACCCTTGCTCCTGGCTCTGCCCCCAGTGTCTCCTGGCTCCACCCCCAAAGTCTCCTGGCTCCATCCTCAAAGTCCCCAGATATTTCTTGAATTGGACTTGGCAACCCTACCTGAAGTATGACTTTGAAGGCTGTTTGGGAACTGGCATTGGTTACAGATAAATAGACTAAATTATTAACTGGAACTCACTGAACAATAAATATAACTCCAATTTTATTTCAACTACACCAAATGCATGTTTGTCTCTGGGTCAAATCAAATTAATGTTTTTGATCTATAAATGGAAAAGTCTACTGTGAGGATTGTCTTGAACCAGAAAGCCCATCTCTTCATCACGTATCAATATCTGAGACCTTGCTTTATAACTCTCCACTGGGGTATGGGAAGTAGGGACAAGGGAGCCAGCCTTCTCAGTGATGACACCATGCTTGTGGAAAACCCACAAGCTGTCTGTCCTCTGCACTGTTTGTTTTTTTTTTTTCAACATGTAGAGAAAACCTAGCTGTTTAAAAGGGTTTCATAGTCCACTTTGGACTAATCATCTACTGTATATGGGATGTTAACTTTTGTCTGGACTAAGTTTGCTGTTGTTCATCTTTTTCTCAGTTATAATTTAATGGGTTGCTGTGTTCACACAGATTTTTAATATTGATAACTTGTTTTATGGTAGCTTTATTTATGAGCTGAATTTATTGTTTAAAATCTTGTTGTTAGCTGCTTTTATAACTTTTAATTGAAAACCAGGCAGTATGCTGCAATATATTTCAGTACTACATAAATCTTTTAAATTGATAAAATGCATGCCTTTTTTCAAACTCATGCAGAGTGCATCGTTGCTCTGGGCAAAGATGTGCAGCAACCTTAAAACCATTTGGGGCATCTAAATATCCCAAAAAGAATTATTCTGCAATTAAAGAATACAAATCAAGTTGAAAAAAATTATACAATGTAATGCGGCAATCACTGCTTGTGGTATTGAACTGCAGGTAGCAAAAGAGGGATAATAAAACTTCCAATTATTACAACCCAGCAAAACACAAGAGACTTCTGAGCAACTTGGCTTTTAGCTATTCTCCAAGGTCTAAGTTTTGAACTAGTGAACTATGAAAGTGGAGCAGAATTAGGGCTAGCAAAGAACTCCAAGGTGAGCTCTCCTGAGTGATATAAACTGAGCAATCCTGGAGCCCAACTGCTTCTGTTTCTTTTTCATTTACTGGGATGCACAAGACCAGCCTGACTAAATATCAGCTAAGGGCACAATTGACTATGGCTTGCTGATATGCTACAATTCCGAGATGTAGCCAGCTGGGTTATAAGATGGGGATATAAGAAGATGGCTGTTGATTCCATCCCGAGACTTATCCAAATATTATTTGGTAAGGCAGGGAGATTTTGGGGGGGCAGGGAGTGTCTCAGTTCTCAATGGAGAGAGTCACTGTTTCTTATAAAGTACAGATTAGAGGATACAGGTGAAGACATATGTGTGCCAAGCAATATACCAGGGACATAACAAAAATGTATTTCAGTCCATGAGAGTCTTCAAAACACTTCAGAACATATCAGGTACTCTCGTATTGTTTTATCTGAACTAGACATTATTTGTTGTGTCCTACATGGAATTAATTAAATAAATGGCAAGCAATTGCACTCCCACATTTTCAGAGGTTTTTTTTCTTTCACCTTTGGGGGGAACTGACTGTGGACATTTTTTTTCCATTTTAAACTGTGGAACCATCATTGTCTATGCGAATTGACAAAAATGTCACTGTGGCTTTCCAAACCACCTACCTCTTTAAAATGTCTGTTTTAAAAATATATTCAATTTCTGAAGCAACTTACAGTTCAGTCCTAACCAAAGCGGCATCCTTCTAAGCCCACTGACTTCAATTGATTAAGAACAGTGTAACTCAGCTTAACACTGCACTGTTAATTACATGCTGTTCACTCCCTGTGGCTGTGATTTTTATCCCTAACTTTTTCCTTTTCTTTTTCAGGATCATAATTTTGTAATTGCAGAATTATGATCCTAAAAATAAAATAAAATTAATGAGCAATGCTTTATGGCTGCAAAGACAAAAGTAGTAATTAAAGCTTCCCTCCACCCGCTTAGATGATTAAGAAGCCATTCCAGAATGCCAAGGCATAGTCTCAGTCAGGTTGCTCTGCTCTTTGGAGCTTGTGACCTCCCCCAGTTTAGATCTCCCCCTTTCCAAGCAAGTCTAGGGCTAAGGGGAATAAAGGTGCTCCATTTGACATGCATGCTGGTACAGATGGAAAGGGCCATTGATTTGCCAGTGACTGGGATTGCAAGGGCTGGTATGCTACACTTCTAAACATACCTCAGTTGGAGTAAGTCCATTTTACGGAATTTCTTCTGAGTAAGAACAGAATCATGTCAGTGGGGACAAGCAGCCTGTGCAGAAAATATGGCAATGGCAAACTTCCAGGTTTTTAGAGTATAAAGATGTAACTTGCCAACATCCTGTATGGAAGAAGTGGCTAATGTAGCTCTGCCAAAAATGATTCATTTATACATCTGTATTTTTTCAGTCATCCCTAAACTCCCTTACCCCTTCTGTTTGGATGCTTGTGTTTGGCTCCTTCTTTATCCTATAACTATCTCATTATTCTTTGCATGATTTCTTTAATGCTTTTGAACTTTGTTTATTTATGATGAAACTAGGAATAAGGCCCCTTGTATTTTGGGCTCTAGAAAGAACCTCTGGGTGATTGCCCCCTATTGTCTTTCCAGCCACCCAAGTGAAGGCATTCACTCTCCCCCACCCTTGGTGTCTTACCACCCACCCACCACACCCACCAACTATTCCCCACCCCCAGTCACCTCAACTACCCTTACACCCTTGGCCTACACTACTCCCCCCACCCATCACATTCACTCTGCCCCACCTTTGCTGTCTTCCCCTCCCCAAGGCCTTCACTCACTTCCCACCCCTGCTGTCTTCCCACCCACCCTCAACCCTTGTCATTCATTCACCCCCAACCTTGCTGTCTTCCCACCAACCCCGTAGCTTAAACAGATGATGCTCCCCCTTTCCACATGTGTGTGTGTATTCCCATGTCTGTGGTGGCTCAAAGCCCTGAAACAGGCACAAAATGGAGATAAGGAAGAATAATTAAGGGGGGGCGTGTGCAGGGGGGCATGATGAAAATCACAGATGCTGTGGGGACCAAAGCAGCTTACATCATTCTTCTTTTCCCCTTTTGATCTTGATTCCCCTGTGAGGTAGGTTATGCTGAAAGTCTATGACAAGTCCAAAAATCACCCAGTCAGACCCTGCTCTAAAACACTAACTCCTGTTCCACACTGGCTATCATAGGGGGACTGCTGCTGAACTGTAGCAGGCAGCCAGGTCTAGTGTAGCCAACCTCCAGGCAGGGCCAGACTTAGACTGTTTGGCACCCTAGGCAGGGCTAACTACTTGCACCCCACCCCACCCCTGCTCCGCACTGATAACCAATTTTCAAAAAAAGATGAATTTGCTCCCTGACCTGGATAGCCCAGGTAATGTCAGGCTATGTTTCATTGAAGTTACCTTTGCTTTCTGAATTTATTATTTACTGCTTACTAACACCAATACTGAATAAACCCCTTTGCTACTAACACAGGTACTCTGCATAGTAAAAGAGGGGGTGGGCGAGAATAGATGAGAATGGATGTTACCAAGGATCTAAAGGCCAGAACGGCCTTTGAAGTGCAGAGTGCTCAGCCAACCGTCCTGGCGCCTCCCGAGCAGAGCAAGGACATTGCTAGGAGGAAAAGATAAGCGGGCGTGTGAAAGTGTTACTTGCAGAGACCAACTGTAGTTTTATTATGGGAAATAGTTTAAAGCCCAAATCCTTTGAAGTGTATTCATAAATGCCTATGGTTCAAGCTATCTGTTATCAGTTCCAATGAATCCGTGAATGGAGTAACATTGTAGTTATCAATAAATGCAACTTAGTTTTTAACAGAGACAAGTCTGATCATTTTGAAACTTCAATGAACCCTTTGCTGACAGGTAAGCCTGATCTTGTCAGACCTTGAAAGCTGAGCAGAGTCAACTCTGACAAGTATTTGGATGGGAGACCTCCTTGAAATAATGAAGCTGGGAGGGCAGGCTCTATTCAGTCACCTCTCTGAATATCCTCCAAGCCCCCAGAAGAGGTCAATTACCAGAGGTTGACATGACTTCCAGGTGCGCATACACACACAATCCCCCCAACAGATAATTAATTAATTATTGTATTGTATGTAGGATTGTCCAGCAAGCACAAGTTCTAGCTCTTTTAGCCTTATGCATCACTAGGTGGTGAGCTAAACTTGTTTTCAGGGATGAGAGAGTTCTGAGAGAACTGTGACTGACCCAAGGTCACCCAGCTGTCTTCATGCAGAGGAGTGGGGGAATCAGGTTAGAGTCTGCTGCTCCTAACCATTCCACCATACTGGCTCTCAGCAAAAGGTAGTCACAGGTAGATTGCCTCTGAACATGGAGGCTCCATTTCTCTTTGTCAGATGGATGTCAAGTTTGAGCCTCACTAAAACCATATTTCACTAGTATAATTTCTTTGGGCAGCAAATCCCACATATGTCCTCCATTGTGTGCAAAGTAGGAAGATATGTTCTCTCCTGAATTTCTAATGATATCACAGGGAGACCCTGTATGCTGGGAGGCTGCTATTCGCCAAGAGTCCAAGACTGGTCCAGAAAATCCAGCCTGATGTTTCCAACAGTCAGATGCTGCTCCTGAAGATGCCCATGGCAGTTCTTTCCTCAGCAGCATCCAGGCATACTGCCTCTGACTATGGAAGTTCTATTTCACCATCATGCCTGATACCCAGACAGAGATACTGTCATTTTTCCTGTTAATTTCTGCAACAACAACACCCCCCCCCTTTAAAAAGCTGTGGAACACCTCCCCTGTTTTTGATTCTTTTAACCCATGACAATTGAGCTTACTAAGGAGCCTTTGATGAGGAACTTTATCAAAAGCTTTCTGGAAGTCAAGGTAAACAACATCTGTTGGGTCCCCCTTGCCCACATGTTTGTTCACCCCCTCAAAGAACACTTAGGGCGTTTTCGCACTGACCTTCAAGTGGCGCGACCACCCTCTTCACACCGGAGGATCTGCACGGATTTCGCACAAGAAGCGCCGGAGCACCCAAAAGAGCCGGCGACTTCCGTCGCAAAAGCCGCTCAAACATTTTCCTGCTTCTTGGCGGTTTCCGTTTGAGCGGGTTTCGCGACAGAAGTCGCCGGCTCTTTTGGGTGCTCCGGCGCTTCTTGTGCGAAATCCGTGCAGATCCTGCGGTGTGAAGAGGGTGGTCGCGCCACTTGAAGGTCAGTGCGAAAACGCCCTTAGTGATTCAAGATCTTCACTTACTGAACCCATGTTGAGTCTTCCTCAATAGCTTTTGTTCATCAATGTGCCTACTAATTCTTTCATACAGTTTCCACCAACTTACCTGGTATTGACATCATACTGACTGGCCTGTAATTTCCTGGATTTCCTTTGGGACCCTTTTTAAAGATGGGGGTGATATTAGCTACCTTCCAGTCCTCAGGAATGGAGGCAGATTTTAATGAAAGATTACATATTTTTGTCAGGAGATCCACAAGTTTACCTTTGAGTTCCTTCAGAACTCTTGGAAGTATGCCATCTGGTTTGGTGATTTATCAATTTTTTAAAATATCTATCAGTAGTAGGACCTCCTCTCTTGTCACCTCAATGCAACTCAGGTCTTTCAACACCCCTCCCAAAATCAACAGTTCTGGAGTGAGCAAGCACTTTTCATCTTCCACAGTGAAGACAGAGGCAAAAAATGCCTTCAGCTTCTCAGCCATTTCTCTATCGTCTTTCCGTAATCCTTTTACTCCTTGGTCATTCAAGGGCTCCACTGCCTCCCTGGCTGGTTTCCTGCTTCTAATGTATTTGAAGAATTTGTTATTGTTGGTCTTTATGTTTTTTGCAATATACTTCTCAGGTTTTTGCCTGCCTGATCACAGACTTGTGTTTGATTTGCCACAGCTTGTGTTCCCTTTTATTAACCTCACTGAGACTAGCTTTCCACCGCTTAAAGGAATACTTCTTACCTATTAAAGCTTCCATTACTTTGTTTGTTAACCATGCAGGCCCTTTTCTATACCTATTTGTGTCTTTCCTAACCGGCAAGATATATGTGTATGTGTGTGTGTGTGTTGCAGTGCCACAAGTTCTTCTTAAGATGCTGCCTATGAGTTGCCCCCCCAAACTCCTGCCTGTGAGGCTCACATGGAGCTCAAAACCTGTGCACTGACTAGGCAGGGAAAAGCCAGAGTAGGCTGGTGCACTTTAGCATGTGCCCTGCTTCTGTGCCCTCCCAACACTGTGCTCCAGGTGGCTGCCTAAGGTTGCCTAGTGGAAGATCCAGCCCTGCTTCCAAGTAGAGCCTGAAAATCTCTTGCCATCACAACTGAACTCCAGACAACAGATCTCTCTCCCCCTGGAGAAAATAACTGCTTTGGAGGGTGGACTCTATGTAATTATATTCAGCTGAAGCCTCTCTCCTCCCCAAAGTCTGGCTTCTGTAGACTCTACCACAAAATCTCCAGGAATTTTCTACCAACCTGGAACTGGCAACCCTTGTCAGGACTGGCCCCAATGAGTTCTCCCTCAAATACCAAAATAGGCATGGAAAAGGCCTTCTCTCCCCATCTTTTAGTGACAGAACCAAATTTGGTTGCCTTTTACTGATGAAACCAAGCTTTGTTGCCCAGCAACAGTCACTGTCTAGCAGCTTCCCCAGTGGGCCAATTCTCATCTGTTCTGGGGTGAGGCTGAGGGGAGGAGGGCAGGAAAGAGGTGGCTGCCATCACCTCTGAGAAAACTTCCCGGTGGGGCCAGGCCTTGCCATTGAGTCACATAACTACCTACATTCCCTGTCTCTTCACCATCTCCCCACAGCTGCAGCCTATTTTCTCTTCCGAATGCCACATAGAGTGGGTAGGCAGCAGCATATGGGTGAGAGGAGCAAACTCAACTAATGGAACACAACAGAACTTGAGTGGCGGTTGATGGACCAATGGCTAATGCAGTGAGTCATGACCAGTACGTCCAGGCTTTATATTATATGGGGATGTATGTCATATGAGTTTCTCAATAAAAGTGTAATTATTTTTTTTAAAAGACATCTATGTTTTTAAGCGTAAGTATATCCAGTGTCCTACAGGTACTTGCCATGTTTAGCATGTTGTACACTCCTGCTTTCCTCTGTTACCAGGATAATGTATTCAATTAAAAATATTTCAGGAGTTGTTATACGTCACCTTTTATGTCAGGGAGGTTCATTTCACAGGACAGGGCTAAAAGAATTGGCCTTACAATAGAACTGAAATGCAATATGTGAAAAATAAAAATTTGGAGATTAAAAAAATAAAAATAAAATGCCAACCTTTGATATGTGAGAGGTTCAACCTTTGTAATTTATATTCTATATCTATATAGTTTTAAAAGCTGGTTTTTAATGTTTTTAATGTTCATCATCTTGAAGGTCCTAACTGGATGTAAAAGTGGCATAAAATGTTTCAAATAAATAAATGTCTTTCTTGATTAGTTTTTGTCAGGTAACAAAAGCTGTTAAATATAAACTACTTGCTGCCCTTGTTCAAAGAAGGATTGTTAACTCCCAAGTTGGAAAACTGGAAAGCCTGGGGATGGCAGAGTTTGAAGAGGAAGGAGCTCAGCAGGGTCCAATGCCATCGAGTCCACTCTCCAAAGCAGCTAGTTTCTCCAGGGTAATTGATATTCGTAATCCAGAGATCAACTGTAATCCCAGGAGATTTTCAGCCACCATTCATTGAGATTGGCAACTTTAGGAGTATCAATTATGTCAGCAACTTAACAGTATCCAAACCAAATGGCACTGCATTTCAATTGTGAAAAATCAAATATTATAGTATGACAACTATCAAATACTGTCAAAAGTCAAATAATGAAATCAAATATGAAATACCATCTGTGTATAATACTGATATAAAATTATAAATGTTTGCTTAAAATTCAAGTATTCTTAGAATATTTTTCAGAGAATTGTGAGCAACTACAGCTCTGCCTTCAAGGTCACATAAAGTTCTAAAATTTATTATATGAAACCTGCCACTTTTAAGCTTAAGTGTTCAAAACCAGCCCAAGTTAATGACCCACCTAAACCTGCCAACTCTCTGTTAATCATTCAGAAACTCATACTGAATGTCAAGCAAGGTGGACACTTTACATGTGAACTCAACAGCAATATCCACTGCTGTCAGGAACATGAACAAAAGGTCAAAATCAAATAATATGGACACCTCTACATGTAACACACATCAAATACAATGGACACCTCTACATGTAACAAACCTTGCACTAGATGTGTCTCTTTCAAGAAGACTCCAGCTTGTTATAAATAATCAACAGTGTATTGGGGATCCTACCACTCCAGTCAACAAAGTGTGAAGTCTTCCTCCAATGTAAGAAGTGTTCTTCCTCCAGACGAAGGAGGTTGGTTGTAATGGCCAATGGTGAGACATGAGAGTACTATTCTTCATGAACCAAAGAATTTAAACACTACCATGTGCGTTCAGTAATAAACTGCAGAAGTCAGTGGATCCTACTAAGCATTCAGCAGTAGCATGACAGCTGGCTCACAAAAAAGGGGTTTTTTTGGAGTTGCATGATATATTTATGTTGAAATTGAATGAAAGTGAGAAAATGGCTTGGTCAAGGGTCTGCAATCAGAAATTGGAAAGGTGTGTTGGTAGGTGAAACTGGGCCAAGCTTGATAAGGAGAATTTCTGAATTATCTGGCTTTGAGGTAGCAGCTTTAGCTGCATTCAGCTGAAAGAGACAGATGAACTGCCACATAGGAAAGCTAGCATGGGAAATGGTGGTGGTGGGGAATGAGAAAAGGGGAGGAGGGTGGAGTGGAAACTAGAGAAATCATTGGAAGATTCTTGAAGAATTATTCTCATCATAGAAAGGAAATCACTGGCAATTCCATTAGCTGTTCACGTACCAGCTGCCTCCCCCACACAGCAGATGCTGCAAAGCTGAACAACTTCACTGCACAAACTAAACAAAATAGCCCTCTGGACACAGAATGCCACAAATCATCAATAACACCATCCGTGTTTGCTGGAAAAGGATGTACACAATGTTCAGCACCAAGGTTGCAATGCAAGAAGCCATCATGATGAATCCTAGTTATGGACAAACATCCAAAAGTCATGTATATGACAGCAGAGTTCAAAAACCTATTACAAATATGACCCAGTTTACTTTTGCTCTGTTTGAGCATAAGTCCTTCTGATATGAGTTGTCTCAGGCTTTTTGGAGATATTGAGGTACTCACTCATCTATCTGCATAAACCAATATGCGTCATTTGTGGCACAATGGCAGCCTGAGGCTGGGGAAAACAGAGAAAACTATTTTTCAGTTTACAAGAAAACTTTGCAAGTTGTCTGGAGGCAAATGAGTGAATTGCTGTTTACAGGATAGTTCCAGTGTCACTTGGCTATTACTACAGTCTTTACGTTTTTGATGCAGAGGTAGTTGCTTAAAGACAGATGTATACTATTCCACCCCTCGATTGGTTCCTCCATACATATTTATTTATTTATTTACTTACTTCAAGGATCTGATAGCAAGGAGAAAATGCCATCGCTTGATAAATCAGTAGAAATAAGGAAATATATGAGCATATGCTGTAGCCAGCTAACAGCACCCAAACTCAAAAGCAATACAGATGTCTTCAGAGAGGGTTGTTTCCTTTTGCTAAGAATCCCAGATGCCTAATATCATTTTGAAAATCATGATGATGACCCAAAATAGATTTCTGTGTATATCTTCAGCTTGGGAATTTTCTTACGCACACCTTTCATGCCTGCTAGCCATGGTGACTAAGGAGATGCACTACATTCAGAGGCAGTAAACTTCTGAATACCAATGCTAAGAGGCAACATCAGGGAAAGGCCTCAGCTACAGTGGTTGGCCACTTTGTGAGACAGGGCTCTTCTTATGCTCTTATGAGAAGCAGGCATACAACAATTCCCATGCCACTGTTATACAAAATAGCTTCAAACTCTTAAGGAAAAGGGAACTAATACATGTCCCCCTCATGAACACTAACTCAGATCCCAGAATGAACTTTCAGTCCTATATACCTTTTTTAACTTTATACAAAAAGGAAGTTATTATTCTAATCTTTGAAGGACACTTAAGCATGATACCATTAGTCTCAAGACAAAAATGTCAACTGTAAACTGTATTGTATTTTTGCTACCATTTTGTTCCACAGTATACATTCCAGAAACTGCCAGACTTCTCTATCTTGTGGTAACTTGCAGTGATTGTGACAGCCTTTTAAGCATATGGTGAAGGGGTGGGGGTTCTGACCATAAAAAGCAAACAAAAAAACCCCACTTCTAATTTCTCGTCCTGTGAGCTCATTGTGAAGTGATTGGTTGACTTGCCAACAGTAGGGCTGTGTCACATATGTAGGCACATCATTTGGTTTCACTGTACTTCATCATTGGTAGTTGAATGGGTGAAGTGAATCCATTGAAAACATTGCACTTGGAGGCGATTTGAAAATTCTTTCTATTCTTTCTATTACTGACCGTTTGCACATGCCAATTATCAATGGATTAACCAGCTCTTGTCAATTGAACGTGCACTGAATGGGTGACCTGAATTCACAAGAAAACACTGTATTTGTGATAATGTGATGTGAAATGAAAATCCTGGGGTGTCAAGTCTATGAAAACCCCTTCATTCATTCATGTCCTCATTTGATGAAAAATTTGTGCACCAGGCCCCATCTTTTTGATTGATGTATGTTACTAATATGGTTTCTAAGGCATCTGGTTACAATCTTGCCATGTGTTCTCTCCTATGACTCTGAATCTCTCCTGACCTTTTACAGGGTGGAAATCATTTATACTTTGAAATAGCACAGAGTGGGAAGCTTTGAGGTCGGCTGTGGGGGAAATTTGACAAAAATTCTGCTTTAGGGCTTCTCTACTTCCTCAGAAATCAACCTTTTTGCTAGGTAGTGGCCATTTAAGTCTTCTGCTTGAGTGCTCATATCCAAAGGACATATATGAACATATGAAGCTGCCTTATACTAAATCAGACCCTCGGTCCATCAAAGTTAGTATTGTCTACTCAGATTGGCAGTCGCTCTCCAGGGTCTCAACCTGAGGTTTTTTATGCCTTCTTGCCTGGGATCCCCTGATTTGGAGGCTCTCCTGCCGCTTCAAGATCATCAGAAAGTGTGGGGGAAAATGTCTGCTGGGCACTCCATTCTTCCCTATGGAGACTGATTCCCATACGGTATAATGGAGAATTGATCCGCAGGTATCTGGGACTTGGGCTGTTTTTTTAGACAGAAGCACCAAATTTTCAGCATAGCATCCAGTGCCTCTCCCCAAAATACCCTCCAAGTTTCAAAAGCCCCAAAAGAAGGTGTCCCTATCCTTCATTATTTCCAATGGAAGGAAGGCATTAAAAAGGTGTGCAGTCCCTTTAAATGTGATAGCCTGAAATCCCTTTGGAGGTCAATTATGCTTGTCACAACCTTGCACCTGGCTCCACCCTCAAACTCTCCTGGCTCCACCCCCAAACTCCCATGGCTCCATCCCCAAAGTCTCCAGCTTTTTCTTGAATTGGACTTGGCAACCCTATGTGTGCCTCAAAGAGTAGTGTAGAAGACAGATTCAGGCACAGATTTTCCTGTCTTCAAGAGGCTTTCTCGTTCCATTCTCCCTGAACACATGGTACAAAACCCCAATAAAATAATGTGAAGAATCTGAGTGGCTGTGGATGAATAAAACAATATTGGAGTCCAGTAGCACCTTTAAGACTAACAAAGTTGTATTCAGAATGTAAGCTTTCACATGCATGCACATGAGAGCCAGTTTGGTGTAGTGGCTAAGTGCATGGACTCTTATCTGAGAGAACAGGGTTTGATTCCCCACTCCTCCACTTGCAGCTGTTGGAATGGCCTTGGGTCAACCATAGCTCTCACAGGAGTTGTCCTTGAAAGGGCAGCTGCTGTGAGAGCCCTCTCAGCCCCACCCACCTCACAGGGTGTCTGTTGTGGGGGTGGAAGAAAAAAGAGATTGTGAGCTGCTCTGAGACTCTGAGATTCAGAGTGGAGGGTGGGATACAAATTCAATATCATCATCATCATCATCATCATCATCATCTATCAAAGAATGAAATGGGGTACAGTGAGCAGTGCTACATACAGCTGGTGGGCTGTGGTTAAGCAGGCAAAGTAGTACAAAGTTAGAATCCTATGTGGATGAATAAAACCATGGAATCTTGTTCAAATGATGTTTCTTGAAGTCATCCTAGTTTTCACACTACCAACCCGCTTCTCAAGATAATTTTAGTGTCTCACCCTTAGACAGCAGAATGCAATAAATTTGGGCACAACCTCAGCCACTGTTGCAGCATAACTGAGCTCTTTTCTGTTTGTTTGTTTTTAAAAAATCTTGGTTCTGGCTCCATGCTTTGGTTGATCTCTTGATTTCCACATGCATTTTCTGCCCTTAGTTTTCACTTTGTCCCCCCACGCCCATTTTTCCCAGGCTGTTTTCAGACCACTTTTATCCAGATGTTTTTCTGGAAGCTGATTTTTGAGTTGGCTTTTTTCTAGTGCGTTATATTCCTACCAGCTGTCTTTGTCCTACCCATCTCCAGCCCACTAGTCAGACTGTCATCCTCACTAAACTACTCCCTCTCCCCACTGAAGATGAGTGATTTCAGTCATCAATATTTTAGGACCATTTTTAAAAAATATGGGTGGTGCAGCAACATCACTGATAATGACACGATAATGTCAACACCGTACCTTGAAAATTCTCTGTATTTAAGCCCCGTGCAGAAGAAAACAGACTGATACCGATTTCGCACTCACCTTATGCCGCTCTGACGTTCCTCTTCTCCAAGGGGCTTCATTCTGATTTCACACTATCTGCTCAGGGGTTGCAACTAGCATCAGCCTTTTTGCGTGGCAAACAGAAACTGGTTTTTAGAGGTTTCTCTTTGCTGCATGAAAACGCCCAGTGCTAGTTGCAGCCCTGGGGCAGATAGTGTGAAATCAGAAGGATGCCCCACTGAGAAGAGGAACATCAGAGTGGCATAAGGTGAGTGCAAAATCGGTCTGATTCTACAACTGTAAAAATGCACAGAGAGGGCAGACATGCAAAAGAACCCTGATCAAATGTATTTCAATGCAAAATCAGAAGTAACTTGAGCATGCAGAAAAAGTCTGAATAAGGAATGTACACAAACTGCACAGCTAAGTGCAATTCTACTGAAGTCAGCAAGACTCCTTGTGCAAGGTACCCACATGTTTAGTATCTGGCCAAATAGAAGCCTGAAAGTGCATTTGGACTTGAAATCCCTTCCTACCCTAAAGGATTATAAAGAGAATAAAGAAGGAGGGAGAAATACCTGACAATATTATTCAATACAGATTACTTGTTGAGCTGTGCTTGATAATAGCTTGGGTGATGTGAAATGTGGAAGAGGTGAGGCAAGTGAAAGCTTGTTAATAGGACTCGGGGAGCATTCCACTTGGAAATTCTTTCAAAATGCTCCAAGTCATAATGCAGTCTTTTCCTGCACAAAAGCAAAACAAAATATGGGCTATTTAGGTGTATTTTTAAGAGCCAAGGGGAACCTAATTTAAAAACGTACATGGAGGGGAAAGGGAGGCTACACTGCCAGCAGGGACCTCAAGCATAAGCTTTGCTTCAGAGTTTAATGGGAGTTTCTCCAGCTTCTGTGAATGAGCGAGATTTCTACCCTTTTCCCAAATGGATCGACCTTGTTTACATGCAAGGAGGGAGCATCTTGTATTGATTTTAAAGGTCAGGACCAGAAGAGCCCTATTAAGGCTATGATCAAGAATCAGACTTGAGACCCAAGTTGCTCCCATGGAATGACCCTGACCATCAGATAGGGCCCCCAGCCTTCCACCAGGGGTGGGGTTTCCCTCAATTTTGGGGCCTCCAACCTGCTGCCACAGAACTGGTTGGGGGAGAGCCCTGCCCCCAAAGAGCACAGGTGTGCTACAACATGCCCAGTGTTATGACATTACATGGAAATGATGTTATCATGCCGGGCACGTTGGGTGGGGGGTGATGTTCCCTCTAAGCTGTGGAGTCTTGTGAGCAGAAATTCTACTTTGTGAGCTACTAGCATTAAAATTGGGGGCATTTTTTGTGAGCTAAGACCAAAACGTGTGAGCCAGAGGCTAAAATACTGTGAGCTAGCTCACACTAACTCAGCTTAGAGGGAACACTAGGGGGGAATACTCTAGCATTTAGGGAAAAAACTCAATGATAATCACATTCCCCCCCCCCAAAGTGCTGGAGTGCCCCACAATAACATCACTTATGGGTGACAACATGCTGCATGTGCAAAGTGCACATGAAGAATATCCCTGCCAGGAGCTAGGTAAGACCTGGAAACTCTACAACTAGACATAGTATTTACCCCAGTCCTCAAGCACAGCCCAATAGTTCTGCTGATCCCTTTGCCCACTACAATTTCCCCTACCCCATCATGGTTGCATCTAATACAGATAGTGCATGCTTGGTACATCTAAAATGACAGCAGCATGTACTGAGCACAACAAAACTGATTGATTGCTTTCTTGGTGCCCTCAGACACCACCATGGGACTTCTCAGACTTTCCTCTTTTGCTGCCACCTTCCCTACACCACCTCTGCTCATAATTCATTGTGTTGTGTGTGGTCAGCACACATTTTAAAATGGCCCTTGCATGATATTACTACACTGATCAACTAACCACATTTTGTTAAACTCGTTATCGAGGGAAAGCCCCTTTCTGGAAGGCACATTTGATGGTGACAAGGTCCCTTGCTTTGAAATTTGAGCTATTTAAAAAAAATTAGTACAGTAGCAACTGCTTTTTGATTGATCCCATTCTGAAATTGTTCTGGAACAAGGCTATGGTGCAAATATTATATGGTGCTGAAATCTAAGGCTGGAATGATGGACTTATCATGGAGACTCCGAAATCTTGTAAGAACAGAAATATTCTAGAAGAAGAATTGCAGATTTATATCCTGCCCTTCTCTCTGAGTCAGAGACTCAGAGAGGCTTACAATCTCCTTTATCTTTTCCCCCCACAACAGACACCCTGTGAGGTGGGTGGGACTGAGAGGGCTCTCACAGCAGCTGCCCTTTCAAGGACAACCTCTGCAATAGCTATGGCTAACCCAAGGCCATTCCAGCAGGTGCAAGTGGAGGAGTGGGAAATCAAACCCGGTTCTCCCAGATAAGAGTCCACGCACTTAACCACTACACCAAACTGGCTCTCTAACTGGCCAGTTCTCAAGGCAATGCCTTATCCTGCTGCAATGAGATCCTGACTGGCATGGAGATTTCCTGGAATTAGAACTTATCTACAAACTATAGAGATCAGTTCCCCTGGATAAAATTGCTGCTTTGGAGGGTGGATTCTATGGCATTTGTGGAGAAACGCCATCTTAGTCAATGTTGGTGCTTCATTGGAAGGGAATATTAAACTACTGAAGTAGGCTTTGGCCTAGCCTCCCTCCATCCCCTCCTCCCTTCCAGAGTTAAACCAGCGACTCTAGGGGGAAAGCCTCCTAGAGGGGCAGGAAGTTCTTTAGCCTTCCCCTCATTCCCTCCTCCCTTCTGGAGTTAAACCAGCAACTCTAGGGGGGAAAGCCTCCTAGAGGGGCAGGAATTTCTTTTGGGTTATTTAGTTGAGTTAGGCGGGAAAAGGCCAGTTTTTCAGCTGGCGCTGAAGGAGAAAGGTTGGTAGCCTGGGCTCCTGCCTGTGGGGGTGGCCCCAAGGCAGTCATTCACAAGGTAGGGCCAGTTTACACCAGGGATGAGCAGATGCGTTTAAATCCACCTTTATTTGTCCTCTGGTTGCTATTCAGGTGCTGTGCTAAACTTTTACATGTAACTGTTTTTGTTTTTTTATTTTCTTTCTCTTCTTATTAATTTTTTTTTTCTGTTTTGAATGCTGGCAGTCAAACTCTGTACCACATAGATCCCGACTGCTTAGACCACGCTGCTTTATGAAGGGGGCCCCGGGGAAGGGGGAAGGCATGCAGTTGGATAAGGTGCCAATCCTCCAGGGGTTCCCCGAAGAAGTGCTGTGGTCTCTGTGATACCCAAGTACAGGGTGGCAGAGGACCTTGAGGCCTGGCCTCAGAGCTGGAGAGGGGGATTGGGAGTCCTGTTCCTCTCAATCTGAACCCCTAGACTGAGCAGGTGGTGGCAGCAAGCCCAAGTGGCCAGAGGAGAAATAGCTCCCTCCAGGAGTTGGCAACTCAATAGAGAGTTGACGGGACCGGGTCTGAAGGCAGAATCGGGCCGGTTCCATCACAGCATTATACTAGAGTTGCCAGGTTCAACTCAGGAAATATCTGGGGACTTTAGGAAGGAGCTGGGAGACTTTGGGGTGGAGCTGGGAAACTTTCCCATTGCAAATAAATAAATAAAATTCCACAGTGCAGTTCCCCTGGATACAGTCTTCATTTCCTTGTTGCCTTTTTTGCTCTCCAGCAGCTGTGCTTCCACTAAATTAAAGTGAGCACACACACTCACAAAGCCGCAACAGGAACTTCCTGTGCTGGCCAGCTGGCTGGTGGCAGGGAGCAGCCTGCATAACTGGGACCTGGGGACTGACAAGCCTACATTATACCCCTCTGAGGTCCCTCCCTTTCTCACCCCTACTCCTGGCTCCACCTCCAAATATCTCAGAAGTTCTCAACCCAGATTTGGCAACACTAATTTCTTTACTAGCTAATCCCCAGGATATTATTCAGGCAGTTTCAGACATAGTGCCTAGGTTTTCAATCTCAATGCCAAGTTTGACAGGCATGCCATATCCAGCTCCAAATTTTCTCCATTATTTGGATTGATCAAAAGGAATCACAGCAGAGCCTCTTAGATTTCTAGTATCACTTTTCATAAACACAGATTGGCTTTCATCACCATCCACTTCCAAACTATGTCAACAGCCATGTTAATAAATCATTATACCCCAAAACCTGTGTCCAGTGCCTGTATCCCTGTGCAGAGCAGAAGCAGAGGACCTTCCTCACCATGTTTAGTCCTGCCCTCTCTATTGGGACCCGAGATCAATTGGGAGTCTATGAAATTTGAGATAAAGTCATGCTCATGGTCTAACTTGATGTAGCCCAATTTGTATTTTGGGGTCGATCTTTTTGCTCATTATTAACATTCAGCTGATCTATTTGTTCTCCTGTTAAGCCTTGTATTTTATATATTTTTGATTTAACAAGACTGTAATGGCCTTTAGCCATATGCAATATATTTTATTATTGCTACTGAATATGATTAGAGTGATTGTTTAAATACAGGCCACTACATAATTTATTTTTATTACTATTTATTTACTTAATTTATACCCTGACTTTCTCCCCAATGGGAACCCAAAGCGGCATATGTTGTTCTCTCTCCTCTGTTTTATGCACACAACAATACTGCATAGCTGAGGGTATGTGACTGGCCCAAGGTCACCTAGCAAGCTTCTGTGGCAGAATGGGGATTCAGACCTGGGCCTCCCAGATCTTAGTTCAACACTCTAATCACTACACTATGTTGGCTCTCACACTGCACTAATTTGGGTTAGCTACGGTTCATCAAACCACTATGATACCCAACTATGAAACCCACTATGCTTTGAAGCCAGGATCTATTATTTTTATTAACTACAGATACTCCGTTTATTAACCACAGTTACTCTAAAAGAATGTTTCACATTCTGAAATAACTTGAAGTCCCACAAGGGATCATCCAAGTTTCAGCTAACTGTAGCTAGAAACCCAAGCTAAGCTCTCCCCCTCAACTTTAAATATCCTCATAAATGACATTCTGAAAAACAGTACTCATCCCTAATACCATTAAAATGTAAAAGAAACAAAATTAAATTGCAGCTGTGGCTAACTGTTTGAAGGCTACAGGTAGAATGTGAAACAATGCTATTACCACACCTGGGGAATTTTTAAAGGCATCTGCAGCAGATCTTGCTGTGCTGCTTGAACAGAATAGTTAATAGGACAGGACAGGAAGTTGTAATGAACACAAAAGAACAACCAGGACATGGGGGAATTGCTTGGTGCACCACACAAGCACCATGCCCCAAAGCTATGTCAAAGTACATGTTATTCTGCAAATGCAGTGAATAGGAACACAAAGACTAGCCACACCACAGAAATAATGCTTTGTTCCATTCCACAACAATTGGGGGGGGGATCACAACAAATTACTCTTAGAAAAATTGAGACTGTAATGGGGAAGGAATAGCACAGCTGCAGATGGTCTGGAACCACCATTTTAACTGTGTCTATGATTGAAGACAACTGCACCACCTTTGACTGGGGTGGAACCACTCTAATTCCATGGTAAAAGCATCATGGTGGCTAGGTTTGTAATTCCACTGGTCCTGCAACTAGAAGGTGAACATCCATGTGGGTGGCAGATGGGCTGGCCTTTCCCATCATTTCACCAAGTAGCATAGCTAGCCCTGATCTCTCAAAATGTTTATACAGCCTCAACAAAGATATTCTTGGTGATATTCTTTTTCCAGGAATGACATATGAGTTAATATCCTTATTCATAATCTCCACCCATATGGCTCTGTCCCTCCCCCCAGTAATATATCTCCTTTGCTACCATTAGTTTGTTATTAAAGAACACACAATTTCAATATTAGGTACACACACATCCTAATTACCTATTTGTTATTAGAAAATGCTAAATTACATTCATGCAACTTGTGATTTACTGATGGTGCTGCACAGAAACAAAACAGAAGCAACAGTCAACAAAAGGAGTGCTCCAGTTCACTTTTTCAGTAAAGCAGATTAAACACAAGCCTGAGTTATTATCAAGGGAAATGTTTATATTCCAAGTCTTCATCAAAGGAATCAAACAGTTGAATATGACTCATAAGTTTGGAAAGCACTGTTTGTTTCTACTGTTATTGCCTCACAGCGGGATTGGGGGAGGGAAAGAGGAGGCACAATCAGCAAAGGGGAGAGGGGCTGCTGCAGAACGATCTCCATCAAGCTGCCAAGCATCCTTTACAGCAATGCGCGGGGCCTTCAGGCAGGAAGCAGCCCAGGAATTCTGAGGATGAATTAAGAGCATTTGAGTGAGATTCTGTATATAATTCATGTCCCTCCTTACAGGGCTGAATCTCCATTCCCCTTCTCCCCAGAGAGTGCTGAGTGAATGTTATTGCATTCAATTCAGCGTCCCTCCTCTGCTGACTAACAGTAACTCAATATCACTGGGCCCTGCGGACCCATGTGATGCATTGTTCTCACTGTGTGGAGATTACATTGTTTAGTGGACATGTTAGCCAAACAGCATAATTTTATTAGTTGTCAGCAATGATGATGGTAGACTGTCAGGGAAGGGAAAAAACTCAGAAAGAAAGGAGAAAGAAGACAAAATTTCAGAGAACACACTAATCTGTCTTTCTGGAAGGGCAATTTTGGGAGGTACACAAGTGGGTGAACGAAACTGGGCACATCTACAGAAGTCACACCCTTCCACACAGGATTGATTGTGGATAACCACTACCCCATTGCCACAGGTAAGCATCACACATCACCTCTTACCTTGCATTGAAAAGTTCCATAGTTATACTTGAGTTTAGCCATTGGAAGGACAGTTAGTGTTAAAGGGTTAAAAGGTCTGTGTAAAGCAATCTGAATTATATGCTGTTAGATAGTACTCATTTTTTTCTTTGACTCTTGTATTCTTATATGTTCTTTCTCCATACCTGAATCGCTTTACTTTTTTTTTCTGTTATGAGTCCTTACTATTTGGGAATTCACAGACTAACTCATTAAATGTAAATTTGATAATATAGCTGCTTCCCCATGAACAAGAGCCCTCATTTAGTTCTTTCTGCTCTGAATAAGAAGGAAAGTGTAAGCAGAGTTTGCATAGTTATTAATTCTTCAAACCAGCCATTTCATGTAGTATGACAATATGCCTTTTTGCAAATGATAGAAGTTCTAGGGAAATGTAGTGGTTCAAAGAAAAATCCCAATCCCAAATCTATGATACTTTTATTAAGGTCAAAGAAAATGACACCAAGAGACTGTATTTCAGGGCTGCCAGTTCAGCTTGGGAAGTTCCTGGAGATCTGTGGGCAGAGCCTAAGGAGGGCAAAGTTTGGGAAAGGGGGGGAACTCAGCTGGAGATGTGATTCTGTAGCCTCTACCCTCTGAAACTGTCATTTCCCACAGGGAAACTTATCTCTGTACTCAGGAGGTAATTACAGGAGAACTCTAGGCCCCACCAAGACGATGGCAACCCTATTCACTGAATGCTTAAAAACAAAAAGGAGGGCAGAGGTATTCTCAAGACCACTTATCTGCTCTTGTTGGAGAGCCCAGCAGTCTTACAATGCACAAGGCAAGGTTGTGTCCGGCGCTCTTAGCCTAGGCCAGGGGTGTCAAACATGCCCCCAGGCAACTGGCTGTCATCTGCTTCCTTCTCCCTCTTTCTTGCTTCCTTTTGCATAACAGCTTGCTTTGCAAGGCTTCCTCAATTGCTCAGGAGCTACAGAGCAAAACCTTTGTTTTCTCCATTGGCTGAGGCTCCCCCCCCCCCCCGAGTTCTCTGAGGAATGAAGGAAAGAGCCACAGCTTCCTTTGCCCAGTTCCCTGGATCCCTTGGGAGAAATACAAAGAAAGCATCCCTAAGACCAATGAGTGCTAATGTTTTAGGCATGTTTTGAGTTTTTAAAAAATATATTTGTGTTTATTTGTGTTATCTCTGCTACCTAATCTTAAATAGGTAAACACATGGCCTGGCCAAACATGGCCCTACATGGCTCAGCCCAATCTGACATGGCCCGGCCCCTCAGAGTCTCATTTGTGTCAGATCCGATCCTCATAACAAATGAATTCGACTCCCTTGGCCTAGGCAGTACAGTCTTTCAAGTAAACACACCATCTCACCATCAAAAAACCCAGCAAGCTGATGCACCTGCACACAAGTAAACTGTTTTGATGTCTCTTTTGTCCTTCCCAGCTGCTTTTTGCACACAAGTACTTTGGATGCACCAAAGAGCTACAGAAAGACAAACGAAGAACAAGATGAGTAAAACCACAAAGGACTAATCAAATTACATTCATTTAAAAAGCTGAATTCTGATTCAGACCCTGCACTTAGAAAGCAGCATGGGAGCCAGTCTCCTCCTGCAATATAGTTCAACTACCTTATCATAGCTTCTGTATGTTGGCTTTTAATAGCTATAAACCCATAGGAAAGGAAAGGTCCCCTGTGCAAGCACCAGTCGTTTCCGACTCTGGGGTGACGTTGCTTTCACAATGTTTTCACGGCAAACTTTTTACGGGGTGGTTTGCCATTGCCTTCCCTAGTCATCTACACTTTCCCCCCAGCAAGCTGGGTACTCATTTTACTGACCTCGGAAGGATGGAAGACTGAGTCAACCTCGAGCCGGCTACCTGAAAACCCCAGCTTTCCCCGGGGATTGAACTCAGGTCGTGAGCAGAGCTTAGGACTGCAATACTGCAGCTTTAGCACTCTGCGCCACGGGGCTCTTTTATAAACCCATAACCTATCTTTAAAAGAAAGATGCTAAGTTCAGTTTTTCATCTCCACGTTTTCTAATGGGTGGCATTCCTTAACAATTGGGAAAAGCATGAGAATAAAGTCTCCTAGTCTCATCCTGGGAATCCATGCTGGTATATTTGCTTGAACAAGGAACATTCACAAAAGCAATGCACTTTCAAGATGAGATGCTACACCACATGAACAATGGGAATTTGATATCCACAAAGGCCTCTGAATGCCCTGATATATTACTCATGTGTTAATCCAAATTGTGGGAATATCAGAATCCCAAATGTTTACCTAAATAGATGCATTTTTATGGGAGCTGCTCTGACCTGGATGGCCCAGGCTAGCCCAGTCTTGGAAGCTAAGAAGGCTTGGCCCTGGTCACTATTTGGAAGGAAGACCACCAAAAAACACCACGGTCACTATGCAGAGGCAGGCAATGGCAAACTGCCTCTAAACCTCTAGTGCAGTGAAAACTCCATGGGGTCACCATAAATCAGCTGTGATTTGAAGGCAAAAAATATATATATCCGTCTGTCTGTATCGCAGCCTCTCTGAGCTCTTTGGATGGAAGGTGGGACAAAAATATAAGGATGTTCCAATAGAATTAGTCTGATAATATGAGTTGTTGCTATACAAGTGAAAACCAATCGGGCTTCATGATAGGATAGGATTATTTGTGAAAAGAAGTGCAGTCATTTTTAGTAGTATGTGGGAAAGCTTTACAAACTCACAACAAAGGACTATATAGATGGGAGGAGGACAGAGGGTAGATAAAATTGGGAAGAGCACAGAGTTCCTGTCAGTGGTGCACCAGAGGGACAAGGCATGAAGAGCTTGTTTCTGTCTATAATATCAGAATCTGCCTTAAGGTGTTTTTGGCTTAAGCTCATTAAAACCCAGTTTACTTTTCTAGCTGGCCTCCAAAACCTCTTGATGACTGGCTGCAAACACAATAAAAATCACGGTTCAGAGAGCAGACAAACTTATAGTCTTAGCACTTCATCCTCTTGTGGCCTGAAATGACCCCAGGGCAGAGTATCAGATCAGTCAAGAAGCATTCTAGCCTGATCGCTCCTGCCTGGCTCTGATACTTTGACTGAGCCTCCAAGTCTGTTTTTTTTGCCTTACAAACAAAGTGGACATCATATTTTAAAAATGGGGTAAGGCAACAAAAGGACTCAGAATTAAGCCTGGGTTATCATTATTATTTCCCTGCCTTAACAGTCCCAGGGCATCCACAAGCCACTCTCTCTAACTGAACAAACAAAGGGCCAGTTCATAAATTTCAATGAAAAGTCACACTATGTGATCCAGGAGCTTAGCCCAAAAACATTTGCTCTCTGAAGTAGGAAAAGTGCCTTCTTAATTGTCACTTTGGCCTAAACTAATGGACTCCCTAGTTCAGGGTTGTCAAACTCATTTTGTTATGAGGGCTGAATCTGACATCTTTGTCAGGCTGGACCATGTCGGGCTAGGTCTTGTGTGTACCTATTTAAGATTAGGTAGCAGAGATATAAATTTTATAAAGGATTCAGACAAACACAATTAAAGATTTTTTTTAAAAAAAAAGAGCTTAAAACATGCTTAAAACTTTAGCACTTGTTGGTCTTAAAGGTGCTTTCTTTGTATTTCTACCATGGGATCCATGGAACTAGGCAAAGGAAGCTCTGGCTCTTTCCTTCCTTCCCCAGGGGACCAGGAGGGGGAGAAGCCTCAGCCAATGGAAGGAAGAGATGCTTGACTCAATAGCTCTGCTGTGCAATTGAGAGAGTCTGGCAAAGGAAGCTCTCCCTCCCCCATTCCTCCCCAAGGGAGGAGCCTCAGCCAATGGAAAAAACAGAGGTTTTGCTCTGGAGCTCCTGTGCGATTGAGCAAGCCTGGCAAAGCAAGGTGTGATACAGAAGGAAGCAAGAGAGAGGAAGAAGGAAGGAGATGACAGCTAGTCACTCAGGGGCCTAATAGGAGCTCTCCGGGGGTCTGATTCGGCCCCCAGGCCACATGTTTGACACCCCTGCCCTAGTTCACATGAGTAGGCTATTCCTATGAACAAAACTAATGGGTGAGTTGGTACTTAATGCTTCTTTTGAAAAGATCTTATTGATGATTGGTCATTTTCAATTCTTGCCTTTTATTTCTAGTGGGATTCTAGTGTTGCAAGAAACAATTTAAAATTACAGTATGCCATGCAAAGGAAATTCTTTCTGTGCCTATTAGAGAAGCTGCATTACAAGTCTCCAGCTTGTTCCCTTCCAATAGAACCATGTCTCAGATGAAGGGCTGGAGCGTCAGCAATTGTCCCATTACTGGATTGAATCCTGTTGCAAGGAACTAGCTGTTTGATAGCAATCACATATTTTATTAGAGCTGCTGGTTAACTGTGAGTCCTGCTCCCAGTTACCAGTGTTACAACTGTTGCAAGTCCTTTTGAGTGGTCAAAAAGGAGACACTAGTATCCTGGCTGAGTATTCAATGGATGATTTCAGCAGGTGGAATTTCACAAGCACCTCTCCCTGTTATGTATAGCATACTGAATAGACCAACTTTTTATTTTTAACTGTATTCTCCGGGATTCAATTCCCTCTCATTTTCCCCGAGATTTTGTTTGCACTGTTCAGCACCACTTCACTACATGCCAACAAGGCTACCCTCCAGCAGCAACATTAGACCTTCCTGATATTCAAGGTTAGCCAGTAAATATAGGTTTGACTGGAGCTGCATGTGTGGAATAAAAGACTTCAGAAAGGAGAGGTAAATGGATCAAAACAACAGGAGTTCAGAAAAAGTTCTTCTGATCATGGTTCTCAGTTGACTTACTAGAATAAGCCAAGGCAAGGTGTGATGATGAATATATACTGCTTGATGAAAAGGATGTACCAAAAGAACTAGAGTCCAGAAGCTATCAATCTTGGCTCCTGCCAGAGGTTCTCTGGAGATGCCCACAAGTTTCCCCCCAATTCTTTTGCCTGCAGCAAAGGCAGCACCTTGAATACTGTCTCCTGCTTTTCTGTGAAAAAGTTACTTCTTCAGATTGTTCTTCATGGTTCATTCTGGCATTTTACATTCTCGCTTGCTCTGAAGCAAAGGAAATATCATTGTATCAAATGTAGACAGAACCAACTCTTTTTGTTTAGATAATGGTCAAGATGCTTCTTCACTTGATATTAGTAAACAGAAGATAATTGTTGCTTGATGGTTTTTGATTAAGATCCTGAAATACCAGTACCATCCATCAGAATTTTTGCTTATTTCTCCTTTGCTCCTCTTCTATATATGTCTCTATGTTGAATATATAATATGTATAAAACAAAAATGCCAGCCAGGAGCCTCCAGTGTTCTCCCCTAACAAAAAGGTATTAAAAGGTTGCCCCAGAACATCTGATGACTTGGGGAAGAAGGGAGCCAGGGAAACAATAGCCCTCCCTTCTGAAGTGAGGGATTCAAGTCTATAGATGGGGATCAGATTATTGAGAAAACAGGAAATATTCTTTACCTCCTTCTCTCAGCACAGAAATAAATAAAATGATAGTCAGTGGCAGCAGAAATAGAATACAAAGATGGCTCACCATCTTTATTTCCTACTGTGGCACATAAGTCATTCCACTTTCCATTAAAACTTAAGGGACTGGTCATTCTCCAAGCACGATTCTAAGAGTTATTGGATCAATTATGTGGCAAGCAATGCATAAGCTTGTACTCCTGGTGGGATGTAATCAATGGCACTTACAAAGCAAGCATCAGCTTGGAGTTTCATTGTTCCCTATTGCTTTGAGAGTACCAAGTGTGCTTTGCAAGTATGCTGTACCTCCAAACTCTGGGAGTGAGCAGAAAAAGAAGAGCAAATCTCTTTCCTTGGTATCTACTCAATGTAACAATTCTCCTGGTTGAACAGGAATGCAGCTTCTTTTGGTAAATCTAGCACTCTGTCCCAGTCCTTCACACAGAGAGAGAGAGATGTGTACTCTCTCCCTCACACACACAAACACACATTTGTAAATGAGCCTTCAGTGGCCTATAAAAGCAGCAACAGCGCAGTCCCCAGATCTGACACTGTTAAATACTCCCCTTAAATATTACAAAATGTCAGCTCTCCCACTACTCTTTTCACATCAGCCCCTGTAGGGACCTCTGTTTGACTGCTTTAAAACCTCGTAAACTCACATACTCTTTTTCCTGAAGTCAGAGTTACAGCTCTCTCTGGAATTTAGGCCTGTTCCTTGAAAGTTATGGCTAAGTCAAATATAAACTTGTGATTTAAAAAAATGAATGGACTTAGGATTTAAAGTTCTTATGTATTTACCCTCCCACCCCCCATCTACAATTTTCTTTCTCTCATCGTAAGTCCATGTGTCACAAAGTGTGGCAATCAACAGATGCCAAACAGTATGGGGAGCGAAATGAAGAAATGTCCAGATTGCTCAATACCCAGAATACCCAGAATGCCTGCCTTCTCCATACCCCCTACATGGACACATTTTATACTCCCCATCACAGCAGGATTCAGGAATGTATCCTTATACAGGAACATCACAGCATCAAAATGTAGCCTTACAACTGGAATAGGTAAGACACAGTAGCTAAAAGGTGATGGTGGCTGCAAGCAGAGATGGCTTCAAGAGGGGATTGGATAAACATATGGAGCAGAGGTCCAACAGTAGCTATTTGCCACAAGGTATAGATGGAACTCTCTGTCTGGGGCAAGTGATGCTCTGTATTGGTGCTTGCGGGGGAGGGGGCAACAGTGGGAGGGCTTCTAGTGTCCTGGCCCCACTGGTGAACCTCCTGTTGGCACCTGGCTTTTCTGGCCACTGTGTGACAGTATTGGACTGAATGGGCCATTGGCTTGATCCAATATGGCTTCTCTTATGTTCTTAAGAGGATGGACTATAAAATGAACATTGGGTTGTCTTAGGCAAGATAAGTACATAAGAAGGGGATGTAGGCTCTTCCATAAGAAGAGCACTGCTGGATCAGACCAGTGGTCCTCCTAATCCAGCATTCTATCTCACACAGTGGCCAACCAGTTCCTCTGGAGGACCAACAGCAGGTCATAGAGGCTCAGGCCTTCCCCCCATGTTGCCTCCTGACCCTGGGATTCAGAGGCTGACTGTCTCTGTACCTGTGGTTCTCACCCTCTCTCAGCCACCCTACTCCTTTGATGGGGACATAACATCACTGCTGTATTATTGCTGTAGGCAATGGCTGGAGATTTATGACATCCCATTCCTTTCCTGGGTAGGAATGCCGCACCTAGAAAAATTCAGATGTTGGAGCAATGAATGAACATGCAATTTCACCCCATATGCCCAGTGGAAACATAAATCCTTCTAGGGCTTCCATTTTGCACCAGATTGACTTTCAAAAATACTCCCCTAAGAATCAAAGTGTGGGAAATTCAATGTTCATTGTTAATTATATATTTTATTAGATATTTCTTCCAAGGGATCATAGCCTTGGATCCACTGGAGTGTTTCCATGGATGGAAGGATTTCCATTTGCAAGGTGTGACGTTCTTACCTCCTCCTCTCACTGCAGCTCCAAAAGATCCCAAAATGTACAGGGATTAACCACAAAAAACATTTCAACGAATGTTTTGAGTTTCTGGAGGAGGGGAGAAGTGAAAGTCACACTTCACAGACACAAATCCTTCTGCCCACAGATAAATACTACTGAATCCAATCCAAAGCCTTTAGGTCTATAAAAATAACTTCAGGTGGTATCATAAACCTGGATGTTC
This sequence comes from Heteronotia binoei, assembly GCF_032191835.1. Classification (NCBI taxonomy): domain Eukaryota; kingdom Metazoa; phylum Chordata; class Lepidosauria; order Squamata; family Gekkonidae; genus Heteronotia; species Heteronotia binoei. Next base: position 179,554,300 of record NC_083223.1, read on the forward strand.
TAGTCTACTATCCAGAGGTCTCACCCATATTGTTTAATGTGGTTTCTACTCTACTTTTTCCTATTTTTTCAATACCTCTCAAAGACCCATTGTTAGGGACAGGTGAACTTTCCACAGAGTGCTAGGGTAACAGAGATGTAGTTACTCATCAGCACAATGTTAGACTTCTCATAAGATTAAAAGGCAGTAAGGAGAAAACTCAACTGCCCTTCACATATCACAGGAGATTTATGTGTTGTTGTTCCCCCCACCCCCCAAAAAAATCCAGGAGTGTGGTTCTTCACCATGAACTGTGTTTGTCAACATATCCTGGAACCACCATCCTAAATGCACATTATTTAGATTATTTGGAGATTTCCCCAGTGAGTGGGAAACAGCCTCTGCCCAAGTGAGGACAGCTTGATCCAAGAGCTTTGATGCTCTGCCAGGAGACACGATTTTCAGATGCTGAGGCTCTACAACGAAGAGGGATGAATAAAGGGTGCAAAGCTCCAGGTATTAACTGGGCTTTGTTCAGTTGGTTTACCTAGCTCAAGCCTGACAAGCACCACCCAACAAAAGCCTCTCCATCAAATGCCCCCTCTGTACATGGTGCAAATTGGAATACAAATCAGAGGAAAAAGCTTTCCTCTGTTTGAACAAATTGCTATAGATTCACCCCCGTCTCAGGTCAGAGCCCCCGATGGGAAATATTTTCACTGGCTGACTGCTAATAGACTCTGGAGCAGCCACTGGATCAATAGCTGAATAAGAAAATTAGCTAAAGCACACAATCTGATTTTTGCCTTGCTCTGAATTACAGCAGCTTGGTGGGATTGTTTCGCTCTCTCCCTTTCTTTTCAGCTTCTCTCCCTCCTTGCTCCCTGTTCGCCTATCTATCAAACCTAGTCTGAATTGTGGGAGTATAATAAAATACACACAGGAAGATGTAATGCCTTTTGAAAAATGTTTACATGCATTAATATTTCCTGGCAAAATAGCAGGGTTGCTGCTTCCTTGAGGAGAGGAGAGATCAGGACTTAGCAGTGGGATTCACCACATGCATATACATTCTGTGGAGAAGCCAGACACAATAAAGCCTGTGCAGGTAGGCATTTATTCATATTGCCATGGCAGGAGGAGAGAGTGGTTTTTCCCTTGTCAGAAAACTTGAAGACTTGACAGGAGAAAGGGTTTTAAGGATCACAAATAAAAATGGCCATTCGGCTTAGGCAGAGGTGGCCCTGTTACAAAAGGAACAAGAAAAGACAACTGAAGGTTATGCACACTAACACCTACACATATATACATGCCAGGATGCATACACAGGTAAGTGTACTCCTGGCATAATTGAGCCAGAAATTCTGGCAGTCATTCTGAAATCTATGTTTTAGACGAATCCACTTTTGAGTCGTGCTTACATGAATGACCACTATGTATCTGCATTCTCTTGGTACTTTTTAACCTTTTATTCTTGTAATTGTTTACTTGCATATCAAAAGTGAGCAAGTTTTAAAGACTCTGAAACACCAAATGGCAATATATACAACCTTGTTACTGTGGGTGGGACTGTGATGGGCAGTGACAGAGCTGTATCAGCACTTACACAGTAGTGGGAAAAAGGGCATTCTAGATGTGTTCTCAAGCACATCAAGCTTTGGCCTCTGGGGAAAAAAGCTCCCCCGCCCCTTTCTGTTAGAAGTAGAGAAGATGCTCAGTGAAGAGGCATCCATGAGAGCTAGTTCAAGGATGTTTTCAGATGGGGCACCAATTTAAAATGGTTGATTCAGGAGTACTGGATAAATACAGACTGTGATCCTATTTAATCTTGTACAATTCAAATGGCTGTGTGGGTTTGGGATAGCCACTCCCATGGGGTAGCCAGTGTGGAAATGGAGCTGGAAAAGATCGAAAAGATGCTGGGACCCAGGAAACCTATGAGTTTGCTTTCATTAATTTGGCAAATGGTTTGGACAACTTAGGCATGCATTGCTAAAAGAACCTGCCATACTGATACTAATTGCATACGAAAGGTACCAGATGCTCCTGAACATGCTCCAAAACATCATGTCTTCTTAGAGTTCATAGAATATATATATATATATATATATATATATATATATATATATATATATATATATATATATATAATATTAATGCTGTCTGGGAGTGACACTCTGAACCATGTCTAGGAGCACCCAGAGCAAGCAAGCCTTCCTTTTTCTTGCCCCCCAGACCGTCTCAAGGAGAAATCTGCTTCGAAGAGGGCTGACAGCAGGGTTTCTCATCTTTGGTTTTGAGATAAAGCTCAGAAAGTCTCAAATTAAAGACAAATCTTTGGGAGAGCTAAAAAGAAAACAATCTAGCACTATCCTTACTACTAGATGGTGGCAATAATATTATAGAGTCTTAGTAATAGGGTTGCCAGGTCTGTGTTGGAAAATTCCTGGAGACTTTGGCGGTGGATCTGGAGAAGGTGGAGTTTGGGAAGGGGAGGGGCCTCAGAATAGTACAATGCCATAAGGTCCACCCTTCAAAGTAGCTATTTTCTTCAGGGGAGCTGATCTCTGCCAGCTAGAAAGCTGTTATAAAAACAGGAGATCTTCAGGCCCCACCTGGAGGCTGGCAATCCTAATTATTAATAGGTTGTGTGACCAAATACATTTCTGTACCAGTCTACCAACTACAGAAAATAACTGCCTCTGAAAGCACAATATTGGGCTATTCCTGATGTAAAGAAATTAGAGGCACAGCCATTCAAAATTTAATTAGGTCTAAAACAAATAAATATTCAAAAAATACTTCAAATTTGCAAAACTTTACAAGGTAATTGCAAGGCAAAAATGAATTTGCATTCTGAATGTGGTGTTAAAAAAAAACTTATGAAAATTAAAATTTGAGACCAGATAACATCACTTGATAGTTTTGATTTTGGAAAGTTTTAAAATCAGATACGAAACTGCACAAGTGGTCAGGTGAAATACTAATTGCCATTACAAATGCTATTTGTCAGCTCTCAAGTTCATGTCATCTTTGTCTATTATAATTTCATACCATCCTTCCTACAAAGAGCTCTGGGGGGCCCACATGGTTATCTCCTCCTGTATTGCATACTCACAAGAAGAGAGTGAGATTAGGCTGACAGAGAGTGATGTGTACAAAATCACCCCATGAATTTCATGGCCAGGTTTCCCACTATAGTAGGAGTCTTCAGCTCCCCAGCAGCCACTTGGTAGGGTGGTGAAATGCTGTGGATTTCAATTGCTGGCATTCTGACACCATGACATAATTTCCAATGCAAAGTAAAAGTCCTTGAGTTTTGCCCTGACATGATGACATCACATCAGGGTTGTGTGGGAAGGGCTCATGCAATTGAAGTGACAGGGATTTGAATCTTCCCACCCCCAAGCCTCTCACCAATTGTTAGAACGGCTGGCAACTAGGAGTCCCATTCACCCAGTGGAGGCAAGAGATCCCCCAGACTCTTGTTGCCCACTACCACTCCAAGTGGTGGCAGTAGAATTTTTTTAAACCCACAGCATTACATGTGGTGCCATATTACATGGGTTAAAAAAAAAACCAGAAGGGACATGGGGTATCTCTAGGCATTATCAGAAACTACAGAAATGATGGAAGTAATATGGTACCACAGCCAGCATCATACCTCCCCATATCCCTACCCACAGGCCTCCTAAAAGGTAAAGGTAGTCCCCTGTGCAAGCACTAGTCGTTTTTGACTCTGGAGTGATGTTGCATCATGACGTTTTCACGGCAGACTTTTTACGGGGTGGTTTGCCATTGCCTTTCCGAAACATCTACACTTTCCCCCCAGCAAGCTGGGTACTCATTTTACCGACCTCAGAAGGATGGAAGGCAGAGTCAACCTCAAGTCAGCTACCTGAACCCAGCTTCCACTGGGATCAGGTCACGAGCAGAGTTTAGGACTGCAGTACTGCAGCTTTACACTCTGCACCACAGGGCTGCTTTTCAAAAGCCTCCTACTAGCAACCTAATTTAAATCCAGACCTAATCCAGCCACTAAGGTTCCATAATGAAAAGACATCTTGCCAAATACTACTAAGAGGCAGCATGGAGCACTGTACTGGGGAGATCTATATTCAAGTCCTTCCTTACCCACAAAAAGCTCACTGGATTACCTTGGTCTAGTTGCTGTCTCTCAGCCTAACCTATTTCATAGGGCTGTTGTAAAAATGAAAGGGGCACTATGTGCACTGCCCAAGTCTTTGGGAGGCAGTGCTGGACAAATATTTAATGTTGTAAGCACTGTCGATCTTCCTCTGCAATAAAAAGCCACAGTAGCACACTGACTGTATTCTAGGACACAGTTTCAATGTATAGGGGGCAGCAGTGAAGTCCCACTGTCTCATGCAAACTGGGAGTTCCCCTCAGAACATGTCTCAGTTGTCAATGTCTAAATAATTCTCTAAAGGTTTTTATTTATTTATATTTTGATTTATATCCCGCCCTTCCCACCAAAGTGGTTGCATGTCAGTTATCAGTACTGTCAAATACTAAATATACTTGTATGTCAACTATCACTTTCTGCAAAATACTGATATGCTGTGTAAAATACAGATTCATAATTTTCAAAAGCATTCAGGTTCCAAAGAGCAGCTGAAAGACACCAATATGGTGTAGTGGTAAGGTGCTGCATCTAAAACTCACTGGGCTACTTTAACTACTTTCTTTTCGCCCAACCTACCTCACATAGCGGTAGTGAGGGGAGAAAAAAATCGATAACCCCATCCATATACCCTTGGAGAAGGATGGCATATAGACACAAGAAATGAATTAGAATATCCTGTATCAGAATTTGTAAAAAGAAATTTATGGGAGCAAATTCATTCCAGCACTATATTCCGTGGGGTTTATGGTCTCCAAAAATGTGGTGCCTGATGCTGTAAAAGTCTGTTCTTCCCAAATATCATGCATGCTACGAGCCTTTGAAAAATGGTCTCCTTTCTCCATTATTCTGACAGCATAAACTAGGGCAAGGGGCAGCCACGAGATGATTTTGTGGCTATAACAGGTCTGATCTCCAATGCACAGCTTTATCAGCAAGGGCTAGTCTCTAAGTCAAGTTGGGAAGGCTAAGCAATCAGGCTGGTGATGTTGCCTGAATTAAGAAGTTACAGGGTGAGAATATTACAGAGCAAATTATTTATTTCTGTTTATGTGCTATTTTTGCCAATATGATCCTCAAAGTGGCTAGCAGTAACCAAGGCTTTTTTTTTTAGAACGCAGTTCTGGCTGGCTTGGTGTCAGGGGTGGTGATGGTATAATATACAAATAAGTTCCTGCTGGGTGTTTTCTACAAAGAAAAGCCCTGTGTGCAACAATGGTGATTTCAGGGAGTTTGGCTTAATATGCAGATGTGTTCCTGCAGTAACTATAATTAAGACTTCAATACCAATGAAAATTATTAAAATCAACAACAATAAAAATTAGGCACAAACTACAGTAAATTGGCAAGAGACTGTGTGGATCTGGCAAGCTTGCCTTGAGACAGTTCTATATGATCACTGTTACTGCTAAGAAGGAACCTCAAAAGATGACAATCTTACTTCTGCTAATGGTAGCACCTGCCGCATCTTAGCATATTTTCCAGCAATCTGCTTTATGGCAGTTTTGCAGCATTAATTCAACAAGACATGCATTGCTTTTCAGTCAGTAGCTCTTTGCTCTTTCATTTAAAGGACACAGGAAGTGCTGAAGAGGACAGGCTGGAAATACATATGTTTTTGCACACTGGATCTTCCAGACGTTTTAAAATATAAAAGATTCCTAGAACTTAACCATCCCATTTTTCTGCTGTAGCTCCAGCAGCAAAGTAGTACAGCCTCCAAGATGAATCTCAGTTCTTGGAATTTGCATATGTTCTGTTGAGATGGGAGAAGGCAGTCTCTCCCATTTAGAGTCCTAAAACCTAAGAAGGGACTTTCTTGTGTTAGCAGAATCCTCTTAGCCTGAGGGAGGGAGCCCTTCAATTATTCCAATCTGTCCAGGGAAAAAAATCTGTAAAGACAGAAAAAAAGAATTATCCCTACTCATGATTGCGACTTAACCTTGATAGCCTTCAGATCTGAAGGAGCTGAGAGGAAACGCAAATCTTCCTTTAGTGATAATGCAACAATTTAACCCCATATTTAAGGGGGGGGCGTGTTTCTACTTATTTAGTATGCATCTCACTGGAATAAGTGCCTCAAAGGCAGGCATGATATTCAGACCTTTCAAGAGAGGTACTTTGTTTCCTTGATAGCCAGAAACATTAATTACATCAGGGATTTTCAACATATCAATTTTATTTTATTTATTTTTCCGCTTGTAACGTTTATTGGCTTAATCTGTCCGTCTGTCTGGGGGTGGTACGCAGAGCTTAGTCCCTGCTCCATGCCTGTCAGTTTGCAAAACTCCCGCCAGAAGTTGGCAACAAACTGTGGCCCGCGGTCACTAATGACCTTGTCTGGGAACGAGTGTACTTTAACAATGTGCTGAAAGAACAAATAAGCCAGCTTTTTCGCAGTAGGCAATTTTTTACAGGGAATAAAGTGGGCATGCTTTGAAAAGGTGTCCACCACTACTAATATCACAGTTCGTCCCTGGGATACAGGCAATTCCACTATGAAGTCCATAGATACCACTGACCAGGGGCGTTCGGACATAGGGGTTGGCTGGAGGAAACCCGGCGTTTTCCCTCCCCTTTTCTTTGCCATTATGCAGACCGAGCAGGTAGCTACAAATTCTGAAATGTCCTTTTTCATACGTGGCCACCAGAATTGCCTGTTGACTAAGTGCAGGGTTTTCACGTACCCAAAGTGGCCGGCCAGTTTGTTACAGTGGCAATGCTGTAGAACCTCCCTGCGCAAAGTTTTGGGGACATATAGTTTTTCATCAAAATACCAAAAGCCCCCGACCCCTTTTGTAAGTCCTTCTGGTCTTTCTTCACCCTCACGCTCTGTTTCCTTGATCAGTCTATTGCACACACACCCCCCCCCCATGGCTCTGGCGCGCTTGGCTTTTTTCCTGATCGTGTTGTCACAGCTATTCAAGTGGAGGGTCAGAGTCATCATGAGGTCTAGGAAGTGCTGGATGCCAAGAAGAAGAGGGGGGTGTTGTATTACTTAATCCGCTGGAAATATTTTCCACCAAGCTGTGATGAATGAGTAAAAGCCTCTGATCTAAGGGCCCCCCTCCTTCTCAAAAGATTTTACCTACTGCACCCAGACAAACCCCGAGCAGGAGCTTAGGGGGGGCAGCATGTCAAGCAATGTTTCATGTGATCATAACTGTCTATGCTTATTATAATATAACTGTTATACTGTACCTGTTACTAACCCCGAATTCAAGCTGAGGCACATCAAAGCAATAGAGTTAGCTGGCGCCCCTCCCTGTGCCTCTCTCACCTTTACTAACAAATGCAGGAATTCACTCTTTGAAGATAAAGCCTCCAGGGACATTTTCTCAGGCCTAGCTTGGTCCCAGGAAGAACAACCGCAGGGAGATAAGAGAGAGAGCACTGTGTGACTTTTCACACGTGAATACCAGACTGTTTAGCAATTGTAGCTTTGTTAATAGAACCTTTGATGTGCCATCTTTAAAATATGCATTCTGCTGTTACACTGTATCAGTTCCAATACTTCGCTCAATAGAAGCACATGGATTATCAATAAAGCTATACTTTGTTTCAAAGCAAGGACTAGTTACTTTGAAATCCGCTTGCTTGACAGGGAGGGGAATCCAATTCATTTGTCATAGAACTGGGGGAGTTCATCTCCCAGCACAACTTCTTCCTTGACCCCAGCTTCCGTGAGGGTGACAAGGTAAATGACGCCCCGCTGTATCCGTCCCGGGACATGGCCAGGGCGATAGCATTTCTGGTGAACTGGTGGCATTCCTCCAGGGTCATTCCAGGTTTGTAGGCAGAATCAACGTAGCTATAAATGAAGGTGCTGCCCTATCCCCCGATGGCAAAAGGCTGCCTGGCTAGCATCCCCCCATCATCCCATAAACCTGCCCTCCTTTCGTGGTGTCCCATCCTGCCACCATGAGGTGGGTGGAGAGCTCCTCCTTGTATTTGTAGCTGATATTCCTTACCAAAGTAGCCGCAGCCAAGACGAGCGGCGTCTTGTCCACGTTCAGGCTGGAGGAGAATGTCCTGTCCCTTCAACAGGGGCCGAAAGCGTGGAACTTATTTATTTATTGTTAGATTTATATCCTGCCCATTCTACAAAGACTCAAGGAAAGGGGCAGCTGAAAATATTGGAGATAAAATCAACATATCAATTTTATATCAATAGCAATTATAATGACAGTTCCCAATCTGGTGTAGTTACCACAAGATGCATGTGGGCTGCAATCAGCATGATATGCAGAACGGTTTTATGGTATGGCATCAAAATAACGATCCATTGTAAGTACACTGATTAAATTATAAAGATAACAATACAGATCTGTTGGGGAAGTAAATGTACTAGATAGTAGAAAGATTAACCAAGTTTTGCAGATGGCTGGGGGAGGGAAGAGAGCATGCCATGAAAAGGACGAACAAAAGACCTTCTCTGAGGAAAATAATGCCAGTGAAGGAACATACCTTCGTTGCCTCTGGATTTGGAGTATAACTGCACTGGTAAAGGTTTCCATTAGAAGAATGTAGTCTGTGTTGATGGATTCCTCTTTTCCAGGTCCTAACCTAGATAGCCAACTGTTTTGCCACTGAGCGTCCAACAGTCATTTGTAGGCTGTCAGTCTATCCCCAAAACTAAGGATAGCTCCTCACGCTATGATATTTGTGACAACTGGTTTTGCAACAGTTTTTTTCCCCCATGACAAAAATCATACATCATGCATTTTCAAACACATCTGGGAAACATGGCTGGGCCAGATAACCAAGGGCTGTACTTCACATTACGAGTGTTGTGACGGTATGCTACTGTTTTCCACAGGAAACACATCAAGTGTGTAAATAATAAATGCAAGAACAAAATCTTTTAAAACACATGCATCTAGGAATCCAGGCAAGCTTTTCCAGTGGGATCATCGAAGAAATATGATACCTGAGCTATATGGAGCTCCAGAAAACCATTTACTGGAGATCCCAAATGTCCATTCATCTGATCCTCAATACACATGACTCTGTAAAAATGCCTGCAATTGCTTTCCTTAGAGTTATTAAGGCTTTCAGTGACCTACAAGAAGGCTGCATTCAGACAGTCAATTTGGACTGACACAGCCACCCCCCACCCCTGGATTAAAATGATGCATTTACATATGCATATCTGGACTCCACTGTGCACTCGCCCTTACCTTGCTTCCAAAATGCCTCTCTGCTGCTTCAAATTGCTGGAGTGCTTCCCCAGTGCATTTTTGGGTTGTCTGAATGGCCATGGCATGCCACATAAGTGCCCTGCAAGCGCACAAGTGGTGTGACCATTCCTCCAGGGTGTGCACAGCTTGTGCCTCTCTCGGTGGCTGGGCGTACACCATCTGCCCATAGTGGAGCACTTAAAACTGTAACAGCTTCTTTTAAAGCCAAGAGGCTGCCACCATGAGCTGCCACCATGAGCTGCCAATCTGAATGCAGCCAAAGATAAGTCTCTCTAGTACTTTTGTTCAAAAATATGCCACATCTGGGCTCAAGCCTACCTGGAAATTACATCCTGTGACTTGCAAACCCTTATCCCATGTCCTAGATGTCTGGGGGCCAGCTGTGGCTCCACTGTGGTAAAGACGGAATATGGTCAGAGGAGGTCATATGTACACACTTCCTTCATGTCTTTCTAGGTTTGTCATCCTCCAGGTAGTAGCTAGAGGTCTCCCACTATTACACCTGACCTCCAGGCAACAGATATCAGTTCACCTGGAGCAACTGGCCGCTTTGGAAAGTAGACTGTATGACATTAAACCCCATAAAAGTTCCTCCCTTCCCCAAAACCCACCCTCCTCAGGCTCCATTCCCAAAATTTCTAGGTATTTCCCAACTCTATGTCTTACTAGGACTGATCTCTGTCATTCAGCCGAGTTCCAGAACTCAGCCCTACAAAATTCCAGTTACAGCAATTCCTGATTATGTTTCATATGTAGGTCCAACTTGTATTCAGAATACATTTAGTGCAAAGGTCTGTTTTATCCTTAGAGACAGTTCTAGGCCTTTCAACAACAAAAAAGCACCAATAGAGGATGTGTAAGTGACAGAGCCCTGTGGCGCAGAGTTCAGTCCAAGCTCTGCTCATGACCAGAGTTCGATCCTGGCAGAAGCTGGGTTCAGGTAGCCAGCTCAAGGTTGACTCAGCCTTCCATCCTTCCAAGGTCAGTAAAATTAGTGCCCAGCTTGCTGGGGGTAAAGTGTAGATGACTGGAGAAGACAATGGCAAATCACCCCATAAAAAAGTCTGCCAAGAAAATGTCATGATGTGACATCACCCCATGGGTCAGTAATGACTCGGTGCTTGCACAGGGGACTACCTTTACCTAAGTGACTCATGTTTGTGCTTCCTCCTAAAGAAGACTCACTCACCTTCCTGACAATGACATGAATTCCATGTGCAAGGGAGATGCTCTAGAGCTCTTCTCCTTTGGGGGTGTGAAAGACCTGGAAAGGGTGAACAGACTGAATCACTCATGACATGAGTCCTCTTGTCAGCCTTTCTGTATAACACCCAAAAATGCTCCAGGGCTTGCTTAGGATATCCTTTAGTAAAGTTGAACCTGTGCATATATGTGTGTCAGCTACTTCCTTCTCAAGCCACTTGAAGCATCAGATGCATTTGCCATCACCTATAAATACTGGTGCCTGATGAGTTAGTTGTTTTTTGTAGTGTCACTGACAGTTCCTTCTGGCAACTACACAGAACATAGTTTTCCTTCTGTAATCTGTTCCTGGGGATTTTTATTTATTTATTTAAAAAAAACACTCATTTGTGCAAAATCAAGCTGGTGTCTGCACATCCAACCATCCTTGCTGGCTGTCCCTGCCATCTTCATCTGTTACATAGACACAATGTAGTTTGTGCTTTTCTTGACAATGGCCAATCCAGCACAGTTCCAAGTTCACTCCGCTATAGCTATTTCAGCTCCTGCAGGGCTAATGAGAATTTTTTTAAAAAATAAAATAAACCCTGTTTGTGTCAGTTAAAGAGAGCAGGTGCAAGTTGAAAACTTGCAAGTAGCAAGCCATTATATCTTGGGAAATCCAATAAATCAAATATGCCTTGCAAACTAATTAGACCATCCTTAATTGGATCAGAACAAAAGCAAGCAGAATAAGACGAGTTAGCACAGTAAGTGGGTTGCAATCTATAGCTATCCCACTTCCTCTTACTCCCTGACCTATGTGTCCTTCCTTCCTTCTGAGATTTGCACTGCTTATGACTTGCACCTTTTAAAGGGTAGCTGCAAAGTAGGGTGTTGTCCCTTAAAACATACAGGTGGTGCTGCTGCATCCAGCCTCCAGAAATCTTCTCTGCCATGCACCTTTTTATCGTTTTAATATTATAGGCATTTCTATGTAGAGGTCTGGGATTGTTTTCATGAGAAATCCCTGCCAAGAAGAATGCTGGGTGCTCTGTTTCTTAATTTTCAAATTTGTTTTCCACCGTAACACTGTCATTGATATCTGCTCATAAAAAGGATAAACATCCTTTCTCCATAATTACACTGTCCCCATCTATTCCTTCTTTATTTTCCAGGCCACTGTCTAATAGCAACAGCCAGATGATATTCCTTCATCATTTTGCAATTTACTTCTCTAGGTCTGTCACTGGCCCAAATGCTTGTCTTGCACTGTTTTCCAGGAGGCTTCCTTCTGGCAACTACACAGAACTGTTTGATATAGGTATTAAGATGACATAAATGATGTGTAACACAGAAGACCACAGATTTATATCCCACACTTCCCTCTGAATCAGAGTTTCAGAGCTACTTACAATCTCCTTTATCTCCTTTCCCCACAACAGACACCCTGTGAGGTGGGTAGGGCTAAGAGAGCTCTCCCAAAAGCTGCCCTTTCAAGGACAACTCCTACAAGAGCTATGGCTAACCCATAGCTTGGAGTTATGGTCTTCTATTTTAATCTGTATATATTATGTTTATGAGATATTTTAAATTTGTTGTGTTTAATTTGATATGTTTATTTATTGTTATTGCAATGTTTTAATGTTGTAAGCCGTCCCGAGCCCACTTTGCAGGATAGGTGGGGTATAAATCACAAATTAAATTAACTCAAGGCCATCCAGCAGCTGCAAATGGAGGAGTGGAGAATCAAATCCAGTTCTCCCAGATAAGAGTCCACGCACTTAACCACTAGACCAGACTGGCTCTCCATCTCTTTGTGTGTGTGTGTCCCCTTCCTCGCAATTGATTCCTTTTGCTACATGTGATCTGAATCTGTCCTTTTCCAAAAGCGGGGAATGTAAACTCCAGTCTCCAGAGCCCAGCAGCTCCTAGCAGCTACTACTGGATTGTGGGCTAAACTTGTCCCCTTCTGATCTTGTGGATTAAATTTTTTAAAATCTCTTTTCTACCCAAATGCATTGGATGACAACCCATTTACTTTGTCTCAAAGGACCCAATAACAGCTTTTGAAACTCACAATCAATCAAACTTATGCAATCTGCAGAACCTCACCCTTTTATCAACATAGTCCCAAATCATTCATGTTTCTTAATCTTTGCCTGAACAAAAAATGAGTTTTCCTATGATGAAAAAACTCTGCCACTTGGACTGAGCATACCACCAGCTGTCAAAAAACCTCCTGTAGTAGTATTCCTCTTTTTATGGTGATAAAATTAAGAAATATTTGTCAATTCAATTAAATATGCCAGTTTGTTTTAATGCAACAAAACTAAAATGACCTCAATATTATCAGAAAGTATACTGCATTTTACCACACACAAAAAAAATTAAAGTGGATGAGGCATGAACCACCATCCAATAGTTGTTGACCTCATAAAGTTTGAGGAATACACACAGAGTGTGGAGTTGCAAAAAAAAGAAAGTATCATTTTATAATTTTCCCTCACTTTTCTGGCTCAGTTTGATCCCATTTTTTGATTAATCAATCATTCTGGAGTTTGACAACACATAACTGTGTGTCATGGGTGCTGGGGACCCTTCAGAGGAAGTTGAGTCTGATGAGGAAACTGTGCCCCTGCCACCTGCACCAGTGCCCCTGCCTCCTGCTGGAGAAGATCCCAGCCCCCCTGCCTCGCCCTCTCGGGTGGCTCGTGTGCGTGACCGCCTCCGGCAGGACCTCAGGGATCGGAGGAGGGCGGCACGCTCACAAGCAAGACGCTCCCTGAGCCCTGAGTTCTGAGAGGATTCTGGCCCTTCTAAGAGCAAGGATGCTTGAGTGGTAACAGGATCCTGGCTGCCTCCCTGAGCCAGCAATTAGCCCAAACGGGCAACAGCCAGCAGAGGGCTATATAGCTGTGGGCTTTGGGAGGAAGCTTTGTGGAAGCAACTAGTCATCTCCCTGACATTCTAGCATCCACTCCGGCTTGACTTTGGTTCCTGACTCCCTGACTTTGGCTTTGGACTTCTGGACTCCCTGACCCCGGCTTCTGGACCTCAGACCTGCGATACTTCTACAGTGATTCGGATTTGGCGCCTCGGACCCTCCTGCTTACTGGCTACAGACCTCGGACTGCCTCTGGACTTTGCCTGACCCGGCCCCAGCCGTGACAGATTGCTTCCACCGACAAACACCCACTCCACAGGATGGATGCTGAAGCAAGTGAAACCACAGAACTACTGGCTGCGCTCCAAGCCCAGGTACAGCAGCTAACACAGGCAGTAGTGCACTTGCAGCAACAACCTGCGGCCAGTGCTCCAGCCAAGTGCCCAGTTCCCCCACCTGACAGATTTGGGGGTGCCGTGGAAGAATTTCCTGCCTTCCTAGCACAGTGTCGGCTGTACTTTGAACTGAGAGCACGGGACTTCCTCAATGACAAAACCAAGGTGTGTTTCGTCATCAGTCTGTTAAAGGGGCAGGCGGCCAAATGGGCCACACCCTTACTGGTCGCGTCCTCTCCCCTACTGACTGATTACCAGGGGTTTGAGGCCCACCTGTCTGCTGCTTTCTCAAACCCAGTCCAAGCAGCCACAGCCAACCGGAAGATCAGGGCACTGAAACAAGGCAACTCCTCGGTGGCTCAATATGCCACTGAATTCAAGCTCCTGACCCAGGACTTGGCGTGGAATGAGGCTGCCCAGATGGACCAGTTTACTGAGGGGTTGGCAGAGGAGGTCCTGGATGAACTGGCCAGGGTGGAGCAGCCACCCACGCTCCAAGAACTTATCACCCTCTGCCTCCGCATCGATGGCCGCCTGGAAAGTCGCCGCCAAGCCAAGACCAGAGGGCGCCAGCTCCCTGCGCCGTGCTACCTGGCTCCTCGCCCGTCCCCAGCTAGTACCAGCACCAAGGATGAGCCTATGCAGCTTGGAGCTGCTCGACCCCGCCTGACCCCAGAGGAAAAGACCAGACGCCGCACGCAGAATCTGTGCCTCTACTGCGGCACGGCAGGCCACTATGCCTCTGGCTGCCCTGCTAAGCATCGGATACCTGGACCTTCGCTGCCACCGCCGCCAAAAGGGCAGCCCCAGGCGTAAGTGGACTCCCCAGCCTGGGGCGACTAGCTGGGTCCTCCGAACAGCGGGCTGATACCCCAGGGCCATTCCTGCTACCAGTCAAACTCCGTCTGCCTGACGAACGCTGGCTGTTCGTGTATGCCATGCTGGACTCGGGAGCAGCCCACTGTTTTATAGATGCCGCCTTTGTGAAGCAGCACCAGATCCCTGTGCAGACAAAAGGGATTCCGTCGCTGGTGGAGGCTATTGACGGGCGCCTCCTCCGTTCTGGCCCCGTCACCCAGGAGACCTGTCCCATCACCTTCCACGTCCAGCAGCACCAAGAACAGCTGCGGTTTGATGTCGCCCGCATGCCTCGCTTCCCGCTGATTCTAGGCCTTTCCTGGCTGAAGCTGCACAACCCCATCGTGGACTGGGCCCAGCAGGAACTACGCTTCCGAGACCCATGCCCCCATCTGACTCCTCCCACCACTCTAGCAGCTGGCATCCCGAGTGGTGGTCCTCAGCTCCCTCAGAAGTATGTGGACTTTGCTGATGTCTTCGAAGAGACAGGAGCTGATCAGCTTCCCCCTCACCGGCCCTACGACTGTGCCATTGATTTGGTACCTGGGGCACCACTCCCGGTGGGGCGTCTGTACCCAATGTCGGAGCCGGAGTTGGCAGCTCTGCGAGACTTCCTGGACAAGAACCTGAAACGCGGATTCATCCGACCCTCAACCTCTCCCCTATCTGCTCCAGTGCTCTTCGTGAAGAAGAAAAGTGGGGAGCTCCGGCTGTGCAATGACTACCGGGCCCTGAACAAGATCACCATCCGCGACCGGTACCCTCTACCACTGATCCCTGAACTCTTGGATCGCCTAAAGGGGGCCCAAATCTACACCAAGCTGGACCTCCGTGGAGCGTACAATTTGGTGCGCATACGGCCCGGAGACGAATGGAAGACCGCGTTTGGGACCCGATACGGGCAGTACGAGCACCTGGTAATGCCCTTCGGACTGACCAATGCCCCCGCTGTCTTCCAGAGGTTCATGAATGACATATTCCGGGACCTGCTCGACCGCTTCGCGATCATATACCTGGATGACATCCTAATTTACTCCCGCAATCCTGCCCAGCACGCCGAGCACGTCCGCCAGGTCCTGCAGCGCCTACGAGCCCATGGTCTCTACGCCAAGCTGGAGAAGTGCGACTTCGACCTGCGCTCCGTCGAGTTCCTTGGGCACATCGTGTCACCGCAGGGGATCCTCATGGACCCGAAAAAAGTAGAAGCGGTCCTGACCTGGCAGGCTCCTCAGAATCGCAAAGACCTGCAGCGGTTCCTCGGTTTTGCCAACTACTATCGGCAATTCATCCCGGCCTACGCATCCCTGACCACACCCCTGACTCAACTACTCCGCCCCAAAGAACCCTTCCACTGGTCCCCAGAGGCCGATAACGCCTTCTCCACCCTGAAGACTCGCTTTGCCACCGGGCCACTCCTGAGATACCCCGACCCCCAGCTTCCCTTTACGGTGGAAGCTGATGCCTCCAACGTGGCCCTGGGAGCAGTGCTGTCCCAGCGCGAGGAGCCGTCCCAGCCACTACAGCCCTGCGCCTATTACTCGCGGCAGCTCACTGCTGCAGAGAGGAACTATACCATCTGGGAGAGGGAGTTGCTCGCGATCAAGGCGGCGTTTGAGGTTTGGCGACATTACCTCGAAGGGGCTCGCCACCCTGTTCAAGTGCTCACCGATCACCGGAACTTGGAGCACCTCCAGACCACCCGCCGTCTCAACCAGCGCCAGATCCGGTGGTCCCTATTCTTCTCTCGCTTCGACTTCCGGATCTCCTACATCCCCCATACCCAGAACCGGAAAGCAGACGCGCTCTCCCGGAAACCGGAATACGCCCCTGCCTCAACTGAGACCGCGCCCGCTGCTCCAATCCTGCCGCCCTCAGTATTTGCAGCCACCTCCACTTCACCAGCACTCGTGGAGGACATTCGGGCTAGCCAGGCCAATGATCCCTGGGTCCAGCAACACCTCCAGGCTCTCCAAGATGACCCAACAGGGGAGTTCACGACTCGAGGCGGCCTCTTGCTACACCGCGAACGCCTCTATGTGCCGCCCGGGCCCTTGCGGGCAGAAGTGCTACGCCTGACCCACGACTCGTTACCCGCCGGGCACTTTGGACAGCATAAGACCACCCACTTGCTGACAAGGGAATTCTGGTGGCCACGAGTTCGCGCTGATGTTGCCCGCTATGTCAGCTCCTGTGACGTCTGCCGACGGGCCAAAGACATCCCAGCCAAACCCTCAGGGTTGCTGCAGCCCTTGCCCACATCTTCAGGACCCTGGGATACCATCTCGATGGACTCACGGAACTTCCACGCTCCAAGGGTCAGACTTGTATCTGGGTGGTCGTCGACCTATTTACCAAGATGGCCCACTTTGTTCCGTGCCCGAAACTCCCCACAGCTCAGGAGACGGCCCAGCTTTACCTGCAACACATCTTTCGTCTGCATGGACTCCCAGCCCATCTGATCTCCGATCGGGGCCCTCAGTTCTCCTCTCGGTTCTGGCAAGCCCTCCATTCCAGCCTGGGTACTCGAGTGCACCTGTCCTCGGCCTACCACCCACAGACAGATGGCCAGACAGAGCGCACCAATGCCACGCTAGAGCAATATCTCCGCTGTTACACCTGTTACCAGCAGGATGACTGGACCACTCTATTGCCCCTAGCGGAGTTTGCATACAACAACGCGGTCCATTCATCCACCCAAATGACCCCGTTTGCTGCAACCTACGGGTACCACCCTCGGTTCTTCCCAGCGATCCTACCACCCACGAATGTCCCCGCCGTCGATGCCTACCTGCAAGAACTCCGTGCCAGCCAAGACTTGCTCCGAGAGCAGCTACAGCAAGCCAAGGAGGCATATAAACGGGCTGCGGACCGAAAGAGGCAAGAAGGCCCTCCAGTGCAGCCGGGGGATCAGGTGTGGCTCTCAACTCGCTACCTGCGCCGGCCTGGTCGGTCTCACAAGCTGGATGCACGGTTCATTGGACCCTACCCCGTCGTTGAACAAATAAACCCCGTCGCCTTCAGGCTCCAGTTGCCACCCCACCTCCGCATTCACCCCGTGTTTCATCGCTCCCTCCTTGTTCCGGCTGCACCCCCTGACCCAGCTCGGACTCCTTCCCCACCGCCGCCACCACCAGTGTTGGTGGATGACGAGGAAGAATATGAGGTGCGCCAGATCCTGGACTCCCGGTACCATCGTGGAGGCCTCCAGTACCTGGTGGACTGGGAGGGATACGGCCCAGAAGACCGGTCTTGGGAGCCCGAGGACAATCTTCATGCCCCGGACTTGGTGCACCAGTTCCACAACGACCACCCCGACCTTCCAGGTCCCTCGACGGAGGGGGGCCCTGGGGGGGGGATAGTGTCATGGGTGCTGGGGACCCTTCAGAGGAAGTTGAGTCTGATGAGGAAACTGTGCCCCTGCCACCTGCACCAGTGCCCCTGCCTCCTGCTGGAGAAGATCCCAGCCCCCCTGCCTCGCCCTCTCGGGTGGCTCGTGTGCGTGACCGCCTCCGGCAGGACCTCAGGGATCGGAGGAGGGCGGCACGCTCACAAGCAAGACGCTCCCTGAGCCCTGAGTTCTGAGAGGATTCTGGCCCTTCTAAGAGCAAGGATGCTTGAGTGGTAACAGGATCCTGGCTGCCTCCCTGAGCCAGCAATTAGCCCAAACGGGCAACAGCCAGCAGAGGGCTATATAGCTGTGGGCTTTGGGAGGAAGCTTTGTGGAAGCAACTAGTCATCTCCCTGACATTCTAGCATCCACTCCGGCTTGACTTTGGTTCCTGACTCCCTGACTTTGGCTTTGGACTTCTGGACTCCCTGACCCCGGCTTCTGGACCTCAGACCTGCGATACTTCTACAGTGATTCGGATTTGGCGCCTCGGACCCTCCTGCTTACTGGCTACAGACCTCGGACTGCCTCTGGACTTTGCCTGACCCGGCCCCAGCCGTGACACTGTGTTTGGGATTGGAATAGATAGACATTTATATTTTTCTATCATGGACTTTCGATTTTTATATTCAGAGAGTGTGAGGTTTTCAACTCAAAATTCAAGAACCCTCAATAAGAGCCTGCCAAAAATATGCAAGCAACTTTCATATAGAGTACAACCCCATTGCTTCCACTCAACATTCTCACTAGATGTGTCATTTCTGCAAAAACTTTTCTGTGGCCCCATGTTAACTAGAGATAAGCAACTGATGCAGAATGTTTCTCTTATCATAGGCAATCTCTTAAGAAAAGGCATATGCTGCAGACATAGCTTGCAATGCCTTAGCAGCATAAGCAACTCAAGTGTCTGGGGAGAGTATGTATCACTGCTGACCACCTGGAATAAGTGTTAAGCAAAAGTCAGTATGCATTCTTTTTTAGCCTCTGTGCAAAATCAGTATATTGAGAAGGAGTATGCTCAACAGCCAACAGCTATATGTTTCGATAACAAATACCGAATCTCAGCAATAATGTTTGACTACAAAATATATATTTTAAAACATGCTGTTAATTGTTATTTTGTGTTAATAGTAACTATTTAATTAAATCAATATTTTGTAAGTATAATTTGATTATATATCTCAAAATTAGGTTTGCCAATTCCCAGGTCCCAGAGGAGGATCCCCCAGTTTGCAGGCTCCTTCCTGCCCCTAGTCAGCTGGCTAGTGGGGGGAAGCCCCGCCCCCACAGTCACCATGTGCCTTTCCATTTCAGAAGGCTTAAGGCGACACTTGGAAAGGCTTGCTTTTTGGATGGTGTGTCTGTGCCTTTAAATCTAGGACCCTCCAGAAGGGGAGCCACATAAATAAACAGGATTTAAAAGGGGACTGTATATTTTTTTAAAAAGCTACCATGAAGGTAGAATGCCAACAGGGGGGTGGGGGCTTTCCAGTGTTTTGCACTGAGTGTCACGTGTATGTAGTTGGTCTTGGTAGTTGGTGATTCAGTCCTTAGGCAAGTAGATAGCTTGGGTGTGTGCTCGATGCAAAGAGCTCCTGGTCCTCAGGGAATGAGTTCGTACCCTTGAGGCTGAGGTGACTGACCTGGAGAAGCGGAGACAGTCAGTTAGGCACTCGGGGAAGACTCTCGGGGACGTATTAGATGAGCCCCATTCTGAACGTGGCAGCCCCGTTGCTCTCAGGGAGCATGAGGGTCGAGGGGGAACACGGCCCCGTGCTGAGGATAAGGGGAATGCACCCTCAGAAGGGACCTCTTCTTCAGTTGGTGAGAATCCTTTCGCGCCAAGGAACCATCCCTGGGCAGGGAGAGAGGGGGGGACTTGGTAGTTGGTGATTAGATCCTTAGGCAAGTAGATAGCTGGGTGGCAAAACTGCGTACTGACCGTATGGTGACTTGCCTGCCTGGTGCGAAGGTAGCCAACATTACGCGTGTAGTAGATAGGCTGATAGACAGTGCTGGGGAGGAGCGAGTGGTTGTGGTGCATGTTGGCACCAACGATGGGGGAAATGCAGTCGTGAGGTCCTGGAGGAAAAATTTAGGCTGCTAGGCAGGAGACTGAAGGCCAGGACCTCCAATATAGCCTTCTCAGAAGTGCTACCTGTTCCACGTGCAGGGCTGGAGAGACAGGCACAAATTAAAAGTCTCAATGTGTGGATGAGACAATGGTGTAAGGAGGAAGGGTTTAAGTTTGTCTTGTTAGGCACTGGGATGCTTTCTGGAACA